>NW_026453178.1:1354320-2708640 GCF_025200985.1 Drosophila gunungcola | reverse complement strand
ACAAGAAATGAAGGCTAATTAGAAATACCAGGGGTATTAAAAAAAATTAATTTTGATTCGTGTCCCAATTGTAAATGTATTTTTAAAGTAATTAGGTAAAAAGCATGACTATTTGCATAGTAATTTTAGACAAGGAATGAGGGCTGAATCTACTTCATCCCATTCCAGGGTATACATAGTAATTAGTGCTTAATTCACGGTGCATTTGAATACTTAAGCTTTACAAAGGATTCGAACACAACTTGTGGCCCGCACTTTGAAGCATTTAAGAGCAATTGAATTAAGTTCAAGTTGCGGTGTAGCTCAGTTGGGTTGGCAAAATACATTAAAAACTTTCGTAATCAGTAAAGGGCAGAGGAAATATTAAGTTCGGCATTGTGTTAAACTGCAGCTGAACAGTTAACACAATGTTATTGGTTTCCTGCTGCTTTTAACAACTTCCTCGTTCGAAGCCCACCTGCCGTATTTCACCCGATGGCCTGCAAAAAAAGTTAAGCTCGAGTTCATAAATTTCACGCTGCTTGAAATAAGTACTGCATTCTCGGCATTCCAAAAAAAAAATTGCCACCCTTTTGATGGCGCTTGCAATTACCAACTTTTGTAATGATTTTTTATATAATATAAGTTGAGAACGGATTATACTATTCTAGGGAAACACAAAAATGCGAGTTTAAAGACAAAACCTTAACATTTAAGATTCGATTTAAATTGCTATACCGAAACAGTTAATTAAATAAGAGCCTCGATTAAGCCAACGCTTTTTTTATATGTTCCACTTTTAGGGTCACCGGCGGATAGCTAATTGCAGCTAACCCCATTGGCGTTTAGCAAACGGAAAATGGTTCGTGACCGCTGCAACCGCATTGCCGCCAAACCACCAACCGCACCACTGAAGGCATCCCCGTGGCGGCGACACACGACATCCTTGCCAAATGCGGCAGTTGAGGTGCTGGCAAGAAAATAAGCGCCACTTTCGCGTTCACCCTTGCGGGCACGTTCCGGATCCTGTTTGGAGAAGCTCGTAAAATTCACGGGGTTTCGGGGTTTCGTGTTTGCGGGGTGAGGCCAACCAGACATGGAGGCTATCATCATGACGACCCTGCCCACACTGACAACGGATGCGGCTGACAGTAGCTTTTGGCTAACCGGAGCCCTCTCGCTTTCCACGATTTTGGCCAACTCGAGCCACGGCCCAACCGGCAGCACTTCCTCGGCGGCAGGCAATCCCTCGGCGGCATCCTCGGCGGTGAATGTGGGGAAGGACCATGACCATGACAAGCACGTGAACGACAGCGTCTCCACAGCTCTGAGGTGAGGGGTATCCTTACCCACATCCACGAATAACGCATATGCTCATGCTCACGACACGCTCAACAAGTTATCGCGATAAGCTTGGCTTAATTTTCTAGGGCCCGCATGCATTGAATAACATTTAAGTACTTATCACTTGTAAAGGGGAGAATAATCAGAGTACTTATATATTTAGGGAGGGATTATTTGCTAAAAGACACTTGAAGCTTGCTTTTAATTGTATAAATATTTGTGGAACTATCAATTACTTTTCTGAGAGCAAGAATTCATTTACAATTTTTAAATTTCTTAGAATAGAAAAATTCAGCTTGTAAATCGCTTTTTAAAATGTCAAAATTTTCATATAACATTCGGCATCCACCTTTAAATATTCTAAAGGGACAAATGTCCCAATTTGCATACCTAATTTCACGAATGAACCACATTTTCATGCTCATGACTAACTAAAAAAGCCATTGTGAAAAGCTCGTCGCACTTTTCTAGGGCAAATGCTGTTATTCTAAGAAATTGCATTGAATAGCTCTTAGATGGAATAGGTGCAGAAAAGGGATTAATTTATAAATGCAAACAACTTACTGTAAACCTAATCTTGATTGGTTGTTAAACTATCAATATTTAAAAATTTAAATACTTTTGATATTAGAAAACTTTTAGATTAACTGCAAGGAAGGGAATAATCTACTAATACAAGCTTATTATTGTAAACCTACTCTTGGTTGGTTTATCAGTTGATTAACTATGAATATTAAAACATTTAAATACTTTCGATATTAGAACACTTTTAGATAAAGTGTAAGCCATTAACAAACTAAAATCTCTATTAAAATCTAAATTCCGCCAAATATTATTTTAAATAATTAAGTATACGCACCGTTTCCATAAGTCTCGCAGTTCAATAATGTTTGTTCCAAACTTTCAGCAATTACAGCTCATACCCCAGCTACATCCACTACCGGGACAAATACGATCTGAGCTACATTGCGAAAGTTAATCCTTTTTGGCTGCAGTTCGAACCGCCTAAATCGAGTACCTTCCTCGTGATGGCCACCCTATACTTCGTCATTTCGGTGGTCGGATGTGTGGGCAATGCCTTTGTCATCTTCATGTTCGCCAACCGCAAATCGCTGCGAACCCCGGCCAACATTCTGGTGATGAACCTGGCCATCTGCGATTTCCTGATGCTCGTCAAGTGTCCGATTGCCATATACAACAACATCAAGGAGGGGCCGGCTTTGGGTGATGTTGGTAAGTGAGAAGGGTAAAACTAAAAAAAACATTGGGCCATTTCTCCAAAAGCTCTAAGAATTTATAAACAATTTCTACACTGATAGAAAAATTAAAGAGGAAAAATAAATATCTGACTGTTGAATTCAACATTTAATAAATAATATTTAAAATAAATATTAAAAATAGTGCATATTAATTTGAATGAGTTTATGTAATTAATTAAGAATATATTTGATTAAAGTTAGAAACTTATTTAATTTAAGTTCATTTTCCTTAAGATATAATGTTAAATGTAAATTTAATTTTCAGATATTAATATCAGATCCGAAAATTTTTAAATTAAAATCTTTGAAAAATGTTTGTTTATTAAAATGTAAAATAACCATAAAAAGCAATAGAAGAAAATCAAAGCGAAAATTTTTTAAAATGAGTACAAAATATTTGTCTTTACTATGTTTTTTCACCAGTGTATAGTCCAAGAACCAGTGAATTATTTTAGCAAGCCAATCAATGCTGTCAATTATTTCTTTATCTGACAGTTTTGTCCGTTTTTGCCGGTAAAAATTTCAAGCAAGCCGTTTCATAAATATTTATATAGATATTTCTGAAGGAAAATCGACTTACAACAAGTCTTAAACTTTATTTTTGTTTTTTTTTTTTTACTTTGATAGAAATGCATATAACTGTTTAGATGCGTTTATTTCAGGGCAGTTCGCAATCATTTAACCGATTAAAGCTCGATGACATTTATAATTTAGTTTACAAAGCAAAACTAAAATATTACTTACAGGCAGCATTTTAAGTCATAGATTTTTCTGTAAGCTCAATTGTAGAACTCTAGTTATTCGAATAATATTTTTTATGAGCTGAGTAACAAATACGAAACCGAGAATTTTCAGTTCTCAAAAAGTTCCTAAAGGTTTTTTCTCATTATTTTTCGCCCACAGCCTGTCGCATCTACGGTTTCGTGGGCGGTCTAAGTGGCACCTGTGCCATCGGAACGCTCACGGCCATCGCTCTGGACCGGTACAATGTGGTGGTGCACCCGCTGCAGCCGCTGAGACGCTGCTCCCGCCTGCGCTCCTACCTGATTATCCTGCTGATCTGGTGCTACAGCTTCCTGTTCGCAGTGATGCCGGCGCTGGACATTGGCCTTTCTGTATATGTGCCTGAGGGGTTTCTGACCACCTGCAGCTTCGACTACCTGAACAAAGAGACCCCCGCCCGCATATTTATGGCCTTGTTCTTTGTGGCGGCCTACTGTATTCCGCTGACCGCCATTGTGTACTCGTACTTCTACATCCTGAAAGTGGTCTTCACAGCCAGCAGGATTCAGTCGAACAAGGACAAGGCCAAAACGGAGCAGAAGCTCGCGTTCATTGTGGCCGCCATAATTGGGTTATGGTTCTTGGCCTGGTCGCCTTACGCCGTGGTGGCCATGATGGGGGTCTTTGGCCTGGAGCGGCACATCACGCCCCTGGGATCGATGATTCCGGCTCTTTTCTGCAAGACAGCTGCTTGCGTGGATCCCTACCTGTATGCGGCCACTCACCCGCGGTTTCGTGTCGAGGTGCGCATGCTCTTCTACGGTCGCGGGGTTCTGAGGAGGGTCTCCACCACCAGGTCCTCGTACATGACCCGATCCCGATCCTCGTTCACCCACCGATTGCGCAGCAGCAACACCGGCGACGGAGGAATGGGGGATCAACGACTGGAGGGCTATCTGATGAACAACAACCTCATGATGGTGCCCGAGGAGACGGAGGAGAACGAGGAGATCATCGTGGTGGCCGAGATCAACAATTCGGTGAGCAGTGTCATGGAACAGAGTAAGTTCTGAGGCGGCACTTCAAAATAACCTGGTCTGTCAAAAAAAATATAAAAAAGCGAGCATCCATTCAAACACTGTATAGTAGAGACCGAAAAAACATAAAACCACTTGTTTACATTGCTTCTAATTTGTTTTTAAGATCGTAAAGATACAGAACTTTATGTTTCTATATCTATGTTTCACTATATTGTTTTAACGCCTTTGTCTTTAAAAAACTAGCTGAAACTATACTCAATTTATCATTAATTCCCTATTTAAAAGTATTTAGTCTGATTGAGATGAATAATCATGAGTTGAAATATATCAATATATATATATAATTTAACTAAGTTGTATGTGGAAATAATAGGCACAACTGAAATCAGAACGCAGGACGCAAAGTAATTTCACTCTCCAATAACGGACAGCAATGGCACTAATCAGTGGGCTTCATGCAATGTCATTGATGGACCTACAATTGAAATAAAAATAATAAATAGAAATGAAGCAGGGAATTCCGACGAGCAGTGGCCGAGGGACAAGAATAAACGACAGTGGCAACCACACTGGTGATAGTAAACATATTAATGAGCTTATGTGATGTTTAGACAGGGGCAGTAAGGAGCAGACAGGAAGAAATACAGAATGGACAACCTAGTCGATATATGTATACAGGGGAGGCACATTTTAGGGGGGCCAAGGGAAAGGTTGAGTTAAGTACAAAGAATGGGGTGGGCATGGTAATTCGATAGGAAAATTAAGCAGAATTTCAGGGAAAGTCACTCAGAATCAGGGTTCCGCCGTGGGTATTAAATGCTAGCAAGCGGATTTACAGAATGTGTGCATTGTAATTTAATATTGGGTATAACACAATCAAAAACAGATTGCGGACTGCTTGGATTTCAATTGTGTAGTTCTCAATAAATTAAATTAATTGCGTTCATGTCTCAATGTCTAATCCGGTGGTTCTGTGTATAGATATTATAGATTGTATACAATGTCTACTCTTAAACCTAAATAAGCAAACGACTTAAATAAAGTCATCGAGTACTTGTACCTGTAAGGATAATACGAAAAAGCGAAGAATTGTAACTAAGCCAAATATATATCGAATTTATACTCTTGATACTTAGCCGTATCATTTTATATATGTACATAGGATGTCTTGCCACAATGGGCCAGAGAACAATGGAAACGCCAGATGAATAAGTCTCGGCCAGCGTTTTAATTACTAGAACACAAATTTATGCCATTGTTGCGACAAACCTATATATTTCCTTCACTACGTGAACGAACAATGGACACTGCTGTTTGTAACTGTGCTCAAAATGAAAATACAGAAAAATACCAAAACAAGTGGAAGCGAAAAACAATGAGAAAGCGGGAGAAAACCATTTAATTAGCATATTAAAATGCACTTTGACAGCAATTTTCTGTGTGCATTGTGTGTGTTTTACTCAAGCAGCTTATATCTAAATTAGTTTAACTCAGTAATTGTTTGACAAGTACTTATGTTTTTGTTGTGATGGTAATGTTAAAATCCAAGCAAAGCTCGATATAAATGTGCGAAAACTTTAAAATACCAATTAATGAGTGTTTTAAAAGTGCAACTAGGTAATGGGAAGCCAACCAGCCAGCAGGTGCAAAAGAAAATAGTTGTGACTGGGTAAGTATCGAAGGTAAATATATTTGCTGGCGGGTTTCTGTGGATGGAGGATCCACGTGAGTCCGTTTCCTTTTGCTGGCAGCTGATAATGCAGTGAGCGGACACGCCGCGTATACTTAATGTACCACAAAGGAAGCCGCATGCATTTCCCAGTATTTTTAGCGCACCTTTTGACCAAGAGAGAGCGCAGCTGAGAGAGCCGGCTACAGTGCGCGCCATTTATACATGAGCATGCCAACCATGGAAAACTCTCATCAGCTGAGAGCTTTCCCCTATTTTGTTGTTGGGAAACATTGGCCAGACAACGACGCCGGCGCCGGCTGCAAAGACAAGAGCAAAATTTCACACGCAGCATAACAATTATTTCAGTCGCGTTTTTCACGACCTGCCCGCGGTTGTTGTTTCAACAAAGTTTCCTTCTTTTTTTCCTCCATAAAATCTCCAAACGGATTTGTTTAAACAAAATTGTATTCAACGCAGACACATATCGGTGCAATTGGACCGCTTGCTGTCCGCGAGTGAGGAAATCGGAAAAGCCGGCGAAATAAAGGGATACCGAGTGCCAGAGCCAGCATCCCAGTGAAGACACCCGCCCAAGGAACTCACAACTGCCGCGCATTAGGTTCGGTTCGCTTTTATGTACCCATTCTAGTGCTTTGCCTAATTGTATTTCGATTTTTCGCTTTTTTCACGGACCGGAAAATTCCATTTTGCTCCGATGGCAATCGTCTTTCATCTGTGTGCAATTGCATTTCGAACGATTCTATTTAATTTGCTTTAGTTCCGAATATTGACCAAACAAACGGCATGCAGGCTATGTTATTGCATGCGATTTATCTCAGTGCAAAGCCAGCCACCCACATCGTTTACAAGGGTGCCTAAGCCATGAACCCTGCCAGACTATCACACACTGTGGAAAATACATTTTTTGATTAAAAATATTTATTTAAAAAATATATTTATCTAAAGATAAAGATATTAATGTTACAATAGTTACAAATTCAACAAAAAAAAATAAAAGTTTTTCAAAAATTATAAAAAATGCAATCTGGTAAATAATTACGAAATCTTAATAAATTCGAACTTAGTAGTCTTTTACGTAAGCTAAAAGAATGAAAACAAAATCTAATAACTAGTAAAGTAACATCAAAAATTATTCATTTGATTTGACTATTTTTAAAAGCCAAAGTTATAATTATATTATAACTAAGAAATTGTATTACAGATCAATTATTTTCGGACGATCTTAATAGGCCAGTTCTTCATTTCAAAAATTGCAAACTAAAACTATTTTCTCTCCATGTACACACTATTTAAATGCTCGTCTAAGCTCATGTGTTTATGTATCCACCTAGATACGAGCAGCATATCGAGTTCGAGTGTTGCGTGTTTACAACATTCGGCTTCCTGCATGCTCATCGCCAGTTCGTTCATCACCTGCTATTGCAACGGCTATTGGGGTCGTCGTCGTGTTGCCTGAAATTTATTCTCAAGTTTAGGGGGAGCCACATTTCCATACCTCTTACAACTCGCACGACTTGTAGACAAAGTGTCTGGCGCACTTCTTCGACAAACGCCAGCAACGAAAACATCAACAGCAGCCCAATGACAATTGAAAGGGACACAAATGAGCATGCAAAGAACGCCACTCGACTCGACGGCATAGACTCGCCTGCCGGGAAAATTCCACCCGGTTTGCCTCACTCCCACGCCCACTCCGACATTACTCATACGACGCGTTGCCTGTGCGACAAATACTTGTACAACAATGCAGCTCAAGTGATGACGCGACGACTGTTGACAGCTTTGCCGCCACTCACACCAAGTTATAGTTGAAATGGTTGTTTTCTTCCATAGCCCGAGGTGTTGTTTACACACAGCCTTTGAGAGAAATGTGAATTTGTGCACGCGATTTGAAAGGGGGCAACTACTATGCGGGATAATGCTCAGATAGAATAGCAAGTGTTTGATTTTATACACCAGAGTGTGGGTGGCTAGAAGTCCCGACTTTTAAAGGGTTCAGTCAATATAATTTCAACGGTGAAACACAGTACTTTCTTTATTCGTTCTAACTTAAGATTGTTAAGGAAACACATCACTATTTGAACTTAAAATTCGACTTTAAGTGTAATGAATATATTTTAGATAACAGTTTATTAGATCTCAGGCTTACAGTTCTTTTAATAAAAGATTTAATAAATCGTGTTTAAACAAAGAAATTATTCAGATGTTAAATAAATGTCATGTTGTCTCAATCACGACGTTATTTACATCTGCTGGGCTATAAAAACATTGCAAAAAAAGCAATAAAATTTCAATAATATCACATTCATATTTAAAGTCAACTTTTTTAAATTCGACATAAAATGGTTTTTCATGAAAGGACAGAAATGTAAATGCTCAATAAAAATGCAATAAATTCAAGCACAAATGTATTGCCACTCCGAACTCCATAAAGTAAAAATAAAATTATTTCCAGTTGTGTCATTTGAAAAAAAAAATAAACAAAAAATGTTGTGTTTAAATTATGGCAAATTGAAGCTTGCATTTATTTCGCCACTGAATACATTATATTTGAGACTGGACCCCTTTCCTGACCCGAATACGCCCCAATTGATATAATGGGAAATGAAAGTTGGCTCCTTCCGAATGAGTTCCTACCTTTGACAAATTAAGGGTCTCCTCACACACATTTATTCAGCTCTCTGACACATTTTGTGGGTCAGTTCAGGGGTAGTATCATACATTCTTGTCCATCGGCTGAATGCTCCGGGTATAGTTTATACAATGTTTACAACGCTCCGTTCTCAATTTGAAATTCATATCGTATGCTGCACTGATTTCACTTTTATGCTCAGCTAGGTTTTCAATACAATGCTCCTGATTTGCGCCGTGACGTCAATTGTAAACGGTTGCTTCTATTTGGCGTTGTTCTTTTCTATTGGTTTGGCCTGCCTGCCTTTTTTAGGGCGATGTGGCGCAACAAAAGCAAGTCAGGAACCGAAACAGCAGCGGCAATCAAAACAAATCGAAATAGTTTTTCACTGGCAGCTGCGCATCGCAGGGCGATGGGCGATGTATTAATTAAGTTGAGGAATAGCCGCGCACAGTACTCGAAGTTTTTTACTTTTCGTACTCTACCCGGGGGGCTATTATTTTTGGCTAAAGTTTGCAAGATGGAAAAACGATTTTCCCTAAGCTATCTATAGATTTTTTAAAATTGCATTCAAAATTTTTTTCCAAATGATTTGAAATTCTATAAACAATTTTAAATTAAAACAATTAAAATTATATAAAATGCTACAAATTATTACTGATAAGCTAAACATAATAATGTTTATAAGTGTTAAACTTTTTATGACAGTTTTTTGAAAGCAGCTTCTAAAGTCATTTCAAAACCCTTGTAATTTCTGTAGCACCCCTGTATAAAGGAAATTTTGGTTACTCGTAAGAAATTCCTATAAATGTTGTAGAAATTTTACCAAATCATTTTTTTTCAACCAATAATTCATTTAAACCATGGAATCTTGATAAAATAGCCAGGATTACGTTAATCGAACATTTCCTGAAGGACGAGCAAAAGTAAAAGGGTATTAAAAGCTTCGGTTAAGAAAACTATACCTCTTTTTTGATGCACTTCGCATTGTTGGCTCAATCGCAGTCGCTGGCTTTTCCACTCCCATTCGCCCTCCTATTCGGAATCCCATTGAGGGGCTGGCTTCGTGTCCGCACTAATGACCGCTCGCTTTGCTTTTTGGTTTTCTGGCAGCAGTGCCACCGCTTGGAATGCCATTCACCGTGCCTATTCGTATGTACTATATGGTACAGCCATCCTTTGCCCCTTTTTCTCGCCCCTGCAGCACATGAATTTATAATTGCATCATTTTTGGGCACACAAGTACGCGAGGATGACATTCAGTTGGCCACTCGGCTGCAGTTGCATTCGCAGTTGCATGCAAATTTGCATGTGAATTCACGAAGAGCCAGAGCAATGCGTCAAACTGGCAGGCCTTCTCTGGGATAATTTAAAAAATACACCGATGCATTGCACTGTCAAGAGGGGGGAATATATTTTCAGGGCGCCCTTTTTTGTTTATTTTCAAAACTTGGCAATACAGAAATAACACACTGGTCGAAAGCCAAAATATTGAAATATTTACAAACACGCGAATACCAATCGCACAAACATTTCTTGAATTGGATAATCTCTTTGAGATTATTAATTTTTAAGTAAACTTTTGCTGCAAAATATTTTCTTGGCTCTCAGACCTCTAAATCTAAATTAATTGATCGAATCAAAATCAAATTCCAATTCGCGCAAGTGATAAATATTCAATTGAGTAAATACAATTTAAAATGTTAGTTGCTTTTATAATAATAATTAGCATGAGAACGGAAGCTGAAACCTATTAATTTTAAATTGATCGAAAAATAATTATATAACCTGGTGCACTATGATTAATTTATACCGAAATCACATGTATGTCAATGGTGAATATATTACTGGAACAATGCATCGCCTCTGGAAATACCCTTAAATTAAATTCTCTGATATAGGCTCTTACGGTGAAACGAACAGTTTTAATTTGCTTTATTAATAACAACAATTAATTGAGAATTAAATGGCTCACGAAGCGTATTTTTGAGATACTTGGCTCTACCCGAGAAATTCAACTAATTGTGTCCGAATCTAAAAAAAGTTATTTTCTAAAGATAAATTAATTTAATTTAATTTTATAATTGGTGTCATGTCTGAGGAAATATAAAACCCAAAAATCTGGTGTTTCAATGTAAAAAATGCGTTGAAATGCATTTAATTTAATTAAAATTTTTAAAAATTAATAAGCCAAATTAAAGAAATTTCAATTATTTGGGTTCCTTTTCGTCATAATTTTTACTTAGATTTGCATATACACCTGTTTCATTTAAAAATATATAATATATAAAATATATATAATAATATAAAATTTTCCCCCTTAAGATTGGACCGTGATGACCACCCAAATTTGAAAAGATCAAGAAAAACGAAAGCGGAGTCAGCAAAGGACATATCATTAGCCAGTTAGCGTTATACGTATTTGCAAAATGTTTGACATCACCTGGCTGCCCACCGCCTGCGGATCGCTGGCTCCGGCCCTCATCCCGCCGGCCCACATCGTCATCCTGTGGTACTTCTGGGAGAACTACGCCCGCTACGTGGACAGGCACTTCTGCACCTGCTCCTGCTGGGACACTGTCTTCAAAGGACCCTACGAGTCGGGCGTGGCCGCCTACAAGCACATGTACTTCAATGCCACGCCCAACAGCTTCAAGATGTGGATTATGACCGTGTTTGCCGTGATTGCCCTCTACGAGTGCATCAAAAGGCTAATCGCCCTGATCCTGCAGCAGCGCGTGCGGTACTCAATGCTCCTGCTCTTCCTGCTGTCCATATTCTCACACTACTACGCCTGGTGGGCGTACATAAACTACTACAACGACGACTACTACAATCAGTGGAACCACCAGCTCTTCTTCACGGTGAGTTCCAAACTGGCACACTGCTAAAAAATGTCATCAAGGATAAATATTTCAAATTAATCAGCGGACCACGTTCGGAAAAGATTTGCATGACTTAAAACATAATCAAAACAATTATCAGATTTTTGTTTCAAAGGCGAGTATTAGGTTTTACTAAATGAGTTTATACTTACGTTTCAAGAGTAAAGATTGGTGTTAACTTAAATAATAATAAATTCATTGCATATACATTGTTTAAATTTTTTATGTGCATATTTCAACCTGCAACTTGCAACTCACAACTCAATGTCAAATATCAAAGATACGTGCCATCTCATGTGCCCTAACCTAAGCCAGTTACTGGCCATCCATAATTTATTGGCAAAGTTCGTCCTGCGGGAGTGCGCTCCAAACTTGCACAATATGCGCTCCAGTTCGAACACTTTTCCGCACAATTTTCGCACTTCCGCACTAGACCGCCCGCCATCTAGATCCTGGCCAGCTCAGCTCAGCAGATATCCGTGCTCATGGCAATAGAACTAAGGCAGAGTAACAAGTTTCAAGAGCAAATCCATCCATCCAACCAAAGTTTAAACTTAAAAGTTTAGCCCTGCTAATGAGCAAATCGCCATGCCGGTGCAATTTCTCGCGAGGTAAATGAAAAGTTGAAAATGAACAAAAGGACCGATATCTATAATTACACAAGTGGGCCTATGGTGTGCCCTCATTTCTATTATTAGGTGAATTATGGTATGGAAACTTTTGTATAAAAACTATTTAATTTTTACTTATTAAAAGGAGTAAGTCCCATTTATTTAAAAAATGTAAAACAAGTTAAACTACTTTAAATTCCAAAAGGAATCTAAAACTTTTGTTTTATCACTAATTTAATTTAATAGTTTGGACCTTGTTCTAGAAAGAAAGATTTAGTTATATAAGTTACTTAACAGATCAGTAGTAGTTTTTAAATAAATGTTGACAAACTATAGATTTCTAAATCTATTTTAATCCCCCTATTTAGGTTATGCATATATTAAAATAATTTATATGAATTTTTAATTTATCAACATATTTTTGCAGATAACCGAATTGTTTTCAACGGTCCTGGTGATGCACCTGGCCAACACCACAAATGTGGTTACCCCGAAGAAGGTGTTCTGCATTGTGGGCATCGCTCTGCTACATATTCTGGCCAGCAGCTTTGACCAGTTCTTCATGAATGTTGTGCGCGGCGAGGGTTATGCCCATCAGATAGTCCGGGACATTGGGTTCATGGTTCCCGATCTTCTCCAACTATTTGTGCCGGTTTGGCTGCTCAGGCAGGCGCGTCGCGAGAGTTACACCACGCGACCCTTTCACCGGGATAGGAAACTTCACCGGGACATTGTGGCCATGCTGTGCCTGGTGTCGCTGCTCTTTGTCATCTGCACGGTTTTGTGAGAGCGGATCATGCTGGAGGTCTACGAGGAGCGGTACGGAAAGGTGGTGCCCATGCAGGACAAGGCGGTGCAGCTGCTGAATCGCTACCGGATGCTGGCCAGCGGAAATGTGCACAATTAAAGGTGATTGATTGCTTTCGGTACTGATCGCCTGTGGGTGGACAATATCGGCACTTGGCGGCAGTAAGTGCGGAATATCCTGAATTCCTGTAGAATTTTCGTATTTTCATTTACCGTTTGTGATAGTTTTTTCTTTTGAGAAGAAGTGAGTTGAAGACGAGCATATCGATAAGCGTAATTATCAGTTAACCATGGTACATATTCAATACAACAAAACTGTAATCTTCCATTTAGAACCGTTGACCGATGTTAAGTGCATTATCATTAACCCATAGTTGAACTTAGGTACAATGTAGTGAAATCCAGTCCTGGAAGTCCCAGAATCATACGAGTAGAAGGGTGTAGCCCCGATAGACACAACGATAAACAGTTATCACAGATATGCACACATGTGTAGATTAATTATGGAACAACGATGCGAATACTTAATATTGATTATGGTTTATGGAAGTGGAGACCCACCCAATGTTATACTACATTAACAAGTTACATGCGACTTAGACTGTTGTTAGATAATAACAATATAATACATGTTCATCATGGCAAATCAATATATTCCAGTACATCTAGTAGAAAAACCACAAACAAAATAACAACAAATAACAAAAACCAAAACCGTAGTAATCAAAATAGCGTTATACTATATTGTTACGATTAACTTTACATGAAGAAAATCAAAAACATGCAGATATTAATAATTGGAATAGCCTATACTTATACACATATATATTTTAGTATACAAAATTATATTGAATAAACTTTAAGAGACTGAACATCCCAGTAGTTTCCTTAGAGTTCCAAAACGGTGAGTTAAAGACAACCTTTTAAATTATTCGTAGTTTTCTTTTATTGAAGATAAAAATATTAATGTTTCATTGTCTCTTTTTTCGTAATTATATATATTTATATATAGCTTTATATCTATATACACATGCTAATGTATATTTGCAAATTACAAGTCAAGACGTTCAAAATGTATTTTCCAAAAATACAATTTGTTTTTACTAAAGTAGCCGATTTTGTTTAGCCACAAAATGATGCTCGTGATTCTTTTGTGTGTAAAGTAGAAGACATTTTAAATTAAACGTATAGCGAAAGAAACAAATTAATAATAATGGAATGTTCGTTTTAATATACTCTCGCAAAAATACAAATAATCAGCCCTCTTCGGTCAGCTGATCGGGCAGCAATCTAAAGTTTAAGTTTTTAACTTAATTTCGCAAACAAAATATGTTTATAAAATTAACTAAAAATGGACGGTATTCAATGACTATTGAAAGATTTCAAAAGTAAAATAAGGTGAAATGCCGTCAGACAGAACCAAAGAATAAAAAAATAAGCTTTAAGAATTCAGACAACCAATTCTAAATCAAATAGTTATCAATCACTTGCACAAAACAATTGGCAGTGTGTGTAAAAGTGAAAAATTCTCTGTCTGTAATACGTTGTGAGCCTTTTTCTTGTTCATTTGATTTTCATTTTGTGTTTATCTTTTTTGTTTTTTGGTGAGTCAGATTCTTCGCTTTTGCGTGTCTAAGGCGATTTAAAAACGATTTGTGTGCATACATTTGCGACAGGATTAGATGAAGATCTCTGTTCGCTTCCTAACTTGATGGCCAGTAGTTGAGTGGAGGACAGCATCATCCGGATCGTCAGCTCCATCGGCACCTTGATCCTCGTGCGTCAAATAGTCGCCTTTGTGTCGGTGCAAGTAGCGACCGATGAGGAAGAACATAAGGATCAGCAGCAGGAAGAGAATCACTAGCAGACCTAAAATGCATATACAAATGGTTAAATTGTTTTTACTAGAAGGAGATGACTCTTCACTTACATGCCAGCAGCACAGAGTCCACTTCGTTGTACGCCTTGCGTAACTTCTCCTCATCTACCAAAGGTGGCGGCCTAGTCTCAATTTCAATGGGCGGATGCGTCACTGGCTCGACTCCGCAGAAATCTTCTGTCAATTGGGCTGCAACATAAAAGTTCACTTAATATACCCTCTCAAGACGATTAATTTCAACACATACTGCCCAAAGACTTAACATTCTTGGGTGGATTCTGCTGGAACATCAGCTTCAAGGGGTAAATATCATCGAACTGAACACGCGACACACAACCCACGAAACCATCTGCCATCGACTCATTTTTCCCAATGTACATGTATTGAATGTTGTTGAACTGAGCATCCGCTGAGGCCTTGATGTCAAAGTTATACTCCACCGGCTCATAGTTGTCAACCGTCAAAACCACTGTGGATCCACCGTTTTTGCGCATAAAGTGCATGTCGTGGTACTGACCAAGGCCAAAATGTTTTTTGGGGAATATGATTTCCTGTCGCTCGAAGCCAAAATCAAATACGCAGCGCAAGTGACCTAGAATGTGTTTACCAAATAAGTCGCGCACTTAATGCAAATGTATTTAAAGCAGTTTACCAGAATTCGATATCTGAATGGTCAGATACTCGCCAGTTAAGTTGGAAGAGAAGCCCAGCAGGAAACCCTTCGGAATGGTTGTGGTGAAGCCGACGCGAATATTCTCGGCAATCGTTGAGCGGAAGGAGCCCTCGAACTCGTAGCGAATAATCGAACTGGAGCGTAAGTTGACACCAATCTCTGCAACAAGTAAATGCAAATTAAATGAGATACAATTACGGCCGCATGCAATGCAAAAACCCACCATCTGCGCAAATAGGCCCTTTGAAGGCGCTCCAACGGCAGTCGCAGCTGTAGCCATCGTATCGCTCGATACAAGTGCCATTGTTGAGGCAAGGACTCGACTCACAGCGGCCCACACACCCAGTGTGAATGCCGTAAAGTCCACGCTTGGAGTAATCCTTCAGGTCAACCATCTTACCGTTGAGCAACAATGCACGAATGCAGCCCACGTAGCCATCGCGGTACTCAGTGGTGGCGCCAATCACCAGATCCGAGGTCAAGTGAAGAGCACGGACTGGACCTGGCGGCTCCCGGACCTCGGCCTTGATGGATCCATCCACCACCAGACGAGCCTCCTTCCTGTTGCGCTCCACACTCACCGTGTGCCAGTTGTTGTCGTTCAGGTGATAACTGGTGCCCACATTCACGCCCAGTGGTCCACTGCCCGCTTGGTACTGGAACTGCAGTTTGTTGCCGCCAATTAAGCTCAGCTTGATGTAGTCCGTAGGTCCAGTGGCATGGAACAGCACAGAATTCTCCTGGGTTGTGCGGAATTCCAGGTAAATGTCTCCAGAGTGGCCCATATCGAAGGGTGGCAGGTTTATGGAGGCATCGGCAATTCGGAAGGTCACCACATTGCTGAACAGATCATCACCCTCGCAGCGCAGCGGTCCTAGGGTATAGCGACCCATTTTCTCGTCCAACGGAGTTCCTGTGTCACCAAACTTCACAGCTCTTACAGGAAGGTACTCCTTCTCCCGGATATCACCACCATCCTCCATCCAATCCAGACTATTCGAATCGCAGTTGCACCACTTGGTGGGATCATGGCACTTGCCCAGGATTCCACATTCGCACTTACGAGATCCGGGCAGAGCGCCAGCCCAATAGTCCATCGGTTGGTTGTGGCGCGAGATCCACCAGGAGAACGGTCGGAAGTTTCCTACCTCAGCTGTTTGGATAATCCATTATTATACTAATTAAATAAGAAAAGAACTATAAATACTCACAAGGCGAGTTGAAAAGTCTGGAAGACCGACAGGAGTAGCTAAGCCGCTGCCAGCAGCTGTGAGAACGATTGAGCAGAGCTTCGATTTGCAGTTGATTGGCATCGTACATGATAGACTGTTCGAAGGAACCCGGCTCCTGGAAACCATCCACAGTTGTGGTGTGCTCTTGGCTATGGCTGAGGGTGGTGATCACACGTCCATCCGCTACAGAAACCAAACATAATCAATCAATGTCAAAAGAACATAAAGTTACTTCTGAACTACTGTAACTTGAGCCACGTTTAAGTACTTCACAAAGAATTTAATAATGTTCCTCTTTGTGTCATAAGAATTTGATTGATGGGTTTTCTTTCTAACTCAAAGGTTTGGGTTATATTGAACACAATTGCAACATAATTATTACTTTTAAGAAAGAGTTAAAGTTTAAAACAATAAATATGTAGCTCTTCTTAGATAGTTTACATAAAAATCTTGAACTTGATTTAAAATTAACAAAATTGTAGATACTTACAGTAGAACTCGCATGTGACTGGGAAGGGCTCCAGAGGACCACTGCCATCCACATCGAGGTTCAGATTGACACGCTGTTGCACATGCTGCACATTCTTTAGAGCCAGGCAGGATAATGGATTGTTGGCTTTATACAAAATGGAAACAATAAGTAAAGGAATCTTAAGTAAGTCATTTATGTGCACTCACATGTATGACAAACGGCTCCGGCATAGCCTGTGTGTGCGCAGTCACAGAAGAACTCCCTGGAGTTCTGGTGACAAGAGCCCTTGTGCTGGCAGGGATTTGGGTTGCAGCGATCGATCATCTGGCAGGCATCCACGACGACATCGTCGCCGCAGCAGACCTCTTCGCCCTTCACCCAATCCTGGGGTAATTTGTAGTTTCCGTCCACCGAAATCAAGCGCATGCAGCCAACAAATCCGTTTTTGTCCTTTCCACCAGCTATGTAGTACTGTGCGCTAGTGGCAATCTGCAGGCTCTTTGTTGTGGTCATCGGTCGCTGGTCAATATTCAGAACCAAACGGTTGCGGTCGATGGAGATCACGAACGAGTGCCACTTGCCATCATTGAACTGCTCGTCGTAGTTGTCCAGAATGATGCGGGCTTTATCTTTGGCCTTCAGGTCAATCTTTACTTTGCCAAACTCCAGGAAAACTTTGATGTAACCACCGGAATAGAAGTCATGGTGCAGCATTACTCCAGTCTCCTCGTAGGTGCGGAAATAGAAGGAGACATTCAGGCGCTGGGAGTTTTCATAGCCCTTCAGACGAACGAAAGACGAGCGGGTGGTAAAGGTAACCGGATAAATTGGAGGCGATGGACACGCATAGATGGTGTTCACCCTTGTGAAGAGATATGCCTCTCCCAGCTCGTAGCTGTCCTTCATTCCGCGAATAAAGTTGGTTGAATTGAAGTAGATGTTCTCCAGGCATCCCGAGAAATTCTGCTGGACAATCAAACCCTCCTGAACATTTGGAACACCGCCAAGGTACAGCTCTCGATTTAGGTTCAGCCGACTGAACTCGCCCTTGATGCGACCCCGTACAATGACACGATCCACCGAGAAGATTATGTCCCGCTGGTTCCTTGAGATCACCACATCGTGCCACACATTGTCATCCAGCAGACTGCCCACCGACAAGGAGGTCATCACCCGCGATCCCAGGTCCAGATTCAGCACCATCTTGTTGTCCTTCAGCTGCAGGGCATAATAATCGCCCTGGGTGCCACGCGAATACATCATCACTCCGTTGGCAAAGGCTGTCTTGAAGCGGAATCGGATCGACTCCTTCAGGGACGCAATGGGCTCCCTTCTCAAATCGTAGCGCACCAAGCCAGTGCCATTAAAGTAGAGGTTCTCAGAGGCTGCAAATAAGATATTTTGGATAAGCAATCGGAGTGGGATTGTAAAAAAAATAGCTTACTATAATCACAGCCGTAGAGCTCCACACGCATGGAAATGCGATCGTGCCATCTGGTGGGATTAATCCTCACCCATTGTGCGATAATGGGCACCTCGAAGACGTTGTAGTGAATAGAGTTGCCATCGGAGTTTCCCTTGAACATCTGTGTGGAATACCATATTTAAATTTAGTTACATGTATAATATTAAATGTTGGGAGTGCTAAACTAAAGCCAAAAGCATTAATCCCCCGCCAACCTTTAAGCGCGAATTAGTTGTGTTTGAATCTTAACCAAGGTTTAGTCACAGTACCTGCGGCTCGCTAGTTGGATTCACGTACGAGCGCCAGAACTCGCCATCGTCCGAATACTGGACAATGTACTCCGTCACGAACTCATCCGTGTGCATGCGTCCCATGGTGGCAATCTTGCGCACCATGCGCGGATCCCCCAGGTCGAGTGTTAGAAAGTGATTATAGGTATTCTCGACCGGTGTCCAAGCAGCGTTACCTGCACAAGGTGCATTTACCAATCTAGTTAGTCGCAGTGTCAGAGTGTAGAAAAGGGTATGCGTGTTTTTTATAGGAAGTGAACTACAGGACTAGTAACCAAACAAATAACAGATGCATGCGGGATGGAATAAAGTAAAGGCACACATAATAAAAAAAAAACAAAGCACAAAAGCAAACGTAAGTGTTAATGGATTGATGAAATGATAATCGGCTTTCGCAGATTCAAGATTTTACCAGCCACCAATATTTGTTTTTACACCGAGAAAAAACCTTAACCTTAGTTATTAGTTAAAATTATAAAATATATTTATTTTTAATTTAATAAATTTGGTTAACGATTAGATCAAGTATTTTAATAAAGTTTATATTTTGAAATATGCATTTTTTGTATATTCTAAAGGAATTAAATTATGATGAAAATGTAAGGACGGGCAATAATTGATTACATTTAAATTTAAACCGACAATGCGTTTTTTTCAGTGCAGTTATCCCACCACCAAAATAATTCCCATCCAGTTTGGATTGGGGAAACATTCGCAATTGTGTTCGAGATCGATTGTTTACCTTGACATTGCCGCCCGGCTCTTTATAGTCGGCGAACTCTAGATCGGTTATGCCGTAGCTAATGGTGTACTCGGTGACGTACTCATTGCTGTGGGGTCGTCCTTGCAGGGCGATGTGCGTCACGTTCCGCACCACGCCCAGGTCAACAATCAGACGCTGGTCGAAGTCCGAGTTCTTGGCGGACCACGAGGTGCCAGCTGGTGGTCGCAAATGGTCATGGGATGATGGGCAATAAAACGAAAATGATACATTTTAAGCCAAAACAAAGGCAAAATAAAATGCACTTAAAGTGGGGGAGTGTGGAAAGAGGTCTGCCCTATTTAATTGGCTACAACTGAGAGCTCAAAATTGCCTAAATTTCCGGGGGGTGTTTCCAATTAATAAACCATAATTTAGGGGCGATTCCGATTGACAGCTGCAAGTGGTCGAGTCCTTCAAAACGGGGTTCAACCCCTGCCAAAAAAAAAAGGATTTCGTAATCCCGGGGGTGAGTTGGTGTCAACAAAAAATGGTTGAGCTCTTAAATGGTTGGACATAAGCAATCGCGACCGCGTGCCTTTGTTTTAATTGCAATCCGCGCCAAATTGCAAGCAGGTGTGACAAAATAGTGTGAGAAAGACCAGACTGCAGGGATTTCTCATGGCAAACCCAGTACCCAGTCGCCATTATATTTTTTCCGCATTAAGTTTCCTTTGTCCGCCGTTGGCAACAACGTTCATATCAGCCAGCCATCGTTCCCATCGATAAAACTTTCAGAAATGCCAAAAATAATTCAAATAAACGAGCCAAGCAAAGCTACCCTTACGAATAGCTATCCTGTTGGCGCATAAATTCAACCAAAACGATGTCTGGCCCCTGTCTGAGTCCCATTACGGGTTCCTAAATTTGGGTTTATGGCCTTTTAAGCATATTTCCGGCTTTGTTTCGTTTCGTATAGTTTGTTTATCCAGTGCCAGGCAAACACAACCGATTTTTTGGGGGTGCGCGCAACATGACAACACAAGGATTACAAATTATTCCGATTTAGGCACAACTATTGAAAAAATATAAATGCATGTTTATTTTAGGGATAACAAATGAATCTAGACTTGCATGGATTCATTAGAACGCAATATTTTTTAGGATCGCTTGTAGGGCTTATGTAGAGCCCTTTGGCAGTAGCCTAGCACATCCTCAAGTTCTGATTCAGGACTCTTGACAAGAAGTTCCTCAATTCCTAGTATCTTGAACCTTCCTTGCTCGTGTGGCAAACAGTTCCGGAATGCAATGGCCGCACAGTATTCCTCCTGCAGTAAATGCTCCTCGAAGTGCCAGTTATCCATGGGTCTGTCGTGGCAACGCAGGCTGGTGCCGATTAAGGGGGAATTCGCCACCTCCAGGGAGTGAGTTGTGTCCACGGAAAAGCTGATCTTTTCCAGATCCACAGTGATGCCGACGCCCAGCTCTTTGACGTAGGCCTCCTTCAGGCACCAGTGTCGCATGAATGCCTTCACCTGATCCCGCTCATCATGTTGCGGTCTGCCAATGTAGCTCCATTCCTGTGCCGAAAACTTGCTCTTCATCAGGCGAAAGAAATCCTCCACTGACTTGCCACCACTGTACTCGATCTTCATGACATCCGTGCCAAGGCCAAAGTCGGGATCACTGCATTCTCCCGAAATCGCCCGCCAGCAGCACTATTCTTCCCTGATGCGAGACATTAAAGCTAAGAGGTGGCCCGGCGAAATCCTCCCTCACCCAGTACGGTTTTCCCCTTACGTCCCGGGCGAACTTGACTTGGTCGGGCGGCAGTCCGCTGCATGTGCTCACATATTTCCGCATCAGTAGTCGACCAATTAGCGAGGACAGAAAGTCGTCGATAAAGTGGAACTTCATGAGTCGGACACGTTCCTCCGGCTGAATTGAGGCCACCGCCTGACTCAAGTGCGGGAGTGAGGGCTTCCAGCTGGCCAGGTCAAAGGCCCAGCGGGTGCAGATGTGTTTGCTCATTTCGGTGCGTTCTATAACTATCTAATTGCCTTCACAGTCATTGTTTTTGGGGCGTTTTCGCCTTGCAATGTTTTTGCTAATTCGCTTTTGTATGGCAGTATGGCCACAAGTGGTTAGGGTAAAAATCCCCCAGTGATTATGCCCAACAAATATACTGCAAAAATACTGCGCTACACAATTAAGCTGTGTTCCCGTTTACAACTTCGATTTTGTGGTAATTTGTAATGATACGAGTTTTTGAAATAATTTTTTAAATTATATTAAATCTTTTTAAAAGATTAGGGTACTCGCTAGACAATTATATTTACATTTAAAAGTTATGTAAAATTTTTACAAGTCTACGAAAAAAAAAGTTAGAAAAGTTTAAAACTGCTTTTAGTTTTTTTTAAGAAAAACAGTTTGAGAGTAAATTTTAATTTGTAAAATTATTAATTAAATTAAATTAGTTATGAAACATACAAATGAATCATGTTCTATATTCAATCAAATTACCAAATCAAATTAAAAAAGAAAAACAGCTCAGATTATTATAGTCTAAATTCCCTCATGTCTATTTCGAGCGCCGAATTGTCTAATAAATTTTCTACCAACTCAGTATAAAAATCTATGCTTAATTTAAAAGGATCAGAAACAATTCTTAAAAACAAAGCCAAAAATAATCTATTCACTTAAAATAAAATCAATATGGCTTGGGGCAGCATTTTAAAATAATATTGCTAATATAAGAAATCAAAGGCAACGGAAGTAACACAAACACAAATCTAGAATCACCTAAACCAAGCATTATTACTCACCGTTTAAACGTGCTTTTTCGGGTCCTCGTTCTGTTAACGATGAGGTTGACGTGAGGACAGCTCTTTCAAGGAGCGGCTGGTTGCACTCATAGTCTGAGAAATAGTCTGTGAAGGCATCTGGAAGAAAACAAAACCGATCCATAAATATTCGAATTTCCATGACCCATATTCAATTTTACATTGTCGGGTGAAGAAATGAACGCAAACTGTCACTGGCGTAATTAAAATTGAGATATGAAGAATCTGTTTGGATGGCGGCCAATAATTTTAAGCACTTTACTCGGCCATAATTGGTCCATTGGCCTCTTTTTATGGGGCCATAAAAAAGCCACATCAATAAGGAATACGTAAACAAGCTATGTAAGTCCAAACTGAAGGGTAAATATTTGGCATACAGTTGAAAATCCTTATTCTCTGCTTTCTAAGAGGAATGTTTTATACATAATTGATTTGAATCGCTTGCAATGAATAAATATCATTTTAAAACAATGTTTTCACACAATTGAGTTAATGATTAAATGGAATTTTCAAATGAAATCAGAAACATTCCTGCATATTTATTGCTACACTTCAAATTCGATGATTATAACAAGGCAATAAGACGTAAAATTTTGACCTTAAAAGAAAACATCTAATATATATTTCCTGTTATTAACGATAATAACTCTGAAAGTTAATTTTTTTCTTCTATGTAATTCTATGTAAAGATTTATTGAGGACCTACTGTGCCAGCTAGTGCAGATTCTTGTCTCATATTTGCACCATAATATTTGGTGGTGACGAGAGTCCTTCGGTTCTTCCCTAGGATCCGTTTCAAAAAATGTTCGGAAATGGGGGCAGGCAGTGTCGGAAATCCAGACAATTGCCCTTGTCTGTTGCAACCCCCAAGAAATGTTTTATAATGGGTGCAGCAGGGGCTCCTAGGCAAACACACTGGCATTTCCTCCTTGTGGGAGTGGGGAAAACAACCCTTGCGAGGTCATCCGGAGTTCGTGAGCACTTTTAGCTGACTTTGAGCCTTGTGTGGATGGGGAAAAATCAACCTGATAAGCCAGGCAAGAAACAGAGCGAAACACGCACGACAATATCTCGCTAAATAATCAATACTTTTGGAAGCAGGCAGAAGGCAGCAGGTTTGAACTACTTTTCCGCTACATAATTGCCCAATTCAAGAAAAAAAAATCTGTTTAATGTTCTTAATGAAACAAAAATGACGAGATCTATGAAAGGCAATTTCCGCCGATCTGGAGAAACTTGAAGTGCGAATGATGCTATTTTCGGGGCAATAAGAACCGAAATAAATTATGGAAATCGACCAAAGACTGAGGATATATGTCGGCTGTCTGCTTTCGACGCTTCAAGGCGTGAAAGTGGCAAATTAATTGCTTGGCATTGTTTATTTTTAGTCATAAAAATGTTTGCATATGATCTTTGGATTGTTTGTTTTCCATGGAACGGGCCAAATCAGGGAGAAAATAACTGAAGTCTGTTGACATATGGAAGGATAATGATAAAAGCACGTGTTCCCCGGCCAGCATCATCAATCAGCAGATGCTTTTTCTGCCGCATGCGCATCGGAAAAGCCGGAAAACACTGAAATGCAGGGATGCGGCCGGCAAAAACTTTTGGCTTATTTCCCCCGGGGTAAAGCTCCATAAAAAAACCAGAAATCTATAAATTAAAGTCAGTTTAAAAAAAAAACGAGTAAAAAACGGGCGTTGGTAATCGACGGTTTTGTTTTGCCACCGCTATTCGTAAGCAACGTTTTGATTGCTCTCTGGCGCTCTCCTCCACTCTTTTCCACACGATCGAAAAGAGCGAGTTAACAAGCGAAGCACGGAGCAAAAGAAAATGGAGGAGCGAGTCTCCAGCTTTGGGGAACACGCCCAAAACGTTGGCTTACAAACAATCGAAGTTTTATGACACATTCATTAACAAAATCTAAATAAATTTATTCAAATTTTTGGGTTATTTAAGTTAATACATTGATTTTACCTGCTTGCACCGATTTAATGCCATTATTGGCCAGCAATAGGAGGCATAATAGTCCAAGCTGAAGCGAAGAAAACGCTGTTTTCGTATTACTCCTGGGCAGCCTCATCTAAAGGCTGTTGATCAATACTTCCGCGGGATCGATTTAGAAACACATTTATATCCAATTTCCGGGAAATCTTTCACTAAATGCACTTTTATACTGGGAAAACCACCGTAAAAAGCAGATGACTTATGACAACGCTTCCGCAGAGTCCAAAATACTCCTCCAACACTTTTCGCTTTTGTTTATAATCGGTTTTAATTAATTTTTAGCGACGCCCCTGTTGCGCTGCGACTCCTCCAGATCACGCCCACTTCCAAAGAGTTTCGTTTGAATTAGGAAAATAATTAACGCCGATGACACACGAACACTTCCAATCCGTCTCGCTGCCAGTGTGACCGTGGCTGAAACGTGCAAGATACCGTTGGGCTTGGGAGAGAATACTGCAAGCCACATTGAAAATATACCAGAAACTATCGTTCTGTTCTGATTTTCACTTCCGCTTAAGCTATTTTGTCTAGTAGTTGACTCATCCAAATTAAAAAGTCAAGTGAAATTAATTATAAGAAAAAGGTTTGAATATTAAAAGGTCTTCAACATTCGATGCGCATATTTTTTTTACATTTCTTGTGACATATTAAATGGCAATGGCGAATTAAGATGAAACCGCTTGAATTCAGTTACAGCGAACAATATAATATTAAATGTATTTATTTTCCAGCGATTAGCTGGAGAGATACAAATGATTTTCTATCTCAATCAACACCTAAAATATTTAAAAAGGCCTCATTTCTGTTTTATATCAAAAATATATATTCACAAATTTTGTTTGTTTTCAGAATACCCCAATCGTTAGAGGAGCGAAAACGTCGATAGTTGGTCAGCCCGGTGCTATCGATGGTCGGTCACACTCTTTTCGCCAAAAATTTGTTGGCGTGTTGTCAAATTCTCCACCGTTTTTATAGGCTTTGCGACTTGTGTAGAACCGGAAAATATAAAAACAGCGACAATGTACGGCGGCGACGAATACCCAAGCAATTCGGTGAGTGCAGGAACTCCGGCAAGGTCCCTGATCGGGAATGCCAATCCCGAGACTTCGCCATCAACATAACCCAACTTTTGTGCCCCACACACAAATCGAAACTCATTTTTTGGGAATTTCAGGAGTACTACGATGACTTCGCGCACACCGGCGATCCGCAGCTGGACATGGAGTACGAGAGGAACTACTTCTCCACCCGGATGCCGGACAATGTCAAGTACTTCCTGATCAACTTCTGCCAGGCGATCAAGGAGGGCAACCTGTACGACATCCAGAACATGTACGAGAACACCTTCCCGCAGATCAGCGACCACCACTTCGACAAGACGGCCTGGCCCGAGGAGCAGGAGGTGGCCGCCATCGTGGACAACGACAAGGTCTTTCTGATCCTGTACAAGGAACTGTACTACCGCCACATCCACGCCCGCATTCCCGGCGGCCCTAAGCTGGAGCAGCGGATCAACTCGTTCTTCAACTACTGCGATTTCTTCAACTTGATCATCTCGGCCCAGAACCCGGTGATGCTGGAGCTGCCCGACATCTGGCTGTGGGAGTTGGTGGACGAGTTTGTGTATCAGTTCCAGAACTTTGCGCAGTATCGGTAAGTAGCTATTCCTACTCCTTGTGGATGTGTTTAACCCTAAGTCCTATCCGTTGCAGTGCCCGCCTGACGGACAAGTCTCAGGACGAGATCCAGCAGCTGTGTGTGAACCACAGCAACGTGTGGAGCATTCTCTGCATTCTCAACGTGCTGCACTCGCTGGTGGACATCTCGAACATCAAGAAGCAGCTGGAGGCCATCTCGCAGGGCGTGGATCCCCAGACCGTGGCCGGAGACTTTGGCAAGCTGTCCTTCTACAAGATGCTGGGCTACTTCTCCCTCGTCGGCCTGCTGCGCGTGCACTCGCTGCTGGGTGACTACTACCAGGCCATCAAGGTGCTGGAGCCCATTGAGATCCACAAGAAGTCCGCCTACTCGCACATCCCCGCCTGCCAGATCTCCACGTCCTACTACGTGGGCTTCGCCTACATGATGATGCGCCGCTATGCCGATGCCATCCGCACTTTCTCCGACATCCTGCTCTACATCCAGCGCACCAAGCAGCTATACAGCACGCGGTCGTACCAGAACGACCAGATCAACAAGCAGGCGGAGCAGATGTACCACCTGTTGGCCATCTGCCTGGTGCTGCATCCCCAGTGCATTGACGAGTCCATCCAGCAGGTGTTGCGCGAGAAGAACTACCACGACGCCATGTTTAAGATGCAGTGCGGTGACCTAGAGGTCTTCAAGTCGTTCTTTGTGTTCGCCTGCCCGCGATTTGTGAGCCCGTGTCCGCCGGCCGCTGATGCGCCCATGGAGGACTACGTCAAGGACCCCATGGAGCACCAGCTGCTGGTCTTCATGGACGAGGTGCGCCAGCAAAAGGATCTGCCCACCACGCGCTCCTATCTGAAACTGTACACCACCCTGCCGCTGACCAAACTGGCATCCTTTATCGATCCCAATGCCAGCGACGATGACGTGTCGAAGCTGCTGATTCGTTTGCTCTGCTTCAAGCACAAAATGCGCAACCTGGTGTGGAGCAAGGGACCCAGTGGCCTGGAGGGAACGTTCAAGTCGGGCTCTGAGGTGAGTTTTACACAGAAAGATCCTGAAAGGGGCTATCTAACCTTTGATTAATATTCCAGTTGGACTTCTACATTGACGACGACATGATCCACATAGCTGACACCAAGGTTTCGCATCGCTATGGCGACTTCTTTGTGCGTAAAATTCTCAAGTTCAACGACCTGAATCGCAAACTGAAGAACATCAACATTTAAGCCATTTATGTCGTCTCCTTGTGACCCTTAATGATCTATTTAATATTCCAAACTGGACCGATTTGTTTTGATATCAATAAAAAATCGCTTGTGATTATGCGCAAGTTTGGTCCTCAAAATGCTGTTCAAATATTTGCGGTTTCGGTAAGGTAAGGTAATAAATTTACATGAATGAATGTAAAGCCTTTCTGATTATGCTGACTCTTCCCACAAACTAAATGATTCATTTTTCCTACAAAAACGTGCTTCATTAATCTATGCATTTTTTGCACAAAATTAAAGCCCCGAAGAAAGTCTATCCAAATTCGTGGTTTTAACATTTGCTTTATTTTTAACAATACCGTTATTTTATAAAAATTATTTGTATGACTATAAGGAAATTCAAAATTCTACCCATTATACAATTTTTGAGTTCGCCACAACTCCACCTACGCGTGGCAGGTGCATTCATCAACGCAACCAAGAATCGTGTTCGTTTCCGGTCATGGGCATGTGGGAATGTGCGTTAATACATTAGCATAATAATAACATCTCATTTCGAATTTCTCTCCTGTTCGCCGCCGAACGAACACAAGCAAATTTCTTTGGTAAATCAATCGTACTAAGCGCTTAGTGGGGGATGTGGGTGGGTTCTAGATAATTGTGGTTTAGAGGAAGTTGACGTGGAGCGTGGAGTTAGGTCCACAAGCAGTTCCACTCACACTTACACACAGTTTTAAATTCAACTTAGGATTACAGTACACTTTAAACGAAACTGCCTTCTGCTCTAGCTCTAGCTTCGATTGCCTTTTGTGTGTTCTCTTTTTAGCTAACCATTGGTTCACTTAGGACTAACATTAAAATCATACAATTTACAATTACGGACTTGTTTGTGGGGGGCCAGTCGTTAATCGACGGACACCGTGCTCTGATTGACGTCGATCAAGTAGATGTCTTTGTGGTGCTGCAGCACAAAGTCGACGAACGCGTTGATGGGGGCGATCTCCTCCAGGGAGGTGCTGGTGCTGCGCGACCACAGGAAGTTGGGACCGAACACGATGGCCAGGTTGGAGGAGGTCATCTTGTTGAGGTCCTCGCAGTCCATCACCCTGACCAGGAACTCTACGATGTACTTGAACAGTTCATAATTTTCCTCGGGCAGTTTTTCGCGTATCAGTTGGGTGACATTCCTGGAGCGCTCCTCCTTGGGCCAGTCCAGAAAGCGGGTGACATCCTCGTACAGCTCGAAGGTGAGCAGCGGCTCGGCAAGATCACGCAGGAAACTCTTCAGCAGGCCGGCTATCACGTGGACACTCACGCTCTTCAGATCCACATCCTCGCCTCGGTTAACGCGCTCCTTGAGCGCCATGATCTCGTTGTGGTTTCCGGATCGCCGGAATATGCCCTCCGTGTCGATCACGCCAGTAATGGACAGTGAGTCAACGCATTTGCGCACAATCGGCGGAATCGAGTTCAGGCATGGACTGTTCATCACGATGAACTTGAGGGGCACTCCGAATTGATGCGTCGTCGCCATTTTGTGCTGCTGCTGCCGGGATGCATTTATGCTGCTGCTGCTGCTGGGTGGCGGCGTCGCTGGCTTCCGACTGGGATTGAGCTTGTCGTCCAGGTCGCAAATGTTGTCCGGCAGCTTCAGCTTGTTCAGACCGAGCGCCTGGCGCAACTCGTCCAGGCTGGAGATGTAGACTAGCTTCTTGCGGAACTTGTCGCTGATGAAGGGGCTGAAGAAGTTCCAGATGACCCGTATGAACCACGTCGGATGTACCACATACAGCGTCTTCAGGTTCTTGCGGAAGTTGCGATCGAGCTCCTTGTACGAGTTCCACAGGAATTGTGCGGATGGTTTGTTGTCCTCCTTGAGGCCTTGATGGAAATAAACCAAGATGTAGTCGTTCTCCACAAATGGTTCGATCTCTTTGATGATTTCACTGTTGGAATAAAAGGAAACCAGTTTGTTTAAGCTCTTAAATTATTATTAATATAATATCTAAAATAGGTCTTACCGAACGAAGCCTTCCAGCTGGGATTTCTCGGGAAAGCGAGATGCATAAATGCCGAATATGTGACGACCTTGTTTGTCGGTTCCCAGGAAATCGCATTTGTTTCTGGGCGCCTGAAAGTTCTCCGACTGTTCCCTGAGTTGGTCCTCAAAATCATCCTCCAGTGGATTTACATCATCTTCGGGTTCTAGTTCTGGATCTAAACGGTTTGTGAAACGTAATGCACTGACTAACAGGAAAGGATATTCCTACTCACCATCTGCCAGGACAAAATCGCCGACCATAACATCTTCTGTGGGACAAATGAGATTTTATATTAGTTGATTTCAAAAATGTTCTTCTTATAAAATTTTTACAGTTGTGCAAAGATCAGTGTTATTTAAACAAAAACTAATCTTAAACTATACAATAGTTTTTTTTTTAATAGGGATTACTTTACTTGATTTTGTAAGAGCAACAATATTATATTTAGGTTTATTTAACCGCAAACGTAAACTAATAACTGAATGTAATATTACAGAAACCTATTCTTTTTAAAGAATGGTTCAGTTTTTTTAAATATAGGAATACTGTAGTATTTAAATACATATTACTTACTTTCTAGGGGCGATGGAGCCAGCAGTTCGGTATCATCAAACTCCAGCTTCGGCTCGAAGTCGTGGAGATCGGAGAGACTGGGCTGCGGCTCATCCGAGTTATCGACGATTGGATTGATGGCAGGACCTTGGGGTGCGAGAGGAAGGCATTGATAAATCTCATAGGTTTCCCTGGCGCGGACTGGTATTCCAAAAATTTAATCTTACAAGTAATGCTTTCAGTTAAGTATTTTGACGGCCTGAGGCAACAAGTTTAGTTCGGATTGAGTTTGAGTAAGTGAATAGACATGAATCAGAAAAAATTTAATTTGATGAGTACGTTTTGCATCTGAGTCTTACTGTTTCGATATAATTGGCAGACGGTTACTGAACAGAACAGAACAGATACGATTAGGGCTAAGCTAGGGCTAGGACTAAAGACTGAGGATAGGGCTAAATAGGACTAAACAAAGCTAGGGCAAACACACGATCACACAAACCTCGGTAACGGTAACAAACTTTGGCAACAACACAGCTAGCAAAAAGTAGTAAACACAAATAGGATCCACAACAAACCAAGACCAAGCAAACACGTTGGATAGTTAAAAATGCAAGATATGTATGTACAGTTAGCTCGGTGAGCTGCCCACATAGGCTGGGTTAAACAGTTTGGAATGGGGTTAGTAGCGCAACTTGATACCAAAAACAAAGAGGTGGGTTAGGGGGCGGTTGGGGTTTAGGCTAGGCGGGGGCGGGGCAGGGGTTTGGATAAGAAAATTAGTCGTAATTGCTGGCTATTACTGTTAGTTCTCAAACGAGGGCACTTCTCCCCTCAAAGAAACTACGATACGGTAATAACAACAAAATAAAGCAGCGTAAAGAAAAGACTCCCAAAACTTGAAATACAGATTCGAGGCATACAAAAAATTCAGGTTTCTTTTATATATATTTTAGGCCCATTTTAATTATCTTGATGGTAAGTTGACTAAACTAAGAAGTGAAGTCTGGCCAAAGGTTTGTTTTATTATTATTTGAAAAAACAAATTTTTTTTCGTTAAAACTTGGGTACCAACTCAGATCCTCAAACTCTGCTCAGAAAGTGTAGTTATCTTAAATTGATCCTAAGGTCCGTTTATATTATCTTGATAATAAGAAAAAAGCTGACCACATATAAATATGAAGTCTGAAAATTTGTAGCCTGGCCTTAGCTTAAAATGAAAATGAGAGTATTAAGTAATTTTTTTATTATTGAAGTAAATGAACATAGATGTTGTATTCCTTAAGTAAAAAAAATATTGATATATATCTCTTACTCTGCGCATAAAAGGAAGTTATCTTAAATGGTAAAATAACTTTTTTATTTACTTAATCACAAAAAATTCTTTTGAACCTCTGTGTTTAATCATTGTTTTGGGAATTCTTTCTCTCCGCAAAATTGGTATTGCGCTCAAAATGCTAAGCAGTTACAAAACCAAAGATCAAAACTAGGAATTTTCGGATCGAAAAGCATGACTTGGCCGATCGGCCGGCGGACTTACCTGGCAATCTCGGTGCGAAACGCGAATGGGCGTCCATGGCGGGTGCTGTCCGCTCCAGGTGCTGTCCGTTCGATGTGATTGGAATTCTAGCGGTGACGCAGGACTTGACTCAGTTGTTGGGCTCGTTTATTGGCATGTAGAATATATATATGCGGCTGAAATGTGAGAATAAATTAGCCAAAAGCAGCAGTGCCAGTACTTTATCGATGACGTCATTAGCTAGCTAGTTTTCGTTTTCATGGTTGTTGATTGGTTATTTCTTGGTATTGGAAATAGTACATGTTTGTATGGCATTGCTGATTCACATTCATTCACATCAATGGAGTTGGCCAAAGTCTTGGTAACATGGTAATTTAACCCTGAAAGACGCCCAAGCCTTCTTCAATGCCCACATTGCCTTGCCTACAAACAGTGGGGACATTAAAAATGGTCATGCCAGTGGTTTCACGACATATGAATTGCTTTTTGCAAGATAACAACACAGACGAAATGAACTGAAGCTGCTTATCGCAATTCCAACACAAAGTTTACCAACTCACAAAGTGACAGTGGCACAATCTTAAAAGGAACTGGTACTGGTTTCTTTTTTTTTTCCAAAAACGTTTGGTTTTTGTCACAGGCCCTGTTCAAGTTCCACAGCTATCCAATGAATTTTTGTATATTTGATTATCAAAGCTTCAAATGTGACACCAACAAATATTATTTAAAAACCTGTAAGGACTGCACGTCCTTTAAGCCACCACTGTAACAATCCTTTCTGCCACCACTGTGACATGGAGAAGGCTGATCCTTTCTGCCACCACTGTAAAAGGGAGTAGGCTCCTTTGTCCCGCCACTGTTTACACATACACACACAAAGAAGTTAAGTAAATTTTGCACAAGTTCCTTGAGGAAAAAAGGCAATTGCTAGCAGTCACAACCGGAATAAAAAAACTGCGCAATTGAATCTTGCATCGTATTAATATTTACTTTTTTTTGTATACTGAGCTACAAACTTTTATCAGCCCCAAGAAAACACTCCAGTTTGCGCGATTGCAATTGTTTGAATTTACTCCACTTTCGTTTCACATTTCCCTGAAGTTTGCACTTTGTTTGTGCGTCAGAAGTGGCGAGGAAAGTACCTTTTATCAGTGAGGAAAAATATCTTCGTTAATTTTACTGCAGACGTACGTTGTTTTTGTCTAATGCCAATCAGACTCAGTGTGACCCTGCCTTCAAAACAATTTGTTGCCATATTCTTTTTTTCTTTTCAATACTGACAGTTTTTCAGCACTGGCTTTGTTCCATCTCGATAATTGTACATTTTTTTGTTTATTGTTTTAAAAATACGTTACTCAAATTAATTTAATAGTAGTTTTCGTGAATAAAACATTCTTTTAGCTGTATATATTTATTCAGTAATTAGAGTCCTAAAATAATTCAAAATCCCCAAAGTAAATTTTATATATGGATTTTTTATATATAAAAACTTTTTCAAATATGCAAATCAAATGTGTTTGTAAAGTAAGTCGTAATAGTCTTTGTGAAATATTTTAATACGTTTCTTTGGAAATATTTATTCTAAACAACTTCTTTTTTTAAACATAGTTAAATTATATCACGCTGCCATCTCTGCCGTTATCGATATATCAAAACACATCAACGGCCCCTCTCAAGTGTGACCGTTCGCCGTGCTGCTCACAACTTTGACACGACCAGTTCCAAAATATCGTGAGATTTACAAAAAACTTCAATAAAATGGTCGGTTGGAGCCGTTTGCTGTCGCCGGCGGCGAAGTTTGCCAGCTACCGGGCCGTCCTGCAAGATCCCGCCTGCCGCAATGGTGAGTACTCCACGGATATGTCGCGGTAAACACACTCCACATTACGCAACCGCTACAAAATATCTTGGATTTCTAGCCCTGCAACAACAGCTGCGCAGGATGGGAGGCGATCATGGCCACCACCACATGACCATCAAGCCATCCCGCTTCCAGTGGGACAAGTTCAAGGATCTGATGCACTTTTACGTAATGCTCGGCTTGATTCCTGTCACCGGATTGATCCTCTACGCGAACATCTTCGTGGGCCCGGCGCAGCTGGCGGAGACTCCCGAGGGCTATGTCCCCAAACACTGGGAGTACGAGAAGGTATGATAGGTGACGGATAATACTATCTGAAATACTAAATAAAACTCAAAAATCAAACAATTTCCACCAAACCCATTAAAGCTTTTATATTAATCATCCTGAAGTAACAATTTTCCCATCTTATAAACCATTTTGAACTTGGCAAGAAAATGAGGCTATACCAGTTAAAAATCCTTTTCTAATTCCAATATTTCTCTTTGAACAGCACCCCATTTCGCGCTTCATTTCCCGCTACATGTTGAACTCGGAGCAGCAAAACTACGAGAAATCCCTGCACTATCTCTTTGAGGAAAACGAGAAAGCCCAGATTCGGTAAGCCTGGTACTCCTTAATATTATCTCCCTTCTAAACTGACTTTCCCTGATTTTGTAGCCTCCTGGAGGACGAAGTTCGTCGCAAGATGTCCGAGCGCAACGACTACCAGGCCTACTACTACCGACCATCGGTGGCCAAGTACCACAGGGTTTCCAAAGAGGCTGCCGACGAGCTGGAAGCACTGCGCGGCGACTAGACCCCTTCTAATATTCATTAAATACAATTGTTAGGCTCCCGTTTTGGGGGAAATAAAGTGTGAGAACGAGTTCGCAACATCAGCTTAGTCACATTTAATAAAATACAAATAAATACTTAAGATTTAGCCCGGTCAAGTGCGTATCGATTTAGCCCCACGCCTGGTTCTTGCAGTAGTAGAGCACCAGTTTCCCGTTGGTGCCATGGCATTCGTAAAGGTTCTTGATTATCTGATCCGGAGCAGGGGCAAATGTCTGATTAACGTACAGGAACTGCAATTAGAAGATCCCGAATATGATAGTGTTTTCTATAACTCTTAATTGGTACTTGCAATCTGCTCGTTGGCATCAAGTTTCAGGAACTTGTGGATGAACTTTTGAATCCAGCTGACGGTTTTGTTGGGATCCACTGTCCAGGTTCGCTTCTTGATGATGGGCACATTTCCAGTGGCGTTCAGAAGGATACAAACTGATAACGAAAACTTTGTGATAACAAAGACCCTAAGATATCATTACAAATTACTTTTGGAGCCATCCTTATCGGCGGGCGTGGAAGAGGAGGTGCTCAAGACCGCCTGGGATTCGGGTGTGTCTGCCATATATTTGGAATGTGACTGTAACGCTTAGTTTTAAATGAATGGGTTAAAAAACTTTCAAAACGTTGTAAATAAAGTACAAAATATTAGAGATGGCAAAGCTGTGATAACAACATCGACAGAAGTCACGAGATTGGTGGTTATTTATTTGTTTATTAAATAATAAAATGTTGTAAATATTTAATATCATTAATAAATTCTAGTTTAGAAAACTTTTTTCTCAGAGTTACACCAATTAAAATTGAATTTATATTTTTTATAACTTCGTGACTTAAAAATCACTTTTTCCATTTGCCCATCTCTAGCGATAACAACGACTATGTTATTTAACATTCGGCTGTTATCGTAAACACGTGTGGAACTTTATAAAAAATTCCGGGAAAATAAACAAAATCATGAATAACAATCTTTTCGAGGGCTCCGATGATGACGGAGAGGACCTGCAGTTGTCCACCAACAAGGACTATGCCAAGACCTACAACATCCTGCGCAAAAAAGAGCTGCTACAGAAATGTAACTTGGCAACAGTACGATCATTTGGCACTTGTCAACTATATCACTTGATATTCCACAGATAAAGATCGCGGCTTGGATGTATCCGAATCGGAGTTCGATAGCGACAGCGAGTCCTCCGAGGAGGACGAGGTGGACCCCAAGTTCGACCAGGACTTCTTCAAGACGCTGTCCTCGCTGAAAAGCAAAGATCCGCGGATTTACGACAAGGGCACGAGATTCTTTAATGAATCCTCCAGCGACGAGGAACATAAGGATGAGGAGCAGCCAAAGAAGCAGAAGAAAGCGAAGCCCGTCACCTTGAAGGACTACGAACGAAAGGTGATCCTGGAGCACAATGGCAAGTTCGAGAGTTCGGATGAGGATCAGCAGGAGAAGGAGCAGGAGGAACTGCAGAGGGCACAGTCACCCTCCGCCGTGGAGGCGGAGCGGCGACTCAAGGACGAGTTCAGGAGTGTGATGAACCAGGAGGACGATGGCGAGGACGAGGAATTCGGCGGCATATTCAAGAAACGCACCAAGACCAAGGAGCAAACGGCGGCCGAGGAGGCGGACTTCGCCAAGTGGCTGGCGGGGAAGCAGGAGGAGATCAAGCAGACCGACAAGGAGCAGCTGGAGCCACTGAAGCAGTACTGGAACAGCAGCAAGCTTACGCAGGGCGAGAGCTTCCTCAGGGACTACATTCTCAACAAGGGCTATGCCAACACCGATGAGTCCGCCATTCCCACCTACGACGAGATAGTGGGAGAAGCTGCTCCGCTTTCCGAAGATGAACAGGAGCTGGAGAAGCAGGCGGAATTCGAGCAGAAATACAACTTCCGCTTTGAAGAGCCTGATGCGGAGTTCATCAAGCGCTATCCCCGCACCATCGAACAGTCCATCCGGCGCACAGACGACAAGCGGAGGGAAAAGCGAAAGGAGGTCAAGGAGCGAAAGGATCAGGAGAAGCAGCAAAAGATGAAGGAACTGGACTTGATCAAGGACATCAAGCGCAAGGAGATCGAGGAAAAGATACGCAAATTGAAAGCCGTCACTGGCAATGATGAGCTCGGCTTCCGGGACGAGGAGCTTGAGGAGGACTTTGATCCGGCGGCCCACGATCGTCGCATGCAGGAGCTCTTCGACGATGAGTACTACAATGTGGACGAGGGCGAGGAGAAGCCAGAATGCCCCTCGGACATCGATGAACTCGAGCTGGAAGACTGGGACAACTACGATCCCACGAAGCACAGTAATGCGGGCGATCAGAACTACGATGGACACTGCGAGGACGACGACTTTAACATGGATTGCGACTACGATCCGTCCACGTCCAAGCAGCAACTGCAGCAGGAGCTCATCGAAAGTACGCGCGGTCGTAAAGGTCGCAAGGGTAGGCGGAATCGCTTCATGGAAATGATCCAGGCGGAGAAGCCGGCATTCAATCCGGAGGACGAAAAGACCTACAGTGAGTACATCGATGAGTACTACCAAATGGACTGCGAGGATATAGTGGGAGATCAGCCGTGTAGGTTTAAATATGTGGAAACCACACCCAATGATTTTGGTTTAACGATAGAAGAGGTACTACACTTTAAAACGGTTTAGATACTCAGTATATTATAATAATTTATTTCTAATCTGCAGATCTTGCTGGCCAAGAACAAGGAGCTCAACCAGTGGGCCAGCCTTAAGAAAGCTGTTCAAAACAGACCCGAACATGTCGAGAAAAAGGAGCAACGTCTGTACAAGATGAAGGCCAAGAACGAAGATCTTAAGCGAAAGATATTTAAAAGTCTGTATGGCGAAGGGTAAGTTATTTTAATAAGCTCATTAAGCTCAGCAAATTAAATTTGACATCCTTGCAGATCTGAGGACGAGGAGCAGCCAGCAGATGAGACTCCGGAGACGAAACCAGCTGCTGAAACGACTGCTGCCACTGATAATGCTCAAGTCCCAACAGAAGTCTTCTCGAAATCGAAGAGGAAACGCCTAAAACGGAAAGCTGCCGCAGCTGCTGCAGCCAGTTCCCCACAGATATCCATTCAGGAACCCAAGGAATCAACAGAGCAAGGACAGGCAGATGAAAGTAAAACGAAGGCTGATCCTCCTGCTCCAAAGAAAAGCAAAAATAGTGAAAACCAGCAAACAAAAGCCTCCGCACAGCAAAGCCCAAGTAAACCAGAAATCAAAAGTGGCAAAAACACAATAGAGTCCAAAAATGGGGAAAACGGAATGAAGAAATCGCAAAGCCAAACTCAAAAGAACAATGCTTCTAAAAATTCGGAAAAGTCAAATGGAAATAATCCTTTTAACAAGCAGCAGAAGAAACCCAACCAGAGACAAGGACAACAACAAGTGAATAACAACCAAGGCGACAACAAACAAGCTCCTACTGGTGTCAATCCCTTTAAGAAAGCAAACGAAAAGGCGAGCGCCCCCTTCCCAGCAAAGAAAACGAATAACTTCAAATCTAAAAATAAAATAAACAACACAACCAGTGGAATAACCGACGATCGATTGAAAGCCTACGGCATAAATCCCCGAAAGTTCCACAAGCGGGAAAAGTACGGAAAGAAGGATAAGTAAAATGCCAGGATTAATATAATAGCAATAGTAAGATACATTTTGTAGTTAAATCTTATGTACATATGATAACATTAAAATCCAGCACAGATACGAGTGAATTCTGATTAAATCAGTTACTCCGCGACAGCCACTTCATCATCGGTGGCCACCTCGTCATCCTCCGTGCTCCTCATGCGATCCAGTTGGAGGCGTCGCTCTTGGATGCGGATGCATTTGGGGCAAATCATGTTCTTTCGCGTCAGGCAGACACGGTGGTAAATGGAGTTGCATTGCTCGCACTTGATGCATCCATCGTCAAAGGGGAAGATCACCTCGTTGTTGCTGCAGATCTCGCAGATGTACGCCTGGGCCAGGCACATCGGGCAGCATCTGATGTGCTCGTCAAAGGCTTTGAACACGCTCTGCAGAAACTCGGTGAGGGCTCCCGACTCCACCTGCGTGAGATCCTCAGGGAGTAGAACTCATTCGACTGGGCCAGGTGACGTCTGCAGCCCAGCTGCTGGTCCACCAGCTTCAGCTCGCTGGCAATCCGACAGGCGGCCAGGTAGTGGCGCATGTGCACCAGATTCTGGCGCAGCTTTTTCACCGCACACAGCTTCTCCACGAACACAAAGAGCTTGGGATTGTCCTCCTCCAGGCGGATGAGGGGTTTGTTCAGGAACAGCCTGATCTCCTGTAGCGCCGTCCGCGAAACACGACGCGGGGAGAAGTCCCAGTTGTGGATAATGCGGGCTGGTATGAAGTTGCTGTCGTTCCAGTTGCAATGAGGACAGTAGTACAGGCCGCTATAGTCGCACAACCGAGGTTCCACCCAAGTGTTTTCTGCAAAAGAGCATTCTATAGAGTTGAAATTGGAAAGGAAAACCGTAACTCACTCAGATTAAGCAGCGTTTCGCATTCGGCGCACTTGTAACCCTGGGCAGCCAGTCCAACCTCTGGACAGATCTCCGCGATTGGATGCTGGCGCTCGGAGACCTGCACGTGGGCGCACACCCTCTTCACGCCATCGATGCACTTCTGATGGACCAGGAAGCCACAATCGCTGCACACGTAGGATGCCTGCACTACGCTCCAGATGATGGAGGTGCAGTGGTCACAGTAGTTCCTCCTGGCCGCCGCCTGTAGGCGACTCCGCTTGCCGTGGTGCGGATGGTGGGGCACAAAGTGATGGCCCACCACAGCCCGGATGGCGTTCATTACGACCATGTCCGGGGCCAGCGACTGCTGCTCCTGGGCCTCCTCCAGTTCCTGCAGAGAGTATCGCAGGTCCACCAGGTGGCGAACCAACCAACGTCGCTCATCACTCAGTTCGTCGCTCAGCAGGACGAGATCCCTGCAATGGGCAATGGCCGCCTGCAGGTCCTGGATGCTCGCATCGCTGGTGAAGATCAGGCGCCACTGCTCGCGCACCAGGGAGGCTGGTATGGGCAGTGCCCGGTACTCGCCCTGTGGTCCGCCCTCCTCGGAGTCTCCCTCCGACCCGGAGCCAGTGGAGCCCAGGGGCCCAACTGTTGAGCCCAGCGACGATGAGGTGTGCAGCAGACTGCTGGCACTCTCGTTGATCAGCTGCGCCACCGTGCCCGGAATGCTGGTCAGGCTCTCTCGCCAGGAGCTCATTTTCAAGAGGAAAAGACAAGAAAAATAATACAATGTACGAAAAAACAGCAAAACAATGACGATAGGCGTGGGTGGGCGAGGGAAGGAGCAGCAACAGCTGTTTTATCAGCGTTGCCACCGGGACCGAAAAAGATATTTTTAAATGCGAACGGCGTTGCCAGATGGAATAATTCGTCTCGTCCCCCACAAAACGACCATAGATGGCGCTGCAAGAAGGTTTGTGTATTCGCTGGGAAGATTTAAAAATCCAATAGGGGGAAACTGTTTGTAAAAAGGTCGACAGATGTCGCTAACGAAATTCCCATAGGCAAACAAGTACACGTATAAGACATTTTTATTTACAAGCCGCCTATTGGTGGTGACTGAGTTTAGGTGTTCCCAGTATTGTACAAAAATGATAATAGATGGCGCTTGTTTGTCTTGATTTTAAAATTTCTAGAACATTTGGTTCTAGAATTTTTTGTTCTAGTGTAATTTAAGTTTTTAGATTGTTTTTTTCCAGAAAACATCGGTTAATAACCGTTAAAAAATTCCAAAATAATAATGATCTCTTCACTTAATTAGGGGAAATGAATAGGATAGTCCCAATCAAAGCGAATCAAGTTAAATGCTAATCAGTCTTGAATATCAGTATCAACATATTTAGCACCTTTTAAGCGCTTTTATATGAGATCTATAAACGGTCTGGAAATAATAAACTTGGTCGTCAGAATTGACAAGCAGGTTTAGCAAATGCATACAAATTTTTGTTAAATTTTAGTAGGTCTTAGATTTAGAGGTATAAAAAAGATGACTTTAGTTTAACAAAATCATTAAATTTTATGACCAGGATTTCAAACGGAAACTATAGCTCTCATGGCGCTAAAATCGGATGCAATCAGATTGTATTTATTTGCTGGGATGCAAATCAGTTTTCAGCTCAAGTTAATGATTAAAATAATTTTAAAACAGAAAATGGTTAGAGGCCAGTCAAGGCGACTCACATCGTTATTTATGTAAATTAGTCATGTTTTTGGTCCGAATATGGAATTTTTGGGTCATTTATTTAAGAACTTTTTTTGGGATCCGATAAACGGTGTTTAAAACGAGGAATAAACGCAAATCAAAAGCACCGAAAAGGCTTGTAGACCAGGTTCTGCCAGTGTAATAAAAAGTGTCGAGATCAGAGATTTAGATTAAGGGTTTTAAGAAGTCAACTCGTTCCCCGACTAATTGAAAAATCAACTCTGCCGAGACTATATTGCAAACCTCTATTTAATGTTGTTTACTCAGAGATATGGCAAATGTTTATTTGTTTCAGCTTACGTTTTAGCGGTTTATGCAAATCACTGGCGACGCAGCTGAACAAGTTTGCGCTCGCTTTCAGTATTACTTTGTTTTTTGTGTTGCGGTTATTTTGTTTAACGATTTTTCACGTTTTTTGTTTGGCCCCAAATGTCCAAGTGGCATTTGTGTTTATTTTTTTTTTCGGTTCGCCATATTCAACAGGTGGTCATTTTATAGTGCCGCCAAAAAAAGGGTACAAGTATTTCAAAAAAAGATCTATGCAAATTCCAAGACTTTGTTCGGCTCACGGTGCGTATACGCGACTGGCTAAAATGGTTCAGGGGCGTGTAGGAGCAACTGGCTCCGATGCACGGTCAGTTGGCCATTAAACAGATTACATGTTTGGCCACTGATTCACTGCCACTAAGAGACGCTTAAGCCCGGCGACAACAACAAACAGCGGCGATAACAACTGCAATGAGCGCTTCCTGCACAGAAAAAAATGTTTAAGCAAAGCAGCATTTGCAAAAAAAAAAAAAAAAAATTGGTAAAAAATTAGGTTTTAATGTAAATTTTCAAATTATGATTTAAAAATTAAAGTTGGGAAAACGATTCATAAATATATTTTTAAATTATAATACTAAGAGATATATATTATATACAAAAAAGTTTTTTAAACAATATTAAAACTATATATATAAAATAAAATGTAACTCTATTTAACATATATACAAATTTTAATACTTACCGCGGTCCTAAAAAAATATAATTGGTTTATTCTAAGTATTTAAAAAAAAATCGCTAGATTTTTAACGCTTTTTTAAAAATGACTCTTAGGTAAACATAATAAATTTAACTTTAGTTATGTTTGCCAATAAAGCCATTTAAAATGGCATTGGTAACCAAATGGAATACTAGTTTTTCTCAGTGTGCTAGGCGGAGGCTAGCTGCAGAGGCGGAAAAAATGGCCAGACAAACACATCGCCGGCCAAATGAATGCACAGGCATGGCACCGGCCAAAAGGCAGCTGGTTATGGGGATGGAGGAGCAGCTCGGTCGAAGGCAGTTCAAGTGCATATGGGCAACATGAGCTGGGATTGGGATGCCGTGGTGCTGCGATGCTGCTTGAATAAACAATTGGCGGGCTTTGGGCAGCCAGCGTGCAAACAACGCGACTCTTGTGGCTGAAATGGCTGTAGGGAGGATGTATCCTAAGGGGGGATTGGGGGCAACTGGGACCGCAGGAGACAACACGTTGCAAGTTCGATAAATGGCCCGGCTCTTTAAAATAAAGTTTGCTTGCAATGGCTTTCTGATAAGGCTGACAAAATAACGCATACGCCGCATGTGACGCTGCTGCCGCGCAGTCGATGTCGGCAGCGCTCTCTTCCTCTGCCACGCTCTCTCTCTCACTCTCTCTTTTGGTGCTCTCTCTCTCTCTCTCTCTCTGATTTTCCCTCATTTTTCCCAACAACTTGTATGAATGTGTTTTCAGTTTTTCCGGCTTTTTAGGAGTGAGCCTTTAGAGCCTTTTGCGATTCGTATCAACTGCTTTTGAAATTATTTATAGAATTTGAAATGAGGCGCCAGTGCGTTGCCGGTTTAGTTGTTTGCTGGAAAATTATGCTTAGTTTTATTACGTATAAATAATTAAGACGGCAAACATGCCACGGCACATGTGGGACCAGGGGCACATGTTGTTGTCTATTGACTACTCGTATTCCCCTCCCAATTCCCTGCCCTATTCACGCTTTTCCTTTGGCAAAGTATTATAAAGCCGCCTGGGAACTAATTTCTGTTGCTGCCTTGCCCGTTTCCCCACAAAAGTTAAACGTAAGTGTTGCCCCTTGGGTTCGTCTCCAGTTGGTCCTATTTATAGCCAAGTGGTTGCAGTCAAGAAGACAGGGGGGAAAAGCCGGCAAATGCAGAAGCCAAAAGCACCTGAAGTCTTTTTCCATCTTGGAGCGGAAAACTGCACTGCGTTTGGCGAAACAGCGCTTTGATTTAACTCAAGACCTAAACACACCACACAACAAATGAAAAAGCTTTGGTAGATCGTGCTTGTAGGAATCTTTTTAAGGAGGACTCTCAATATAACTTAAAATATAGTTTGAAATCTATTATAAGTAGTAGGAAGATTTTAAATACTTAACGATTGATACTAAGCCAAGTAATCAGCATACCTGTTAGACAACTTTTGGGTCTGATAAGATTAAAAATCGCAGATAAATTCATGTTTCTATGCTAAACGAAAAGATTAGATTTGATAAAATATAAAAGATTAGATTTGATATAAAATATTATTATTTGTTAAGAAATGTTTAAAAGAATTTATTATTATTGGTTGAAAACATCAATAAAAACGCTTAAGTTTAAAGCTATTTCAGATTCTTTTGAATTTTTATATTTAAAAACAATTAAAAGTCTAACAAAATATGTGTCTTAAGTGTTTAAATTTATTTCTATTTTGTTATCAAGCAATTTGGTTATACTAGATCATCATTAGAGATTTAAATTATTTGGAAAAATTACACAATTTAGATTAAAAGTCAATCAAAATCATTTAATTTGTGTACCAAAAATTCGATTCACAAAAAGCATAGATTGTTGTTTACTAAACACAGTTTTCGTTTTCATTTAAATGCTCTCTTTCTCTCTCTCGTGCCGCACTGAAAAGTTATCTACTGTTTCGAATTCTTTCAAACAATAATTTTAATTGCATTTCGAATTTTGCGCTCCATCAGTATCAGCAACAAAAGTATCTGCCAAAATGTTTTTCCAAAGGCGGAAAACAGTAGCATTTTAGCTTTGGCATTCTCTAGATGTCGGCGACGTCGCTGCTTTTGGCGCCGCCGACGCAGTGTTTCCTTCTCACCATCTGTCGAAAGTTTCGGTTTCAGGCCTCAGCGTTAGTCTCAGTCTGACCGCTGAACGAGGCACATCGCAGGGCATCCACACGCGAATTCAGTGCCGGTGTCTTCAAAGCGTGCTTCTCCCAGCGATTTAAAAAAACGTAAAACTCGCGTTCTAGTGTGTGAGTGAAGAGTTTTTACCGGCTCAGATTGGTACACAGAAAAAAACAAAGATTGCGGCTTCAAATATAAAAATATTGCTTTTAGATAGGAACACTAACTTCTTCAATGAAAGTTTTGTTTAAAAAAAATGAACTATATTTTCAAATTAAATTCTTATGCTTGGTTTTTGCCTTAGCTTAAAATTGGTACACAGAAAAAAAAACTAAGATTGTGACTTTAAAAAAAAGGAGCTTAAAATAGATAACACAATTTTAATTTAAAAATAAAGTTTAAAAAAGTTAACTTTTAATTTCAATCAAATTCCAAAGCTTTTTTCTTATCCTTAGATGAAAAAAATTAAATATTTGTAGTTACCAAATTAAAGTTCAGCAATTGATATCACAATATGCGTTCGTATTTTACATTTATTTCATGTTCTGGTCAAATATTTATTTCGTCAGTGTATTTTTGTGGTTGGAATTTAGTCGTATTCGATCGGTCTACTTTGTGCTTTGTGTTCAAAAATCCTTCGGCCTGCTTTGTCCCACTGCCGGACAATGACTGTCCAATGTCAATGGCATTTAACATGCGCCGTTTCCAATGATCTGCCGCAAGAACTCCCCTTTTCAAAATCAACACCTTTCGCCCCCGTTTTGTGCAGTGTAGTGAATTACTAGAACGGAATACCCGAGGGTACAAGGAAAACGGATCTAAAGTGTCCGAAGGCATTGTGAATAGTGTCCTGCTGCCGGAAACTGTCGCCCGAAACTATGCAGCAGTAGAAAGGCCCACATCCGCCAGGGAATACGTGAAAATATTCATTGCTACTCAACTGGAGGCTGAGGTAAGTCCGAAAACTATTTCAAACGATTACCTTTTTGATGGCATTACTCGGTCACGTAAATGGCTAAAAGTCCAAAAATTCCACATTGCCTACAAAGTCCACTTGAAGGCTGACATTCCCGAATTATAGATAATTGGTAGTGGAGGAAATGCAATTTAGTTTGTGGTAATCTTTGCCCGCCCCAACTGATAATTGAGTCGAGCGCTTCCATTCATGTACTTATTGAATAACATTTAGTTTTCTCTATTTCTGCCCATATCATCACCCATTCATCATAGCAAACGGCAAACAAAATACTCGACAAACAAATAAAGCAAAAACAACGGCAATGAACTGAAAATTAACTATGCATATTTGCGCAGCTTATTAATAAATATAACTTTGAGTCAATACAAAGAGTTGATGCAAATTCGGCTTTTGGTTGCCCTTGATGGATTTGTTGACCGGAGGTTGTCTTAAATATTTGCCAAAAGTCTGTATTCTTGGTAAAAACTTATCCCCTTTGTTTGCACACTTATTAACGTTTATTTGGGAATGACTCAATTATGCAAAAAACTACCAACTTACTGCCAATATACAAAAATCAATGAAATTTAAAAGTTAAGTAATAACTTTTATCAACATAGGAAAACGGAAACTCATAATGCTTTCCGTTTAAAATAAAGAGTATATATGTAGTTGCTTAATTACTGAGTAATCTTTTAAAGACTGCAATATACCGTCTGCAATGTTTGCCTTGCTAAATTTGTCTGTGATTTTTTTCCGAATGTCTTGCCGGCATTAAGAGTTTCAGACATCAATGATCTCCCAACGGCATTATGTTGATTAAACGATCTTTGGCACAGCAGCGGAAATTGAAGCTGTCGCCGGGGCTAGGCCATATGTCAACTAACCGCCTGCGATTTTCCGATTTATAGGGGCACAGCTTTATATATTTTTAACGCGATAATTGCATATTGCAATCATGTCGAAATAAACTTGTAATTATTGCATATAAATCTTGAGTGAGAGTTGTCGCAATTCTTTGAATTTGTAATTAATTCTTGGGTGGCTTCATTGACAATTTGATATTCTGGTGAATTATTTTGCAATGCGTGAATTGCATCTGAATGGTATTGATTAAATGCAAAAAAAACAATTAATAATATAACGATGAACGATGATGAATGCCCTTTTTAGGTGAAAATAACAATGGCTTTTCTTTGGGTGGTATCTTTGACGGTATTCTTTTCTGATGAATTTTATAGGAAGGCGTGATATGCATTGTAAATGCATTATTTAATTATATAGCTTTTTAATGGAGCAAGGATTGAGCGGCTGACTCATTGATCTTTCTTGTTTTTAAAAACTTCAACCGGCATTTTACTTTTTGCTGCCAAACAAGAATTTGATATATCCATGCGGGCTGTCCCCCAACTTGTCTTAATTAAATGACAAATGCCTCGGGATGTCGCTCTCCTCCAAATTGGCAGGACAAAAAGTTCGGACAAAAAACATTTTCGGTACACATTTGTTGGAGAGCCTGACATGGCCCCCCCTTTGTTGCCGCTGTGACTCTAATTCACGGCAACAGAAACCGGTAGCGACAACCGGCTGAAAAACAAATATACTTTGATGTAATGCACATAAACATTTGCACGATGCGGATAACTGCGAAAAGGGAACGCCACCAATATTAGTTGCAAAAGCTGAAAAGGCGGCGGAAATGCAAAACAAAAAAAATGTCATAGATCCAGCAATGAAACCAGAACAATGTGTGCCAATTTAAAAGTCTGTTGCAAAAACAAGCATAAATCTTCATGAATCACTAGAAACTTGTATGACTTTTCACTAAAATAGACATAAATAGAAAAATGTACGAAATCAATTAAAATTGGCTACAAATTTGCATGTGACCCCCGCCACACCTCCTCCACGTTGATGTCGTCATTTGGCCAGTGACTCAGTACAAAGTGAGTAGGCAATCACTGCTTGAGATAACTGGAGGAACTTATGTCTCAATTAGGTCATTGGTGAATGGTTTTGCGCGAACTCGATTCGCGCACTTGCGGAATATTTAAATTAGAAACATGCCCAGTACTCGCAACTTGTTGCCCCGTAAATACCGCATACTCGCATCTCATATTAATATTGTTAAATGAAACCAGGCAGTTGGCGCTGAAAGATGGCGAGGGTCCCTCAGCAACCAGCTGTCTGCAAGTTAGTGCTACACATGGAGAAAAATATAGGAGAACCAAAGTGATTTTGGCAGCAAGAGAATCGAAAAAAGATTGGTTCCAAAGAATTTGTAAGTGAAATTAAATCGGTGAAATAACTTCAGCTTTTATTTTTTTGATAGACCTGACATGATTATATTATTTAAATTTTAATCAATATTTTTGTATTTCCTCACAATATTTATGCTGCTCTTATATTAAGAAGAAAGTTTTTAGTTATTTTACAATTTTGTATAAATTGAATCACATAATAAGCTATAATTGCCTCTTTATTTTGCATATGTCAGCGATTGTTGCGATTGATAAAAAACAAGAAGGAAAGCAAACTTCGGCAAGCCGAAGTTCATATACCCTTGCAGCTATTGCATTAATTAAATACTTTTGAAAACATTTAAATTATGATTTACTTGAGTATGTGCTAAAAAAAAACATTGAAACTATGATTATTTGCAGCTCAATTATTAGATAGTTATTTTATATATTTTTATTATTTCTATGGGAGCTATATGATATAGACGTCCGATTTTGATAAAATTTATACCATAATTCTGAAATAATTAAACATTGCTATATGTCGAAGAACTAAACAAAAAATTAAAAAACAGAAAAGTTATAATTTTTTTCATTTATTTTTCCGATTGTTCCTATGGGAGCTATATGCTATAGTCGTCCGATTTTGATGAAATTGAAACCGTAATTCTGAAATATTAAACCATTACTATATCTCGAAGAACTAAACAAAAAATTAAAAAACAGCAAAGTTATAATTTTTTTTCATTTATTTTTTCCGATTGTTCCTATGGGAGCTATATGCTATAGTCGTCCGATTTTGATGAAATTTAAACCGTAAATCGGAAATATTTTACCATTACTATATGTCGAAGAACTAAACAAAAAATTAAAAAACAGCAAAGTTATAATTTTTTTTCATTTATTTTTCCGATTGTTCCTATGGGAGCTATATGCTATAGTCGTCCGATCCGGCTCGTTCCGACTTATATACTACCTGCAATAGAAAGACAACTTTTGGGAAAGTTTCATGCAGATAGCTTTAAAACTGAGAGACTAGTTTGCATATAAACGGACGGACAGACGGACAGACGGACATGGCTAGATCGACTCTCCTAGTGATGCTGATCAAGAATATATATACTTTATAGGGTCGGAAACGTCTCCTTCACTGCGTTGCAAACTTCTGACTGAAATTATAATACCCTCTGCAAGGGTATAAAAAGCTTGCTGTTTGTTATCAAATATTTTTCTATGTTCTCAATAGAATTCAAAATATTTCGTAATCGTAGGAAATTATTAGGTTCTGAAAAGAAGGTATTTACTACAAAAAAAAAGTTGCAGCATTAATAGAAAGATTTTTTCACAAAAAAATTTAACAATAAAACGATTTTAAAGTTAACAAAATACATATGAAGTATTTAAACTAATTTGTGACTTCTTTTTCGGTGCATGACCATAGGTAAACCACTAAATCAAGTAGCCAACCAGCCGGGCAAAACAGCTTTAAAGGTAACAAAATAAACAAAATATATGCCGCAAAATAAATAGCCAGAAGACGAACAGGTTTCGGGCATTAACGCGGCCTTACACTCCGATTGATTTTCGGATGCTCTCGGCATGCCGAGATGCAGATGCATTTGCATCCCACAGATACGTGTTCGGGCCAAGTGAAAATAGCTGTCCGTGTCTTATGTTTACATAAATATTAGCTCGCAAGTGTTGCGCATAATTGTTGTGAAAGATTGCCGTGAATTATTTGCGGTGGGCGTGGCATGCGGGCTTCGGATTAGTCTAATCAGCATTTTGCATTTGAGGCTACATTCCCACGATCCCAAAGCCGCAGAATTGAATTTTGATATGGCATGAGTCGGCTTTAGTTTTGAACAATTTTTGTACTTTCCCAGAATATTGTCTCCTGCAATTTCAGTGAATCATCAAGAGTTTATTGCCATTATTTATTTATCGTTGCAGGCATTCCTCTTTTTTTCGGAACTTGTTGTCATTGTTTACGGGTGCAGGACAATGGCCATTGTCCCATGCTGTTTATGTGGCTTAAGTTGAAAATGAAAACAAAGAAATGCATTGCCTGTTGCCTTTAATCATAATTCCCATTCGCCTTATTACACTTTCATCACCTACGAGAACGATTTAATGACCCCCTGTCCAGCCCGCACCTCTTAATTGCCCTTGTACGATGCCAATCTGTAGCTAAAGAATATCAATTTAATTTATGCAAAACGCTCAGCGCCGTCACCTGAACTGGCGCCTCTGAATCAGTATTTCGATCGATTTGCCTGCCCGTGTTAACAATAATTGGCGGCTGCCTTTCAAGCGCGTGCGCAACGCAACCCGTTTTAATCTAAATTTGCCCACCGAATGTGGGCTGGAATAAATATATTTATTTTTTTTGGCCACTATCTGGTCGATCGCAAGACAATTAGCCAAATAAGTCGACGGGGGAGCAGGGAGACCCGTGCCAGGTCTTAATTAATTGGCATGCATTGTGTGTGGTGCCGACTTGATGCGATGCCAAGTTGGCAGCGATTATCCGCCTCGATTGCCGCGACTAAGGAGTTATGCAAACTTGTAGTCCACTTTGTCTACACTGGAAAAAAAACATGTAACTGGATGATATTTGTAGTTTTCCATTGAAAAAAGTTGACAATATTGGGATTTTATTTTGTTATATTGTTAAAATCTAAACAAGAGATTTACAAAATTGTTGTACTCTCCCAGAATATTATTATTTTATACAATTTCACTGACTGATCAATTCGTTAATGCGCTGATCTTGCCATGATACATTGATACAAAATGTATATGAATATATAGTTACAATTATTGAACAGTATTGATCTCTATATATAACTAAAAAATATAACTTATCAACTTATACAAAATATTTATACCTTTACATGTATACTATAATTTCAAAAGAAAATAAATTTCTTGCTGTGCCGAGATGTTCATAAATCTCAAAATGTTTTTTATCAGATCTGTTAGAGTTGGAGTCTGGTTTCCATCAGATTGCGGTTGTCCTCTAGCCGCTGATTTTTTTCCAACTTCTCATTCGCCAATTTATGCAAACTTTGCAAATTGAAATTCATGCATACTCATTGACTAGACATCAATTTGAAGTAATGGGAATTACTTTACATATTACGACTAAATTTGCAGGCGCATTTAGTTCAGACCTCCATTCGATTGGGAGTTTGAATGCAATTACTGAAAATATATATTCTCGATCAGCATCTGGTAGTGGAAACTAGTTCCTAGACTAATGATGTTAGCTCCCATACACGACTAAAAATTTGAATTTGTAAATAAACTAAGGTGAAATATAAACAAACATAAACTACATCAACAAATAGTATTTTTAGGACCCACGTGCCATTGGAAAGTTTTTGATAAAAAGTAGCAATAAAAAATATGAAATATGAAGGCTTTTTATCAGCCAATTTATGTATGACACTTGGTAACAGCTTTTGCTAAAGTGTCGTCACAATTTGTATTTTAGCGAACATCTCAATTTAGATAGCATTTATTGCATGCTATAGAAGGTAAACTTGCAGATTGTTCCTTTTATCGGCTCTTTTGTAAAATCCATTTGCCATTGAATGGCTTGACAGTTCATTATTGTTGAGCTCAGCTTTTCAAGGCGTTAGTGTACTCGTAAATAAAGTGCATTAAGATGCTTAAACAGATTAAACAGATTGCGTAATCCGTTGATGTGTGTGATGTATCGGTATTCTCAGATAGTGGATTGTGGATTTTTTGTAATGCAGACTGATATTTTCAATTAGATCGAAAAAACTATTTTTGATCTCGCTGTTTCCATGGCATAAAGTTTTTATTCTTAGATACGCAGATGGCTGCAAATAGTCCAGCGATGAACCTGTTCGTCGCGTGCTCGTCATAAATTCACATTTAATGTGCAGGCTTACAAAATATTATATACACTGGTGAATTGGCATGAGGAAGACATCTCTTTGATGGTCCAGCTGTCCAATAAATTCCCGCCTCGCTGTGAAAACACAAGATTACACTATGAAATCATTTGTGAGCAATGCTGAAAGTTCCAGCTATCTACGAATATATAGTATCACTTATATATTACTTATTGTTATATTTTTTTGCGTATAGCCAGCGACAATGAGCTAAATACGGGCGACGTGTGAGCGTTTTAATATATTTATTTATTACTTCATTTCATTATCTCTGGCAGGGACATGTCGTTGGGGTTTCATGGAACCAGTTTCAATTAGGCGGGGGCGGAGAAGCCTTTGACTAATAGCCACGTATGCGTAATGCGCCTTTAGCCGGGCGAGGATGTGACTTATCGACATCTATCGTGTCCTGGCTTCCGTTTCCTGCCTTTGGCAGTCAAGTGCCACTCGACAACTCGCTACTTAACCTTTCGAGGAGTAACTGCCCCTCCGCTCCCCACGCATACATTGATTATTAACACAAAACCAGGACGCCGAACGCAGGACGCAGTACGCTTTATTGCCGACTTTCGTGTTCGTGGTGACCTGGCCAAGAAATATGTTGCCTCGAGCAGCCGCATCGCTTCCAAATGGATATTAGATTTCGTTTGGCCAGGACACCAAGTCCGGTTAATAGATTTTGTGTTTATCCGGTGACAGGGAGGACCAACCACTCATTGATTGCCAATCAAATGCAATCAAATGGGATTCTTTTGGCTTTAATTCCGTGCTTTAACTCGCATTTCTCGACCATATTTCTGTTGGCAAGCCGATAACGGGCTTTTAGCCGCTCGCAGGCCATAAATAGGTTTTCCAGCCTGTATCAGTGGCGGCATTACGCATACGCCACCGAATCCTAGACCGCAAACTAGCATGATGAATGTTTTTTTTCCCCCAACCCATGCATACCATAACTCTTTATTTTGTTTTTGTGGCAAAAAAGAGACATACAATGCATATAAAATATTTTTCTCGCTAACATTTTAATTTTATGCGAAAATGAGCAATAACAACAACAAAGTCAAATTGGAAATAAACTGAAATGTTTATAGGTATTTTATGGGACCATACAGTTGTCCCTACATCTGTTGCCACAAGGTCAGCGTGGAAAAATAATTCCATAACAATTGGACAGACAGAAAAGACAGACAGATGGACATATAATTGTCTCCCCAGCAGCTGTCGTCTTTTGAAGTGTGAAAATTGCCTATTTTTAAAGCGAAATAAATTGTGAGTGGCTGATGTTTTTTACTCGGCCTTTGGAGACTTTGCTATATATATTATTGAGGTAATAATAAATATTTAAGGGTATCATTTCGGCCCGACGAATGTTCTTTGAAATTTCCCTGGAAAGCAAAGATAAATAATTTGGTAATTTTCTTCATCGGCCGCCACCACACATATTGCGGCGACTGGTAGCCAGATTTTTATGAACTTTTGCTCCATTTCGAGCTACACTTTTGCATTGCGTGGCTGGCTGGCCAACTGCCAGCGATGGAGACACCAAATAAAAAAGTAAGCAACTCTCCTTTCCCCAGGCGATTTTCGATACCAGACTGCGTGAAATGAAGGAGCCACAGCCACTGCCACAGCCTCGGCAACAGCCACCCAGTCAACCTTGAATCCCTTGAGCCAAGCAAGAGTTCAACTACCTATTTGGGCGTTTGCGTTGCCGGCGATCGTTGATCATTCATTTTTTGGCTGCCATTTTCAGGCGGCCAGAAGTGTCCGAAGAAAACAAACACACAAATTGCATGCGAGATAAGCGGAAAGAGCTATAAATAAATACAAAGCATTATAATGACAGCAATAACGAACACGCTGATGTCTCGGCACACCCCATTCATCAAGTTCGATGGGACACGCACGGCCACAGCTTCAGATCTGGAGATCTCCCATACGATTTACATTCCCAATCCCCAACCCAATCCCCTCGTGATGCACATTTCATTGAACTTTTTCGCTGTCTGCGCCTTCGATTTTGGGATTGCGACAACATGTTGCACATGGCTGGGGCCGCCTTCCAGCTAAGTGCAATATGAGTAGCACTCGTCGCTTAGAGATTATTTAAATCACTCGCCGGCAGCTGTTTCACACTAGAAACAAATCGAGAAACTAGCATGAATTAGTCCCCAAATATGTGGTTTTTAAATGGAAAAAAAATCAGAGAGAAAACAAATATGCTTGACGCAAAAATGCAACTAATCTCTCGAGTTTAAAGTGGTTACCTATGAAATAAAGGTGCCTATGTATATCTCTTTAACGAATCAGATTTAATAATAGAGAATTGCATAAACATATTATTATTTTCAAAGTGTAGATATTTACTTAAGGCCATACATTTCCCGCAGTGTAATAAAAAAGGGAAGGAAAGTACTTTGTTGAGGGAGAAGTTGGAAGCAAGTGGCACCATGGCAGTTTTAGCTTCTGTTCTTGGGGGCCCAAGGCATGTGGCCAATTAGTAAGACTGCAACTTAGCCACGTACTTGGGGAGATCGGGGTCAGAAAGTAAATAAGAATCAAATTCGAGATCGGTGGATATTTATACTTTTTGTTTTGCCATTTTTGTTTTTGGTCTTTTGGATTTTGTCTGGCGATTCCGTTTTTATGTTGCCATTTGCCAACATCATTATCAAGGGAATTAACCCAAATGCTAAACACAGAGATGATGCCTCTCTGTAAATCAGAAGGAGTCGAAAAAGTGAAGTCTAGTAATATTTATACTATTAAAAAACCATAAAAAAGTGCATTTATTTGGGCAAAAGTCCTTGTGCACTAAATCATTTGATTTATTTTGCAATTTTAGTCTGGGGAAACAAATCATTTAAATTTACTGCGAAATTTGTTAAATATTTAGCATTCTTTGTCAGTCAGTCATGTGACTTATTGTTTCCTATTTTACTCTTGATGTTTCAACGACCTCAAACTGAACAAATACAAATTTGAGAAATTTTCTCGAAAATTTTCAAGTTCAAAGTTTTTTATACAAACAAAGAAAAGATAATTATATTGCACCTGCGTTACTTTTTTTATTTAATTTAATAAATACGAATTTTTTCGGCAAGAGTTAAGATATTTGTTTATTTTTTTTACCATTGGAATGTAATTGGAGCACCTCACTGCATTGTATTTATTGTATAACCTACTCAACTCATTTTCCATTCTGTTTGGACAATGTTTTCATTCAGGTATTCCAATTTCATACCCTGAATGTGGGTCTTTATTATCCATTTATTATGATTATTCTTCTGCAACTAAATCCCACTCTTTCCCTCCGTTTTCGGATGTCAGCTGGCCAATATCAAATTACACTTTGGGCTTTTATCGTTCGTCGATTTCACACTCACACGAATTTTTTCAATATGCAACAGTTGGTCTGGGCTTAAATGTCTTGGTGGAGTTGGTTTATGTTGCTTGGATTTGGCAACTTGTATTTCAATGCATTCTCGTTTATTTATGCAAAGCTGCTTGTAAAATTTTTTTGCACCTTAAATGAAGGCACTTCAAATGTTAAACAGTCAGCCCAATCACATGCCAAACACGTTGATGTGTTTGGCTTTTGTGGATGTATATGTGCGTCTTCGTGTTAACCTTAAAAATAAATAAAGTCAAATTTGGCATGCAAATCCTTAAAATCAAACAAAAGGAATCGCAACCGGGGGGTGGTCCTGGGCGTAACAAATATACCAAGGGCCAATAATCGTCGGCAGGCGACACGCCAGCTGACAGCCAACTTTGGCACCCCCAATTCCCTTTTTTCATCATCCCACCCCTTCCGCACAGCAAGTACATCACAAAACAAATTGAAAAACATAAAATCAACAGAGCTAATAGTTTACTTAGGGGCGCAGAACCGGCGACAAAAAGTACGCGACGAACCGAACACAGCCCTCGGGAATTACAAATATGGCAGGTAGAATACTGAATACTCTTCAATCCCAAATAATAATCTAAAAGATTATAAGATTGGACTTAAATAGTTTGTTGAATGATTAAATAGCTATCCAAATTTAATCTACAATTTAAAGTTGTGGTATATTTTAAATTTTATAAATCTTATAGAAATGAAGTAGACTTAAAAGGTTGAAAAATGCAATAACTTGTTAAAAAATATATTAGGCATGCAAATTAAATCTGCATTTAAAAGCTTCCGATATGTTTTGTATACTATTCCTAGTTTTGCTTTTAATTTATAAAATGGGAGAAAACCAATTTGCCTACATCATACCTTGAAGTATTTAATTCCAAGACGTAAAAATTAACAAAATAGTTACAAATTATGTCGTACCAATTTTAAATGAAAAGAACAAACTTTGGAAACAATCTTTTAAGAACCAAAAAGGAATCAAAACTTGAGTTCAGAAACCAAAATAATAAATGCACATTCTTCACAAAAATTGTTTAAAACCTTTTAAAAGGGTATTTCTGACTGCGGCTGTCTTTGTGGCAGTTGCTGCAGCTTTTCTGCCTTTTTTGCTGTAAGAGAAAGATGGGTCTTTGGTCCCTGCCTCGTATGACATAGTGGCACAGTTTTGCTTCTTTCTTTGGTCGTCTGGTTGGTCTGCGACCAAAGAGCCCTTTCATATGCCCCCAGTCACATTGAGCCGATTTACTATTGAAAATAAAATTTTATTAGAATTTTCTTCACTTTTTTGTGTTTTCTACGGTTGTCGGTGCTTGGTTTCCCTTCATTGGGTCTTCTCCGGCGGTCTTCCCGCCTTCAAAATGTGCAACGCTCTGACGACTTTTGAATTTGATGCGCGCAACTTTTTACGACACTAACCACTCCGATTGGTTGCGTTTGGCCGGGGGCCGAATTTGATTTAAACAAAAAACTGGTGGCAATTTGGCCAGTTAACGCAGCTGTTGCTGCTAGTTTGAATAAAATTTTATTGCTTATTGCTTATAGGAATTGCATATGGTACGGCCCAAATGGCATGCTATGAGTATGACCGGCGGATGCAAAGCGGAAAATCATAATGACTCGTAAATTCATAAGTGAAATATATGGGAGTTTTTGATTTGGGCCAGCCAGGCAGGGAGTTTTATTTATTATGACTGTTCTTTCGACACATTCGTGGGCATTTACATGAACCGCGCTCCGTCCACGCCCAAGTTTGCCGGTTAGGCTCACATAATCGGCCGTACGTGCGTCCCATTCTAAACAAACAGACGGAGTATTAATATTGGCCTCGCCGGGAGACAGACAATTCCGCGCTAATTTTTACAGATAAGACCAAAGCATTAGAACTTGCAAACATAACTTTAAAGATGTTATGTTATTTAACAATAGCCCTTTGATTTGACTTAAACAACTTTAATTTAATTTAATGCGCTGATTAATTTAATCGGATTCAAAAACGAGAGCAATGGCTATTAAACTACATTTATAGTGCTTATTGTCAATATTTAATCGGAAGTTTAAAAGTTTAAATGTATTTTTCTCAACCATACTCTTTAAAAAAAGATCTATGGAAGAGTCCAGTAATCTAAAGTAATAAATTGACATTGCGACCCAGGGACTGTTTTTATATAGTTTTTTTTAGCTTATTAATGTATCTATTTTTTCAAATTAATTTTACAACAAAGAAACAGTTTCGAACCTATTTTTTCCACCTCAGTTGTAGGTGTTTTCGAGGGGAATCTCCATTGGGAGTGGGACTAAAACAGAAGGGGTCGCCTCTGACATTGGCCACGCGGTCCATGTTGCACGTGCTGGCGGCTTTCAGTTTGTGAACTGCATAAACGTTGCCTCATTATGTCAGGGAGCCAATTGTGAAAACGCCGAGAATCAGGAAAGACACGCAGCCAGAATTGCCAGGAATTCGTATGATAATGCATGAAAATCAAATTCCTCTGCGGGGATTGTTCAATTTGTATGACTGTTTGTTTTATGCGTCTAATGATGCCATTAAGTGGCTGGAGCAGATTGCTGAACACGCTGTTCGGAGAAGGAAGTCTGTCGGCCAAGAATGATGTAAGTGCACATATGTAGACAGCACTTATTGTGTTGTTGGTACAAAAAAAAGACTGTCAAGTTTTTGGATTACAATATTTCATTCAGACTGCGTTCACGTTCGAAAGTCAAAGTAATTTTTTATTTATACGTGACGCAATCGGATCATTATTCTGCGAGATTTGGGTGTTTAGACTTTTGTTCTTAAATAATATTAAACAAATTTGAAAATAGAAAACAAGTTATATTTAGAAACTCTAAAGAATAAAACAGCCTGATTTCTTTCTGCACCATGAACATTAAAATTATTAAATTATATAATAATATACATTGTTTGCTAAAGTGCTGATCCATAAAGTTTCTTGCTAATTTGTAGTTCATCATATTTTATGACAGTTCTTAATAAAAAAGGGTCGTAAAAAGTATGTATTAATTAAGATATAGAACAGCGGTCTATTGCAAGTGTTTAATTACTGCAATTTCTTTGATATTCATATGCCTCAATTAGTAGCCATGTGAAATGGAAAGCGATCTGGAACAGCAGTCGATTGCCGAAATGTTTTTAGGGAGCTGTCAGTCGACTAATTGAGACAAGAATACACTTTTACTTAATGCTCACAATTGAAAGAAATTTGCATTCCGGACCCAGCGTGAAAGTGTTGACTCCAAATATTTTTTCATGTTCGATTCTTGTTACGCTGCCTAAGTCATGCTTGATATAAATTAATTGCTCGGAGACAGTTCGGGGTCAGCAACATAGTTTCCGAATGTAAATTGTATGTGTACTTTGGATCTGTATTTTCTGGCTAGCTGGCGCCCATTAATTGTATTATATACTATTACGCATATTACGCTTGTCATGTGCTTTGAAACCGAAAGTTTCATGAGAACTTTAAAAAGAATAGGTTTATTAGCTGCCCTTGGCCACGGCCAATTACCAAATATATATAGGAGCTGGGATCAAAAAATGATTTATTGGTTGGGCGATTACAGCTTCAATGCTGCTAAGTTGACAAATATTGTATTTATGGGATAATGATTCACATTGATCTCTGACATGCCAACTGGCACAGTGCCCCTCATAAACAAAGTAATTTTAATCTTCGGGTTTTTTTGGGTTCTAGGTGTGTCCCTTCAATTGTAGTTAAAGTGATACACAGGAAAATGTTTATGATGATCTTTTTTTATATTTCGAGTTTAGATGTTTATAAAATGATCTTTATAATGATGTATTATATGTTAAGAAAACAATAACGCAATATATTTAAGAGGAAAAAACTTGTTATTTTTAAAAAGATAAATCTTAAATTATAAAAATTTTTAACACAAACTCGTTATATTAAAAAAGATAAATCGTTTGCATACCTCAACTTTTCAATTATACTTTTCAATGAAAAAAGGTCTATTAATTTTGTTTTTTAGAAGTGATTTTGTTTGTATGAGCATTGGAATTCAGCTCTGACCTTTCAAGCAATCATGACGATTCCTAAGATATAACACATTCGACTGGAATCTTATCAGGCCCACAGAATCTATTTTTATTTTTTTTATTTTGTGTGTAGCATTTCTGCGAATTCTAATTACCATTATTTGGCCAATTTTGCCAGGCGATCTGCCTGATTTCGATCCCAACGAGTGATTCATAGCTCGTTCCGTTGAAGTCTGCGATTTTCGTGGGCCAGACCGGAGAGTTGTGTGGCTTCCAGATGAACTATCTTTTGGGTGTGTGCGATGGCATGGAAATCGGAATGGGCATGGGAATTTGTGTGGCACAAGGGCTTTGCGGTTTGCAGGGAGGTAATTACAAAATGCTGGCAGCCAAGTGGGCCAAAACCGAGGGATGCCCGTGCGCATATAATTTCAGCATTGAGTCAAGTGTGCGACTCGTGTTGCCAATACTGGTGCCCATAATTGCGGGCGGCGGATAAAGTGTCTGCGGTTGGTTTATTTCCACGCATAAGTGTCCATTTGAGGGGAATTGTTTGTGGGTGCAATTGGAACTGGCCACATTTGTGTATTGATTGCCGCTGGAATCGGAAGTGCCGCTTTAATCTCATAATTTTAAAGACTCATACGGATGGTAGCTAATGTTTGTATTACTTTTTGCAGAATTCCGGCTTTGATCAAGATGCGCCTGGTATTGCTGATATTGGGCCTGATTTGGACGCTTCTGGTTCCAGCATTGGGTTCATTTGAGCTGGTCGGGCAGTCTATAAAAGGTAAGACATTTGTTGGTTTTTAAATGTAACACTAGGGAAAATTAATTTAATCAATGCTCTTGGGAATGTTTCCATGATTTTAAATATTTATTAAAAAACTAAAGATTTAAGTACTCAGCCATCTAAAAAAATCTTTATAAATATTTGATGTAAAAAGAGGAAAGTTTAATAATAAAAGAACAAACATATAAAAACCGAGAGCAAGTCAAATGCACCATTATCATTTCAAATATTTTTTTCGAAACTGTTTATAAATAATATATATATCTCATCCAAAATTTAGAATTTGATTATGAAATAAAATCTGATGTGAATATTAAATTAAATATGTCTGAGAATTTTTAAATAATGTTTAAATATGAGTGATTTGAATCTTTCATAAACATGCATTACAAACATAAACCTTTTTAAATTTCTAAATAAATATTTTAATGGCTTTTGCATTAAAATCAATCATTTTAACAAAGTAATATTATTATTGCATACTTACGGGCAGCAGTTCAATCGCTTGAGACCCCTTGAAAGCTTAGCATACTTCTAGGAATTCCCCACTGAACTCCCAGAACCTTTTCCAACTGCAATAAAGAGCCATTTCGTGTTTCAATTAGTACGCCTCAAGCAGCCAACCGATTTGCACCCATCCATTTCAGACGCCATGGCCGAGTACACGCTGACGGACATAATGAACAACAACCAATTTACGGGCATCGAGTTCGGGGAGGCGGAGGACGGCTTCCCCGCCTTCCGGTTCCTGCAGACGGCGGACGTGAAGTCGCCGTACCGCATGCTCCTGCCGGAGAAGCTGTACGAGTTCGCCATCCTCATCACTTTCCGGCCGAGCTCGCTGAAGGGCGGCTACCTGTTCAGCGTGGTGAATCCCATGGACACGGTCGTACAGCTGGGCGTTCACCTGTCGCCCGTCGTGAAGAGCAGCTACAACGTATCGCTGGTCTACACGCAGGCGGACCAGAGCATCGGCCGCAAGTTGGCCAGCTTCGGCGTGGCTCATGTGCCGGACAAGTGGAACTCGATTGCCCTCCAGGTGCTCAACGACAAGGTCTCCTTCTACTACGACTGCGAGCTGCGCAACACCACTGCGGTCACCAGGGAGCCACCCGAGTTGGTATTCGATTCGGCCTCAACCCTCTACATTGGCCAGGCGGGCTCTATTATTGGAGGCAAGTTTGAGGTAAGTTCTGCCGGCGGCCAGTTTGATCACCTTTGATCTACGATCCATTGCAGGGGAATAATTTTCGAAACGCAAGCATAGGCACTTACAAGTTGCCCAAGATCTAATTGAAGTGGCATTTTAATACCGAATAGGGTAGGGGTTCTTATATTAAGAGATCCCTGCTAAGTGGGTTTTTGTTTTGTGATCAAACAGTTTTGTTTCTCAAAACTATCATTAAAACCGAAACATGATTTAATTGCTTTAATTCTTTATAGTGGCCAGAAAAGTGAATTTTTAATGAGAACTGTTTATATAACTGAAGTACAATCTGATGATCTTTTTGCCATTATTATTGTGTCTTTAATGAAATTCGTTTTAGTGTTTAATGTTTCCGGTGGATATAAAATGTATTCATTAAACTAAATAGTTGAGTGCTGGTCTACAGATATATTGTAATTTTTTTTTTTAGAACTAAATATTGTCGTTTTGAATTATATGTTAAGCCTAGACTACCATTCTTTCTTGATATTTCGTAAATTTGTTTAAAAATAAAAAAGTATACAAATATGGGTTACATTTTAAAGGTGTTCAGTTCAGTTCAGGGGAAAAATACACGTTTAATATGTACTAAAATTCTTTTCCGAAATAATTTTTATTTTCTTAAAAACAAATTACAAAGAAAATTCTTCTAAATTTTGTGTTAGAACATTTTTCTTTTGGTGTGTTTTTCCATTCAGCAAATGCTGAGAGCTTTCCACCACTTTACTCTTGAGCCACCCTCAAGTGGCGCCACTCGACCACATGGCGGAAGAAGTTGGCAGCCACTCAGGGGAACTCAAACCAACCCTCTCTTTTCGCTCGACAAATTCCACTCAAGCGTTGAGTGGAGTACTTCAAAAGCATATTTCTCTTGGCGTATACGCCATGTGGGCTTGAGTCACACTCGAAGCATTGCGTATACCCCCCGTCGGCCGGGGACTCACGGCTCACGGCTCGACTCGCTCTTTGGGAGGAAATTCAGCACTCGGTTCTATTCAGCAACCGAGTGAAGACGGGGCTGGCACGAGGCCCAGTGTGTTGTCTGTGGCCCGAACAGATTGCTGTGATTTGATGGGCCTCCTTGGGCACCGAGTGCGTTTACCTTTTCAGTTGCGTTCGCGTTCCCCAGCAGTTCAGATGGCCACGCGGCCGGATCTAAGATGAGCTTTGCGTTGCTGCCGTGCGGTACTCGGTACTCGTCCTCGTCCTCGTACTCATCCTCGTACTCATCCTCGTCCTCGCCTTCGCCTGCGTCTTCGTCCTGCTCGTCTTCGTCCTGTTTTTCGGACGTCGTGAGTGCGGTGGCAGCTGGTACTACTACCACTACTCATACTCCTGCCGTGGTCCCAAAAACAACTGCAAATAAGGCCCTTGTGCTGGCTTAGCCACAAAAAATGAAAGTGATTTATATGGCCAAATGAAATATGCTCGCCTAAGTGAACCGACCAGGCCGGAATCGAGTCAATTAAAATTCAATTATGCGACCAAAGATGAAGGAGAGGCCGCGCAAGCGTTTGAAAATTCGACCGCTGGACTCCTGACTGAAATCCAAAGTCTAAACTGCCATTTAAAGTGTGTTCCCAAGCATAATCCGAGCAATCGATCATATCAGCAGAGCCCCAAGCACATATCGTGAAAAGAGAAACCATCCCTGTGCCACACTTATCAACTACAAGGATAATATAGTACGCCAGATATCAGAACTGCAATTACTTTTACCCTTTTTCTGCTTGTTGCAATTGTTATATTGTCGGCATTGGAATCGTCGTCGTTGTTATTTTCGCGTTGCGTCTGCCGGTTGTAAAAGTTCAAGAAGTGGTGGAAAATCGAAACTTAACCCCCACCTAAAAAACTCCACTCGCCGAGCTTGATCGAATGGAAATCAATCAATTGCACAATGCCAGAGTGCAGTGCGGTGTGAAAAAGTGAATTAATTGCACAGCACGACGTCAAAGCTAAGAAACATACCGAACAGCAATTTAACAATAAAATATAGTAAAAAAAACGCAAAGAAAGAACCCACATAACATGGCTGTCATTTGTAATTACAAATGAGCCTGAAAAAGTAGCATACATAACTCACAATTACAATAAATTTAAAAGCAAAACTCATACCTATAAATAAAGCAAAGTATTTGCAATTAAATTATCTGTGATTTTTGTCAACATATTGAAAACATACTTATATAATTCGCGCTCGCGTGCATAAATACAGTTCCCGTGTCCCATAATTTAACGTGAATAGTGAGTGAGGTTTGAGTGCGTTCGGCTTAAAGGTAAATATGGCCAGCTGGCCAGAAATATGGGCCCGCTTGCACACACAAATGGTCTGGAATGTCGCCCATCAAATTGAACATGGTTGGCGCATAAATTATGACGAGCTAGGCCGGGTCAAATCCCATAGTCGTGCCACTCAAAACGGGCGGGATATAAGGTCTGGTGGATTGGCGGGAACCCCTAAATCAATGGCAAACTCATTAAAGCGCCAGCGAAAACAGTTTTTGCCCCAACGCGTCACTAACCACTGACAGAGTTGGCCTCTACCGCATCCCTCATCCCGCAATCCGCATCCCATTTCCCATTTCCCAGTTACCAATTTCCCACTTTCCACTTCCCACCCATCGCTTCTGCATATGCATATTAAAGCAGCACTGGGGCGTATGCGTAATATGTATATGTATACATTTATAATACTGTGGGCTGTCTGCCCGCCTTTTGTCTTTGCCTTCTGCGCTGCGCGTTCTTCGCATATGGCCGAAAGGCAAAAGGAAAATACGTTTTATTTATTAAATAAAAACGCTGGCAAGCGAAGGCAGTCGCGGCTTGGATTTTAATGGGCATCGGGTGGATCAAACAAAAGGCTCGCTAACGGGCCCATAAAGTGAAAGTAAAACCTTTCAGGAGACTAGCATGAATAGAGTATCTCTGGCTATTTTGAGACAAACTTCAACTTTAAAGTCCTTGGTCATTTGGCTTGCATTTAATTGCACAAGAGGCACAGCAAAAATTTCAATTACAAAACAAACTTTGCTTTGCATCTCTTGGCCAAAGTGATCATAAATATTCATGTGCCTCCGCCTGTGTGTTTGTGTGTGTAGCTTTGCGTATATGCATTTAAATATCACAGCCTGATTGTTTGCTGTTGCTTTTGCAACGTTGACTTGCATCATCACTCAACCACTTTGCTTTCAGTGATATGTAATTTTGATTTGTAAATTTATCAATTTATCATCATAATGCAATATTAGGACCCATTTATGCTGACACAATTTTGAAATTCAATTTGAATTGTTTATTTACATATTTGATGAAATCCACTCCCCCACTGCCACTCAATTGTGTTGGAAATTAGTTTTCTACTAAACAGTCAGGTCCTGGCCATTCAAATTGACCAGTTGACGTTGTTTTGTTAGTTCATAGTTGGCAAATATGCCACATGTTGAAAAGCATACAATGGAGTAAGGTTTAAAAAATAATTGGTTTGCTGTTTTTATGGGAAATATTTTATTTTTTTATTCATGGCTTGCTTACACTTTTATATACAATAATAAAGCAAAATTAATTATAGGTAAATTTCTTCGAATAATAAGTTTCACAATTAAAACCAGCAATATTTTCCTTGCTTGTTAAGATATGATACATATTCATATGTCTTATATGTATCCTATACAAATTAGACGTTTCCGAAAGGCTAGCATTTAATTTTAAAGTAGTAACTTTTATGTAACTTCTTACTCATACGTTTTAAGTCAACATAAACTGGGCTGCAGAATTTTGTCTAATTTTGGTCACTAATGAGAGACATCTTTTTCTTTTGGAAATTCGTAACTAATAATTGACAGCAAGGCCAGTTCCTTTGATTTTTCGACCATTATTTTCCGATTAATTTGTTTTTCAATACTCATTTTACCGAATTTATTTCAGCTTGAATAACGGCCATGGCTGCAATTTTGGCCCGGGCAAGAACACATGTACAGTCACATACCTTTTGTATTTATGTCCATAAATGGGTTTTTTATTACGTCTAGAGCTGCAGGTCGTTGCAGCCGCACATATTCGGTGCCTATTTTATGAATCTTGTGGGGCTTTTGATTTCTGGTTGCCCCATAAAACCAAAACCCTTACAAAAATGCGAACCGAACGGAAATGTCTTCGATGACACAAGAGTACGGATAGCAACGACAAACTATGATTATTTTGTAATTTTATGACTTCGCCAAAGGCGGAGGGCGGATGGCTATCCCAACCAATGGGGCGTCACCAAAAAACATAAATTATGCAAATTTTTGACTTAAATTATACGAGTTGATAGCACCGCCCCACATTTCAGGCCCGATTATTTGGGTTGTTATTAATTAAGCCGGGACTTCATGTGCGCGTTTTAATCATTGGGAACACGCGTCCCCGTTCCCACAAGCTGTGCAACCCATATATGGTGTGTGTTGTGTGTGCTGTTTGTGCTGTGTGTGCTCTGTGTGTGTGGGGAAATCTTGGGGTTTTCATAAGGCTGGGAGGAGCTGTCAGGCCAGTTTTGCTTATCGATCAAACGCTCACAGAAGTCACAGAAGCCTGAGGTTAGACATTAGACATTTCTTGCACTGACGGTTTGTTTTGTTCCGCCTTCGTATTAAGGATACATGTGTGACACATTCCCCCCCACACACACAACCTTGTCACGGATAACTGCAGACAAAGACAGACCCACAGAAAAAGGGAAATTTTTGCGGAAAACGGTGCTTATTAAAAATTACATGTCAAACGGAAAAGCGGCAGAGGAAACCCAAAAACCCACACGCACACATTCACCTACGAGATGACTTAGCACAAAGCTTTGGAATTAGATGTTTCGCTTCTTTTTTAAGGAGAGGAAAAACCCTTTTTAAACATGTCACCCCATTATCTTCATTAGGCGCTAATGTACAAAAGGGTTTTTTGCCGGCCAACTATTGCCCTTCGCAACATTCTTTTTTACCCCCTTTTTGGCTACCGGCCACCATGACAACTTCAAAAGTCGTTACTCATTTTTGTGTACTTAATTTGGTAAAAGATATGAAATTTCCTCCTTATCGCCCTTCATAATTTTTTTGTTCACTTCGTGAGACAGCAGCAGCAGCACAAGCTTGCCCCTTTTATTAAAAGTAGGGCTGAGGACTGCGCAGAAGGTAATTTCATTAGAAAACTTGAACCGCGTCAAACTTTAAGCCGAGACTCGGCTGTGTGTGTGCAGTCGCAGAATTTTAATGCCTCGTGAAGAACGCCAAGTTGGGAGTTAAGAGTAGGTGTGGGCCCAGTCGCTTGACTTGGCATAAAAAAGTTTCTTTTCGGCTTCCACTTTTTGGGCGAGCACAAAAGTTTGTGTTACGCCGCCGCCGACTCGTTGACTCAATAACTGTTTGGCTTTACCCCAAAATACAAAAAAAAAAAAGGAAAGCCCAAAAGGTGGGCGTGTTCGGGGCGGGGTGTTAAAGACTTAAGGTGAGCGCATGGACGCTGCTGGTGGCTCCTCTAGACTGACACGATTATCGTAATTATGCGCTGGCTGTAGCATACTTTTCTGAGCCAACTCTTCTTAGCCTCATAATATGTATTTGTTGTTGTTCTGTGAGTGTATCTGTATTTTTCCTACCATCTATCTGTCTGTGTGTGTGTTGGCCCAACTTTTGCCGCAATTATGTAGGTTGGCAAAAGTTGCTGCTCGCTTTTTATTTAATTTTTATTTTTATTTTACTTTCATTTTTTGGTGGTGCACTGGCTCAAGGACACACTCATAACCCGCTGCAAAACATTCGGCTTATGCCTTTATGCGGTTGCCAAAAAAATGGAGAAAAAAAAACGTCGTGGCAAGACATCTTGCAAACATGTGACCAATTTTGTGAACTGCCTTCATTCCTTGCTTTGACGTTGCTATAATTCAATATTTTTTCCAAATAAACTTGTTGGCAGCTTAACTTTTCGAAAAGTTTACTTCAAGTGCTACCCCTGACATTTGGGTTTTTTTTTTTAGGTAGTAACCCCATGACAAATCATCTGCGGCGAATATATATTATATAAACTAAATTGAAACTATAGTAAAAATATCAATTATGAAAGAAAGATTGTCATTTGTATAAATAACAAGTTCTAATTACTGGTGGAACACTCCGCAGAAATCTCTGTTTATAGAGGGTGTCAACAAGGCTTTTCCACGCCTTAAGCCATATTTTTCAGCCGCCACCCTCGGCGCCGCAAATCAGTGAGAAAATGCTGACAAGCGACGGGTGGAAGGAAAAAAAATACGGGAAGCAGAATTAAATAAAACGTATTACATTTGTAGCGTTTACAGGAAGTGAGCGTGGGGCTGAGGATAAGGGTCGGAGGTCCTTGGTCGAGTGCCTGTTAAGGGGCGTATGCGTGTGAGTTCCTTCCCCTACACACTGCACATGTACGAGTGCTTGTGGCATGTGTACAAAAACGCTTTGTGGTAGGGAAAAGCACCTTCCTTCCTTCCTTTCTTCTCGCAAACATCTTAGTGGAAGTCGGGGGAGTGGGGTGGTTCACAAGGTTAAGACTTGGCCACAAAAGCCATTAGGCATCAGCATCAGCGCAGCAGCAATATCCCCAAGCCAAAGTCCAAGCGGGTCAAATACACTTGCAGGCATCTCAATAACCAGAGATGGCAAGCCTCTAATAGTACCTAGATTCTCAGAAAGGTACTTATTCCTAGGGTCTATAAATAAATAAAATATTCAGATTGAAGTACCTATGCTTAAAACATTTCAGTTTCTTGTTGAAAAGGCAGTATTACAATGAAAAAGGTATCACTGGCATACGACTAGAATGAACCGAAATCGAAGCAGCAGAGTAATCCAAACCATTTGTGTGGCGAGTGCCAAAGCAATATACCCACCCACAGCTAATTAATATTCCAATTTATGCATTTTCTTTCAGGCAATTCGATTCGTCGCCGGTTGTTCGTTCGTTATTCGTTGTTCGTTTCGTTTGCATTTGATTTCGTAGTGCTTTAAGTGTTGTATATCAAATCGGTGTCGAATCGGGACGTGTAAATATCGTAAAAATGGCAATGGTTATATCGACGCGAGCCAAGCTCGTGATTACCGCGCTGATTCTCTTCTTCCTGCTCGGCATCGTCCTCGTAACGGGCTCCACAAAGGGATGGTTCAATCCCAACCGCTTCAACGGCGAACGGGTGGCAGCTAGGATTCAGGTAACTAACCAAGCCTCAACACTCGACCGCAACAAGTTTTCGGGTTGCGTTCTGAACTGAAAGGCATTTCAGACTAATTAAAAAGAACTAGCCAATTAATTATAATCATAATCAACACGTGTCTGGCGCACAATTTTCCCTTTTTCTGTTTTTTTTTTTTCTGTTGTGTTCTTCCACGACCAATTTACCAGGCTCGCCAAGCATCTAAACATTACGAACTGTGTAATGTGTTATGCCAAATGCTAAATGCTAAATGCTTGACAACCTGCCCCTTTAAACGCAAACAAATGTCACCGCTGTGAGCTCCTGGACTGGGATTGCTCCTATAGTGACCAGGACAAGAATGGTCTGCGGTTGGGTGGAGGGAGGGTGGTTTTGGCCAGAGCTATATCGCGGCTTATGCGCTTCCAACACGCACACAGCAAACACACCGAGAACTAACAGCCAGCACCCACAACAAGTTAGGGAAACTTTTAAACACACACTGGCAAACATCGGCGCAGTCACAGCGAGCGGAGAGCAAATAAAGCATGCGAGGGAATACACGGAAAATACACTTTGTAAAGCAAAGCTAAAGTTTCCGGTTTGTGATTTTAAAATAATCAAATTGAGTATTTTCTATTGCAGAAATCTCTAAAGTGCCAATGTTGCACAGAATATGGCAAGCTAAATTATTCGTCGAGCAAAGAACAACTTTTAAACGCAGCGGGCCTTACAGTCAAAAATTCAATGACTTTGATTATAGTTGAGCAGATTTTTACAGAGATTAAGCCTTAGTTATGAACTTCTTTTACAATAACACAACAAGTTATTTATAAAGTTTTTTCGCCGCCGAAAATGTGAAAATCTGAAATCAGTTCCAAGCTTTTTACAACTTATTAACCAATCGGAAATAAGCTTTACAATTGAGTAGTATATTGTATGTAAGTCTTTAAAAAAATTTAAACATTTTCGTAATTATAAAGTTAATCATTTTTTTTGTAAAATTAAATAAATTAAAAATTTTGGATGGAATATATAAACTTTTTTTCACACTTGCCAGACTAATATTTTCCGTGCACTTATACCTGCGGTACACGAAAACAAATAAAGTTTATTGTGACAAATGTTTCATGACAACAGCACATTTCGCTCTGGTCGAGCACACCTGCCCCCTATTACTACTTTCTCCTGCAAGTGAAAACACTGCCGTTGTTGTTGCGGAGCGAACAAATAAAAAGCCATTGCAATTATTAGAACACATTATAAGCATTTTGTTGCCGACGCCCGGTCACAAGATAAATTGATAAACCTGACACGGGTCTGCTCACCTGTCCAGCACTTGTTCTTGTGTTTTGTGTAACGTAACGAGCTGGGTTTAAGTTTAGCTCGTTTTGTTATTGGCCCCACGGCGTATACGCAATGCGAGTTTTTGCCACTGTTTTGCGAAATTCATTTGGTGGATGGGTTGATTGCGGCTTAGATGCTTAATGATATTCCTTCAAAATATATTTTACATTGCCCTAATGGACTTAGGTTGTTTTCTTAAAATTGTTATTCCTAACAGAATGGCGCAAGTATTTGCAGAACCAAACCATAATTTTCTTTGTGTGGCAGGTAAAATGTGATATTCCAGCAAACGTGAGAAATATTTGTATTAAATTAATTTGATAAAAGCTTGCCTAACTGGTTTACCACAAAATATTTCGAATTTTCACACAATACTTTAAACTAATGACAAGCAAACAGGAAATAATTTAATAGAGATTAGAAAATACTATATGAGACATACGTACTTTTACTTAATTAAGTTTAGTCTGTTTTATGTTTGCTTTAAATTGACTAGTTTGGTTTGCTGTTATATGTATAATTGTTATGTTATTTAACATGCAAAACTAACAAGTTATTGATGATGTTTGAGCAAGAATGTGGGCTCTCTTATGAGTAACAATCCTGTATGATTTGTTGAGTGGTTAAATATGCATATCTATTTGTGGTCAAACTATAGACACATTTTTAATGAAAAATAATTTTTATAAATTAGTCTCTAAATTGGGTACAAATGTATGAATAGAAATGACTGTATTGCTTTTGCCAGATTTTATTTCTCACCAATGCTGAATACGTTCTTTATAATTTAAATAAATGATGGGGCCTTTAAAAAGACAGCAGAAAAGAGCAAAGGGCTTCAATTCCCATGTTAATACAACTTTTTCTTTGCTGTCAAACGCTTTCCTCCGTTGTTTTCACCTCGAAAGGCCTTCCCCAAAAGGACCCGCCAATACAGACCCACAATACGAGCAAACTTCGACTAATACCTGCATAATTGTTGTGCTAATTTTGTCAGCACGCCCAGTTAATGTTTCTATTGACACCCGCAGGATGGCGAAGGGGCGGGCGGGGCGTGGTCGGCACGGGACGAGTCCCTATAGTTGCACTGCTTTGACATTATTTACGCTTACTTATGGGTTTGGCTGGCACTCTTACCTGCCATTTTCCCCCCGTTGGACTCTGAAAACAGTGATTAAACTAATTTTATGCAGCAGCGCAGCAGGACGAGGGCGAAACACGGATACAGGCTAGGACGGCGAGAAAATGGCAACCGGCGAGGCAATAAAAAACCATTTAAAACATTCAAAGTGTCGCATGAGAACGGGCGAAGTGAATGTCGACAAGCGTTAACGGGCTGGCTTCGATATGGAAACATAGTCGCTGACTATATTTTTCCATTTGTTTCCATCTCCATAGACAAACAAAGAAGTTGCCAGTAAAAAAAAATACAGCAATAAAGGTTTATATCCGTAGTAATCTGAATTGATTTTAGGTCTACATTTTATTAAAACAATGTGTATTTAGGCAACGTTATTATTGTATTCAAAAAAATGTTTAATCGATTTGGTATTGCTTAGTTGTTTTAAGATAATGTTAATATTTCCTTAACCGATTTTATTTTTGTTGATTTTGTATTATACCTATGGTAGATATTTATTTGAAGATCATTAAAACCTTATCTTAACAAGTTTTATTTGTATTAAAGAGGGTATTGTGTAATACTTAAAACATAAAGATTCCCTTAATGATACAATTTTTTTCATAAGATCCTCTAAATATTTCCCTGAAATATTATTGCTCATAGTTTTTTCTTAGTGCATTACCAAATATACGTGGTAAACGCGGAAAGTAAAACGAGTAAAAACCAAAGAAACAAAGTTTGGCAATAAAAATCTAAAACGAGAGCGTGAGCGGTGAGTTGAAGCCCGACTGTTAATAAAGCCATTTCTGCATAGGCTGTCTCACCTGTCAGCTACCACCACCCACTACCAATCTCCCACCATCCACTGCCTCCCGCTAAAAACCACCCACGGCCAACAGGCGATGGGTTCATTAGCAGTGGCTTACATTACACAAGCTTGGCACAACGTGGTTGTTGTCGCTGTTTTTCTAGTTTCCTTGGCGCTGTTAATTACGATCCCAAGCAGAAATGGGGGAAAAAGGGGAAAGCCGGTAAGAAACTAAAGGAAAAAGTGGCTGCCGCACAATTGGAAAATTTATAAAAATTACACGTAGATTGACAGGCAATTTGTCCTTGCCTAATACGAGGTGGTTATCCACTGCCGGCGGCCGTTGGCTTATTGACTGATTCCCCGAACTCCCGAGGCTTAGATATGTGGCTTTCTTCGAGCAAGGTCTATTAGGTTTCATTAGTGCCTAATTACCCAAAAGCGAAATTAGGCGAAAGCCAATTATAGTTAATGCATTTAGCTATTCGATTCGTCGAAAGTCGTTGGACATTTATGGGCTGTCAAGCATTGTGTTACAGTTAAACTCCTCGACTGCCACTTGCCTGCTGCGCAATTCCAATTAATAAGGTAGATATTTTATGTGGTATCCCTCGAAGGCATAAAAAAGCCATTCAAACCCGTAGTCAGACTTGATTCGAAAGGAGCATTACTGCGAAATGGAAACAGAGTAGCCAACCATTAGCATTAACTCGCACACCCACTATCCCCGTCTCGATTGAGCAATAAAAAACTACCGGAAAAGCATTCCCCTAGATTTACCTAGACAAACACATGTGTGTGTGCATTCGTGGCTGGCAATAAATAATGAAAATATCCGAGTGCCTCAGAAGCAGAGGAAAAGTTTCCGGCTAACACAGAAACAACAAAATGCCAAAGAAAAATGCTGGTAAACGCACTCATGTTTACTAGCAAATAAACCTTGTTTTTATTTATTTTGGAATTAAGTTTAATTTTTAAAAAAATGCAGTTATTAAATATTTTCTTTCTTTTTAAATACCTTGAAATACATTGCTCCTGGCTTTTCCTGCAATTAAATAAACAATTTTCATATTCTGTCGTGCTAAAGTTTTTCTTCTGGAGATTTTCAAATAAAATCCCCACATTCCAGATGTGTATAAATTCCGAAAGGCAAAACATTAAATATTGAGCAACGTTCCGTGCATTTGATTTATGAAAGCGTATTACGCCCGTTGCTATCCTGCAAAGGGAAAGGAAAATGGTGTAGCGAACACACGGATATTTGTGAGGGCTGCTTCTACGGTCTGGGAATAAGCATATGAAAAACTAGCTTCCGTTACGTTTATGATAATATTTTATTAAAGCGCAGCATGCCACCATAACTATGGGTTAGCGGGCAAATGGGAGGGAGTTGTTGCACGCACCCAAAGATTCGAAAAATCGCACAAGAAACTTGCAACTTCGAAGTCACTGTCGATGTCGATGACGACGTCGACACGCCCCGCCAAGCGTCCGTAATAAATTTATTATTGTGCTGCGCCAGAAGTTGGAGGACGTTGCTTGTTCAATTTTGATGGCATAGATAGCGCAACTTTTGCCCGACTTCTGCGGTTTCGACGCTGCGATAGGCGCAAAGTTTTGCCTTTCAAACTTGTTGCATTGACAACCTGCAGCGAAAGTTGCTCTTCGTAGATTGCAACTATTCTGTATCTCTTAGATACTGATAAGGAGAATGAAAAATTTGAAAAAAGCAATTGGTTTTAATTTTTTAAACATAACCTATCATAATTAAAAAACTCAGACCCTGTTTTAAAACAAGGAAAAATTTGCTTTCAAAAACAGTGTTTACGATACGAATTTTGAATAAAATTTAGATAAATTATACAAAAAACCTAAGATATAAAATTAGTTAAAAAAAACATATAAAAAATAAAATAAAATAAGACCTCACAGGTTAATTTTCTAGCAAAAATGCAGTGCAATTTTGTTGAAATATTTGTATAGGACTAAATTGTTACTGTGTAACAGAATTAAGGAAAGAGAAAAGTTTAAAAGACAAATGTTACCCTTCTCGATATAAGTTATGCAAATAGTTAACTTTCAGCTTGTCTTTTTTTCGGAGTGTGCGAGTGCATCCTTAATCTGAGAACGCAGCAAATTGGATGCAAGCGTGTTGACAAGCGCCATCGCAATGCGATAACCCCGAGGGTTGGAGTTTGGGTGGATATGGTGAGAGATATGCCAGGATATACCTTTCCACCGCCGCAATATAAATAGCACTGATTTGCGCTAACAAATACGAAGCGGTGGCTGTCGCTATCTGCTATCTGCGACTTGCTGGCAACCCGAAAGTTAAGCCAACCAACCATACAACCCATTTGTTTATTATGAAAATACGGGCTGCTCGGTCTCGGGAGTGGAGCTCCTCCGTATGCGTATCGCTGTCTCCGGCCCCCTGAGCCTGTGTGTGTGTGTCTGTGGGGCAGAGTGGATTGCCGTCTGTGTGTGAGTGCTGCCCACAAAAACCTTAAACTGATGACACACTTCACATGGAGGTTTCTGCCTCTGGCTCTGGTTCTGGTTCTGGCTCTTTTTTCGTTGCCGCGTGCCCGTTCACAGAGAGCACACTGAGAAAAAATTTGAAGATTTTGGTACCGGTACTAAAGAACGGAAGTTTTTTAAGTTCGCCCATTTGTTTTTGCTAAGAAACTGTAAAGAGCAAAGATACAAACTATTTGAATTTTAATAAAATTAGGTATGGCGGAGAAATTACAATAGCTATGAAAAAGGTTTGTAAAAGTATGCAAAAATGTATTTTCGATATAAAAGTGCATTATGATATTTTACAAAAAATTACGTTAAACGATTTGAAAATCCTAGTGGCACCATCAATTATTAAAAATTATTCAAATTTAAATTTTGTAGATGTGTAAAAATTAATAAATAATAATTACATTGGCCAAGAAAAAGCTTAAAATAGCTCGAAAGTTCAGAAAAAAATTGTATTTGGAAATAGACTAGATTTTTCCTTAGTGTGTTTCATAGCCGGCTTTCGGTGCTGCATTTCCGCTTGAATGGCGTCTGTGCTCGGAGCAACTAACAGCCCATTGACAAGGAGCCGTCGGTGGGTGGCTATAGGGCTGTGGGGATGTTTGGTGGCATGGTGGGCGTATCTGGATGTGGATGTGGACGAAGGGGGGCAAGTGTGTCACCACACACGACCACGTAACTGAAAGGCATACTTACCGTTTTAAAACTGTTCGCTCTGTACATGGCACACTACTATATTGACTTTGAAGCATAAAAAGCTTTCCCAGATACTGCAATACACTGGAGGCGAACTCTTTATTACCGCCCAAGCCGGAGTCATGGAACTGTATCTGCTTGTATGGGTATTGTACAATGAACGCGTGGAAGCCATGCCGTGGGAATAAAGGACGAGATGACTTCCTGATCGATCTGGCTTAAGTCCGTACCTTATTGACGGCTCCCGCTAAAAGCGGTCCTTGGGGTTTGGCAAACTTAGAGAGGGGTCCGGACTTGGCCTCATCTTTGAACTCCACATGGGCCTCGAATAGCGCACAGAAATCCCTAATGTAGTTATCCAGATTGCCAATTCGAGATTGCAGTTGCACAAAAATGCGTTCGTCGAAGATTTTAACCTTTATCCTGTCGTCAGTATCCAATGTAATCGAAGCCAGATCATGAAGATTTCTGCGATCGTCAAGAATCTTGGTGCAAAGGCGGCTGAAATGCTTTACAAAGTCCTCCAAGTCCTCTATTAGTTCGTCCACCAAAAGGAACTTTTTGCTTTTATTTTGAATAGTTTTAGGTTTTGCAACGGAATAGGCAAAATCAAACTTCTCGCCTATGGCTCTTAGATCATCAGGCATACCCTTTAAGGAATTCTGGGTGCAAACTAGGAGACCCTTTAAATATATAAATTAAACAATTGTTAAAGAACGTCAAATAGAAATGAAACTTAAAACTGGTAGTTCATAAACTTATTAGAAATATTAAACAAATATTTGTTTTTATTAACATTAAAACATTATTTTATTATTTTAAAGCAGCTTCTTTCTGTTTTAATAAATTACAACTCACGTTCATATCGGTGATGGCATGCGAGTCCGAATACAGTTCATAATCTGGCCACCAGTCCACTCCTTCATCCTGAAAATCATCACGGGTTGCAGGCACCATGCGAAATCTCAAGATTTGATTAAGTTTGCTCAACCGCGGCTTCATTACTTCAACGATTAGATTTCGTAGCTCGGCGATCTCTTTGCTACCTTTTGTATTTTTAGGGGCTTCTTTTAGCAGTTTATTAATGATTTTGGCGGACTGCATATTAAAAATAAATAAACTGAAAATTGGTCTATTGAAGTTTTAAGAAAATAGCTCGAGCAGATGAGAGTTTTGAAGTAAAATTCTGAAAACGTGTGGCTCCCAAAAATTTCCCATCCTTCCTGATTTTTTGGGCTTATGTTTTGTACATCCGCTTTGAAATATATTTCGAGTGGTGAGTATTTTTGCTTTAGCTGCAGCTGCCTCAGGAGAACGGTTTACGCTGCGTATACGCAACGTTGTCACAGTCTGTTTGCTTTGGGTTTATAAAACTGTCTAAATCAACACAAACACAAGGGCACATAAACACTGACAAATCTTGAACATACACATAACTTGTTGGTTTATGCACAATGGTAGTTGTTATTGTAAGGTTTTGGTTAGCTTTTCTCGTTTTAAACTAATTGTAGAGGGCACTTTTGACCAACAATAAAATGCAATTGTGACCCTTAAGCTTTAGTATTCTGTCTTGGGGTCAGAAAATCATAAATATAGAGGTGCCAATATCGTTATGAATTCATTGACCAGAAAAGTATCCCAAATGCCTTGATAAATAAAAAAGGAGAAATGTTCCAATACATTTTTTAAATAAAAAGTGTTTTGTAGGCATAATGTCTTCCTTTTTTCGGGTGTATTTAAATTTTTTGAGGTTTTCTGTGAGTGATTAGTAATTTCATTTTGGAATTATGATTCAATTTACCTTTTATTTCTAATCGTTTTACCATATTATTTTAAGATTGAGCAATTTAGTATAAAATACTTTTAGCACTTGCTAGAAACCCAGAAGCTCCTCTACTCTGCTTTTATGCTGTAGTTGGTACATATCTACTTTTTTATTTTTGTATATGTGCCTCGTACTCTGTAGGATAAACAGGCTGCCAGATAGGCACTGTGACAGTCGTAGAGGCAGAAGGACAAAGTGGACTGAAGGACCGACCGGGGGAGACAGACGCTTTTGCAAAAACGTTGTCGCAAAAACTTTTCGAGATTTGTGTCAGCTCGTTTGAGAATTAGTCGTAGGTTTTTAGCAAAATTAAAAAAAATCTGTCACTATGCGGTTGGCATTTGCCGTCTCATTGTTTTTCGGTCCCCTCTGACTGAGACCCAGATCCCCTTTTTCCCCATAACCACTTTTCCCCCTCCATTTCCACTTCCCCCGCTTCTTTTCAGTTTCGGCTTGTGTTTCCATTTCTGTTTCCCTGCCACTATTTAGATAGTCACTTCTGCTTGCTGTACATGGACACTGCAAAATGTACACAATAAAAATATTGTTTTAAAAAAGAAATGGTATTATTTCTATCTGTTCTAAATAATATGTTACTTAAAATTAACATTCGATTAATTAAATATTTATAGAATTCCTAGTTCCTAGAAAACTTCTATTAGTTTGTGAAAAATTGATTTAAGTAATAGGTGTTCGTAAATTCAGTTCGCTGTTTAGGAATTCCTCTACCCATTAGTGGGTATTATCTTCTTTGTTAAGCAATAAAGTTCTTAAAATTGTCTTAAAACTTATTGAGTTTAAGAACACTAATAAAAGGTTATAATGAAAAAAATTTCACGGCCAGACTCATAATAATAATAAAATCTTCTCATACCTTAGAAAAAACAGATCGGTGCTCAAATATTTGATGGAAATAACTTGTTTAGTAATTGCTGTTAATAAAAGTACAATTCTCTTTTTATGATTTCCCCAAACTTCGAAGATAAATAGATAAGTACTTTTATTACGTTAAAAATATTTGTGTTTGGAGCTAAAGAAAATTAAAAACTGATATTATTTCGGATCAGTTATATAACGACCTTAAAAATGCATATGTGTCTGAGGATCCGTATTCGAGTTTTGTATTATGTGCTTTCTGCGCTTTGATGTGACTATGTCTTAAATAATTTATGTGCCGCAAAATGTGCAAAGTAATTTATTCTGATTATATGTAAAACAAGAACCGGAGAAAAAAATGAAAATGGGCATCAAATAAAATGTGAAACGGCCGACGAGTGTCAAAAAAAGCCCTGGAGTCAAGTGCAGAGTGAAGAGAATTAAGTCCTGCACCTGGGCCCAGTCTTATTTTCGTTTGCCAAGGATTTCGCATCTTAAAAGAGGGCCGTAAAAATTTATGTTGCTATAATTTAGCTTTAAAATCGCACCAAACCTCAACCCTGCTCATCCGAAAAGTGAAAATGGCAACGGGGCGGGCGGCACGCATTTAAACGGAAATAAAATAAAATTACAAAAAGTGCGCAACTTTTTGACGTTGCGATTGTTATCCTCGTTGCTCCGGTGTGTTTTCCTTTTTTTGTTTTTTTTACTAAGGGGCCGAAACGGCTGTCAGAAAGTGATTTAGAAACTATGCTATGACCCGGGTAATGGTACCTTGGCCAGGTCGAGAGCCGAGTTCTCCGGGAGTCGGCATTTGTTTGTTGTCGGCTGTCGGCCGCCTGTCGTTTGGCGGCTATAAAGTTGAATCTAAATTTTTCCATTTTCGGTACTCCCGTTTTCCATTTTCCATTTTCCACTTCACAATCCCCATTTGCATTCGTGTGTCTATTGAAATACCTTGAAACGAATTGAAGCCCAATTGTTTGCACATTTCTGCGGTTTGGCTAATTGAAGCCAAATTCCAGTCGAAATTATATATTTACCGGAGTCAAGTGGGAAATACGCATAATTCATATAGTTTTTGCCTCCCCCCAAAATGCCGACGGCAAATATGCTGAAAATGTCAAAACGTCGCTTACATATTTAATGCGCTCTAACAGGCTTAATCAACATTACAAAGTAATTAGAGTTAATTCTTTTGTACTTGAGAGCGCACAGACACCTGGCAGGTGGTAGTAGCTCAGGTAGTCGCCGCAGTCAAAGTGCTTACGCATGTAGCCCCGTGACACAGAGCCTCGTGATGATGATGAAAATGGAAATGAAAATGACGATGACGAAGCCAATGATGATGGTAACGTGGATGAGACCCGTATCTGTAAACTGTTGCGCGGCAATTTGCATGGTTAATTATCTATTAACTTGAGCATAACTTTTGGGGAGGGTGCGAGTGCAGGATTCTCAGCACTCGAAACTGCTCACAAATGCAGATACCCTCGCAGATACACAAACACACGTGAAATTAGGAACCTCAAACTGTGCCGGAGCCAGGCGAAAATATATACATCCGCTTCCGCTGTTGTTCTGGCAGTGGCTGCCATTGTCATTATACTATATAGGAGATAAAGCGAACTGCGAAAAATTAGAAGGCTTTCAGCAATCAACGCGAAACTATTTATACCAGAGATCTAGGAATAATTATTGGTGGGAATTAACATTTACGATTTTCCCCAACTTTATTGCGTTGATTGACAAAAAAAATAATGATTTTAACAAATCCTATTTATCGGTTTTATTAAAACATACCAATTGGTCTGGTGATTAATATAAAAAATATGTATCTTTTTGCCAAAATATATTGATAGTTTTTATTAAAAATATTTTCTATATAATATTAAAAAATAGACAAAAATCTTTCAAACATATATCATAAAGCTCAATCTTTTGTATTTAAATCACTATAGAATCGGCCTAATTTCATATTTGTCTTAGTTACTTGAATTGGCAATATAGAGTACAGAGTCAAATCAAGAAGTCCACATACCCCAACAGACATTTCAAAACTATAGAGTACATGAGCAGAGTCAGCGGAAACAAGTTTATGGTAATCTTGATGCTTAAAGCTTTCCTTTGTTTTGATGCCGCTGCATGCCGTAAATTTCACTTATTAAATATTTGTGCTTAATTAAGAATTAAACTCTCGCAACAAGAGCAATGTTGGGAGTTAAGTGGCGTCAAGAGCAGAATTTCACTGATATTGGGAGCACAATTCAAACTAGGCCTTATGTTTAATTATTTATATTTCTGGCCACACATGTAAAGCTGCCTTGAGTTATGACCTCCATTAAAAGTTTCACACGCAGATTATAAGTCTTTCTTGGTTTTAGCTAGTGTAATAGGCTGTTATATATAGAAGTTTTATATAAATAAAATGACCAAGAGCTCTATGAATCTGTATCAATTTGAAATAAAACAAGTGACAACATTTTGTCAAACAATGTGTAGTAAATCTCCCCATGCCAGCGACTAAAATAAATAAATCTAGTTCAGTGAATAAAGAGAAATAACGTTTTATAGTTTCTATAAACATCGATTGAAACTTGTTCACAAGTTTCTGATTGATACAATTGGAGAGTTATTGCCTGGCAATGGGTTTCTTTCGAATTGCAAACACATTCGAATCGAATCCATTTTCGGTTAATTTTTAAGAGCCCCCAATCGATCTCCATTATTGACACATTTTTGACAAATTGCCAGATAGCCGCAGAAGGGCGTGGGAGGGTTCTGTGAGTCTGTGGCCAGGACTTTCTGGGAGTCCTTTTTCTTGTCCAGCAAACTCGTAACTCGCAACTCGCAAGTGAAACGTGTCTGGCATTTTTGAGGAGCACGGACAAAGGGCCGGTTTACCTTTCTGGTTTTCCGGCGAATGGCGAATGTAAAAGGGTCAACGATTTGCGTATTATTTGCTTTATTTTCAATACGCAGGACGAACCCTCGTCACGAGCAAAGGACTCATTGCTAGGCAATGAATGCCTCACTGCTACTGCGCAAATATTACCCTCCTGCTCACTCCATCTGCCTCCATGTTGTGTCCTTGCTCCGCTTCTTTCGCATTTCAGTTCATTTCTGGCCTTAATTATGTGCGGCACAGAACAAACAACAAATGCACAAGCTGAAACAGAAACAGAAACAGCACACACATGCCAGCCCATGTGCACATGCACTTTCAGCCCAGTTAATTGCTCATGGCACTCGGAGCACTCTGCGCCACTTGACCGACCTGCCGCTGCTGAGACGTCCTCCCATTCTCATCCACATCCTCATCCCCATACACATGCTCATCTTGCCACTCCTGTCCTGACACTATTTAAACTAAATGCCCACCTTAAAATCATATTTCAGCAGGATCTCGGCACCGAAAATTTTTCTTTGCCTGCGGCCAGATTTTCGTTATTTAAAACGGCCTTTCTCTGCGCTTGACCCTCTGTCACAATGGCTGTTGTCGTCCGCCTCTCAAATTCCCAACAGCACTGAGAAAAAATGTTACAACTTATTAAAGTTCCTTATATATTATTTTGTTGGCTGGTTTTTTTAAATTCCTTGATTACTTGATTCAGTGATACAGTAAAATTTTAATTAGGAATAACATAGACTTTTGAATCAACAACATTTTAAAATATTAAAAAAACATACTTACAATAATGAAACAATTTTATATCTTAACTAAATATAAAATTTCTCTTATTATCCTAATATTTTCAGCGAAAACTTTGAAGTTTTGTTGGTTTTCAAATTTCTTGATTCAGTGAGACTGTCCGACTTCATTTTTGTCTGAACTTTGGACCAAAAAGACATTTGTTACAAAGCAGATTGAAACAACTGAATTTTAATTCACCAAATGGACGGTCATTCCGGTTGCGATTTTATTTTTTCGCCGTACACTTGTTTACTTACGCCTTTTCGTTGGACAGTTGCCTTTGCAACTGTTCGTTGTCGTGCACAATATTGCGGAGGCGACCGGCTTTGATGTCCTCTTATCAGTTCATCGTCCTGAATTTCTGTCGTACTCAAGGAGCGGTCGAAAAGGGTTATCGGTGCCGTCGAGGTTAAGCCCTTTTTGCGATGCCCAGATAGTTTTTCTTTGGCAGATCCGCATTGAAATAAGGGATAATTCGGAATGTGAAAGCTTATACTTGGCTAAGCAAATGTACACGTAATAATATGGACACTGCAATTATTATTATTCTAACAAAAAATGTGATAGCCTTAAGAAAGGGACTCAGTAATGCGATACAGAAAGGACATTTTCTGTTCCATTATCCTGGGCAGGGGCACAATGGCCACGGCTGTCAATTTACTTTGCCAAAAATGCAGGTAATAATGAGAGCAAAGCCAGCGGCAGTGAAAACATCCAAAATGGCGACGTCGACTCACGCCCAAAAATGCCACTTCCTGCGGCTTAATTTCCGTTTCAAGTGAATTTCCTTGTTGCTAATTTTGTTGCACAAAAACACACACATACTATACATAGTACCAATGAGCACGTGCTGCTATGGAAACTGGGCCACACGGACAAAATGGCGGACTGGCGGACGGACACGGACACGGGCACGGACTCGGACCCGGACACAAACACGGACATTGCTTTCATGCTTCGGCTCTCTCCGACCAGTGATTTTCGCCGGCTTGCCATTTGTTTATCGCATAGTTTTCTTGAACCAAAACAAAGCAAAGCCAGAAACAAAGCGAAAACTTTAATATCCGCACTCAGTGGCACAACAGCAACAAGCTACATAGCGAACAATGCTCACTTCAATGTCTATTGATGGGCCACGTGTGTGTTACAACCCGCTATCTTCCCCTCGGTTCCCATCCATTTATATCCTCGACCAAACCCTCGCATTGTCATTGACCAAAATTTGGTAACGTTTATGCGCAGGAAATGAAGGATTTACAGGAGTTCGTGGATATGCAGGGGATTTTAAAAATCATATGGTAATATTTTGAAGCGAACTATGATTTATTGAAGTACATCAAAAAATGTGTAATATTTTTAAAATGCAAAAAAAAAAAATGTAAAGATGTTCTGACTTTTATAAAATTTATTTTTATAAAAAAAAATCTTCTGTAAATGTTGACTTAACTTTGTCAGACACTCGGAAAACAAAGCTAAGCTTTAGTAAACTTTAATAAAAATAGGTCGTTACTAATATTTAATTTTATAAAATATGTCGTTTAATAATAATTATTACACTTTAAAATCTCATACATTTGTTTATTAAATTTGTTAAGGATCTCAAATCTTTCAACGAATTTTTGTATAAAATCTTGAATTTAGAAGCCTTTTAATAAACACCTCAGCAGTATTTGAACTTAAGAGTAGTGTAGTTACACTATTGCGATTTGGTCTACATAAATTTTTTGTGCGCCATAAACCCGGGGTCCAAAAGCCAGATAGTGAGTCCGCCACAGAATCTGCGAATATTAAGCCATTGTGAGCCTTGCCAGCACGCTTTTAACCCGAAACTCAACGAGTTAGCGTCTCAGACAAAACTTTTTTAACTGGGCGGCAGCATAAAAGCTCCTCGGCCATTACTATCATTCACAGGACTCACTGCCAGCAACAACGACTACAACTACAATAACCGGCTGCTATTACGGTAGCTTAGTCCTGGGATCCTCGGAGTCCTGCAATCCGGAGTCCTGGGCCTGAGTGTTTGCTACCATTTTTATTTGCAGGGGTTGAGTTTATGGGCAAATGTGCATTGAGCATTTGTGTCTCTATCAGGGGAAGAAGTGAGTCTGTGCGCAGCCAGGAACAGAAACTGGTGCAGGACTAAGGACTGGGGAATGGGGAATGTGGCGCATTGTTTGTGGTTCATTGTCTTCATAGGCCCATTCCGTATGCCGTAGTTAGGATCTGCGGTTAGCAGTTCGACTGCCGGCCTGCAAGTGGTTATTTATACAGGCCCCTTCTGGGCTAATGTGAAATATGCATGCTTAATTGTAATTCTAAATCCGAAACCACGGCACATTAGTTGTCCGGACGGCAGTTACTGTTGCAAATTAACATCAATAATAAATTTCGATTTGCGGCCATTACGTATGGGCCTAGTCCAGGATATACTTTATATATACAAATTGATTGATTTATTATGTATAGAGCTGTGGGCATTCAATGTGCATCCTGCGTTTCGAAAATTATTCCGCTCGCATTATATTGTACGAGTATCCATATTCCCTCCTAACACAAACGTTAATATTTTAAACAGGGCTATTTAGAAAAAATCAATGTCTATGGTAATCCCGATGCCATAAACGTCACATGCATGCCGCCCCCAAGGGCAACGGTCGCTCCCACCACGGCGGTAAGTCATCATCGACGAAGCCACCAAAACCAAACCAACGGACTGCAATGGCTGGCATTTAAATTAATTAATGAATAGCCAGGCGGGCGGGCAAATCATCTTACTGATAAATTACATTAAAATTGCATTATGTCCGCTTAAGTGAGAGAATATTTGCATGGGATTTGCGTTTATTTACTGAGACTGCTAATGCTGCAAATAACATGTAATCAGATACACTTATGTGGGGGTTTATTTTTAATACAGGCACACCAAAGCTATATTTGTGAATTAAACAAGCTCATCGGGGATAATCCTGTTGGTTTTTCAGTCTGCAAATTTACAATTCAATTTTGCACTAGAAATATCTAAATAATACGATCATATTTAAAATTCCTATTTACACGTTTTAATTAACTAACAAAGTGGTTAGGGAATATAAGATCTCTATTAAAATTTCATTATTTATTTTATATATATTATTTAATCCTTTTCTTTAAATTTTTATTTTTACTATCCTAAAATTTTGGCTTTTATTTATATTTTTGTTTTAAAGGAAATGGATTCCCTTTTTGTTGAAGGATCTGGAGAGGTATGTTATTTTCCAAATTTGAATTATTTATTTAAACCTTTCTTTCCTCTGTCATTTATTTGTTTGCCTTTCCTCCTTTCCATATTTTTGGCCCCCAGAGTATTCCCTTCGAAGATTCAACGGAAGTGAATCTTGAAAGTGAGGATTTTTGGAATTCAGCCGATGAGGTTAGTCTGCCGTGCGAAATAAGAGTGAAATTAAATAAAGCTCTTGTCAGTGCATCGAACAAGGGCAAAGCTGAGTTTTCTGCTGCCATTGTTCTGTTATTGCTTTTGACAGTGCTCTTCAAAAGCCACGAAATGGGGAATTTGGTTAGACCGAGGTCAGCTGCACTGTGGCTTCACTTTGCATAATTAAATATTTATATTTAGTTATAAGTAAATACCACGAGCTGCAAATCGATGCATCCGACAACAGTTTGCACTCTGTTCTTAATGAGTTTTCGATCTCCCTCTCCTCAGGCGACAGACATCTTCGACGCCAGTGGAATGCAGCCCCCGGGACAGACGCAGTACACGCACGAGAGGCGTAAGTGCATCCCCGCCGGAATCTATTCCACTCCGGCACTCCGGCTAATGTGCCCAAAGCTAATGCATATTTTTGCCTTTCCGTTTTCATTTTTTACAGCGTACCGCGGCATCAAGGGCGAGAAGGGCGAGCGGGGGCCCAAGGGCGACAGCATTCGCGGTCCGCCGGGACCGCCGGGTCCGCCCGGGCCCAAAGGTGAGACGGCCGCCTATCCGCCCTTTGTGGAGACTACGAGTGCGGGGGCTGTGAGTATTGCAAATTGAGACTTATTCGTTGCGAGCATCTGCACAGAGAAAAATTGCATTCATATGGGTCAACTTGGGTCTCTTTGGTCAAAGGAAACAATGTTTAAATGGAATTTCTAAAAGTATGTAGTAAATACCTGTAACAAAAAAGCCTGTTATCTTAAGTACCAATCGTAAAATAATTTACGGTTGGCTAATTAATGTTTTAGTAATTGCATTAAAATTCGCTGGATAAAAAGAATCTGTTTTAAAAGTAAAAACGAAGCGGAACAAATAAATAAATTCTGTTTTGTATAAGTTATTATTGAGTTACTAAAAATGAAAAGCTAACAATTTTTCTCTGTGCGGTTGTGGCGGGCAACGCGAAATTGCCTGCCTGCCATAACGATAACGATGTGCCGTGGAAATGTGATCCGATACATAGCGAAGTGCTAAGTTTGTATTCCATTCCTCCCCAGAAATACACTGGCGAGTGTACATGTAATGCGTCTGATATCCTAGAGGCCATCAAGGACAATGAGTCGTTGCGGGAAACGTTGCGAGGAGTGCCCGGAACGCCGGGCAAGGATGGAAAGCCAGGTACCCCTGGTCACACCGTAAGTACAGCTCCATTTCACTTAGAGTGATTTTCTCTATCTGTTTTGGTACTCTAGCAGAGGTTTTGTTAACTATGGCAAGAAATTTAACAGAAAATTATATAGAGAAAAAAGGAGTACCCCATAAGATTGTATAAGAGTGTACCAAATATAAAAAGAAAAACATTTAAGGGTTTAGTTTTACTCAACTAAGTATTGATAACCTTGATATTTATATACTCTTAGTTTTATAAATGCAAGACTGCAGTTTAATTTTGCTCCTAAAATCGGGAGGGAGCTATCGGTCTTAAACGAACTATATAATCAATCTGAGAGGTAATTTAAGCCTCGGTAGCTGGAGCTGAACATTCTACCATGTTTTTCTTTCGTTCGTTGGGCTTATCTGTGTATACGGCAATTTCGAGTTACAACGGGTTGGCAAAAAGGCAATATTTGACATGAATCTAACACATTTTCAATTTCATTACACACATCGTCTAATCTCCAAGAGTGAGTTGCTGAAGCAGGGGGATGGTGGGTGGAGGATGGAGGATGTATCATAGGATGGACTGGGGAATTGGCGAAGAGGCAGGGAGATTTTAGAAGGGGCTGAATGTTTTCCTATGTCAAACATCATAATTTTGTGTGTGTGTGTGTGTGAGTGTGTGTATGTAACCGGAAATGGAAAAAAACGTTAACGCACACACACACACACACCCAATCACACTCACAATCGCGCAGAAGATGAGGCAAAGGAGGAAAATGGGACCGAATCGTAACGAAAATTTCTTTATGCGGCAGCTCACGCTTAAACACTTATCCACTCTCTTCTCGGGTGCTACTCGTTATATTATCTCATCAAAAAGGGGGAACGTCTTTGGCAACCATAAGAGTTCACTGTGGATACACAAACGATGAGTTTCACGTCTCCATGTCTGCATGTCTGCATGTCGTCTTGTGTTGAACTACACTTGACTATGTACTTGCCATTTACTATACTCCATATCCAAGCAGCGTGTGTGTACCCAGTGCGGGTCAAAGGCAAAGTCCACAATGTTACAACCTTCTCTTCGCTCGGCCACTCGACTCACTTAAGTGCTTATCACGCAACAGGGCCAAAAAAAGTTCACTTTGAGCAGAGCAGCTAACCGAAACCGTAGAAAACGCTGAATGCATGTCCATTACTCTGGGAATTATTCAAAATGCGAAAGGAGGCCAAAGACAGACCATACAATACTGCTCACCATTCAATCTCGCATTTTCTGGGGCACTCCAGCAACCTGTGGAACGCAGCCTCTTCAATGCGATGCAATACATCAAAAGGAAAGCGGTATGCCGGGCATTCTGTGGTCCATTCACCAGCAGCTAACTGCTAGGGAAATATGCCAGCTTACCCTAGAAACCCGGTCCCAAAATCCCAAAACCCCCACCAAAAACTCCCAAAAGGCTTTCTGCTGGCACGGTGAAATATGGCAAGCTGGCGCGCATACCGGAAATTCCTGCGACAACTTTGTTGCCCTACTGCTAATCCCTTAACTAATAGCAATTAATTTAAAAGACGACGATAAGCAACAGCTACACGGCTACACAGCTACGTAGCGATATAAGAACATGGCACGCAAGTGGCTCACAGCGTGACCATTTTGCATAAGATTAAGAACATCGGGAGACACATTTTTTGTGTGCCCATCCATGTCGCCTATTGGAATGTTGGGACCTCCCACACAAGCCTTATCCCGATCCCAGAACCCCTGGCTTCGAAAACCGAGCCACATACCAAAAGGACGGGCCCAGCCGCTTAGATTAATGAGCTCGGACTAAAACGCAACGATTATGTAAATCGACCGCAGCCAGTTAGGAACCCCAAACACCAAAGTCGAACTCTCCAAGTCGAACCCCGTTAGGAGTAGACCGTGTAGAACTTGCCATGTAGACGTAGATTTGTAGCTCGAAGGACGCAGGACACGTTATATGCACGCCCACTAATGTGATTTATTTCTCTGTCGCTGCCGGCGACGTTTCTTCCCTTTCTACCCTTTCTCCACCGCTTTTCCTCCGTTTCCGTTTACATTTATCCAGGGAGCCACCGGAGTGCCAGGAGCTCGGGGCGCCCGGGGGTCCGAAGGTGCCCAGGGGCTGAAGGGCGAGCCAGGCGTCGACGGACTGCCCGGAGTCGTGGGTCCGCCGGGACCACCGGGTCCGCCTGGTTTGCCCGAGAATTACGATGTAAGTATTCCCCAAAAAGGAGAACCTATTTGAAATTATTTACAAGTTTAAATGCTAAATTACGTTCTAACGGGTCTCGGACGATGAATTCATTACAACATTTTAAAGTGCATTGCGGGTTTCATGTAGAGTTTAAGATTGCTTCTTGCTTGTGTAGTCCGTTATAGCAAAACATCTTTAAAATACCTTAATTCAAATCTAATGTGAACCGAAATCTGGTTGAAATCCAACTAGCAAAATAACATATCGAATCAATCTATTTTTTAATAAGTAATTTTTCTCTAAATCGTAACACATTTTCCTTCGTGAGCTCAAAATGTTGTTTTTAAGTGGATTTTAATTAGAATAATTTTAAATTTGAAATGGTGTAATAATAAAATAAATATATATAAATATATATAATATAATACAAATTATATTAAAGGTATTAATATTTTAATAATAGAAAGTGTTAAAAACTTTAAAGTAAACCCTAAAATGTTTCAATACGCACAACAAAACTAAATCTCAACAAAATCAATTTTCAAATGTTTTATGATCTGAGGTAAATTTTTGTTATGATCAGCATATTATTTTTGCAAATTTTAAATAATATCAATAACTTTTAAGATTTCTCTACTGAAACCCCCAATTATTTCTTTGGATCAACCAAAGATCTAAGTCTCTTGCTCTAAATATATTAACAAAATACTTTTGCTCTTCATAGCTGGTACATGTTAAACATTTAATATTTGGTTAAACATATTCAAAGGAATTATATTTATAGAAAGCAAGAGTATTTATTCTTCGGCTAATCGAAGATACAATTATTTATAATTTTCATTAATTCGTTTTCGCTTTGCTTTCAAACAAAATTGCACCTTTTATCTTGGACAAACAGAGGCGTGATGGCTAATGCAGTTGCTCGATGACTGGGCCCGTACTTTGCCTCGTCTTTCGTCTTCCGTCTTTCGTCCTCCGACTTCTACTCCTTGTCCGTCTGTTTTCAATCACGCACATCTTTATGAATTGCGACTGGCCAAGGTAAACGTCCGTCGTGTTTTACAAGCCGCACAATTTGCCTAAACTAATTTCCTTCCTGGCTCGCGCACTAACTGTGAAAAATTACCACCCAGCTGGTGGGTCATGGCGTCACGCCAGCTTCAGGTTCAGACTCCAACTTCTGAGTCTGCCAAAAGCGGGCACGTTCAGTGGCCACCATTGTCGTTGTCGCGAATGCCACAAATGGCCTATCTCAGCTAATAATCTTAAAACCGCAAAGGTTCCGCGAACACATCTCCTGGCGAAAGGGCCGAAACGAAAGCGTCTTGAGCACGCGAGCGGCCAGGCCTAACCCAAATTCAAGTGGAGTCGCTGTAGTCGACGTCGAAGTCAAGTGGAGTGTACACAGGGAAAAATTATACGTATAGTAATTTATTTTTATTAAATCAGTATCTAGCAAGCAACAAGATGTGAAAGGGAAAATGTTCAGCTGATCATAGTAAATTGGAAAGCCAATCATAAAATAAATAACATTTCAATCTAGAGAAGTAATAAGAAAAGCATAGTTAAACAGGAATTTAGAATTTAGTGATACAAACATTATTCAAACATTTTAGACAATTTTTATGCAATTTTATCTGAATAATGTAATAATTTAAATTTTCTTTGAAAATAAAAGATTTCTAATTTATATAAAAGATTTCTAATTTATAAAAAGACTCGACTAAAAATATATATTTTTTTACTTTTATATGTGGGTTACTTAATTAATTTCCTTAATTAATTTGTTATAATCAGGAACTTGCATTCTTGATGATTTTTTTTTGACAAAAGTATAAAGCATCAATATATTTATTTTCTGTGCAGCTGTAGTCTTTGGCTTAGGCCCTTGGATTGGCATGAGCTCAGTTTTCAGGACTCCTGATTCGGGTGCCGCCAGCCGCATGCCGCATGCCGCATGCCACATGGCAATGTCGATGGCGGTGTTCCAGCTGGTGGCAATTACCGTTATCAGCGCACGGCGCGCAGTTCACGCGGTTAAATGCGGTAACACGCACACAGATACGGATACAAATACAAATACAGATAGGGAGCAGGAGCAGAAGAAGGAGCAGCCAGTCACCCACACAAAGGCGAGGAACACATCACTCCTGGCGCACTGGCATCCTTTGAACCCTTTCATGCAAGAGTGAAACTTTTCTTTTTGCCGCCCCGACTTTATCGCCGCATTTCAACGCCATATGTTGCCCGCCGCATTCCATCTTTCCATCTAACCGTGTTTTTTGCGGGAGTGGGTGGGCCGTAATCATTATCGCACTGTTACGTTTATGAAAGTGTCAAGCTACTTGTGGTCGACGAGGCGGCAGTAAAAATCAGACAGCCACTCGCCTGTTGGCCCACCGCCCACCGTCCGTAGCCCATTGTTTAATGTCGGAGGGTTTATCATCATTATCATCAGCAGGAGCCTTTTAAAAGCTTTCTGTGGGTGTCATACCCTCGGTGTTATCCAGCGGATTGGGCGATGCCAGGAGACACGACTAGGACAAATGAGTTTGAATTCGGGCAAACAATAATAAAACAGGAATCAGGAAAAAAGAAAGGGTCGCTAGAACAGTGTCAATGGAAAATACTTAGCAAATATTTAAGTACAAATTAATTTAATAGAATATATAAATCCTTAACCCCAAAATTTTATAGGGTATACGTTTATTATTAGCTTAAAGATCTCAACACCCCAGACTTTGTAAAGGCACATTCAGAGTGCTTAAGAGGAAAATGCTTTTATGTTTATTAGAACGACTTTTGATTGTTGACACGACTTTCACTTTTTCAGATGTTTTATTCAGAAATCCAATTAGTCAAGCCCATGAGTGGCCCCCGGTGAAAGTTGCAATTTTGAAACTTTTTCTTTCTGATTTGATACCAGTGAAATCATCTACTAATGCGCTTTAATTTCACGCCCATTGCTCTATATTATTGTAAAACGTAAATCGAATCCACAAAAAATTATGTATTCTTGTAACAATCAACACATAAATAACAGATAAATTGGAATCCAACCAGGACCTTCAAGGTATAAACATTTTAACAATTTCATCTTATGTTCCCATCACTACCACCACTTAAATAAAACAAAACCAAAAGGTTTGCCACTGGGCTAAGCGATGGCCATACAGCCTTTAATGGACTTGAACCACTTGGCATCATTAGCCACGCCCCGAAATCAGAGTACGGCGGTCCGCCCTCCTAACGCAAAAAAAAAAAAAACTAAATAGATCATTAATCAAATTTCCGCCGTGTGTTTTCCTGCATGTGGTGTTTGTTGATGTCCCTTCGTCAAAAAGGGCCGCCTGCTGCGGAAAAAAGATCTGGGAAATGGGGCCATGTATCGAAAATAAATTGTACAACAAGCAAATATTTAACAAATTACTATGCCCATACACATACCCGCACAGGAATCCCTAATGGTCAACTCGATGGGCACATTCCGGGGCACGACGCAGCCGGGGGCCAAAGGTGTGTCCGGCGAGAAAGGTGATGCCGGCCCGAAAGGAGAACGCGGCGATCCGGTAAGTCAGAGGGCATGTCTAATAAATGGCCCGGGTTTTCCTCACCTCCATTTTCCCATTTTTCCCTGTTTTCCCTGTTTTTCAGCTCCTAGTTGTGTGTGCGTGGGTGTATGCATTATAAAGTGTTTCCCGGGCCCACACGATTGTTGTTTCAAACATATAATAATTTCTGCCCTATTGACTACTCAATTGATTTTGAGGCTTCTTAAAGGGGCAAAAGGGCCAAGGAGCTGGCCGTTCTCCTCCAAATGAGCAAACACAGGCTGCGACAGAAATTTGATTTTGGTCTGGGCCATAATCGTTTTTGGTAGGCCATTTTGGGGGCAGTTGGTTGAGGCTTACATATATGATATAGGAGTGTGTGTTGGCTATCATTAATATTAGTGGTAAATAAGGTAAAACCCCTTTTGTTATTAACAATCTCTGAAAAAAAATATAGATGGGTCTTTTTAGAAATTTAGAAATATTTCAAATCGAATTCAAAGTATGCTTTCCAAAATTTAATATATATCATCTATATGCCCACTCAAATTAAATACTTTTTTTAAATAGCTAGAAAATTATGATTTGTGATTATAACTTATGGTTATCAAAGTACAAATGGCTTGCTGTCTGTCCGCAAAGCTTTAAATTCCTGAAATTTTACTGCTCTCTAAAAATAAATATCTGGCAAATAAATTCCAAGCTATTAACCCCGTGAAAGGATAAACGCCCCAACTGCTGAATTACTTCTCTGAGTTCAAGCTAAATTGTACCCAATTTGATAGATAGTAATAATTCTCTTTTTCGGGGCGCTCACAGCTCCTCCAGCTGAGCTCCTCCCCCAACCGCTCTCATATTTATGGCATCGCAGTCATTTGTGCAGGAAATACACAATTTGGGACATAAATTTCTATCAGCAGTTGTTAGCCCGGAATGCGTCACTTGAGACGATGCCGATGTCGCCTGATTTCTTGTCTGGTCGGGGGCCAATTTGTGTGCATTTATAGCTCATTTGATTTTCACTGGATATGATGAGGGGATGAGCTACTATACTATGTGTACGATATATGTCCCCTTCCATAAACTATTCCATTTCGTTTCTTTTCACTTCTCGTTTGGCATTACTTTCATAATAAGTTTTGGCCATTTGGGGAGCTCATCCTGCTTAGGCGACGCTTACTTCCCAGCCATTACCCTGTATGCCATTTAGCAGCTTAGTTAGGGTGGCTTTGCACCCTCGGACTCTTCAGGACCCTTCAGAACTCTCCAGGATCCGTATCCGGATCGCCCCTACGTATTTCTTTTATGTGCAACCTCAAAACTTAAATCCGCCAGCAGGGCTCGCATAATGTGCTTGTTGTTAGTCTGTTTGTTTGTCGGTTTTTGGCCCGGGTTTGGTCCGGCTTTGGCTGTTCCTTGGCCCGGTTGCCTCTCACGTGGACGCTTTCGGGTGTCGCAAATTACTCCTCACAACACAACAGCCAAATTGGGCCCATAAAGACACGGCCACGACCTTTGATATACATAAGTAATATTTATGCGGCTTGTGGCAGAGGTGGAATCTGGCGTAACAAGGTCGCTTTTAAGTAGTTTGCCCCCTCGTAACCACACCCGGATTTAATCGTGCGTGAAATAAAAAGAAATTATGCAAACACCCACACAACACACACAAAGCACATATAACGTATAGGAAAAACAAAAAAAAAATCGATTGGAATTTTATGATAAATTCACGCCCAATTTGTTGGGTAAACGACGGTGAGCCCCAACCCGCAGCCATTGCATTACAAAATTTCGGTGAAAACTAATATGGAAATTAGCATTTTAAACGTATGAATACACGCACAATTAGGTACGTTTCATTAAGCCTAAAAAACAGACGCACACAGGGATCTTGAAAGACAGCCTGCGGAGCAGTCGAGTGTGTGCGTGTGTGTGTGTTGCCTTATTAATTATTCATTAGTTGGTATTAAGTTGGCGATATGAAGCAGGGCCCCGAAAAACAGAAAGCTCAGCCAGCCAGCCATCTCTCCACGATTTTACCCAACATGAAGCGTGCGAATTTATGGCGAACCATTTAAGGCGCTGATGATGTGGAAGACGACGACGCTGGGGATGAATTGAGTCGAGCCCTCGAAGGAGGGAAAGAAGCAAATTTCCACAAAAGGCAAAGGAACCGGAGAAAGGAATATGGTTTTGTGTTTTCGGGCTTGTCACCAGGCCAGGCATTGCATAAATTTCTTCTCTCTGTGAGTGTGTGTGTTTGTGTGGGATTTCGGAATTGATTTGATTTCAAAATGAGTTTGAATTGAATTTTTTCTGTCGTCGACAAAACGTTTGAAATTGAGTTTTACGGCCAAATTAGGCGAGAGAGCGGCTGCTGCGGCTGCTATCCCGATTCCCGATTCCCATTCCCAAGACCTTTTTCCCCCCTGGGCACATGTAGCCGTATATTTAAGACCGTAAATCATTTCACACACTTGCTTTCGTTTCTCCATCTCATCTCGTTTACGTTTACCCAAAAACAGGGTCACAAAGGTGCGCACGGACCCAGCGGCGCAAAGGGTGAGCCCGGCGAACCGGGAACACCGGGACTGCCGGGATTGCCGGGCCAGGCCGGACAGCCCGGCGGACTCGAGGGCCTTGCCAGCGTCAACGTCAACGGGACCAAGGGCGAGAAGGGCGAGAAGGGCATGCGGGGACGGCGCGGTGGCTCCGGCCCCACTGGACCCATCGGACCGCCCGGAAAACCCGGCGCCATGGGCGATATTGGACACTCGGTAAGTGGGAGAAAGAAAACGGGCTTAAACTCCGGCCACTCGCAACTTTTACATGCATATTCATGAGATTGACCAACTTTCACATGCTTTCATTTCACCCATTTTGGCCAGCAGCGTAGCCAAAATCTGTGGTGGACAAGTGAAAACATTGTTTCAGTAACGGAAAAGAATTGGCTGCAGTAGTGTGTCAAATTATAAGGGAATAATATTATTTGTTTACTAATTCCCATTTTCCTATATACATTTCAACAACCAATGAAGACAAGAAAGAGGTTAATTTAAAGGAAATTGATGTAAATTACAAAATATAAAGAAAACTGACAGTTGAAAAAATATATTGCTCTAATGGAACTTAACTTGACTTTTCAAAAATTGGGAAATCATTAGACTAATTTTATTTAAAAAATAAACAGAATAATTATTGTATAATATTATAAATTTATCCCTATAAACACTTGAACTCAATCATATAATTTAACGTATAAAGTTTTGCAAACTAGATTTAGAAAAAAAAAAACAATTTTAAAGCGACTGACATCAATTGCTCTTCCATTTTTGTAAGCAACTATTTAAGTTCTGTAGACATTGCAGCATGAATTTTTACGAAGGTCAGCCTTCTTAAATTTGTAAATCATATTTGGAAATTTTGGCCCCCTTCCGACGTCCGTGATTGAGACTCCATTGTTGTTCCTGCCTCACAAAGTTCACAGACAAACAGACATTTTTTTGGCCACATTCGCGATCTAGACAATCAGGGCACTGAAAGTGGTTGAGACACAGGATGAGAGCAGCGGCAAAAAACGAACAAGAGCGCTGGAATAAACTCAAACGAGAAGTATTTTAAGAGCATTTTCATCACGGTTTTTCGGGACGGAACGCGGCAGTCGGCGCATCGCACGTTTCCAATTGCAGTTTACCCCGAATTTCCGCTATTATTCCGCAAAACCAACAGCTAGGCATGGGCAGAAAGGAGCAAAGTTTCCCTTTTCGGAACTCAGCCAGAGAATTGAGAGGCAGGCGCGTGTGCTGCACTGTGTCCTTTGGCATTCCTCGGCATTCTGTGCCAACTGGCATTGCTTACCGCCCCAAAATCAAAATCATGCAACGTATTTACATGAGCTGCCAGGCCAAATGGAATGGGACACACGGAACTTTGGCTCAATGGCCTGAACGAGCGGAGAGACAAGAAGCGTTGCGACTCGAGGATTGTTGCACTTCGGAACGACAAAAGTTTGCCCGTTTTTGGACCATTCCTTCAAGTTGCCAGTTTGGTCCGATTGCCTGCACTAGAAACTGCATTCGAGCCAACTTCATGTGGCTTTTGGCTGTTGGTTCTTGCTGCCAATGATCTTATAATTTGGCTCCAACTTTCCCACTTACGGGCTGGGGAATGTGATTTTTGCTGGCCATATGCAAACTTCGCTACGTGCCACTGCCATTTAGCACAATCATTTTAATCAATGAACGCATTTTAAACTGGTTTTAGTCACAGATCTGTTTTTTCTGCCATAATATTGGTTCCCTGACTCTAAAGAGCCTTAATTTAATTGATTCGCAGGGGCGCCCTGGGATGACAGGACCAAAGGGTGAGATGGGTCCCAAGGGACCAAAAGGCGATACCGGCGGACGCGAAGGGGTAAGTGCCAAAAGTCGATGTCAAATAAACACCCCGTCTGGCGGCAGAATGGTGATGGATCACTAAGGTTTTTGGGTAAACTGACCGGCTGGACTTGTCTGCAGGTCAAGGGTGACAAAGGAGACCGAGGTCAGGATGGTCGCGATGGCTTGCCAGGACCTCCTGGAATGCCCTCAACCGGAGGAGGTGATGGGGATAGCAGCGGAGTGCAGTACATTCCAATGCCAGGACCTCCAGGACCGCCGGGACCACCAGGACTACCGGGTCTCTCAATTTCGGGGCCGAAAGGAGATCCCGGAATGGATTCGCGCAGTCCCTTCTTTGGCGATGCCTCATATTACGGCCGACCAGGTGAGTTATCTTAAAAAAGTCATGAACCAAATATATTGTAAATATGTCAATTGTGAGCTTAGTTAGCTAGTGGTCAATATGTGTACATAGTTAGCATTATCCTTGCCCACGAGCCAAATACCTAACTTATCCGACCGATATCAATCCATGTCATTTGCATCGTTTACTCGTCATCAAGGAGCGCGCTCATCCTTAGACGAACTCAAAGCACTGCGAGAACTGCAAGATCTGCGCGATCGGCCTGATGGCACAGCCGGTAATCTCAATCTACAATCTCAACTCCATCTACCATAATAACCGTAGAGTAGCCTTTTTTAATGTTGCATGACTTCCCCGCCCGTTGAACCATGCTAATTGCCTTCAGTTCCCAAAACCAAAAACATACAAGCACACACCTTTTCTTTCGCCATCATGCCTTATTCACACCCATTCATGAACTAGCACCATTAATGGGGCAGCCAGTTCCCCATATTTGCACATCATCATTAACTCATTTGCCGTTGATAGAGTACAACGTGTAAACATTTTCTTTATGCGCGTACTTTCACACCGTCATGACTTTTCCTCCGCCCAAAAAGAAAACCTGCGACTCATGGCTTCCACACAAATATTAAATCATTCAGTTACCAGTAACCCAAAATAGTAGAATTTTGCCTATTTTTGGCGAGCTTTTGACTCCTTTAGTCTGTTTTGGAGAATATAGGTGAATGTGCAGATGAAATTTAAAGCACATATTCGAATATGTAAATTCAGGCACAAATTTAGAGCATAAGGTATCCATTTCCATATTTCTATTTATTTTTGTTTAGTATACAGAATGCAAAGGGGTCAAAAAATATTTGGAGAATAACAATTTTATTATTTGCTTTTCCAATGAAAAGGATGGCTTTACATTTGTTATTGCATGAACCCTGGGTTGGTTAAAATATTTTCAAATATCAAATGTAATGAAATTTTGAACTTAAAATACGCCAAATACTTAGAAAAAAAATATAAATAAACATGTATTGAATCTTGTGACTTAGCACTTGGAAAGTATGTATGCAGGATATCGAGTTATGTGTCATAATGCATGAATTATCCTTTCAGAGACTCCCCGCCAGACAGGACATTCCCACAAACATGAGGAGACCCTGGGGCTCATGGAGGGCGAGGAGCCCACCTACTCGGCCTCCTCGTCAAATATGAACATGAAGATTGTGCCCGGCGCAGTCACCTTCCAGAACATCGATGAAATGACAAAAGTGGGTGTCGATTGGTTAAATTTGGCAACTGCCATGTATTTTTAAACTCTTTCGTTTGGCTGTTTTTTTTTTTGTATTTCCCCCGCAGAAATCTGCCCTCAATCCGCCGGGCACGTTGGCCTACATCACCGAAGAGGAGGCGCTTTTGGTGCGCGTCAACAAGGGCTGGCAGTATATTGCGGTGAGTTTCGAGCCAAATCCTTTCGACTATGGGGTTGGATTTGATTTCTGGCTCCTAAGCAAACACAGGGACCTTTGGGTAGCACTTTTAAAATGCCAAATATGACAGGCGCTGAGCCCGCTGGCAGGCGGTTATTATTTTATAGATCCCGCTCCATTATGGCCATAAGCTATAAGCCCCCGCCGAAAAGAATGAAAGGCGAGAGACAAATGCATGCAAAAATAGAAAAGACAGGCCTGGCCAGAAGCCTCTGTTTGTCTTCTGCTCGCCTTATTTATTTATTTTTTTTTGCTGCCATAAAGTAAGGTTTGTTTGGCATTGCCCTTGTATCGACTCGTTTTTTATTTGCACATTAAATGTTGCAGACGTTCCGACTGATTGCCATTGGATTCCAGCCCGTCACATGTGTGTATACTATGTGTGTATATGCGTTTTTCAATTATATTGACTTGCGCTTGGTTTTTTTTTACTTGTCCCGCTTAACGGATAGGGATACAATGGTACAAGGAACATCCAGAGACATGTGGCATGTGGCAGGCAATTTGAGCCCTGGAAAGTCAGTCGGAGGTTCAAAACATTTATTGATAAAATATAAAACATGCATCGGTTGTTCTGGACGGGACATAAGTAGGCAGGCAGGACCCTCCTTGAAGCAATAAATTCCTTTTGCCTGATTAAAAATAATATTAAACGGAAATCGAAGGTTTTATTGTCGTCCCCTGGACACTCCCAAAAATTTTCCGCTGCCACATGCCAATTAATCTCGCCCCTTCGGCCAAGGTGAACTTGGGGCCAGTGGGAACCTTTTATTACCCCGATTTTCTCCCCGGCAATTTGCTCGGGTCAGCATTTGTGCAGGCTTCGTCTGAAGTTGGCGAAATTACACCCGAAAGTGGTCGATTCCTCAATAGGTTGTTAAACATTAAAGTGGCCACAATTTCGGCTGCCTTGTTGCGTTGTTGAAATCATCAAAAAATAAAAAATGAAAGGCAAGCGATGGGAAACTAGTGGCTCGATTGTGCCAAAGTGTACAATATTCTCAGAATTGGGGAGCTGCAAAAAACTGCTCGAGATTCGATTTCCGCTTCCGTTGTTGCAGGGCACAAAAGCCAGCACAGCATGGATTTTTTTGCCTGGTGGGCGTGGCGATGGCTTCAGTCTCCTGCCTACTGGCTCCTGGCTCCAGGATCCGGATCCTGGCAACTGGCATGTGCATAAGGCAGCCCGGAATGAAAACGAAATCTCTTGCCTTTGACGGCAGCATTTAAATACTTTTGACAACAAAAACCCGGCACCATGGACCATGAACAGTCGGGGTGCGACGAGTAATATGGAAAAATCGGGCGAAAGCTAAGGACCCTTTGTTGGCGAAATCTGTAGAATTCGGGGAGTCATGAAGTCGACTACACAGAAATAAATATTTTATAATTTTGATAGTCTCTTATAGCAAGAACCTTTATGTTATTTATAACTGATACAGTTTTAAAATGGGTCGACAAAAATCAGATATATTTGTAAGCATTTTAATTTTATCAATAGGTTTTTTGGCTAAAATAACAATAAAATCAAACCTAAATGCATTTTTCTACACTATTGCTATACAAATTATAATAGAATTGACAATAGAAATCACGAGAACAAATTAAAAATGTCACTTTAAATTTTTATGTTATTATTTAAATTTGCAAAAAGTCAAATTTATACTTCCCGGTGTATTTGGGCTCCTATTTGCATTTCGCATTCGTCTGGGCGAAATACACAGCTGTCTGCCGAGATATCGAGATGGTAGCCGAGGCGCCAGCCTAATTAGATTTCAGTACACGAGTCGACTACTTTAAGTTCAAAATAGTAATTAAAACTTTTGTCAGACGACGTCGCGCATTATGGCTGTCGAAAATTTGACCCTAATACAGTGCTGCCGACGAGGTAGAGCTGCGAGGATTGAGACTGAAACTGTGTTTGGGATGCGGACTGGCACTGGGTTATGGGTAATGGGTGATGGGTAATGGGTAATGGGTCTGGGACAGTTGCTTCGTATTTCCCTACACGTAATGCAAATATTTGAGCAAAAGTTTCAATACAACGCTGATTTCATCGCATAACGGCTGGAGTGCTCGTGCTCGTGCTCGTGTTGTGCTGTGTTTGCCTTTGGTTCCTGCTGAAATATTAACTACTTGAAAGGGTCTGGCGAGCATATTTGCGCAGAGCTCTTGTTTTATTAATTACAAATTCGTCAAACGCTTGTTTGTCACCGCGCCTCTTAATTACGATTTCACATTTAATTCTCCCTTTGTATTCTCCTTCTGTGCGAAGCTGGGAACCCTGGTCCCGATAGCCACGCCCGCCCCGCCCACCACGGTGGCTCCATCGATGCGCTTCGACCTGCAGTCGAAGAACCTGCTCAACAGTCCACCGCCTCTGATCAATACGCCCACGGTGAGTGATGGAAAATTTTCATTATTTTTTTTTGTATTTTCCGCATTTTGTTTTCCACATCTACTCGCATCTGTCGGTGGGATAATGTCATTGACGCTGGCGAAAATTAAGAGCGCTTCGAATGGAAATCAGAAGTCCTAGCTGGGATTCTCTTTGTGTGTGTTAATTGTACTCGACTTTGATGAGTTCAAAATGAATTATTTATAAATCGGAAAGCTCTGACATTGATGTTCCCGCCTGAGTGTCATTTTCCCGCCGATAGTCTCTAACAAAAGTAACTACTTTTCCATTAGTCCTGTCAAATTATCGATTGTTCCAGCATTATTAATAGCGTTTAAAAGTGTATGGTCATAATAAATGTACCAATAATTCTACACCATTTGATGCAAATTGTGCTTTAAAATGAAACAATTGTATTTTATAATATCATTAAAAATTATTACATACTATGTATATTAATTTAACAATCGATGCTTAGACAGCTCTAATACTAAATTACCACATTTATTTCAACTATCAAAGAAGCAACATAAATACACCACAAATATACACCATACTTGTTCCTAATTTCATTATGAATACTCAGTGAAACGAGCTGAAGCAAATGTTATAACCTACTAAACTTATTTATAATTAATTGTCGTTAAATGCAGTTTACAACCGCGCCCGAATACGAAACGGTAATTAAATCCATAATATCGCATATCGTAGTGTCGACTAAAAAATAACAAAAACCAACGGGAGACTTTAAAATAGAAAACGATTCTTGCACACACACACTCGTTGAATAAATAATTTGATTTTGTTTGCTGGCCAATGAAAATATTTCTAATTAGCGAAAATTGCATTTGGAGTTCTGCTGTACGCGGAACAATTGGTGTAGTTTGACTTTCAGCTTTTGTCTCTATCCATTGATGGTTTTGTGTTTTTATTAAACCGATGGAAGCTCAAATCTTTTCCTATTCAATAAGTTATATGTTTAATTCCATTTCTTGTGTGTTGCTGTGTGATTGCTTTTTTAACTAGACGCTTCTTGATTGAATTTTGTCCTTTATTTTTGGGTAATCCATGGAGCTTAGTTCTCAACAATTCGCAACCCACACGAAAGTCAAGAATGTTGAGAACTCCTCTTTGTTTGTGTGTCGGTGTTAGAATGCTCGGAATTTACATTTAGATTTATTAAATTACAAATATTTTTGTCCCACATCTTACGGCTGCGTCTTCAAACAAAATTAACGGAATCGAAAATAATATCAAATTAAATTCGCATTATCAGTGGTATCCGCGAATGGTGAGTTCTCCTCCTGTTGCCCTTCAATTAAGCTAGATCCGACCTTTGAACTCCTGCCCACGTCCCGGCATTTTATTGAGTGCTTCATATTTTTCTTTTTTGCCCTTGCCCCGAAGGAGGTTTCAGCATTTTTTTTTATTGTTTCCTTAGAGCCTCGAAAATTATTTGAAATATTTTACTATCCATTACTCCCACCTATCGTTTTCCCCACAATCCCCCACAGGCTTTGCCCGCTTTACCCGCGGACGGCGACCTTTGTTAAACAAACAATTTCTGGCTATTAAATTCTGTATTAATTAGATCTTAAAATGCTTGACATAAATTCCGCATTAATTTCATGCCATATTTTCTTGAATCCGGAATAGCTCCGCGTGGCGGCGCTGAACGAGCCCTCCACCGGCGATTTGCAGGGGATCCGAGGGGCGGACTTCGCCTGCTATCGGCAAGGACGACGGGCAGGTCTTCTGGGCACCTTCAAGGCATTCCTCTCATCCAGGTGAGTACTTTATACTGGGTACTGGGTACTGCAAGTGTGTCTTATCTTTCTTTAGATTTTTTACGCGTATTAGGCCTGTTTTCCTGTTTAGTTTAGTTCGGCGCAGGCTATTAAGATTTTTCCCTGCCAAATCCGAAAATCCAGAGCCAGGGTATTTGCCGCTCCAATGCTCAGCATTGCTCATACGCCACGTTTCCCGGCTGAGCCGACACTTTGGGAACTCATTAGTTGCCGCATAATCTTGATATTTGACGCGAGGCGAAAGCGCGCTTGAAGTATGAAAACAAAAGCTTGTGAAAACAATTTCGTGCAATTTATTTACCCAGTGGCTCCGGCCACGAGGGTTGGTGTTGTAATTTTTTTTTCCGTTTTTTTTTTGGTTTGAGAGGGCAAAACATAAATAAATGAGCGAACAAAGAGCTGGCACGCAGGCAGGCAGCACCTGCCCTTCAGACATCTTTTGATGGCAGTTTGTTTGTTAGCGTGTAATTGCCGCTCGTATGCCGGCAATAACTTGTACATAAACGAAATGCTCAACTCTCGTCCGCAGGGTACAGAATCTGGACACGATTGTCCGTCCGGCTGACCGGGATCTGCCCGTGGTGAATACGCGTGGCGATGTGCTCTTCAACTCCTGGAAGGGCATTTTCAACGGCCAGGGCGGTTTTTTCTCGCAGGCGCCGCGAATCTACAGCTTCAGTGGCAAGAATGTGATGACGGATTCGTCCTGGTAAGCTGGCTAATAATTATTTAAATTGTATAGCCAATATCTTTACAATTGATAACTTCGCAGGCCCATGAAGATGGTCTGGCATGGTTCGCTGCCGAATGGAGAGCGTTCCATGGACACGTACTGCGACGCCTGGCACTCGGGTGACCACCTGAAGTCCGGCTATGCCAGCAATCTGGACGGGCACAAGCTGCTCGAGCAGAAGCGCCAGTCCTGCGACAGCAAGCTGATCATCCTGTGCGTGGAGGCCCTGTCGCAGGATCGCAAGCGGAAGAGGCGGGACCTAGGCGGCACCAGGTACTTTTGATACACCTTACACGTGTTCTATTGATTTGGCATTAACGTTTTATGACTCGCCAACTTTGCTCATTACCTCTGCGGCCGCAAACAATTATACACGGGCAGAAAATACTTCATTTGGAGTTTTTTACACCATTTGATGCAAACTTTTTTTCTAATTTTGCTAACTTTTGTAATATATATTTTTGGAAAAACTTCAAAATCGTTTAGCTTGGGATTTGCTTATGAGTACCTAATTATTAAATTCAAATATTTAAAGCTCTTAATACAAATCAATATGTGTAAATATGCCTTAAACAGAACAATTGAAGCATTTAAAAAAATATTTTTAATGTTTGGAAAATATTTAAATCAATCAGTATTCGTTATATACAATTTTCTAATCAAAGTTAAAGATTAAAAAATATGTATACATAAATATCCACACAAATATAAAATGTTTGGTTTTTTTTTCAATGTATTTCATTCACAGCTACCGCAACAGTCGCAGTTACAGTCACAGCCACGACGAGAGTGAAAGTCTGGAGTTCAGCACGGCCGAGGAGTATGCAGCGCATTTAGAAAATTTACTGCTGTAAGCGGAACCGGAAGGAAGAACAAGAAGCGGGTCACACCAAACCATTCTCATACATAAAGAAAACAAATCACAGCACACACGTACATACATTGAATGTAAACGTAAATCATGGCCATGCATATAATCAGCGAATTCCAAACAAAAACCAAAAAGAGAATACTCAGACGACAGTTGGATGTTGCATATAAATACATACTTATATTAACCATACGCATACACACACTATTCGTAGGTAATGTCTAATATATTTCTACACATATCTCATAAACGCAAATAATATTGTGGATATATATGAGTTGTACTCTATGTTCAGGACAAGGCAACAAACAGCAAACAGCAATTTTTGTACAAGCAGGAAACGTATTCGTAGTTTGTAATCTGTAATTTGTAATTTGTAACTTGTAACTTGTAACTTACCGATAGCCGGACTAATGTAATTTTTGTAATTACGTAAGCTCACAAGCCCGACACAGCAGCGGATCACCCAGTCGCCTCCGCCTACGCAATACTGGCCAAATTAGTATCCTACTTAGCTCGTATGGCAATGCACCCAAAATTCGAGAATCGAAATGCGAGGAGCTCTTTCACAAGGACCCTGTATATGCGTGTATAAATGTGTATTTTTGTCAAAAGACTTCTAGGTGTGTGTATATTATAAGAAACCCAAGTGGGTACGATACGAACCGTTTTTAACTATCGCATGCAGCCCTTTCTGCCCGATTTCTACTCCTAAAGTAGGCCTGAGATTTTCTACAGTGTAGCCCGCGATTCCAACAATACTCGAAAATGAAATCGAGATCTGAATCCAGATCGCAGTTTTTATATGCATCATATGAGAACCGATAATGAAATTATAGCATAATCCGCAGACACATACTCGTACATACATGCACATCAGTGGATGGTAAATTCGTAATTTATTGTCATTCGATAACGAATACTTAACTAAATTCTAATTATAATTATAATTACTGAGCATAGTTAGTTACATAATAATTTCTTTTTGCATTTAACCAATGCATTTCCAACTACAAAATTTGTAATGTAATTAAACGTAATTGTAATGGCAGTTAAGGTATTAATTTAAAACAATAAACCACAAACGCAGAGCACGAAGCGGATGGCGCGGTAGCCAGCCGCAAGGTGACATTATATAGTACGATTAAAGTAAATATATATTTAGTGAAATCAAAACTGAAGTGCAGAACCCTCTAGTCCTAAGCCTAAAATATGAAGAAAAGAGAGTGTAACAGAGATACATAATAGCATAATATAATTGAATAATAAGAAACAATAAAAAGTAAACTATCAAATGCAAAATAAATATTTTAATTGGAAATTCGGGAATTAAGGAGGTAAGAACAATGCGTAAATGGTCTCGCAGTGCAAATATCTTTTTCATGGTTTAATTTTGAATAGTACAGATATGCATATGGAGGCAATCAATACAAATTGGTTTTGGGTGTTTTTGGCTTTGCAATATTAATACCCATAAACACGCATTGAAATTTCAGAGTGGGCAGAACACACTTGGCATATCGACAAATCCCATATGGGATATCTGTCTATCTGCATTGAAAATATTTTATGTGCCTCATGTATTTTTCACTAAATAAAAAATATTACAAATTCATCTACCCTGGCGAATGGCAAGAAATTACTTTGATCAATATTTTTAAGTTGGAATCAATTTTTACTTTATTTCCACCCACAGCAGGAAAAAAAGGAATATTTTGCCATTTCCCCAAAATGAAGGTCTAGAGCGTTTACCTGTATCTGTATCTGTACCTGAATCTGTTTCTGTATCTGCATCCATAGCCACATTGATGCCTGTCTGAGCCGCACGTTTGATAACCAATTTAAATAATATTTCGCTTGAATTAAAGCAAATGATTTCAAACAAAAAGAGCCTCGAAGCTCGCCGGGGCCATTGATGCTTTATGAATTTCAATGGCAAGCCAACATAGTTTCCGGATACGGATTTGGCTCTGTCTGAGCTGCTCAGATACTCCTGCAGGTACAGATACAGATACAGATAGGGATACAGATACAGATACAGATACAGATACTTAGGCTGGGGTATGACTGCTGTCGGGGAAATAAACAAACAAGCCAAGAAGCCGCCGAGTGCCAACAGTTGCGATTCGGTTTGGGATTGGGACTGCCAGCTCCAATTGTGTTGGAAGCCACAATATTACAGGGAATCGGGAATGGGCAAATTTCTGAAGGAACGACCGCCACTTAGGCACAAAGCAATCAAATCAGATGAGCGGGATGAAATTTTAATTTAATGAATGAATGCGAATCTGTTGTATTAGTTGATTAGCTGCGAAGCCAAATCAAATCTCAGCCCAGCCCTTCCGAAAACTTTAACTCCGGGAGGCCAAACGTTTTGAGTTTTCAATTATAAGCCAGGTCCCAGGGCAAAAAAGTTTAAATTCCGTGTGCGGCTGACAATGTCATTCATCATAACACATTTAGCCGTGAGCTTATTAGATTCCACTTTTGTGCCCAGGCGCATTTACAAGTTTCCCAAGCTTGTTCTCCAGATTCTTCTCCGTTTATTCTTTGGCCCTGTGCTCCTTTCTTTTTTATGTATTTCTGTTATTCTGTTCTCTTTTTTATTGAAAGCAGAGAAAACACAAAACAACTTTCCCCAACCCACACACATACGCGGCCAGCATCCGTAACAAGTTTATGCACACACACCCAGTCACAAGGGCGTACATATGTCACGAGTAAAAACAATTTATCATTTAGCTTATCAAGACGCGCGGCCTTACGTCCATTATTTTGCGGACGCTACGCAGAGAATTGTTTTTTGATGATAGCCCCCAGTTGTAGGTCTTTTCTGGACTGGGAGCTATGTGTGGGGTTTTCCGGGCGCTAGGTGAACAAACACGAAAATAGCAAATGTCTGAGAAATGATTATTGTTCTGCCCGCATGTGATTTACAATCTATCATAGCCATTGGGAATTTCGAATTACGCAAAGTTATGAATGGGTTCTAATCAGAGCAGATGGGACAATGAAGTTTATTTATGTTGAAGCTCCGCGAGATCTACTGTAATCCATTAGAAAACAAAAATAGAAATTGTATTCTAGAAATATTTAGAATTTAATATGCCCAACATTCATAATTGAATATGTCTAGGTACTTTTCGATTTCGTGTAATGAAGCTTTTATATAAGACTTTCTCTCAGACTTACTCCTTTCCATTCCCTTTCGGTTTATTTTTAAATGTAACTTTTTTATTTTTAATCGCTCAAATGCTGGTAGTACCCAGGATAGACAATTACGGCAAACAAATAACATGTATGAATTTGCCTCGGGAGGGGCGTTTAAAGAGTTTGGGGGCGGGGCCGCACGGCCGCTCTCACGTGTAACTAAAAACCAACAATTATGCATGCCAAACCGCAGAAACCGATGCCACGCCCACAGCCCCCAGCCCGCAGCCCACATCCCAAAGCCCTCGCGACGTCAACATAGCGGCGACAGCGACAACGGAATCGGAATTTGCATAACTTTGTATGAGATTCTTGCAGCGCAGCCATGTCGAGCCACAATATCATTCATACATGCATGCAGCTCACAAACACGTGCACCGAGAACAAATCAATATCTAGATCAAATCAGACTTTGGTGTCAATAAAAAAATATTATAATTTGAAGAGATCCATTCTGAACGATAAAGAGAGCAATATAAAAATGAAATTCTTTAGTCAAGTGTATATATTTGTAAAATCCATTTTGATTGAGCTAAGAAGTTGGTCTTTCTTTATAGCCTCACAAGTCTTAAGCAAATAAACTGTACATTCAAAGTTATAAATTTTATTAAATATACCATTTTTTTTTAGTGAACCCATACAGCCATGTCAAGTTATTGCGTCAATTGATTTTTTGTACATATCCAATTTTAAAATCCATTTCGATCGATTAAGGGCACTTTAAACCTTTAATTTAATTTTATAAAATAACCAAATTTTTTCCAGTGCATCCATACAGCGGGGCACGTATACACTGGAAGACAATGTCAGTGAGCCGTCAACATTTCAACTTGTCATGCGAGCGGCAAAAGCGTGGAAAAGGGGGTGGCGGGGCAAAGGCGGTGCGGGGCAATGGTGGGCACGGCAGGGTCATGCCGTAAAGTCGAAGACGTTGCCCCGGGCTGCCACATGGCCTACCTTCAATTTGTCCGTGTGCCCCGCCATCCGATAACTACTGAGGTGGGTATATAGTACGTAGAAAAGAAAAAGCCCAACCACAAAACTCCGGCTCCAGCTCGAGCTTTTGTTGCATACTTTGCTGCGTTCGCTGGCAACGTATTATTTCAGTTACGTTTTGCGGAAATGCAACTGAAAACTTGCAATTTGTTTGACGTTTCGGTATTTTTTCGTATGAATTTATAATGCCCTCCAACTTCAACACCTGTCGTTCGCCGTTTGTTTGTTAGGTTTGGTTTGCTTGCGTTTGGTTTGGGGTTGGTTTCCTTTGCTGGTTGCTGTTGATTTACAGTGCAGGCGATCCTCCTCCGTTTTTGCCCTGTGGTTTATTGATATATCAGGCGGCATCGTGATTAGGCGAAAAGTCAGGAAATAAATAAGTCCACGTTCGCAGAGAGTGTGTGTACACACATGCGTATTTATGTTATGCCGCCGCAGTAACACACAAAAGGTAGCAACTTTTAATTGAAAAACTTGGGCACTTACAACTTGCAAGGCAGCGGTGGTAAGTTCCCTTCCTCCATCCCTTTCCCCTCGTCACTCTAATAGCAGTTGCAAGCGTAGGTGTGGGCGTGGCAAGTAGCAATCCTGGCATTGTCGCCGGCATTACTCAAGTTGTTAGCAATGTTTACAAACACAATAAGCAAATACGCGAGCGATGGCAGTAGCACCGGGAATGGCACTGAGCAAAAAATTTCTTAAAGCGGGATTTCGTTCTTGAAATCGAGAATAAGATAGTATTATTATAAGGGCTATCGCTTTTAACCCTGCTACATAACAAACGAATTAATATTAAAATAGTCTGTTTATTTTCAATTGGAAAGTAGAAATATACATTTTTAAGAATACTTGTAAATTTTGATAAATGTATTTACAAAATTAGCTTAGAATTGTATCTTAGTTATGTAGTTTAGATATGCTAATAAGCGAACGCTATAAAACTATTTAATGATAGATAATCATTTTTAGCCAGTTAAAAATAAATGGAAATAGTTGAAGATCTGGTCAATAATAACGCTTACAAATTTCCTAAAAAAAACAAAATTATTTTTCCAGTGCCGCTCCTTGTTGTTAGTGAACAGGTTTGGTTGACTTAAAGACGGCATCGTCAACACGACTCCTGTTTGCATAGAAAGTTTTTCCGCTCTGCGCTTATTTTACCTCGGCCCACTGATAGTTAAACAGCGCTAAGCAAAGTCTGGCCGGGAAAACGTGCGATAAGTTTTCCATTTTGCTGCTGGGCAAATATTTGCCACCTCGCCAATCGGCATTTACCACCAGGTGGTGCTGGTGCAGGTGCAATGACCATGACAGCGCGTTTACTCATCTTCCCCTTATTAAACTATCCATGATCCAGGATCATCGAAATAAAGCAATCAAATCGAATTGCTAAAATGCTTAACTTTTAATTAGCAGTCGTGGCGGAGCACCAGCCAAATACATAATTAAAATTATGATTTGGCTTTTTGGGAACTAATCTATTTTGGCCCAATTGTAATTGGCAGACGGAAATTTCATATGCAAATTGTATTAGGTATCAGGGGAGGTCGGTCGTATTCCGGGTTGAAATGGCCTGTGTTTCGGGGGCGACCAGCTAACCGCAGCGATTATCGGGATGAGGGGGCAGCCGGGTCATCTGCAACTGCAGGAACAATCCACTTGCATAAGCGAGCAACTGCTAACGCCCCCAAAAGCCACACGGCGGAGGCTTTTGCATATCGGTATATCATGCAAACCATAAGCCTATTAATAGCCCCTGTCTGCGATCAGACAAGCAATTAAAATTGACTGCACTTTTGAGCGGATGCCCTCCAGCCACATGGGCAATCTCGCATTTTTGCGTTACCGCTTCCCCCGAATCTCCTCGCATTTTCCCGCCTTCTTCCCGCCTTTCCAGGAAAATTGTTCAATTGGACGTAAATGTGTCGGCATCATCGCCACGTGCACGTGCTCCTGTTTTTTTTTTCCAGGCCGGCAACTGGCAATTATTTAGGACCAGGCCGTCGCGTCGGCAAAACATACATTTTTTCCCAGCAAAATGTCTTGTTATTCGGACCAATGTGTGGCAGATTGTTGTTGTCATCAGTGTTGGCTTTGATTTGTTCTTATGGAATATGATATGTGTTGTCAAATCAGGTATACGACAGGTGGGATGGCTTTGCAGTTGGTTGTTATACTGGTTTAAAGACGACAATTATTATTAAGCTAAGCAAACGGTGGTTATTTAATTAAGTAAAGCTAACGTATTTATTTTGTAGGAAAAAGCTCAGTAGGGAAAGATTATTTTGAAAAAAGTTTGGCAAGCTTTTAAAGTTTGTGCTTCTTATTAACAAAACAGAAACCTTTATTAAAGCTCTTCCTGTGCTTTAACCCAATAAAAGCTTTTATTAAAAAGTCTAAAATCGTACAATGATTTCAAAACCAAAGAGTTTAGGATATCAAATAATCCTTACAAAATTTGAGTACTTTTTTGGAACTCAAAATTAATAGTTAATAAATTTAATTAATAATTAAAAAATGTAAAGCCTTAAAAGTTCCGCACGCAGTCATTTGCTAATATTTCTCAGTTATACATAGCATAGGTTTTATAAAGATTTTTAAAAACAATGTAAAAGCTTACTTTTTACAAGATTTGGAACTACTAGTTCCACGTGAGCCAAAGTTCGCAGCACAATTTGAGCTTTTCCCAAGTTTCACTTTAATGAAAAGCTTGAAGGATGTTAGGTTTTTTCCAAGGCAATAAAAACTTTCACAATGAATTCCAAAACAAAACCCTCGTTTTGAGTTGTGTTTTAAATTTATTTAATCGTAATTGAATCGTTTCCAATATCCATAATATGTAAATAAACAATGCAAATCCAAAGCATTAAAAAGTTAGCTTTCTTGGTTAATCGTAAATCATGATAACTTCAACGAATAATCACCCAAAGTTCGGGTATTATCCTTATTTAAATTTATATTTATTTCATATATTATATTCGTGCACTTTGGCCCAACGCGAAATTTGTAAATATTTGCACTTTGCTTTTTTTATGTTTACATTAACGATAATTGCCCAAAATATGCTTGAAATCTTATTAACTTGTAAGGTAATACATATTTAGGTTAGCGTTTATGTCACTGGTAAGTATAGCTAGAATAATCCTTTGGTCTTGGTTTCATGCCGCGATGAAACGCATGTGTTTTGTAATTCCTTTATCGATAATACTTGATAAATGTTAAACTCGCGAAAATTGTTGCTTTTGCTTAGGTTAGATTGAAACTCGAATTGCTAAACTTACGGAGCTGTTCTCGATTGGAAATCCGCCCTTTGAGAAACAAAATCGAATCGAGAACAGTTCTGATAAATTCGGTTTAACGGTAGAAGTGTGTATCTTATAGGTTTTTTTTGTTTTTTAATTTAGCAATATAGTTATCCATAGTCGGTGTACAAGTGTTACAGTAGAGTTAGTTGGTATGTTTGTTGGTCAGGATTCCCTTCAGTAGTTTTGATTCGGTGTGTTTCGGTTCCAGTTTTGGCTGATATGCAATCTTTCGAAAGGTTTTGTGGGCTGACAGTTGAGTTGAGTGTGTGCCGAAACAGAACGACTTCCTAATGGTCAAATATTCAAATTGGTATCATCAACAATCAATGGTAACATCAAATTAGCTCAATGTAAATTCATGTAAATTCAATTGGTTAAATCTATAAATTAAATTTTGTATAACAATTACGAATTCCGCAAATCCGAATACTTTTTAACATTATTGTCCTCTGCGTTTTGGTTTTTGTGTGTGCGTCAAGTAAATGTGCAATTACAACGATCACAATTACGAATACAATTAATATTGAAAATGTAATACAAAAATGAAGGGGGAAAAACTGAGCATCAAGTGCGTAGGATTATTCAGATTGGACATTGGGCTGGCAGAGGTGGGTGGATGCTTCTGTTCGGTATGCAATGCCAAAGTATCGCTTCAGATTTTATTTATGCATATGGCGCGGTTTTTGCCTTTGTCCGTAGATGGCGAGAAAGTGCTAAATGCATAATTAATTGTTTTTAACACACTTGCCGCGGCCAGACTAAACGAGTATTTACACTATAATATCGAAATCACCCAAACGCTGCGTTTATAGTTAGTTGGGAGTTTACTGATGTCCCCAAGGATCCGCGCATCACTACTATCACACTGCCCTCGTTTTCTACATCAGGGCGCAGCGGTTCCAACGCGAGGGATTCCGAACCCCCTCGCCCTCGTTCAAGGCCATCGTCTTGGATCGCATCAGGTTGAGATCGGTGCGGATGCTGGGCCGTCGGGCATTCGGGGTCACCACCCCGCAGGCGTCGCTAAATCGTCGCTTGATGGACAGCGCGTTCTTCTTGGTTCCGCCCACCGCGGATCCGTGTGGTGGGAGAGGCGAGGGTGCCCCAAAGACGGACACCAGTCGACGATGGTGATTCGGGGTCATCTCCAGCGGCAGATTGGAGACAGTGAACAGGGAGTGGAAAAGGTCGTCGATGCGGTAGTTCTGACGGGCCGAACACTCCACAAAGGTGCAGCAATTATCCTGACCAGCGATGTAGCCCATCACTTCGTCCACTTGCACAGTTCTGAAAAGATAAAGCATTTATTGGGATTATTCAGCCTCAATCGTTTCAACAGGTGTCACGGTAACCTAATCAGAAGTTTGACTGTCTTGAAAGTCTAAAGAAAAAGTATTGTGGCATTTCACAATTAAAAGAAATTAGGAAAAATAAGTTAATTTTAAGTCAATATTACGAAATGAGTTAATTGATTAAAAATCAGGTTTAAATAAGAACAGTTGTTTTTAAGTTTTTATTGAATTTTGTAGCATTAAAGGAGCAGAAGAAATTCAGAAAGGGATTTATATAAATTATTTTAATTCCTTGAGATTGAAAAATGATTTGAAATGATAACTTTTAAAATTCATAAAATTAATTTTCTTTATGCTTTTTGAAACTACCATATTTATTTTTTCCATGACACCTGAGATTCTTTATTGATAGTACTCACTTGAAGTCGCGATCACATTTATTGCCCGCTAGAATCATGGGTATCTTCGGAAGACTCTTCTTCTTGAAGCCAGAGCCGGGATTCAGGGCCGCCCATTTGGTCTCCAGTATATTCTCCCGCAGGCGCACCACCTCCTCAAAGGACTCTCGGGAATCCATGCTGAAGACGAGGATAAAGAGATCCCCTGCAAAGGGTGAAACCGAAAACCATAAAGGGAAACATTAATCGTCGTTTGATTTGGCAAATGTAAATTTATTGCTTATTTATGGCCCCGCATCTATGACCTACGCACTCGCAATTTTCCAGACACTATATAAAGCGGTCCTGACATCTGAAGCTCATCTCCGCAAAGTTAATGTGTTTGAGATTGTGTGTGAGGGCTGGGTTGTTTAGGGTAACTCGGATAACCGAAAATGGAGCATGGGAAAATCAATAGCCGCATGCCACTGATATATAAATACCCTACTTATTATTTGCAATTCATATATACTACTATACGCATTTAGGGGTCAAAAGAAGTTATCGGGGAGGCGTGACTAAACAACAAGTAAAGAATTATTCTAGAGACCAGAACGAATTCCAACAAAAGTTGAGGATAACCTTGGATATTTATGTATTTCACTGCTCAAAGTGCCAGTCGTAGTAATGTGTCACTATTAATTCATAATGTTGATTATTATCTATTATTTATAATGTTGATAATTATTTCGAGCCCTACCTAAGTATCTTCAAATAAATATGAATACCATTTCAAGCAATTTGTGGGAAGTTAGTTTCAAGGTCTTTTGACTTAATTACAGTTTCAGGTTTTTTACTTCAAATATTAACGACACCCTTGATGGCCAGGGAAAGTTATCGAAAACAGCACCCACGCCATCAAACCGTTTCAAAGGGTATAGAAGCCAACTTTGTATACCAGCAGCTGAGCCTGATTTTTATGATAATTTATAGGACATTAAATGGCACCCAATGAAGGCAGTCGGCAACTTAAGTGATAAAACGTGCGTTTGCAGCGTTTGCCGCATATCCTTGGAATGCCGCACATACATGTAACTATTTGATGGCCAAGATGTCACACTCACCAGTTAGAAATGATAAACGACGCATTGCGGGAAACGGATGATAGCCAGAAGTATCCAAAATATCCAGTTGGAAGACCTCATTCCGTATGCGATACAACTTGCGATGGAACTCCTCGATGGTCGGCGTGTAGGCCTCCTCGAACCGATTGCCCAGGAAACGTGCCACAATCGACGACTTGCCGGCGCGTGATGAGCTGCATGGGAAGGACGAAAATTGCAAATCGAGATTGGATTTCAAGCTGTCGCCGTCCAGTTAGCAAATGCAGAGTAACGTCAATAAAAGCTCAAAATTAACTTGAATGGACGCCATTCACTCGATGGTTTTTGCATTGAAAAAAATCTTTGGGGTTGTGAAAAATAAAAATTTCAAGAAAATAAGAATTGTAAAAAAAATATTGTTGTAAAAACGATGTTGGCTAAGCTTGTAAATATATTTTCAACTAGTTTATTTAAAATGTTGACATATATTTAGGTTGTCAATTAATTTGAATTACAGTACTTTATAAGTTCTATAGCCGAATTCATTTTTCATTCCCTTAAAATGAACTTAGAAAACCATAAGAATATATTTTATATTTGCTGTAACTTTATAAAAGTAATATCTGAATCTATTTAAAAAAATATAAGCTTTTGGTTGTTTGATTCTATTGAGTTTTTTTATGACTGTTTATATTACAAGCCAAAGAAAAGTTTTAATCGATGGGAAGTTCTTTATAAATTTATTTTCAGGATAAAGCTTTAAATTTTTTAACCGATAAAAACATTTTTTTATAAATTCTTTAACCGATTGATAGAAAACAGATAGCGATAAATGTAAATTCAAAGAATTCTAGTTCACTTATTCTTTCATTTCACATTGAAATTTCTGTTGTCCTAAATGTATGCAGTCTTAAAATACATTTACAAAATTATAATAAATGCATAATTAAATTTAAGAATATACAAAATTTTGTAGAAATGGTATATTCAACTTTTTGACGCCCCGGATTTTCTCAGTGCGAATCCACAGGTCGTATACGTACCCGAGCATGACCAGTCTATAGCAGTTTTTGGCCGAGGGCAGGCTGTCGTCGCAGAGGGACAATCCTGCGCCGGGGCCGTAGATGAAGTCGTCCGCCTGCTCGATGGCGTCCAGATTCGAGTGGTGCTCCAGCATGTGGGCCTGGTGGAGTTCGGCGGTGGTGACCAGGCGGCTGCTGGTCACGGCTCCGTTGCTCCCGCTCGCAGTGGTCTCGTCCAGAAAGGTGACCACGTGGGCCTGCGGCGGGGAAGCCTCATCGGTGGTGGTTGTGTGGGTTGGATGGGTTGGATGGGTTGGATGGGTGGTGGTTGAGTGGGTGGTGACAGCTCTGTGACCCGCTGCGGTGGTGTTTGTCTGCTGATTGCTTTTGCTGCTGTTGCTCCTTGCGTTGTTGTTGTTATTGCTGGCGCTGTTGTTGCGGCTGTTGGGTGTTGTTGTTGTTGTTGTTGCTGTTGTTGGGTGAATGGGCACCTCATTTAGTGCCACATCTACATAGTTGTTGTTGTTGCTTCTAGCACAAAACCAATTTTTGCAGCGATACATTTTGACTGTGTCATTTCCGCCACTTTAACTGGTTGTCGTCGGCACCGCCGGTGGGTTAATTTGTGGCTACGATGCAGGTTGTGGTGGTGATGGTGGTGGTGCAGCACCTGTTTTCCACGATATACAGCCTCGGCAGCAAGTCAGTGGCGGTTGCAATTTGCATTTTCAATCATTCAACTTTGTCGTTAACAAGCTGACATTTGCATATGTACTATACTATACCACTACACCTCAAGCGGCCTTAATGGTATAACTTTATCCCGGGCGAAATGCATTAGTCGCGCGCTTCCTTGCGCCAAACTGCAAAAAGATGTAAGGACGTAAAAATGCATTTAGCTCGTAAATACATAAAAAAAAGTTACGCCAGCTGCTCAAAGGAGAAAGCAAGAAAGTTACTGGCGGTAAGTCTAGCCGGCGAAATGGGGGGAGTCAAACATTTTGGAGGCCATTAAGCACGGTAATTGCCTCAGGCCCATCCAGACGAATAAACCACACACAAAAACCCAAAGAGAAAATAGGGGGGAAGTGCAACCGGAAAACGAATCCTCGACTACCACATACGCGTCACTCCAGAAACCAAATTATCTGCGGTTGGGAAAAGTCCTCTTGTTAGCCAAATGCAATGATAATCCGATTGTTAGCGAATTTACCTAACATTTACACCACTTTGCTGCTTAAGTAGTGAACTTTGTAATTTAAACTACCTTAAGCCTGAGGAAGCGAATTTCGGCTGTTTTTTTAATAAAAGTGAGCGAGTGCAAGAAATAGCAAATAAAAAAAAAAATAAACTTAAGCTGCATTCAGTTTTTGCGAAAAGTACTATGTTATAATTGGATTTTTGCTTAGAAGTTGACTTAAGAATTTATTTTAAAACTGAATTATTTTGTATATTAAGAATATAAAAAATTGGAAGACAATAATAAATTAACATATTTAACCAAACAAAATATGTATTAAATTTTGGGACTTTTAAGTTCTAGAACATGTTTTAGTTCTGGACATTTTAGCCTCCAAGAGCTTTAGCCGCCTTTAATTGGCGAAACCACGAGTTCATCAAAGTCAATGAAAAGGAAATTGTGAAAAGCAAGCTGCACTCTCCACATTAAAAGGGCTATTGGGTTGACCGTAACCCCCCTCATTCGGGCCATAATGGGCATCTTGCCGCAAATCTAATTAACTTTGTTTTAGCATGCTACGTGCTCCTTGTACATCAGCCGGAATGGCCACATTGGCTCAACTCATGCATATCGCATGCAGCAGCAGCAGCAGCAGCGGGCGGGGAAGAAAAAGTGGGTGAGACTGGGCTCAAAGAGGATGTGGGCGGTGGGAAATTAGACCGGAAAGAGCCGTTACCGTTACCGCCGAACGGGGGCCATAATCGAGTGCACCAAATGCTCGTACTCGCGTTCAGATTTCAACTCATTTTCCCCGTTTTCGTGCAGTTCTCTTTTTGGTCGAGAGGATGGTAAAAAGAAAAACACGCGGACGAGGGCTGAAATGCCAGCTTACAAAAGGAATTCGAGTGGAAAATTTGCAAGAAAGGAATTCACCGCATAGTATTACACACACAAGGCGACACCCCATCCAAAAAACACGGGTTCCAGTCCCAGTCAAATAAAGGCCATTTAGCCCAACTACTGGTAATTTTTCCATAATTGATTTTGGCTTGCGGTTGGCTCGTCCTTTCATCTGGCCATGTGTTAGTAAGCGGGACAGGACTTATACACCCCATGCACCCCCTACACACACAAATGGCTCTTTGCCTTGGCCGTAAGAGGAAAAACATACAAAAATGGCTGCGGAAACGCCTTGAGACAATGGCGACATTTGCAAGGCAATGTGGAAATGGCTGCTGTACAAAAACAGAAAGAATAATCAACTAAGTGACGGAGCAGTTCTGTTATTTGCCGAGCACCTGTGCAGCAGGTTTCCAGAGGCCTCCCCTAAAAAAGGGGAGAATCTTATAAGTGCAGAAAAAAAAAAGTTGAGAACTCAAAACTTAATAAAGTAAAAAGTTTGAGAACACATTTTTAAATAAAGTTAGTTTTAAAAATATTAAGAGGGAAGTGGGGGGTGCCTCATAAATTACTAGGGTTTTTAAATAATTTGTAAAGGTTTCCAAATGTATGCAATATACAATATTAAATAAACGTGTTTTTAACTTGAACTTTTAATATTGTTTTAGTGCAGACTCTATAAATTTAAAATGAATCATTGTTTATTGCGTTGCTGAATAAGTTTTAAACTTTAAAACATATCTATTTCCTTGACAGCTCGTGAAACCAACTAAAACTGCCAGGATGCAACACATCTGCACTTACGCAAAAGTGTCAATAACTTTGCTTTTACCTCACCACTTGTAAAACTTTTAAATCGTTTTATTTTATCATTCTTCGAAAAACGTAAAAGGACAGAAAAATCTTTTCCGACACATCGATTCGTACAGACTCGTGATCGATGGTATTTTAAAAATAATATAAATAGATGCGAAATAAACAAGGATATCTTGGAATGCAATGCACGCGTGAGCCCACACTTCGCTGTTGACAGATTACGTTGGTCGTGGAGTAAGTTTGCGTATGACAAGTGCCACTTCAGGAGGTGCCGAGCACGTCTTGTTCACACCCCTTTGAATGGCTCCACCCCTGGATCTACTCCATTGGATCTTGCTGTTGTTTGCTGCCCCCACTATCGTACCAATTTCGCCGCAAGAGTCTCAACAATTTCTCATATTTGTTTACAATTCGCGCATACAAATGCGCAAGGTTGTCCGCCAAAAGCACCCAACACCTCCCACTGGCAACCATCGCCACCCATAGCCCCTTTCAATGAACGCCTGCCATAAGTTGTCATGTCGCAAATGGAAACGGAGTGTAATCGACACCCAATCTAAGGAATACACCAACAAAAATGAGGTTTTAAAAATAAATGAATAAATTTATTTTCAACTGATAATATAACAAACTCAAAAGCGAGAACCATCTCTATTTTCAGTAATATAAGACGTACTTTTCTTGAATGTTGTTAATTTACATAAATTAAACCTTAGGAAAAATCTAGGAAAAACCGTTTTACACAACAACACTTTATATGGAATTTTTATATATATGTTTTAAAACAGGTTAACTATGCAAACTAATGGAACTATCCGATGACAAAACTGGTTTATTTCCATGACTAATAGTTAAGCGATTCTTGTTAAAGGCACTTTTAAAATATAAGTTAATTTTAGTTAAGTTCAGACAAAGAATTTGTGATCAGCTAAAATGTGGGCAAATAATTGGTATCAAAAAATAATGAAAACACTTTCTACAACAAAATTGAATAGTTTGTGGAGGATTTTCAAAATACACGCGACATTGATGCTGACGGTTCCCAAAAATGTGTTTACAAAATAAACAAAGCACGAAATTAAACGCAGGCAACTTTTGTGAATGAAAATCACAACAATTCGGATTTGTTCAGGTGTACGCGTGGTTGAGAAAACTGAGAGAAAAATCACCAAAATGCCAGAGGAGCGGAGAACAAAAGCTGGAACAGATTAGCTGGGTGAGAAACCGCAAGCAGTGAGCATCAATTACGCCGACAACATTGAGCGATAATCGAACGGAGGTTATCTGGGGCAGCACCTGGAGCTTGGAGCTATGTGAAACTACCAAGTCGGGTTAGTCAGGTTGTGACAGCCTAGGGGAAAAGCTGTATTGAATGGAACAAACAACCAGTAGCAGTGTGGCGGAGCTGGCCCAGAATGGTGAGGAAATGGAGACGGATGCCTCAAAGGTGCTGGACCACCAGGAGTACGCCGAAGCCCTGTCAATATCCGGTCGAAGTCGAAAAAGGCGCTGGAGCAGGAGGTGGTGCCGCGCCCGGGAAGTCCTAAGTGTGGGCGCCATTTTTATCGCCTTGCTGCTCATCATCGGCGCCATTTACATGCACTTAAGACAGAAGCATCGCCTGGGCCGACTGCACATTACGCTCAAGGATCGGGAAAGGGAGGAAGATGGTCTAGCGGCGGAGGACGAGGACTTCCATCTGGTCACCGCAGCCGCAGTGGGTGAGTGCTTCAAGGACCCTTGTTCAATCGCTGAGAGCACTTACCAATCAGATATCTTTATAAGCGGTTTATATTGTTCGGGGTGTTATTTTTTTTCTCTTCCCCAGTTGACTGATAAGAATTTCCATAAAGAGAGCCAGCAGATCTCAGCGTTCCGAAATAAAACGGATAAGAAATACATGCTTGTTTCATTGTATGATTTGTTTTTATTATGCCGCTTAGATTTTTGTATTCGATTTTTAATCAGTCATTTCAATTTGTCATAGTCATCTATACTTTTCCACTGTTAGATTATAAGGAAAGAAAAAATAAGAGTGCTTTCATGTAAATATGTAAATGTTTATGAGAATAAGTATATGAAAAGGTTTGGTAATTTAACTTCATTTTATTTTAAACACTCATCTGCACAGAAAAGTTTATTTAAAGCACCAATTTATAGTTTGTTAAACTACAGTTTAAAGTTCCTTTGCCCAAATGGCTAATGGAACATACTCAATTTGTAGTTGGTGTTATCTTAAAAGTTTTCAACTAAAACGTGAGGTCTAAGAGTTATTTAGCCCTTCGCAACTATGCTGTTAGCAATATTGTGTGGTAAATGGTTTCGATTAAACGGCTAATTGGGCCTGTCTTTGGAATGCATTTTGCAGCTGCCCAGACGATAACAACATTCCGGCCATCTCCTAGCACATCGCATCCGAGCGACGAGTGCCTGGCCTGCATGGCCACCACCGCCACGGCTAATATTCCGGCAATCTGCGGGAACCGAGGGCGGGGTAAGGAGCCGTGCGGCATTTATCGCATCTCCCACGACTACTGGCAGGATGCACTGCGGATAGTTGACCCGGACGACTCACTGGCACAGGGTAAAGCATACACTAAGATTCAATTTGAAATGCTTTAGGATGCTAAATTCAAATATGTGGATCAATCTAAAGCTATTGACAAATTAAAGACCAACGCTTAGCCTATCAGAAATTCACGATTTAACTCATCTACTATTCATTAAAGCAATTAGTAAGCAACACAGGCCTTGTTTGCAATTGAAAAGACAAAGCCAAATAGCCAAAAGTGAAGTATTATATTAACCTTTTGTTAACATTTATGCATGTTGAAAAATGTGAAATTTAATTTGTATGAGCAGTAATAAAACATTTTGATTGTTAATCGGGGTTGTAACATAACAGAAATGTGTCGCCTAAATTCGTTTCAAATGTACAATGTTCATATAAAATTCGATCAAAAAACGTTACGTTTTTGTGAAACAACAAAAGTCGCAGTCAATTAAAATTTGTTTTCATATAAAATAAAAAACCAGAAACATGAAGGTAAAATTTTTAAAAATTTTTTTGATGTTTTCGAAATCAAATTTTCTCTTTTTAAGGTAAAATATATATTATTAAATAATAAAAATTATTTCCATTAATATGAGAATGATCTTTGATCTTTGAAAATAGTATTTTGTTTTAGATGCCCTACATTTTTAAAAACTTTTTCGAGTGTAGCCCCTGTTGGCAGTCTGCCACAAGCGTGTAATGACCATCGCCTAACCCGATCTCCCCTCTCTATGCCCCGCAGACTACGAACGATGCGTGGTGGTGAAAGACTGCGCCGAGAGGATTGTGCGTGGCTATGTGCAGCGATATGGCTGGGATTGCAACGGAGACGGACGGATCGAGTGTCGGGATCATGTGATTCTGCACATGCGAGGACCCGGCGGCTGTCGCCGGCAAGAGCCCCTTGGGGAGGGGACTGAAATTCGCTTGGAAAACTGTTTGAAATACAAGGGCATTGCATAGAGCGGATGGCGCGTTTATTGTTTCAACTGCAGGCGCTGCATTATGGGTCGCCAGTAGAGGGTCAGCACAAAGAGACCTATGAACTCGTGGAACAGCAGCAGGGCGGCGAACTTGTCATCGTACAATCCGGTCGAGGCCCTCCTTCCGCCCATTATACACTGCACATGATACATCAGGAACTGCAAGTGATTTGTGGTTATGCGGCAGACAGCATAAATTCGGAATGCCCTTACTATCACCACGACGCAGGCGATTAAGGCCGCGAAGAGGTAAAATCCCCAAGACACATCAAGAACAGCGAATAGTACCAGGGAATATAGGCTCAGCATGTAGGCTCCTGTAGCTAGCATATATAGGTAAAGTCCAGAACCTGTGAGGTCGTACTGTGGGTGGCCAGGATTTTGTCATTTTTCCGGGCTTAACTCTTACTTCTATACACCAACTTACCGGCATTAAAGCAGATATTAAAGTAGAAAACACAATCACCAGGGCGACAATTAAAAATCCAGCCAGCATATACAACATTCCTGATGTTGCAATCAGTACACTGAGAGAAATCACCACACACTCCACCTGAATACGTTTTTTTTAACCATTTAATGCTAATAATTATTTCTTCTTTAAAGTAGCTACTTTTAAATTTAAAACTAGAAGTACATACATCTACATTTTTAAATTATAAATTATTTGAGAGCTGATCTAAATTTTATAATTTTATAGAGAAAAGCCTTATAGTTTAAGTTGCGTTTCCCTACAAAATATATTTCAAGTTTTGGAACAACAATTCTATTTTAGCAAGTATAAAAGTTAGATTTACCAATTAATTTTCTCTCAAACAAATAAAATTTGAATTATAAAACAATTAATTTAGCTTACTTACGATAATCATGGTAATCAGCCAGTTGACACAGGTCATTTTTCGCAGTGGCTTACTAATGGCAAAAAGCAGCAGCAGGAATATACCAACAACAAAGCTGAGAAGCAATGCAGATGAGTGGTCTCTTACCAAATCAAAAATCCAATTTCTAGCAAAATTTTTTATTAACATACCAAAATCAAGGATTTAATTACTAAAAATCTTACTGCAACAACGTTAGCATCAAGACCCAATGAACAAAGCCAAGCACGACGAATCCAGCAAACTCCAGGAAAACTGTTATTACGAATTTTCGGCGCTGCTCGACCGTTTCCGTGTGGTAAAACGGCCAGATGCTGATATTTGCGTCGAACATGGCAGCAGATATATAGTTTAGTTTGATTTTGGTCGCCTGGAGCTCTGAGATATACGGTCTAGTCGGCCTGAATTTCGTATCAAAAATTAACGCTTTTTCCCGGCACTAATTGCACATCAAAATGGGTCGTCCGAAAAAGCAAAAAGATTCCCGAGCGAATTAGAGCAAACAATGCCGGCGATTCGACGTACATAATTGAACTCGACAAAAGTTTATAATCTGGCAGCATCGCGAACAAATTGAACAACAAGTCGCAAGTGTGTAATAATTAAAAGTTTCGGACAAACAAGTGGTGGGGGGACAAAGTTTGGCGTAAGTTTTAAATCATTTAGCAGCTTCGGACTAATTGCTGCCATGTCGCATTAATTTGTTCAGACTGATAGCTGGCAAGCAGTGCGTAAGCGCAATGCGTTTATACATAGTTTTGCGTTATGGCTTATTTAATATTGACAAGAGTTGTCTGTTTCTCAAAATTAGGGGATAAAAGGATTTTATAATATTGTTTTGAGAAATGCTATTAATTTCTAGATTCTATTATAAATTTAATGTAATTTGGTGAGTTTATTGACAAAGAGAAAATGTGCACTTTGCCAACTCTTGTAAGTATTTGCTTTTCATTTTGGTATGTAAAGCTTCTTGGCATGTACTCTTTTTAAGCTCTTAAAGTCTTTGTTTTATATTTTTACCATATAATTTTATTAGCTCTAACTTAGTACGCAGACAGTGTTTGTGTTAAACCTTGCCTCAGTCCTAATCTGTCGATTGCATGACAAGTGTACATCAATTTATTCAATCAAGTGTGCAAATAGCGCATAATGCAAACAGAAATAGTCCAAATGAGCAGACAATATATAGTACGGCAGGACAATCCGATAAGACTGAGCGACTCAGACTCGCGATTCGTGTTCATTACTTATTGTCGATATCGAGCGCTGCAGATAAACATTCGATTGATTGATTGAGGGCCGGGTGAACTGCTGAACTGCTCAATTGCTCAACTGCACAACTGCTCAACTGCTGAATTGCTGCCAACTCGCCACGGCCAAGGACAAAGAGTTTCATTTAAAAACAATTACGAATTCGGTTGAATAACTCGCTGCGCGTCGATATTTTTCTTTTTCACTGGCCCGTGTCAAAGGTGTCGTTCATCGTTCACCGTTCAGGTTGGAAAAAAAACAGGCGAGTGATGGGAAATGCCGGCGGGGGACATGGACTCAAAATTGATTGCTTTATTGCAGTAGTACTGAGAGGAGATAGAGTGGAAGATGTGGGGGGCAGAAAGTGGTGCAAAATTGATGGAATGCACTGCAAGTTGTGATAAGAATTTTTGGCGCTTAACTTGGAAACTTTGCTGGGAACTTTTTCAGCTGGCTGCCGATTAGGTGCGCTCCTCTCGGTGTCCTTTGCAAACCTCTATCATTCATGAACTGCCCCCATCGCTCCCCGACCGTTTGTTTGCATTGCCAAGTTGAATGAAAATGTCAAAAAGTCTAACAGCATTTGGCAAATGAAATTTACATGACATGGCAGAAATGGGTGCTTTGGACAAACCTGAAAGGGTTGCTCTTTTTCGCCTGGACACTCAGCCAAGTCCCCCAGCAATCAAAAATGTGCCACATAATTAAGTGTACATCAGAGATTAGCTACCGCCATCAACAAAAACAAGCTGGCCGCTGTCCCGCGGGGGAATTGTCCTGTTCTTGGGCTTCATCTCATTCGAACTCATTCCCATTTTTGTCCTCGTAATTTCTGCAAAACGTCAGTCTTTGTGCGCATACTTAAACAGACATTGGCAATGACATGACCTACAACTGTTCCGGCGAACCGCTTTAACGTCTCTCCCATGGCTGCCGGCTAAAAGCCGAGGCGCTTCATAAATTTTATTGCCGCCTTCCCGGCTCTTCGTTTGTAGGCCGCCTGTTGTCTTTGCTTTGAAGTTTCCTCGGCTGTGGCAAAAGTTTTGATTGTCTGGCCACACACTCACATGCCACAAACATGCTGCACAGAAAATAAAAGACACTTAAGTTTGTCAAGTCTGGAAGCAATTAGGTCTTTTAGTGACAATTCGTGGCATTCAATAGTAATGTTCTTAAAACATGCAAAATTTACTTTTTCATAATTCTGTGTTTTACTTAGTTAGTCAACAATTAAGTCAATTTCTGGAAGCAATTCAAGGCATTTAATTTTATGTGCATAAAATAAACATTATGTTAAAGTTAACTTAGTTTCACAATTTTCGTAAATATATCTTTTCATAATTGTCTATTTATTACTTCTATTTTTGTTTCAAATTAATGTATTACTATTTTAAGTCATTTTTAAAACTGTATTATAAAATTTGAAACTGATATAAAGATTAAGAAATTTACTTAATTTCAAATAATATTAGAACTGTTTTAATATCGTGTTTTCACTATAAAATATTATTTTCATATCAATTGCCCATTATAACAATTACAAAATAATTAAATAAATTGTTTTTTTTATTAAAATTAATTTTTTTCAGTGTGCGTACACACATGCCTTCATGGGTGTGTTTGAGCCAGCTCAAGTGGTTAAACGTAAAACTTTTTTAATTAGAGTTGTTTGCGGGCAGCGCATTGTGCACACAATTTCTTTTCGATCGTCTTCGTCTTCTTGGGAGAATAGTTTCGCTCTACTCACCGCCGGACAAGGAACCGAAAATTTGATGCCGCGGGGCGAAAATTCCCATAAAATCGGCAGCCGTTGCTTGCGAGCCAAATAAAATTCATGAGCCCTTGTAATAAAAATGTCACAGCAATGCAGGCTACAAAAGGCAACCATCAAGGGGAAAGGGGTGGCGGTTTGTGCCTTCCATAGTAGAAAATAGACGGAGTGGTGATGGTTTTTTTGGGGAGCAGCTGTCAACGTCGTCGCTCGACAATGACATTGGCTTACATTTTACAGAACCCAAGGAGCGCGACGGGGGCAAGGCATACATTTTACAGACTTCTTTTGTGCCCTAAACCGAAATGTAAATTCAAATTTTCACAGCAGTTTGCATTTATTTAATTTTACTATTATCAGAATAAAAAGGCTTTGCGCCTGATTAGTGCTTGCCGCGCTCCCAAATGTGCTTTCCCGAAAATTAAATGAAAATTAAATGAGGCCCGGGCGGCGTTGTGTAGCAAACCTTCATTGACACAACGTGCAAATCTAATTTGGATTTTGTCCCGCTCCACCGCTTTTTCATCTTTTTTATAATAATGAGAATGCTTCAGACCCTTGATGGGTGTCCAAGTACAAAAAACACAGTCACACAGCAGCACTTCCTGCAATCTTCCACCCTAGGCCGGCGAATATCCGCAGGATGTGTTGTTGCTCCTGCTTCTACACATGAAAAAAAATCATTGTTGAGCAATTTGGGTGTCATACAAAATTCCCAAACAATTGAGCTTTTTTCTGTAAAATGAAAACCCACTAGGTTGATTTATATATAACGCTATCATAACATCATGAAAATTAAATTGTTAAGCTCTTTACGCTTGAATTTTTTAACAATATAGGTAGAAATTCCAAATTAAAAAAAATAAGTCACTTTAATAAATGTGATATATTTCGGTTTTTTTTTTCCATGTATTGCCCGCCCGTCAATGCGATTTCGTCAACGCAATCAGCCGGAGAAAAATCAGCGAAACAGCATCGCGACGCCGGGAAAATACTTTTTCCTGTTGTTTCTGCCAATTTTGCGGCTGATGCCATTTTTGCCTCCCTCGTTTTTGTCCGCATTCGCGCACTTTTCATCCTTAGCGATTTCAACGATTGCTGGCTCAAGCATTCGGCACTCAATATACAGTTTGCAATCTAACAATATAGATGCCCATATCGCTGCTTTGCGTATCAATGAAGAAACCGTCTTTATTGCACATTTTCCAATGTTTACAACGGGGCGTATACGCATTATACTGCATATATCGTTTAGCTGCTTACAGTGGTAAAGCTCTTAAGAGGCTTTGACCTTAAGGAATACGTTATTAAAAATATCCATTATATTATATTATATATATGCTTGAGCTTAGATGTAATGGATTTTCTTATAATCGTAATGAAATTATATGGAATTTCTTGGATTTCAAAGAATACATTGAGTTCAAAAAGACTTTTTAATTTAAGGGAGTTTTAATAGTGATTATTATATAAGCGCTCAATACTTTGTATTATTTAAGCGTTTTGTTCTCCTTCAGGATTCAAGTTCTTCAATAATAATAAAACTTAGTTGAGCTTTCCGACCACTGTGCAGCATTGAAGACAAACAGTTTTTGTGGCTCTACCGTTTCGTGTTCTTCAACCGCTTTTTTCGTATTTCGGTCAGGTCACATTTATGTTGTATACATTAATTATGGCTATTTACTTTGTCCACTTCGACTCATGCTGCCACTGCCAATTATGTGCACGAAATTGCTTATTATTGGATGCATGAACACTCATACATCCGTACAGCCTTATGTACGCGTATAAAAACGAGTGTATAAGGGCGGCAAACGGCAGGTTAAATGGTGGTCAAAGGGCCCATTCATTTCTGGTCTAAAAGGCCCATCAGCAGCCGTTCTAACGAGGAAAACGAGGAAAACGTTTTGGGTAAACAAAAATATGTCATGTTTACTCAGCGAGCAGTCCTAGCAAAAGTTGTTTTTGGCTTTTTGTTTTTTTCCCATTTTGTTTATATTTTTATTTGTGTGCTACTTTGGCAGTTGTTGTCATTTGTATATGGTCCAGAATGATGGATGTTATTATAATGTCGACGGGCAGGCTTAGCCGGCGCCTGCCGTCCTGAGTGGTCACCGAAAACGCCTGACCCAAAAATCTCCAGTGAGAGTTGAGTTTCGAGGCACAGCCTTGTCAGCGGCTTAAAAATTACAACAACTTAATACAAATTAATGCCCGCTGCACAGCAGAGGAGCAGAACTGCGCTTTTCATGTACTATTTACTAACTAAAAGTGCTGTTTTTATTTTCCTTCCCCTGGTAATTATACTAATTGGTATCATGGCGCGACGGGCAAAAAAGCTGAACTGCAAGCATAATGCGATAATTTATATTCCCTGACGGGGAATCCTTTGAGCCACTTGCCAGATGGCCACTACTCGCTCGGTCTGTCTTTGTGGATTACGCCGAAGAGAGATAATTCCCGACTCAATTTTATTAAAACAACACTGGGATAATTCTTGCAATAATAAGACGGCGTGCCACTGCACATTCGAATTAATTACGAATTAATTTCTGTCTGGCAGTTACAGGATATTTTAAAATTGTACATGTACTGTTAAGTTTTCTGATGACAACTTTAATTAAACATATCTCCGTATTCCAATTAAATAAATAATTATTGCTTTACTTTTATTAAGACGATTGAGTTAAAAATTAAAGCCTTATAACGCCTTCAATAAATTCATCAGTACTCAGACCTCTCAAACCTACAGATTCATCATAATTTTCAGTGATTTCATCAAAGACATCATCAATATCTTTTAAACCGTCATTTTCGTCGGCATCTTTCCATTCCAAATAGCAAAAGAGCATCAGCACAATGCAGAAATGACAAAATATAACGATCACGGCAAATAGTCCATCGGTGGTATATAGTTCCGCATACCGCCAACCTCGGATCAATTGGGCATGGTACATGGTAAACTGGGGGGGAACTGATTGAAGGAAACCCTTAATTAAACAGATCACCTTACCATACAGACAATCACCAAAACCAGAGCGGCAAAGGGATAGAAAAATCCATCGGCCGAATCAATCATCATAAAGGTCATCAGCAGAAATATGCTCACTAGAAATATCTGTATGCTGACCAGGAAAACTACAGCCACATTTGCGGTCAAATCGCAGGGAATAAAGGAGCCAATAAGCACAGAGGTCATTATGAGCATTGCAGTTATGGTAAAGTATATCAAAAAGTGCCATGCATTACAATAAGCGGCAAATGTGCAAATACCAATAACCATAAGCTCTATCTGTAATCTGAAATATGGTTCATAGGAAGAAACTACTTTTAAAATATACCTACTATGAGACAAAATAGTACCCATCCAAGAATAGGCATATATCTTGCTTGGCGGACAAGCAAAAATACCGCGAGAAGTGGAACTGAAATCAGCATACAACAAACACTCAGCCAGTACTTGGCCAGAAAGAAATTGGTTAATGGTTTACTGTATGTAGAAACACTTATAATGGAAGGGAGAAACATATATTTTAAAGAAAAACTTACTAATACGACACAACTTCCCATTGGACCAAAGCAAGCTGAAGTAAGACCGCGAAGAGGAGATAAACCAGTACCATGTACCTGCATCTGGAAATGCGCTGCTCTTCGTGGGGCTCAAACTGCAGCATACTTTGGCGTGGCACAATAATTGGACGAGCTGGAACCGGAGGAGGCGGTGGTTTTTTGTGTGCAAAAGAATTCCGGGAACTAGGCGACGCCATTTTGTGAATTAACACCCCAAAATTATATAGAGCGGAGAAAATGAGTTACAACGGAGGCGAAAAAAAAACACAAAAACACAAAAGAAACCTGACACGCAAAGCATTTGTTGCTGGATCATACAACTCACTTTACTGCCACACATCCGGCATAAACATCTGGCATTTTAAAGGGTATCTTCATGGTATTTCACTCATAACAATACCCCAAAATTCCAGCAGATAACGTACTCTGCGGGAATTTGCCGCCGCATCCAAATCAAATGATTACGGCGGCAACACATGACAGCCAACAGGGAGTTCTTTGAATTGAATTGAAGGACTGCTAGCCCTGTTGTACTCGGTTTGAATAGATTCTGTCGAATGATAGATGGCCCGATTTTCAATGGATAAATTTCAAGGATTATGGCGCAGGTTGATTTATCGAATCTGGCTTCCAGTAACCATGCCCTATGGATTTCTATATCGCTTTTGAGTAAACGCACAACAATTTGTTACACCCTTAAATAAAGCTCATGTTTATGTAGCTTAAATTACCGCAGTTTTTTCAACCAGACTCCCATTTGGTCTTCTTAAATGACCCACATTTTTTATATGAATCGTTTGCCTTTTCGCTGGAAAGAAAGCCAACATTAATTTTCAGTTAAAAAATCCTTCTCAGAACTCTCATGTTCTGCATTTGATATGCGCTTCCTGATGTTTTCTTATATTTCTTATATTCAATCCAAAATCAACAAGAATGTAATGAGTTTTCGGCCTCGAAGAAGGGCTTAAGCCAAGTTACACAACAGATGTGAGAGTAAAGCCAACCAACAGGGATCCCATAAATTCGTTCCAGTAAACATTTTTGAATTGTTAAAAAGATTTGTAGGAAAACAGGACAGGCAAACAAAATCGCACACACATCCAAATTCAGATTCCCATTTATGTATTTATTTATATATGCCCCGAACCGAAGCGGCTGCAAAGTTTTGGACAAAGTGCTAAGAGATGTGTGAAAGGCTGCAAAAGGCTGCGAAAGGCTGCGAAAGGCTGCGAAAGGCTGCGACGGAAGTGAAGGACAGATGGGGGTGAAAGGTTCTTGGGGAAAGCGCCTCAAATTACTTTCTTTTTCGGGCGTGGGCGCAGCTGTTGAAGGCTCCTGGATCTCGGGCATTTCTTTTTTAATTTGGATATTTGCGTGATGCTGATTCGTGATTTTAGAGATGCGATTTCAGCCCACGTCTTTTCCAGGACTTCGACTTCAAAGCGTACTCGCATTTACCACTCAATTAGCAGGCTGAGACACGGACTGCTAACTAATTTATTAATGGCCAATGTCAAAATTCCGTTGCTGCCTTTAAATGACATTGAAAAATTGCCTAGCCGAGAGTGTGTGTTTTCTGTTTAATGGCCCGACCGCCTTTTTCCCACTTCTGTGAACTCCGGGGGAACTGGCAAAAACAATTTAGATAAGCAATATGCAAAGCATGTGGGACTGCTGTTTGCTGGCGCATAAATATATATATATTTTCTGCTGGTCTTGTTGAATTTTTAACTGCCGAAGGAGCAACTTAATCAGCAAAGATTTACGGTCCGTCACTTACCGGAATACACGAGACACATGAAAGCCGTTTAAAATTCAAGCTCCAACTATAAAAGGAGAGACAAAAGCCAAGACAGCGATGCACTTAAGTGGTAGACCATAAAATATTTGGACCGCTTTGAGTGGGTAATGTGGCTGTAACCGGAGAAACCCCCGAAAGTCTTTTTATGGGGCAGTTGGGCGTCTTAACATCAAGTATACGCCCTGCCCGCAGGTGTCCAGTAACAAATCAAAGACGGAGCGACAATAAAATCAAATAAAGGCAAGGCAAATCGAATGAAATAGTCGTCCCCAAATTGCATTAGTAGAAATCACACAGCATAATGGCGTCGCGTTAACAATGTCCTGTCGACAAATTTCGGCTCACCTGAATGGACATCAACTAACTCGCTTGTCCTTAGCAATTATTATGTGTGTTTTCTCTACTATCACCTTGGTCGGTGGGTGTATTTCCTGTCGGCATAAAAACACACAATACAGCACTCACACACAAACACACGAGTGATGATGTCGTTGTCCTCCAGGAAGCGAATGGGAGTTTGTTGTGGCTTTCGCGTAAAAAGACACGGCTTTATGAATGAACAAACGGGTTCCGAAAGCGCCTTTATTACAATTTTCGTTTGCTACTTTGCGGCTAAAACACGTCCGACTCGCAGGCCGACAAGCGATTATCTGAAGCGTATGCCAGTCGTGGCCAGGAAATTACTGTGTAATTCAATTGCCAACTCCGGCGACCTGCGCACTGGCTAACAGCTAAAGAGAGTTGGCTAACAGAGCAGCCGAGAAAAAAGAGAGCCCCAGATTATGTAGGTTGACAAGAAGTTAAACAAACAAAACAAAAGTCAAGCTGTATCATAAATATAATGAAAAGTTTTGCCAGCAACAAGCGGGTGGTCGGCTCATCTTCTTTTCTCCCAATGGATACTTTATTCTTCATCCAACTTAAATGTCACACAGCACACACAAAACAAATTTGACACTGTTTTAAATCGATTCATTACTTTTCCTTTTAAATTTAATATATTTAAAATGTCTGTGTTCGTGGGATAAGATACATTTAAAAGTTTAAAATCTCTTAAAACTACTTACCTACTTTAATTTTAATTATGCAAAAAATGGCAAAATTCTAAAGCTTAAAATAATATTATATATAGCTGTAAAATGTTGTGTGTGCTTAAAAATGTTGTATAAAGTTTCTTTTTTTGGGTGCAATTTTTTCAGCTTGAATATTAAGCTAAAATGGTAAATTTTTAATAATTGCGTGGCTTGTATGAAAACCAACCAAATACTTTGAACGGCTGGAATTACAACATTTTTGAAAAATTGTGTATTATGCACAAAGAGATTTCTACACCATCAAAATAGTGGGTAAATAAGAAATTTCATAATAAAAACTGGCATTCATAGATTCATGGATAATGGAAATCAAAATGGAATTTCTGTTTAACAAAAATATATGAATTTACAAAGTCAAAATCCATTCCCGTACCCTTACCCAGAGATTAAATAAGTCATCTTAAATGGTTTTCCTAGGAAATAAAAATCTTAATTTCTTTCAGTGCAGTCGTGTGTACATATAATTAAGAAATCGTGCTTACTCCACGCACTTTGATTCAGTTGAGTGCCGAGTTGAGAATTTAAAATGTCTCTGGCATGGCAAATAAGCTGTTGACTTTGTAATCATTTCAGCATGTTTATCAAGTCGTTTATTGGCCCTGGTCCTGATTAGCGGCAATAGCGCTGGGCTCTTGCTGTTTTTGCCGCCAAGAACGCGACTTAGCCGCGGCAATTATTAAAATAAGCCAGTGCCTCTGCGCTGAATGGCTAATGGTAATGCCTGCCTGCGACCCACTAGCACCGCCTCATTACCTCCAAAGTGGACTCAACTGTTTTGACTTGTTTTTGTTGTCTGCGGTTTGCGGCGTTGATTCAGGACTCACGAATCCCGGCTGCTTGGGGAATCCCCCGCTGTGGGGCAAGTGGGGCAAATGGGGCAAGTGCCCTGGCTCAGGTGAGGAAACTCAAAGTTAACTGCCACTGGAGAGAATGGGCAGAGCAGAGGACCATCATCATATGCTCACTTTAAAGTATAACTTGTTACGAAATTCAAAATATTTCAGAGAATATGAAAATGCCTGCGGTTAGAGCTTCACAGTTGGTCTTTTTTGGTTAGCCACCTTTACTATTTTTTAGTTTCCCACTTGCTGAATAGCTTTCCATAAATCTGGCATTTATAAATAAAGACCAACGCAAATACAACCATCACATATATGCAATCTATCTCCCAAATCATTAATGGCAAAAGAATAAGAAATAAGCAAAATTGAAAATATATAACATTTTTCATAGCCAGTGCGCTGGAATCAATATCTGCTCTTTGGATTAAAGCATCTTAATGGGATTTTAAACATATCAGTTTTTTTCGAAAGGATATTACTTTGTTATTTCTGCATTTATTTACTTTTACGCGTATACTGATAATATTTGCTCTTTTGATTAAAAAATCGTGATGTGAATTTAAACATTATTGTAATTTTATAATTGGCTTTTCATATACCGACAGTTTTTTTCATTCATTTCAGCAGGATCTGTATGGTGTGTTAGTTTAATTACCGCCGACAGAAAGTCAGCCAACGTATCTAAGAGATACGAAAGTATCTGCTGCCAAGTGGCACGCTTCACTGGCTCCGCAGGGAGAAAACTTATCGCTGCTTTTGCCGCACACTTGGCGAATCAGTTTCGCTATCAATAAGTAAGCAATAATCAGCCGAGTGGCGTCCCAGTTGCAAGGGAATACCTTCTGCGGTGAAAAAGTCCCTCATGTGTGGGAGAACTGTTCGTAGTACGGACCACCGTAAAACACTGTAATGCAAGTCAATGAATGTGATTGTTTGCCGGGAAGTGCAAAGTATTGAAAGGACTCACGCAGAATGGCAGTCAGACAGGCTGGAGCCCACAGGAGTGCATTGCGTTGCCGCAGAGTGGCATTCAATTGCCAGGCGGCAGACAAGTGAATCACCAGTCGAGCGGATAAACAAACAAACATTCAGGCGCATTCAGTGTAACGACCACAAGCCCGGCTTGATAGCATGACTTGACAAGTCAATGGAACGGCTCCTGAATGCAAGTCAAGCGGCAGGTGAAAGCCCGACTGCAGCCCTCCACAAACAGACCACTGATTCGGTGACAATGCTACTCCGATCACATTTGCTCAATGCATCTGAGGCCATCAGCCGTGTTTAAGCTTCATTGAAACTGTTGGATGACAAGTAATTAGCTTTTTGTAAAAGATTAAAGCTTATATGAAATGAGCAGAACAAAATTTGTAATGCAAAGAAATTCGAGATTATATTACAAAATCAATTTTAAGTGAAGAAGAAAATATGACAAAATATTGTATTATATTATAAATAAAATTATAAATCATTTAGAAATAATTAAAAATATCTTATGTCAAAAATAATCATGTTGAGGTGAAAAAACTGCGACTTAAAACCTTACTTAGAAAACACACTAGAAAGTGGAAAATGTAAAACACCACCACACATACTACTTTGTGGGAAAATTTACCTAAGACCCCAACCAAAGCCCGTAAAACGTTTTGTAATCTAATTAATGGCCCTGCAGCAGATAATGGGCCAGTGTATTCATAATCCCTGGCAATTTCGCATTCATTAAAAGCCAATAAAAGTGAAAATTATAACGCTCAACTCCCTAGGATCAACCCACTTCGGCATCTAGCCAGGTGAATGGTAAATGGGCGTCCCACTTCATTAATTGCCCGCGTGGGTGGCTCGGCGAGTAATGGAAGCTAATGAAATAACAATTAATTGAAAAAAAGAATGAGATGTAAACGGGAGATGGCCGGCCATCAGCAGCCGGCCGATGGGTTTCAGGGCCACGGGCAAATACAATTTGTTTTAATTAATTGAAGCCACAACCGCACAGCGAACCTGATTTAGATGAATTGCCGGCAGTTCAGACGGGGCTTTGCTTCGGCTTAATGTCTGGCTTGCCAGCCCAAATCCCACGGACAACATCGTATTTCGGATTCCGTATTCTGGGGCAAGAGCCTCCGGATTGCCTTGACGGCAACCAAGCGTAAAATGATTGGCAGCCAGGAGTTGAAATGCAGCCCCATCAGATATTCCCATATGTCGCCCAGCTCAACTATTAGCGTGGCTATCGATTAAATCCACCGCAATCCCAGAGTTCCAAAGTGCCAAAGTGCCACAGCCCACGGGCTGAAGCTAAGCGTGTCGTCAACCAGACGATTTGAGGACGGATATTGTACTGTAATCATTTTTCTGGCAGCTACTTTCAATCTTCGGTCTTCAAGCATTTAAATATGCCAAGCAGTAATAAAAGGGTATTTTTTGGTATCATTTTGATAGTTTGTTGACAGCACATGACATTAAGTCAATAAGGCAAAAAATGATTCATCCATTTTTGTGCTTTTGTTTTTGCGCATAAACATTTGTTAAAAATTCCTAATAGTTAAATATTAGTTTGTCTCATATCAAATATTTTATACTTCCTTAATGTATTTAACCAACTTCTAAACAAAAAATAGAAAGGTTGGATAGTAACAATGTCAATTAAATTTATTTTCTATATAATGAAGTTGTACCTTTAAAATTTGTTTAATTGTTTAAAATTTATAAAAAAGAGTAGTTTCTTTTAATCAAAATTATTTTATTCAAAATTATATGTATCCATCCTAACTTCAAATTATTCACATGGTGGCAACATTGCGTATGATTAATATTCTTAAGAAAATTTTCGCAGCAATTAAACACAAGCCTTCCTGTCACAAGCTGTTAGGGTATCAATTAGTCAGGACCAGTCCACTCCCATTCAAAACTCGCTTCTGGCAACGGAAAGTTGAACAAAAAACTTTGGCAAGCTAAGTTGCGCTTATGCTTATGTTTGGGCGAGTATGTAAATGCTGCCGGGGGCATTAGTATCGGTGTCTGCGGTTTCTGTGTGTGTGTGTGTGCTTCTGTGTATCTGTGTAAGTGTCAAGTCGCTTTGTATGGGTGCGGTAAATGCGGGTGATTTGGTGTGTGAACCACAACATGTGTCGTCGGGCGTGAACAAAAGTGCTAAGAAAATTACATTTTGGCCGCATGGAAGGGAGAAGTTCTCAGCCAGAGGCAAAGACCTGGCCTAATGCCTTAATACACCTAAAATTCGCTGTAAATCAGGGAGCTCTCGACTAATTTTTAGGTGGCGAAAAACCACTTGGCTCCACGAATCACAAGTTACTTGATCCCCACAGCAACAGCAGCAACTTAGTCAGCGGGTTTAAATGGAAATTTTGAAATAAATGAGACGCTTGCCATATAAAAACGTATGAATTTGTAGGCATTGAAAAAAATGGAGATGTAATTTTATATTTGTTTTTTATTGTCTAGTCACCATCAGTTTATAATACATACATAATACATATTAAATATTATAATAGGAAAACACATTTTTAAAGCCAAACTAAAATAATAAACCCAAATTAAAAACAGCAAAACTATATACTATATCGCGAACAAATTATACATTAAATATTCCCTCATTTCAACTGCATAATTATCTTATTTTTTTTTGAGTGCTTAGTGTCCGGAATGAAAGCGACTCCTTCCGCTTTTCGTTCTCCTGGGTGCTGTTGCTCATACCCTTATGCAAAATTCACATCGCCCTAAACTTTTTTTCCATCGCTTTTGTTCCAGTTACAACGGGCGAAAAAATATGCAAAGCATGAAAAACGCGCCAATATATATCGCTGCGCGGAAATAATGCAATTTGTGTGTGAACTTTTTAACGCACTCGTAGTTTTTTATACCCACTCACACTCGTAAAACTTCAATATCGAAACGCGAAATTCCCAACCAAAATATTTACGTACGAAATCGAGTCGTTTTCGGTGAATGGGGGTGGGAAAATCGAGGAGCTCGGAAAATCATGCTCCTCTCACGAACAACAGACAACTGAGGACACGAGAACGATGCTTTTTACTTTAAAAGCGCGAATTCTCTCATCTGTTAGCCAACAGTCGCTCTTAACTACAGAAGACTGTTGCTGTAACTGTACGACTTCTTATGCCCTGTCTAATATTAAATTATTGAAATCAAATTTAGTGCTTTCATCCATATGTGTGTCAGCATAAGAACGCATTATTAAATTTCCATGTTCAGAAATGCGTGCGTAATTATATTGTAGTTTAAACCATGGCATACTTTTCAGCTGCGACGGAAAATTAATAATATGCGGTCGCAATCAAAATGTCACATCTAAAGAGAAGAACATATTTCTGGCTTATCGCTCGTTCGCTCCACTGCCCCCAACAAATGCGGACCAATTAATTGAAACTTTAAACAAATGACCGCGGTGCAAGCACTCAGGGTTGCGACACATAACAGAAAAATAATGATTGCTTAATAACCGCAGCCAAAACTATTTACAATTTGTATAAGGGCAGCTATTAAAATTAATAGATTTTAGCTATTTTTAAACTAAAAATAAAATAATTGTGTTACTGGAAAAACAGAACACTCACAAATTAAACATATATAGGTTTGTGTTCAGCAAAACTTTTTAATAATAATATATTTTACCAGACCAACAATAATTATAGCTTAATATATAACAATTAAAAATATAATAATAATTGTATCTCAAGAAATATGAAATTTATTCTCCAAGTATATTAAGTGCTTAGAAGTAAGAAATAAAATATGGACGGCTATAGAATACTGTAAGAAATTTGAAATAAATGTCTTGTCATTTTCAAAATATATGGCTGACATAAAAACGCCTTTATATATGCATATTATGAAATTTTAAAAATATTCTTTAAATATATAAGCGGCTCTAAAGCTAAGCATCGAATATTATATTTACAAATATCCAATACTGCGGGAAATCCAAATGAAACGTCTTGATATTTTTAAGAGATATGGCCGACATAAAAAAACTTTTGCGTAGTATGCAAGAAATAAGAAAAATATTCTTTAAATATATTAGCTGCTTAAAAGTATAACATATAATATTTACGATTGCAGAATACTGCGAAAAATCTAAAATAAATGTCTTGATATTTTCGAGTTATATGGCTGACATTAAACAGCCTTAAATATGCAAACCTAGCACCTTTGCTGGCACTTTTCTCGGTGCACTCAATGTACTTCATCGCATGTCAAATGCATATTTTACTATTAAGCGCCACCGTTGTTGTCCTTGTCGTCCTGGCTGACATTGTTGTTGCTGCTGTTGTTGTTGTCGCTATCCTTGTGCGCTACTTGGGTCGCAGTTGTTAACGAAAAACGGATTCCGGAAGCCCGACGACCGTTACGGATATAAGTGCAGCATGTACGGCGGAGTGCAGGGCATCATTTGGATGGAGACGGGGAGGGGTGGCACAGGGGATCACTTTCGATTGACGCAGAGTGTCCGGCAAACTCACAATTTGAGGTGGCATCTTCACGTACACGCTTTGATGGGCCACACACACACTCACACTCACACACAATTTTGTCGCCTCTCCAGAATTTGACGTTTTTTACGATTTTCACGTTAGTGTACCCCGTGGCTCCTCCTACTTGACTATTGATTTTTACTTGGAAATAAATTGGTTTCGTTTGTCCGTCTAGCTATGGCTGTTGTCATTCCGTATTGGTATGTCCAAAGAATGAAGGGAATTCGGAACTTCACTCACCCGCACTTTGGCCCAAAGTTTTCTTTGCCAATTATTGTTGAAAATTATTTTTCATTTTGCTAGCACAAGTATCCTGGTTTTTTATCCCCCCACCCATCGCCATCCTCATCGACTCGCCGCAAATGGCCGTAACTATTGTTATTAAGACAGCCAGTGAATGTTTTTCCTTATTCATTTCTCTTCTTTTTATTTTCTGGTTGCGAGAAAAATTGCACAGCAAATGAAAAGTGAAAACTGGAGAGTGTGTAAAGTGGTAAGTAAAGCATTAAAGTTGGATAGCTGAAGAATGTTTCGTTTCCCGTGAATCCCTATAAATATTACTATAACAGAAGGGCTCTTTTCACTTTTTGCTTAATTGAAATGGCCTAGCCTGGCTATACGGGTTAAGCTTTCCACGGAAAAGGGAGTCCGGCGGAGTGGGCTGGTCTGTGTCATTTTCAAGCACTCGCTCGCATATTTTTGGCAGCTACGTGACACATGCCGTGACCATGTTCCGGGAGCTGCAAACAAAGTAATTTTTTGTATTCTTTCCGCCGTTGTTTGGCTGCTTAAATATGGACATGGTAGCCCCTCAATGCCACCCCCCACCACCCCCTCTGCAGTCGCCACTCGGAATCCGGTCAAATAGAAAAGGTATCCCTATTCCCCACAAACGTATTTACATTGAAACGGTCACAAAAGGGTAGTTGTGTTTGACTACCCTTGTTGGGGCAAAAAGTGGGCCAGTCATCGGGCCCAATGCGCTACAGTTGGTTGAGTTATGGCCAAATAAAAGAAGAACAGAGAAAGGCTAATTTGGTGCATAGTTTATACTGACCATAAAAGTAAATTGCACGGCTACTGAGCTTAGGGTTATTGGCCCATTTGTTTGATGCCGTTATATATAGGGGCTAAATTTCCGGAAAGTGCAACGGCTTATCTGCACCCGCATTACTCAAAGGCTTATTTGGCTGATTTTTTATTAAAAGAACTAGTTATTAAGATATTCCACTCCATAAAGTGGGGAGATCTTTAAATGCCTTAAAACACGCGAAAATAAATCAGCACGTTTCAATTTTTTAAACTTTACAACTTTATTGCCTTTGCAGCACCAACAGCCGATCAGAACAGAGCAGCATGCCCGTTTACGACTTGCCACATGGACGTCAATCGCCGGGAGTAAACAGCATGATATGGATACTCACAGACTCATACCATACCACACCACACCATAACACTCCACACAAAACAATTCACGGGCACTGTGAACGGAGCGAGGCGAACCGGAAAAAAAGAGCCACATTGCCACAACGCATTTATAATTAGATTTTCAGCAAAATGATAAATAAAAGTTTTTGATTACACAGCAACTTTGTGTTGTTGTCGCCAGCAGGAGTGGCAGTTGCAGAAATCTGAAGCACCTGTACCTCAAGTGGCGACCGCAGAGCCACAGACATAATGGGTTGACATTTGCATAAGCGTTGTTAAAGACCGAAATTGAAGCCGAAACTCGTGCGAAAACAATGGCCTGGGGTTCGTCCTTTGGCTGGCTGAATTTTATGGCACTTCACACATCGCATATTAACGCTGCTTGCGTCCCAATCTTTTTAATTAACTACTCATATCCGCCGCTGAACGTGCCTCCCTAATTGATATGGATATAGGGAAACCCGGACTCGGAGTCCTCTCAATTCCCCTTCGAAAACCATCACCCTCAATATCGCTATGTGCGTGTTAGCCAAGTCGCAGCCAAAATCGTTTGTGTCTGCTCCTGCTCCTGCTCCTCTGCCAGCAAGTGTCTTAATGAATTTCCATTTCCAGCAGACACTCATTCAATTCCCGTCCATAAAATCGCAGCCAAAAGCAGAAATTAACTTGCCTCATGTCAAATGTTAATGAGCAGCGCAAGCACAGTGTTTTTGCCGCACAATTTAAGTGCAAATTGCTTAAGCTTATGAATATTTTATTAAAGGCAGTAAAATATTTTTAAATCTTTTATTAGTCAATTTAACGAATTGGCTATTTTAGTTTTGAGTTTACTCAAGCTATTTTAAAAAGAAAATAACCTTTATTTAACTTTTTAAGCAGCACTTATTTAAGTATTTGAAAACTTTAACTAAAACCCCATTTAATCTTGCAATGCTTTCCAAATTCCGGCAATATTTAATTACGTGTCTTAAAACTTGCAGACTTGTTTTTTGAGTCCAAACAAGTTTAACACCAATTTCTTTACAATTTCCCAGGTTATTTGAAACAAAGTCGCCCTTGAAGGTATTGTTTGCAAGTTTTGGCCATGTTCACCTTGACCTTCGTTTGTATAGATTATCACAGAAAGTTTATTACGTTGGCCCAGACTTGTGTTCCGAAACTGAAACTTTTGAAAATCAGTTACAGTCGGAACTACGAGCTTAGACAACTTTGGACCCACTGTTCACAAAGAGAAGAAGTCAATGTTAGCATTAAATATTCAGTATCAAGAGCTAGGCATTGTCTCAGCTGTAGTCAAACTAAATTCTATTCCATGGCCCTGCTAATTAATTCTTTCCCAAGCAAATTACATAGGCCGCAAATCAGTTCAATTAACACCAGCCGGTGGATGGCTGGATGGCTTTAATCGTATGGAATGGATGAAGACATCATGCGAAGACTACTTTGGCAAACTAAAGACTAAGATCGGTGCTCCGGGATTAGATCTGCTGAGCGCGCACAGCACGATCGGCCAGTTCCTCGGGGGTAGGATGCTCCTGGATGTACTGGATGGAGCGGAGGATGGCCTCTGGGATTGGTGGGGGGGTGGGCAGGAGGTCGGACTGTGGGTGGAAACCGAACTCATCGGCAGTGTAGAACAGCTGGACGGGAGTGCCCTCGGGGGAGATGTAGCCGAACGAGCCGCGAGCATAGTGTCCCGACTGACCCTCCTCCTGGATGTGGAGACCACTGGACTGCTCGACGTCGTAGGCGTAGGTTCCGTCGGTGTCCTGGTTGGCCAGAAACTTGGTTATGGTATCATCATTGAGGGGGGCGGCCAGGGCACATCCGAAAAGGGCGACGACGAGGAGCTGTTCGAATTGTCAAAGGAAGTCAATTAAATTGCCTGAACCTTGGCTACGGACTTATCCACTTACGAGCTTGTACATGTTGCTGCTGATGCTGCTGCTGTTGGTTTGTTGACTGAGAGGCTAATGCTGTCACTCTGGGCCCCCGATTGACTATTTATAGTGCTGCGGCGGTCAAAGACAAAGCCAATATGCAGACTCCGAATATGCAAACAAGTCGAGCATGCAAAGCGACCCATATTTCGCCCAATCAAACTGCTTTTGGCCACACGTTTCGAGTCATTAATGCGAGACATGGAGTTCCCATGATGTAAGGATGTCAGTTACTAGATACTCTTTACAAGTAAATGTTAATGTTGCTTTAAAATTTAAAATATCACATTTAAAAGGTAGTAAGTAAGTTATATTGTAAAACAATTATTCATTTTAATTGTTTTAAATGTATAATAACATGTTCAATATGCTGTAAAAAATATAAAAGTCTTAACACAATGGATTTTATCAAATAAATTGCATTAATTTTATTTAAGCTGATTGATAAAATTAAGTTTCTGAAATCTCATTAAAGTGAACTAATTATCTTAAAGCCCATAATTAATTTTAAATATTTTTCAATTAATGAATTTGTTATAAGTTCATGCTTTAAAGGTAAGATCTGTCTCCCAAAAGTGTTATTATCTAAAAACGGATTCTGCTGTTTTGCAGAAAATCATTTGCAAATCTGCTGCCGAAATGAGTATACCCAATTGAATCAGCGATTTGGGTGGAGTTGATGACACAACCTCAATGCATCAAAATCAAAGTCGAATATGGCTCTTCGGCAAACACCAACAATGGTAAACGCTACCGAGATTATCAACAACAAACAGCAGCAGCATCATCACCGTCACAACATCAGCAACAACTTGTTAATTTAATCAACTTAACAATGATTTTTGAAGTTACAACATTTCTCGAGATCGAAACGCGAATCAACTTGAGTCGAAGGGCCAAAGTCAATTTGCATAATACAACCGCCCAACGACAAATACGAGCGTGCATTTATTAATTTCTGATTGAACTTTCCCAGCATGAACTGATATAGATATAGTCAAACCAGATCTGCACACTTGAAGGAAAATCTCAAGGGGTAGCCGCTGCGATAATGCATGTGGGCGATGCGATGGCATCGGCACAGAGAGAAATGGTTTCATCTTTTAATTTGAAGTCAAGACAATATCAATTAATAATTCGCATATTTAGTGTGTGTAAATATTGACGTGATAAACCGGTTTCTCACACGTGTTGACAAGTAAATCACCATTGCCTTGCTCGGGGGAAAACCCTTAAATTAATATTAATTTTTATATTTACCAAAACATCGCAAAAAGCGATGTGGGGATTAACCAAAAACGTTTAAATTTAACACTTAAATATTATTTAAAATTTAAAAGCTTAGTGTGCCATGGAGAAGACTTGGTGACCCATTATATTGCTAATATAGTATTTTTTCTTTCCGTGCTATGGCCTACGGCATGGCCATATGCTCTCGTCTCGGCACAGGCATTCATAGTATAAACAAGCATATTAAATTGTATTTTTCTTTTATTACATTATTATTATCTCTGGCAATAAATGTCAACGTCAGTCGAGCCGACAGCAGAGGAGCCGGGTCAGAGGGCACAGGACGAAGGACGAAGGACCTCCGAGCAGCCCGGGAGCATGTTGATGTTAATGTATGAGGGTCTATATATACAGTGGGTGAGTGGGTGTGCCCACGCCTCCAGATGTAGTTGTCTCTGCTGTTTGACGGGCACTGCCTGTTGGGTGCTTTGACTAGGCAAACAGACAAGCCCAGAACATGAGACAATCTGGACAGGATGGATGCGGATGCTATTGCTATTGCTATGTATGTATGGGATGATGCTGGCCTAAACCTTCCTGTCGTAGGGACCCACGGACGCAGGCGCTAACAAAGCTCCTGCTGGCTGCAGATATTGCTTGCCCTGCTCCTGCTGCTCCTGACCATGACCATGGCTGTGACTGTGATGGTCGTGGTGCTCGTACTCTCCGGTTTCCTCCGGGTGGTTGCGGTTCCACTCCAAGGACTTCAGGATGGCCTCTGGAATGGGCGGCGGAGTGGGCAGGTGCTCGCCCTGCGGCTGGAATCCGTTCTCGTCCGCCGTGTAGGTCAGCTGGATGAGCTGCCCCTCCGGAGTGTAGTACTGCGAGGAGCCGCTGGCGTAGTAGCCACCCACGCCCTGCTCCTGCTGTGCAATCCCGTTAGACGTCTCGAACTGGTAGTTGTAGCTGCCGTCCTCCTGCTTCAGCTCGTTCACGAAGCTCCGGATCTCGGCATGGGCATCCGCGGAATCCGAGGGACGAGCCCTAACTCCGAGCAGGATGGACACGGCCACAAGTACAACGACGCTCTGCAAGCACATGTGATTTGTTATTATTATTTGTTATGGTATGTATCCCTTTTGAGGGCAGCCCAAAACCTTTGACTTACGATCTTCGACATTTTCGCCTGGCTTAAGTTGTTGAGATTTGGTTTATGGTTTATTTGCTGGTTTGACCCTAAGAGCTAAGCTGTGTTTGATGCCTCAGTAACCTCGACCCGGCGCTTTTATACCCAACACAAAATCCAACTTGATCTGCAACGAAAGTGAGGAAAGTGGTGTGCAGCCATTAGACATGATGGTGATGATAATTGGGGGATTGCTGATTGGGGTTTGGGGCTTGGGGGAACTCATCACATCACATCGACAGCATATGGCAGCTCATTTCGGATTTCACAGCCGAGAGCCAGCAACGGTTGCAGCACCAATTATCTCGACTCTAGGTGGCTTCCACGGCAAATATTCATTAAAAGTTTTGAGTGAAAACGAAACCAACCCGCTGCTGACCACCTGGTTGAACCTTCTTCACTCCTCTCCAAACCCCGCGGGTCAAGAAACTCTTCGCTGCCGGCCCTTAAGTAATTAAGTGTTTTTGTTAATTCATTAATTATTCTCGACCAAGTTACTCGTTCGTATTTTACGAAATCTGTAATGGATTCGCTGTTCCCAAACATTTATCAGGCCGCAGAGCATGGCATAATGCCGTCGCATCGAGATAAGTGGACGCATTAAGCATATATGTATGGCTCGTGCTGCATGGACTGGTGGGTGGGTGGGTGCATGGGGCGTGAAATGGCCACTGAAACCCCTTTTCCCCAACCAAACTGTTGCTAGTTTCACCCGACTCCGAAAGGCAGATGCTAATCGATCAGAATTTCAAAGCAATCTGTCCATAACTCATCATACACATAACGAACCTAGTTTCAATGTGCAGATAACTGGTTGCACTCATAAATATTAGTTAATGAATAGTGCTGCCACTGCCAGTTACCTATAACTAAAAATATTTACTTAAGAAATTGTGTATTTTCACATAAATACTATTAGGACTAATATTAAGAAAAGTTGTATTTGTGTACCTGATATTTATGGTACATTTTTACCTATTTATTATTTATTTTCCTTTAAATAATCAAAAATAATAATTATTTTTTTTTATAATCTTAGAAAACCTTCTTGACAGTAAGCCACTTAAAAAGAATAAACACATTTTACACCCTTAAAGCTCACGAATTTGACCGCATGGCATGTATGTAAAAATAGTAATCGCATTTTCACAATGCCAGAAAAGGCCATATTTCTGTCGTAATGCTCAGAAGAGCTGTGATAATGCATTTATTTTGCATCTGATGCACAGAAGTCATAAATAAGCCAATATAACTTTTATTTTTACACTGGCACTTACACGCATGTTCATAAAAATTCCGTCACTTTGATACGTTTAAATAAATAAAATATGCTTCTGAGTGCCTCGCCCTCTTGTAATTTAATTCAATCCCCAGTCATAATAAAAGCTGAAAACAGCAAAGATAAAACATTAATAAGCTGCTTTAATTCAAAGCTTTTATAATGCATCGCCTACGAGTCAAATCAATTAGTAGTGCGATGTTATGGCATATTCACGCAGTCAAATAAATTGTCAAGAGATGTGAACCAGCGAGAGGAAACGGACTTGAAACATGCAAATTGAATCAGGTTTTTGATTAAAAGTCCATCAGCAAGCCTTAAACATTGACCACGCACCAGAATTGCATATACATATAGTATACATGTAGACCTTTTGACTGCCAAAAAAATAAATCGGATGAAAAACCAAATTATTGAGTTATTCAATAAAGCCGTGAGCTGATTTAAATTGAAGCTACAAGTGCGAACTGGCCGAAATCCCACCACGAACAAATTTCCAAAGCGAATCGAAATGAAAGTTGCAACTACAAGCAATTAGCAGACCCATTTCGTCTCTAGCGATTGAAGGTCGTTGCGGCCAGATTTTCGAAAGTCGTTGACTTTGTTTGGCGGCAATCCATGCATCCATAAAAAAAAACCCCCCAAGGGCCGACCTTCCACGCCCAACGCCAACGCTTTCTGCTCGATTTATGGGCGCTGGATAGGGTTACATCTGCAGCAGAATCGGTGAAGTCTTAAACGAGATTTCTAACAAATGAATGAAACCGTATAAACGGTCCATAAAGAGTGGCCAGCCAGTCTGAAGCGTCGCTTGCGTTGACAGTGTATTAATTAATTAAGCTCGCTAAATGTATCCGATGAGTGAATGTAGAGCAACGGATTGGCCATAAAAATTCAAATACCAATCGCTGCCAGACCTGCCCGAAGTACACGGAGATAAAGTCAAGGCAAAGTTGGTGGCCTGAAAATGTGTTAAATATTAAAAAGTATATTGTTGAAATCTATGGGATGGAGTAATGTTTATCTACTATATTATAATTCTATATTTTATATTACCTTTTGCTAAGAATATCTTTGAATATATAATTTTTTTAATATATAACACCATTTTGTGTATGTTTTAAGAAAACCATTCTGATATCTTAGTAAAACATATTTGTTTTTACATATAAATACAAATAAATAAATTTAATAATTGAATTAATGATTTATTTAATTAATTAAAATGGAGAATTTGTTAAACAGCCTATCTGTCCTAAGGCTCTTTTATAGTTAAAAAAAATCTTAAGAATATTTAAATGCAATAAATGAAGTACCTAATATTTATAAGAAACTTCATCAACTTTTTCTCCGTGCAGATGCGGCAGTGGTCGTAAAATAAATTTCCAAAGACATGCCCAAACTAAGGCTAAAATTGAGATACGCACGCTGCGCCTGAACGACCTTCGGCGGGACTGGATGGTGGGACCGGAATGAGACCAGTCTGAAGCGGACTGGACGAGTGGCCGCCACTGAATGTGGGTCAATAAATGTGGAGCAGGTGAGCCGTGAGGAACTGGCCAAGGAGTCACTGCTCCACAGCGTGTCCCCTTTCTTCCCCCTTTTACTATCCGCTGGTGCTTCTTGTCTCCGCTTAATGCGCGCGAAGATGGAATGATGCCCTAATGGATAGATGGTCGGGGAGAAGGAGCACTGGTCAGGATAGTTGAGTACAGCGGAAGCGGCTTAAGGAAACGCCATCGAATCGTAACAACTTTTGCTTTCATTTAAAGCCGCCCAAGCGGCAGGCACCGGACAAATGTGTCGACCGGACCGACAAAAAAAAAAAAATGAAGCCAAATTGCCGAACAGCCGGTTTGGAGCATAAAAGCCGAAAGTAACACCGAAAAGGCCAGCATAGCAGAGGGCAGCAAAAAGCAGATAATGCTGCTTCTGCTTCTGGTGCGACATCGTCCATCGTCCCTCAGCACATTCACATTCACTTTCCTCCCAACTCGTCCCCATCCCAGAGTCAGATTGAGTCCCAGTCGCAGACGCAGTCTGGTTGCCATGTACTTATAAAAGGCCAACACAAATCTTATAAGGGAAACAGCATGCGCCCCGAGTCAAGCTCTCTTGTTGCTGGCTGATGCCTTTTGGCCACTTTAGTGATGGCAGAACGACAACGACACCTTTAATATGGCCCAAATAAAATTGGGTACTAAACTGGGCAATGTGCTAATGGAAATATTTCAAAAAAATTATATTTGGCACATTAGAGGTCTGGTTGATTTCAATTTATTGTCACATTTTCTAAAATTTATTATCGCTTATATATGGTTTTGGATATAACATGATTTTTTTTCCATTAAAACATAAAATATATTGACACAACATTTTCAATTTTTGAATATAAATTGTAAAAATGTAAATTCATTTTGTAAAAACGACTTAAAAAAAAATAAATAAATGAAATAAAACCTTTTGGTAAATATATGTTACGAGATACAGAGGAAACTTTCTTAAATCTTTAAAAAATGTCTATAAAAAACAACCAAAATTAACCGAACCGAAAATGATTTCGCTTTGATTTAAATTGTGCACCATAATTAGATCGGGTATTTATTCTTACTAATTTTTTGAAACAACTTAAAATCCTTTGCTTTTAAAATATTAATTTAAGCTATATATTTTAAGCTACGTGCGTTTCATACTAAATATATATATGTTAATTTCATTTATTTTGTTTATTTATTGTATTAAAATAGATATTAAATCAGTGGTTTTCCTTTAAATTTTTGACCTACGTACAATTTAATATTTTTGTTACAGAAAATTATACCATAAACTCCATTAATATTTTACTGGGCCAAAATTTCCATTTAACCAGATTTACCCATGGCTTAGCAGTTTTATTTTGCACTCCCTCTGATGCCTCGTGTTGCCCGTGAGTCACGTCATCGCCGGCTCATCGCAAGTTCTCTTATCAAAACTTAATACAAACTTGCCTGCTCCGCTGTCGATAAACTGTCGTTCTTTCGGACAGTCTGCTAAAATGTTGCGCCGCGGTGGCAAGGTCGTTCGTCTGCTCTTGCCCTAAAGTTGAGGTTGCCTTTTTCATTTTTGGGCGCGCTTGGTGATTTTGTAATAAATGAATCCGTTGACCTTAGCATTTGAGGTTCTTAATCGATTTTGCTGATTTTGCGAACGATTTATTATCAAGTTTCGCATATGATTTTGGGTAAAAGGACTAGGCGTTACATTTATTAATGATGCTGCAACAAATCTAGGCACTTTAAAATAATTTGCCAGCTCATGGGACCCAATATTTATTCTTCTGCCAGGAAATAAAGTGGACTCTTTGATGGGGCAACTACAAATTGCGCTAACTAAACAATTTTCGTAGGTGTTAATGAAAAATTAACCCCCGTCTAGCAATTCTTCAACTTCGAATTGATTAACCGGCTGACCACAGCTTGAACAAAAAGGAGCATAAAGTTTATGGCCAAAAAAACTATCACACACACACACACACACACACAGCGATATACCGAAAAAAAATGTATCGACGGAAGAGTCAGTCTCCAGCGGGGTCTTTAAGTGCCAATGTGTGGGTTTTTTTGGTTATCTGTGAGGGGCAGTTCATGTTCAATGCTGAAAATTATACGCGTTTTCGGCGACTGCGACGACTGCGAGTGCCCGGCCCAAAATGATTGGCGTGCCAAAATGCTATAAATGCGCCGCCAGGCCAATTCAGTCACATTCATTCTCGTTGCGAGTTCATAGTGACAACAAGTCAGTTCAGCCCAACCCAATTTAATCCAGCCCAAACAGAAAATGAACAAATTCGTAAGTGGGGAAATGGTTTGCCAAGAGATGATCCCTTTCAACTAACTAGTATCCTTTGGTCCGCAGTTCGTCCTCGCCGTTGCCGCCTTGGCCATTGCCTGCGTTCAGGCCGATTCTTTTGATGCCGCTGCCGAGACGAGAGAGTACAAGAGCGATCTGAAGGAGGACGGTAGCTATGCCTACCAGTACCAGACCTCGAACGGCATTGCCGGGCAGGAGTCGGGCGTGGGCGGATACTATGCCAGCGGATCGAACGCCTACTACGCCCCCGATGGCCAGCTCATCCAACTGACCTACTCCGCCGATGCCAACGGCTTCCATCCCGCCGGCGCCCATCTGCCCACCCCTCCCCCCATCCCGGCGGCCATCCTCAAGTCCCTGGAGTACATCCGCACCCATCCGCACCAAGAATCTCGTCAAGGGCAGGGTCGATTCTAGACCCCAATCGCTCCACCACTTGTTGGGCGTTATGCGAGCTAGGCTTAAGTCATTTGAAAATAAACACCGTTTAAGAAAAACATACATTTCCATAAGCAAGTCGAAACCGTTGTTAAATTTGTATGTACACTGCACAAAGGGGGGCATTGCAAAAAATTGGCTATTTGGTTGATGCGCTAATTCACGTTGGTAAACATTTCTCTAAACTTAAAATTAAACATGCGTTGATAGTTGGTAAATATGTATGTACATGCTATATAAATGATTTTAAGGTTACCCTCCACTATGCAAATTCTAAAAAAATTATGTCTATGAGCTGCTCATTGCAAATTATATAGTATGGTATAGTAGTTGCTAGCTAGTATATCTTTGGAGTTTTATTGAGAAACGGTTTCAGTTAACAAACTAACTCCAAACGATCACTATTAAACAATTTATGAATTACAAAATTAAACATCTCAAAAAGTCATATTTATAAATTTGAATTTAAATAATTGGCGCCTATAAGGTATGTTTTTAGGGAACGAGGGCTGCCTTAACGCTTATTGTAAAGTATTCACAACGCAATGGCATTCACACCGAAGCTCAGACGATATTTATATCGATACCTATCTCATAACTTTGTCTTTTGGGCGGGAGTTTGAAATTATTTGAAATGAAAACAGCATAAAGAAATAAATTTTTAATACAATCCATCTGTTATAGTCATATGGCAAACTGTGAAAATAATTTATAATTATATTGGCTTTTATTTAACTTGATTTTTATATCTGTAGTAATGTGTAAATACTTGAAAAATATAACTTATATTTATATACATAACAATAGTTATATGCTAATAATAGTGTAAATTCTTTTCCAAATCAACCGTGGTTTTTTGTACACATTACTTCTTTTTTTTTTTGCCAAGAGCTGAAACAGTTATTTAATAATATATTGGCGCCTGTTTTTTGAATTAGCTGTACATTGATCGCAACTGTTAGCTGCGGCTCTGTTAATCGGAGCTGGTTCGCGAAGCGCTTAGAAACGCTCAGCAGTGCTGTCATTTTGTCTGTTTCAGTTATTGCTTGAAAATAATTTTGTAAGCTTAAGTGTTGTTAAATATATTTGTATATAAGTTTTATTTCAATTAAATTTAATAAATTGATTCAAACTTAAATTATTTGTTACTACAGACTAATGACGAAAAATTCTTAAGTTTACAAAATGTAGTGCACAATACTACTTCCAATTTTTTTTATAAACCTTTGTGTTTGCTTGTACCAATTAATGTGCAAAAAGTGGATAACGAATCCAATATATATAAAAATACAATTTTTTGTTGTATAATAACTCAGACGTGTAAATACGTATACGTAATATTTTTAATTTTTTAGTGGTCAAATGGTAACGTATAATACAATTGATTTAGGTTATTAATTGTAACCTAACCTCATGCTAAAAAGTCTTTTTAAAGTTGATCCGTACTGGCAACAAAAACAACTCAGCACTGTCGCTCGAAAGAGGCGCGCGCAATCGGGCGATCGTCGGAAAATCAAACCGCGCAAGCTCGCCTTTATTTCAGTCACTCGCGATCACTCGAACGAATCGGTTATCCGGCAGCAGGCAAAAGGTGCGTTGTGAAGGTGTTTTGTGGTGTTTTGTGTTGTTTCGAGTTGTTTTGAGCTGTTTTAAGTTGTTTTTGAGGCGAGAACTCCGCTGGCAGAGGCAAATGCAAAGTGCATGTGCAGCGGTCAGTACTCGCCATTTGCTGTCTATAAGCCAGCTTGTATGGCTCTTATTTTGTTTTGGTTTTGAATTTTGATCTGAGTCTGCGCGACATCGAGTTCTGTGCGCGTTGCATTTTCAATAAACGCGTTTGCCTTTGGCTTTTCTACGCTTTTTGCACGCTGCGTGGGGGCCAACTCGTGTGGCTGTGTCTCGTGTGTGCATTAGCTAATGTGTTTGTATTGCTAATTAAATCGGCAGCAAAAGCAAAGGCAACCGCAACCGCAAAGTGGCAGCAACAAGAACCCCCGACAAAAGCGAAACAAAGTGCATTCGATAAGTACGATAAACGAAATCCATTCCCGATCTAAACTGGAATTGGATCGACATCGGACAGGTGTTTTCCACACATTCTTGCATTTCCCATGGTGAGTTTTCCACGCGGTCGCTATCAGAATGTTGACCAGCGGCCTATTTACCGCTTTTGTTTGCCCATTAGTCGCGGTCAGCTGTGATAATATTTATTACCAATCGCACCCAACACTTCCTTCGATTCCAATGCAGCGTGGAAGGCGAACGCCACGAAACTAGATCAATTACGCGCAACCATAATAATGATAAGACTTTGGCGCCCCCTCTTAAAAATCAATAATGCATTTGTCCATTGAAACCTTAGCAACATTGTTCTACGCATAAATATCGAGTGGGATAACAAATTAAAGTTTTATTTAAATAAAGTGATTTGAATAGCACAATTAGAATGATTTTAAACTATAGATATAGAATAAATATGTTTAAAAATTATATATATTTTATATCTAAATATGTTCATTTTGTTCTGAAGATAAAAAATTAGTAAAGTGGATTATTTGGTGAATATGCATCATGTAAATTATATTCTAGCACTCGATGCTCTGAAAGTTTTAAAAATTGAATTGTGCTTTAAACAATAAATTTGATTGGTTTATGTTAAAAAGGGCCGAATCAGCTTGCAACGTAGCTTGTATCTGTCTAAAACAAAACAATATTAATTGTATTTAATTTTGTATAAATCGTTTTTGCAATTTATTAATTTAATTTTATAAAAATAAGCAACATTAAACATGGGGTAAAACCAATATTTCTTTAAAGTTATCCCACTTACGATTGTCTTTAGCGAAGCCAGTCTGTAATTACAAATGTTCCACTTGTATGACGAAAATCGGCGGTAATCGCAAGACAAATAAACAATTAATTAACGCGAGCATAATGCGGCAATAACGACCAACTCCCAACGGAGCTTACCTTGCTCTTTAAATCTGGAAATCTTTAGCTCTTAAATGTGTTCGAATGAGCCGAATCGACGCGTCGGTTCCATTTCGTTGCTCGAGGGAATTAGAAGCCGTGTTCAGATCTTTGCCGATACGAATCGGATTCGCATTTTTTATTGGAGCCCAGGGCGTCTCAGCAAGAACAAGAACAAGAACATGAACAAGTGGGGCGGCTACCTGCCTTTCGGATTCCGAGAAGTGTTTTCGGTCATGATATGCCCAATCTGAATGAAGGCGGCGGGCTCCACCCCTCGAGGCCAAAGAAATCTCCGCCAACTCTTCAAAGCGCGGCGGCTTAATTCAAATTGATTTCATTTTTCGATTCGTTCTCTCTCCCTCGGTTTTTTGGCAAACAATTTGAAGTGTCAATTTGTGTTTATAAAACTAAAATTATTTATCATGCCCAGGCCATCGCATGTGGGCAGCGTAAACAGTTAAAAGAAGAAAAAACCAAGCACGCATATATATTACGTTGATACAGAGAGAAAAAAATATGACTACGTTTTAAAGTTGCCAAACTTAAAAAAACTATATAAATTGTTAATCAAATGAACTTGAATAATTATAATTTGCCAAAATTTCTATATAATGTCTAAAATGATCTTATTATTTTGCTGTGCATTTGGAACAGTGTGTATGTAGATAGATATAGCGAATAGCACTGTTGGCTGACTGCAAAGTCAATTGCCAAATATGGCGGACTTGTTTGTGTGTGGTTTAATGTCACATTCGCACACACACACACTTTGGCGAAGATAAGTGTAACTCTCTGTCAATAGCTGAGCTTTGAAAAAGGAAATTCAACTACTTGTTTCACCAAATGTCGCTGAAATAGTCACCCAACATTGGCGCTTCGCTAGCTGCCTTTTCTTTGTCTCCGGCAATAAATATTGAAATTAGCATGCGTCCAAATAAATTTATTCTCTAATTTTTATCTAAGCTGCTGGGGCCCTAAAAGGCATCCCAGATTCAACCCGATCTGCGGATGAGTGTGCCGCACCACCCAAAACAGATCTCAAAAGACCTCAGCTGGGCTTTAACTGGAAATTCTCTGTGACTAATTGGCGGGGAGCTTGACTAATTGCATCGAGCTCGATCAGAAGTGAGGGATGGGCTACGAAGCAGTTAGTCAATAATTAAGTCAGCACTAACGATCTACAATAAAATGTGTTTGCGCTTGGGAAATCACTTCTGTTTTCATTGATTATAGATTCTTAATCCATTTCCGATTAAACACAAGTTCTGCCCTTTCTTAACAGATCTTATCATCTAATTCATATACGTTATTTTTTAATGAAAAGTGATTTTGATATATGCGAATATTATTTCCAATATTCATAACCCAAATATTTAGCACTTTATTGTCAACGGCTTATCTTGATAAATTTGATCACTTCATTAAATTTGTGTTTCTTTTCACCTTTCACCTTTTTTCAAATTCTTCCATTCGTATTTATTGAAATGTAACTTTCTTAATAAAAATGAGTTAATTCTACGCGATTCAACATAGCTTACATATAAAAACTTCTGAAAAGTCTCGAAATGGTTTTAAGTTAACAATTTGTTTACAATTTCAAGAATAGTTTAATGATTTTCAATTTTCTCTTAACTTTATTTTCACAAAATTGTTAGTCTGCTGTCATATATAGTTTGAGAATATATTATTAAAAATTTATTACATTTTTTAAACAACTTTATTATTTTATAATTCAATTTGTCCAATTCCCTAAAAAAATTTTCCGAATTCCGTGGGCTGCTACGGCGAAGGGCATGTAGCACATTAAACCACTTCCACCTTATGCAATATCGTTTCATTCTTTTGCGTCAACGAGCCAAATTGAGAATACTAATAAAAATTGCAGCTCCCTCGCGTAATACGCTGGCCAACCTACGATCGAGCGACAGCGTTCTTTGCACTGACGGCAGCTGCTGCCGCTTAGAAACTAACCAAACAGCAACAAAAAATAAAATTAAAAAAATAAATAAAAATATAAACAACAACCACGAAGTGCAGCCAACACTGATGCAGTGGCAGCCGCTTATTTAATATGCAAATGAGCGCATAAAGGCAATTCATTTCAGGGAGAGCGAAGCCAAGATATTTGCTAAACAATAAGTAAAATGGCTGCGAAATGCGAGAATAATTGTTATTCAGCAGCTGACGGGAGGATGCGCAGTTGTCACTTGGCAACTGTTTGCTGTTTGCTTTTTGCACTGTTTGCAACCTTTTGCCGAGTTTCATTCATATTCATTATAATTTTTTTAAGCCAAGCCAACTGCCCACGCAAGCCAATGATTTGATGTGGCAATAAGCGATAATTATGCGAGCACAACGCGGCGTATGAGTAATTTGCGTTCGCAATTAGAAACAGGCGCCGACTTCGTCGACGTGCTGAAATGTTCAAAATGCATGTATTAATCTCAAAGAATACTACCCTGACACAGACACAAAAGCAATGCAGCCACGAAAATCAACTAACAAAACCACAAAAAGTAATAACAAATGCGGCCAGCAGCCAAGAACAAAAAAAATACGACAACGAAGAAAAGAATCCAAGCAACTTGACAAATGCTGTGGGTGTTCGTGTTGTTGTGAGCCCACGTTTAAAATTAATAATAAAGTACACACTCAGTACACAGTCGGAGCAACGAAAGAGTTGAATATTGAAAAAAGCCCATAAGAATTTGAGTGAAGCTGCTGGCTGTTTTATTTCGTGTGCCTGGCATACGAAGCAGCAGCAATAAACTTAAATGTGTAATAACTTTTGAGCAGTAGCATGAATAAAACCCGAGGGCGGGGGTGTTTCGCTCCTGCGGTTAATGTGCTCATTAAATGGCCATAAATCAGCTCATTTAAAGTTCTAAAAGAACTGAATGTTATTTCCGAATGGTGTAAGGTGTGGATGTTGTAAATAATAATTCTTTTGATTTTAAGTACAGGAAACTGAGATTTAGATGGGACTGGGACCCCACACTTAAACTTGGTTTTCCCGCTTTGTTAGCCGAAAATTTGAATAAAAAAAGAAATCGCAACAAAGCCACATTCGCCTTGCTCAGTTGCGTTCCCTATATGGAAGTTCTCTCGGCTGTCCATTCAAAAGTAGCAAATAAGAAATCAAAGCCATCGTGGCGTATGCGTAATACGAAAGACTACTACCGACTACTGACCCATCCAAAGGCAGCCCACACTCTCGTAAAATAACCGAACAAAGGCGGATAGGAAATAACTAACCAGGTCCAAGTTGGCCAACAATAAAAGCAACAACATTACTGATTACAAGCGAACAGCCATCTCTATGCAATTCGTTGTTGCTGTTGCTGTTTTTGTTGCTGTTGTTGTTATGTCCATTTAAGCCTTGCCAATTTTGGCAACTTGACGACCACTTGGCGCTTCAACAACAGCGATCGAGCGATCGAGAGATGAGAGCTTCGAGCTCTCCACCGCCCATACCCATTTGTTTCCCATATTAATTTATCATTTATAAACGATTATTGTTATATAAATTAAATTGCGCGCCCAAAACAAATTAAACTAATAATAGGAAGCGTTTTTCACGCTTCGCACCGCTTAATGCCATTTCAGAAGAGTAGCATTGGGGGAAACTGTGTAATTATTGACTTAGTCTTTGACTTTGTGGGGAGCCGACAGTCGGCGGATAATTCGCAGAACCGATATGGGAAAGATATATGTAGAGTGGTCGGGGCCAATGGTTTGCCACTTCCGCCCCCCGATTAGCTGGCCCAGTTTGCTTTTTGGGCTGCGCCACTTTCTAGCCATCCATTAGCCGAGTTCGCCAATATATATCTGAAAACAATTTCTAGGGCGGCTCTGGCCAAATATGGCAGCGCAGTCGATTACCTTGGCCCGACTTGTCAACAGGTGAAATTTTTTATACGCCCGCCTAATTTGTTTGCCTCGCCGTTTGCCATTTTTTATTTTATCTCTTTTCTGCATAATTTGTCCGATAATCACCGATCCAGCGATCTCGGAAATTTGCATTCTTCGCGAAAACCGCAAAGACAGCAAATTCATAAAGCCCCAGACAAATAATGCGTCAATAAAATGTCAAGCGAACATCGAAGGTTGAGCAAACAATTGACGAACGGCGAAAATATTCATTATTTAATGTTATACCCTCCCGCACGGGCAAACTAAATAACATTAGTGTAAAGAACATTGTGAATCACGCAGGGTCACAAAGACTGTGTCACGGATGTTACGATCGATTAATCGAAATAAAACTTTGTTAAAATATTTGGATGCCTTATGGATATGGCTAATATGAATCAAGCAGATCTATGGAAACGTACTTGCTTGAACGATCCGATCAGGCCATATTTGATCGCCAATTATCGGCTAATAAATACTCGTTTTGTGTTCCACAAGTTGCATAATACATTTCGCAGCAATGATCAATGGGCAAGGGTGTAGCCGACTTCGCTGTGCCGCGCATTGCTAATTCAGCTCATTTGTTTTTGCCTACTTCTGAAGTTTTATTACCCTCGAACACGAGCATAAATATTTATTCGATTCGCCGAGGATGGATCGACATATGGCAGCATGGCTTTTGTCGCAGATTTTTGCCCAAGGTCGCTGGATATATTCTGGGAACATCTGAGCAGTTGCGGATTCTTATTAAATTTTTGTTAATTTACGAGCAGCTCTCGATTGAAAGCGGAAATTCATGGCTAATCACCGCATAAGTTAGAGCAGCGACTGGCTTACAAAATAAACAGCTCTGGCCGGCTAATCCCCAGTCAAGTCGAGTCAATTGCCGCCCTGGGGATTTGTTTTGTATTTCGTATTGGGTGCTGCTCTCTGCGAGCAAAGTGTTTTTCGACGGCGCCTTTGGGTTTGTTTGTCTGAGCTGCGGTTGCCGTTGCGGTTTCCAACTGCCGCCTCTAAATTCTATTAAGGCCCGAAATCTGCTATTGATTTGCATCTATACGAGCGAGTGGATTGCCGGGCTCTTAAGTTTGGCATTTGCGGGAACTTGTTTCACCTACATTGTTTTACGTTTCCGCAGCTGCGTGTGCGGCTGAAAGTATATCTGTATCTTTGTATCTCGGTCTCTGCCGGCTGTTTTGCCAACTTGCTGTTCTATTCACTGAGAGAAAAGCGTTCTTAAAACCAGATTTTGATCTGGAAATCTGGATTAAATGGCTTATAATTAATTAATAACTAAAAATTTGGTATGACTTAGACTTAGATATGTAAAAAATAACCAATCAGATTAAATATGATTATAGAAAAGGAAAATTAAGAGCATACTAAGACGTTAAGATAAATTTACATATCTCTTTGAAGAGTATAATGTTTTCGAACAAAATAGTACAAATAATTATTTTTAAATGGTAAAAAAAAATATTATAATTATATTATATTATAGACCAAGGTGGCCCAAACAGCCCATCGGTCCAAGGTTCGTCGAAAGAAGCTCGATTGAACTTTGCTACCAAAGCGAAAATCCCGGGCCAAAGCTGAAGATTTTTGTTGTCATTATTTCGTGGGCCCATCAAAACACGGCCGAAGCCAATTACAAACCGATCAATCACATCGATCGTCCCCAAATGGGGCGGACCTTAGACCCCGACCCCGAAACGCATGTAACTGTGGCCCCGATGCTGCAACGGTAATTACAGTAATTTATGCGACTCGCACATTACAATAACTCAAATAATAACAGCACGGCCGTGGCTAATAAAGTGCTCGCCACTCGAAAAAGTGCGTAAACGCTGCCCAGCCATAAATCGCCGAGTGGGAGACAAAGCAGAATGGCACAGCCAATGGCAATGCCAAAGTTTCCGAGAGGTGATGGTGATGGTGAGCGCTGGGATAAGTCTTCTCGAGGGTATTGGCGGGGCTTGCTCAGACGGCAACGACTCATAAATTCATTTGTTTTCATTAAGCAACAGTTTGTTGACTGGCGGAGAGGGGGATGGAGATGGGGATGGGAAGGGGTAGGCCATCCGACAGGAAGGAAACAAGCTATCGAAACGTGAATGCTCTTCAAGTCGTGGGTGGGTAATTTTTGCAGCACTTCAAATGCTGTCCAAACTTTGTCGATTTGTTGACTTAGGCCATTGTCTATAAGCGAACATGTGAGTAATAGCATTAAGACTTAACTTTTGTGCATAAACAATTGGGAAAGAAGTAACTGTGGTGTATTAGTTATTGCTAGAAAAAAGAATAAGCAAAGCGATTAGTAATGCAGATACTTTTAAGTTTTTTGTTTACATAAGAAATGACACAATTATTGAAATTATCGGGAGTAATGTTACAAAATCTTTTTAATATTTTTTTGGAAAATTAATTTGAAATTAAATTACAATATTCAAGCCAAATTTGATACTAGCACTTAAGGGTTTATTACTTCCATTTGCGGTTTTATATTTTACACCTCAAGTTTAAATGTTGCAATATTTGTAAGCCATATATCAAAATTTGACAGTTACTTCTTTACAAAATGAAAAATTTTTTTATAGTATTATCATGTTTTATAATAGCCTTTTAAATTGGTTCATAACTTATCTATTCGATTGTGCAGCTGCATTATGAAGTATTAGTATTATAAGTCTACTAAGAATTCATAACGATAGTGTTGGCTAGGAATTTTTAGGTCAGCATAACCAAAGAGAGGCAGTGTGGACTTGGCCAGCTGCTGCTTGGCCAGAAATTAAGTTTGCCTGGCACGTATGCGGATGTCCGTGCTCAATACCCATCCCAAATCCATGCCCAATCCCAGCTCCCATACCGTTTCGATTATCGGATGGCCAAACTCCCTCCAAAAGTAATTAAGCACGCTGGATGGGCGTGCAATGCTCTTTAGTTTTTTGGGAGATGGGGGTAAAAAGCCTAGCCTGGGGGTCTGAGACCAAGTTGAGCGACGCCTATCGAGCGTATGTGCTTTGTCAAATTGAAATTATGCACAGCTGATACAGCTTATATAGCTGATCCTCAGCCAGACAGATGGAGAGATCACTCACTCGCTTATGTAATTGGAAATGCGCCTGGGGATCGAAAGGGGATTGAAGTAGGAGCATGAGCAGGAGCAGGGAATTGTATTGGAAGCGTCAAACCAAGCGCTGACAATTGCAGACAGCTAATAACTTGGTCGGGCAACGAGCGATGAGCGATGGGAAATTGCTCAGCCAGACGATCTGCTCATGCAGACACTTCCTCGAGAGCCACGGATCCCGATCCCAATACCGATCCCAATCCCGATCCCGGCTAGTCATGTAACCGCTTAAAAATAATTTGCACAAATAAATCAAAGTCATAAAATGCACGGAGCTCGGAGCAGTGAAGATCAGCCGATCGCTGGTGATCACCGCTCTCCAACACTCTCCAACACTCTCCATCACTCGCCATTACTCCACACTCCACACTCCACGCCAATCCAATCCAATGGCAATCCAATCGCAAAAATGTTGCAATGCCTAATGTTGCTGATTTTGCTTTTGCTATCGCATAAAAGAATTTAATGAAATTTAATGAAAAGCTACGCGATCGCAGACACGACCGCTACATTTGCACTTTGTTGCAATCGCTGGCGAAGTCTGCTGTGAATATGAATTTGTCTCTAGGACATTTTCGCAATTAATTGAATTATCGTCGTGAATGGCAAAAAGCAAAAAGGCAAAAAAACAAAACGGCAAAAAGGCATCCAAAGATCGATCGTTGGGGTGCAATCAAATGCGATCCGTGCGATCGCCAGATCGGCAGTCATGTGTTGTCTGTTCATACATATCTTTTATGGCATTTCGGACTGCGGTTGCAAGTTGTTTTGTTGTTCGGTTGCAACTTTGCAAGAATATGGCATTAGCATGGCACACTGATCGACGGGGTGTGGCTATTGCACTGCCAGTAGAATTGCGACGGCGATGGCGAATCACTTGCCACAAACCACAGGCCGCACTGTAAGGTTAAAGCTAACCCGACAAGCTATTAAAATCAGCCACGCTCCATTAGAGCCACGATGCTGGCAGCGCTGTCAGCGTCATTTACGCCTAATTAAACAAATTATTGCATGTTTGATGCTCAGAGCGCTGCAAGTGGCAGCGTAAATTGCCTTTGATTCGGATCGCGCATACGCCGTGTGGCCCATGCCACGAAATCTCACCATGAAATCTTAATTGTGAGACAATGGCCACAGCCCAGCTAAAGCGTTTGCTATTTTTATAAATAGCCCAAAGCGAGCAAAACGCCACGAAGACAATGCAACAGAAAAGTAAAGTTAATGCTGGCAAATATCAGGTTACAAGTTACTTACAAGTTTACGAGGCAACAATGAGCTTTAAATTGTGAATGGATCGTGGCGAATATGGGATACACTCATGGCTTAATTGAGTAAATTATTTTTTAAAGTTGGTAATATTTGGCTTAGCCTAATCAGTGAAAATATAAATATAAAAAACCCTTATTCACTCAAAAACTTTTTAAAAGATCTTCAACAGTTTAATATGATATTATGTAAAATATTGGTAGAGATTTAACTATTTTTCTTGGTAAATGCATAAATTTGCTTACTTTTAAATTTTTTTCACAATTATTGTAATAATTTGAAAAACGCATATTATAGATTTCGAATTTATTGAAAATATTACTATTGTATTTTATACATTTATTTTAGAACAGTGTGAACTGCACTTATCATTGTTTAGAAATAATTTTAAAGAATTTTATAGATCTTAAAATCTTTATTTTTATTTTGCTTTCGAGACTTTGAATATTTCCTTTTTTAATATTGGCAAAAAGACTGCCGTTTTGGTAAAACTTTTCCGCATCTGCCATTGCCATTCAGTGGTAAACAACAAAGGCAAACCAACGGCGCTGTGGGCGATGCGGCTGCCTGGAGATCTGTGGATGCACGGCTAGTGTCTCTGCCCAATCTGTCTCGGTATGTGCCCCAAAAAACAACAGCAAAAAGCATCGACCGCCAAACATTGACCAACGAATTCGCCAGTCACGTGGTGTGGCCTGTGCCGCACAAGAAATGGGAGCAATCCACGCTGGTCTTATATTTACGATTATGTATTTATTTTGATGTCCAATGCAATGTAGTTCAAGTTCGAGTTGGCGCTGTGAGGATCGTTGGGATTGGGATTTAAGCTTGCGATTCGTGGAATTGCGCAATGGCAGCAGCAGCATATGAGGCCGAAAGGTAAAAGTAACGAAGTGCTTGGGCTGGCCTTTAATCTCCGCGTGGTTATACGACTGATTGTCTGTCTGTCTCTCTGTCAGAACAGCGCTTTTCACGCTTGTCACCTGATATCTTTTTTCCCCCTTCGACACTTAATTTATGCAGTCAGTGCGAGCTTTGTTTAACTTTGCTATTCTAGCGATAGTCAAGTGCAGCTGCTCGGGATAGATCTGCAAAATGTTGAACTTACATAAATGGCAACTGGTTACCTAAACCAAATGTAGTTTGTTGCCGGGAAAACAAAATTAAGAAAAAGAAAATGTTTAATCAAATTTTATTAAATTTGTATCATTTCTAAAATAAATGAGTAATTTTATTAAATATATATTCAACTTTATTTCTAGCAATATAGTTTATCATTTCAATTGATGACGATGAATTTCTTCCTCTGTGACTCATTGCCGCCATTTGTGGGCGATCCAATGACAAACAGACTTAGAAATATAGAGGCGATAAACTCGCCTAATCTCGCAGGCTAAATATAGTAACAAGATATATAGATAAGCCATGTATGATGTACGAGTATTCACGCGGAAGTTCGAGCTCAGATGCCGCAAACCACAAAAACTATGAGCTGTGATCCAAACAAATGTTTGTGAAGGACAAATACAGATACCACGCAAAAGTAACAAAGTAAAAAGTAGAAAAAACTGTGGCAAGAATCGCACCCAAATCGCAGCAAAAGCAACCAGCTGAGCTGCTCCCCAAAAGCCAAGAAGCTGACTAATCATTTAAGCGCGAGTTTCGACTCTATGAATGAAGTGAGGAAAACAATTCCAGCCCACACACGGAGACTATTTCTGAAAAGCTAAAAAGCTGAAAACTTGAAATGCGGCAGCGGCGGCAACTGAAACCACAAGTCAATGTCAAAGCGGTGGCAGCAGCATCCAAATTCATCCGAGCGGCATATGCAGCACATACTAGTATGCATATGGCCAACACTTTTCAAATGAATCAGAGATGCACAAGAAAAAATATATATTTAAAAAGCCATTTGAATAATTTTATTTTAAATTAAATAATGATTCTGTTTAAATTTAAGTAGCTCCATCTATGAAAATGTTCTGCAGGACAGTTTAATTTTGAATAAAACAACATAAGCTCCAATTAGATCTCAATTTTATTTGCCGTGTACCAATTTGAGTTTGAGCCAAGTATGTAGGTTTCCGTGGCTCACTTCTTTTATGTGTCTTACGCTTTGTGCTCATTGTTTGGAGCTTTGTGTCTGTCTGTTTGAACTTTTGTATTTTGACAATTCAAAGTTAAGGTCAACAAGGGATTTGAAATGCTGCAGCGGTGCATTGAACCTTTTTGGCAAGCGATCTCAGCATAATTAGCGCATTGTCGATTGGCCCTGAGAGCCAACCAGTCGGGTTATTTTTTTCAATTCTTTTTGGGGCACTCAAGTGGACATTGACCACTTTACACGTACGTTTGTTGTTTGTCTCACATTTTGTTATTAGTTTTGGCGTTGGGCACCTGTAAATGCGGCCAAACTTGTTGCATGTTATTCGGGTGGCTGTGTTGTCATAAGTGCAAGCGTTTGAACATATTTATGCACTTTGGTGGCCGTAGAATTTCCAGCACCTGGAACCAGCGACCAGCTGCATGCGAACAGTCGAAATCCATGACCCACCATAAAGTAAAACTTTCGCTTTTCCATTGTGTAAATAAGCGTGAAAATTGCCCATTAGCGCCTTATATTTTATAGGCTTACAACAACCCAGACCCAATTTCTGATACGGACAGCCAACCTGTTCGCATCGTTTTCACACTTCGCGGCGCTTGCGCAAAGTCCCCCCAGAAACTCGAAAACGAAAGCCCTAAAACAATAGAAAATTTTCCAATGAAGCGGCTTTTGACACATTCGATGGGTTTTTCATAAGGTTCCAAGTGCACGGCTCCGTCATTGCCAGTTGAGTCTACTTAACCCGAAAGTCTGTGGGACTGTTCATAAATTCTCATCAATGGCACACAGAGTTGGGGGAGTTCCCCAGTGTTTATACCCGAAACTATGACACTGCCCGCGTTTGCTGTCAGATGTCAACTAGCGCCACGCGGCGAACTCAATGAAGCCCAATCAAGAAAGTCACGGATAATCTCCCTTTTTTAAATGAGAAGAGGGTCTTAAAAATGAATAGATATTAATAGAAATATAACATTTCATTTTGTGAATGAGAGATTACTTTCATGGCTTGCGTTTTTATTTTAGAGTAATATGAATAATGTAATGTGTACATTTTCAAAAAGGCAAATAAAATGCAAAGATATTTGACGAAAATATATAAAATTAAAACCACAAATCTTTTAAACAAGTTACTAAAATCAAATACAATCAAACACAATGACTTTATATAAGTGTTTACGAGTAAAAGGCGTCAAGTTCTTACATTTCTGTATAGCAGATATTCGACTTGAGCTGACCAATACTTAAATTTACATAATACAAAATAACAAAAATATATCCAACTTATTTTCATAAGGTACTAAATAAGTTCAAAAAATAACAGTGCGATTGTTTCCTCAGTAAATATTATTATTATTACAAGGTATTACATTGCTATCTTTAAGGCCAGTGAAGAAGATATTTCTGGTGGATTACAAAATTTACAAAATCATCCACGCTACTTCTCAATCTCTATCCAAATAGAATCTTCTAGTTTTAAATGAGCTCTGCTGGCTGTGGGGTCTTTGTGGCTTTGCGGTCGGCTTTTGTCGTAGTGGTCATCGTCGAAATGCAAAACCTACGCACTATTTTACTAATTTTTCGTCTGTTTTCTGGTTCCGTGGGCTGCATTTTATTTATTTTCATAGTCAAATGTTCTTTGTTGACTATACAATACACATGAACGAAATCATTAAAGTTATTTGCTTTGTTGTGGCTCTCGAATTTGGCTGCTGAACGCCCACGAGCAAGTGAATCTGAATCTGAAGTGGATGAGGTTGTCCAGTTTCCCAGTTGGCCAGCTGGTTTCAGCAGCTGGAGCTGTGATTACCTTACCTTACTGGCTAATTGACGAATTAAGTCAAGTAAGTGCAAATGAGGCGTATTCGGCCACGCCCTAATTGCTCAATTTGCAACGCCTTCGAGTTGCTGCGGCGACCTTCATCGCGTCTGCCATTTAAACTTGACATATAACCGAAAATGTGCAAGGCAGGGTATCCTTTAAAATTATGGTACAGCTCACGAGTGCCTTGCACTTTTCGCCTCATGAATGAGTCGCGTCGAATTGAAAATGGCAAAATGACAATTTATATATATATATATATATATATATATGTGTAAAGGCTATAAAATGTATCCCAATTTCAAGTACGCGGCTTCTCAGCTTGAGTTTCGTATTTTTAGCTCATATTGGAAACACATCGCCGCGACAGCAACAAAAATCGGCAGTGCCACATGGAGCTGTAAAGATGTTTTTACCGATTTTAGAAGTCATAAGGTCAATGCTGAGCGCCAAGATCGTGTTTTGATTGCAACTCGCAGCCGGAGACATCGTTTCAGTTGCTGCTGTGCTGCGATGTTGCTGTTGCTGCTGCTGCTGCTGCTGCTGCTGGCATCGTCTGTTGTCAAGTGTTATGAGTCGTTCTGTCTTCTCTTAAACCCCAAGTCTGTTTTTGTTTTTTCGTTTCTCATTTTCTCAAATCGAAAGCTGCAACAAAGCGTCTGCTCTGTTTTCAAATCGGTTCCCAGACACATTCTCACAGTTTTGTGGGATTTGTTGATAAGGAGGCAGCGCATTTAATAAACAACTCAAAGGAAGTTGCTCAAACACAGATTAAACACTTCAAACTAAGCGATCAAGATGTTCACTGGGGTGACAGGAATAAATTATACTATTAGCCTAATGATACTCTTCCATTTTCGTAGCATTATACTTATCAGCGGCATTTACTATTAAGTGCAAAACACTTTTCTCAATGGCTGTTTGTTTTATTTTTTATGTTTATTTATTTTGTGTGCTTTTGTGTACACATCCACATGCAAATTCAATGCGACGATGACGGCTGCCTGCAGCCATAAAAATTCAATAAAAATTTATGAAAACTGTGCAGTCGGAGAGCAGCAGCAGTTGCTTTCAGATTAGAGCCGTGCGGACACACCCGTTAACAAATGTTGATAGAAAAACCCAGAGACGACCACTTTGTTTGACTGCAACAGCACCAGCAGCTTCATTTGCTACGATTTGTTACAGGTGTCGGAGGGAGCAGAAAATAAATATCAGAAATATATATATGTATATATATGAGACGACCTTGCGCCTATTGCAACACATAAGTGCCGCTGCTACGGTAGTCGATCTTCAGCTGTTTACATTCGTAAGCACTTGTCTTGATTTTTCTCCATCCAAAGTTGGTCAAGTGTCCTAGAGTCTGGCAGACACAATTTTCCTGCCGATGAGCGGGAAATCACCTGCCCAACCCAGATTGTTTACTTCCAAGGCCCAGCCCAGAAAACATGCACTTTGCACAACATTTAATCACATTTAGCCATTCGGCATACGCCCAGCAGGCAACAGCATAATTTATACAACAATATTATAATGTCGCGAGACGAGAGACATTGAAAACGATCGAGTGGCCCGGAGACTTTTGAAATTCATGAGTTATTACTTGCACTTTAACGTGGCTGGGAGCGAGGCGATGACGACGGAAATATTTCCACAATAGCGGCGCGGGGCGGGCAATTTGTGGGCATTGGGTATTGGGCATTGGGCATTGGGCTTTGGGTTGACATTTTATGGACGACGCCAGTGAGTCGCCACCTGTCCGCTGAAGGAGGCAAGTCATTTGCGCCTGTCAACGCCCAAAAAACGCTTTTGTCTCGGATCCGTGGATATACGTACACAAGATAAATGGGCAACCGAGATCTGGGGTTTCAGTCAAATTCTAATTAGGCGCTTAGTTATGGGCGGGTTCATTAACATTTCGGCTGGACCATTTCCACTCCGAATCCGATTCTCCAGCCAGCTCCCTTCGCAGCTTTTCAACAACTCAATTGGCTTTCACGTGGCTGCTGTTGCTGCTGTTTCGCAATAAATAGCAACAATAACGCGATGGTTGGGCTAATGGAACCAGTTTAGAGATAAGCATTATTAATTTATCGTCCTATCACTCTCGGATGTCGCGGGTGTTGTACTAAACTATCTAGAGCCCATTCGCAGCACGCTTGACTGTCCACACTCGATCACAAAATTTAGAAAAAATTAAGTTTGATTTTTGCAATGATTAAACATTTTATACAATGGTGAATCTTCCTAAAAAATAATAAAAAATTTAAGAATATTTATGAAACGGTAATTATTACTTGAAAATACTTTCGAAATAAAAACATCTGCATTTAACAGTTTTTTTTTAGCTATATTCCAATAAAGCTACATACACTTAACGTAGTTTTTAAAATTTAGATCTTATCATTAAACTCATAAACTCAACTCAACAAAGCTACTTTATTTTAAAAACTTGTTTCAACAAAATTCAAATAAAAGTTATGAATATCAAAAATTAGATCTTTGTTATTAACCAATAAAGTCATATAATACAATATAAATAGAAAAAACCAATTATACCACTCGCTAAACCAAAGCAAATATTAGATTTTCTTACCAAACCCTATAATATTTAATCGTCTCATTAATCTGTTTCTCTTCACAAGGGTCTGGCAAAATACCCAGTTTTTATCGACTGGATCAAAACAAACAAAAAATACACTTAAGCCTTTAAAGAGCGAAATTTACATAGGCTAACTATGAGATTACTATCATTCGCTAATTGGTAAAGCTCATAGCCCAGTTGTGTGACACAGTGTAGATCTACATTCGAAGTAGAAGTCCCAATGAGAAAGCCAAGCTGAGAACGAGATACAGAATGGCAACTGTATCTGTGCTTCGATTGAGAACTTGTTTTTTTGTATTTCTCCAAAGAATTCACCATCCACTCGAGAGTCCGGGCACTTTGCGGGAATTATCGGAAATATCATGTTAAGTGACGACCGACAATATGGCATATCGCAAGGATGTCACTTTGTGATGTCTGTCCATTAATCTGGAATCGTTGTATGTGATTTCATTAGCGCCGCCGCCTCAGAACGTCAAATGCGACGAACCCACAGCCTTTTCAAAAAGTCAACTCAATAAGCCAAGCAAAACAATAGCAACAATGGCAATAACATGAGCATTTATCGCACACACAAATTATAATTTCAAATAACGCAAAGTGCCACTTGAGATCGGAGCTCTTAACAAAAATGTTAAGCATTTTATCGGCGTTTTTTGTATTTTAATGAAAAATCGCATTTTAATATGCGGGCTTCTAAATGACAGACTTTGTCGGCAGTTTAGACGGCGACTAATCGAAAGTATCGACTGCGTCGAGTGTAAACAAATTAACGAGATCGTTTGCTGGTAATTGAGATGCCGATGCCGATCTAGAAGGCGGAACCCGCCGCCATTGCCTTTGATTGTTGCCTTTGATCGTGCCTCCTAAGCCAAAAAAGTAATCCTAAAAACGAAAATCGAAAACTGAAAAAATTCCAAATCTGTTACGCCCCTTTGGCATTTTCGTCGGGCCAAATTAATTTATGACAATTGCGGCCCGGGGCCTAGAGAACCGATCGTAAATTAATTAAATCGGTATTTGTTGAGGGTCAGGGGACTATTTGGTCTGCAATGCCCAGAAGATATGGAACAACGCGTGACAGAGCGACAATTGAAGGGCCCCAAATGCAATCACAGCTTGAACCCGTTTACTAACTGAATTTTCCGATTTTCCGCCGTTTATTTCAGATTCTGAGCACGAGGAGCGTTCGTTCGGCATGACGTGAACTACTGCTTAGATATTCCATGCGAGAAGCCAAATCTTTGCAACTGACCGCCCCAATCGATCGTCTCGCCTCGATTCGATCCGATTGCCCCCGAAAAGTGTCCGCTTTGGGGACGTGATCAGACCTTGATCAGGAGAAGATTTGCCTGCTCCCCCAAAAAAAAGAAGTGGAATCCAAGCACCCCACCGCCACCATGGACTCACGCATCGGCCTGGACTACATTGTCGAGAATCGTGACTACATTGCCAAGCTGGGCGCTGCCCTGGACACGCAGAACGCCACGGTTAAGAAGCAGGTCTTCGAGCTGCTCTCGGCGCTGTGCGCCTACAGCCCCGATGGCTACGCGCGTGCCATCGAAACCCTAGAATTTTACAAGGTGAGTAGAGGTTCTCTAAGGGACGTTACCTACTTATAACACAAAAAAACGAGGGAAAATAAGTTTAAGACCAAATTTACACCGCCTAAGTTTTAAACTGAGTTTTATGCCTGAAGTTTCCAATTATTTTAGTTGATGACATAGATAATAAACTAGATAATAAACTTACATTTAGCTTCATTATTAGATGTGATTTTTTGGTACACATAGATGATGCGTTTGTCGATGAAATGGATTAATCAATTGTTTTCAAATATTTTTCTCAGATATTCAAGAGTATATATGTAAATTTATAATAATGGAGAATGCGTTTCATTCTTTAGTTTCATTATAAGTTGAACCCATCGAAATAAATAATCTTATACCTTAATCCAATTTTTTTTGACAGAATCTCAAGAAGCAGCGGTACCGCTTCAAGATTGTCATCAACGAACTGGAGCTGTCAAGTGCCGCCGCCCAGCCGCCCCTGGACTACCAGGCCGCCCTGCTGGCCTTCATCAACTGCGTCATCATTTCGGCAGCCACTTTACAGGAGCGCATTCGTATTCGCAACGAATTTATAGGTGAGAATCGCTATTCCCATCATATAAAATCCAAAAAAAAGAGTCACAACTCGCAACAGAGGAGATAAACCGCAAAAGTCAACGGGTTGTTCCCCTGCGATTGTTTTGTGCCATTGGTGCTGTCTTCGATTCCATTGATTTGATTGATGTGCCCGCTGATCCAGTGCCAGTGCCCTTGACCGTATGTTCCCCGTTGTCTGTTTGCTTTGGCCAATATATATATACTTATATATCTATGCATACAATATAGTATATATACTGTTTGCATGTCACCGGTTTTTAGGCAGCCACACCAGCAATAGAGACCCTCGGGGGCTGCTCGTTGACTTAAGGTTAGATAATGATGGGTTCGAAGAGCCCAAAAATGCCAAATCGCCTTTGTCGAGTAGCCGCGTAACCTTAGCACGTGCCGGCGATTTAGAGGCGCGTCTTAAAGCCAGTAATTGCTCGCGCCGAGTCATTTGAACTGGATCTGGGAAAATCGGTCAAACGAACAATGTTTACTTATTGCTGATTTATTAATTGTGGCGAAAAATTGTCGGGTCATTGAGGACGTTTTGATTAAAAACAAAGATTTCGAAAATTATATCGCTTATTTGCTGGGTAACTGCAAGACATTTTAATGCTTGCTTACAACTTAATGACTAGTAAAACTGGCATTTAAAGGAGCGTTATTGCATTGTGCACTTATCTGTCTCATTGATCTTTGTTGATCTAATTTTGTATGTAGATTATTATACGTTGGTAATTTAATAAGGCCAAGTAACTTTAAAGGTATTTATTATTTTTCAGACTTTTCTCGTAATGATAATCACAAAAAAAAAATTAAAACATTAAATTTGTCAAAGATAAATGGCAGTCATACAGTTTTATAACAAAGGGATTGATCTATGAAACGTGACTATTTTTTGGATGTATGACAAAGATTATTATTTGAATATTTATATAGATAGAGTTGAACACCCAATCGTGTTTGTACTTAGTTTTTTAGTACATTTCATACGTGCCACAAAACCGTTGCAACATCGTCCCTTTCATTTTATTTCTTATTCTGCAGATAAGTACCAAAAGCAGAATAAGCGCCCAATAAACAAAATGTACTTAATATATAACAAGACGTCTGTTGACAAACAAGGGACTCATTTACATCCTGTCAGCGGCAGATGCCACTCCCCCTTTCAGTTGTTGTTAAAAGTTCATGAACTGCCCTCCAACTCTACCAACCCCCCACTCGACCTCCATCTCCTCTAGCCTTCTCCTTCCAATACAGTCGAATTTCAATAGATAGAGCACCATATTTTTACAATTTTGTATTTAATGTTTTACATCTAATTTCTTTAAATTCCCAAAATTTTTAAAAAGTTTTTATCATTTAATATTAACATTAAATTACAATTCAAACTAAAAGAGAACGATTGGCTTAAATGTATTTGCACACTATTTTCAAATAAATTAAATAACTACGTTCAAAACATATTTAAAAAGATTAAGATTTCTCATTAAAGTTATGATAAGAACATTATATTTATTTTTATTATTTAATAAAAAATATCTAGGGACAACAGTGGTGTTATTGTAGGCAAGTTCCACTGTACTTGGCAGTCGACAACCCGACTTTCTGACTTTGATTGAGCGCGGTTGTGCGTGCGTATTGGTTGTTGTTTCCGATGTTTCCTTCTGCGCAGACGCAGCACCACCAAAATGTGTTGCACTGAATCGCCTGGTGCACTTGCCTGAAAAAACGAGGGGAAAACGACAGGGTAACTTTACCGAGAAGCGGCGTTTTTATTGTTCTTAATTAAAATAAATTGAGCTGCGCTTTTTCAGCATTACAGCAAGAACACAAGAGTGACAAAGCAAAGAAGTTCGAAGCAAGACAAATTCGAAATCTCAACGGCTCTGCGACAAAATGTAAGTCACGCCGTCAGCGCCCCCGTAAATTTTCGCCCAACTTCGATTCCAATCCCAAACCGATTCCTGAGGCATTCCTGAACGACACTTTTGACAAGCAACGGCCGCATTTTGTTTGGCAATGAAACGAAGTATTCAGTTTCAAGGCTGTTGGCCTGTTAGCCTGTTGGCCCGACTTTGACTTTGTCTTCGAGCCATTCAGTTTTTCAGCTGTGTTCCCTCTGTTTGGATTTCCAGGAACAACGCCCCGCAAATATTTGCATTTTTCAATTCAAAAACTCTGCGAGCCTCGCCGCTAATGCCACTTAAGTGCCCAATTATCGGCTCGAACTCGGAATCATTCCCATTCTATAGTATAACGACCGTACAGCATACAGCCATCATATCTGCTGTATGTCATCTGTCAGGCTGGGAGGCATTTGCTTGGGCCTGATTTATGCCCCATGATTTTCCACTTTGGCACGCAACAGTTTTTCCCATAGTTGACCATAAATTTATTCGCTCAACTGTTTCGCTGGCAAAATTCAATTTCAATTGATTTATAAATCATCAACAGATTTACTGTATTGAGTGAAATATTTAAACCGTTTGCGAGAATTGATTTTCGAGCTGTTGAGTTGTTGAGTTTTTGAGTTCCTTTGGCTGGCTGGCATGTTATTAAACAATTAATTGTGGACTCGGGCGTGTCCCCGATCTGAACTATTGTTCTGTAAAATCACATAAATTTGGCTGTAGGGCATAAATGGTCGAGCTTGACCAATCGTCGATCGATATACTTATGCACAGAGCAAAAAATAGGAGAATATTTAATGTAGATTATTGCCTATTTAAAACCTCATTTATAAATATTTATTTGGGTTGCGTATGAGTGTACTGATCAGCGATCTCTCTTTTTAGTTAAGATCTCTCAACTTCCGAATATCTAAAAAAAAAAAACAAAGATCGGGACAAAGAAACTTTTACTATACACTCACACACAGAATCGCACACGCATTTTAATTGTACGCCTTTTATGGATTTCAATTTCAAACAAATAAAATGACAGCGGAGCGAAGTCGTAAAACGAAATTATGAACGTCAAGGCACCAAATAAGGCGGATCGAGGGGATCCGAGGGACATAGCACAGAAGCGACAACGACTTTCACGAGCTTTTCGTAATTAATTTTTTTTATTCTTATTATTATTATTATTTGTGTTTACAACACACGGATAGATGTGTGTCTCTGTGTACGAGTGCATAAATTGGTTGGTGAGTGCGCGAATAAAATCAAAAAGGCGAAAAAACGAGCTTGACCGGAAGTCGGTCGGGATTCATTGGACATTGGGCGGGCCTTAGTTGTACTTGCCACCTATGGCAATCCCGCTGCTCCGGGGGGCAACGAATCATCTCTATATTACTCACAAGTAGGCAAGAAAATAACCTCATAGAGTTCAAAATAAAGTTCTCTAAATACATTCTTCATGGAATAAGATTTTAGAATTATATATATCACAAGAAGTACTTTTTTAAATCGGATCCCATTTAATATAATTTAAAATTATATTTAATATGTAATATATAAATAAATATAGCAAATATATAAATATAGCAAAATTTTGAAAAGCTTTTGCCTCTGAATTTGAGTTGTTTGGATAAAAACAAAAGAACATTAAAGGCCTTTAATTTAAAATAACAAACATATATAGACATGTTTGTAGTTTATTTTTGGTAAATGTCATATTGTCATTATTTGTAACAGCGATATTTCAAAAGTATAATTACAAATGTCTAGGTTCATGATCAAATTGTTTTCTTTTGTGTGTGAGCTTAAATTGGGTGGATGGAAAAAGCGCAACTTAATGGAGAATTTTTAAAGTCATATCGTAAAATTCATTTATGACTCTCAGAGTATAAAAAATGCCTTTAATAAAAATATGCCAATCAAAAGAATAAATATAATTTATTTTCTTTTTTAAGTGTTCTTTTTCAACACCTCCCTCAATTAATACTTTTCTCATTTGTCTTGCAGGTCTCAAAGTTTTGCCGCTGCTCAATAACCTAAGGTGAGTTTTGTGTTGTGTTATATTGAAGTGCAGCGATCAGGAGGACGCTCAATAAAAATCCAAAGACGAGACATTTTTAAGCACCCAGATTTACTGAGGGCGTAGTTATTATTCCGATTGGAGCGTGTGAAGACCGCTTGGGTGAAAAAACCCTGAAAGTCTCCCACAATCAAGCAAATGAGTATCACAAACAGTTTAACGATTGCCGTTTGCTGTTTTTATGCTTTATTCGAATCGGACGCACATTTAATTTGCATGCGACTACATGACGAGACGGCCAACAAGACAAGATCAAGGTATATGCTGATTTTCATTGGTTTTTTTTACAATTTTCTGCACAAGCAGTGGGGGAAATAGGGGCGGATCGCTTATGATCGCTGGAATGCTTGTCAAACACTCGTCAAAGCTGAGGAGATGTCCGTTTGAATGCCCGATGATCTCGGTCTTATGCAAATAATTTGCGCCGCCTTCGAGTCAACCAATTAATTCAATATTTAATTAGTCAACAATAAATCAATTAGTCGGCCCCCCGCCTCACCCTTTAAAAAACGAGTTTATTTATGGCCCTCTGGTTGACAATTTTGTGGCTCTCTGCTGTAGTCTGCCTCCAAAAACGAGGAAAACTAGCAAATTCAATTAATTTGAAATAGTTCAAGCCCAAAAGCGAACAATAACAAACAAGCTGTCCGCATTGGCAGATTCCTCAGCTTGTCAGTCGGAGCAGAGTTGACTAATTGATTGTCCCGGCCCATTTGTCTTGTGGCTTTTTTTGTTTTTGTTTTTTCTTCTGAGTGTGAGGACCCCCTTCAGTTCTATTGTTATTAAAATTTTAACGCGCACACATCAACAAAGTGCGTAGTTTCTGGCGCTATTTAATTTATTGGGAATTTTGAATCGCTTTAAACGTTTTCATTCAGCCACGACGCGCTTTGATTTGAGACCGCCTTCGAGGGGCGAAAACCATTGAGATTCATTGGAGACTTGACTTTGCGTAGCTTGGAAGCTGCCCAGATGCTTTAAGCCGATTTTAATTGTTCTCCTCATAATGGGTTCTAATCGAATCGAAATCCGAATCCAAGTTGTTTAACAGCCCGAAAAATGATAGATGTGTGCTAGTATCGAATTACCATCAAACTCATAAATGTCTTCTAAAAATAAACTCTAAAGTATCGCATTTCATGGGGATTGCTAGAACCGTGTCAAGAATAGACATTTTCGATTGTTCAAGTATTTTTTATGGGATGTCTGAGGAGTCGGAAATTTAATTGCAAATGTGTATATTGTCTCGACAACAAACCACTCCTACTTTGATATTTTACAAACATTTTTTCAAGTTGCTTTTTTGTTAATAATAATACCGTCGCTTAACAACAAATCAATATAAAACAAAAATACATGTTCCAACAAAATTTCAAGTTTTAACAATTTTTTATTAAATTTACTCCCCCAAATTGGCACCTTTAACTTCTTCACATTGTTTAGTTGTTGGTTTCCGTTTCAAGTTTTGTAATTTGCCGTTTTGGTTTCCCAATTTCCTCGGCCCTGCAAATAAGTCCCCGCAGCTCCCTAAAAACCGTAACGACTTCCGTGACGGACCGAAATAGAAACCGGTGGCCAGAAGGCAACAAAACAACGGAGCATCACGTGCCAATGTCCGGGTGTCCAAAGCGCCCGATGGATGTTGATGAAGTTGCTTGACAAAACATGAAAAAGAGGCCGCCTGGGAAAAACTCCTGCGCGCGCAGCACGTGGCAGCCAAAAACAACAAGGATATTCGGATGGCTCCGAAGCTCTCCGTGGCGCCAAATCGTGGCCATAGCCCAACACAAAAAAAAAAAAACACATAAGTCGTGCCAGGCTGTCTCGTCCTCGTTATTGCCGTTCTGGCCGTTCTCTCGTTCGAACCGCAAAAGCGATTTTGGCAAAGCAATTAAAAAGTGCCAGTGGCAGTGGCAGTGCCAGTTCGAGTCGTTGCATGGATATCAATTGTCTGGCCAAATGCGGAGCTGCTGAGCAAGGACATTGCGCAAGGCTAACGATTTTGCACGCCGCATAAAATGGTGTGCCAGTAGCCAGAAGTTTTGACTATTTGATTGCCAAGGCTGCGCTGTAAAGGCAGTCAACGTGGAGTCGTCAGCATCGCCTTCGCCGCCGTTGACCCTCTCATCGGAATCCGCATCCGCGTCCTCGGCGACGTCATCCGGTTCCGCCTCCGCTTCCGCTTCTGTGACGCCATCGCCCGGACCATCGCCGTTGCACCTGCAGCGGCGGGTGACATTCTGCGGCTCGCTGTCCCGTTACAGCTGCGCCGCCTTGCAACTGGTGCAGAATCTCAAGTGAGTCTCCTTCAACTGTTCCCTGGCAGCCTCCGGCGGTTACTCAATGTCAGCCGGGGACTTTATCGATTCTGGCCAGCGTCAACTACTTGTGGACATCCCCCTCCTCCCAAACCATCACCCGTCAGCCATAAACATATCTTTATTTATTTATTTCCCATATATTGTAAATACTTGTGCATAAATAAGAAATCAATTACAGGGCAGTGAGAATTGTCAGCAGCATGCAAAACAAATTGCCAACTGCAAATGATTTGAATAATTAGAGCGGACAGAGCTTAACCCACTAATGCCCAATTGCCTCATTGCAGAAAAGTCGCACAAAGTGTGGGGGATATCATCGTACAATTGGACGTATTTGTGGAGCAGCAGGAATGCGACGAAGCCCAGAGCCTTCAGGCGCCCGATGGCATCAATCTCAGCTCGCATCTTGATGTCTTCTATGCGATTCTGCGACAGGTGAGTTAAAGGGCAACAGAGTGCAACAGAGCGTATGCGTTATTTCGGCTGGCATGGGTCCGAGAGTTACGTATACGCAAAGTGGCCATTAGGACTTGACCAAGGCTATGCAAATATTTCAAGGCCACAACTGATGTACTAACGATGACCACTAATAACGTTTTATATTAATTTACCAGCTTCTGTAAAGTGAAGCACCTGAGCCTTGGAAATGGAAAACTTCATTATTATTATTTTAAAAATTGTATTTTAATTTAAATCAGGTTTTTATAATTAAACATTCTAGCCATTTATTGAAAAACAATAACGTCACTGAATGTGAAAAAAAATGTTTAAAAAAAGAATGATTAACACTTTTAACATTTGTGATGCTTAACATAGTTTTTATAGATTTTAACGAGTTATTAAAAATCGAAATAATTATTTTTAAGTGTTTCATTTTATAAATCATGAAGTAAAAATACTTTGTATTTATAACAGGTGGCTGATACGCCGCAGGAAGTGCCATTTCTCAACATTCTGCAGCACCTGCTGCGCATCGATCCCAAGGAGCCGGTCAGCGACATCATCTGGGACACCGCCGAGCGGCTGGTGCACCGTGCCACGCTCCTCGAAAGCCACGAGGATTCGGTGCGACTGCTGCGCACGCCCAGTAGCCAGAAGTTCGCCTGCCAGAGTTGTCGCGGCAGCGATGCCAGCAGCCCCACCCGCAAGCCCGCCCAATCGGCGGGGGGCGCGGCAGCCAAGGCGACGCCGCCCCCGCCCCCGCCACCAATGGCGCCCCTGGCACCCACTGCACCACCGCCCCCGCCGCCGCCGATAAATGGCCGAGCACCGCCCCCGCCGCCACCGCCCATGATAAATGGTGGCGCCCTGCCCCCTCCACCGCCCCCGCCCTCGATGAAGATGGCCTCCCGCCCCAGGACACCCGATCCCTTGGCCGCGGAGACGGTGGCCACTGCCATACTGCTGCCCCAGCAGGACACTCCCGCCCCGAAGGCCAAGATGAAGACCATAAACTGGGGCAAGATTCCGCACAACAAGGTGCTGGGCAAGCAGAACATCTGGAGCATCGTGGCCAGCAACCACCAGGACAGCCCGATGCAGGACATCGACTGGAACGAGATGGAGGGCCTCTTCTGCCTGCAAACGGCCAGTGCCCAGGGATCCCCGAAGCTGGGACGGGATGGCAGTCGGGACGGCGCCAACGGATGCGACACCCTGGACCGAAAGTCCAAGAAGGAGAGCACGGAGATCACGCTGCTCGACGGCAAAAGGAGTCTCAATGTGAACATATTCCTCAAGCAGTTCCGCACCAGCAATGACGACATCATCCAGCTGATCCGGCAGGGAGCCCACGAGGAGATCGGAGCGGAGCGGTTGAGGGGCCTGCTCAAGATTATGCCCGAGGTGGACGAGCTAGACATGCTGAAGGGCTTCAACGGCGACAAGGGACGACTGGGCAACGCCGAGAAGTTCCTTCTGCAGCTGCTGGAGGTGCCTAAGTGAGTGTGGATTTTCCTTATATCAGTTTTTAAAAAAATGAAAAAATATTGTTGATATAAAGATTCAATTATAGTCGATTTTATTTTGATAACGATGATGATAAGATCAATTTGAAAGAGCAATCAATCAATTTAACATGATATTTAATACACATGGTCTAGTTCAAAATGGTTTTAGATTTAATTTTCAATTTTATTTTAATTAAAAAAAAAAAATTATTCTTTTTTACAAATAGAATCTCAACAACAGTTCAAAAGTGTATCCATTTTAAAAGCATTGAACTTATATTTATTACTCAGGGCTTAGTTTTTAAATGGATTTTCGATTTAATTTTAATTTAAAAAACTAATTAATCGATTTTTTTTGTGAGCTAATAATCCGTTATAATCATACTAAATATATTGTAAATATCTAAAGGACTTGAATTTAAATAGGAAAACAAAATCTAACCGATATGAACGTTTTGAATTTTAAACGCGAACTTTGTAAGATCGATTTTTAATTTATTTCCAAAAAGACAAAAGAGATCTTCAATAACTTACAGTAATGTTATAATTTTGGTAACCTATATAACTTTATTTCTTCTGTTTCCCAGCTACAAACTGCGCATTGAGAGCATGTTGCTCAAGGAGGAGTTCGCAGCGAATGTGGCCTATCTGGAGCCCTGCATAAATGCGATGCTCTATGCGGGCGACGAACTGCTGAATAACAAAACATTGCAGGAGGTCCTCTACATGGTCGTTGTGGCCGGAAACTTCCTCAACTCCGGCGGATATGCGGGCAATGCGGCGGGCGTGAAGCTATCATCGCTGCAAAAGCTTACAGATATCCGAGCGAACAAGCCGGGCATGAACCTCATCCATTTCGTTGCCCTTCAGGCGGAGAAACGTAATCCGGAGCTGCTGCAGTTTACCGGACAATTGAGCACCCTCGAAAGTGCCAGCAAGTAAGTCAATATTGGAAATCCTTAAATAATTTCACACTTATTCAAATATTTTCTACTCCACCTTAGAACAACTTCGGAGCAGATCAACAATGAAATCAACACACTGGACGGCAGGATCCGTAGAATAGCCAGGCAGATCGAACAACCTGCCACGGATGCGGACATCAAGGATCAAATGGCCGACTTCCTGCAGGCCGCCGAGTCCGAATTGGCCGTGCTGCAAGCGGGCATGAAACAGGTGGAGTCCATGCGCCTCAAAATGTCCGAGTTCTTCTGCGACGATGCGGCCACCTTCCGGCTGGAGGAGTGCTTCAAGATCTTCCAGAATTTCTGTGATAAGTTCAAGCAGGCGGTCAAGGAGAACGAGCGTCGCCAGCAGCAGGAGCAGCAGGCCACACTGAGGAGGAAGCAGCGGGAGGAGCAGCTGGCCCGCAGAGCCAGACAGAGTAAGTGGCTCCAAGAAAAAAAAATAATGATTTTCTATATTAAGAGTAACCACAAATTTAAGTTCAATCCTAAACCCTTTTGTATTTGAATAAAAATAATTAACACTAAAAATTAAACAAATAATTTGACATAATACTTAATATTATATGTCATTTATTAAAAGTTAAACTGACCATCTTAAAGATCTTTAAATAAATATAGTATTATGTACTTAACATTTTATATTACATATTATGATAGATTTAATCTCAGCTAAACTCTTTTCAATGAGATTTTAATTTTGTTAGAACTCTTTATAAAAAGATCTTCTTCAAACTTAAGGGTACTTAAAATCAATTTAATTTTTACAATTCCTAAAATTTATTAATTATAATATTTTATTTATTTTAAACCTCTTATTCAACTCACAGTTGGTCAGGCTGGCACTCCCGTGTCCGACTCGGAGCACTCCTTCCTGGGCGATGCCCTCTTCGATCCTCGAGCCAGTCCCGCGCTGAGTCGCAGGCACCTGGGATCCGGAGAGATCAGCAATGGTTTCATTCGCCTGGAACAGGACGGTGCCTCGCCGGACATCACACCCAACGGCAGTCTGAGGCGCCGGCGCAGTCGAGTTCTGGCCGAGGAGGATGACCTCATGGAGTTCTTGCGCAGCTCGACCGGTGGTCCGCACGATGGGCACAACAGCAGGGAGCGAAAGGCGGCCTACGGCAGCTTGGATCGCTCGTGGGCCCGTCGCGCCCGCTCAGGAAGTTCCAGCCGGAAGCGGCCCGACTTGCTCAACATCGACTTTGGCCTGGACCGCGAGCGGGCCAGCTCCCCGGCTCCGCTTCTCCAGCAGCAACAGCAGCAGGCGCAGGAGCGCCTCCAATCTCCGTTGGCCAGTGCCGCTGGAACACCCACAACGACTGCGAATACGCCCACGGGCAGTGGATCGACGATTGCGCAGACGCAGCCCGCCAACGAGGATGCGAAACCAAGGTAAGAGATTATTATAAAATAAATTAGCTCGAAATTATAGTGTTGTAACCCATCATCAAAATTTATTATGTTTATATGTATGTTTATATTTATTGAGTAAACATTTATTTTTGCTTTGAGCTTTTGCTACAACAAAATAATATCCTTTATATAAAATGTCTTTCCTCGTTAAACTCTTATTTAAAATTCAGTGTTTCGCCCATATAAGTGCAAATAAAGGACTCTATATGAAATGTCATGCACCGGTACACTCGTATTTACTTCCCTAATCAAATTTTGCCAAAAATTTAATTTTTTGAAATCAACTGGAAAGTGATGAGGATCATTCATTCATTCATTGTATGTCTTCATTTGAATAAATTACAGCCAAAAATCTTTTAAAACACGAGTATAAAGAGTCATAATTATATATTTTAGAAAAATGTATAATAGTCTGCTCAGAAAATTGTGTGTTTTGAACATAAAAATGGAAATAGTGTGCTCTATAAGAGGCATACCCCGTCCAACTAGTGAACAAAATTCACAATCAAATGTCATTTTTGATTTGGTGATTTTTTAGATTTTTCAAATATTGCAAATATTTATGATGGGACAAACACAAAAATTGTCCAAAAATATGATTCTTTGAAATCATTCGGTTGAGGATCGTTAGCTTAGGTCTAGGCAAATAACTTAATCCTTTTGCTAAGGGTCTTGTTTTGGTCAACTTACACCCAAAAAACATACCAACTATATTTAAGTATTTCAGCCAAAGTCATGATCCTGACTTGAATATTTTATTTACTTGCATCTTTTCAAATATGATGTGATTGATTTTCCAGGATATCCCGTGAGTGGCGCCAGAAGATCGAGACGTGGCTGCAGTCGAACGAGAGCGACGAGAAGCAGAACGAGGAGTACCGGCGGAAGCGTCGTCTGGTCAACGCCAATCGGCGATCGCTCGAAAACGAAACTGGTGAGATCCCCTCAAGAAATCATAATTTCTATCCAAGCTATAACCCACCCATGCTGTCCACAGAAAACGAACGAAAACTGGACCCCTTGCCGGAGGAGAAGATCCTGCCTTCGACGACGACAGCAACGCCAACGAACACGCCCACGACTACTAATCCCACTAACAGGCCGGACCAGGATGCCAGCAGGTACCAGCGCGTCTACGCCGACTGGAAGCCCTCGAAGACGCTCGAGCAAACGGACGTGGTGGCCAACCTGCAGGCCATAGCCGATGCCCAGCCACAGGATGCACTGCGTCAGTACCGCCGCCAGCGGTCGCAGGATCAGCCCGGTCCCATTGCCCTGCAGTCGATTGCCGAGGAGGATCGGCGCAAGTCGCTCATCCAGAAGTTGGGCGAACGGGACATTAGCAACGAGCGGCTGCAGATCTTCATAAGGAGATCCTCCAGCAGGGATCTCAATTCGGCCATAACGGAGGAGCAGCTGCTGCCGCCCAAGTCACCAAAGCAGCAGGTGTCCACTGACGACACTTTCGCCAGTCTGCTGAGCCACCACAAGAGCCAGAACGAGATGCAGTCCTCCAAGGCCAAGGACGTGGATGCGGATAATATAGAGACGCCGCCGGTGAGCCGTCGAGTGATTGCCACGCCCACGACAACAGTGGTCACGGTGAGCATGACGGACAAGCCGAAGGCAGTGGCGGAGGAGAAGATGGGCTCAGCGGAGCAGGATGCGCCGGGTCACTTCGATCGCCATGCCCTGGCGCGTCGCACGCGGCGCTACAAGAGGCCCACGGACTACAGCAGCGGCAACGAGGAGCTGCTGCCCACCAGCACACCGGAGCCGAAGGCCTCGCCCTCGAAGCCGGAACAACCGCCGCCCGAGAAGTCCAAGCAAAAGGAGCGAACGATCAACAAGCTGGAGAAGGTGGGTCGCCACATCAGCTCCATCAACCAGGAGGATGTGCGCGAGGCCATCCGCAATCTGAAGTCGCCCACGGGCACGCCCGAGCGACCTTGGAGTCCGCCGCGCGAGATCACGCCATCCAAAATGAAGCTGACGGCCAGCGGCCACCACGAGCTCAACGACGAGGGCTTCGAGGAGACCCAGAGCCTGGTCTCGGACACACCGTCCCACGGCAAGGGCGAGAGCACCAACTCATCCTGCAACGAGGGTGTCAGCGAGACGCCTTCCCGCCAGCGTCCGCTGCAGAAGCAGAAGCCCACCACCACCAGCATCACGCAGATGGGCAGCCGGCTGGCCGATCGCCTGCAGCAGGCCAGGGTCAGGGGTTCTGGCTCGGCCACCATCAAGTCACAAAGTCCACAAGCGCAAGCACAAGCACCTGCCACCCAAACGGCGACGGTTAAGAGGAGTCTCTCCGCCAGCAGACCGCTGCGCATGCCCAATGGCCAGCCGTTGGTCAGTGCCGCTCCGCTTAGATCCGCCTCCGCCGTGAGACGCTCGCCGCAGGAGCAACAGGTCCTGGCGGGAGTCGAAAGGAGCAGCTCGAGGAATAGTCTGCGCTCGTCGCGATCCTCCATCAACAGTGGAGCCTCCACGCAAACGGTGGTGAGACGCCTGCCCGCCGTCCAGCGCGCAGGAGCCACTGTATCCGTGGACTCGTCGCCCAGCAAGAGGCCCCTGGCTGCCCAGAATCTACGACCCACGCCCGGACGCGGAGTGCCGGCCAGCAGGAGCAGCAGCAGTGGCTCCAGCGTGGGACCCAGTGTGATTCTGGTGCGCAGCAAGATGTCCAGTACCACGCCGAGAAGTAACATCAATGGCAGCACCAGTTTCAAGGAGAATCAGTCTCAATCGCAGTCCCAGTCCCAGCAGCCGCAGTCCCAATCCCGGATGAGCGCCGCCCGCAGTGTGGTGCTGGTGAAGAACGCCCTGAACCAGCAGCAGCAGGCCAGGATGAGTACCAGTGCCAGTCCCCAGCAGCGGAGCACCAGCAGCAGTCGATCCGTGAGCAGTTTCATGCGACCCACGGCCAGCAGCGTGACGAAGCGCCAGAAGTGAGGGCATCCAGTTCGATCCTCGTCCAAGTTAACGTCCCTAGTTTACACAAGTTACAAACGCGAATGCATCCAAATCCAAGCCGTCCAAGCGACATTTTCGAATTTCTAAGCAGGATCTAAGAAACACACATAATTGTTACAGTTGCAATATTTTGCGAAGTTATACAAATCTTGAGAATTCCCTGCACATTCCAACTGAAGGTCCGCAAATCCTTAATACAAAAAGACAAAAATCTTTCAGACTCTTAAATGTATTTGTGCACAAACAAACAAAAAAAAAAAGAGACAAAAATACTAGCATGTACTACTCAACTAAAACTTAGGATAAGCGAAAAAAAAAACAAAATGTTAAACTCGTATTTTCCATATTTAACATATAGTTGTAGGCATTATTCGATTATACGATCACGTTAGAAGACTTTTTTATAGAAGCGCGTTGTTTACAAAGTGTGTAGTTGAAGAAACCAAAACGACAATTACAAATCTTTAAAATAAAAGAACATAAGCTTTAATCTTTATAATAAATAAACTAGAGAACTACGATCGACTAAAGCTAAGCGGCTATGCCGTCCAGGGAGTTCAACAGCTCGCGCTGCAGCTCGTCCTGGGGCAAAGCGGTGGGATTTACATAGTTTTCCTTGTCGAACCACTCCCTGTGGTTTTCCAAGTAGCTGTAAACGTAAATAATTAGATTGGGGATGGTCTGGAAAGGTTATACACTTACTTGATAAAGGAGTCGAGGTGGGGAAGTAGATCTTCCAGCTTCCTATTGCTAATGGGCGAAGCGTTGAGGAACATGGGCATTTTTACTGGAATAAGGCGGGATATTAATTGTAATGTAAGGATGAAAAAAACTACGACCTACTCATCAGTCTAGCCAGATGGGGAGCGCCAAACACCATGGACTTCTCCGGCGGAGACTCCGCTGACAGAAGCCGCCAGTTGAATGTTTCGTTCAGAAAGCCGCGCATCTCCGGTGGCAATTTGTAGGCAGCCGTGTATGGCGATGAGCGATCGTAGGCCTGCGCCGTGTTCTTCCCGCTGCTGTTCACTATGTAGAGCAGGCACTTTTGCAGCTGCTTCTCGTACTCCTTGCCGCCGAGAATGCCGCCATCGATCTGGCCGTTGGTCTTGCCCGGTCCCACGGGCGTGCCATCCAGCGAGATCAGCTCCGTTTCGCCACCGGGATTGATGAAGTCGTACGACTTGTTCAGTATCAAACTGCAGTTGCGCATGTTGTCGTCCGTGAGGTAGTTGTGGATGTACTCCTTCTCCTCCTTGTACAGCAGATGATCGTCCAGGTGAAACTCGAAATAGATGCGCAGGCCATCCACCACCTCCTTCAGCATGCAGACGCTGCGGGACACAGACAGAGTTATTAGATTGTTAGGGGTATGATTTAATGGTCTGCTTACTTTGACATGACCCGATCGTATTCCCGCTCCATGCGCGCATTCCGGCTCTGCGTGTTCCTGGCCCGCGAGCTGTCCTGCTTGATGCCAATGGCCAGCTCCACGGCCCGCTGCTTGACGAAGTTCTCCATGATGGACACGATGGGCATGCGGGCGGGAAGGGCGTGCTGTTTGCCCAGCTTCTTGACCATGTTCCGGTCGTACTCGATTAGCTCGCGCAGTCGCTCGCTGACGCGCATCATAATGCGATCTTCCTGGTGGACAAAGCGCTCGGCAGCGGGATCCATGATCTCATGGTGCTGGCTGGCCTCTGTGGGTCGTCCTCGAGGGTTCGCCTTTGGCCTGCCCTCGGCGGGGGCGGGCTTTTCCTTTCTGTTGCCACCGCTGTTGTCTCGCGAACGGTTGCCACCGGCTGAGCGATGTGTGGGCGCCATTTCCTGTTCCGCCGGTGGGTGTCCCGTGTCCAGCGGATCTGCCAATGGGTCTTCTGCGTGGGCCCCCCGAGTGCCGCGCTTTTTCTTGGCCACCGGCTTGTCGGGCGTGCCCTTGTAGGAGTAGTCCCCCCTGCTGTGGGTTCAATAAAGTAAGATTAATACGTGTCCATGGCTATATCTTAAGGTTAACTTACATTTGCAGCTGGGCTGCCTCAGCCAATTCGCGCTGCAACTGGCGATTTTCCTCGGTGTCTTTCAGCAGCACTGTGGCGCGAACCGAGCGGTCGTATGAGGGCCGCCAGCCCTGGAAGTGGATCTTGTAGTCGTAATACCTCAATCCATATTCGTCGCGGCGCTCAAAGACGTTCAGAACCTGCAGGGAACACCGGATTAAAGCAAAATTTGCCGTGAAAACTTCGATTTTGACATTTGTTTGACGTTTAGGCATGCGACTATGTGTGTGTGTGTGTGCGTGGGCGAGTGTGTGCAATAGCGCTACCTTGCTGGTGTATAGAACTCGGGCCTTCGATTTATCCGGCTCGTAGCAGAGGACTATCTCGCCCTTGCGGAAAATCGGGATCTCGTCCTTCAGTTCCGTCATCACTTGAGCAAAGAATAGGGTAAATAATTCACTTAAGACTAGTAAATATTGAAAAATCCAACGACGAGCGTCGCTAGAGGTGGACAAACATCGATGCCAGCATCGATATCATCGGTGATTTCAAAGTATCGGTATTATCGATATTTGGCAAGGGTCATCGATGCTCATTTAAATTCTAAGTTCTTAAAATGACAAAATCTATTAAAAGATAACCATTAATAAAAGATTAAAATGAGACATCACTTCACAATTAAGTATTTTATTTGAATTAAGCATCAATCATAATTTTGTCCCCATTTAGAACTGATTTAACCAAAGACTTGCCATACTTATTGTTAGTTTACTTATAAATCACCAAAAAGATATAGACGTGTTAAATTTTTATTCAAACATCGATGAAACATTGATATTTTCCGCCAAAATCATCGATGTACGGAACAGGCAAAAAAACCATCCGGCTTCGGAAATATACCAAAATCTTAATTTTACAATAAAACCGTATATCACTAAAAACACTGATGTGGCGGACTTTTTAATTGTGTATACAAATATTACATTAGAAAAAATGGGTTGTTTTCAATAAAACAAAATAAGAATGATAATAGAACAAGATAAATATTATTAATTCAATATTTTTGTTTTGACTTGTGTAAAACTAAATTTGAAAAGCAATTCTACTCCATATACTTAACATTTTTTTTTAGAAAGTTAGAAACCCTTATTTAAATTATATTTAAATACAATAATATTTTCCTTAATTTTCCTATTAGAATAATTTTCCTATATTTCATTTGTGAAAGGCAGACCTATCAATATACCACGAATAAAAGGTCATCCTGGTTGCTAGGGGAAAAAAAAAACCAAAACAAAGGCATGTCCTGAATCACCTGTTCGTTTTCACACTACGCTGCCAAGTTTTTCGCAAAATCCTGCCATGGCCGGTGCTCCCAACTGGCTCCATGTGGACACGGAGGACGAGAGTCCTCGGCCGCAGCTCACCACCCTCTCCAGCTGCATGGCCCTGAGCGACGTGCAGTGCGACGGATATGTCCGCCTACTGGCGGCGGACATTTCCCTGGACGACGCCGCCGAGGAGCCCAGTGCCACCCTGAAGGTTTTCCGGGGACTCAAGCTCAAGCAGGAACAGCCGCTGCCGGGGATTCCCACGGCCATCGAGAGCCTAGTACATCGACGAGTCGGAACCCAAGACGCCGGGTAAGTTTTTTTAGGGAAATTAATTCTTATTTAAATTAAGTACGGACGTATTATATTTAACACAAGGCATATTAAAAAGCGAGAAAATCTTTTTAGATTTACATATAATTCAATTTGTTTTAATTTTAATTACGTTTTCAGATAATAGTAAATAGTAAAATGAAAAATTAAAATAAATTATGTACATCTATATTTAAATTAAAATAAAACTGCAGTGGATGAATATCAAAGCGAAAACGACTTATATTGAGTAAGAAATCATTGTGTTTCGCCTTAAGCCTATTTCAAATTAAGTCCCCAAAACTTAACTTTATGTAAATTAATATTTCCAGTAATTGCCGTGGCCATTGCCGAGTCCGTACTATTTTACCGCCACCTGAAGCCGTACTTCAAGTACACAATTCCCGCCCAGGAATCCGAGGACCTCGAGCTGGAGGTGTGGCGCAAGTTGCCGGTGATGAAAACGGACACCCATCCCGGCCTGCTGGACTCGCTACGGAAGATTGACCACTCCAAGCTGTCGCGGAAGTCTCAGCGCCTGCTGCAGATGGGCGAGGAGGAGCGGGAGGCCTTCATCAGCACCCACAAGGACTCGCCGGTGGGTCGAGTGGGCAGTATAGTGGCCATGTGCTGCCTGAAGCGCATCTCCAGCGACTCGAATCCGCCCTCCCACTTGGTACTGGCCACGGACATCGGCCATGTCCTGATCCTGGAGCCGCAGGGCTTTAATCTGGTTTTTAAGGGCAGGACCTGCGAGGATGAGACCGCCGTGCCGAGCCTGATCTCGGTGCAGGGAACCTATGAGACGGACTTCTGCATCGTGGTGGCCACAAGGAACGGCGGCGTGTACCTCCTGCGAAAGACCCAATCCGAGGGACAGGAGATATTCAAACTGGGCATCCCACTGACGGGACTGCTACTCCTGCCCATCGATCAGACCATCATCGCCTCCACAATGGACAATCGCTATTTGTGCTACTCGAAGCGGGGCAAGCTGCTGTATCAGGTGCAACTGGCCGATCTGCCCGTCTGCCTCCTGCCGCTGCCCATGACCCACTTGGGACTCACCCTTGTGGCCATTGCCCTCAGAGGCGGCGTGGTCAAGTTCTATCTGCAGCGGTATCTGGTCGATGAGTTCACCCTGGACGAGACAGTGGATGCCATGCTGTACGGTCGCATGGGCATGGAGGATCACGTCCTCACACTCGTCACCCAATCCGGCGGAATAGTGGTGAAGATCCTGAGAAGGGTGTCCCGATTTGAACCCAAGCCCGGAGAGCTGGGGAACAAGCGATCGGTCAGCGACCAAAAGTCCATCGTAGATGCCTCTATTCTGGACAAACCCAAAAAGAGCTCCATCTTTGTGGAGCAGGCAGCAGCGGGAAAAGCAGCAGGCCAAATGTAAGTGTAGCTTATTAATCTATGTAGCTGTTATTATTTTTATTTATTTTGATCACAAATATAAATTTTAATATTTGTTGAGTTTTTTTTCATAGATTACTCATTCAACGTAAATGGATTTTCTAAAAATCCCACTAAAAATGTTTACCATTAATGTTGTGATTGAGTTGAGGTGGCGTGTTTTTCTTTAAGTTTATAGATTACGCGTAAAATTGATAGGACTACCAACGAATTTTGATTAATAATTGATCCATAGTTAGTAAAAGAAATATTTTTGATTGTTAGTAAAGTTGGTTATTATTATATTATTGGTCGGTAGTTTTCCCATTTCTGACTACTACAAGTTTATAAATTCTTGTCCTAAAAATGTAATACCCACAATTTTGACTCAAAATTGATAAAGAGTTATAGTTACTCGGGTTACTTGACTATTTTTAATTGTTATTAAAATGGTATTGTTTTTTCTTCGGAAGTTTTGCATTTCTCACTATTAAAAGTTTATAAATTATTAATCGAAAGATGTTTAGGAATATTGACATTGCCTTATTAATTTTTAGCATACTATATATGCCAAATTATTCAGATATTAGCGGAATTAAACATCGATGTAAAAAGCCTCTGTTCAAGTTTTTTGTATAAGTTACAAAATAAACATATTTCAAATGTTTTCCTTTCAGCAACCTATGGCAGCTTTCAGGTGGAGCTCTGGCGACTTCGCCACTCGGCAGCAAGGGCGACCATCGACGCCATCAACTCCTCGGAGACGACGATAACCGGGGACCTGACCCACGCTCCCGTGAAACTATCCGCCGAGGTCTGTGTCAGTGGACCCGCATTCCGCCTCTACCTCACCATCCAGAACCTGTCCACCTTCAAAATGGCCTCGAATCTGGTGGTTCTGCTGCACGCGGACCGTCGACATTACACGATTGCGCAGTCGATGGCCCGCTTGCCCAGTGTTTTGCCAGGAGTTCCACTGCGAGTGGACTTCGAGGTGGTGGCCGTGCTGGATGCCATGGACAAACTGCCACCGCCGAGCCTCAGCCCGGACAACTCCCAGATTCGCGTGATGCTGATGAAGGCTGGCCAGGCCAAGCCACTCATTGCCGCCGCCGTTGCAATGCCCCAATCCGAGGCAGCCTTCTAGGTATATATACTATACAAAACGATATATGATTGTCATGACAAGATTTCGAGTTTATTTGGCAGATGGAGAGTAGTTCGGATGGGTCGAACCTTAGGCGTACTTGGGGGCGTACTTCTCGTACACCTTGATGTAGGCCTCCTTGGCCGCCTCCTTCGACAGACCCTTGTGGGCGCTCCAGGCCTCGTACATGGCCTTCTTCTTGAGATCCAGGATGCCGGGCTTGTCGATGTTCACGTCGCCAACGGTGGACTGCTTGAACAGGCCGTAGAACTCCAGGAACTCGGAGTCGGTGGGCTTCTTGGAGAATTTCTTGGCCAGTTCGGCGGCTTCCTCAAAACTGACCATATTGCTGGATTTACGAGTGATACTAGTGAAGTCACTGCCCGTCAACAACTGGCTTTTATAGACCCCCATTTAGTTGGCATTACGAAATTTTAATTAATTTGAATACGGCCAGGTGCATTGCCCAATTTTATATCTACATTTGGAGACCCGAACCCGAATTTAATTAATATTTTCCATGGCACTTTAAAGGTAGATACTACTATCTGCTGGGCACTATTCTTAGTACCACAAAGATCGTGCGACTTCACCATGATAACACATGTGATAGGAACTGACTCACGTGAATAAGGTGTTAAAGCAGTGTCGATGACTGTTGGAAATCCGGGCTAGCCTTTAATTAAGTTATTTTGGGCTGTTGACTATCCAGATTTTAGTATATCATTAGCTTCGGGGCTCGACCTAATCAATCAACCAGATAGTGGGTACATAGTGTTGTGCATAGTATATGGCCGATTCAATTTTTGGCAAGTGCAAGTGGGCTGATAAGCTGCCGTCTGACTAATTATATATTTCAATGCCCCTAAGAGGAACTCTCACTTTTCATGATTACCCGGAATATATACTTTATACGATAAGGCCAAGTGGGAACTACAATTGCAATGGGGGGGCAGATAAGATTAGCGAAAGGTGTGAGCCATGTTTGCCAATATATAAATGGTGTTCACGACCAAGTCCGCACAGATTGTTTTTGTTTACCAAAACCAACTAGCTGCCAATATGCCCACCGTAAGTTTTAAGCTACTGCTAAAGCCTTTCAATTGTTTAACATTTTCCCTTTTGCAAACCTTAAGTTTGAGGAGATCGTCGAGAAGGCCAAGAGCTTCAAGAACCTGCCCACCAAGGAGGAGTTCCTAGAGTTCTACGGCTACTACAAGCAGGCCACCGTCGGCGACTGCAACATCGATGAGCCGGAGGACGAGGAGAAGAAGGCCCGCTACAATGCCTGGAAGAGCAAGGCCGGTCTGACCGCCGACGATGCCAAGGCCTACTACATCGAAGTCTACAAGAAGTACGCTCCCCAGTACGAATAAGCGGTGCACTTTCATCTGCATCTGAGAACGCCTAGTCTTAGACCTCTTCCCGTGACCCTTCTGGCGATGCATGTGGTTAGTTGTTGTAACTCTGTGTATTTATTGTAAATTTATAATAAACCAAACACCTATGCATTTAACATAAACAAAACCTCTATCAGTGCCGAACTTTCCACTCAAGTTGCCGAATGCGATCATGCGACCCACTCCCCACCTATCTCAATCTGATAGGGAGCTATCAGCCCTGATATGTTCTGTAAATTAGAAGTATAAATAAAGAAGTATAAATAAAAAAGAGAGTAATTAATTTTTGTTAAATTTCTTTCTAATGACAAACTTTTTTATATAACACAATTATTACCTGATCTTATTATTTTATTTCTCTGTGTGAAGTTTACGGAGAAGCTCTATCAACTCCTTGACTTATTTCCTTTCTGCTTATTAAATTTCTAAGGACTGTCAGAAAATCTATTTGAGTCGACTTCTCCAAGTCTGGTTATCATAAGAAGGCTTGCATCTATTTCGTGTGTCACAAATTTACCAAAGTCTTGAAATGGTCTAGTTTAAATCAAGAAATTACTAGAACTAAAAATCTATAAATTAAATTTATTTATTGCTGTTTCTTAAAATGTCTCACTCTATTTTTTTGAAAAATTAGTCATGAAGAAGACTTTGTTCTACTATGATTCAACAAATTCAACAAATATTATTAAGATGTAGGTAAATTTAATATTTCCGGTCAAGTGAAAACCAAAACCCAAAAACCTTATTTATGAAGTTATTAAATATATGTAAAGAAGTATATTTTTTTATATTTTGGCATTCATAAAAAATTTTTTAAGCAATATTTTGCTTTAAAAAAAATTAAGAATTATTTACACGCTTTCTACAAAAATATTTTACAAAACTTTAACAAAATTAAAGCACTCTTTTAGGAGATGCGTTTATAACTGTTATTAATCAACGTGCGTATTTGTAGCTCTCAGTAAACTTAACTTAAGTATATTTTTTTATATTTTGGCATTCATAAAAAAATTTTTTAAGCAATATTTTGGTTTAAAAAAAAATTAAGAATTATTTACACGCTTTCTACAAAAATATTTTACAAAACTTTAACAAAATTAAAGCACTCTTTTAGGAGATGCGTTTATAACTGTTATTAATCAACGTGCGTATTTGTAGCTCTCAGTAAACTTAACTTACTTTGTAGCAATACTGCATAAGATTTCCGAAAATACGTGGTCAAATAAGTAATTTAAAAGCCAAAACTATGTTATTAGTAAGCTTACATATACTTGCAGTATATGTTTTTTATCAGCTGATGCTGACAAAGAAGCCACGTATATACGTACACTTATAGATTTATGTCACGTTATAATCTATTAGATTAATAGGTCGTTTATAACGGGAGCCGAGAAATTCGTCATTATTTATGGGTAACCATAAAAGTTTTCCAGTCCAAAGTCGAATTCGCAGGTGATTCCAACTGTGCCCTTGGATTCTAAAACATGGTTACTTGGTGCAATAAACGATAAGTGTATCCGGGGGCTATCTTCAATATCGCTACCTTTGACAATGTCGCGCGCTTGTAGTTTGGCAACGAAATTGGCGAAATAAAGATATCGATATCTGCTGATTATCAGCAAAATGGGAATATTTTACTTGGACCAATAAACCAGCAGAAATATGAAAGAGTTTCAAAGCTATATAAGCGCGCCTAAAAGGCCTAGAAGTATTCAATCGTCTTTGCCTTTTCCAGTGGTAAGAACACATTAGTCAAGAATCCTGGTAGTTGAACTACATTTAATTCTGTATTATTTTGTTTCTTACGTCAGCATTACCAACAAGAATCCAAATTTGACAACATGGTCTCCGTAAGTATTCAGCACTTTGGATATAGTGCTAAATGGATGAAAGACTGTTAAAAGATTTTAAAGTGTTACATCAGTCTTATAGTAATGTTTTTGGAGAATAATTTAATAATCTTAAATTTCCCATTGCCAAACAGTTCGAAGAAGCCTCTGAACTCGCCAAGAAGTTCACCAAGAAGCCCACCGATGCAGAGTTCCTGGAGTTCTACGGCCTCTTCAAGCAGGCCACCGTTGGCGATGTGAACATCGAGAAGCCCGGCGCTCTGAGTCTGAAGGAGAAGGCCAAGTACGAGGCCTGGAGCTCCAACAAGGGTCTGTCCAAGGAAGCCGCCAAGGAGGCCTACGTGAAGGTGTACGAGAAGTACGCCCCCATTTACGCCTAAACTGGTTCCCGTTTCCGGGCGCCCCATTTCACCTGCCATCACCATGTTGAACAATAAAGATTATCCGAGATAACAGCATTAATCAAGTGTTTGTCCGGCTTAGCGGGATTTTATTGGAGCTTTTCGTGCAATAAGGCCCATTTCCCTCCACCACTCCTGATCCAAATATCTCCCAAGTTTTTGCGATAGGAGGTGTCCGCTCGAACTTCGATCCGAACACGATTACGTGGCTTCGCTTCAATTTGGTTTGGTTGCCTATCAGGGAATATCAGGTACTGCTATCAGTGCGGCCTGCATTATCACCACAGCGATTGCCTAACCCACTCGAGCGAAAGCTCCCCGAGATCCACCGAGAATTTCGCTGGAGCTTCGCCACACTCTCTCCATAATTCTCGCCGGTGGGGAGCTTTCTCGTTGAGCGCGATCGCGCGATATGGAAAGACTTAAATTGAAAGTCACCGCCAGATTGGAATTCAGACAGTGTTTAGTTCTGCGACAGCCAACACAAAAGTAAGTGCCCAATTTCAGTTGCCCGCGGTCTGCATTCAATTGTCCCAAAAGCCATCAACACCTATCAGTGGCCACTATTGTAGTTGTGACACGAAAAGTTCAAAACTAGATAGTGTTAAGGTGTGTGAATTTTGGGCACCTGCACCTAGGGAAATTCACAAACCAATAAGGCACTGAGCAAAACAAGTATTCCTTGTGACAATCATTCTAAAACAAATATTCTGGAATATACTATACAGAGCTTGGTTTGTTTTGAGTCACTTTGACCTTTGATGTTTGTCGCTTGCTATTTTATACGCTAATAAATTAAATAAAAGTTTACAATTGGCAAATATATTTCTAGATTGCAAGCTTTTGTAACCATATTTGGCAAGTATTTGGCTCAGTGCTCGACACGTACCAAGCCCACGCCCGAATCCATATTGGTCAAAATTGGCCAGCCAAAAAGCGGCCGTTAACGGTTTGCCCGCTCCCTTTCCAAAAATCTTGGCCCAGTGACAAATATTTGCGTCTTCTGCTTCCGCAGCATAATTTCCAAATTCTATCCAAATTATGTATTTCTGCCTGGTGAAAGTCGGACATGTGTGTGGCCCAACAAACACCCATTAGCAAAACACCCATTAGTTCTTTTAAGATCACCAGATGGGGGGCCAAAGTTCAGTTATATTCCACCTGGCTCTGTTTGGCACACGCCAGCCTCCTCATTCGGAACTGGTTTTAGTTATTATGACATAAAACCAAGCACTTTATAAACAAGACTAATTTAACTTTTTTACAATTCCACTTCTTGCAGATAAAATCTAACCCAGTATGTCCCTTTCCGAGGTAAGTACTTCCACCGAAAGATTGTGCACTGATCGCAACAGTGTACTAAATTTAGGGCGGCACTGCGCGATAAGCCTGCTGCTAATCACCTGTTCGATTGCTCCACACTCAGAAAAAATATATTTTACATGAAAAAATTTAATTCTTGAAACTTACTTCTTGAGATGAAATAAAATGTAACTTAAGTTAATGCTTGAAAAGCTGTTATAGATAGAACAATTATATAAATAAAAACTGAATTTGCTTAGGGAATCTAGAAGGATTTAAATTTACGGAAATTTTCTGATTGACTCTTGCCACGATAAAACTTGTTGAAATTACAGGCATTAAAATTAGCTTTTCCTAATAAAATTGATTTTTACAATAACAATTCTGGTGAAAACTGCATTCAAGTAACGATTTGGATTATAGATTCAAAAAGTTTTTACTAGGAGCTAAATATATTTAAGCAAATGTTCACGATATTCTTTGAAACTGAATTTTTAAAGTGTCAATAAGCAAATAAGCAAATAAAAATAGTTTCGTTTTGTATAAGGCAAAAATAAAATATACTTGTTTTAACATAAAGTAAAGATATCATACAGATTTACGGAAATAATTTTATAAAAAATAAACAGCAGTGTTTTAATTACGTACCCTATTTAAAAACCCTCCCTTGTTGGTTGTTTAGTAACATATCCACTATTTTCCCCTAGCAATTCAACGCCGCCGCCGAGAAGGTGAAGAGCCTGACCAAGCGTCCCAGCGACGAGGAGTTCCTGGAGCTGTACGCCCTGTTCAAGCAGGCCAGCGTGGGCGACAACGATACCGCCAAGCCGGGACTCCTGGACCTGAAGGGCAAGGCCAAGTGGGAGGCCTGGAACAAGCAGAAGGGCAAGAGCAGCGAGGCTGCCCAGCAGGAATACGTCACCTTCGTGGCCGGTCTGGTGGCCAAGTACGCTTAAGGGCATTCAAGCCATTAAACCACCCAACCAACCACCAATTAGCGATCTTAACTCAGCTAGAGACTATACACCTATAATGTTACCTTTAATGCGGAATAAACTTTGTATGTTAATTTTGTACTAAAAGATGTGTTGACCCCATGCATTCGCTTAGCCTGGCGCTATTTACCTGGTAAATAGAGGAAGTGGCTGAGGAGCTGCATCGCTTTTTTCATGTACTTTGGACCAAAAACTGGCGCTTGTTAGCGACGCATCGTTAATGGATATTCGAGTGTGTGTTTGCCCAAAAAGCAAACCGGGTTCAGTGTTGGGCGGAAGATATCCGGAAGCGACGACCTTGAGGCACCCATCTAAATCCGCTTAGGACTTAATAGAAGATTGACGAAAAGCTCACGATAATTAAACACGATTTTCCGTGATTCAAGTGTCATTTTCATTAAATGCTTCCGCAACATTGCTTGCAACATTTTAAATGCAGTCGGAACATCAACATGTTGCTACTTGCTGAACCGCGCAACAGGTGAAGCAGAAGAAGAAGCAGACACACAGTGAGAGAGTGAATAAAAGATCAACAACAATGCCGCCGGAGTTTTTTGTTTATGAATGAAAAGCGCAAAGGCAAAACAGCGATAAACGGGTGTGGGCAAAAGGAGCAACAATCTAGGGTAATTTCGGGGGATCGATAAAAAGATACCCTACATATGGAATCTTAAACTGGTTTAAAGATACTTTACGGTCGAGGGTAAAATTTATTTTAATTTATTTATTATTATTAAATGGCATGATTCTTTAGTCATTATAACCACTTGACGTTTCTATTTCCTAAAAGGAGTATAAGTTGTTGCTAACATTTTATTCGGGTGCAAAAAACCAAACATTACACTTTTGCGAAAATAGGAAAATTGTCTTTTCAATATAAACCAGTTCAACCAACGTTAGTTTTTTCCAAGATTAGCTTATGTAGGAAAGAGATACAAAAAAAATGATTAAGAATAATATAATTTTCAAAAAAAAAATTTTTGAATATTGTTTTAACTCAGGATATAAGCCTGGTCAAGATAGTTTATTCTGGGTTAACATACTTAAGGCCTTAACCACTTAAAAAGTGTCCAAATATTTCTACTATGTATGAAAACAAACATTTTCAAACATCTGGAAATATTAAATTAAGTTTACGATTAATTTGTGGGTGTTACGTTCATAGGATCAATTCACCTGTTCCAGAGCACGGTAGCAAAGGTGCTCGCGACAAGAAAGGTGGTCCAAAAGAGAGTCCCAGAGAACTTGGCCGCCAGAGAGAGAGCCGAGAGAGCGTCGTAAAGAGCGAGCGACCAGCGATCGTGCAAAACAAACAGGCAACAACAACCAGTCGGTGTCAGCCAGTCTGACAATTGGGCCTTTGCCGCTGCTTTATCCATTCCGCTCATTCAGTCTTCATTCGGGCCCAAACGCGTTCGCTGGCCAGCGCGCTCGTCACTCCGCTGCCAAACACCCGCCGCCCCTGCTCTCTCACTCGCTTTTGCCGCCCGCTCTCCGCTCGCCTTTCAGTGTGTGCGTGCGCACATACCTATAATGTGCATGTGTGTGTTAACAAAATGTGATTAGCAAAAATACAAAGAAATCAGGCATAGTGGAACAAGGCATTGTGGCTGAAACAACAGTCAACGTCGCAGTGGACATAAATATAAAAACAAATAATATAATGTACACAACAAAATATAAAAAACAAATCTTTAAACATATACACGAAATGCGAAAATTTGCATAAAAAGCAATGCGCTGGCGCGGCAACAAAGCGCGGCCGTAAAAAATAAATAAACGCCAACGGCAATTCTGAATTTTGTGCTTTATCGGCAACAGCAGCAACAATTAAATTAATATTGAACTACACCCAAAGTTAACAAAAGTAGCAGCCATAAAAAAAAAAAAACAACAGCAAAAACTACGGTTGCGGCTGACTTGGCCAACACAACAACACAACCATCAACGTTGTCTACCTATTTTTTGTGTTGTACCCTTTTCAAGTGTTTTTTGTTGCTGCTGCAAGAGAGATACATATAGAGAGATCCGGAGAGCAGGAACCGCAGACACAGAGAGCGTCAGAGATCGGGGCTCAACTCCGACTCCGACTTCGACCAATCCAGTTCCAGTTGGTGGCAGTGATACTGATATGACCAGCTGTCCGCCAGCAGCCACAGATGCAATCCGGTGAGTTTCGCCCATTCACCGTTGCTGCCTTGCCTTGCCTTGCCTTGCCTTGGCTTGACTTGGCTCGGCTTGGCGCATTCAAATTTCCGATTCAAAGATATAATTTTAAGCGATCTTGAACGACTTTCGATAGACTTCTCGTTTTTGATCTATCAACATTTTATTAAATGCGTCAAGATAAACCATTTCATTTTATTAAAAGCAATTTAGATTGTGGTAATAAACGTGATAAAATATTAAAAAATTTAAAATACAATTTGAATTATCAATTATTGGCTTTTAATAATTAAATTTATAGTATTATTATAGATACTTATTAAATAGATACACACAAAATAATGAAGACATTTTAAAGAAACAAGACTTTTCTTTTTAATTATTTTTCTAACATTCAAAAAATGTTGAAATATTAATTAGGTAGATATAGAAAAAATAATAGAAAGCACGTCTTCCCTTTTTAATTTACATGTCTAACATTCAATGTATATTAGGAACTAGTAGTGAACCAATAGATAAAGCCACATGTAAATAACAATTTTTAAATCAAAATAATAATTTGCGTTCCAAAGTTAAGTTTCGATTGATATCTCGATCTTAAAATTTGAAATTCAATATGAAAGTGCGTATAGACAATAGTTACCCATGATATGTCCAATTATATTTGTGTAGATCAAAGTCATTATATTTGAAAGAAAAAACATTTAATATTAGAATTTCACCGGTATTTACTTGTTCTTGTTGGGCAGGTAAAAAGTTAGCCAGGTAGCAGCCTTAGAGATTCAGCGATCGCAGGCTCCGCCAAACCCATTATAAAGTGCCAAAATTAGTGCGCCAGTGTTAGTGGGGCTTTTTGTATATTTTCGTGTGAGCTTCTTGTTGTTGTGCTAATTCGCAGCAATTTCTTCGTTCGCCGCCTTTTCATTAATAAGTTTCACGCGCCGCTCATTTTTCAACATACTCGCACTCCTTTCCCCCAACCACCCTCGTCAGTGGATCGGATTACCGTGTTGATGTTGTCTTTACTTTTCGCAGTCCCCAAATATTGGCAAAAGGGGCCAGCGGGACGAATAATTATAATTCTTTGCTAATTCCTCCGTATAGGAAGTTTTTGGCTTTGTGTGTTGGGTTGATAACATATTTTAACTGGTGATGCAATAAACGCAAAGACTTGGCTAACAACTTTGATGATTGATTTTCAATATTATCTGAGCTACAAATATTTTGTGCTATTCTGATTACCGTTCAAGAGTTTACTACCGATATCCAGAATAAAACTTGTCAAACATGATCGCAACCAGATTTTATAAATTAAAGCCATTTAGGATCAATTACAGTTGACTGGGCAGTTTGTTATTTTGGATAATTTTCGATTTCAACTGTTTGCTTAGCGCCGTATTTTCGCTTTGACTTTTGTTGTAAATTAATAAAGTGTTGTTTGGTTGGCTTATTTTGGAACTAATATTTGAATCCATCCCCTTATCAAAGTTTAGATTGTTTCCATACAATCACGACTCGATAAGCTATAATTACCGATGACATCGGCAACCCAGATTTCAGACCACAGACAAATATATTATCAATCCGAGCCATCCTTTTCTATCCCACCCAGCGGTGGCGATGACTGTCTGCGCATGCGTAGGGTAGCCAGAAATGGATTGTTAGAGGTAGTGAGTGGAAAACTAGTTTTCCGACAGCTACTAATACTAGTTGTGTTTTGCGACTGGCCGCCGCCAAAATCTCCTTTCCCCCATGCCGCCGGGCAGACTTTGAGCCGACGAAGTGTAATCACAGTCGCAAGTCGCAAGTTGCAGGTTGCAGGTTGCAGGCTGGCCACTGGCAACCAAGTGGCAGGCTGCCGAGACACTTGACGCTCCTCCGGGCACATTGGCCAGGTATGACAATGGAATGCACAAACAAGAACCAAACACTTGTCAGGCACGCAATGCGACTCGGTTTCGGAAAAGCGGAATGCTCGCTGGATCAGAATACGTATACGTCCAGTGTGACGGTTATGTGAGCCGGCGGTCCGTTTCGCGGAAACTCCCTACAAGGAGACACACGGAGGCCGTGCCACTCGGCCGGTTGGTCCAGCCCTGGCCAACAGGTAGGGTTACTCATAGCGGACCATCTCTGCTCTGTCTCCATCGGAAAATTGAGTCATTCGCACGCTCTTATGAAATACAGACGAACTTCCATAAATCGAACAGCGATCTTGTCACGTTCAAGATCTAGAACTTGCGTGCGAATGGCTTTTACCAAGAATATTCATTTATCAATTTTGCGTCATCAGGTATACATTTTTTTTAGATCTTTTCTTAAAAAATTCAATTCAAGAACCTTTTTTACCCTAAGCTGTCTATTTTTGAGGTTCTTAACTTATGTTAAAAATATATTAGTTTCACTGGTGTTACTTTTCTTGACATTGTAAGATTATATTAACCAAACTTAGATCCTAATTCTAGGAAAGCACTAGATTTAAATTTGAGTTACAAAATAAACAACAACTTAATTTGTTTTTTTTTATTTTAAAACGCAAATATCGATTTATATCTCCGAAGTTTTAAATATTGAATGATTTTGAAATTTAAATAGTTTGTGATTTAAATACATCCAGAGCGAGGTCATTACAAATTTGTTGGCCAAATCATAATGATGAAAAGGGTAGTTGGTTTGTTCATAATTTAAGAACCAAAATGTCCGAGACTAAGAAGTTGGACTGTATTAAAAAGGGCTTAACTAACTAATCTACTTGGTGGCTGTTTTACCATTTCTGAACTCTGCCATTTTGTGGAGCAATGCAAATAGAATCTAAGCGGAGAGTTATGGGGCCTCGAATTTTGGCACAGCCTTTGTTTCCACTCTGTCTCCGAAATCTGGGGACCACGGGGGCCTCCATACCCTATACCACCGTCCCCTGTCCCCTGTCCCCCGTCTGCTTCCCTCGATTGCTGGGCCTGGGGCTTCGTGTGTATTAACCTGCCGCACCGGTTTCGGTTTATGTTTTAGCCAACGCCATCATCCATTACTTATACCCAAACCCGAACCCGTACCCCTGCCCGCACATATGTGTGTTTCTATTTCTCTTTTAATTTTCTCTCGGGCGCTCAAAGTTGCTGCTGCTGCTGTTGCTGTTGCTGCTGCGACTTGTTGCTGCTTCTTTATTTATTTTTTAACCAGTTTTTCTGTTTGTTGTTGGTGCTGCAACCTGAGCGCGAATGAGCCATAAATAACAACAACAACAACCACAGCAGCCCAGTCGCTGTCTTCTGTCCCGGTTTCCAGGAAGCAAATGTCTGTCCGTCCGTCAGTCCACCAGTCCGCCAGTCCACTAGTCCGCCCGTCCTCTCGACGGCTAAAACCGTCTGCAATTCGCGTGCAGAGCCGCTTTGCCTGCCTGACTGGCCTCTATGGATTATGCAACTCTTGGGTTTTGGTTTTGGTTTTTATTTGAAAATTTAATAACCCGGGCGTTGGCGTTGGCGTCTGCTTCCTTGATGGTGCGACAGACCCGAGAAATGACTTTTCTGACAGCTTTTCAGCGCTCAGCGCCCACTCATTTGGCCAGCCAGCAAATTCCCGGGTGATCCGCTAAGTCGCGGCTAATCCCTTGCCGGAATTTTGCGCATCTAATCAAAAGACCGTGTCGCCTGCATTCCACGAAGGTCCAAAGAAGTCGACGGCAAGTTGGCCAAGAATTTAACGAGCTGGCAAACAAGCGGCCAAGTGCAAGTGGGCAAATACAAACACCTTTTGCGGGAAACCCCACGGAAAACAGAACCGAATTATTTCAGGGGAATTGTTGGCGGAATCGCTGGCGGGCCATACGGTGCAGATTCTAGAATAAACAAACTACACCGCTTGGACAGTCCTGCACTCGTTGCTAATAATTTGAAGGTTCCATAAAGATATTCGACCCATATTAGATGGCCATAAAGATAGGAGTTATGGCAAATCATAATTGGCTAGGATTTCTAGTATCACAGAATATATACGTACCTATATGGGTATGTAATCGTACGTACTCCTCGTTAAGTACTTTTGTACAAATTCCATCAGAGGCTGTGCAAGGGCATCTCGGTGCGAGTATCTAAGATAAGCATCGAGGCGATGCAACAAGTATTTAATGTCCGCGAAATATCTATATTTATACAACTATATATGCACTTTCGCGGAACGCGAGTATAGAACTGCTCTGGAACAGCAAATATTTTGGGCGAACCTCACACATTCGGACTAGTTCGCTTTTGCAAATGCCCGACGATAAGATAAAAAGTGGCTGCCAGAGACGCCTCGACTTTGGCTATGGGCCAGCGCCAAACATGGCAGTGAAAAATGCAGTGACTAAAATAAATAAATACACCCGACTAATTCTCATTTAATCAAGTCGCATTCCAACGATGTCTGATTTCTGTTGCACTTGAGCTATCAACTTGATTTAAAAAGTTTGTAATAGACAATTTAATAAGTAAAATTTTTTAAAATAAGTATTAAGAAATTACATATAAATCCTTTGATATCAAATATTTGTTTTAAATATATTATATTATAAAAATATTAATATCAATATTTTACTAAATGGAATATATAAAAATTTCTTAATTGTAATTTTAATAAAAATATTAGTATATATTCTTTTCAATTAGGATCTACACAATTTCAGTCGTTTGAAGTTGTATACAAAATATATTTATTTCTCCAAAATCCATTTTTCAATCCTTAATAAAATCTACACCTTTTTAGTTGCCACAGATGAGGAAATTGAACCAACCTAAATAGGGAGAATTCTCCAGGATGCACGAACTTTTTAATAAAGTGCTAGCCAAGCGCGATCTCTCCCGAGCCGGAGATCTCTTCTCCGTGCCGGATGCTGATATCGTAGACGACATCACGGAGGTGGTAAGTTATCCCCGAATGCTCTCTGAAATATAAACTAATTTCATTAAAATTTTTAGCTCTCTGAGATCAGTCCGATCATCTCGCATGCGGACTACGTGAAAAACAATAATGACCAGAGCGTTGTGGAGATCTGTGTGACAAGGGTGCTTTCCTGCATTCGGGAAACCCGCACTGCGGAGCGTTACTGTGCTGCTCTGGTGGATCTTCTGAAGACCTGCCTGCTGTGGAACCTCCAACCGGCGGGAACCACAAAAGAAGAGCCACCTCATGCCAAGATCGCCGCCGACATCATCTCTAGCATTTTTCTGGTAAGATTTGCTAGGATTAAAGAAAGGTTCTGCTAGTTTATTATAATATTGATATTGTTTTATTGAAACTTCTTACAGAACTATGACAAGAAAGAACTGATGAAAATAGCCCTTCCCGTCGCCGTGCAGTTTTTGCCGAAAGGAAACCGAGAGCTATCAAGAAACCTAGCCAGCTACTTGTCTCTGGCGGCCATTGATCATGCCTGTCTGCTGAGTCCGCACACGGAGTCCGTGATGGAATCCATCTTGTCGGGAAACTACGGTCTACTCCGGGTGCTCTCGCAGGTGTACGAGGTGGCTCCGGAGGCGGTGACGCCACATGCGCCGCTTCTAATGCCCCTGCTGCCGCAGTGTGATCCCCAGGAGCGGATGGCGGTGTTCCAGTTGTATCTACTAATAGTGCAAAAGTCACCCGAAGTCCTTGAATCGTGCGTTCCACAGCTTTGCGGCTTTCTGCTCGACAGCGACACCTCCAGCATCACCATGCAGATCCTGCTGAAGCTGGCCCAGCACTCGCCGAGCATCCTTATCGATCACTTCGAGCAACTGCGTCTGGCGGCCAAGACAAATCCGGGAACGATTCCGCTCTGCGCCCAGATAATGACCACCGCGGGAATCGGTAGCAAGGAGACTGCTCAGCAGGCCCTGGACTTTGTCCTGGAGCACCTGCCCACCCAGGCACTGCTGCAGCAGGAGGCCACTCGTCTCTGCTCCGCCTATCCGGTGTTGTTCACCGACAAGGTCCTGGCCTGCGTGCGTCAAAAAAACGCAGCGCTCAGTTCGCAACAGGATGTGGGAAATGGCTTGGGCAACAAAACCTCCGGCGGTGTCACTATTGTCAGCCTGAACAGCTCCAGTCCCAGTCCGCCGCCAAAGCCAGGTGATTTTAGTTATATTGTTATATATACGTTCTGCTTCTTAGTGAGAACATGTACAATGACAAGTATTATAAGAAGTTATTGTTACCGAACTGCCATCAAAGAACTAACTTTTTATTAAAAATGTACTTTTCTGATTCGCTTTTTAATACGGGTTTTCATATTTATTAATTGATTAACATGAATTCTTTGTTGTTTCTACCAAACCACAATCAAAAAATAACTAATTTTAAATAAAGAAATTATTTTACCGTTTTTTTTTTAAATACAATATGTCTTCTGTTACTTATCAATTAACAATTGCAATACTTTCTAGTTCCCATTGCCGCACCGTCCATCAACACAACTATCATTCAGCCGGCCAGCGGAGCCAGTGCCATGCCCACAGCACCTCCGGCCTCCGCCTCCGCATCCACCTCGGCGCCCATAGCCACCTCCACGCCCGTATCGGCTGCCACGCCCACTCCCCAGCATGCTGGCTACACGCGGCGTGTGAAACTGGGCGATTCGAGGAGCACAGGTCGCCTGCATCCCGCCAGCAACACGCACCGGAGTGTGACCCGGTTGAATGTGGCCAGTGGATCCGTGGGAGGACTTCACAAGAGCATGACGCGGCTGAGTAACTCGCAGATAAACCAGCAGCCAGGAGGCAGCTCCAACGGCAATGTGGTGGTGCAGTCGGGAGCCACTCCTTAAAACGGCAAGTGCCTTCAGCAATCCGCCCGTGACTCCAGTACCGCCACTGAGCAACAACGTGGTCATCACTGGACACAATCGACATGGAATACCTGTGACCTCCGGCGGAGTGACGGTGACCACGTCGCCCACGAAGGTGCGACCCCACTCCCAAGGACCCTCGACGCTGCTCAACTCGAGTACGGTGCTGATGAAGTACAGTACGGATGCACTGAACCAATCGGTGGGCTCGATCTCCATACCGCAGTCTTCGACGGCGGCCACTTTGCCGCCAGTACAGACGCAGAATGCGGTATCCGTACACCATGCCTCTCCGGCGCTGCCTCAATCATCCAGCAACGGCAATGCCAAATCGGTGATGAAACTGCCTGTCAATGGCAATGTAAGTGGTGTCCAGATGTAAACAAATCAGTTAAAAATAAGTAACGTATTTACAGAGCGAAGTGATTGTCTCGGGACCCACCACCAATGTGGCACCTCGGCGCAGCGACAATACCAGTCGCACTCTACTGAATGCCAACAGTGTGATGGACCAGCGGATGAGCACCTTCGAGCCATACCAGATAATGCGTGATCCTGTCCAGCAATTCTGCGAGAAGAACTTTAACTCGATTAAGTCGTACATGGACGAGGTGTCGCAGCATTTGCCGCCGCCCACGCGCTGCAGCATCGAGGGTAAGTCCTTGGAGGTCCTTCTCCCGCAATCTCTAACTCCTTTCCCCCACCATCCCCCACATAAATACACACACACCCCGCACACAAACACATCACACAGTTTCCAATGAATTCGCAGAGCGTCGGACCAAAAAGGTGGCCAAACTGCACTTCGCCTGCCAGATTCGTGGACCCCATTGCCTGTACTCCAAGACTTGCTTCACGATGCGAACGCGAAACCCCAAGACCTGGATACATATGATGTTCTTGGACTTTCAAGTGCGGCATTTTGTAGGTTCTAAAACAACTTAAAGTTAAACGACATCATTCTCATCTCGTTTTATTGCTGTGTTTTAGGTCAAGGAGAAGTGCGTGCTGAGCACGCGTGAGTCTGGCATTAGCAATCTCAAGAATATCTGGCAGATACTCAAGTGCGAGAATCGCAGCTTCACCGAACTTGTCACCAGCCAGTTTCCACAGGTCAAGGTGGGTTCCTTCTTAACAATAAAACACTTAAATCTGCAGGAAATTCTTCTGTTTCGGAAAAGGATAACGAAGATTCTCAACTCAAAACTTAAAAAAACATAAATGATAAACCTTTTCAAAAATACCAAAATTCGCACATAGCAACCTTTTATTTTTAAATGTTTTAGGAGTTAAATTTATTTTTTGCACTAGACAAGGATAATGAAGATTTTAAAACCACAGTTAAATGTAGCTATTTTGTTTAAATTACAAAATATGATTACTTTGTTTGACATCTTTTGTAATTTAACCGAAATTGCTACATTTAACTTTAATTTTAATCTTTTCTTTTTATTCTGAAATGTGTTTTCCAAAATAAATAGATTTATTAATCGATTTTTTTTCATTGATCTTGCAGGACCGGGAGATCCTGGTGAACGAGCTGCGCCACTCGGGCTTCCTGGACGTTTTTGAGGTCTCCAAGACCGACAAGTCCAATCCGAACTGCAACGAGTTGGAGTACCAGTGGGGCTGCTTCCTGTGCAACCATCCGGATAAGGCAGTGGGATTCCTTAACGGCAGCAATCAGCCCATGATCGAAGGTCAACTGAAGGAGAAGAAGGGCAAGTGGCGACTTTTCAGGCGATGGCGCACGCGGTACTTTACCCTGTCCGGAGCACATTTGTCCTGCAAGGGATCTGTGAGTATACCACATAAATGGAACACCAAAAGATACTAAATCCAGAACTCATTTCAGAGCGGTGGCGAGAGCATCGATGTGAACCAGATACGATCGGTGAAGGTGTCGCGGGGTGCCCGCAACATACCCAAGGCCTTCGAGATCTTCACCGCCGACCAGACATTAATACTCAAGCCCAAGGACGGCAAGAATGCCGAGGAGTGGGTGCAGTGTCTCAGCATCGTAGTGGCCCACTCACAGGCGCGCGACAATCCCACGGCCAAGACGAACAGCTTGCCGGCCCGCAGCATGGGCAGCAGCAAGCCATCCTTTTAGGATGGATGGATCCCATAGTAGTCCCCTCCAGATCCATCCCAACCCAACCCCATTGTGAGATTATTTGTAAATGTAAAGACAGAGCAACGGCAACACACAAAAGACAAAAACATACAAAAGGAACAGCGAGCAGAGGACTCTGCTGTCTATTATACATACACACCATATATAATACTATATATAATTCTTTTTATATCGATATATATATACCTTAGGCCTACGCCATTAGACTTATCTAGTGTGTACTTACCATTTCAAGGGATTTCTAAAATTTTGCGAAATTGTTTTTATCATTTATAGTTGATTTTTATACATATGTATTTAGTTTATGCTTATTTATTGTACGTGTATTAAACAAACAGCTTGCTTTCGAATTCGAACGCATTAGTTATCATTTCAGTACGCGGGGTCTGGCCTAGTCTAAACCCTTTTTTCACCTTCCACTAATGACTGAATAGCAAATTGTAGCTGCAATTATAGTTTTGGCAATGCGGCAAGGTATTCGGTTTGAGGCATGCCGTATCTCAAAGGATATTTGTGGCGTTTACCTATAAGCAAATGTTCGCTTCTTCGAACAAAACTAATTTATTCTAAGTCTGCTTTGTGATTGGCGTTATTTTGCATAACTAATGTGGCATGATGGAGCATTTATTTTTAAAGTGCTACTCAACTTAACTGTAGGATAAATTTATTTCTAGGAATTTGCATAATACTTGAGACCGAATACTGGTTAAGCCATTACTATTGAACAGGGCCACAGAAAAACATTTTCAGACGAAAAGTATGCAGCATAGAAATTTGTAAATGTTGCAATGCATGCTACATAAGTGAAATGCAATAACTAACTGAAATGTATTTTAAGATCACTTGTGCAGTGACTTTTATAAATTTAGTCGACATATGGAATGCAATGATTTCTTTAAAATATACTTTTCTTTGGACGTGGCTAAAACATCTAGAACTGCAATCGATGCCAGTTTCGCTTTGAATTGGACGCAAACATTTGTAACTAACTACGTAAAAGTACCCTACGCTCAAGATCTAATAGTTAACTAGACGAATAACAACAGTTTTTGACACAATTCAAGGCGTGGTGGACGGCACATCGCCATTGGCATTGTGATCCGTTTCGTTGAGTTCGAGCAGCTGCGTCCAGTTGGCATTCGTCCTGACGACCTCGATGTCCTGCCGCAATTGCTGGAGCGGGGCATGCAGCTCCATGAGCAGACCATCGTCCAGGACACGGGACACATGCTCAAGTTGATTGGCATAGATCCTAAGGCGTTCCACATTATTGTTATCCTGATGTATGTTTTGGATCTAAATAATATTACGTTTTTAATGTGAAGATTAAAGCTAAGTGGGAATAATGTCACCTGGCTGCCAGCCATAGTTTGGAGGTATCCGCTGACTCGTGGATCCTGCAGCTGCCCGCCCGCCTGCCACATCTTGAGCAGATTGAGGATTCCCAGGACATCGCCCTGCTCGGAGTCCTGGCTTGGGGAAAGCAGTCGCATGGGCGGGAACTCCGTGGTGGGCGACAGCTTTTTGTAGCTGCTGCAGAGTGTGCTCAGAGTGCAGATGTCCTCGTTGAGACGCTAGCCAGGATTAGCGAGGAATGACGGCGATGTTGGAGAAGCAGTAGCGTAGTGGTTACATGGCAATTAGTTTGAGGGTCTCATTTTAAACGAAATAGTGCACTTTTGAACTTGATTTGCGACTGTCGTACCATTGAGAAGTCGTTTGATGATGTTTGTTTGATGATTGTGGTGATGATGATGAAACAATGGTGAAAGAAATTATATCGAAAGATTGTTCAACAGCTACGACTACGGCAAAGAGAACTCAAGAAGTAAATAAGCCAGGTAATTTATTCAAAATTAAGCTCTACAACTAAACTAAATTAATAAAATAAAATAAGATCGTGATCGACATATGAGAATATATCTGGCGTGGCAAAACGATAACGATATATAGAAATGTCTTCGAAGGAGGAGCAACACAAAAGTCCAAAAAACGCTCGGCGGCAATCAAGTCTTAAAACCTTACGTCGATCTCGTTGCGATGGCGCTGCATTTCGGCCTTGGCGCCGCCAAGGTCACTGCCCTTGATCATCAGCTCCTGGGTAGCGTCCATGAGTTCGTCCTGCAGCTTCAGATTGATGTCCTCCAAGTCTTTTAGTTTCTCCAGCATGTCCTCCTTATGCTGCTGCAGTTTGTTCCTAAAACAAACAAATAATAATGTAAATTCCATTGTATAACACATTTTTTACGACTTACTTGTCAACTATCAATTGCTGTATGCAATTGTCGTTGTCCAGCTGAACCAGTCGCAGGACCTTGAGCAATTTGGTCACCAAGGTGTCCACTTCGATCACCTGATCCACCACAGCCTGAGCGGTACTGTATTCCATTAGCGAGGGCAACTCGGCCAGCTCCGCCAGTGAATCATGGCAACTCAGCTCCTCTGTGTTACACTGATCGCGAGGACTGTGATGGTAATAGTAACAATATAGGTAAGAGGTCTTGTATAGAATCAGCTAAAGTAACTCACTTCATGGGCAGGCCATTCATCTTGTGCATATGCAGCTCCATTTGCTGCCTGTTGGTGATGGCCTGGGACAACTGCTGCAGGGAGTCATCGCCTCCTGTTCCTCCATTCAAATTGTTCTGATGGCTACATTGACTAATCAATTCCGTGGGCAGCTCTATCTGGGATATCATTCCCGTGCAGGAGGAAACCATGTTGTGCGAATGCGAATCCGGGTGAACCACATCCTCCAACACATTGTCCATCATCAGGAGGCAGGTTCCGTCTCAGAGTCCAGCATTTCCGTGGAATCGGAATCGTCTGAGGGGGTTTATGAAGTTAAAATACAAAATCTAAGGTATGTTATGCTCGACCTACCTCCATTTCCCTGAGGCTCATGAGCCGTGGCTCCTGTGTTCCCCGCCTGAGCCGATCCTGCTGCCACTCCGTTCCGTTTTCCCGTCTGGCGAAGAGACAACCGCTTGCCGGAATGGGTGGTGGCCTGGCGAATGGCACCGATGACAGCGGCTATAAAGGACTGATTGCGCTGGGGAGACAAGGAGCCATCACTGGCCAGGACCAGGGTGTGAATGGCATCGCCAGTGGCTGCAGGGCAGATGGGCAGGTCCAGGCCATTGGGCCTTTGGCCGTTCTGAACCTGCTCCGATTCCGCTTGGAAGCGAATGTCCTGGAAATATCATCAATATCATCAATAAGTACTGAATAAGCAGCTAAACAACACTTACCTCCAAGTCCTGCTCGGAAATACTGTAGGAGTAGACCAGTTGCTCCACCAGTCCATCCAAACGGGAGTGCAATCCCGACAGGGCAGTGGAAGCCCCGGCCACCGAAGCATTCTGCTGGTGAATTAGCTCCCTCGATTTGTTCTCCAAGGCGGAGAACTTAGTCTGCAGCAGACGGTTCTCCTGGCGACGCTGCTCATTAAGCCGCACCAGATGCCGGCACTCATCGCGCAGCACTTTGGCCTCCTCCTCGCGATTGGCCAACTGGGATTTGACGGCTTGGTAGTCGGCTTCCAAGTCACGCAGAGCATCGCACTGGGCTGCCTTCTCGTGTTGCAGGAAATCCTGCAGTTCACTGGACTCCTGTTCAATGGCGGCCTTTTCCTGCAGCAGCAATTGCTGAGTGGCCAGGGATCTTCGCATTTCCAGCTGCAGGGCGCGACACATGGACCTCAGCTGACCGATCTCCTGCTGGCGCTCGAAAAGCTCATGGCCACTGATCTGGATCTGGGACTCCAGCATGAGGAGACTGTCGTGGCCACTGCCATCGCCACTGTCCTCCGACGTGGGTGTGCCCGCACTGGCACTCGCCACTCGCGCCAGCTCCAGCATGCCCATCACCCGCTCCGTATTTAGGTGCAGCTCCTGCTGCATGGCCAGCTTCTCCTCCCGCTCGCGCTGCAGTTTTCCACTTAGCTGGCGCACCTCCTGACGCAGCTGCTCCAGCTCAAAGTCCCTCTGATCCGGCTCTGCTTGGGTGCTCTGATTCCGCTGCTCCACGGCGTCCAGGGCACGGGTTTGCAGCATGCCACCGCCCAGCACTTGCTCCAGATCCTCACTGGTAAGAGCCGTTTGCACGGCTGTCTCGTGATAAATTCGTGTCCTGGGCATCACCGGCTGAGGTCTCCGCAGGGAATTAACCTTGGCGGTGGCGGGAGCCAAGCTCCTACGACTCGTCGGAACCACCATCACGGAGGAGGTCATGCGGGAATCCACGGCTGCTCGGCTGATGGAGTTGCTTCTGGACAGACGACCACCGGTCAGATCCTCCACGGACTGCTGCTTCCGGCGACGCGGTAGCGTTCCTCCGGGCGCAGGACTGCCCCGCATCCTGTTTGCCGTCACTTCGGGGGTCACTGACATCCCGCGACGAGCTGCCCCCCGATTCGCCGGCCAACGACCATCGTCTGAGGGAGTTCCCGGTGTTCTAGCTCGACTCAGGGAGGGAGTGCGCTGCACATGGGTGAGCCGCTGGACGGACTGGGCGCGATTCAGGGCATTGGGCAGCGTATCCGGTTTCTGGGGGCGTGCCAGGCGGACCGAAGTGGGCGTGGCAGTGGAGCTGGGCACTCGAAAGGAGGAGGAGGTCGAAAGGCGCGACTTGTTCGAAGCGGAAGTGGTCGGCGTTCCCGGCGCCGCACTATTTCTGGGCAGGCTTTCGGCTCTCTTTAAGTTGGCCACTCGACCACGCAATTGATCCTTGGCCGGAGTTCCCATGGGCTCCGGCTCAAACATGGCCACTTTCTTCTTCACCGAACCAGTTCTCCTGGGCGGCGTCGTCTTTTCACTGCCCGTCTCACTGGGAGTTTGGGTCACAGTGGCCACCTTCAGTTCGCAGCTGTCGTAGATCTCCTCTAGACCATTGCTGCTGGTGTAGCCGCCACTGGTGCTGCTCAGGCCACGTTGCAGGGTGACCCGCGACAGGCAACAACTGGCCACATCCAGCCCACTGTCGCTACCATCGCAATTGCTCGGCGTGACCACGGATTCGCTCAGCTCCAGGCTGCTCATGCCCACAATCAGCTGCTGCTGCTCCTCCAGGCAGACCAAATGCTGCTGTTACCTCCGCTTGCGATGCCATCTCGAACAGAGTGGCGGACATGGCCGAGCACTAGTCCTCTGTGGATGTAAAGAAATGGAAAAGGAGAGATGGTTAGTCGAGCACTGGAGAGCAATAGATTTTTTAAATGTTATGTGTAGCACACACGATTTTTAAGAAATATTTAATTTTACAATCGATGTGACTAGCGCAGTTAATTATAAGTGAGGTATTCAAAAAAAATTCAAATATTGTTTCTAATTTACTATAGCGCATTTAATTGTAAGTTTTATAGTTATACGATATATATTTGACATCCTAGCACCTCAAGTAAAAACTTATTATTTAATGTGCTAGTCACGAAAAATTAATCTAAATCTTTTTAATCTCATTACTAATTTTTTATTGAGCCATCCCCGATGTCTTTTATTTATTAAACAAAACTGCTTGTAAGGAAGGATTAAAAAAATAAAACTAATATATTTATTGTATCTATTTAACTAGTATCCAATTACAGCAATGATCACATCAAATCAATTTAACATTTTACGTATTAATTTTTAATAAAATGCTTTATCTTAAAATCTTGGGATCTGTTATAGACTTTAACAAAACAATTGATAAAAGTCAAGTAACAGATGATTATTTTTTGCAAAATCTTTTTTCCTGTGATTCACAGTGATTCACTTGGGGCGACCCACATATCGGGATGCGTATTTTTGGGATGCTGGCATTTCGGACCGATCCCCATTTCCCGCTCCCATTCTCTCGGCATGCGACACAAAACAAGTTGCATGCCACCGACCTTTTCCCGAATGCAAAAATAGGATTTGTCGAATACAATTCATTTTTTCGGTCAAGTTGCTCGGCACGCAACCCAACAGATGGACGATGGACGACGGAGGACGGAATCGTGACCAGGACAAGTCGGTTGGATATGATTGACTTGAACTAGTTTACAGGAAAACGACACAGCACGAAATGTTATGCACCTGCCGACATCCCAACGAACTGGGCCAGCGCCTGGGTCTGTCGCAAATAAATTATGAGGAGCATTGTCTCGTGGGGTCGTCATCGTCATCGTCGTCATCGTCGTTATCGTCGAAATACTTGAGGTTGTCTGTGCCAGCACACACGTTTATTTGGCTGTGGCTGTGGCACGTTGACCCACCTCGCAGACAGATGTGGCCCATCATCATTGCGGAACTTTCCAAATTCGCAACCAATTTGGTATGCCACATTGTTGTGCCAGAAATTTGCTTCGCAATTCGCACTTTATCACAGCCTTCATCATTCTAGTTGAATCGCATTGAGATTCATACCAGACCAGGTCAGTCTGGCTTATTGAAAAGTGATTTTTATTTTCGCAGGGTCAAAAGGGTGCTAATAAAAGCTAATTATCTCGAACGTTTCAGCATTTGAATGTTTTCGAGTATAACAAAGTATCAACTAAGATTAAACAAATTTTAGTCCTAGACTTAGTTTTAACCTAAAAAAACATGAAACCTAACTTTCGTTTATTAAAAAAAGAATTATAAAACGATCCTGTCTTTATGTTTTTAGTTTTTAAATAATAATAATTGATGTTCTGAACCCTATTCTTGTAAGCTATGAACATGTACCGAATTTAAGTAATATACATTTAAACCGAGTAAGGGTATTTAGCTTTCACCACATATAAATTTAACTTTTGTTTAATTTTCTTGCTTGCTTGGCTTTATATTACGGTCCCAGTTAGACACACGTCATTAGCGTCATGTTTGTTATGCGATCTCCCAGAGATTTGGGCAAATTTTGACGATTTCATCACGGCGGAGGTGAGTTTGAGTGCGAAGGGAGATCTTAATGAAGTTGCTCTAGTTTTCAGCAAATTGGAAGTTTATTTGAGGCGAATTACCGTGCACAGCGAGTGCCCACACGACCAAACCTGGCCAATTGCCAACCGGTTTAGGAAAGGAATGCCCTACCCCTCTTTCTCTACCCGTTTTTTATTATTTTTTCAATTTTCTCCAGCCAGAGTGGAAGATCCTGCAAACGACCTTGTTTACGATATGTTAAAGGCTGTCTCAAGTCGTGCCCGCCACTCGGGCAATGCTCGAGTTGACTTTAAAGAGACGGTTCGTTGCAGCCGGCTTGGCTCGTTTTCCCATCTCGAAATCCAGACAAGACAGCCCCCTAATGAAGACCACTCGAAAGCGCTGATGGGGAAGAGCCTCCAAGAGCCTCCTCCTCACTGACCCCCCAGTAGGGTGCTAAGAACGGCAAAGCGAAGCCATAAACAGTCACATGTCCACACAGAGATACAATGCTATACAAACACAAAGTATCTGCTGGATACTGGATACACATTCAGTACCAAGCGGAGAAGGGCAAAGGAAGGGAAGTCGGGATTGGGAAAGCGAACGGGAATGAAGTTGTCGCCGGTAATCCACGAATCGATCGAAGAGCCATGGCCCTGACAGTGAAAGATGCAAGTCTGCCGAGATGCCAGTAGAAACTCGTTTCGCATCTGAGACTGAGACTAAGTCGAAGTCGAGTCTGTCACTATGTCGGTGCCAAGGCGCTTGGCGCAATTGTGTGAATAAACCGGAACTGACGTCGCATTTGTGCAGTGAGAAAAAACAGGACAGGTTTAAATTTTTATTAAATGTAATAAAAACAGCTACAAAGATTTCCCTTTAATATTTATTTAAAATCGATTAGCACATACAAGTTTTCGTTAACATAAGAAAGTTATATAAAAGGCTTTTGATTTCAAATACTGGAATCATTTGTGGAAATTTTTGTTATTAAGACGTTTTTTTTTAAATGTTCTAAATTGGCTTTATAATTTTTATTAATTTTAATAACATTTTGTTTTGACATGATAAGTTTTTTGTGTTCCATATGCACTATGGCAATACAACTATACAATTTTTAGCTTTTTCTGCGGTGTATGCACATGCATGGTACTTTGTACAATATGGCAAAGATGCAACAATGTTTTAGCGAATAATAGTTCAAGGCGAAAGCTATATAAGTACATAGGAGACCACACTCGTTGAGCGGGGAGAATAGAAACCCTTGAGGGCGATTTCGTCACGGCACATTAACTCCAATCAATGGGCAAACTATTCCTCGCAGAGAGGCCGCTAATTCGATTAAGGCGCTCGACAGAGCTAGAATATACTTGTAGCCCGGGCACCGATGTCGCTGACTTTGCCAAGTTAATTGCACTTAGCCGCGCTGTTTGGATGGGAAATGGAAAATGGGAAATGGGAAAAGTTGCAGGAGACGCAAGTGCCACAAGTGCCGCGCTTAACGCTTCGCTCGGCATTAATTGCGGCGTTTGATGTCTCTGATGCGTCGTCTGGCAGTGACTGTCAACGGTCACACTCTAATCTCACCATCTCCCAGACATCTTCTATTCATCTCGGATTAGCATCCATTCATTGAACAGAAGGAGAAGGCCTCGTCTCAGCGATTTCGCTGATTTTGCAGCCCACTCCTGGGTGAGAGTTGTGGATCGTTAGGATAAGCTGAATTTAGTAAGCTAAAAATGAAACCAAAATATATACGATTCTCTCGCATCTAGACGTAGATCTGCTGATCTGCTGAATTCAATGGGTTATCGCATCTCCGGCAACGGTCAAGCTTTTTCTGGGAACCGCTTGGCAATTTGTTCCTCAATTATGCATTTCCATACAAGCATATATATGAGTATATGTACTCCAAATCCCATGACAATTCAGACCTGTATCTGCATAAACAGTGCGTTATGAGACTATAAGGCTTGTTAACATTTTTGATTTATAAATTTTCTATCTATGTAACACCGATGTACAAAATAATGAATTATTCAAGCATTTAGCCTTAAACTTTTAAAGAAAATCTTTCTGACTTACACTCATGAGAAGCACTGTCTAAATATGTATGTGATTATTTATGCGATCTCAGTTCCTTGGTCACTGATTCTGTGCCATATGTTCTGGACTTATTTTCAAACTAAAAAAGGGGAAATACAAACGTTCACTTGCATAAATTTCTCCTCTCGTTTTATTCTGTCTGTTATGGCAGTTGCATTGAAAACAATTTATTTCCACATACAGTGCAGTATTTACAGCAATTTATTTTGTGTCACAGCTTGGGGCAGGGGATTAGCGGAACCCCTTTTTCAATGCCCACTTGCTGGAATTGTTATCCCAGATACTTGCGGCTCGTGGAACTCAATTGATAGGGCTTCTTTTTGGGAGGCAGTTGGTTCTAGCGATGGTTAATTGATATGGAAACGGGCGTTATTGGAGACCCACGTTCTAAATGTTGAACAGGTGGACGTGCGTGGGCGATTGCCACGCCCCGGATTGAAACTCCACTCCCCGAAAAACGTTTTGTTGTTTGTCAAAGCACTTCCTGCGTTGCCAGCGATCCACGAAACTCAAATGAAGTGAAACATTTGTGCCGCGAATTACAATCGAGTTGCCCCCGGTCGGTGTGCCCTGCCCCATCCACACCCCCTTTTTTTTTAGTTGCAGCCCGCATCTGCTGAACAGCCGAGCCCCTGTCCCTCCTAAGCAAACACCACCCCTCCACCTCCCCCCTTTGCAGTTATAATGAGTTGCAGTTGCAAGTTGTGCGCACCGCACAGTTTTCGTCTGGAGACGAGCGTCAATTGAAAACTGCGCACACGGAAAAAAAATAATATTCTAAAATTAACACTGCTTCATTGTCGAACGAAAACAAAACAAAACATTTAGAGGCTAGCAAAGAATTGTAGGTAGTCATCGTGTGATTTCAAGTAAGAGTTGGTACTGTTCCCAGCATAATTATTTTTCGTTACTACTTTTGTAAATTTAAAATAACTTGAGATCATTTAATGCTTACAAAATAATTGCGAGATATAATGAAGTTATAAAGAAGAATCTTCTTCAAAGCTCAGTTCATTAATCGTTTGGAAATTGAATGTTTTTAGTGTAAAGTTTAGTTTAATTTCCATTAACATCATCGTGTCTTGTTGATGTTTTGTTATTACATTAAGATTGGGTTTAAATTAATTAATATTTGTCATAAAATAAAATCCATTAATCAAAAAATATGAATCCGCTCCTTAAAATTAATCACCTAGCTATTGATGTTTACAAAATTTCAGAGTGTAAACTGAATAATTGATTGCTTTCAATGTGAGATCACAAATTCTAAGACGAATATATCCTGTGCAACGTCTTAATCGAACTTTTTTGCCCCAGTGCACTGAGTTTATGATTCGAAGAAGGGGCAGGAGTCTTGGCAGTGGGCAGTGGGGGAAGTCGAAGAACTTTCCGACTCTTCCGGGTTCTTTCCCTCTTTTTCTGGCTTCGCCCATATTTTGGTGTTTTCGTTCTGTATTGCACCTGCCGACTTATCGCGCATTATGCACACAACAGAGCGGACCACAAAATTGTAAGCATGATTTTCTAATTTTTAGCCGATTGCCTTGTCTCTTCTTCGCGGCTTTGCTGTTCCTCATTTTTGTATTATTTCTTTTTTTTACAAACAGTTTCAATTTGTTTTGGGGCTAGCACCCCCAAGACTGAGATTTTGTGTGTGTGTGTGTTTGGGTTATCAAAGAAAGAAGAACTAGAGCCGAAAAGAGGCGGGGTATTAAAAACAGGGGACTTGGGGGCGTGGCTGGGCCTCATAGCGGTGCCAGCTGGCTATCACGAACATGGATTTTGGGTCTCTTGCGGATCGGGAATATTGGGTAACGGGGATAGACATTTCGGGAATCGGGCATTGGGCTCTGGGCATCAGATATTGAGCAACAATAATACGTGTAGTCGATGTAGCAGGAAGAAGCGGCCGACTGAATCGCTGAACGCTTTTGAAGTTTTTAAGTTTGCCTCTGGTGTGTTGTTGTTGATTTAGGCGGCTATGTTGCTGTTGTTTTATTTCTTTAGTACTATAAACAATTTTTGGCGGCTTCTCAGTCAACGGCAACGGCACGCAAAAGTTTCGCTTTGCATTAACTGGAAAGTTTTTTGAACAGCAGATTGGGCAACAGTGAAAAGTAGGCAACTCCAAAAGCTTGAAAATACTTCAAATTCTGGGGAGTACACTGGGCTATAAATTTTGTTTTAGATTAATGGATGTGCGAATAAAATTCTTTTAATTTAATGGCTAATTAAAATAAATATGTTCTTAAATGTTTTGTACCCTTTAAAACTGGATTTATTGATTTGATTAAATATTTAAAATTATATTGGTCATAACAATGAAAATAATAATTCAAAGAAAAATTTAATTTTAACCATTTCCACAAAAATTGGTGTCCATAACAATGCAACTAATTGAAACCATTGAAAGGAGAGTATCAAAAGTAATGATGATGGTTTCAAGCCAAGAGTCAACCATAACAATGTCGGAATGTCATACCTTATTAAACTCATAATTAATTCCCAATTAAATTACATTCAAATCTAAGCATTTTTCTTATTTGCAAACTTTGCAAATATTGATGATGTAATTTTTCGAAATCAGTCGGAAAGTGTAGGGGATTGGTAACCTAGGACCTTAGCTTTTCAAAAAGATGATTTTAATTTTTCAATGTTTCGAATTATAAAATGCTTTCAATTTTAATTCTCTCCCTAGTTACTTTAAGCTGATTTTTTATAGTAAGGTACATTTTGTTGAGATAGTCCAGTTCCAAGATCTTTGACGCTTGCAATATCTTAAGTTTATCATTATAAAGGAGTCATATAATATTGCATAAAAGTCTTCGTATCTTGAAACTCTTTTTGCATCTGAGAGAGTGCGTATTAATCATTGTTCCCGCATTGTCTATAAATAGTTTTTTATGGACTGCCAGCGATTGAAAACGTACTCCGCCAATAGAGTTTTTTGTGACAAATATGCCGCACTTGATTTGTTTTAGATGTGCAGAACTGCTGAGGGCGGAATATCGTTCGTTGGCCTGGTCCAAAAGCGAACCGGAATAGACCGGCGTAGACCGGAATGAAACGGTGACTAGCACTTCTCTTTCCCACTCGCTGCAGCGCTCTCTTTGTGAAACTCTCCGGCTTAATTAACAACCCATTGCGTTGGCAATTACGCCAACTACTAAAATTATTTGTCATATGGCGGAGAAAGTCGAGATTGCGGGCTCCGGCTTGATCTCCATCGCGACGTTCGGATACTTGGCCTATGGCAACTTGCTTTGGTCTTTTAACAGTTTGGATATCAAGAAAATGCCTCTTTACGGCATGCCATAATACACATAGTTTTCATACCAATGCGAGTAAAAACAATGAGTGGTGTACTTCACGCTCCGCGGAGTTTTTCGGCGGCATGCGCCACACGACACTCTCCACTGCCAAAAGTGGGGGCAAAAAGAGGGGAAAAAGCGAGGGGAGGCGGTCCTGACCATTGACCAGCACCGCTCAGAGTTGAGCTTGACTGGAGGCAATCTATAAAGTCGAGGCAAAGCCATAAGACCACACAGCGAATATATCAGATACCAAACTTAAAATCACTGAACAAAAAATATTTTAAAATGTTTCGAAAGTCGTTTAATTCATTTCTGATTATAAGTGCATTGAAAGGTGGTTCTAATGTTTCAGAGAAACATCCGATAATATTATTTGTTTGCTATCATTATATTCCTTTTTCGATATGATAAGAATATATTTTTGGAATCAAATATGTCTAGTAGATAAGCCATAATTAGGCACCTTTTCGATACAATGAATACTGTCATTTATTTTTGTAATACATTTCCTCTATAAAATAAAGATACGTTCAATGAAACGTTGAATTTAAAAATTATCATGATTATAATACGTAGATTTTATGATAAATGATATATTAAATATTTATTTCTTCTTTAACGATATATATTTGTAAATATTGAATATTACAGTAGCTTAGCTTATTACTTATCATTCATTAAATTAACCCAGAGTAGATCGACTAATTTTTAAATATTTTCTCTCACTGTATAAATAGCCGAAAGCGGCACTGACAAAGCGAATGAAAAGCATCTGGAGACGCCTGAATGTCTCGCCTGAGAGCCTCGCTCATTGTCAACGCGTGTCCCTAGAGCTTTGGCAAGGTTCCAGGCAGGGTTCCAGAACCGTTCTCCAAGGCACAAACCCCCTGAAACGCAATAGCCGAGTGCCTTTTGTCTGGGGAAAGACGAGATGAGGCTCTGCAGCCGCCTGAATTCTGCTCTGTTTGCCCTCGTTTATCGTGTTTCAAGGGTTCGCAAATCGAAAACGAAGCAAATCTGGCCATTCAACTGACCTTGAAAACCACCCAGACATGTGCTCGTATATGCGACCGTTACTGATTATAAACAATGCAAAAATTTGGACAAGTTTTTAAGGGAGAGGGGGTGTTGGAGTGTCGCTAAATAAAAAAATCAGGCTCGCTGATTCGTGCTGTTATATTTCGCACACTTAAATAACTTGTTTATCATAAATTAATGCCATTGTTATTGAGAGACCCACTAATCGGACATTTATTCGCCGGTCGGTGGTCGGTTATCAAGGGAAATACATAGAAAATGCACTACTTATCTTGTGATTTCGGGGAAGCCAAAGTGGTACAAAGTGCTAAAACTGGAAAGTGCTGATAAGTCGTATCGGCGAAAGGCGTGTGGGAAAGCGAAATGTGTCACACGAAATGTGTGGAAAGCACAAGAACGGAGGCTTGTTTCTTACGACTCTCAGCGGAAACTGCATTAATTGATTGCTTAATTTGTTTTTTCCTGAACTAACTCTCCATTTTGCCATCCCCTCCCGCAAATTGTCGCATTATGGAGTAACGGTTGCAATGTCCGCTTCTCCATCAATCGGGGCTTATGAATATGGTAAACGCCACTTAAACAGGTCGCAATACACAATAAAAAATCGTTCCAACAATAAAACCAAACTTAAACTCCCACTAATTTAATAGTTCCAAAAAATCAAATTAACAATGTTTGATACTCCCTTAGTATATTTCTAAAATCGATATAAAATCATTAAGATGAAAAAGTTAGTATAATTTCTTTTAAAGTTATGACTATGATCTTAAATGTAAATGTCCTAAAAACAAAAACCTTTGTTGCAAGCAAAAAGTTTACTAAATCGGTTTTTCCTCTATTTTTTCGTTATATCGCAAACGCGAACACGTCATGTTGACCCCCATTTTCCGGCATAACTTTTTTCCAGTGTGTTAGTTGTGAATGTTTGACTGACTGACTGACTGATTGACTGACTGACGGACTGACAACAAATTGCACTCTTCCTGATTGCTTCGTCGCTTCGAAATCGATTATCGCTGAAGTCATGCAACTGAAATTATGCTTGCTTACATATAAAAGTTAACGCTGCATAATGAATCGCGGAGGACGCGGCTAGGATACAAAATCCGGAAGCCCCAAGTAGGCCAGTCCTGACCTTTTTAATTTCAGCTAAAAACCAAAGCCACACGACGCCAAGACATGAGGTTTGCCACCTCTGACCCACCACAACCACCTCCTCGTCCCCTCATCCACACTCCGATATGGCTTCAACTTAAGTCGCAGCTCATATTCGATAACCACTTTCTACCCGCCAATGAGTTACAGTGGAGACTCAATATCGGGCTGATCTTATTAAATAACAATTTATATTATTGTACTTTGCAGTGCAATTGCAAAAATTTAAAACAAAACGTATGTTAAAGAGTATCTGGACAAAATTACTTCAAACGTTTGCAGTACGATTGATTATAAACATTAAAAAGTTTCTTAAAATACGTAACCTGGAAGTTTTTCGTTATAAAGCAACATTTATTAGATGTAGTTTATGGCTTTAGAATTTCGACATAGTAGAGTTGTACTGTAGTTACTCACCCACGGAGTTGGAGTTGAAGGAGGAAAACTGTGCCAGCGGTTTTGAGGCTGCTGGAGTTTTGTTCGTTGATTAGCTCGTTTTTGCTGTTTTGTTTGTTTGTTTCCTGGGCTGCTGATGTTGTTGTTGTTCAGTTCAGTTCAATTGTAGTTGTTGTTGTTCCTTTGGTGGGCGACGATGGAAATGTCAGAGGGTCGCGGCATTACGGCCTCCCAGGGCATTCTCTTTTTTGGTTTTGTTATTTTTTTCAGCTCTTCCTGATAATTCTATTATTGCTCTCGCTCTCTCGGGGGGAGTGCAAAATAAATGGATGGCAATTCGCGGACGGAAATTTGCGTATTTGGCAAGCCGCTCGCTTCAGTGCAAATTGAATGCACAAACAGAGAGAAATGGAGTGAAATTATCACCCGGTGATCTTTTTCTCTCCCATACACACACACACACACGCGAATTTTATGTGACAGCTGCAGTTTGAGAAAAGGACACAATGAGTGATCACTCATGGATTCGTCCTGTCGTTCTCTCTCTTCTTCCTTGTCCCTCTCTCTTCTTCACTTCCTTTTGTTGTTTCGTTTACCTAACCCAACTGCTTATTTGTATTGCCAGGACTCGCAAACTCACTCACACACACCAACACTGAACTCGAAGGAAAAATCGATGATGAATCTGCGAATTAAAAGTCTGCACGGCACATCGAATAATTTGCCGCAAAGGCCTGTCGCTTTAATTTAGTTTTTCAGCCTTGTTTTTGCTGCCCGAGAGCAAAATGACCGCAAGGCTTCGCTCGAAAACCCGTTCCGCGCGCAGGAAAAACGGAAAAAGGAAAATCGAATAGCGGCCAGGTAGCAAAACGCGCCCACTCGCAGAAAACAACAAGTTTAAAAATTAATTAAATCGATATATATTTACTTAAACATTATATAAATCATTAAACTTCTTTTAAGTATCCATATTTATGCTTTGATGTTTGTGAGGCGAACAAAAACACACAACCGCGTCGATTTTCTTTTCGGTTCCTCTGCAAATCCCTTCGAATGCGGCAACTTCGCAGGCTTTAAAGAAATATCGATGTTTCTTTAATAATATGTTTTAATAGGAACCGAAAACAGCGCGCGCTGCAGGGCTCTCTCAAAAACTACAGAGAGAATAAAGGTGCGGGTTGCTTATATAGATTTTACATGTTTAGAGAAACCAAGTAAATGTATGGTAAAAATACCAAAAGCAAAAATGTCTCTCTCTCTCTTCATCTGTTAACTGCCTGCTGTTTGCCACTGTTAAGTCTTACCCGATGTTAAATGTACCTTTCGGTTGCACCAAAAGTATCTGAAAGTATATTTTAAAGTAATAATGAATATTTGCATTTATAATACAGATGCGAAGAATCAATATTAAAAATATTTTCTGAAATATGTAACAACAAGATTACAATTCCTTCAAACATTGAGCAAAAACAAAAAAAAACCGGTTTTTGTTGGCGGTTAATTTTCAAACACGATTTTGTAAGTACCAGAAAATATACTAGTCAGATGAGCTATAGTCTTATACTGCTAGCTTATACGTTAAATAATCCGTTGCATTTAAATAATACTATATTAAGGTAAGGCAACGAATTAAAAATTATGAATGAGTCTCCAGATAAAACGAAATCTTAATTATAAATATTAACTTAAAAAACCTATTTATGTTTGTAATATATTATATACTATATACTATTATATTTTCTGTTTTGCATACAAACAAATGTATAAATAAATATATGTCTTTAAATCTAAATTTAAATAAATAATTAATGTTCGGTCGCTAATTATATAAAATGTATTTCACAAATATATATAATGCCTCATAATAAAATTGTAATAGTTATAATATTGTGTTGTTATAAACATGCAAAAATTTCAGGTTTTAAAACTTTAAAAAAAAGGTTAGAGCTTGAATCAAATATTTGAACTTACATTTCCATGCGAAGTATTTTAAATGTTTGTTATTTTGAAATCACGTGACCAGTTGTATTTCACAATTCCATGAAATTCATTATGCTATTTATAAACATGATGACGTTATTTCATTCTTATAACAACATTGCAATATATGGGCTAAAAAGCTACTTTAAACTAATTTTTAAATATAGTGTTTTTAAATTTTTTTTTATGCAACTACATATAAGTTGAGGTTAGCTTTTACTATAAAATTATGTAACCATTAAACACGTGATCAAAAGAAACATTTTCCCAATTCCACGAAACCGCTTAGTCTAAAAATAGCCAAGGTGACGTCACTTTTGTCGTACATTTGTATGTGTGTGCGACTGATAAACAAACGCAAATGTTTAACTTCCAAAAGTCGCGATAAGCTTAGCGCCAAAGTTGCCTATAAAAGCTGAGCGGCTAAGGCCCCAGTAGCCAGACAAATTTGAGTGTTCAAGTGAAGCAGCAGCAATACATACAACAGTACCGGCAGCAATTCCAGTAGTTCCCGCAGCAACAGTTGCAGCAGTTAAATCCAGTCCAGCAGCAGCAGTAAATCAAAAACAAGGTGTTAAGTGAATTTCTTATCGAGTCAGGTGTAAGCTAGTGCAAAAATGTTGCAATCTGATAACGCGGCACGTGAGCAAACTGCGGCAAACCCGGTGCCCAAGGCTTGTCAAGGTTGCCGCGGCCAAGTGCCACGTGCCACGCCCGTAGAAGTGGAGGACATGGCCACCCCGTCGCTGGAAAAGCTCATCCGCAAGGCCAATGTGGCCCAGAAAATGCTGAACGATGTGATGAAGCAAATCCAGAAGCAGCAGCAGGAATCTCAGGTGTCCGCCAAGGAACCAAAGCCAAAGCACCTAACATCCGATGGAGGTAAAAAACCACACAGGGGACGCAAACATGGTCACCACTCTAGCTCATCTTCCAGTTCCAGTTCTGGCCACAGTGACTGCGAGCTGATTCTCGCCGAGAAGGGGGAGATCATGCCCAGGAGGAGGCACATTCGCGAGGATCGCAGGCGGGATCGCTCCAGGTCCCGCGGTCGTTCCCGTGGCCACTCGCGTGGTCGTTCTCATGGGCGTTCTCGTTCCAGGTCCTACACCGATTCCCGGCGATCCCGAGCACTGCCCCTGGCTCTGCCCGTTCGCATTTCAGTGTGAGTATCTGTCTTCATTCAGTATTATTCAATATCCTATTATCCATTAAGTCGGCACAAGAACAAAAACCCAAAAAAAAAAAAAAAATAAAAGATGCAAGCTATTGTAAGAAAAATATTAAAGTGAGTTTTATTTCTGGGTTGAGGGGGTTTCTAAAATGAAAAAATTTAGCTTTATAATGTAACTTTTTGCAAAGGTTCGAATAAAGGTATTACGCTTCATGATGAAATTCAGATATTTTATGTTTTGTTTTTGACAAAATTTTGAAATTGACAAACATCAGAAAATATTTAAAAGGCAATATTGTAAAAAAATTAAAATACATTGATAAAAAATTTTTTATGTAAGAGACTAATTAATATGAATGTAAAATTTTTAAATTTACAGTTCAAAATTGTATTGTCAAGCAGGAAATACCGATAATTTAAGAGAAATGTTTTAAAAAAAATTATTACCCCAAGGTATTGTGAAAATTACGGGATTTTCGATTGGTGTACTTACTAAAAAAAAAACTGAGTCAATACAACTTTGTTTTTAATATTATCTCTTCTTTCCATAATCAATGAAACACGTTTTTATATTTTTAAATATTTCTTATATTTTTTAAATGCCGTTTGTTTTTACATTAATAGTTTTTATTTTGTAGTTGTTGTGCTAATTATATGTTAAACATAAAAATTGTTTTTTCCTCTCGTATAAGTAATTGGTTTTATTCTCGTTTTGATTGTGATCTATTAAGTTAATTTCATCTTTTGATTTGTAGACTTTGCTGTGAGGTTGCCCCTTGCAGTCGCAATTTGCTGTTGTTTTAATAAATTCGTAAAATTCGATGTTGAATGTAATAAACCATTTCATTGCTTCGTACAAATAAATGCATATAAAAACCGACTAAAATCGCTGCGGCGTTAATGCCTCAATCGCTATATAAACAAAGAGTGCTGCTGGTTCGTGAATTTGCGTTTTATTTGAAATGAGACACAAACAAATTATTCTGGAGCTAGGGCCCAATAAATTGCCCCAAGTGAACAGCTTAATCTGCGACTTTATTTTGTGGATTCTGTGTCTTTAATTTGTATGTTCATATTTCATGGCTGCTATTTACTCGCTTTTCATGGCTTGCATTATTTATTGTATAATCGTAATTTAAGAGAGCTTTGTCTAAAAACAAATTTTGGCACATGGTTTCCGAAATGGGTTCGATCCTTTGATCCTCCTCGATTTTATTTGACTGTTTAATGGGTTTCCTTATGCTTTCGTAGGCTAGTTAAAATACAGCTATGTACTCGTATTATTTGGATTATTCGATACGAACTAAGAGTTATATTAATTTGTAGTTTGTTTGTCTGCTCCTAACTTGGCTTTCGTTTCTTGTTGCTGCTTGATTGAGTGTTTGTAATAATTCGAAATTTGATTACGACTTGTATTTGATTCTCCTACAGGCTCTATCTCATTTTCATTCTTATTTTCATTCTCTTTCCTTTATTTATTTCGTTTTTAAAAACATTTATCTACAACTCGACGAATGACAGTTTATTGTAATGGAAACACTAATGTGTGGTTACTGCGATCTATGAATACTGCTTTGAATTCAAATTCAGCTGGCGACATATTCGAGTGTGTGTGTGTACATCGGCTATATCGAACACATTTAGTTAACATTTTCATTGTGGCTTTAATTGGTTTCTGTGTTTCAGTTTTCTCAGCGGAGTCATGATGTCAGTCCTTTGAGGGTTTACTTTTGATTATTTACAAAACATACTCAATACTCTAAATGTACGTGGTTTTGGTTTTTCTGTGTTCGATTTTCGATTCGCTAACAACTAGATGAGTATTCTTCGATCGTATGTATCGGTATATATCCTATATACATGAGCACACGACAGTCTCATAACGTAGACACGCACACGGACACGTATAAATATACATTCATATAAATTTGTACACAGCATATATCTGAGTTTTTGGTTTAGTTCAAATTTCAAGATTAAATTCCTCGTTTCATCGCTCGGGTGCACTATAAAACCGAAACTTATAGAACTACTTTAGGAGTAGCTATTGGCCAAACACTCATTACTCATTACTCATTAATAATTGGATACACCCACTCTTAGAAGATTACCCTTTCCTACATACGATGAAAAACAGTTTCGAGTTCGAGTTCGAGTTTCGATTCGATACGATACGATAGTATGCGATAGTATTGCAGTTAGTAGTTTGAGTTACAGTTTCGAGTGATATACGCAATAGTCGTTATGGATACTTAAGAGACTACGTTAGTATATATACATACAACATTTTTGGAAGTTCGACAACTGACCTGGGTTCTGTCTGGACACATGCCATATTCATTCACATATGTATACGTGGGTATATAGCATGCACAATCGTTTAATACTTAGATATAGTATGACCTCTATAAATACGGGCAGGAGTTTATAATGGGAAGTGTCTTGATTCGGTATGCTTGGTTTTTGGATGGTTGGTGCAGAATTTTGATACTGATTGTCCGAAAGTTGTTACTGAGTGTAATTAATTTTGTTCAGTGGGGGGCAGGATTTGATTTACTGGGTTGAGGGCTCTGCCGAAAGGTTGGAGGGGTGATCGAACTGGGGGCGCAGTGGTAAGGTAAGGTAACAAATGCATTACAAAAATGTACAAAAAGGGCCCAACTGCTGATTCCTCAATAATTCTGGCTATCGGGGGGCCTGGCCTCATCCTATCTGCTGATCTTGCGATCAGATCTTACCAATGTCTCAGACGGATATCGAATAATCCGATTTCTCGCTAAGCAATTTCTGGCCAGGAGCGGGTGAATGTTGTTGTTGGCGTTGCTGTTGCAGTGGCTGTTGTTGTTGTGGCTGCGGTGACTTTGAATGCGCTCGTTTGTGTGGTTGCTGTGGTGCCTGTTGCTGCTGTTGCGGGTGATGTTGCTGCTGCTGACGTTGTTGCTGCTGCTGTTGCTGCTGCTGGTGCTCCTGCTGCAGCTGGGAGGTGGTGGAGGAGGGTCGGGACCAGAGCGATGACCTCTGACCCAGCTTCAGCTTCTTAATCGTGTCCACATCGACCTCCACCTCGGCCAGCTCGATCCGTTCGCCCAGTCCACCATCCTCGGTGCGATGGAAGGCGCCGGTGGTGCACTCGGCCTGCAGCTGGAGAGGATGCAGCGTGCGCAGGATGCCGGCCCTGGATGCGTGTTTGTATTTTTTTTTTTTTGGGGTTGGGAGGGTGGTGGGTGACGATCGTTGGGGGGTGAGAGGGGGTGCAAGTACAAGAAAGGGTCCAGAGTTGGTTTTCGGATTGCAACCACAGCATTCAAGCATTCATTCGGTTAAAGACCTAGTGGTGTAGTTCTAGTCTGGTTGTGTGGTTGGGTGTGCGTGGGTGGGCACAGTTTTCACGACTTGATCTATAAGGTGGGGTTTTTCAGGCGATATTGATCTGATATCAATGGCTTTTAAATCTCCAGAATATAAATTCCTCTTACGGAGGAAAGGAAACCGAAATTTCTAGAGCTTTCAAACAATACAAATACAAATACAAATACAATTTTTTGCTCTACCATACTGTTAAGAATCTTTTGAAGTGATTTAAAACCTCAAGAGATTTCTTTGGCAGCTCTGTTATCTACAGGGTTGCCCTCCTAATTATTAATTAAAAAAATGTAATTTCGTAAATCCATCGAACTTTCAGAATCAAATTATTTTGTTGCATACTTTCAGACACCCTAGTAATTAATATCTTCGACACTTAAACACTTAAATATAATTTACAGGAAATGTGACCATGATTTGGCACTCGAAATTCAATTAAAGAGAGGGATTTTTATTAAACCGTATCCAAGATCTAGTCCACCTGATCCCAACTGAGCTACCATGCCGTGAAAAGCGGCCTTAACGGGCCCCCTCGGGGGGACCACACACCTCACCGTAGGCCAAGTCTCATGTCTGATCTATCGGGTCCATGTAGGTGCAGGAGATCTCGCCGCTGTCGTAGCCGAAACCGTCCATGGCCTCCATGGCCCCACCAACGTACTCACTATTCCCGCCCCCATTGGCCGTATCCTATTTGGGCAGCGTGGGCGCCGTGAAGAACTTGGAGGAGAGCATGGCCGTCGAGGGGTTGAGCAGCGTGCCCGGATGCGGCTGTTGTTGCTGCTGGTGGGGATGTGGTTGCTGCTGGTGGTTGAGGTTCTGGTGGTGGTGGTGCGGTGGCTCATGCGCGGGCATTATGGACTTGTGGGGTATGGGGCGGAACTGTGATGAGGGCGGCATGCAGGCTACCAACGGGTTATTGCCGATCCCGTCCAGCCCCATCAGCTCGGGGCTGCCATTTCCATTGGTGGCCTCCAGCTGATGGAGCTTGGGCGTGATCAGGAGGGGCTGCTGTTGCTTCAAACTACTACTATTCGGGTTGGAGCTAGTGGAGCTATGCTGGGAATTGCTACTACTCTGCTGCATCTGCTGTTTGTGGAACTGTTTCTGCTGCTGTGTACTGATCGATGGCGATTTGACCAATGTGGGTATGTGGCACTGTATGGAGTCTTGCGATTTGAAGGTGCTCGAAATGGATTTCAGATTTCCGCCGCGCGGCGATAGAATTTTGTTCGAATTGCTCGATGTCGATGGCTGTGTGGCTGTCGTATTGGTGGCTGTGGTGTTCGTGTTGCTGGTGGTGTTGTTGTTCATTTTGTTGCTGTTGTGGTGGCGCGGTGTGGTATTGGTGGAAAACTGATATTGCTGATGATGATACCTGGAGCGACCGCGGCGGGGCAATGATTTCTGTTCGGACATTGGTGACAGATCGGAGGAGGTGCTGGACTGTGCTCCATGGTAGATGATGCCTGATGATGCGACAAATCGCAACATCGCAACAGCGGATCAACGGATCAATGGTCGCAGTGATCGCAGCGCAGCGCAGACGGAGATGTTAGTGGGGAAGAAAAGAACAGAAAAACAAAGAGTGGGCTGATAGAGAGTTCTTTTTTTTTGGCAGAGGGGGAACATCAAATATCGGCAAACAAAAACTTATTACTAACTTAGCACTAGGTATTACAAATTGGGTGGCTTAGTCTTATTTGGTTGGCCTGATCAAAGTAGTTGGTGTAGAGTTTTTGGTGCTGTGTCAGTTTGGCCTACTACAGATATGTTATCGATATATTGTGGTTTGGAAAGTGTTGTATTAGTCTAGAGTCTGCAAAAATAAAGCAACACAAAAAGAGAGTTCAGCGGGCAGAATACTCAAGGTCAAAGCCTAGGGACTGAGATCAAATTAAGGGTGCAGTGAAAGCTTTTCCATATTTCGATATTTGTTGCTAAATTAATTGTCATGTTATTTATTTATTTAAATTATTAATATTTAGAAAACGATTTTAAAAATGTATTTGGTGAATGAATTTTATCGTTTTTCAATAACAAGTTTACTTAAAAAAATTATGATTGTAAAAATGAAAAAAAGTAGTTTACCTCCATATTTAAAGGACTTTAATTGTACAATTTATGTCTATAAAAATCATTAAGATTTAGAAATACTATGAAAAGGTGTCTAAAAATATGCAACATACAGCATACAACATTTTTTATTCAGAATACTATTTTCATTGCATACTTTTAGGCATACATTATTTTTAAAACTTTGTTAATTTTGTATTACTCTTCACAGAATTTAAAAGCTTTCACCGTTAAATGCAATTAAATAAATTCGTAAGCTCTGTTTGATGATCTGAAAGATGGGCCTTTTATTCCCTCCTTTCAAATACACCCCAGTAAATACATTGGTCCCCAAAACTTGGACTTACTGTGCTTGATCTTGCCCTCGTGCTGGTTGGAGGACTCGGTGCGGCTGGAGGTCAGCTGGTCCTGGTCCGACTCCGACTCCTCGCTCTCCGGCTCCGTCTTCCGCGAGTGGCGCCTCCGGTTTTTGGACTGCACATGGAACAGAGCGGGAAATTAGTCTGGATCTGCATCTCGCAGCGGGAATGTGGCAGCTAGCGACTACAAAAGCGCCTTGGGACGGAACGCTTCTCGAACAAAAGAAAGGGTAACAGAAGATTGGCAGGTGACATGTATCCGGGGGGGGGGGTCAATCCCCACCCTTCGCATGGTTTACGGCATTGCAATTAAGTGAACTGAAGGGCAAACAAATACACGAGCAGAGAACAACAGAAAAAAGCACGTAGTACACTTAGGAAAACACTAATTGTGTGGCGAAAACCACACAGATCAATTGAAGTAGAGAGTAGATGGAGAGAGAGCTAAATCAAAGAAATGAATAAACAAACGCACGATATTATGGAACGGTGAGGTCTGATAATAATTATGAATTGTCTTTAGTGGACGTTGGTGGTTGTGGTGGTGATGGGTGGTGGTGGTTGTTGGTGGGTTCAGTACCGCGGCTGGTGGTGGCGACGAGCAGCCCTCGGCCAGGGCCCGCTCGTGGTACATGAACGAGTGGAGCAGCGTGTTGGCCGGACCGCCGTGGTGCGGCTGCGACATGTTGCCCCCAGCCTCCGACAGCTGGAAGGTGGCGTACGGCGAGATGTCCTCGGAGGTTTCTGCGGAACGGAAGAGCCCTCGGGCGGTGAGCGGAGCTGATCGAGTGCATAACACTGGCTGGCAGGGGGTATCACAGAAATCTCAAGGGGTTTTTACGGCCCGCTATTGTCAAAACTGTCAAGGAATTGTTGGAAGTCCCCAGATACTTGGGCATTAAATCCTCGAATCACTCATCGAGTCGCAATTCTCTCTTGTTCATTAATTATATATATGTTTTGAAAATTAATTGCTTTATTTTTCTGTTTTATTTAACCCTTCTACTACGGGCTATTGTCTAAACTGTCAAGAAATTATATAAGTCCCGAGGACTTGAGTGGTTTAGTTTCTCGAATCATTTTATGAGTCTCAACTCCCTAATGTTTATATTTATTTAGTCAAAAATAGATTTAGCTTTAGCTTTAGTTACGATACGGTTCCCATGTGGACTATTTCATAATTTAAAATTACTGGTTAAAAACTCATTGAGTATAAGTAAATTATCATTTATTATTAAAATATAATATTTTTATTTTTTGATTATTTTAAAATCGTTTGTTCAGCTATTTTTAAAAAATTATTTCATTGCTTGTTTTCAATAAAATTTATTTTACCAAGATCCTAATTTGTATATAAACTTCGATATGTATGCAGTTTAAAAAATTACGTAACATCTATTAAGAATGACTTCAATATGTATCACTAAGATGACTGAGACTTCTGCGACACCCCGAAAGGCAAGAAACTTACCTGGAATCTTATCATTATTCTGCATGGACACCTTGTGAATAGTGGCATAGTAGCGCTCCCGCTGAGCAGCTTCTGAATTGGCGCGGTTATCCAGCGACTCCTTTTGAATGTGGTTGGCTTGCTCTGCGAGCGGTTGTGCATTTTTGAGCACTGAATCAATTACTGGATCACTGCATTTAATCAATAATGTATTGCTATACTCACTGTGTCTGTAGCAGACGACGACCATGATGATGGTGCAGATCAATCCCGATACTGCCGCAACGCTTGGAATTAGTAGGTTGATGTTCCCGAGGATTACGGTGGTGTGACCGCTATGACCACGATGCATGATTTCCGGTGGTGGTGGATCTCCATCTTTAGTCAAAGTCACGAACGAGAAGTCCGCCTGCGAGATTCCGGCCACATTGTGCGCCTCCATGCGAAGTTGGTAGAGGGTTGAGGGTCGCAGATTGTTAACCATAATGCGTCGCTGGGGCTTCAATGCATTGGAAACTGCGAAGGCAAATTAAAAATAAATAATGTAGTGAATTGGCTGGTATTAAATGTCATTGATGGTATTAAATGTCCTCCAATTTTTTATAATTTCTTTCGTACAAACTCTATGATATAAGGCACTACCCTGTTAGCATAAAATTAATATGATCCAATATAAAAGTTGCTGGTAAAACAACCTTTTATTATATGACAGTTATATATTATATAAAATAAAGCAATATTTCAAAAGTAGCTTGAAAAATAACTTTTCATTAAAAAAGATAAAGGGTAAACGATAACGAGTACGCCAAAAGTACCATCCAAAAAATTACCCAAAACTTACATTTAAAACGAGTTGTCTTAAAAACAAATAATAACCAAAAAATAATAATAAAAAGCAAAAAAATTGGTTATAAGTTATTAATTGTATACAATTTATTTTTTTACTGTCTTTTCTAAGCAAACGAGTATAAATTTGTAGCTTTCTTTTGTTTTTTTTGTGGCACTTCGTTAATGTTAAAACTCACCCAGCACCCATTCCGCATCCGGATCTTCGGTCACCGCCCGGTATTGCAGCACGAAGTAGAGCAGGGGACACCCGTTGTCCGGCCAGGAGTGCAGTCGCACCAAGAGCGAGGTCGAGTTGGGGGCTAGCAGGGCGGTGGAGGCGGGATGGCCGGGTGACTGACCCTGAGTGCGCACGTGTAACGTGGTGCTGGTGGGCGAGGTGCCCACCTTGTTCTGGGCACTCATGTGGATCTGGTACGTGCTGCCACAGACCAGGCCCTTGAGTTCATGGCTTGAGGCATGTCGCGACAGCTGCATTTCGTCCGTGTTTCCATTAGTACGCCGGTAGAAGAGCGTGTAACCGGTGATGGGGGCATTGCCCGTGAATCCACACTTCCAGTGCATCAGAATGCTGCTCGAGGTGGCACTGGTCACATATAGTGTGGGCGATGTGGGCGGCACTTGGACCAGGAGCGTGTGAGTCAGTCGATCGGTGCCAATGCCATTGTCCACCTGGCAGCTGTAGTTTCCCCCATCCGCCAGTTGCAGGCTGGAGATGATCAGGTCCCCGCTGTCCAGCATTTGCGAGTTGTGCAGACCACCTTGGCGCAGAGCCACATCGCCCTTGAACCACTCCCTCTTGGGTTTTCCCACCGCGGTGCATGGCAGGGTCACGGTGGATCTCCAGGGTCGGACCACAGGACCTCCGAAGGATATGATCCTCGCAGGCACACGGTTCGTGGTGATCTGTGAGGAGACCCGCGAACTCTTGCCCTCGCCCACTCGCGTGCTGGCCGTCACCCAGAACTGGTACTCCATATGGGGATGCAGACCCTTGGCTTCGTAGTAAGCCTGCTGCGATGGAAGACTGCGCTTCTCATTGTTCAGCTCCTCGCGCCCGTTCACCACGCGCGTGTACAGACTGTACTTGGTAATCACTCCGTTGGGCTCAGTGGGTGCCAACCACGAGATATACAACGACTGCGATGAGCTGGAAACCACCTTGATATCCGCCGGAGCCTCGGGCACATCCTCTTCGCTGTGGCAAAACAATGGCTTCGACACTGCTCCATCGCCCATTCGCGTGTGGGCCAACACCTGGATGCTATAATTCGTATACTTTCGCAGACCCGTCAGCACCATTGTGAGTGCTGTGGTCTTCCGGGACTCCACCTCGTCCTTGCTCGGCTGGATGTCGTCGATAATGGGCTCGAATATCAGCTTGTATCCCTGCAGCAGGCCATTAGTGTGGTAGATTGGCGGCGGTTGCCAGGACACCTGCAGTGATTGGGAGGATAAGGCGGCACACCGCACATCCTCCGGCGGGCGACTGGGAACTGCGAATAGGAAAATGTAATTAAATTAATAAGTCTTTCCGGTAATGTTTCCAAGCCTTATCAATATCTACACACAAAAAAATATTGATGGGCTTCAAGAACAATTTCGGTGTGACCTTTTGGGAGAACATTTATTTGTTTTTTGCTTAATATTACAATTATTTTTTAAGAACAATATCATAGTTTTCAGAAAAAAACTATAAACTTAAAATTTATCTAAAAATAATCAAAACGACCTACATGTTAGGAATAATCTCAAAAAAAAATTAACTAAAATGATCTTAAATTAAGGACAGTTTTTAAGTATCTAATCTTATAATGTTGGTAATTAAATACATTAAGTGTATTTATTTTTGAAATTATATTAAAAACTGTAGCATTAAAAAGATAAAATGAACCAAATTCAATAGAAATCGAAAAAGTAATAAATAAAAAGAAAACAAATTTCATATGTTTTTGGTTGGTTTAAAATTAACAGCTTGGTTCGTAAATAAATAAAAATAAAATCAAAATCAAAATAAATAATAAATAAATAAAAAGCTTAGGATACCAAAAAATTTCATAGGGTTTTAGTTGTTTTAAAAAAATCATCTTGGTTCGTAAAAAATCTTTATTTAATAGTTAAGAAGTTTCTGTGGCAGTTTTATATACTTTTTTGTGTAAATTGACTATCACGACATTTCTAGGAAAACCCAATAGTTTGTAAGTATTTAACCTACCATCTTCCATAGTCTGGGCGGCGGTGGGTTCCGAAAGCGGGCCTGGTCCCACCTGATTGAAGGCCTGCACTACGACAGTATATCGGGCGAATTTGGCCAGTCCGCTGAGCAGTAACTCTCCATTGCCACCATCCCCGTCGCCGGAAATGGAGGTGAAGTTGTAGACCGTGTTGCCCGAGCTGGACAGCTTGTAGCCCACATTGTAGCCCTGGATGTCGCCATGTCGGAGTTCGGGCAACGGAGCCACCCAACTGATGAGCAGCTCGGTGGAGGACAATGGCCGGGCGGACAAACTCAGGGGAGGTCCTGCGGGTCGCTGAGGCTCCGTGCGCACGATCAGCTCCTGGCTGGGTGCACTCCGTCCGGCCGAGCCCTCGGCAATCACCCGGAAAGCGTAGCGCGTGGCCGGCTTGAGATTCTCGATCAGGGCATTGAAATGCGGGGGATCCTTGACCTCGATCTGCTGCCACTGCTCCACGAACAAGGCTGGCGGGAGAGAACCTTTTCAAGTGGACGCTATGTGAAATCTATAAGTAAAATGTGGCCCTATACGTACGATCTGCCTCGCGAAACTCCACCAGATACTTGGTCACATCGCCGGTGCCCAGGGACTTGGGCTGCCACTTGAGATTCACCGACCGACTGCTGATCATGGCCGCCTCCAGGACACTGGGCGGCAGTGGAGGCTCCTGGACCTGCAGTTGGACCAGCTGCTGATCGTTTCCATACAGATTGCTGGCCCGGCAGAAGTACGGTCCACTGTCGGTGGCGTCCACAGTGCGGATTTGCAACTCGGCGGATACTCCGTCCGGCGTGGCCTCCTGTTTCACCGAGATTCTGTAAGCGAATGCGACACCATTACTTTCGTGCTGCCACCCAGAAGCAGCGGCTTAAAGCACTCACTTGTAATTGGTTGATGGGTTCAGCGTGTTCTTGCCCGAGCGCATCCAAACAATGTTAATCGGCTTGTCCCCACTCACGGCGCACTGCAGCAGCGCCGTGTCGCCCTTTTTCACCATCACCGAGCGGGAAGTCGAGGAAAAGTACGGCGAGGCTGGAAAAAGGCAAGCATTTTGCCCATTTTAATTACGGCCCTGATTCCCTCGGGGCCACCTCAGCCTCAGTCCCAGCCTCAGTCTCAGCCTCAGCATTGCAATTAACCAAATTGCCAGAGCAGCTTCCCCATAGCTTGCCGCTAAAATACTCACAGTTCACTTTCAGCTGGATGACCTTTCCGATGCCGGTGCCGATGCCATTGTTGGCCTGGCACAGATAGAAGCCCTCGCGGTCCTCCTTAACGTGCTGCAGGAGCAGGGACCCATTGCCCAGCAGTTTGGTGAAGGGCCGCTCACGAACCTCCTCGTATTCGCCCGATTTGCTGCCTACAAGGGCATGTTAAAGCACAGGAGAAGTGGGTTAATCAAATAAAGATGTGTCGTCTAGCACTTCAAGTTTTTTAATTTTTCAAAATTGTATGTTCATTCAATCATAATATCTTGCAACAAAAAAAAATATCTTCGAAAACTTTAAAGTTTATATCTTAAATACCATTTTTTTAATAAAACCTATTAAAACCTATTAAAACCTATTTATTTGTATTTAAGTATATATTATATCTTAAATTCTTACAAGTAACTTTTCTTTTTAAACTGCTATTTGGTTACGATTATCACCAGAAAAAAAATCTTATTATTATAGACTTTTTAAAGTATTTTATGTATGGCTTTCAAGTACAGCTTAAAAATTGAAGGACTAATTAATATCGAATGTGTTAAAATAAAGTATAAAATAAAGTAAGATTTCTTTTTTCTATAATTCAATGGAAAGGATGCAATCTTGGGCCCCTTAGTAAATCCGCACTTTTTTTTGGAGCTCATAAATTTCAGTTTTTTTTTTATCACATATGGTTTAACTGTGTCTTACCTGTAGCCTTTTTCCACACTATACTCGGTGTGGGAACTCCCTGAGCCTGGCAATGCAGCATGATGTGGCGATTGCGCTCCACATTCGCGTCCACGGGCTCGACAATCCAGCGTGGCGGCACTACGGGGCGTATGGGTGATGGGAAGAGTTAGTTAGCATACTCGGAATATAACTGGGAACGCAGAACGAATGATTCAAATTATAACTGCTAAGACATACAGTAAGAGTAATGGTTCTTAGAGAGAGAGAGATATATAGAGAGAGACAGAGACAGAGAGGAAAAGTGAAGATTTCTGGCAAAGTAAAAAACGGCATAAAAGAATTTTGCTGTTTACGATCTTAAGATTTTTCATTGTGCCTAGCACAATTGTAAAAACTGGTTGAATAGTGGTAGCAATATAGTAGGAACTGTTCAACTAATATACAAAAGGATAGTTTGCTTTGGGGTAGTTTGCTTCAAAATCAAATACAAAAAGAATTTCATATGCAACTCAGTCAAAAATGGAACAAAAATTAATGTTGATTCTTTTATGTTTATGTTTTGTAGTTGTTTAAGGAAAATCGTTTAGGAATGACCGTGGGGAAAATAAATTGTTGGTGTGCAAGGATTTTATTTTTAATTCTCATTTTCTTTTATTCAAATTGATCGCTTTTCTCTTTTGTGTGTTTTCTTTGATTCGCCCACGCTCTGTGCCTCGCTGTTCGTTGTTGGTTGTTCGAAAAAGTCGCAAAAAAGGCTTAATATGTTCTCGTATATTCGGCGCATAAATTAAATAACAAAGGCATGCCAGAAGCGAAATGGAAAATATATTTGCATAGAAATTATAGAATGCGCAACATAAATGTGAACGTAGTGTGAGTTTTATAGTTGGACACGCAGCTAACGAAACACGAAAAAAGCGAAATAATAATATTGGATATCAATAAAAAATTCTCCCAGCCCACCATCTCGCCCACTGGCGTTTTTAATAAATTATAAACTGTTTACTTGGCAGCTGCATTTAATTGCCATCCTTTGTTTGTGCAGCAATAACGGAATAAAAAATATAAATTAAAAATTAAACCCGAACAAGGAGCAAATTAAAGAGCTCCAAATGAAATTAGCATCTGGCCCAGGGCAGAGTTATAATTAAAATGATTTCTGGTTATTATAATTTTTTTGTTATGGAATATTTTGCATAGTACAAAGCGGTTTGGGTTTTTGGGGCTTTCGATGTCAGCATGTCTAATTCGAATAGGGAAAAAAATCTTTGCACACAACAACAGCAGCGACAGCCTGGGAAATGGAGCATTGGCAAAATAAATAAATTAAATTTTGAAAACTGTATACGTCCGAGCACTTTACCCGGCAAATGAAAATAAATATAATTGCCCACCCCCGAGACCGGCTGGTTGGTTGAAATCGGGTGGAAAAGCTTAACGGAGCAATCTGTGTGTGAAAGGAGGAAAAACCCAAAAACGAATTAAAACCAGAGCTTAAGAACCGAGGAAAACGGAACGTAACAAAACGAAACAAAACGAAACGGAGAGCAAGCAAATCATAAATAAATGGAAATTAAAATTCATTTGTCACAGCACTACGCGCATGCAGATGGCACAGAGCAAACGAAAAATTGCATTTCTACAATACTATATATGTACAGTCAGCATGCAAAAACAAAAAGTGCAGCTGGGCATAGTGCCGATGGCCACTTTCTAGAAAAAACATTCATTCTTAACTACATTAGCAAATACTGCGAAGCTTTAAGTTTCTTATCCATTTATTTTCGGTTGGTTTCTCCGTAATTTATTTTCTTTATTTCTGTGGTTCAATTCACTTTGCTCTGCAATAAGATTATTTTTAAGCGTTGTGTCACACGCACACACAGGCAATCAGGCACTCACACAAGCGAAAGGGGTTTATTGTACACCGAAAAAAAATCAAGGATCTAAGGACTAGGAGTATACCATATTTTATTTTAGAAACAAATTCTATATTTTTTCAAAAATATATTATTCGTTTAGGGTGCTTAATTTTTATTTATACAAAATTTCTCTTTGAAAATCTATGACAACTCATTTTTAAAAAAACTGTTAATTAGTAACGCAACGCGGAAATAAACAAAACTAAGTTGGTTTATTTTTCAAAAACACTTAGATTCCTTGATGTAATTTTTTTCGTTGTGGAAATATAGTAAGCGATTAGAGAGGCCAAAACCAAATTGAAGCATAAGCGTGAGCTTTACAGCATCTCCGAAGGATTTTGGGCGGATTCGTTGCTTTTTTTTAATGCCAACTCATTCTTTTGCCGCGTTCGCCTTGTTTATTCGTTCGTTAATTAAGCACAGCACATTGAGCATAGTAGATGAAATGGAGTTTTCGGAAGCTGCAAGTCAAAAATGAAGAGAGGAGCAAAGGGTAACAAAGGAGTTTCTGCATTTCGTCCTACGGACCGGGCTGCGCAGAGCAGCGCGGTGGACGGTAACCAAAAAGAGTATATAGCGAGTAAGGCAAATTAATCTTAAAGCAGCTTATCTTTCCATGTTTATGCAAGAGTATTTGTATAAATTATAAATTACAACTAATCACGAGTGCCGTGCGCCCTCCAAGCTTGCCAAAAAAATGAAAGTACTAGTAACCGCCAATTTAATATCCGGAATGCCCGGAGAGCGCACTCAATTTATGCATCTAAAACCCGACTTGTCGTGTAAGAAGCGGTTAAAATAATGTAAAGCAAATCAAAACAGATATTCATAAGCGTTATACTTAGTTTTGTTAGGTTTTATTTTGGTTACGAAGCGCATAAGAAGCAGTGCAGTTAAAACGTTTTACCTGGTGAGACGGTTGTCAAAAAAACCCACAGCGTGCCAAAGCGACTTAAGGGTGGCGGGGAACTCTTAACTGTAGATTAGTAGGGGTTTTTTTTCGGGGGTTTTTAAGCGGTACGTATTTATGAGATGGGGTTTTATTTTTTTATTTTGGGGGGAGTTTTCTTAGTGAGAGTCAAAAAATCAAAGCACCTTTTTTGGGCTGGGCAACGTTCAGCTGCACCGGAGCTACCAGAGAGCTCTAAAAAAGTTTGGTTAGCCTAGTTTTCTTTGTTGTTAAAAATCAACCAAAAATATCATCAACAACTGAAAATACCATTAAGAAGCTGTTCTTGAATACATCAGCGGGAAAGCAAAAAGTAATTGAGGGGCAAGTGAAGTTCGCTTAGTTTGTATGCGTGTTTTTGTGTGAAAAGAAATATTATCGCCATTGTTATCCATTTTTTTGTTTCTTTTAGAATGCTTTATAATGATTTTTTTTCTAATTTTTAAAGTCGTTGTAGGAACTTTATTATAGATTTACTTTAAGTTTTATTGTGGACTTAAAAACAATTATTTGGCGCCTAAAAGTATGCATTACCATTTTTCCACGTAACATTTCATTTCTTTTCATATCTAGGATGCTTTAAAACTCTCTTTCAACCGAGTACCACCTATAGTTGTCCATAAAAAATCGGTTGTACTTTGTTTGGTAGAGGAACTAAAGTGTTTCATGGTAACCACTAAAATCTATCGGATTTTGTGAGGAAAAATAGCATTGCATAAATTAAGGCAGCTTTACAATTGCTTTAAAGCCTTGAAAGAGTTCTTAAGCTGTAATACTTTTGGATAATATAGATAATGGCTGAGATATATTTCTGTATTTATGTGTCTGGTGTATATCTGTGTTGATGGGTACGCTAGTACGCTACCTTTGACCTGCAACAGAGCCGTATACTTGATCTCGGCCGCCGGGTTCTTGGCCACGCATGTATACTCGCCGGAATGCGTGGCGGACAGCGACGGAATGCTCAGCAGCGAGCTGTACTGGTCTAGCATGGTGACATTGGCCCCCAAAAGGTCGGGCAGCGGGTCACCGTCCTTCAGCCAGATCAGCTTAAGCGGCGGATCGCCCCTGGAGACCCCGCAGACGGTCCGTGTCCGCATGCCCTCGGCCAGGCCCTCCTGGAAGGCGAACGGTTCTATGCTCGGCGGCACTGCAAGAGGAAAGATCAGGCGGAAAGGGTTAAGATTGGCACTGGTGAGTGACCGGACCCGGAACCGGAAATGGCAACCATTGAGCGGAGGACACCTGCGATTCCCACGATGCTCTAATTGTTGATTGTCAATTTGTTCGCTCTGTAAACCTTCGCAGTTTTGTTAACACATTCGAATGAAAATGCTACTTAATGTTGTACAAACATTCCGAAAGTGGAAACATCATTTACAAAGGATAGCAAGGATGTATGTAGATATATATATATAATGGATCTGCATTTCTGTGTTACATGGTACATGAATCAAAGTGCATACGAAAGTAAACTCAACTACTTGCAACTAAACGGGAATACGGATACTGGGATAACCGGACTCGGCAGTCACAGTCACTACAGTCGTTATTTTTACCATTGACCAGCAGGGCCTGTGAGTTCTCCACCTCGGCGGCGGAGTTGCGCACCACACAGGAGTAGTTGCCGGTGTGGTCGCTGCCCAGGTTCTCGATGACCAGGATGCTGTTGTACTGGTCCACCTGCTTCACGGACATGTGTTGGGTGGGATCGATGGGCCGTCCATCCTTGCGCCAGTTGATGCTCAACGGCAGATCGCCCTTCACCACCGAGCAGGTGAGCGAGGCCCGATCGCCCATGTTCAGCTGCAGGATGTTCGTTTGGAAGGGACTGAGCTTCGGCGGCACTGCAAGGGATCAGCCAGGGATTGGTGAGTTAAAAGGGAGGCGGAAGGAGCAATCACTGTCTGGCCGGCAAAAAGGGACCGGCGATTTATGAAAATTGAATCAGCAACGGCGCTTCATTAAGGCGCGAATTCATTAAAACTAATGAAAAAAAGGGTACCGCTCTCCTTCAGCTTCCTTTTTTAATTTACCAACTTTTAAGCTTAGATTATTGCGCATATTTAATTACAGCAGAGGAAAAAAGTACACACACCGAAACGGCTGAGAGCCAAAACAAAACAAAATTAAGCGGAATCAAAAAAGGGGGGAAAAAAACAAAATGCAAAAAGGTTGGCTAAAAGGAACAACTCGAAGCGCCATGGAAACTACTTAGTTTGCTGTTAATAATTAAAATGCAATTTTCACTTCGCTTCGTAGCCCGCTGCTTGATGTCATCGTTCGGGGAAAAGGCTGTGAAAGAAACCAAACTCGACCTTCTCTTGTTCATCTATTTTTTTTTTTGGTGTTTGTTTTTTCCTGGGTTTTTCTTTGGGTTTTTTGTTTTCTCTGGTTCTTTTTTTTGTTTGGTTTTTTTGTGTGTATGTTTCCGGCAAAGGCCTCACATACTAACCTATGACCGTCACCTCGCCACTCCGACGGGCACTGTGACCCTGTTTGTTCCGCGCCCAGCACGTATACACGCCGGAATCGGAGTTCTTCTGCACGGGGCTGATGGTCAGCGAGCCGTCCGGCTGGACACGCTGCCGTATGTCATCCGGCAGTTCCCGGCCGCCCCGTTCCCAGTGGATCTCCTCGATGGGATACCCGGCCACCGGACACTTCAGATTCAATGTCTCGCCGGAGACGGCGGTTACCTTCGGAATCAGTCGAATGTATGGAAGACCTGTCATGGGTGAAAGCAAAAAGGGTTAGCAGGAAAAAAAACATTTGGGGCAAGGATATAGAGCCATGGGGGAATGTAAATGCATAACAGATTTGCGCGCGCGTTGCTTTTTTAATAATGCAGTAAACAACTTCACATACAACAGCCCAACGGGCACCGCAAGAAGCAGTTACACAAGAAGAAAAAATATGTCCAAACTAATGATCTCAGCTAATTTAAAAACAATATTTTATATACCTAGAACTGTTGTTAGCTGTTTTCTTTCAAACTGATTTCCAAAACAATATTTTGTTGCCTGTGTGTATGGATTTGTGGATATAACTAAAATACAAATTCAATATAGTAATAAAACAGTTTTGTGATTTGGTGTTATTAAACGCAAGATATTAATACCCGTTCTAGGAATCGAAATTATAGCTTTTGATTTAATAATCATTTATTCTCCATGTTATTTAAAGTAATAGTGACAAATTTTAAAATAATTTGATGGCAAACTACCAACTAAAAAAAATTAATTACTAAATTAGATAAACCTTAAAAGGATCTCTAAAAATGTTGAAACATTAACCTAAAATACATTCAAACATTTGTTTAATTTAATATTTTAAGTCAGTAGGAAGATTTTAAAAAACTATGATTTTTATAAATTATTTGTTTGACTTCTATTTCTTGTCAAAATTAATTAACAAGAAACACCCCAACTCCTTAAATGTTTTTCCCTGTGCAGACAACAGGAAGCGGAGCACAATGTAATATGCATATCCTGGCTCGTTTCGACCTGGCTGCCGGAGCCCTTAGCCAAAACACTTTTCGGGAACGTGGAAGGAAATAATGCAGCAACTGTCGACTCTGGCAGCAGCTGAAGATGGAGCAACTCAGCCAGATCCTGCGGCTCGGTGCCTGCTCCTCCGGTTGCCTTGTGGGCTGGGCTTTTTTCTGCGGAATATGCATAATTTTCAAGCATGTCATACGTGGTCTCTGTGTCCGTGTTCGTGTCCGTGTCCGTGCTTTTGGCGGCGAGGATGGGATGGAGATTTTTGTAATCACCGCCATTACCAAGTCGCGCAATCAGCGACATCGCCGAGCTTTAAACTAAATGATGATGGTGGAAGCGGGATTCACTTCCATCTTTTTGTTTTCTGTGCTCCGGCGGCAAACAAATGTTTGCAGGGTATGCGAAAATTGTCAAAGGACTTGAAAGGAAGCCTCGACTACGAGCAGTACCTGTGACACACATTTTCTTTTTATTTGATTATCATACCAAATCCCTTAGGTCTTTAACTTTATCCCTTATTTGATTTCAGTGATAAATGTCGAAAAGGGACTTTCTCCCCCCATTCTTTTTACTTGCAGAGCATCGTTTAGTCGAGAAAGGATTTTTTTTGGTGAATTTACTTGACTTTATTTTTCAACTTTTTCACTGCAAAACTTTGTAAACATGGCGCAGTTTTTGCCGCCGCTGTCGTTTTGTGTTTGCACTCCTGGTCCCGCTTCTTGTTCGCTGGCAACGCCATTTTGTTTGCCTGGCGACACAAAAATATTTGATTTCTTGCAAAAACAAGGCAGATGGTGCGCGTGCTGCTGGGAACCGAGAGCTCCGAAATGGGTGGCTTTTCGGGTGGATTTTTCGACTGGCAGGGGTCTTTCTGTTGGGGGAAAAGCACTGCAGCCAGCCGAGAGCCATGTTCAACCAAAGTGTGCGCCTCGAACAACACTTCACTGCTGCAGAGGCACAAAAGTAAACTTGATTTGGGGTAGACGGGGGAAGGGGGTCTTGACGACCCAAAGGATCTGGCCAAACTGGGGGAACGCATGGAGAGAAGAACATTGCAAACGTGTTGTAAAACAAAATCAAGCAAAAGTAGGCAAATGCCAAGAGGAAAGAGGAGCCAGCCTCGAGCATGGTAAACGTTTAAGTGCATGTGTAAGTAGCTGCCCATTTTTGTATCTGCACAGAGGGAAAACATTTAAATTAATAAATTTCCACAAAACTCAGGAACCACACATAAAACTACTGAAACTTATAGTCAGAATTCTCACAAGCCTGTCGATTTAAATTTAAATAATATTTCGTATTAAATCTGATATTTTCCTAATCGGATTTTTTTTAAGAGCTAAGCGTTTAATATAAAATAAGAATTTCAATGTTACTTAAGATAAATCTAATTCTTTCAATACTTATCCCTTTTAAATTTTAAAATTATTTGGTAGATAATTACAATCAAATAAAGTTAGTGATAAAATGTACAAATATAAACTCTGTCAAAAATGCATAGACTAAAAGCCCTTTAAATATGATGTTGCTAGAACAGACTACCTCAAGATACTTGCGTTTATTTTAGGTACCAAAAAGTTAAGGATTTCTTGAGTTCTAAACGAACTACATACTTAACATTTAAGCCACTAATTTTGGTGATATTTTTCTTTGTGTATCTCTATGTCTGAGTGTACGCTTTAAGTGTGAATACAACATACCATAAATATTCAAGCGGGCCGCATGCTGCACTCGTCCCGCGCGATTTTCGGCGTTGCAGGCATATTCGCCGCCATCCTCGACCATGACGTGGCTTATGTTAACATGACTAATTACATCGCCATGCACGGTGATGTATTGTCCGATCATAAATCTGGAACGGCAAAAGCAAAAATAAATTAGGATGGTTTTGGATGAGAGCACAGAAAACACATTAATATTGGGTTGGTTGCGATTTGAGCGGGTGCACGCGGCGTATGCGCAATGTGCGGGTGTACTACAATTGTCTTCTTGTTTTGGAGCTGTCGCTGCATATTTAAACGAAGCGCACACACACACACACCACTGCACTTGCACACGCATCAGCTAGGCACACTTCAAAATTCAGCCTGACCCAAATCCCTTTTGGCTGTAGGCTTCATTTTTTTTTTTTTTAGTCGCATTTCTGCGCTAGTTTTTCGTACTTTGTCGTATTTTTTCCGTTGCCATATTTAGTCGTAATGAAGGCTGTCAGTCGAGCTGTCGGAGCTTAGCATAGTTTCCATATTGCTGTCAATGTCATGTGCCACGCCCACGAATACTCCCACACACTCTACACTCACACACACACACAGCCGACTTCCACTTAATGCGGCCGTTATGCCTCAGCTCGAATAATAGGGGAAAAAAGGATTTCACGAAGCGCTCAAGTTGGCATAAAGTTCTGCGTTTGTTCCTTTGTTTGCCTCGCCTTCTACTATTGGCACAGTCGTTAATTACAAGCAACATTGTTACGCATACGCCATGTGGCATTCACACAATCGGCTTTTGCGGCATCTTATATGGCCGGGGATTGCGATCTAAGCCCAGCACTAGTACCACACCCGCCGGCTCATTAGTTTGTGGCCCCGGCTCGGCTGGCAACTTTTCAATTGGCATTACGGCCACAGTTGGGAAGTTCGAGTTGAACGGGAAGGCAGAGCCGGAACAATAATGGCGGAGGCAAAGTAATTACAATTTTAATTAACTTTTGCAGCAGCACCACATTGTGCGGCTGCTGAGGGAGGGAGGTAGGGCAATCGCACGAAACGTAGAGCTTATGAATGCATTAAGCCCGGCCAGCAAACGCTGATTTCCCCAGAAAGAGTGGCCAAGCAAGTCAAGCCGAAAAATCTTTATGGAGTGTGCCCAGGCTTGTGAAAACAGCAACTGTAGTTAAATGAAAACGAAGCTGGCAAGCTAAAATGCAGAGTCGCATGGGGACGACACTCAGTCGTGGACTGAAGCACTTGAGCGCATTGAAACAATGGCGAGGACAAAATTGCAACAAAGTCGCACACATCCGCATTCGCAGACCAATCCTCTGATGCCCCCATCCACATCCACATCCGCGTACACATCCGCATCCGCACAATGCCGGCTTAAGCGGCATTGCTGAAGTTTAACTGTATGTGTGTGTTTGGCAGTGTGTGGAGCGTAAAACGCTTTTGGCTGCAACAATATAAACCTAATAGCTTGGCGCGGCTTTTGTGTGCTGTTTTAGCTGATTGCAGAGTGAGTGCCCGGCTCTGTGGGTGGCTTAATTCCCAGTCAGCCAGCAAAAAAGGGAGAAACAAAACCAAGAATTTCTGTAGGTGCCACTTGCAGTTTGTCCCTGTCTCAGGTGGCAACGGCGAAAAGTTTGGTGGCAAAAGTTTACGAAAAAATTATGAATTTCAATTTACGCGAATCGAGTTTGCACTTGGATCCCAATCGGTTTAATTTGCAAGCACGAATTAAGCGCAAAAGGGTAAACCTTATTACCGATTAATGGAAATCTAAAAATACAACAAAATTTTAATACAAGATTTTTAATATATAATATAATTATTTGTAATAATTGTGTATTTACTAAATCTTTAAATTAAATCATTGATAAAATTAAAAAATAATTAGTCGTCTAGGACAAAAGGTAATTATTATATGTGTCTTAACTGATATTAATTCCTGAATGAAAATGATTGGTCGCAGTAACCTAGGTATCCTTTAATATTAATTTTCTCTGCGTTTCCTGATATATCTAAAACGAACTTATTTTTAGTCTGCACCAGCTTTAATTTAAATTGAATTTAGCTATTTTACAAAACCTGAAGATAATCAGTACACCATATCATACATATAAGGTAAGATAACTTACTGTCTACATCGGACACTTAAAAGAAGTTCCAAATTTTTAATTAAAAACCGGGTTCACTCAAGTTCACATGGCATTATGTTGCGTTCCTCCTGCAGCTTAAGCGTTTTCTCATTTAGGCCAAAATTACACACATTTCCATAACGCCTGCAGTTGTAGTCAAACGCATCACGCACACACGCCTCCGTCGATGTCTTAGCACTGCTCCACAGGAAAAGCGGAGGAAAGCTGGGGGAAATGGCTGAGGAAACCCGGAGGAAGAAGACGTCGCCTCAACGGCCTGGGCCTCAGTTTCTGGCACCGCCGCAGACAAACTTTTGAAAATGGCGTAAAATGAGCGTTTGAGTGTTGCGTTACCTCGTGCGCGCAATCATTTAATTTCCGCCCCAAGGCGTCTGCCCCGCCCCGTCGACCCCGCCGCCCATTTCCACCGACTTGCCTGTTTGCCAGCCTGTCTGTCTGCCACTTTGACTTGTGTGTGCATGTCTGTGTATTAAATAAATACATTTACCAAGTTGATATACCTTTAAACCGAATAATGTAAGCCACTTAAAACTCGGCAATAACAACGCAAACAGCAGGAGAAATTGTGCAGCATTGCGAAGGATGCTGCTGCCTGGCAAATTAGGTTGCCAGCGACGCCAGGATATTGCCTACGGGCATTAAGTGTCAAAATTGTGTTGCTCAGATAACTTTTAAATTAGAGCCATCGGCGTCTGCATGTCCGCACAAGTTTTCCGAAAGCAAATTTTCACACCGACCACATAACACACAAATTTTTGTAATCAATTTTGCCTTGTGGTCAAGCCATCCTCCTGGACTTCATCCCGATGACCATCTGCGAGTGGAATGGTCAAGGGAAAAGGTCCAAGGGCATAGGAAAGGATGACCACTTGAGCGAAGCAAATTCATGGCGATGTCGTCGACAGCCTTAAGTTGCACTCTCATGTGCTTTACATGTATAAAATCTAGTCATATTTTTTTATAAACTTTTAAATGGCTTAGAACTAATGGAGATTGATGGTCGTACAGTTCATATTGCGTGTATAGACTTAATTCTAGCTAGCTAAAGGTATAGTTACTAAATAAATGAGTATTCATTTGAGAAAAATATAAACATTCATAGGAAAAGAACCTTTATTATAAAGCCAGAAAACCCATTTCTTTTAATACAGACTGTATTTTAATTTATAAACAGAAAGCTATCCAAAACAAAAATATATTCAGTGCGTTAATTTTACTTAAATAAAATAAGAAAATAAATATAAAATAGTTTAACAAAATTTCAAACAAATATAATCAACCAAACTAAGAGATATCTAGGAGTCTAGTCTATTTTCCACAAAACCCTCCTGCTATTGAGTTGATTGGATCTTGTCTCCTGCTCCTGACATATTGCATAAGTTTTAATTAAAATATTGCACAGCTGGTCGACGCAGGACAACAATCAGGACACGGTTGCCTTAGTTTTTATTATTCCACGTTTTTTTTGCTGCATCACCAAGCAAGAGTCAAAGACAAAATGCGATGGCAAATAAAAAGCGTTTGATTTTCATGATGGTGCTGGTATTTTTAATCAACAACAAAAGTCAACAGTGGGCGGACGAAAACTTTGACTTGCAAATCATTACAGACGTAGCTCAAACAATTAGTGGAAGCTGCCGAACGAACTGCAAATGAAGCAGAAGCGCCGCAAAAAAAGGGTTTGCCAGCAGGTAAAGGAAGAGTAAAGTACGATAAAAATCAAATGAATGACGAACTGACAATGTCGCAGACCGAATTGCCAATCAATCGATTCGCTGTTGCATTTTATTTGCTAGCACTACCCGTCGTCATCCAGTCAACTATTTGTGAAGTCTGGATTCAATTGGATCCGATCGCTTCGATTTTATATTCGGCCAATGCAAATGTCAATGTCATTAAAGACCATGGCATGGGATGGCATTTAATTTTAGTTGGCAACGGGCCAGCTAAAAATGCAATTAAATGCGTGAGGCTACTGCCTACGGTTTGGCCGACCGACCGACCGGGCTTAATTAACAAATAGAAAGGCAAAGTCGGAACCTTGGGACAGACGCAGACACAGATGCAGAAGCGAAGCAGGTTCAGATACAGATACAGATACATATACGGTTGCGGATTCAGATACATTTACAGTCGCAGAAACAGGAGTGAATGAACGCTGGAGCAGACGAGGCCGACCCAAACCACCCACCTTTGTAGGCGCGGCAGTCGGCAGCCACTTTCTATATATGTATATGTATATGTTTTTCTATATATTCGTGGGGCAATGTTTTTGAAAGGAAAGCGCAAAGTACAACAAAAAAAATGGGGGAAAAAAGCAGAAAGCACACACACACAAACACACAACGAGTGCAATAAATGCAACCGCAGCCGCAGTTGAGATAAATGTCTGCAGGGCACCCGCAGCGTTGCCATTGCCAAGCCCCTCACGAATCCCCAACCTCCACCCCATTCTCACCCACTTTCAGCCCCTTTCAACAAGTTCAATTACCTTCCGTTTGATGGCAGCGGAAATCCGTCCAGTGTCCATGAAATCTGCGGCGTAGGATTGCCGGCAGCGGAGCACTTGAGGCTCACAGCTGGTCCTGGCTGCAGGGTCTGCTCGATGAAGCTGTACAGCAAAACGGGCGGCGCATCTAGGGGGTACAATGTGGTGGCAAGAGGTCACATTAATAATTTACCCATAAGCTAGTCGCATTCACTAGGGGGCTTTTGGATACTACAAAAATCAAGGATTTCCAAAACAGGACCAAAGTGGTTTATAAGTCAGAAGAAAAAAAATGCATATTTAAAATAAATTCTGTTGCTTTATTTATGGATAGATGACTCAATAAAAAATATAGAAATATTTAACAAATTTTAATCTAAACATTTTTTCAAATAAAAACATGTACAAAAGTATGGTTTCTGCTACCGAAATCTTAATAAAATAAATTGAAAACATATGAATTAAATAAATTTAAAAATATATATTAGCTTATTTGACTTCACATAAAGAAACTTTGGATTTAGTTTATTTTGAACATAATATAACTATCTTTAAAGAACAAACAAAATAGTTAATTAAACAAAAAAAGAATATATGGAATAATATAAAACAGGTTGACTTTTCAAAGAATCCAATTTTGAATTGCCTATGCTTCTTAGCTTAAGATCTATTAAGATATAGACTCACTGATCATTAAAAAGAGTATTTTACAAAAACATAAAATAGTTTCGCTTTAACAATTTTAACCCGTCTAAAAAGAATATTTTCAAGTACTTTATGAACTTACCTCCCAGCTGGAGCTCGGCGGTGGCCTGGAACGTATCGCCCTCGGGCCGTCGCACCACGCACTGGTACATGCCTCGGTTTTCCCGACTCACTCGCGGCACCACCAGCGTGTCCTCCACTCGTCCCGAGGAGGGTAACTGGCGCCCGTCCTTGTACCACAGGATGTTTTGCATGCCCACCGGGCTGCCGTTGCTGGTGACCAGGCAGCGGAACTCCGCGGTGCCGCCCATGTGAACGCTGAGGACATTCGGCGAGATTTCCACTTGGATGGGAGTGGCCACTGTCAGACGGAGCTCGGCACTAGCCTCGCCGCCCACATTGCCGGCCGTGCACTTGTAGACTCCGGAATCCTCGCCGGTCACGGCCTCGATGGCCAGGATGGGGCCCAGCAGCCGGACACGGGGACCACTCAGCACGGGCAGTGGTCCTGCTCCATTGTGGGTGTACCAGCTAAGTGGAGAGGGGGGAGGTGAAAAGAGAAGATTTATGTGAATCAGACATTTGTAAATCGAATCCATTAATCGTGATTTTCAATTGGAAAATTATAAGAAAAAAAAGAAAAGAGCTCGGAAAATGTGGTTATTGCAATCTATTTCTGTATTCAATGCAGTCTCGCAGCATCCATTCTGCAGCCAAAATGTAATTTAGAATTTAAAACACATACCTACACTCAGACATCTTTTTTTAGATTTTCTGTATGTTCTCTGTTTTCCTTAAAAAAAGTTATTTCTTATTCTGGTTTCTTTCTTATTTAATAGATACTCCTATTTTAATAGAAAACAATATTTTGGCCAAATTTTTAAAGGTTTTTGTAAAAGTTTAGCCTGGATTTAAAAACCTTGTTGATAAATGTTAAACCTAGTGGAGATTTTTAGAAGTCATTGTTTTTATTTCTTTGACTGCTGGTTTAAATATAGTTTTACAAATTAATAGAAAGACTTTATTACCCGATAAATTCGATTACAGAACATAATTTTTAAGATAAAACGGAGAAATAGTTGGAACATTAAGAGCCAAAACCTTGTAACTTTAAGTAAAACGTCTACTTTTGTTTCCAAGTGTATCACATTTATAATTAAAAGCTTTGCTTTGCAATTTGAGCATATCATTCTTTGGCGAGCTGACTTAAATTAATGGAGTTCAGCTTTTGGGCAAATGTAGCCCATTTGTCACATACCATCTGGGTTCGCAGAAGCGAAATCTAGCACCCGATAGCTGTCAAAGTTTTAAACATTATTGAAAGTGTAGTTTCATTGGAACTATCAGCCAACCAAGCGAAGTTCAAGGCCTGATAAACTACCTTTGGCATTCTTTATCCGTAATACCTCATCCCAAGCTGTCTGTGCTGATGGTGCCTTTGTTTAATGTAGCATTAATCCTTTGCTTCGCTCATTATCTCGTAGGACCCTCGTCCCGCTCTGTTGTATTAATTATGAAATGGCTACAAGTTTTTTTCCCCTGGCACAGCAATCTATCTATATGTGAGGAGCCCCCCGAGCATACCACTGCTTATAGATTCTTTTGTTTTCTGTCAGCAGTCTGACATTGTTGTTCATCCTCCGCCACAAAAACCCCTCGGATCTGGTATTACTTGTCTGCTTATCAAAGCGTAATTATGGGCTCATATATGCTGTCAGTGTGTTCGATGTGGCTGCAGACTTTCTATCCGAACTGTATACACATCATTACGTAGACCATTGTTGCCGTGCAAGCGTGTACGTTACGCTGCATAACGCATACGCCCCGTCGGCTGTCGAGAAAGTTAACTAACGCTTTTAGTTCACATTTCAATTAAGGCAACACATTGCCAACTCTTTAGACACATTTTACAAAATAATGTGCACGTCAGCTCACAATTTACCCCTCATCATCAACATTACTCACTTGGAACCCCAGAGCGGTTGTTTATTTATTTGGCTGGGAAACTAAATGCCCTGACCGCACATTTTATAGATGTATGCGTTTCAATTAACTCACACCAGCAGAAGGCATGACTGACTTTGCACAGGGGAAAATAGTTTGTAATTATGTATTTTTTAAATGTTTTTTTATAGTATGTTGGACATAGATAAAGACAATAAAATATACCAATTTTTAAAAAATTAATTTAAATGGTTTTTTAATGTGTATGCCTTAAGAAAACATTTTTAAGAAAGTATGCTTGTATATGGTTCCAATTTTTATATTTAAAGAGTTAAAAAGCTTAAGACTTTGTGCTCAAAGAGAACAAAAAATTCATGGAACAATGAACCCAGATCCTTTACTTTTCCCAAGTGCACTAATAACTAATAGCACAGCGTTATGATGTTTGTGCGGCCAGGACCTGTCAACGTCAAAAGTTTCCCCAGAAATGTGTGCTAAAGCTCTCAGGGAGCGGGCTAGTGAGTGAGAAAGTGGGTGGAAGTGGGAGCGGGAGTGGATGCCATCGATTTGCGGCACCTATACACACCTGTATTCGGGCGAAGGACATCCCTGGGCGACGCACAGCAGCACTGCGCCCTCGTCCTGCGACACCTGCACATGAGCCGTGTGCTCCACAACGCTCGGCGAAATGATGCCGCGATGCGCTGCGGCGAGAGATGATAGAGATGTTGGTGATATATGCGACATTCGTTGTCGCTTATGGTCTGGGTCTTTGGGCTTGGGTTTAGGGTTGGGAATTTTGGCCTTGGGTCTGGGTATACTCACAATTAATACGCAGTCGGGTGGGCGAACTGACGACCACCTGACGGGTGAGTCGGTGCATGCTGCGGCAGCGGAAGGACTGCGACTCGTCGCTCTCCTGCAGATTGTGGATGAGCAGCTCACCGGTGGGCAGCAAATGAAATTTGCCATCTGTGGGACAGCAAAACGAGAAAAATATTTAGATGAATACTTTATTCTGAAAAAAAATTCACGCCAGAACCCGATGATCCCACAAATGTGATATAAATCCTTTTAAAAGAGTTGGAAATAGGGAAAGGAAAACCAAGCTTAAATTGACTGGAAACAGGCTTTTTAGCATTTCAAAATTTCCTCTTTAAGTAATTAAAAGGACTAAATCATTTAAGGGAAACAATATACAACTTATACTAAATTTGATCTTGTTCTTCGAAAGCCAAAACCAGAACAAGCTAATCTCCTTTTTTCAAAATAAATCGCCATTAAAAACAATCGAAAGTTGTGACTGGCATCCATCTCAAATAAAACAAAAGAATAAATTGACATTCCTGTTGACAAGATTAATTAAGATGGATGCCCCTATGCTGTCGCATATTTGATATGGTTTAAATTTTCCGCCAGACACTCTCGACCTTTCCGAATAGTTTACCCGCCACAAAAGCCGGGCATAAAAAACGAATATGTAAAAAATAGAGAGAATGTTCTTTGTAACACAGACAACCGGAGTGGCAGCTCGTTGAGGAGTGAGCTAAGGCAGGCCAAAAGCTCGTCTCAAATTGCTAAAGGACAATGTTAATTATACACCAAAGGACCTAAGGAGAGGGGTGCAGGTGCGGATGGAAATGGCAGCTAAGCAGGCAAACATGTGAGGCAAATACTGCAAACAAACAATGCACTTTGTTGGCTTTGGCACAGGGACAAGGATGCAGAGTTGAGCTCCGCTTCGCTTTGCTTCGCTTCCTTTTCGTTTCGCTTTCTGGCAGAAGGACGAAAGGATAAGAGAGAGCCCTGGGTGGGTTACTTACCGCCTTGCAACGAGGGATAGATGTAGATAGCGGGTTCATGAACCCACGAGACCACTCGTACCAATTCCTTGACGAACGTGGGCACCACGCAGCGCAGGATGGCGGTGCAGCCCCGGGACGCAGATAGCACCTCCACATCCACTTTGTAGGCCTGGGCGACGACTGCAGAGATAAGTATATATTTTAATATGCCGTTCCGTCTCTGCCTTCGAACCCCTTCCAGGCTGTAGCCACTCACCTGCCCTCACTTGCACGTCCCGCGAAACAATGCGACCCACCGAATTGCTGGCGATGCAGCGGTAGATCGTGTTGTGCACATCCTGGTGGTAGGCGGCTGCCGCGAATGGCATCAGGACGAGCGTTCCGTTCCGCAGCACCCGCCGTACGCCGTGGATCTCGGTCACCGCCGATCCGTCCGCGTGCACCCAATCGACCGTCGGCTGCGGACTTCCGGACGCCGAGCAGTCCAGCCAGCCGCCCGAGGAGTTCGAGAACTCCACCCGCCCCGGCGGCTCCATCACAAATCCGGGTCCGCGCAGGTGGGCTTCAAACGGTTCACTGCAGGTGGTATCTGCAATATGCACAAAAAATATTAATATATAATGTTTTAATAAAAAAATAGATAATTTACGTGAAAGGATTGTTTATGATTAATATTTGTTTTTACCGTATTTGAATGGGTCGTATTTTTAGACTTTCAAGTCATTAAGGCGACACAACAAAATTGTTACGGTTTAATAAATTTCGACTCTATATCTGAAGTGCCATTTTTAAAAACAGTTTAACTTAGAACACAATATACTAGCTAGATAATAAAACCGTCAAAAAAAAAACACTCCTTAATTAGTTTTTTTTTACCAATAAGGACTTACTAACATATGTAAGAGTAATTGTATTAACTATATTGATTAAGAAATATTAATTTCTTGCACTTTTTTTTCAAAGTCGGCTTGTAAAAATGTTTTTATTATTTAAAAAGCTATGAGAATTATATACATCTTTCGGGAAATGGATTGAACAAAATCCTGATTATTTTTAGGCGGCAAAATTATTATTTTAGTATTGGTACGCTGAGTAACGTGTATCTGAATAGTCGGGACTCTCGGCTATAACGTTTATTATTGTATGTTTAATTTATTTCTGAAAAGAACAACATTTTTGTATCTTTAGATATATGTATTTTATTTTTCTATTATGTCCTAAACATGGTCTAATATATAAAGAAAATAATTGGGCATTCACACAAGGTAAATTTTTTGTACTACAAATATTTTTGTTTATTTGAAAACAAATATTTCTTTTACATCTCAAACCTTTATGCCTATAAAGTGACACAAGAAAGCTATATACCGTTAAAGTGTGGGTCCCATTTTAATTTGATTTTTTGAAAACAAAAAGAAAATGGAGATCAGTGTTGCTGTTGAAGATACTCAAGCCTTTCAATTTAGTGATAAACTCGTAAAATGTAAATACATAAAAAATGAACCCTGCAATGGATGTTGAGTTTATGCATTTCGGGTTTAAAATTTTTATTGGTCTATACATCATTTACAAACCGCATATAAATGCATGAAAATGCTCCTCATTGTATATTAAATTTTGTGAGCTGCCATAAACAAAAGCAATAATCCCTGAGAGATATCAAAAATTCATAAAGAGCCGCTGGCCTTCTTGGGTGCGCAAATCCCTTGAAACCTTTTCGCACTTTAATAAGCATTTACATTTTTTTATACGGCCCAGCCATTGTCGCATTCGAAACCCGTTATCGCGAACAAACAGATTTAGCCTTATCCCAAATTAGAACAACAGTTTCGTCTTTAGCTCGGTTCAAGTTCCCTATGGCCCCCAGACCCAAATACATACTATAGATGCGGCGAGTGCCCGGGGTATTCATCTATATGTATATATTTCTCCAAATTGACATTTCGCTTCATATTTCACATGAATGCGCCTCGGCTGTCTGTCTGCCACCGGAGCGGGCATCTTTCCCTGCGGCGCTGTGCAAATCCTTGCAACTCGTTCAATCTCCAGGATTCGCCCTGCCCAGGACTCCCGAATCCCCTGATTCCCCCTAGATTCCGGCCCTACAAGTCATTGTGTCTGCAATTAGAGTTGTTTTTTGTTGGTTTTTTTTCCCCCTTTTTTTTCCCATTTGATTTTTTTTTTTTTTTTGCCTTTCTCTGTTTTGTTCTTTTTGCTTTTGTACGCTTTTTGTTGTGCCTGGCCAGGCGCTTTTTGTTTTATGCTCGACAGCATGGATTTTTATGTAACTGCTTTCTGGTTTCGACTCCGTCTGTCTCATCGCCTCGTTCTCCGTGATGCTTCCATTTCGCTTTTCCCTGCTGATTTCATGGCTCTCCAGCGGCTCAAATCACACGGAAAAAAAATTCACAAGATCGGTATCAAAAATATCAATTTAGGTTTCTAAATTGATCACAATAGTTGGTAAATGTGAATAAAATTTCACATTTAAATTTGTTGAGACTTAAATAAATATATTTATCTTTGGAATTTGTAAAATTTGATTTTATATTTGTGTCACAATAAAATAAATAAATCTTTAGTAGAGACTACCACAAACGATGATTGTAGAATATATGTTTTTAAATTTTAATGTGTTGTATTATTGGTTAGATGCTTTTAAAGTATCTAAATACAAAGTGAAACTTTAAATAAATGTTTTTTTATATTTCCAAACCTAATACAAAATGTATAGTAAGTACAGGATAAAACATAACAAGCACTGGGCCTTTTAAATAAATAAACTAAAACTCAATTTTTAAAATTACCAAAATATTTGATAGTGTTTGAAGAAGATCAGTATAAAACTTTGTATGCTAGAGTTATTTTCCTCTGTGTAAATACAGCTCCTGGTCCAGGACTCTGATAAAGACGAAGCCTCTGCCAGGCCATAAAATTATTGCAAGTATGTCTTGAGTATGCTTGGCACTCGTTTCTCATTTTTTTCCGCTTTTGGGTAGAAAGGGTATGTTTTACGAGCCTGTGCTTGTGCCTTGGAGCAGGATCCCATGTGTGTACATATGTATATGCGGTTGGGAGCATGTGAGTCGGCCTGTGAATACATCCACTTGTAGGGGTTTTATTCTTTCCTGCGAAAACAAAAAGTCCACCCTCTTTGGGTTCCTGTGAGTTTGTTCTCCCTGAACGTCCTGCATTTATGCATGTGGGGATGAGCTTTGTTCCGACTCGGACTCTTTCTTTGTTGCCTACTCGCCTTGCCTTTCGGCCCATATCAAAAGGGTCCAATGACAAATTCAAAAATCAATCTAGCTATTAAATTGGACTGACAGTTAAAGAAAAAATAAATTCATAAAAAATAAAACCAAAATCTATTTAAAATTTAAGGATTTCAATTTGGAACTATGGTTGGAGAAATCCAAATGCTATTGAATTTTAAAGTCCTAGTATATTTATCTATGTTTTTCGATTCTTGATTTTTCTTTCAAGAACCGAATAAAACAAATTTGAGAATGATAAAATATATCTTAAGTCATTTAATTAGGTGTCTTAAGGTATCAACATTAATGAAAAATATTTGTTAGAACCATTTTGCTTTCATATGCTTATAAGCAACAGCATACAACATCATTCCCTGATTATATACAAAATGTATAATGATCGGAAGACTCAGTCATCAATTGTAGATGCAAGTTAAATACATTTGTGGTAATTCGCCAATGCTTTTACCTGCTTATTTGTTTAGCAAAAAACAATTCCATCACCTCTATGTCGACACAATTGAGTGTTCCCCAATCAATTCGGACAGCATTCTTTTGCCAATGCAAAAGTGCATTTGGACCGTCTACATTTGCCACAAATTTATTTTCCAAGTTGTTTTCCCAGCTCGGTTTGCTGTAATACCTGCAGCAGTCATGGAACTCTGCGTCTACGTCTGCATGTGCAACTGCCCCCGGCTGCGGCCCCGCCCCCTTTACACCCGCCTTCTTTGGCTCGCACTTCCGCTCGTTTTGTGTCGTACATTTCACTCCTTTCACTCCGAATGTGTTTCCCATCCACTTGTGCGAGTCTTGAGGGGTTACTTTGCCAAGCTCCTCAGACATTATTTTCTGTGTGTGTGTTCTTTATTTCTTTTTTTTGCCTGCTCTTCGAATTTTTTTTCCTTTTTTCTGGTGCTGTTTGGATTATGCCCTTTTGGCACTTTTCGAAATTATTTCGTTGCCTCCAGGCGGGCGGGTGTGATGTTTTGTGGCTGCAGTGTGCCTACATTCGGCTGGCAATGCAGTGGTAATATTTCTAATGGCCCACGAACCTGGGAACAGGCCATGTCACCCATTAAAGCCAAACGACAAAAAAAAATGTAGTAGACTTTAAGACCACAGAAGTATTCCGGGCCACTGCCGGAAATGAGGGGACGAACCTTGTAAGCAATCAGCTCGAAAAATACAGGAAATTCAATTTTTATGCGCAAAAACGAGCGGCAGGAAGGCGTGACCCAAACACCCAAAGATATCCACTCAATATTGCTTGGCCAAAAAAAAATAAAAGGAAAACTTGAAAGAAGTTAAAACGTTTACAGACCAACGCGCAGCCCAACAACAACAGCCCCGGACCGAATAATAATTGTAAATAACTTGATTTTGTTGCTGCCTTGGCCGGAGTTCTAGTAAGATGTGCTCCAGTTGGCTCAAAGTGCACACAGGAATCGGGCGGAAAGAGGGCCAAGACGGGTCCAATAAGACGCTCAAAATCTTTTGTTAGCCGGTTTTGGTTTGCAAAATAAGAGCAGAAAAATACATTGAAGAAACAGAGAGTGGCGTTTTGGGGATCTAAGCCATTCATGTTTAACAAAGTTCGCAATTATATATTTTTTTAATATTAATGTTGGAAATTCTTTTCCCAAAAATAGAGTTGATATTATTATCAGACTACAATCAATCTCGAATATATATATTTATATTTAGCAGTTGTATCACATTGATTTAATGTAGGATATGCATATAGTACATCTTAGTTTTAGAAAACAATATAAGCCTAGTCAAATATATTTGGTAATCAAAAATATTTCATTTTAGCAAAATAAATAATCGTTAAGCCTTTTATTTTAATTTTGTGTATACCATTTTTTCTTTATTTTCACTAATTTTCTTAAAGAACAATCGAATCTCATATTTTTAATATTTAAGTCCCAAATTAAAATAACTTTTTGCAAGAGATTTTATGTAAATATACAAGCTGAAAATTTAACTAATCTGATATTGCAACACTATTAATCTTGAAAGCACAAATCCAACAAACTTATAGTGCGGTAGATCAAATCATTAATAACGCCAGCCACAGAAACTAGGGTTTCTCAGCCATCCGGCTTTAAGAAGTTAGATTGCCATCTGGTGAACATTTAATTTAAACTTTTTCCCTTGCACTTCATTAATCCTACAACAAATTAAAGCGTTTGTCATAAACGGTTTAAAACATAATCAATCATAGTGTGCTGGAAACTTTTGCAGTTGGCCATAATTTTTCATAATTTCATTTTCCATCACAATCCCCAATCTTTCTCCCAGCTCTCCTCTAATCGGATTTGTGGCGCTGTTGTTGTTGTCGGTGCTGCTGATTTTATATAACGTATTATATTTTATGATTATCTGCATGGAAATGGAATAACAACACCGAAAAATGTGAGCCATCTCTCACAACCCCAGAGCAAGAAGTGTACGCTTAGACATTGAGCAACAATTTCATTTGCATATTTTTCATTTGCTCCCAGCTTCGAGTTTCGGCGAGGGTGCGAATGTATATGTTTGTGGATGAGTATGGAACATGAAATATCTGTGCGGCATTTTGATAATTTTTTTCTTTTTTTTTTTGTTGGTATGGCGAATAGACATGTAAGCCAGTCCCCATCGAATGCCAGAGCTAGGCAATGAAAATTGGAAAATATCAAATTTCCAAAAGAGGTTTTTCACCCGCACATACAGCTTCACGGATACGAAAGGGTCGGTGGGTCGATCGAGTGCTCTGCTCCTGACACATTTCATTAGGCTGTCCCGCACACACTTCCATAAATACACAGAAAAAAATTGCTTAAGAAAAAGTCTTGAATCTAGAGACTTTCGTTCATTATAAAAGTATTGAGTCTGAAACGTAGCAGAAGAAGATTTAATAATTGAGAAAGGTTAAGAATGTGATCGTCCGGATAGATGATAAAATTGTATTAATAATAATAATTTCTTAAGAAAATCCGGCTTCATTTATTTCCACAAATATTAATTGCTTTTGAAAGTGTTTTTCTATTTCTCTTAAAAGTTTATTTTAGTAACATAAATGATTCGAAGGCCTTTTATGATGAAAATGTTGGTTGTTAAAAAGTTTTTTTCTCTGTGTACACGCATATAACGATGAGATGGGGAAGTCGTTTTGTGTAACATAAATTGACGCCTGGTTTTTATCATAAGGCAATTTCATATTATGTAGGAGCATTTCGGCTTTAGTTTTGCCGACAATTTTATGGTCTCTGGGCTTGGCTGCTCCATAAAGCGACCAAGTCATTTGCACTTAGTTCTGGACGAGAGACACTCAAATATATCATAAATTATGGCACCTCCACACTCGTATGAATCACCATAAATTCAGGTCTCTATGCGGCAGTGAAGATTCCGCTTTGAATGATAATAAAGTGAGTAATTACCCAGGCCGAGGATAATTCTTTGCCGGCGCCGTTTTTTCCCTTCTTCGTTTCTGCCTAAGCCGGCAAGAATATCTTGCAAAAGCCCCAAATCCTTTTGTTTTACTCGCAAGACTTAATAATAAGTTCCGTTTCGGAGGCGTAAACCAAGATCCGAGACTCAAGAAGGGGAAAAAAAACACGCCGACAGCTGTTGGGTCTTATGGCAACAAAATCACACGCACAGCAGCAGCAGCAGTAGCCGGTGGAAAAACAAAAAGCACTAAGCATACTTTGCGGCGCGTGCCGAGCGACTTGGGAAAAACCAAGAAAAGAGCCGCCTAAAATGCCGGCAGCCCGGCTAAAGAGTTTTCCCGGAGAAAAATTGCAAAGGGAATGGGAAATGGTTGATGGTTGGCACCTACCGAGATGGAGCAGCAGGAAAATCACAAAAAAGCGGCTACTAATCCACATGTTTTCCGGCTTCTGTTTTGATTCTGATTTGAATTTGAATTTGTTGGATTTTATTTTTTTGTTTGCTGGGTTTTGAGCTGAGCTTTTTTTTCAGGAATTTCCGTGGGCAGTGACTTGTACAATTTTGATTTTGGCTTTCACTTTTGAGCGGTTTTACATTTCAGACACTCTAGGCTCTTCTCCTCTCATTCTTTGGCACATTTGTATAATCTTTTTGATTTTGTTTTCACTTCGGTGATTGGGTGATTTGATGATGTGGTGTTTTGTTGTTGTGTTTTGTTATGTTTTGAGGGACTGCATGGCCCGGAGCCGGCACACTACACTCCTAAGCGAAAAAAGCTCTCCTGGCCAGGACACAACCGACTGCCAGCAAGGACTCGACTTGTACTGCGCCGCCACACGAATTCTCGGCCAAGTTGGGCGCTCTTACTAGAATTTTAAAATTTGAACCGATAGGGACACTTGCAGCTCTCTTCCGGACTCTCTTCGGCGGAAATTCACCACACGCGCGCTCACTCACAATCGCACTCAGTCCCGATGCATTTTCAATCCAACTTTCGTCGTCCGCCAGAGCCGTGCGTATCCTTCGAGCCTCGAACAGCAACTGCCGGATACGGTGGCCAGTGGCTCCATCCCCGCTTCAATTCAGTGGTGCAGTTGGCAGCCCCGCCAGCCTCGTGCTCTCCAGGCATGCGCACCACCATTTGTTGTCTGTGGTTAGGCACGACGTTTTTCGAGCGGGTTCGAAACAGCTGTGTTTACACTGGACCAGTTGGGTGGTTGGGTCAAAGTGGAAATATGTTATAAAAGTGGGTGGCGGAGGGTGGCAGCGGGTGGCAGTGGGTGGCAGAGGGCTTTCCAGCCACATGCGTGAGTTCCTAGCCCAATGTTTCAATTATTCGGCCAGCTCCATCTTCGTTGGCATAGATTAGGCATCATGAACTCTGTGACGTTGATGGCTTTTTCGTACTTGGGAATAGGTTAACAATCTCATTTACTTTCAATTTATAAGGCATCCGATAAATTTGCATTCAATTAATAAAGCAATTTGGTAACATCGCACTGATTCCCAGCCAATATTGCATAATTCACTTGGCATTATGCAAAGCAATTTCACACTTAAGACCCTTCCTGCCGCCGCATAAATGTTGTCTACTTTTTTGGCCGTTTCTGCTAATGAGCATCAGGGGAAATTATGGCCAACAAGGCGGGTAAAAAGGAGCGAAAACAACATTGCATTCAGGCAGCTGCCAAGACTCATAATATTTAGTCTAAAAACGTGCGTTTTAAAAGCTTTAACACTCAGAGAAAACCACCATCGAAAATAATGTTCAGGAAGATATTAAGGATAAGGATACTTGATAGTAAAAAAAAAAAATTTATGGAGAAGAATCCTTAAATCATAAGAATATCAAAGGTATTGAACAATAAAGTAGTATTTAAATATAATTAGAACTTAAAGGGTTTGGGAATTACTTTATTTTTCTTATTTAGCTTTCCTATTTAACTCAGTGACTTTTTTTTTACTAACAAATATATTAAGCATACCTAAAAAGATAAATATAGTGTTAGGCTGAAATGAAAGCCAGCCAATGCAAAACGTAAAAATATTATTATTATTTATTTCTCAAACCATATTTAAGTCCCAGTGCACTGATTTTTTTGTGGACATTTGGGGCTGGCCAATTTCTTGTTTTTAGGACGCGTGAATGCGTAAAAAGGGGAGAGCAGAATGCGGATGGTTTGGTTTTGGCCCACATTAGGCGTGCCAAGGACAGTGGTCGCCGCAGCCACAGCCGCCGCACAGCCACAACAAAGGCAACAACAATAAAACATAAGCCAAAAACGTGTTTGCCTGCCAAATTTATTTCGTACCCGGTAGCATTTCCCACAGCAACAGCGATAGGACACCAAACACCAACAAACGACAAATAACAAACGACAAGCAACAGTAGCCATATTCATGAGTCCTCTATGTCCTGCAGTTGGGGGTGTGTGTGTGTGCGAGTGATTGTGACTTGCATTTGTGAGCGTGGCGGTGTCCGTGTTGGTAATGGTATTGGTAGAGGCAAAAGCACTGGTAATGGTACTGGTGCTGGTTCTGGTGTCGCTGCTAATGACAACGGGACCGCGTTGCGCATCAACGAACGACACCAAAAAGTCATTGACTCATTGAGTTTTGTCCCGGTGTGTGCTTGTGCATGTGTGTTTTAGCAAAATTTGCAGGCAGACACTTTTATACACTCGCGAAGGATTTTATAACGATGCTTATGTCTTACGAGTTCGTGCCTTAGTATTTAACAAAATAAATCTAATGTTTAATGTATTAAATATAGATTTCATCTGAATATCCTGCGTATATATTTAAATCTAATGATTTAGATTAAATTGATCGAAAATTGTTTTGGCATTCACTTTGTTTTTATATCTTCAATTCAAAATGGGTTAAAAATCCCTTTTAATCGTGACTAAATTTAATAATCTTCGTTTTTATCTAGGGTATATTAAACTTTGATATTTGGGCCCCTCCTTCTTCTGATTCCCTTGGCCACCACACTCTTTGGCTCAAGCAGTGTGAGCTTGTTTGTTTGTTGGTTGCCTGGTTGGATGGCTGACAAACAGACAAACTGAAAAACTGACTAACTGACAAACTGGCAAACTGACTGACTGCCAATGCGTGTCAGCTCACGTTGGCAGCGTTAACGGGAGTAAATGCAGTCACCGGGCAGCAAAAACAACACCGGCGGCGACCAGGGAAGCGTCAAGCGTTATGGCCACTGTTTTCACTCTGGGCCACTCGCCCCACTCTGTCATCATTAGCCGTGGCCAGGTGGGGTTGGTGGACTGCTGGATGTGTAGAATCGTGGATTGGTAGGCCACCAGCTGCCTTGGAACTTTTGGCCACTCTCTGTCGATGAATCGTGCCAAAAAAGGGGCTAACTCCCCAGCGGTGTCGTAAATTTCAGTTGGAAAAGTTACTTTCGAGACTCCTGCTTTCAAATTCTATTTAATTCAGTTCAGTTGGTCATTCGTTTCTTGGCTCACAATGCAGGCCAGCATTGTTCGGATGCATTCAACGGTTTGGTTCATATCCGATGCTGGCTACTGGTCACCGTTGGCCTGTCAACCCAATGCTGGTAAGTATTAAAAACAATAACAAGAAAGAGAGTGCACGGCAAATAAATGGTGACTATTAGAAAATTCTAGATAAACGAACGAAGATTTCTTAAAACAATTATTTCATAATATTTTTAACTATTTTATTTTTAATTTATTCAAGATTTTTTGTATATAGCGGTTTTTAAAATACTTTGCTAGTTTAAAAATATGTTATAAATTCCAACAAATTTAAAGAAATAAGACTTATTGCTATATCTTTTGGATTGTTTTCTACATTTCCAGTGTCTGCTCGATTTGAGGGCGACTTTTAGCAGTGCATATGCAAAACTATAGATTTGGCTGTGGCTATGGGCTGTGATACGACTATGGGCTATTAACTATGCCGGCTGGCCATGTCCTCCGACAATTTCTAACAATGCGTTGGCAGCTGGGCAAAAAGGCGGACTTATCTGCAGTGCGCGATGTTGTTGTTGCTGCTGCTGCTGTTGCAGTTGTTTAACGTGGCATTTATGCGCCTGTTTGCTCAACGTTTTGTATGTAGGTCAACATTTGCACGCTCTATGACTGACGTCAAAATGGACCGGGAATGTTGTCCTGACCGTCCAACCCCAACCCACCCCATCCTACCCCACCCATTATCCTCGCCCTCTTGTCCGTTTCCGTTTCCCGTGTTTATGTGTTGTTGCCACACCCCGGCCGCCCACTTGTCTCGTGATTACAGTTGTTGTTATGACAAACACCCTCGAAGCCTATGTAAAAAGCGGCAGTAGTACAAGCTGCAGCAGCATCAGCAGCTGACCATACCAGCATATGAATTGTGTGTGGTGCGTTTTATATAGGAGCGATATATAGAGTATATAGGTAGAATCATGAATGTATATGCGGCCGTAGCATCACTATTGATTTTCATTTTTGCGCGTTTTACAACACGCTTTGTTGCATTTTATTTGCCCTGTCATTGACAGCAGCCGCCACATGGTGAGTGCTTTTTTCCGCCTTTCCTGACCCATCCTGCACTGCATAGCATAGCATACTTTTTTGGGCGTTGTCCATTGCATTTTTAATTGGTATACAGCTGGCCGTGCGCGAACTCATGTGAGTTGAAATGTGACGACGATGACGGTGATGACGACGACGGCAGCGACTCTTGGCTGCAATTGAAAAACGAAATCGTCAACGCATTTTACATGTTTTTCAATTTCAACTGCAGCCTTTCGCTTATACCACATACACAATTCCTTTGACAACATGGCAAACGTCATTCAGCATAATTGCAGCCTTGAGGCCTGCGGCAGGCATATTTTCATTTTGTTTTTACTTTTTCTCCACGCCGCACCGTTGATTGTTTATTGATTTTTGCCTGGCACTTGCATTTAGCATTTTTTAATGAATTTTTTTTTCGTCTCAACCATGTTGTTACTTCATTAAACGAGATGTTTGGAGATGCTTTTGTAAGAATGTAGAATTTTTTTCTGTTCGAAAATGTTCTTCAAGTGGTTCTGAGTACTTGAGCAAAGCAGTGGAAGGGGAAATGTTATGGATGGGATAAGGATAGGGAGTGATTTCAATCAACTGATGATAGAAGGAGAGTCGGAGGAAGCCTGGCACAAAGGGTATCACATCGCATACATCATTACAATATTTACCCACACTTAACCCTTCGCTGGCGAAGAAGAGAGACAAAGGCAGGCAGGCTTGGAAGTCAGGAAGCGCATTTGCATGTAACACGTGAGCTTACAAAAGCCAAGTGACATTGTTTGGGCCACGCAGAGGGTCGTGGCACATAAATTTAAGTGAGAGTGTAAGTGTGTGGCAAGAGAGGGTTGATGTTTGACACACACACACACTACACACACACACAGACAGGTATGGGAGGTATGTTCAATACAGAGCGTCACCCTAGAACTCCTCAATTGCACCCTCCTCGTGTTGACAGTCAGCAAATGGGTTGAGCCAGGAGATTGATATGACAACCTACGAAAACGACAATTGGAATGGAAATGAGAATAAGAATGGGAAGAGGGACTCCTGAATGACATGGCGAAGCTGGCGCACGCCTCAGCGCACAAACAAATTATGCAAAATGCATTTGCAGCCCAAGTCGAAGATGGCATTGTGTGTGCCAAACGTAGCACGTTAAATAATTAAAAGTTGTCGCAACAATCACTCAATATTCCAGCTTGTTGCAACTTCGAAAGCAACAGATGAAGGCATGCAAACAATTCCAAATCGAAGCATTAAATACTCAATGTGTTGTCCCTTAGTTGAAACGTTAAAAAACGTTGTTTTAAAAATAAAGGTCAGTAAGTTAGTTTCATTTACTTTTGATGTTATATGTAATTTTTTAAAGAAAGTTAAAACTATAAAAAATGTACAAGGTACTAAGTTAATTTTTCAATGAATATGTTATGTTATTATAACTATATATAAAGTAATTTTATTAGTTAAATATCCAAGCCAAAGTTACTTAGATTTAAATTGTTTATATTGTGTTATAAATTTAATCACCATGACATCTTCCTAATACCTATTTAATCACACCCTAAAATATTATCAAAAGATCTCAAACGATAAAACCAAGCAGACTGAAAGAAAATCTATTACTGACGATAAAATATAGATTGTTTTAGATCGTTTATGTCCCTATCAAACGGAAATTGCAATGGCAAACAATTTGCCAAGGAGTTGTTGAACATTTGAACTGAGTCTCTTGCCGAATGTGGCAAAGTTTTCTAAAGTTTTCGTCTGAAATCAGAATTTCTATTGGCGAAGCGGAAATTGCGATGAAGAAGGCCAAAATAACATACACAAATGCACACTTTAAGATGAAATAACCGTTACTTAGTTTCCGTTTTAGCCAGAGACTATTGAGAAACTATAACGGCTCAACAGAGAAGTATATTAAAGAAAAGTTTAGTGGAAATGATTTGGTCATAAAATAGGACATTTTCAAATAGTTAAAGTTTTTTGAAAGCAAGCAAACTGAATGCGATAAATGGAAACTTCATAAAACATGGCAATTTAGAAAACAGATTCAAAGAAAATGAAATTTGTTGTTCAAAGCGTTATGGTTTAATTTAATTCTGAGAAATTTAGCAATATACAAAAACTGTTCATGGTTGTTTCCTTTTCTTTATGTTTTTTTAGAGGGAATGATTTTTGATTTTGGTAAAATAAAATAATATAAAATGATTAGCTGTTAGAATACATACTAAATCAACTTCCTTATCTCTTCAAAAATACTTATGCAATTTTAAATATGGTTTCAAAAGACTTTGCCCATTTCGATCAGCACAAAAGCAGCTTACCGCGCACTTTTCCATTTCAAGTAAATACACAATAAACATCTTGGCGGTGGACACAGTCTCTGCCGTTTTTGTCCTATCACGTTGTAATGTGGCGCAAAAAAATGTAATAATCACGCACTAAGAGCCATTTTCAATTACCGTCCTCATGGAATCAGGGCAGAAGACGTCGCCCGAAATGCCACTCGTCCCACAAGCTAACCACATAAAAAACTAATCAACTTATTTATGAACATTTATTATGAACAATGGAAACGTGCTGAATTGCGCATTCCGCAGCGGACCAAAGTAAATAACGTAAGAGAAAATACTTTGGCTCGCAAAATGAACTTCGGAGAAAGTTTTGTGCTGGTGGAAAAAAGAAAGTGGAAGCTGAAACTGGAAAATGTCCCTGCTGTTTATAATTTCTCAGCTGAAATTACATTCTGTATGTGCGGTGTGCGGTGGGCAGTCGGGGAGTATCATATTTGGTATGTCCTGGTCTGGTACGCACATAAAATGGACAGAAATTGCCTTGGGCAGGATATCTGGAGAGCAGGAGCCTCACACATGTAACAAAGCATGGACCAGAGACCACGAACCAGGGACTCGGAAACAGGATAATGGGCCATCGGTTCAAGGGTTCAAGGCGGTGGCCAGCAACCTCTTGACCATAATTTACGCCACTTAAATTACAGACCCATTGCCAGCACTACTACGACTCCACTCCAGAAAGGAGCATGTGCTGGCCATAAACATTCGAGGGCTGGGACTTGGACATTGGACGTTGGACATTCGACATTGACGACGACATTTTTATGGCTGCCGCAAAAGCCTTTTATGCCGCCTGCAGGCGAATTTGATGATTTTATTAAAAGAAGTTTTGCGATATTTGGATCGTAATATCGACTGGCCGACTGCCGGACTGCCGCTGGCTTTCGGCACGTTAATTAGCCATAATTACCAGCACAGCTTTTGGCTTTTGTCGGCTGGCTTTTGCGCCCTGTCACGCTTCTGATTTATGACCGCCATTTGCCTTTGAGCGGCTTAAAGCCGCACAACTTTAACGCAATCAAAATGGCGTCCGCATATCCTTGCTAGCCACCCACCCATACAAACACAAGCACACGCACACTATTGCAGACACTGACAGCTCATGCGTGTGCTAAATGATTTGGAATTGATTAGAAGCAAGCAAGAAGCAAGAAAAATGAGCCAAGCGGGTAGTGAAGAAGGGCAAATAAAAATAAAAATAAATAAAATATCAAAGCAAGATTCCATGAAATTTTTATACCACCGCTGCCGTTTGGGACGAACGTTATTGAAAAACATCGAAAAGGGTCTCCGATGAAGGGTCTGGCACTGAGATATTTATATATATTTTGGCCCGACTGACTGTTCAGAGATAATAACCCAACGCCGCAGATAAACAGCAGACGCCACTCTCGACTGCTGCCTGAATGTTTCCACATGCCAAATAAACTTCAAAACTGTTAGCGCCTCAACGCCTCGGCTAAGTTTCGCCATCCTGACAGCGACAGGATTTGAGGTAGGGATATGGCCAATGTTTTCGCTTCTTGTTTGCGAGACATTTGTAGGGTTCCATTTGAAACTGAGGAAAGCCAACTGCGAAAAGTAACAAAAAATAATAGAAAATTTGGTATGCAAACATCTATGACAAATTTATTCTGTAAGAATATATTGCAAGAATGCAAGTCATTTCTTATTTTTAAAGCTTGAAGCCTTTTTTGTGTAACAAATTAAAATTCTATTTCAGTCTAAAAAAACATATTATTAATTAATAAATTTGCGTTTTATCTTCTTTAACCTTAAATGTTTTTTATAATTTATTTAAACTCTTTTTTTGAATATGAGTTGTTGGTTTTACCATTTGTTGGTGTTATGTTCATAAGCTCTATAACACTCCAATTGTATATGACCCACGCAAATTTGTTTTCTCACTGCCAATTATTATTATTTGTTAGCATGATGTAGCTGCTGGCAATGTTATTATTGCGGCTGTTTTCTGTCCCATTTCTGATAAAAATGTATTCAATTTATTATATTCGATATAGAGACACTTATTTTCAGTTGACATAATGATACGCTTGATGCGGCTTGCTTTTGCCCGCCCAACAGTCATGTGAAAGATGTTTCGTTGTTTTTCTAGCCCAGAGGATGGAACCACGACATGTGAGTATGTGTAATGAATCTATTATTAAATTGTTGTTGCCAGTGACAACAAACACAAGGCGGGTATCGGTGATGGGGCAAAACAAACAACAACACGAATAACGTCAACAACATCAACACCATCGCCTGGTCGCACATTTTGGCCCATTTCCGTTACCCTCCCGATCCCGCCCATCAAGTATCAATCAAATGCAGACTTTGGTGCCAGAAAACGACAGCTTCTCATGGAGGAGACGGAGGAGATATAGGAGATGGAGCCTCCACTGCTCATTGGCTGCTCTCTGGAATTTATGAAGGTTCTTAATGCCAAAGGCCATGAATGTTGTCGCCCCTGTCGCAAAATATGAACAGCGTCGGCATTGGCATCAACCAACTGAGCAGCGTTGAGTGTCATAATGTGGAGATATTTTTGCAGCTTCTTCTAGCTGGTTTTTCGTTTTAAGCAAGTTATGCAACTGACATGTTGTTTTTCCAAGCTGCGGCACACAGCGAAAAATTTCCGAACAATTTAAAAATAATAAATCGTTTAAAAATATCAAGCATATAATTGCAAGTACAATAATTTTTAAACATATTCATCATCAAGCCATTTTATTAAAAACAAAGATAAATAATAATAATTGAACTATTTAACTATTTAACCAATAATAATAAAACGAGTAAGCAATGCAAATTAATTTATTATATAAAGCAAAATGTTTTGTATGTGTTTAAAGTGCGCGTATGCCAACTGCTCATTGCTCAAAAAATAACTTGCGCTGAAATTTCAATGTTGAGAGATGGTATTAGCCATCATCTGGTCTTAGACCGCCAGCATCAATGTGTTGGCCCTGATAATCGCAGTCAGCTTTCTGAGCTCTCATTAGCAAAACGTTCAAAACTCTTTTGGGCCGGTTGCCGCCACAACTTTTGACTTCATTATGTCGCATTTGTCCCTTGCCTCCGCTCCCTCGGCCACGCCCCTTCCATCTTAGCGCTGTCGCCGCAAAATTGTGCAATGTTTCCGTTGCTGCTTTTGGCGCACATCCGTTCCCGCCAACATTCTGGTCCTGATTCTCATCCTCAGTCCTGCCATTCTGGCATTCTGGCGTTTTGGCTCCCTCGCTGTGGTTACTCGCCCTTCCATTCCATTTTATTTTGCACTTTTTATTATGACTGCTGCTTGCCTGGCAGCTCATACATTTTTTATTATTATGTCTGCTTATCAGCATGTGGCAAATATACTCCAGCTTCGTCCGCAGGACTCGCAGGACCCGCAGGAACGGCAGAAGCGGCAGGACCCCCCGCGCGTTTGGGGCCAACACAAGCCAAGCGTTGAACTGCGCGTTTAGAGCCGCTCGTTTGGCTGCTCCGCTTCACAGTTGGCTGATTGTTTGAATGATGACGGCGACGCTGGGGAGTCGAATGCGGGTCCATAAAGCCGGGCTTGCTAACTAAATGCCAGCGGCTTGTCATGCCCAGTTGAATATCAGCGCTCAATAAACGCATCCGGCTTTCATAATTTTATCCTATCATTTGTTGTCTATTTTAGAATGGTGATACATTATGTCGCTAAACTGTTTTTTTGTGAGATATCAATACTTTTTATCGAAAACAGTTGCTTTTGAACTGCATTTCATAGCTCTTTTAAACTGCTATTTAAATTACAAAGTAACTTTAAACAAATTAAAATGTTAAATTTTATTGTAGAAACCAAAGATGTATTTTATTTATTTTTTTTATTTGGCTTTAAAATTATGCAACATAAATATTATCTATGATCTATGATTAAACAAAATTTAGAGTGAACCATTTAAAGTTTAAGTGAGTTTATAAAGCCTTAATATATTAAACAAATTTAAAAGACTTTAAAATATTAATTGATTTTTTTTAAACCAAAGTAGTTAACATGGCATATGAATAATGTATAAGAAAACGTTACATTTAAATTTTTAAATGATATTAACCTTATTCAAAAATATTTATTAAAAAAACAAATAATTATAGCTCTAAGTTTAAGTTTAGTGAATATTATACTAGCCCACCTCAGTCTATCAAAAATTGTTTTGTAAACATAATTTTTAAATTTGTAAGCTAAGGTTCACCCCAATTAATCGTCCCGTGGCAAGCATGCAGCTTGATAATTGTTCAATATTTTGCCAACTTCCTCAGCGTTTTAATATCCGGCCAACACAGAGCAACTGCCATTGTCATTGCGACGGGGCAATGTCAGAGGTGTAGGCTGGAAATGCCGGTATATGCAATCCGGCAAAAACTCCACCGCAGGGCCTATTGCAAGGGCGAAAAAAACAAAAGCAGGGGCCGAACCGAACCGAACCGAACCGCAAAAACTCCGCCGTAAACAGTGGCCAGGTGATGAGTGAGAGCTGGCAAACAGCAAATAGCGAAAGGCACACGGCAAAACACAGGGATCACAAGGAGCAGCAGCAGTGGCAGCGGCATCGGTGGCAGCATCGTAATGGAAAAGTGGCTGTAGCGGCAACCATCATCAGCCGGCAGGCAGCGAGCAAAGTAATTTTAATTAAAACTTATAGCAACGTCTGCGAGTGGAGTAAAACACGGCGAAACGAGTTGATAAAAGCGTAGAGCTGGTTCAGCCAACAAACACAACCGAACACACCCAAGCACACACACACACACACAAAGTGTGCCTTAAACGAGGTAATTAAAAAACGTAAGCACCTTTATGCCGAGCCAACTCCCATCTCACTCCGTGTAATTCTCATTTTATTTTATGCGAACGTTTTTTGTATTTGCTGCACTCTTTCCCTTTGTATTTACCTTTGTTGTTTTGTTATTTTGTTTTGTTTCCGCGCTCTGCTTTATTTTTTTCCTTGGCTTTTTTTTTTGGCTTGCCTTTAAGCCGTTGCCGTAATCTGATATTACGTATACGACGTGTGCGCCCGTTATTTAATAGAAATTCAACGTTTTTAAGCTTTGCAGCCAATAAACCGTAAAAAATGTTATTTTCATCCACCTCAATTTTTTTTTTTAGCAGATAGTTAAACTGTCAGTTATATGGCCAGAGGTAATGCAGGGTAGCTGCTGCTGCATCTGGTCTTATTTATTCAGCTTTTGCCTAGCCTGATCCATAAAGCAGCTTACTGCAGTCGTAAAAATATATATTTCCGGCAGGAATGGAATTCGGTTAGGATAAATATTAAGTTTATGATTTAGAACCGGACATTTTAATACTCCGATAGGTTTTGAAATGAGATTATGTTAGCGCGAAGTAAACTAAGGCAAACTTTCACCTCATAAAACCCGTCAAAATATGATGCTTTAAAAGAAGAACTGCTGGACTTAATAAAACTCTTTGTTCATCCAGTCTCTTCATTGACCGAACAATCCGTTTCCGAAGTGGTTCAAAGTCTCGGTTTCAGCCTGCCTGTCAAGTGCATCCATCAATTACATATCAGTGCACAGTGGCCTTTTGCAGCCTTTCCCATTTACTTTAAAGTTTAGCCAGGCATTATACTAATTCCCGTGTAGTTGGCAGGTCCTTTCTGCGGCCTGCCCATGGCCATGTCAAGCATGGCACACCTTTACCGGGCCAGCATTTGCCTCTTTGCACTCGGCCTATTTAGCTCCGGCTTTGGGCTTTTGTTTATGTGCGTTTTCTGCACATAATATACCCGCTCCTGCACTTTCAGATAAGCAGGCAGCACTTGGCACTCCTCACCACCGAAAACCACCCACAAAACTGAAATGCCAGCCCATTCCCGTTCCCATTCCCAGTGCAACTTGCTGTAAAATGAAGCCAAAAGCTGTTCAAGCCGGCTGCTTGATTAACCATTCATTGCAGTTTTGTAGTGGCTCAATGGGAGAGATGCACGGAGCAAAAAACATAGGCATATTAGTGTCGTATTACTAGCTAAATTTGATCACAAGTAACTAAATCTGGCTAGGCTAAGGCTATAAGATTATGCTCTATCTTCTAAGTCTCTAAAAAAACCGACACATTGCTTAGATTTTTTTGAAGAAAATCATATGAACCCTAATACCTTACTTGTTTTTAAAATATTAATATTGTCAAAATTTTTGATTATTGACAAATTTTTCTGGAGCCAGTGAAGTGAAGAAAAATTATTTTATCAAAATTTTCATCACAATCAAATCATTATACTTTAAATTTCTTAAAGTAAGACTGTCGTTAGCAAAACCTATTTCACATACTTTCACTTTTTTACCAAAAACATAACAACAACATTACCAAATCATGGCTAGCCACAATTTATGTGTTAGATATAAAGATGATATGTAAAAGCAATCAATAATAAGAATCTAATACATTTTTTCTGTGTGCGAGGACTGCGGACTGGAAACTGGAACTCGCCTCGATGCCTTCCTTGGTCTCACGTTTATTTCATTTGCTGCCCTTTTGGACCGACCCCTCGGGCTTTACTCGCCTGACTGCCTGGCTTTGTGTGTGTGCCAGGATGTGGGGTGTGTGGGATATCTGGGTGTGTGTTTGTAGGTTTGTGATTGAGGCTCTAAAACTGACTCCGACTTCGAGTCTGGAGCTGTGCAATTTACGCTCAAGTAGCTGGCAGCAAACAGCGAGCAAGCCAGTAAGCAATGAGCAGTAAGCAGCCAGCGAAGACTTGCCAAGTGGCAATTCGTGCAGAAATTATGTTTAACTTTTAGTTTCAAAGCCCCAGCAATGCAAGTAATGCTCAACAACTGTTCGGACCAGTTTTTTATACTTTTCGCAGCCAACCAGCATTCACTCTGGGCGTTTTAATTAACATTTAATTTGGGCTAAAAGTTGTGCCTAGGCAAATCTGCAAAAACAATGCCATGCCGACTGCATTCGAATTAAGTTTTCCTCCCTCCCACTGACAATCACAGCAAGGATGCCAGCAAGGACTCCATATGCATAATAACGTTACAGCTCCTTGGTGGGGGGTTGGCGAAAAACCTTTCTCGTAGATGTTGCAACAGCAATCCTGCTGCCTTCCTGCATCCTGAAATCCTTGCACGTAGCGGAAGCAATGATCTGGCAAATTTTAGTTTTACTTGTAGTAGCTGCAAAAAGTTTCGCTGCTTCTCACACTAAATAGTGTTGGCTGATGAAGGTGGAGGAGCTAGATGCCTTGCCCCCTTTTTCGAGGAGCCGTGTTGTTGACGTGCTTAGGTGTTGGCTTATGATTGCGCTTGCAGCTGCCCTGCCAGATGCTACATTTCTCCCCCTCGTCCTCATCTTCGTCCTCATTCCAGAATGCCCCAGGATGCAGCGGAAGAAACTGCAAGTAAGTTTCTCAAATTGCTGCAAATTTGAAAGCTACACTGAGCGCTTTTAGCCCGGGGCTGGCACGAAGTGCGACCTTTCAGCAAAATGCCAGCTGTTGCATTTTGCTGGGGGACACAAACTTGTTGGCGAGCTTCAATTCACCGATCCGATAACAAGTTTCCCTTTGCATAAGGTCCGGGAAATGCAAGAACGCTTTTCAGCGTGAAGTGAGCATAAATTTGTGAGTAATTTAAGCATTGTTTGCTGAGCTGTTCGTTTTTAAATTTCATGCAGATGATATAGGTAAATTTACAAAAATTAATTTTATATGATTTATATTTATCTCCATTAGCCATTACAGAATTATTATTTACTCAAGCATAACGCAAGCATAATCGAAGAACATATTTCTTGAGTAAATTGAAAAAAAATATTAATTTACTAATTTTAAAAAAAAATTTAAAGCAGTTATGTTTTTTTGTAATTATATTTCTTTAGATAAATTCAAGGTTTTTAGGTTTAAATAATATTTAAAAACATAAATATTAATCGATTTAAAGTGTTCTTATAAATTCGTAAATCTTAATTTTCTATTTAACTCTTTATATCTTTCAAAAAAAACATATAAAACTATTTGAACGGTCTTTTTTTCTAGTGCAGTCCCAACTAAGTCACACAATCTGAAATCACATTCGCACAGTCATAACCTTTGGCCCGCCCACTGCAACGTCACGACCGCAACTTTCAGTTACTTTCTACGTGTAGATTTAGGCACTTGTGCCTGTGTCTGTGCAAGTGTAATTTCGCAAGATTTTATATTCATAGCATAATCCTTGGGTATAAAATAGAAAAGTTTTCGTGTACCAACTTGAACGGGCCCCATGGGATGTCAAGGGAGGGAAAGGATGCACGCAGGATGCAATTTTCAATTTGTTGGTAATTTTATTTTATATTCCGAAATCCAAGTCAAGACGAGTTTACCGAAAAACGTTTTACCGTGCAAATGATTTTCACTTTGGCCCGTGATAACCAGAAGTCCAGGAGCTTCTTAGCCTGGCCGACACAGGAAAAAATTAACAATACTTGGGACACCATTTACATCTATAGTTAAAGTTAATTATTTAATTTTGATAAAATCTTTTTTGGTAGAGAGTAATTCAGATTTTAATATTTATTTCAAGCAAATCCTTTTAGTAATGAAAAATTAAGTCAATCTCAAGAGAAATTTATAATATTTTCTGTGATGATTGGCGGGAAGTTGTCGGAAAAAGTTGTAACTGTAAGCAATGGGCGAGTGAGTGACAGAGCAAGGACGCAAGTTGGCCAAAAGCTGAGGGCAAAGTTTTGCCGCCATCCCTTCATTGTCATCCTCCATTCGTCCTTTCGTCTTTTTGTCCTGCAATCAGCAAGGTGTGCTTGATGGAGCCGCAGGGAGAAAGCTAACTTCATTCATAAAACGCACAATCAGACACACATCTAGCAGGTAGGTAGGTGGGTAGGTGGTAGGTGCTCCGCATCTTGGCCAAGCCAAATGAGTTTTCACGCAGACAGGAGCGAGCGAGTTTCGGGCGATGGCAAATAACAACACAATTACCCCAGGACAACGACGCCTGTGCTGAGTTTTGTTAAATGGCAAAAATTCTTAACACATAGCAGGAAAGAGAGAGGGAGAGAGAGAGAGACTGATTAAATGAAAAAGAAGAAGAAGTTTCCCGCAAACGTATGTCTGCTGGCATGCCAATTATACAAACACATTTAACACTCATGCACTGAAACTAAAAACAAACTAGCTTATCAATTAAATTAGAGCTTAAACATTGTTTGCTTCACAAACATAACACATAATTGTTTTTGGAAAAATTTAGGTTTTAAAAAAAAAAGAAAAATCATGTGGGGTTAACAGGCATTCATACAAATCAAAAAATACACTAAAATAAATAACTACTTAGTTTTTAGTATTTTATAGTTCAAATAAGCAGCAATCATTCTGACTTTAAATCTTGACTGAGTTCTTAAACTTTTTATAATTTTCAAGTTATTGAATTGAATTTCCTATTAAAACAATCATATAAATAATTTATAAAATATATCTTAAATAAAACATGCACCTCTCGGTATCTTATCATTTAGAAAATATGATTAGCAATTATTTACGCATCGTAACTACTCAAAATATTTTTCTTTGTGTATATCCGCTGGCATACTCACATGTTTGTCGCATTTTAAGTCCTTGCCTTCGCTGCCTTTTTGACTTGCCCGGCAGCATTTCAGCAGCAGGATCCCTCTACCATCTCTCTCCTTTTCCTTCCGGTCGTGGGTTATTTAATCAGTTGTAAGATTTGGGTTTCATGCGGAAATATTTAATTTGGATTTTAAATGCGTGCCGCGGTGTAATGTGAGAAGACCACGGCCAGAGATGCTGAGCGCGGGAGACTCTTGACGGCGACAGGAAAAATGAGACAAATGTTGCAGCCCACAGTGAGCCCACTCTCACACTCACACCTCGCAGCGAAAAACGGTGAACGGTGAGCGTTGAGCAAAACTTTTTTATGGCTGTTGGATGGAGTTGGACTGTCCTTGGCATCGCAGGTGCAGGACTGGAAAAACTTTGAGTGTCGGAGCGCTGTAATTACTCAGATTTCTTTGGGAGTTGTGTGGCGACTGGTGGTTGAAGATTTGTAGGTCTCCAGCTTGATTATCTTTGCTTAGCTCGAAATGCAAATCAGTTCTGTGATTTCAAGTCCTGAAGAGGTTTTTACTCTGAACTTGTTTGAAGAAATAAATTGAAATATTTACATATGTACTTCTTTGATAGTTTGAGAAGTTGAGCAATTAAAAAACGGCAGAAAAATAAACAGTTCGAGTGGCACTTTAAAATGTATGTATTAAAATATATAAGTTTAGCTTGTAACGAGCGCTTAATTAAAGTCACTTAATTTATTACACCCACCCTCTTAACTCAATACATTGCCAAGACATGTTTATCTATCATTTTCATTTAGTTTCAGCTTGTTTGCCAACCTCTTATCCTGATTTTCAAGTATTCCCATTTTGGAGCATGTCATTCATAGCTCCTTTTCAAAACATGTTTTTCACTTTGTACCTGAGGTCCCCGGCTGAACTCCTGGCTGCGGACCAAGTAAACACGATGCACTCTCCTGGAGCGGCAAATCCTTTGAGAAGGATGTGTGTCAGGAGATGCATCATATCACATGGAGCATGCTCGGGCACAAGTTAACCCACTTAGCTCCATCGGCATGCCGGCAAGCGGTCTAAGTAGCTCCGAGATTCGAGCCCCGTTTCCCATTACCCCGTTGCGCTTGTACATGCATTTAATTTGTTACATAATTACGTAATTAATAAAACACAAGACCCGGGGACCCACACAACACACAGACATGTGTATTTGTATATGTGTAAGGGCGTGTCCAGGACCTCATAGGACAGGCGGTGTAGCTTAAATAAACACTCGTGCATCGTGGCAATGTCGGTGGCGTATGCGCAATATTGACATCGGGAAGAGATTTACGGGACCCACGGTGAACTTCGACACACACACAAGCACGCACACGAACGCACACACTGACACTCTGGCAAAAGCCAGGAACAAGGATAATAGCAAAAGCAAAAACAACAACAGGACGAACATGAACCAGCAAATGCTTTCAGGCAATGCTTATATTTGATTACAATGTCATTGAGTAATTAATGTGTCCTTGTCAATAAAAATGCCAACAGGCATACGCAATGCCGCCTGTCAATCCAGCAAGGATAACGGCAGCAATAACAATGTACGCTCGTAGCATGTGTGCCAGGAGTACCAGTATCTGTATCTGTATCTGTATCTATCCACATGAAACTTAAATCCTTTTGTTTGCCTTGCTTAATTAATCTCATCAGTCAGCATCAGTGGCAGAGTTTTCGCATCGTTGTCCTTCGAGCGGATGTAACTGAGACGGAGACCCAGGCCGAGAGAGTCTGTTGTTGTTCAGGTGTCAAGAATAGCCCCACAGCGTCCTGCATCCGGTTTGTCTCCTTGCACACAAACACACACACACAAGCACACCGCCTCTGGGGAAAATTGTATTTCTAATTAATGGTCATAAAAAGCAATATTGCGCATTGGTCGTAAAAGTTTTCAACCAAAAATTAACATGGCTAGCATGGCAAAAACTAAACAGCAACAGCAATAGCCAAAGCCAGTTGAAGGCAATCAATATAATTGCCGGGTCCTGGAAAAAAGCCATTCGGATATAATTAAGAGAACATTGCCCGCAGCAAAAGCAATTACAAATCCAAATAGCATTTTGTGATAGTCTATCACGATTATAGTTTTGGCGACAGGATATTAGCTGAAAGTCAAGGCGAAATTGACTTTGTCCAGAGGGACAAATCCCAGACTAATTTGTTTGATTTATTAACACAACTGATGAGAGAAAAACATATAGATAATTGGGGAATTTGCATAAGTAACGAACAAGTTTGGCTACAGTTTGTAAAGTTATTCCGCATTTAGTCCAATTTTCTATTGAGCACAAAATGGCTTTGTCCTGTTTGTTACAACTTGTTGCACAGCAACTTTCCGCAGAACTGCAGCTAAAAGTATTTTAAATAAATTAAAAAGGACCCAAAACCCAGGCCAGAGTCCTTCGGTGACAGCCGCAAAGCGAAATGCTGTGGCTAAAAAGTTATGTCATGGCCCAGAGCAAAGGGACCGGCTACAGTGCAGAACACAGAGGCCAGTGGATCGCTGTGGGTTGTGCATCTAATAAATGCCAAATGCTCGGCTCCCCGGCTGTCATCCTTTGCTGCCTTTTGTTCTGGAGGGTACTGGCAATTGCTTAAGAAACTTTCGAGTCGCTTTGCCTTTGGCTAAGCGAACGTAAAAACTTTTGCAGCATTGTAAACAATTCTCAATACACAATTCAATGCGCTTCAACACGCTCTAATGTATGCTACAGAAAGTTCTGCGAAACTGGAGAAGGGAACAAAAGTGGAGATAGTTAGGATGGATAGGATAGGCAAGGACTGGCAAAATATGAAAAAGTTCTGCTGCTTATGATTGTTTTACTTTTTCTCATTTCGTTTTTTTGTACTTTTTTTCGAACAACCACGAGAGTTGGTCGTGTAGCTTATGTTTGGGGTAATCCCGCCGGGTTTCCATATGATACGCATTCCCAGATGCGGAGTGTCCACTTTTCCGGCTTCTCTTTGCTGGTGGTATCTCGAACGACCCACAATCTAAATTTGCCTTCGGCATTATTGTTTGCAAAATATATCAAAAAGTTTTCCTATTCACTCCCATTCCCCTCTGTCAACATCTTTTATGTGCATTTGGGATTGGTCATCATCATTGTGGCCTGATTATTATAATATGCTTATTGAATTGACCCGAGTTCGTTGACCCGACACTGATGCGGGCGGACAAATCGAAAACGTTACCTAAACAAAGTTGATTTTCCATAACAACAAATAAAAACCAAATCAATTTCCGTTCTTCCTTTATGTACAAACAGAAAGCCAGACACGGGGCTTTAGATCGTTCAGTTTTATTTGTGGATTTTGCGGAGGACGTTTAATATCGGAGCACGCAGCGGAAATGGAAATCCAAATACATAGAAATCCGGCTTAATTGTGTGTAATTGACAGACGCTTTGCATTCGCAGTTGAAGCATCAGAATTGAAATCAAAACGAACAAGCCGCAAACGGATGTTATTAGTTTTGCTTGACGTGGGCTCGAAATGATGCGGTCGTGGTTTAAAGATAAAATAAATTGAGAAGGACTTAATAAAAGGCTGTCAAGAAAACAACTTTAAAAAAGAATGCCGTTCGAATTTAATAAATTTTTGTAAAAAAAAAAGGATTTAGTTGGTATGCATTACTTTATTCTTTGGACAAATTTGTTCTGAATATTCTGCAATGAATAAAACCATTTCAAACAAATCAAAGTTGCAACTTACTACGGTTTTAAAAAAAATTTATAAAGATTTGTAAAAGAATGCAACAATATATTTAAAGTCCGTGTGATTTATTTCAAAGCCGGCGTTAATTTATTTGGTGCATACTTTTGAACACCTTTTAATATTTTTTATTGACGCTCCAAATAATTTAATAAAAGTGTTATATTGCATTTAATATACATTTAATTATTTAATATCAAATAAAAAATTCTATTTCAAATCATCCCTATCATTCAATTAAAATGAAAATAACCAACACTTGGAAGAAATCGATTTAAAAATAGAGCAAAAAAAGGGAATAACTACAAAAAAATTGCCACAAATAAAGCTCGAAAAACATGCCAAAAACCTCGTAAAAAGTTGGCTTTCCGTTGCCTGGCAATTTTAAATGCAAATATCGCGATTGCAATTTATGCACGTGAGTGTGTGTATTTAAACGTATATGTATTTGTGCATGTGTGTGTGTATGTTTGTGCAAATACACTTCGCTTTATGCGTTTGGATACGATCTTCGTATGTGTGTCTAGGGCACGTTACATTTTAAATGAATTGTTCGCGCGTTTGTTTGCACAAAACGCAGCGGCAAACAGCAAATTAAATAAATAAATTTTATTTTTATTCACAAAAAAACGAGAAGATTTAAAACGATATGTATGGATTGCCATGTGTGTGTGCTTGCATATAAGCCGGGGACTATAACGATTCAGCTGCCGCAAATGGCAATTTTAGTTGGCATTTTTTTTAATTCTTTATTTTTGTTAAGCCCACTCACCCACCACAACCAGCAATAAAAACGTCAGCGACAGCAATAATTTTGTCGTTTTAAATTAAATATAAGCCCCGATATAGGGCATGGGCCTCCTCTATGACATTTTTAATTTTTCATAATTTCCGTATAATTTATAAAAATTTATAAGGCCCTTGCCTCTGACCTGCGGCTTATCTCGCTCCCGGCATTAATTGATCTTGTATAGCCAAAAAAAGAAAAGAAGAAATAAAAACTAGAATTACATAAAGTTTTAGCCCCGCACTCGGTGCTGGCTTTTAATTATGCTGCTGGTCCTGATGGTGCCGGCAACCCTTTGCCGCAAAACTCGATCCTGGCACTGCGCCACCCACGCAAAACCTCCCTCAAAAATTGTGGCTCATGAACTGTGCTCATTGTTTAAACTTTCAAGTTGGCGACAATAAACGTTAAAACTTTTAGTTTTATTGCAAAACTTTTGACGAGATTTTCGGTCGAAACAAAATACAAAAAGGCCAATGCAGACCAAAAATAAAATATAAAACAAAGGAAATTCGTAAATGTATAATACTAACCGCACAAGCATTTTGGGGTATAATTGGTGGCCAAAAGAACGTAGACCAAAAAAATACTTTCACTCGTATTCTTTTCGAAAATCAGAGCAAGGCAATCAAGTTGCAGACTGCTGGGGTCAGAAAACAGAGAAAATACACTAGACTAGCCTTTTAAAATTTAAGTGCCATTTTATTAGTTTCCAAATGTCTTTAAAGTTTATAAAAATAATCATATTTGAAAGTAAATCTAAAATTTCTGTAATATAAAGGATTTTAAAAAGATTTTCAAATAAATCTCCTTCAAAATTTAACTTGTGATTTGTTTGCAATGACACACATTGAAAATATTTAAAATAAAGACAACTTAAATTAACTCGAATTTAATAGATTAAAAATTTGCCATCGATCTTAATATTATTACCTCTCACAAGGCTATTAAAAAGAAAATACTAATAAAAATAGATTTAATCAAAAATAAGGTAAATGTAAAACATCTTTGATAAATAGAAATATATAATTTAAATAGGTTTCCGCTAATTAAATTGTTTCGGTGTAGGCAAAAACTCTGCGAAAGCAGTCAGGTAAGAGAGGTATTTTTCTAACCTTTTCCCATCCCATTTGTAAGCATTGTAAGCCAGCTGGAATCCAAAAGGAAGAAGCCCCAGCAATGAGCCAAGCCCACGTTAAACGGCGCCCAAGTCAAACTGTGCAAACCTGCACGTACCTGCACTTGATCTATGCGGATATTAAGATATTGAATTACCTTTTTTTTTTGTTCGTGCAGCTCAGACTAAGACGCCATCGGAGATGGAGATGGAGACCGATACGGGCACACGGATAGACTCTCACTTGCCACCCGGAGTGCCAGGGTGATATGAAAAAACGCCGAGACTCTGTAAGCTGAACGATAAATCTTAGCGGCAATTGAACGTTAATAGTTAAATAATACAGTAGCCAGAAATATGCGGCAAATTATGCTTGAAATTCCGGGCATAACCCAGGCGAGGAGCCCAGACAGAGCCGTTCCTGTGTGCAATGGATTAGGCTGTCAAAATCCATTAAATATGCAACATGCGTGCCAAACCCGAAAACCCAGGAAGAGAAAATGGGTCGAAAACATGGTAAAGTGGGAGGCGGAAGAGGTTTCCTGAAGTCCTTAGCAACCTATTTCCATCGAGGACTGCTAACGATTAGCTCAGTGCTTGACTGGTTTTCATATCAATGCTGCTGCATATATGAATTTAAAACTGTTTTGGAAAAGTCCAATAAAGCTATTTGAAACACAAATCTCTTAGAACTTGAGCCCAAAAAAACTCATTGAAATAAATAAAGTCATAAAATTCATATTTTGTATAACGCTACTTTTTCAAAAATGTATTTATAATATAGAATACATTTAAGCTTTTATGCATTACATTTAATAATTTTTATTATGTACCTTTTTTAATTAAATTTAATTTTTTTTCTTCAGATCTTAAAGACTATCAATATTGCCACAAATTTTTGGCATACTCCGACATAGCTTAATAAATTGGTAAAATGTTTTAAGTCTAGCTTTTACTCCTTTCATCCTTGATTAAGTTCTGTCATCAAAAATGTAGGCTCATTAACATTTTCACCTAGAGTTAAGACACGACAGGAAAACCTCTGAAGCTACGCCAAGTCGTCAGGCTGTTTCATTTTTTATTGCGTTTCATTAGACGACAACGAAAGAAATTATTGTCGCAAAACAGCGTGTACGCGTAATTTAATAAAAACTGGAACATTCCAGCTATATGGCCAACGAATGTTGTTTATGGCTCGAAATATTTCTAATTAGCCCAACTTGTTATGTGGCAGCTGCTGGGGGTCCAACTCCATTTGGTCCTTTTGGGTGGTAGCTCCGTCCAGTAAATCAGTTTGTGTAAAGCTTTTAATGGGAGCTTCATAACATTAAATGGTTGTTATCTTTACGAGTCTCGTGATTGCTTCTTCTGTTAATTACAGTGATGCAATTTGACAATGTGGTCATTTGGAATTTATTCCCAAGTTTGGTCATAGTATAAGCTGTGTTTGGTCAAATTTTTAATTTAAATAACGTTTATATATTTCAATCATATAAACTTGTTTAATTTAAGAAGACTTTTTCATAGAAATTAATTTCTTTAATAAAGTTATTTAGCTTTCGATTAGCTTACAAAGGTTGTTCATATCTAGGTACTTTTTGTATAGCCCATATTTTATTTAAATAAATACATTCCAATAGATTGTTTAAAATAAGATATCACATATTGCCTTAGGTTTGTCAATTCACTTTGACTTGGCTAAAGACTGTGTTACATCAAATTTGTAATATCTCTTTGACTTTGTTTAGGATCAAATTTGTTATTTCAATTAGGTTAAGCCACACCGCATTTGCAAGGATGCAGGATGGGGTCCAGGGGGCAATGGGGACCAGGGTGAATCTTATTATTTAAGCATTTACATAATTCACAACTCCCGAAAGGAGAACAGGAAAGCCGAAAATGCAAATGCTGCAACAGGGCCAGACAAGACAAGACCGAGCCCACTCCCGCTCCCATTCTGTGACTCACGGCATGTTGCAATATTCGGCAGAGGCACTTGTTGCGCCTAGCCCAAGGACATGCCGACAGAGGAGGATGGTGGATGTAAGATGTCCTGGCCGACTTACCAGAAAAGGCACCACCGGCATCCCTACCCTTTTCAAAGTTTTCGACATAAAATTCACTTAGAATGTCGTGGCTGTCGTGTGCGTTGGTTTGGTTTCTGCGCCGGCATCTGCATACATTTGTAGCTGACAGGACGAAGGATGTAGCGCCTTGCATGCAAATACAATTTGGCTGGCTTGTTAGCAACTGCTCGGTATCCGAGCATCCTCATCCCCATCCGCATCCTGTCTTTGGCCCGGTTATAGGAGGGATAACTCCTTGCGAAACAATAAGACGTTGGGCTTGGTCTCCTTTACGTTGCTTTTTCATAGCTGTCACATGGACAGCCAAGCCAAGCCAAGACAAGCCCAGTCAGCCAGCCATTGGAAATGAGCTTATGCGGTTGTGGCTGCGGATCCTGCGACTGTCGCGTGGCAGCTCTAATAAATGCCACAGCTTAGCCGACAGCCCTGACAGCAGGCAACTGCCCCCCATTTCCCCATTTCCCCACTTTCCCACTTTCCCACTTACCCCACTTTTCCATTTTCCCACCCTCGCCATTGCTCCTCAAGGCAAAACATCTTCGCCCAATGTCATTTGCGTGCGGTTCGCTTTTACGAGTCGCCTGGGTGTCATAAGTGTGAAAAATTAATGCCCCTAATGCACAACATTTGTAATATGTGCTGGCTAACGTTCAGCATTATCTTATTTTAAATGGAGAAACGCAGTCATATGAAAATGCATTAATGAATGGTTTTTTGGGGTATCTTCTTGGAGTAATCAAATCTCTGATAAGTTGTTTCCGCTTTGAAGTATCTTGAGTCATCAGTCCCAAAGTTTATAAATACCACAAATAAATTCATAATAAATTTAGTGCTTACATTTCACTTTTTTTTTTTGTTGTTTTTTAATACAGAAACTTAAGCTTCATGTTTGAATTATCTCTGGAATTTTTTAAATTGTTTTTATATTTATAGCTAACAGAAAAATGTGCTTAAGAAGTATAGACTTATCGTATTTAATTAATTACAGTCATAAATAAAAACAAATGGAAATTCATATAACACCGATAATAGCACCGATAAGTGTTTATATAAAAAAAACTGAAATTTTTATTTTTTTATTCCAAAGTCAGAAGACTTTTTTAAATTAAATTGATTGTATAAAATAAATGCCACATTAAACTTTTAACCTTCAATCTTCAGTATGCAGTAAGCTATTTTTGTAAGAAATTCCAGAAGCCTTAATTCGATTTCTGGCAAAGATAAATCAATCACAGATCTGGTAATAAACAAATTAATTGAAATGAGTAGGGCCTCCTGCTAATGGCAATCCAATAAGTTGTTAAGAACTGACCTCGTCAATGAGAAGTAGAAGTGGGTGGCATTCCGAGTGGCACAGTGGAAGGAGGAGGGAGGATTTTGACACACATTTGGTAAATTTCTCGGCCCGTCCGACATTGTTTGTTTGTGTTTGGGCGCAGTGTGGGTATTGTACGCTGCTTGTGCGGTTGCTGAAGTGAGAAATGCCAAAGCAAAAGCCGTAACCACTTTGTAAGTGTCAAAAACATAGCAGCAACGAAAATTGGATTGCAGTAAGAGCAGCCAGCACCTCCGCCGCCCACATCCACCCACCTCCCACTCCCCCTTCACCTCGACCAAAGCCACCGATGGCAGGAACCAACGGGCACCAGCCGGAAACGGAAGCGGCCTGACCCATGGCGGAGCCGGCGTTATGACCAATGCGAAATTGCTGCCAGCAGGATGCTGTTTTGCTGCATAGGGAGAAACATTTAGTACTTTGCCTCGAAAAGTAGTTTTAACACTAGAGTTTTGTGTTGATGAAGTGCTTAATGAACCAATTTTTTAAATAGAGGTAAAATACCAAATCGTTGATTTAAATTGAATTGCTATCATTTTTTATTTCTGTCAAATTAATGCTTTTTTTAATTATGTAAATACAATTTTTCATATTTGAAACATTTAACTATTAAAAACTTTCAACTGAAATAAATGTATATTTTAAATATTTGTATTTAAACTATATAATTCCTTAACCTAACATCTGATTTTAATAATCCTACTTTTCTTTCTGTGTGCCATTGCTATTGCCGTTTGAGCTGTATGTTGCTGCTGTTGCGGCCATTATGTTGGCTAATACAATACATACAAATAGGCACATGCACATGGGTTTGGTGTTGGTGTTGGTGGCAAAATCAGGGATGGTGGGGCTGTGAGGCCGAGTCAGGAGCACTCATTCGCAATGTGGTCTCTGGTCATTCATACGCAGAACACAATTGCATACAATCAGAGAGCCTGGCAGAATGTGGACCCATGATCGGGCCAGGGGACGAAAACGAGGCTTGGGCGTTGGCCGGCTGAATACTGACCTGGCCCATTGGAACATTCAGAACCCTCACAAGCACACACACACACTCAACCACAGAGCGCTAGTTCGATATATATTTGCTCTATTGCACCATCGATTTGTAATTTTTTTTTTTGGGACAGGGTATGGTAGCATGTAAATCTCTTTTCATTTGCCGGCCACAAATGATTGCATAATTGCTGTTACATTTGTAAACAATTTGCGCACAAAAGCGGGGCATTGAAGAGTTGATTGAACTGCAAAATGTGTCGGAAAAAGAGGTACGAGTATGCTGTGGCCATAAAACCAAGAGTCCAGTGTGTGTTTTGTAAGTGTGGGTGACATTTTTCATATGACATATTTTATGGCCAATATAAAGCGCTCCTGCACGCACTTGGGGGAAATAACAATAACAACTTCCGCTTGGCGTTGAAGTTGAAGCTGACGTTGGCAAATGCCACAACTGAGGGTTTTCATCTCCTCCCAGGGGCGTGGCAAAGCCCCCAAAGTGCCAGCAGTAAGCCAAACAGAAGCCAAGGAAAACAACCAGAATTATGAAAGAGTGGCTAAGAGAGACGTTAGAAAATGAAAGAAAATTGTGGCTGCCCGAGAAGCGGAAGGGAAAGCCAAGCTCTTCAATTACATACCTTTTTCTTTTTTCTTTTTTTGCCGCGAAGGGGGTTTTTTAATTACTGAAAATGTGAGCCGACTCAAATGTTTGGGCAAAACTGTATGGTGAGCTAGAAGAACTGCGATTCTCAAAATCCGACGCCTCTCAGTGTTGCCACAAAGGCTTTTGACACTTATGTCCATAATGTCTATGTATTCCCAAGCAAACGTACACCCTGGAACACTTCAACAGTCCTTGAGTGGCCAGGAGGCGAAGGACTTGGGAGGTTTGGTCCCAAGTCTGCCCACAATACTTTCGCTTGACTGGCTCAAAGCATTCGTCCAAATGCTGCTGTCAACCAAAGGACGAAGGAAATGGGCTGTGACATGCACATGCCATACATATGGTAAAAAAATTTCCGTTTTTCTGTTCAGTGTATGAGTGTCCTAGTAATGTGATAACAAAAATGAAACTTTATCATGCATTACAAACCAAACATAAACAGCTTAAAATGAAGTGCAACAGAATTGTCAATAAGGGAAGAAAAACAAAGGGGGACATTTAAGATAGCATTTTGTGTTGAAGGGGAAAACTCTATTACGCAATGTGGCATTTTAAGACCTTGATATTTCTTACTCTTATAAACAAATTTACTAGAACAGCAATGACATTTTTGCTGAAATGCTGATTAAGAAAAATAGTTTTATTTCTTGTATCTCCTCGGGAATTTAGGAATTAAGAATACAATTATTAATTCTTTTGTTAAACAGAATGGAGCACTTGTTGAAATTCCCCGGCCTTAACTTAATAAATACATTTTCCTTAAATGTCAGAAAAGCCATGGAGGATAAATGATAGGCAATCAATCACAGTGCTAAATGGCTAACCCACGGGTGAAATAATTGAAGCTAATGTCGTTGCTTAAAAAGTCAAGCAAATAAATTAAATTGATGGAACAAATAAATAAAATGGAAATATAAATAAAACGAATTATTTATATTTTATTTTTCATTTGAAATATGTTTTATATACAAATATATATAAACAATTAAACTATATTCAGCATATTCACATATAGTTTTCAATAATCAACTGACTTCTGGTCAGATGTTTTATATTATTTCCGACATGACTAAGCCAGATATCCGCTCAGCTACTTTGAGTAGTTCTTTGAAACTTTCTAACTAAGCGGCTTCCAGCTATTTCAAATTTTTAATTATTTCCTCTTTTGCAAGTAACGAAAAAAAAATTAAACAAAAAGAACGTTCCAAACTTCGCGCAGCGGCCACTTGAAAAAGAACAACATTTTATGAGCATGCACCGCAAAAACTAATAACACTTTTGGCCCTTGCACCCCAAACCCCTTCCCTACCCCCTCCAAACAAACCCCCAGACCAGCGGAAAACTTGAGAGCCAAGACTTGAGGTTGACCCTAGAGAAGATTGGCCAGCTGGGCAGCAGCATTTTTATTTTTATTTTTCTTTTTTCTCAGTTTGTATATTTTTGTTCCCTTTTTTTTTGTGACCCGCGCTCTATGATTTTTACGAAAAAGTTTTGCATCTAGAGAAACAAAACCAAAAAAAAACAAAATGTGCCAAAGGAAATGCCAACAAAACTCACATAATGAGTGAGACTTTTTTTGGCGCGCTCACAAAGGGCAAAGTCACAAAAACCAAATTTGGTTCAAGGACCAAGGAAATGCTGTGGTGCCACTATTTTCTTCGCTGCCTATAACTAACGGTTTTTTTAAAGCCGTGAAATTAAAAGATATATTTAAAATAAAATGTTGTATAGTCGTTCGATTAAAGAAATCACAATTACAATTTTCAGTCAAATTCAAATTTTAATAACATTTTCAATGTCATTTTTAGTTTAATACAATGAAAGGGTACGATTTTCAAGATGTGAATTTTGAAATGAAGAATTTAAGAGCAATAACCAAAAGATTTATACTCTTGCCTTTAATGTTTCTGTTTGTGAAGTGGTTTGTGTTTTTTAATCGAATTGTTTGTCCTATTTAGAATATTTTGGTTTCAAGATACATGCGTGTGAAAGATTTTGTGGCGAGAATTTTCAACAGGATGCAAATCCTTTCCATTTCCTGTGCATGTTGCATAGGTGTTTTGCGTGTATGCCAGCGAATGCGTGTGCGTTAGTGTTTGCGTATTTGATTGCTGCTGATTGTGACATTACACTTGACATTTACGGCTCCGAACGGCAGAAACTCAACTCTCTTGTTAACTCTATTCAAAGCCCCCGTAACCCCATCTCGGATAACCGTCCCAGAATTCTCTTGTTGGTGTAGGCCGCCATTTTGGCAGTTGAGGATAGTGCGCATGCTCACCATGACACAAAGAGAGAAGCGCTCTTGAAAGCCACATAGCCACATAGCCGCATAAGGCCAACAGGCAACATATTATGCCGCAGTGTGCGTGCGACATCCATCCACTGGTACCTACATTGCCACCCACAACCACCCACAGCCACCTCCTATCAATCCCCAGCCTCCACTCTTAACCAATTCCCCGGTTTGCCACCCAACTTCCCTGCTAAGTGGCACATTTTTATGAGTCTCAACGGGTTTTCGGTCCAAGTTGATAATTTCTGTTGCCTTTGCTGCTGTTTCTGCCGCCTCTGCCTCTGCTTTTGCCTCTGTAGTTGTTATCATTTTGCATGTGCTGCGCATTTAATCAATTTAATGCAAAAATCTCCCAAGCGTATTTGCTGAAAGATTGTTATTTATCACGTTCGCCTTTTATTTAATTATGCAGTAGCAGTAGCAGCAGTCAAAGCAGCGGCATTCGCTGGTAATTTGCTGATTTATGCATCTCTTGCCAGATGATGATTATAATTATTATTGTGTTCCTTAATTACCATTCCCCAAAGAGGAGACCCAAAAAAAGGAAAGATGATTATTAATAAGCAGGCTCAGGCCAAAGGGAGCGAAAACGAGTCAAGTGGAGCCAATTTGCTGATTTAGTTTAGTTGGGCACTGAGAAAAGAAATGTTTAAAATGAATATACTTAGACTGTTCATATAGCCATTTATTTTGTTGTGGGGTAATATAAACGAATCTATCCTATTTAAAACCTAAATCTCTAATTCCTAAATAAAATAGTCTTGTTCTTGAATTATTTTTTTCTCTGGAGGAGCGGGGGAGATACAGAGCTGTTGACACACTTATCAGACATCTACAGTGGAGCCTTGGTGGCAACCACCACCAACCACCAGCCACTATCCACAGCCACATCCACATCCACCCATCAAGCATCGCTTGGAACGTGTTCATTTGCAAATTTATTTGTGTGTGCTCGGGTAAGTGGCAGTTTGATGCGCAATGTGGCTCTTCAAATGCCGCCTCATGTGCAGAGTTCCTGCCCATGATGTTGTTAATATTAAGGCACATCAACGTTGCCACCAAGAAGTCATTGACTCGTTGAGTTATGCTCAGTTGTTCACCTCTCCTCTACATTCGCCCCCATTTTCCCCCGAATGCACTCGCCTCGGTTACACAATTTTGAACTAGGGAAAGGACCACCACAAGCACAGTGGGCAAAGGGGGGGATAAAGGGGGGGAAAAGGGGGCGGAAACTGGCGGAGGACGTCGGAAGACATGAAGACAGATAGAGGACGGTGGCAGCGCATTCGTGCCTAAAATTATGCTAACATTTTGTCCGTGAGGCGGTCTCAGTTCGTCCTGCAAGGGTTTGCCAGCCCTTACTTCTTCGTGTTTGCCCAAGTGTGCGTGTATTGTATTCCTTTGGCAGGACGGAAAAGCCGCTTTTGTATAAACGTTTTGGGAAATGCACTGTCGAAAATACTGTTAAAATTAGTAGTTCGAAAAAAATTTATATTGCTGTCTTTTCTTAAAATAGCTGTACTCACCATAAGTTCATAATAAACATTATTAAGGTAAAACTATTCATTGTAATTTTAAGCCGCTGGAACTGCTTAATAAATATTTATATCGCAATAATTGTCTAATTTTTAATTAAAGAGGGAATAAAATCAATATATATGTATAACAATTTTTGTTTAATTAAGAACTCAAAATATATAATTTTTGGTTCTGTAAAAACTTAGATATGTAGCGTTCCTGGTACGTGTGATTCGCGTTAAGCTGGTACTATACTTTCGTATGAGTGCACGACCGCTTAGTGTTAACCGATCGTGGCTGGGAAGCCGACTCCACTCGAGTGTCAGAAGCCCGGGCAAACCGAGGGCTCGGGCTCTCGTCGCTCATCAGCTTTACGCCATGGCCAAGTTTCGTAGCCACACATCAGATTCCAACCCCATTCGCCCCCATTCCTCCGAAAACTTCTCGGTATTCCAGCACTTTGCCTTAACATGGCCTAACACCCATGGCGACTTTATATACCACGCACGTTGCCTAATGCGGCATTTTGCGACAAGTGTTGCTGAAATGTCGCTGGCATCGTCATCAGCACGCACACACTCACCCTCCGACTAACACACACACACACACACAGACACGTAGAGCAATTGTACGTAAATTGCGATGGGGGCGGCGGTGGCAGATAAGAGGAAAGGTTTCGCTCATTCACTCAAGCAAGAAACCGCACTTCACATGAAAGAGCCAAGCTGCAGACGCCGCGTTAAGTATACGCCATGTTACATTCGCTCCGTCACCAAATTAGGCAGTAATCAAAATACCCACACACACAAACAAACCCAAGCACACACAAATTGAAAAAGAGGGCGGGATTTAACCTACTTTTTAAGAGAAACATTTGAAAACAGTTTGGCCGGACCTGCCGTTTTTGTGTCCTTTGGGGACAGCACACTAACCTGTTGACCTTAATATTTTCTAATCTGGCTGCCAGGCTATCCACACATTCCTCTCCCTTTATTCCCTTTTTGCGTGAGTGTGTGAAGGAGTAATTTTAGATAAGCTGAAAACGAAGCAAAGGAAATGAAAATGAAAACTTTTTATGCCCATTGCTTGCTGAGTGTTTTCCTTTTGCAAATGTACACAGAAAACAAATTAACTTACTTTAATGATGGTTGCAAAAATAATTTAGGTGCAAAAAGTAGGCAACGAAATATTTTGTCCAACGGATTTTCAAATACAAAATGTTATTGTCAATGAAAATTATATTTTTATATCTTAAAACCATTATAATCATAGCAATTTGTTGTATGTTTTGTTTAAGAAGTACAATTAGTGTTTGTCAATTTTTAAAATATTCTGGAAGCTTCGACTGACATATAGGAGCCTGCTCCAGAAATGAATAGGTCTTTGACACAATGGAGTCTATAAAATTAGCATCCAGGTGATTTCTTTAGCACCTCTTTTTACTTTCTTTAAGGAGCATAAGGTCCATCTTTTAAAGGATAAATATTTAGTGTTTCAGCCCCTCCACCGTTAATTAACAACATGGCAACTTCGTTTCTGGCAATTAAAACAATTTAATTATTTGTGCGTACATAATTGAAATTGCATCGTAGGTGGAGCGGAGCGAAGGCAGCCGCAAAACACTTGAAAATCAATCGATAAAACGGCCAACGCCCAATAAAAAATGTCGAAAAAAGATTGCAGCTGCAACAGCAACATCAGCAGCAGGAGCGGCAATTTGTTGAGAGTTCTATATACGATATAAACAAATATACATACAATAAATAAATTGGAGCAGGCGTAAATACAAAATGTATACACACACATATACACACACACACTCACAGGGTGGGGGAGAGATATACAGACGCACACACACGCATGCAGAGGTGGCAATGCAAAATGTATGGATGCAACAACATCCAGCCTGTGGAACAATAAATAAAATGCAGCAAAATGCATTGCAAAGAAGATGAACAAAAAGAAGAAGAACCGAATGACGACCAGCACACACACACACAAGCACACAGAGTCCACACAGGGCTGAGGCAAACGTATATGTACACACTCGTATATAGAGTAGGTGTGGGTTGCATGAATGTGTGTGTGTGTGTGTGTGTGTGTGCCCGTAAAATGCAATAAGGGGTCAGGCTTTAAGAGCCATAACAAATGGGTTAAGTAATACGGAAGATGGGGGTACGAGAAGTAGCCCTGTTATGCATAACAAAGATAAATGGCATATCACAGGAATCGATGCAGAAACTTGCAGCTGAATTAGAAAGTAATAGATGGGAAAGACGGCTTCTCCTATTTAAGTTCAATATTTGATGGGTCTTACTCGTGCGAGCCATCTATTAAACGCCTGTCCGCACACAATGAGAATATTAAAGCAATTAAAGCTATGATTAAACAATTACATATCAGACAAGTAAAAGATTAGTATTGAAATTGATAGCAAACACAATTCAATGAATTTATACCATTACCACAATGTCGGAGAACTTTGTTAAAGTTTATTGAAGAATCGAAAATGTAGTTGTTTTCCATTAATTAAACTTATTTAACTATCCCTTTTTTTAAAACAATGTTTTAAATTAGTTTTAAAATCCAACTTTATTTCTTCACCTCTTAATTTCTTATCCTACAAAACATGTAGAATTATTTAAAACTCTTTTGAAAAATTTAAAAATTAATATTAAATTGCCTTTTTTTATTTTAATTTACTCTTTCAATAAATTGTACAATAGCTCGAAAAACCTCTTTAAATTCACGTAATAAAATATTCTGATAGCAGTGGCAATATGTATGTCCTTTGCTGGCATCGAGCGCAGCCAATTGCTTGTTTACACATTAAAATTAAAATATTTTCGAGTGGGACTTCATCAATTCGTAATGCATTTTAAAGGCTTCGATTGCTGACCCAGTTTCGTTCGACTTTCAGCCCGTTTATCGTCTGTTGTGGTGTAGCCCTGGTGCGCCACGTAAATGAATAAATTTTTCTGTGAAATTTTTTTATTACTTCTTCGTTTGCGATTCGCTTTACTTTTTTGTTCTTCTTTTTTTGGTATTTCATTGGTTGCTGTTGCATATGAGTAATGCAAGTGGACAGGCGACGGTGAGAAAGGTGAAGGATGGGGAACGAAGCGAGGCTCGGCTCAGAATGGGCCACGCGGCGTATACGCAATACAGGCACACATGCCAGACGGATACTGGACCGACGAGGATTGTATGTATCTGTGTATTTGTAGCCGTATATCTGTCTGTGCATCTGGCAAAGCGGATTTCGTGTGCACAGTGCGAATGCAAATGGAAGCAGGCAGGCGTCGAAAACATAAAAACCTGAGAGCAGAGGAGAGTGCGGAGTTGCAATGGGGAATGGGAATGGGATTGGGAACGGGAACGGGAATGACCCACAATGAAAACGGACTACACATGGAGTGCACATGCCTATAAATATAGCACACACATCCACCGGCGAGGGAGAGGCCTATGTACTGGCCGTACAACCAGAACATCCCGGTATATAGCCGAGCATCGTAGTAAAATTCGCTAGCAGGTGTCTGCAACAGCAACATCAACAGCAGAAAAGAGGACGAGTAGGGACTCCTCCAATAGTACTTTGCAAATGTTTCAGCCGAAAGCTGCGCTTTGAACAATCAAGCGGCAAGACAATGAAAACACACTGAACACAGAGCTGAAAACCCATACAAAAAGCCAGGCACAAGACGCTGGCGAGGCCCCAAATGAAACTGGGGAGCTGGCAAACGAAAGACCAGCAAATTGAAGCAAAACAGCAATTTGCAAAAAGAAAAAAGGAAAAAAAAGAACGGCAGCAAACCAAACAAAACAAATACCATTTCCGTTGCCTATTTCGAGTCGTGCGTATACGTTATATCTGTGCGTATACGTAATATCTGAATGCATGTCCGTCTGCTTGTCCGTGTGTGTGTGTGTGTGTGTCAGAGTCCAGAGTTAATCGGCTGCAGCTTTTGCGTATTCAGGTCATCATTATTGATTCGCCAATGTAGCCGCCTGTGCGTATAGAGACATGAATTTTGCGTACGCACTCGGCACACACACATACACACTCATACACACACACAGGCTCACATTGGGATACAAATACACATTTTGGGCATTATGTAGTTACATACGCACATGGCCACATGCTCTGGTTATATATTTTGAGGCCTAGATGCAGGCGCTATTAACTGTGGCCAGTGCGAAGTGGCAGGGGGTAGAATGCAGGGCATGCCCTTTGCTCTAATCAGGCAGGCATTATGTAAAGTCAGTCAGCCAGCAGGATACTGTACTACTGCACCATGCGGCGTTTGACCAGCCCAATTTAAATCGTTTCCAAATTGTTGCTGCCACACACGCACACACACACTCAACTGCATCTGAAGAGCTGAATATCCGGTTGCAAATCCGGAATTCCTCTTTGCAACATTATCGAGTTTCAATAGTCGCTCTTGCATTTAAGCCCTCATCGCTTACAATTATAATTTAAATTCCTGGTCATAAATTCCGGCGGCAAAACTGCCAGCCAGCCTGCCAGTCTGTCCGCGTAACGATGTTGAGTCCCCCAATTTGAAAAAATTAAAACGATATCCATTTTGGCTCAGCAATTTTCACTGTCGCCGACAGCACCACGAATCCGCAGTGCGTTTAGCAATTTGCTGACTGCCATCAAATCCAAGTCAAGGATGATGTTGCCTAGGCCAGCACAAACTCGTTTAGTTTTCATTTTACCCACAGAGCTAAAAAGAAAAATGAAACTGAAAAGATGAGTCTAAAAATTGCGTTTGCCTGGCAATTTCTGCCATTTTCACAGCTGCCGTGGCATAACCTTCCCCATAACCTCATTCAATTTCTTTTACATTTATTAGAATTTGCGAGCACTCGCTCCACCCATTTCCTCTCCTCACTCAAAAATTGCTGTCAGTCGGTGTATCTGTACCCTGTATGTAAACATCGTCGTCTTCGTCTTTGCCATCACCAACTTTGTCTGATTTCCTTTCCAGAAGCACGGGCCCAAGGATCTCCTGCCTGGGCGGACGTCTTCTGTTCAGGTGTCGTAAAAATGCCTTTTGCCAACAAGTCGTTGGCGACAACGGAAACGACACACCAAATGGTCCAGACACCATGGGTGTGGAGGAAAAAAGTTTTAAAATTTAAATAATACCAGCAAATTTTAAGAGGCCTTAGACAATTCGTCTAAAGGCTTTCCCATTTGTCGCAGAACTCGTAACGTGCTCTTATTATACTAGCTTATCAAAACTTTAATATTTTTCTTAAAATATAAAAAAAAGTCTAGCTAGGAAAAATATTAATGTTTTTATTAATTAGTAAAAGTATCAAAGCTTAGATAAACTTTAATAAAAAAAGCTTTATATTTTTGGTATTAGTATTAAAATTGTATTAAATCAAATATAAAAAAACATCCATTAAATTAAAAAAGTAGGTCGGTTATACACTTTTAATTGATTTAAATTGTATATAATAGTAATAATACATTAACTTAAAATAGTATTTGAAAGGTAATTATTAAAACAAACAATGGTGTTTTCAATTTTTGTTGCAAATTTAAATTATTTTTTGTCCATATATTTGTATTCCTTTCCATTGTTGCGACCTGACTTGCACCTTTGCCTTCTCGTTGTTTATTCTTTACCCTCTGTCTGTTGTGGAATTATTTTGTACACACTTTTTTCTGTATTCTCCGTGTTTTTATAACGCTTATTTGCCTGCCGCGTGGGTGTATTTTTTTGTTCTTGTTGTTGATGTTCTTGTGGGTTGTTGGGTGGGTTGCAAGTCAAACATGTCTGGTAGAGGAGGGCATTTTGTTACCTTGCCCTGATTAGAGGCGTTGCTGATAAGCCGTCTTTTCATTTAGAACCCAGTCTGCCGTCTAAGTTATGCATCAACAGTTGCGGTGCTTTGCATTAGGAGGTAATAATCGTTTCCCCTCGTTCCCCTCTCCACTGCAATATAAATTAACATGTTTTTCAGCTTGTTGTAGAAGTCGTTGCATTTACATGCATAAATCCATATGGACATAAAAGCTTGGAGGCCGCAGGCTCTGGAGTAAAGACAACAACTGGAACACGAGATGCTGTCATCCGCAGTCAGTGGCATTGTTAAAACTAGAAGCTGGTCAAGAAGAAAACCACATTGCGTTGGAACAATGGTGCAGCACAACATGCACTTGAAATGCAAGTCAAGAGCAGCCGCATTCCACATGCACATTCACATTCACATCCCATCTCATTTGATCCCAGTCGCCCCATGAAGTATGCAATCGAAAACTTTCAATTCGGATTGGTTTCGATTCGTTTGTTGTTCTTTCTGGCTAAAAGTAAGCAAAACAACGAGGGATTTGTGCCTTGTTTGCCGATGAAATTACTCTTGTGTTTATTGGCTTAGTGGCAACAAGAACCAGTTTGTTCAAGTACATATGTACTTTAGTGCAGCACATATGTATTTAAATATAAATGGTTTTGTTCTCATATGATAACTTAACCCCTTTTGAAAACGACCACAACTATAACTGACATTAATTTAATTGCCAGCAATTAATTGATAAGCAGATTATTTTTCCCAGATCATTGAAAGCTCTGTGCCAACATCAGTTTCCATAAATATTTGCCGACTCCTGGGAGCGGCATAACGATAAGACAAATTTAATGTTATGCAATGCTTCGACTGCATTTTGCTCAAATGGCGTAAAAACTGAGCTGCAATATGATTCTCGTGCCGGAACTGGCGGTGATGCCCCCTTGAAATTCCAGCGAACAGAAATCAAATGTGCGCCCACAAGTCAACCGAGCGGCGGACAGAAAGCAAAGCAAAGAATTCACGTTTCATTCGGGGTAGGAGGAAAATGGGAAAGCAAAGGAAAATCGCGACCGGCAGCACACAGGCAGCATAGGAATGAAGGCTCACCCGCAGGACACACGGGAGAATAGCACGCTTCAAGTTATTTTTTGCCATGAAATCTCTAAGGCACTTCATGTCGACTTTTGCACACTACACACGGAAAGAAACGGTTAAAGAAAATAAATCAGGCAAAGCATATTTAATGTTAATTAAACAAATTTTATGATATATATAATATAAGGTATGCATCAAATCAACCTAAGTATATTTCCGACTTCTTAAGTTTTGATTTTATACCACAATCTTCCTTATCTTGATAAGGAAACCTATATAATTAATTGACAAAAATCTCTTTAAATAATTTTAGCCCTAAAAGGGTTTCGAAATAATGTTTAAGACCCTCTAAGTTCTTTAACAATTTAAAGCTTTAAAGCCTGCTAGCAATACAGTTTAAAGACTACTAGGAATGTCAGATAGCTAATGTTATTGCTACACTGATGATGTTGTTATGGTAAGGGAAAAACTATAAAACCCAGCTGATGACCATTTCTAGTAATATATTTTCTCTGTATAGTTACGTGTGTTGAAAAAGATGGGAATGAAAGGAGAAGGCAGCTAGAAACACAGACACCACGTTCATCTCATCTCCTGGCTTCCTTCTACTGGTGGCTGGCTGCTCAAGTAGCTTCAAGTTAGGAATTCATTGTTAGTTATGCGATTTCATTGCTTGTTTTCTTTCCGAATTCCTCGAGACGTCGCAGGACTACGACACCGAGGCGAACTAAACGTCTTTCATTGGATTTTGGCATACCAGGCATCACGGAATGGAATCACGACATTGTACGGAGGAGTAGGATAAAGAGAAGGAGGATCCTGCCTCAATCGCATCGCATTGCACGGTCCCAGGACGAAGGCAAAGTGTTCGACATTATTTGAAATTCATGAATGGCAGCTTGTCCCCCGGCATTCGTGCTCCTTTGCCACCCTCATTCCACCGCCTTTGGTTACGTGCTGACCGGGTTTTCAGCTTTGTTTCTGCGTGTTTTGTCTGGCAAATAAATTGAAGTAACAGCAGCTGATAATGGCTTATTACCAGGACGACAACACCACCCAATCTCAGCCAACTTACGATGGATTCGGAATCCCCACCCAATCGGTGCAGCACTAGCTTTCTTGATTGTAATTGAACACGCACGCTAATTAAGACGCCAATAGTTTTAGCTTTTGTTACACATTGCATTTTGACTTCCTTCCCTTTGCTTTCCCTATTCCTCTCGGTGTTAAAATCCCCCACTGTCTTTGTGTGTTTGAATGAACGCAATTATTACGCTAATTAACTGTTCGAGTTTATGCTAATTACGCTCTGCAAGTCGAGCGAATCATTTTATTGCCCAGAATCCAATTAAAAGGTTGATCCCAGTGCTTCTTTGAAATATAAAGCCTACACCACGCAGTCTGAGAAATTTCTAACTGGAACACTATGATGATTTGTTGGGTTAACTAATAAGCATGTCTGTTGGTTTGAAAATATGTATTCATACTGGGCTGTGCTAAAGAGAAATTTCTTAAAGTTTTATTTTAAAAAAATATATAATTTTATCTTGTTTAAAAAAAAAAAAAAAATACTGCTTAAATTCTATGAACTTGCATTCAGTTGATTGATTTTTTTATTCATTTAATATTTGTAAATCATATTTCTCTGTGAATTTTCCATCGAGTCCATTTTAATACTGACCTATTTAATGAAAAGTGTATACAGTTTATTTTGAAATATCTTAGCCATTCAAGGAAGACGACCAATGACAAAGTTGCCATGTTTTCTGCATCATTACTTTTAGGTCCCCTCGCTGGCATTATCATGCGACCCAGTGAAATGCTTTCCCCCAACTTTAACTAATGCACATACTATTTCATCACAATAATTCTCTCACCACTTTACCTTCCTCTTTCTCACTCCCTCGTTCTCTCTCATTCACTCCCTCTCTCTCCCTCTCTCTCTCTGTGTAATATTTCTTCATTCCTGGCATTCGCACGTCACTCAGCATCAAGCGGAAACAGTTAGCAACCATCATGGCTACCTCGCCATCTTGCTTTCTCTCGCTCTCGCTCTCTCTTTCTCTGTGAGTGTGTGTGTGCCGTGTATGTGTGTCCGTTGCATTTTTTTTTTTTAAATGTGTGCGTAATTACTGTAGGTCCAACATCAGCAGCGTGTTTGTGTCGAGACGACGCCGCCAACTTGTTTGCATACAAATTAAACTCGTCATTTATGTTAGCTCTCCATCTCCGTCCCCTGCTTCCCCACTCTACCCCGCTCCTCCACTCTTTCTCCCCCCTCTCTCTCTTTCTCTCTCCCTCTCTTTCTCTGTATCACTCCCCATTTTTTGTCCCTTTCGCTGCGCCCACTCAATAGCGCGCTTCGTTGCCCGCTGTAGATTAATTTATCATCTCGCTTTACAAGCATTCTATGAGTTTAATGAACTTTTAACAAGCAAACCCCTCCCCGCCTCCTGCCACGCCCACCGTTTCCTACGCTTAACGCTGTGTGGTGCAATTTTTTTTCCACCCAGCACATCCAATTAGTTTTCGCAATTTTTCCCTAGCTTTTATTAGCGCAATGCAAATATTTCTCTACTATTTGACCATATGGAACATGTTGTAGTGAAGTCCGTTTAAATGAAACCCTTTAGCATACTTTTAATAGAGAGAGGTAAAAACAGTTCATATATTATTTTATTACATGTGCACGTAGTTAGTTGATACCTGCTGTACATTTGGATAAACTAACAATATACAACTTTAAAGTAAATAATTTCTTAAATCTCTTAAGATTGAGTAACACAAAGTTTGAGGGCTCAAGGTGCAATAAACTTTTTATTTACTTATATAGCATAATTGCTGAAGAGCAAGAACAAACGTTTGAAATTGTTATCTGTTTTTACTGAACTCCCTAACCGAAAGAGAAAGAAAAAGATGTTCAAAACTTGTACAACTATATCAAAAGTATACAATTAATTTAATTTTGGTTATGTTTCACTTTATTTTAATGCTTTTGGCATTAAACACGAATGTTCTTTACTATGTTTTTACTGTACTCGCCGGAATATTGTGTGAGTTTTAAATTGAATAATTTTTTTTTGGTATATCATGCATCTGCTTAAATAAACAAATATTTTAAACCACTCAAAGCTCAAAGCCGATGCCGCTCATTAAACTTTCAAAACATAATTAAAGTTTCAGCCGTATATTGTCAGCCAAGTCCCCGAGGGAAATTGCCATCCCGCCGGCATATCTACGACTAAAGGTCTGCTAATGCGCGCAGCTTTCACGCGCCCAAAAGGTAATTAAAATGCTAATAAACACTCGTTAACTACATAATAACCGAGCTGAGGCAGCAGGATGGAAGGCCCAACTAATGCTACTTATCTGCAAATTTACACCCGACACGAGTTCTGTGCGGACACGAAAGCCAAACAACACGTAGCGGTTCCGAAATTTGCCAAATTTATGTCTCCAATATTCGTACACGCACCTACGTATAAGGATGCTTACGGGCAAAATGAGAAGAGCTCAGATCCTGGCTGTTTTGCAGCAGTCCTTAGTTCGTATTTCACCATTATCCGGCTACATAGCCTTGGACTTGCTTATTATGCGCCTACGTCGCTACTGAAATATGAATTACAAGTGAGATTTAAATAAATTAACTCACGCACATGCGGAGAAGGGCAAGAGTAACTACCTTAAACAGCGCAGCCACCATCGAACATGCAAACACGGAAAACTTGATCCTCTTCTTTTCTAGATCCTTATTTATTTATTATATGGTATGCACTGTACTCACCCAGGCTCATCTATAAACAATTTGTAACTCTATTGTATAGTTCTTCAATGAATGGGTAATTTATAATTGGCAATAAAATTAAAACATGACAGATATAAATAAAGAAAGACTTAAATATAAATATTGTGTATATTTTCCGTATCATTAAGATGTTATCGCATTTCTAGCTGAATTTATAAATATTTCGTTTAATGTATATAGACAGAAACCGCTTTTTCACCATCATATATTTTAAACTCCTTAAAATTACTCAAAAATTGAATAATAAAAATAATTATTTAAGAATTTCCATTGATATGTCAATTAAATAAAAATAGCTTTAAGCTCGTTAAAATGTTTGCAACCTACACTAGTACATTCCATTTGATTTATAACCTTTCGTTGATTAAGACCAAACTAATTAATTAGCTATCATTAAATGACCAGGTAAGCGAATTCGTTTTAATTGATTTAGCATAATGGGCACACCTTTCGGGTACATAAATTAATGTGAAGTGAGCTGACCTGCAGCAACACCCTTATAACCCATTAAGTCGACCCAACACTTCAGCCCAAACACAACACAAATTTTAATTAAAAATGTTTCGAGTGTTTTTTGTGATTATGCAGCCAGAGGCGGCCAGGATTACTCATGTCCTCGAGCAACTTGGGACTTGGGCGTTGCGGCTCTTGTTTGTCCTTGAGTAATTCGTAGGCCCGGGCATATTATAAATTATGACACAAAATCTAATAAACTGGGAGGCGCGCACAAATTTGAGATTAAAGTGCTACCCCAAAAGTGTCAAATATTGAATCTCAAGGGTGGATGTCTGTGTGTGTTGAATGTCGCAGGCAAGGTATTTATTATTCAAGCCTATTGTTGAGCATTAAATATGTAGCCAGGAAAATAGAATGCCGGCAAGGGCAAACTTGCAACAAAGTTGTGAACCGAGTGCTATATTGCTATAGTTCAACCTCCGAGTTCCTGTGAAAAATGTACGAGAAAATGCGGCCGGTTAGGAAATTTGCATAAAACAAGGGGAAAGCACGAGTGTTTGGCACATAAACACGAAGCCCGAATGCCAACAGGTTAGAAGCCTGGAAAACCCCTTTGGAGGACCCCGTTCTCATTCGCCGCGTTTAGACCATTATGACTTACAACAAAGCCCAGGTCGCTGGCAACACAGAAACGAATTTGCATAAATAACAAAAAACATATTTAACCCCCGCACGCTTTGACTTCTGCTCCCTGTCCGGGGTCACAGTTCATGCCCGGGCCAACTCATCCATGGCACGACTATGGGCTGCAAGCTGGCAAACTTCGCCAGCCAGACCAGGATCCGAGCTGTTACCTCGTCGCCACTTTTCCTTCCTTGAGTTTATTTTCTCTTTTTTATATTTTATATACCCTTTCCACGGGTATAATATGTTTTTGATTCGGAGATCTTACCTTAGTCTCTTTTATTCTTTGGGAATTACCATATTTTTTCAAAGAAAGTATATTCCTGATCAATACCTATTTTGGAACATTTTCTAAACCATAAATAATACGTTTTTAAACTACAAAACTTTACCTTGAAGCATTGGCGTTTCGAAGATAATAAATTGGACATCTTTTGTATATTTCTGTTGTTTGTGAAACAATTTAAAAACAACTTAAGAGTCCTTTGAATCCTTTTTGTCCCGACAGTTACCAAAAAACTATTTTGCTCAGTCACTAGATAAAGTTTTGAAAGGGTATAAAATCTTCGTCCTACTTATTCCCTCCATTTTTTCGTTGCCTTCCAACAGTCGCGCATAATTTAGACAAACGCATTAAGGAACCTTGGGAGCTGCGAGCGGGTGTCCTGTTGTGAGTGTGCGGTAGCTATCGCATCCTTGGTTATTCTTGAATCCTGACTCAAGATAGTTACTGCCGGATTTGGCTTTCTGCTGGAGTCGACTGCTTTTTTGACTCTGCAAAAGTATGCATGCGAAAATTGTTTGTGAAAATGTGGCGGTAAATATTTGGAATGAATGCAAAGCGGCAAATAAGCGACAGGACAACGACAGGTTCAGGATGTGCCAAAAAATGGTGCACAAATAAAACAAAACATACAAAACTCCTGGTTTATTTTCCTACGAAAGTATAGTTTTTAGTCAGCAGCTAAATGTTTTGGTTTGAGATGACCGGCCTGAAAAATCACCTGTAAGGTAAGATTGTTGTATGTACTTATTTTAATAGTGGTTATTATTGTATGTATTAAAATAAAAATAATAGAATTATAATATTTTGTATAAAAAAAGCCTTTAATATTAATTTTTGATTTATTTATTGCAATAAAACTATGTTGTTATGGCTGGCTGAAAAGATAATTTTATTTGGTTCTATAACAGTGTAAACTCCCCATCTTGATTGTTCTCAAGGTTTTTATCGGTCTTATTCTTGCGCGCCGCAAATTACTTTCAAAAGCGTTTAATAGATGAGATTGCTATCAAAAACATCTTACGGCAACATCTTGAACCGCGTTCGGGGACCCACACTTTCTTGGCCAGCTCTTGGCGACTTTAAACGCCTTCCAATCAATATGGCCCGCACACCGCAGTGCTTGGTGGCAACAAAGTTTCATGTCTCTGAGCGGCGTTCAAATAACAAGCCAAAACCCGGCGATAATGTTGCTGCGGTGCGCAAAACAACAACACGCAGCTCAACAGCAGCAACATCAGGGAAAAACCGCAACAGCAGCAGACAGAAAGTTAGACAGGGATGGGTGCAGAGGAAGCAATAATTTAATTCTGCATTGCAAATGCAAACAAATTTCACCAAGCCGCATTTGCAAAAAAAAAGGGGGAAAACCTGCGAAAGAAGCACGAAAACTTAAACCGCAGCTAGTGACAAAAAACGCCAAGAAGAAGCTAAACACTAAAAAAAAATTAAATTCTTGGAGTTTCGATTTGGATTATTTAAATTAAATTGTTTTGATTGCATATTCGTATAAGTTTATTAACAATTTCTTTAGCTTTTATAATTAAAGTTGACTATGTGAACTAGAAAAGTATTTATTAGTGTGATTTAACTAATAGTTAAATGGCAAAGAGTTGTCATTGGTACAATTATTTAATACAAATGGCGTCTTCGATATATTTATCAGAAAATATATATTTTTAATAGGCAATACACTTTTACTTATACTTGACATAACCCATTTATTATTAAAGTTATCAGCAGTCAAGTGATCAATCAAAAATAAATTCTCATGTTTTGACTGCAATTCTTTTAACATTCAATCAATTGTAATTTAGTTTTTTCTCAGTGCCCAATGAGAAGCTGCAGGAAAAAGGATAACGCGACAAGGAGCAGTGGCAGCAGTGAGTGAGTGTTTATTTTATAGCCCGCAATGGAGTTGGCTGCAGCAGAAGCAGTGGAGACCCCGGAACTGCCGGATCTGCCGGATCCCATTTCCCGCCTAACCGACAAACGCTTTGGCCTCCGCCATCTCTTCTCCGTTATTATTGAAGAATTATTACGCGATGGAGGGGGTGGGCATTTCAACATCCCAGCATCCCAGTATCCTGGGATTCTGGCATCCTCCTGGCGGCACAAGTTGCCAGTTGCCAATGCTGGCGACTAATAGTGCTGAGCCCAGAGAGCACAAAAAAATATCCTTGCAGCCAGCGGCGTTTGTTTTCCTCGCCTCTTCGTTTTTCCCTCAATTTATACATTTGCGCATAAAAAGCAAGTGTAAAAGTTTTGCATATTCATGGCGCTTTAAATGTCGTCGCCAAACCACGAGCATGGCGACGTCTGAAGTGCAGATGCAGCCACAAAGGCAAAAAGCAATGCTGCAGCCAGCAGAAAAAACAATAACCCGCAGCTGAAGTTAGTTATGTTAGATACCCTGAAAAGAAGGTAATCTCTGTTTCAGAAGAAGGTAATATTAAATGTTTTCGTTTTTGGAATTTATATTTTAAAGAGCATTTCAGTTTGTTCTCAGTTTCATAAAGCTTTTCAAAAAACTATATTAACAGATACTGTTTAACTCATATAATTTATATCCTTTAGGCATTTTTAAGAGTCAAGATTTTCATAGTGAAAATCTATAATCGATTTTATGTTATCAATAATTGTTTAATTTCTTACCCTGAACATATAAAACATACAAAATTGTGACCGATTTCTTGATTTTGACGAAGCAAAAGCACTGTGAAAACAAAAATACAAATCGTACACAGTTGACAACAAAAATTTAAGAGTTTTGCTCAGTAAATTTATTACATTTTTTCGGGAATTTCGATGCTGCCTAAACTATATTTTAAATGTATTATGTCTTTTAATTTTGAAAACATCATTTGACTGCTTTGCAATGTTTAACATTTCCAGGGTATATAATATTTGATGCGTATTCTGGGAAACCTTCAACTTTTTATGCTGTTGCATGACGCAGAATCAGCCAGAGGGGATCCTGCAGGGTAATATTGGAGGAAATAGGAGGCAACAACAAAAAGTAATAACATCAACCATAAAAGTAGCTACATCAGTTGGCAGATGGAAGCAACTGGAGGGACAGACAGCATTCAGTTAGACGGACGTGCAGAAATATATATATTTGTATATATAGACAACCGACTGCCGCAGACATATTGTGTCTGCAAAACTTTGTTGACAACAAAAAAAGGCAAACAGATGGCGAAAAGTGTCTCGATTTCTCGCCTTGAACGATGCGTGATAAAAACCGCGCAATGAAGCGCATGCGAAAACAATGAGATTATTGCTTGAATTTATGTGAGCTCTATGAACTCGTACACCCACCCAACTCCATTTACATTTCCCGCCCTCCAATCGTAGACAATCTTTCTCATGTAATTGCCGACATGTCAGCACATTAAACGGCTATAAAACGACAAACAAGCAAACAAAACTGGCAAATCAAAGGCAACTTGTCCGCATCAGAGGCGAACTTTTCTAATTTATGGCCATTTGTGTGTTGGGTGTGTGCAATGTGCAACAGTTAAGCACCAGTGGCCTTTGAACTGCTCTGCCCCGAACCACATTTACATGGGCTTCGCGATGCCATGCCATTCCATTCAGCGTTCTCACCTGAGAAATGACCACGGACCGGAGTCTCCTCCTTTCGCTCTGGTAACGTGGCTCTACAATTTATCATGACACTAATGAGCATGAAATAGGACAAGGTTTATTAAATTTCCCTTTTAAAATGTGCACATGCCAAGGCAGAAGGCGAAGGAAGACCATGTGAATCAGTGCAGCCAAGAAGGGAACCAGTTTGGTTATATGTGGATACACATTACCTTTGACTCAGCCTTTACATATGTGTGATAATAGACAAGATTTATTAAGTCTCGGTTTCATTATTTTTGGCATCTATACTAATGGTAAAAGTCGGCTTAAGAATTTAAATGAAATTTTATTCACATACTGAATTACGAACATAACTATACGATTAGCTACAGGTTTCCAAATATCATAGATGTGGTTTTTTAAAATAACAAATATTTTGGGTTTTACCTATAATAATTTTACAATTATTCTCTAGGAATGTATATAAACCTAGCATGAAAAATGTGGTATTTCAATTGGTTTAGAAAAGTTTAAGGTTCAGTTTTTAATAATAAATGAATACAAAATAATACGCATCTTCAATGGTCATTTCTGTTCGAGGGATACTTGAACTTTTAGTGCCTCTGAACCGAACTAGAATATGGCAACAAGTACTTTTTGCTCATCAGTTGCAACACCGCAACGAGGCCATGGATGTGGCGCCATGGCTTCTTTCGCACACAACCACCGCCCGAAAGCACCACCCACGAATCCACAAAAAAAAACAACCACCCACTCACCGCCCCCTTTCCGGTCGCACCGCCAAAGTCCAAGCAGATGCTGCCCGGCGGGCAACGAAATGAAAAATGTCCGCAAGTGCGAAAATGAATCTGCCTCATGTTGCAATTTATTATGCCAACATAATAAATATTATATACAGTTTGTGTGAGAAATTGAAGAAGAAGAACTTCCCTCTGGGGAGTCGTCTTTTTTTTGGGAGGGGGTGGTGTAGGAAGGTCGAATGAGGTAGCTACAAGTCCATTGGGTGTCACAGTTACTTTCTTTTTTCTTCGTCCTTTTTTTCAGGCTGTCTGTGACATTTGGAGAAATGTTCTTGGGGGTGGAGCCCAGCACCACACTTCAAATATTGTTTTTCAGCCTCCTTTTTCCTACTTCACCCGCAGCCTAATTGCGGCCAAGGAAAATAAAGTTTTTGGCTGTGCCAAATTGGGCAAAAGGAGCATGCGAACAGGCAAAGTAAAAATATGGAAAGACAGCTGGGAAAAAACATGTGCAATGTCATATGACAGAGTATGAGATACGGCGATGTTGCAATGAAACAAGCTTTTGGCAAAACTATTGCAAACAGAAGCACATATGCACCAATAAATCAGGACTACTTTCTACTTTTATGTAATGCAGAGGAACAGAGGGTCTTAAGGTTTCCATTTTGGGGCATTTGCAATCGAAGCAATAAGGCAACAAAATTCACTGTCTATCATTTTGGTTTAAAACTATAATTTTTGAAATAAAACCTACAATATAAACACTCCAAGTTATACATTTTAGATAACTTGTTAATAAGTTATCTTTTTTTCTAATGACTTATTCATTTTGGTTTAAAAACTTTAGTTTTGTAAATGAAATCTACAATATCAGCAACTCCAAATTATAAATTTTAAATAAATTCCTTATAAATTATCTTTTTAGTTTAAAAAAAAAGTAATAAAATTAAAAGTTGGACAAATAAAATCCGTTTGTTTGACAAAATATTTTGTTTTTCTTTTATTCGTTGTATCTATGAAAAATCTAATTTTAAAATGCTTAGAATAGCTAACACAGTCACTTTCCATACAAAAATATCAACAATGACTGGTAGATTTCAAGGAGTCTGGCATATGAATGACACAAAGCTTAATACGTGCATAGTACTTAGGTTTATTGCAAAAAATTGGTAGGTATTTTTGTTGATTTTTTTTATTTACGCCTACGCATAGGTCTGAGTTGTTATTTTTTGCCCATGTGAAAATTTCGTCTGCACGCATTTTCTATAAATCATTCAAATTGTCAGACATGAATTTATTTCTTATGCGATCCGCTTGTTGTTCCCAGAAAACGGAAATGTCCGAGGGGCAGGTGGATGGGTGGGAAATAAAAGGAGTTGGGAGCTGAAAAAGTTGCGCTGCATTGTGATTTGGTCAGACATGTCAACCCACATGGGTTTTTTGTATCGTGTAACCAATTGTGTGTGTGCCACTGCGGTTCTGAATCTATTCTCTCCTTCCTTCATCTTTGTGGTTTGCAGCTCTGTTTGCTGTTTGCCGATTGTTGCTGCTGTTGTTATTGCCACTGCCACTGCTGTTATTTAAACAAATTTATTTGCTTGCTGCTGTTGCTACAGCTATTTGCTTTTCATTTCCGGCCACGTCGACAAATCACAAAACAACCCGAAAAAGGATATTATCTCCGCCTGGGGCGGTGGGGCAGCGGTTGGTGCCACTTCCACTATTTGTCTAAATAATTTGCAAAACATTTTTCGTTTCATCGCTCTGCAAGCTGATTGTGTGCGAAGATTCCCCGCCTTTTAATGGTCTTCTAAGTGGCTCTTTTCCCATATATTTTGGTAACCTTTCATCTTGATCTCGGCTGTTTGGGTCACTTCATTTGGGCCGAACCCAAAAAGGTTGCTGTTGTCCACTCAGTGATCCACTCACGTGTGCAAATAAAAAACCAAAAGCAACTGGCCACACCTGAAAAAATATTGTTTACCATATAAAAAAATTAAATTAAGCTTGTGTTAGATTTTATTTGTTCAGTATTTCTTAATGCCTGTTATTTTCTCAGATTAATAAAATAAAAGTAAACAACTTTAAATATTCTGTTCAGTTTCATTTTCCGAAATTATTTTTCTGTTTGAAGTTTAAATATTAAATTTTCCTATATTTTTTAATTTTTAATAATTTTAATTTATAATGATTAATGGCATTAAGGAACTTATAACTAAAATAAATTATATATATAATTATATAATTAAAGGTGTTGATTTAACTTAGCCCTTAAATTTTTTGTTCAATATTTCTCTAAATTCGTTTATCAGTGTAAACCAATTCTTGTCACATTCATAATGCTAATTGCCTGGCCAAATGTTTGAGTCTCCGAAATTTTCACTTGTCATCCAGAGATGACGGCTCACTTAATTTACGGAAGATTTCAAACCGAATTGAAGCTGTGACGCCTACATTTGCAGTTAGTCGTTGGAAGAATGAAGTGGACAACGGGTCTGCTCTTGGTTGTGGGTCTACTCACCCTGCCATCACGTGGATTGAGCTCTCGAAACCTCACGGAGTTCATGGGACATCGACAGAAGCGATGGCTGATCTACCAGAATAGTGGGTCCATGAAGTTCAGCATTGGTCCTTCGTTGCCGATTCCCCTGGAGGACAAGGTCACCTTTCGATCCTGTGTGCTCTCCTTTACGCTGCAAGGTGGCTCCTACTCCCTGCCCACCTCACCCATCTGGCCGTGGGATAAGTGGGAGGGCACCTTCGCCCGATCCTTGACGCAAATGCGGCGGAACATCGAGCGGCAAACGGCCAATGGCGGAGTGCGATATGCAGACGATGCCAGACTCTTGGTTTACACTGCTCTGGAGGAGTACATCGGCAGAAGGAACAATAACCTTTCAATGGGCAGGCAATGCCTACTACGGTCGATCTGCGAGAATGCCCAGATACATCACCACATCGGTGTGTTTTCGGAAATTATGGATATTATACTCAGGTGAGCGAAATTCTATAGAAGATTAAAAAAAAAGGTGTTATTAAAGAAAGTTACACGAGGGAATATTTAAAAATCATATACCCAAAATGTATGCCTTATATAGAAAACAAAATATCTAATTGAATATTTCGTTATTTTATTTAGTATTATTTAAATTATATAAAGCAATAGTAATTTTAAAACCATTTAAAGAAAGTCTTAATTGTTGGATTAAAAAAATGTATATTTTTTTAAGGAAACAACATTTTATAAATTGCCAACAATTTTTAAAGATTTTGACAAATTTTTACTTAGACTTACTATTTAAATCCTGTAAAATTTTATCATTTTAGTCCCGGAAAAGCGGATTTGGATAATTCCTACCATGAGGCTTTTGCCGCCGGCAGGGCTGGAGCCAATTGCCTGGGTCTGTACAAGTCCTGTCCTCGGGGTCTCAACTTCCTCGACGGGCTGTTGATTGTGGAAGATGATTGATTTACTGCTACTGGAGCTGATGCTGCGGATTCCTGTGAAGTACGGAAGAGAATAGGTATCCGCAATAAAGTTTTCAACCAAATCAAAGTGCATGTCTAATGGGTCTTGTCATGATGTTGGATTTTGCTTGTTCTTGCTGCATAATTTGGGGCGGAAATGCACGGAAGCATGTCTGAGGGGCAGGAAACTGTGTTGACTCGGCTCGAGGATGAGCATGTGTGCACATCGTTCCAGGCGTACCGGATGCATGATGGTTTGAACATCCAAGTATACCAGATCGAGCAATATTCAATAAGCTTAAAGAAAATATTGGAAAAAAAAGTTTAGCTAAAACATGTTGAAACATTTAATCCAAATAGGCGACCAAATATTAATCATACGCACCGTATGTTAGGGAGTCAAAAAATCATATTTGTAAATATTTTCAGCTGAATTATAAAAATGTAATAAATTAAAGCCACGTATGACACTTATACCAAGTTGAGCTAAAACATTTATGTTCTGGTAATCACTTCATACCATGACTTTCCCCTTTTTCTGAAAAATTGTTCTTGAACAGTAAAATAATCAATATTTCGGTATCACGATATTGTTGCCGCATAAACATGGCAGCCGCAGACATTAGTTACCTATTGCTCTGCACCATCACAAGTTCAAACACCGCAAAGTTGTGCAGGCCTCCCCCAAGCCGCCCCTTTGCCTGCGCCAACTGCACTTTGCATAGTTCCTTCATCCCACTGTCATCCCGCTTTCTCCCCGCTCTCATCCCCTTCTCCTTGTCTTTTCCGCCGCTTAGCTCCTTCCTTGTTCGCGTTGTCATAATCGCATTTGAATTAGCTGTGCACACAAGGCGCAGCTGAGCCACGAGCTAGACATTCGCAACAGGGTGCTTTCAATTCCGATTTATCAATATCCTTAATGTGGTTTTAAAACCCAAACTAAGCCAATCCTAGCTCCGACTTTTCAAAAATTTCTAAAATTGCAATAATACCTTATATTTAATGACTTTTATTTCTTATATCTTAATGGAATTTGTTTTAGAGCTAAATAAAATTCAAATGATTTTTTTATCATGAAATACAAGTTGTATAAAACATGAAACAAATTTGAAAAGAAGTATTTTTTTTAATGTACAGAGTTCAACTAGCAAACGATATATGAATAAATTTTGAAATGGCACCAGCTACACCCTGTAAAAACCCCATTCTCTTCTCAGCCCGTCAGCGTCTGCAAGCCTAATGTGCCACTTAAGACGCATTTATTGTCTTTCGCTGTTGCTGTTCTTGCAGCTTGAAGCTTGGCGGTTGTTGGTGGTGCTGCATTTTCCATTTAATTGACGCCATTGTTGACAAAATGGCGGTCGTGTGTTGGCTTTCGCTGCACCGCTTTCCAAGCCCAAGTTTCACAAGCCACAAGCCATTAATGTTAACGGATTTTTGCCCGCGAAGCTGGGGGATGCTGGGATGCACTCATGTTTCTGGTTTCGAGAGGAGAAAGCCCCAGGTTGGAGGAGTTTGAGAGGGCGTGGCTGTGACAAGGACGCGAGTCACTTGCAATTAGTGTTAAAAATGCATCAAAGCTCCAAGATGGTTAGGGGCGTTGTGATTATTGTAAGGTTAACGAGTCTTCGCTGTTGATATTAATGCTATATTAACAAGATTTATTGGTTTAACTTTCGTTTTAGTAAATTGGATTTGTATTTTCTTAGCACATAACATTATAAGATTAGTAAGAAAATAAAACACATCATTTTTTTAATTGTATCTCCTATTTTGCTTCATTAATATTTATTTTATTAATATAATTGAATATTTTATTTTTTTTATATTTCCAGAAACTACTCTTCTTAATAATCCAAATCTACAGAATAAGCATCCAAGATACTTTCACCTCTTGGACAATCCGGAAAGTGAGAAAAACAATTGATCCCAGCTTTTCCAGCTGATAAGGCTTCTGTATAGGCCAAATTCAAACGCGTTTTACCAGGTCTACAAAGATATGATTAATAGTTTAAATTACTTTTAAAAAGTCGAAAATTCCAACTTACGTTAGCAGAACGTTTAGTAACTCCGCCATGATTCCATGGTGATGATGAACCTGGGCATTTTCGCAAATCCCTCGCAACAAGCACTGACGACCACGACCCACCGATCCACTGACTTGGTCCATGTAGTTCTCCAAAGCAGCATAAGCAAATGTTCGAGTGTCGTCCTCGTGGGATTCATCCAAGCTCCTGATCTTCTCCTGAAGCGATCGAGCGTAGATCGTCTCCCATTTGTCCCACGGATACAATGGCGCTGATGGTAGGGTAAATGCTCCAAAGTGCAGAACATAGTAGTAAACCATGCTGCGCCAGACCACGGGATCCTCAAGTTGGGTGGACATCACGGCACCCACTACCAAACGGATGGTTCCTCCATTTCTGTAGATCAATTGGTGTCTTTTCTGGCGTGCATGCAGATATTCCGTAATATTTTGCCCAACTGTGGGCTCGACAACATCATAGGCACTTTTAACCCACGGTAAAAACCAACTTAATAAATATATCCAAGCCAACAATTGCATTGTAAAAGCGTCTGGCAGAGGCACTAAACTTTTTAAGAATGAAGCCCACTTATGTCGGTACCAATCTGAGCTGCGTTGCGATCGAATACAAATATTTACCCAGCCAATTAGCATCCCGAACAAATTAGGTTATAAAGACATCCAGAATATGTGTCTGCTTCAACTCTCTTCGTTCTGCATAATTAATTTGGTAAGTAAATACAGATCAACTTCTCGCTATCGGAATTTGGTGATCAAAATTACTTTTACATATTTTGTTCAACTTAAAAAAATATTTTCTATGATTTAAAAATTATGATGGATATATTTCAAGAAAAATTAAAATTATTATTAACATTTCCCTTCATTTTTTTGATTAAATAGAATAAAATAATTCTTTGAAAATTTAATGTAAGTCTGTATAAAAATTATTTAATATTTATATTCATATATATTTAGATTTACCACAAAGAAATATGAAATATTTGTTTAGCTATAACATTTGAATTTTTCCGCCAAACTCACAAAAGCCACCTAAATTGCCAGGAATTTTTATCCCCTTGGCGTTCTTGCGTAGCTGGTCACACTGCAGATCTTATGACATGGGTAAACAGTAAATAAACAAGCGAATAATTACCCCAGGAAACCTTAGAAACTAGCTCACTGCAATGAACGCCGTGATTGCGCTGTGCCACTTTTGCGAGGCACATGGTCCCTGCGCCATCTTTTGCACCCAAACCCTGAGGGACACCAAGCTGGAGGATTTGCCCCTGGATCAGCAGCAGCAGCAAACCCAGAAGTCCTGCTCTGCCTGCAACTACTCGATGGGCAGGAACAACAGTGCCATCTACAGCAGGGACACGGAGAGCGGGGCCACATTTGTGAGCACCAAGGTGGCGGTGCTGCCGGAAGTGGCCAATCTGGTCAAGCAGGCGGCGGTCCTCAGTTTGAGCAATGGCACAGATCCCAGCAAGGATGGCGAATTTGTGTTTTTCGGGGATTCGGCCAGGGGCCACATTCTGAGCCACACCTTCCGTGTGAGCGACCTGCAGGCCCGCGGCTACTCACAGCTGTTCTCCATTATAGTCCTCATGAAGGACAAGTACTTCCTGCTGAATATCAAGCCCTTTTTGGCCGAGCACCTGAAAAAGGTTTCGTCGGAGCTGCAAACGGCTGCCCGGAAGACCAAAGAGACGGAGGAGTTGACCTACTCCGAGAGGCAGAGGCGTCTGTCCGGCGCCCAGTTCCTGATGCACACCTCGCGCTCGTTGCTGGAACTCACGGGCGAGGAGCACATCTTCGCCCACCTGCACTCGCACTTCTCGTGGCTTCTGCTGGCCGGATCCCGCTTCCTCACCGAGCACGTGACCTTTGGCAACCTGCCCTGGCTGCCGCCGCAAAGTAGTGGCCGTCCTCCCGCCCAGCGACTCACCTACAACAGCTCCACCCTGCCCATGATCGAGAGCATCGACGATCCCGATCTGGAGGAGTTCTTCTCGCTGCGACATCTAAAGAGTGTAGTGCGCAAGGAGGAGTTCGCCACGGTGTGCTATTGTGCTCTGACTGGGGTCAAGATCGTGGTCCGAGGGGATCCCAGGAAGACCTTCCGCTTCATGGTCTGCCTGAAAAAACTGCTGCCCGAGCCCATGCACAATCTGATGCGAATCGATGCCCAGCACCAGCACTCCATCAGCTCCGAGTACAAGATCATATCCGTGTCCAATGACATAGCAGTTCCCATGGCCAGTGGCTCAGTGTTTCGAATCGATTTCCTGGACAAGCACGTCAATGGGCACGAGGTGTCGGTCAAATGGCCTGGAGAACTGCCCAGAAAATGTAAGCATCAGTATAGGGGGTATTCCGATTTTGTTTTAACAGAATTATAAATTAATTGAAAAGTAATTCTGTACCTTTTGGAATAATGTTTTTAAGATGAAACCGAAGCAGTGAATGTTCCTGAGACATACTTTTAAACTATAAAGGATATCTTATAGAAACCCAATTTAGTTTCCTAAGTTTCTATTAACCAACAATTTTCTCATTTTAGTGCCAGATCTTATGGTGAAACTTCTAAAGGCGGTGGAGGAGAAGAACTTCACAGAACTGGTGCTGAACAAGCAGACAAAGGTGCTCATCGAGGAGTGGAAAAAGTGAGTAGCAGTAGTCTTGCAAATATTTTAAAGTTGTATAATGATCAAACGCATTCCCTCCGACAGCAAAGTGACCTGCCTCAACCACGCCAAATCCACCAGCGTCCAGGGCAAACTGAAGAAGGTGCTGGGCGTACAGCTGCAGGATCAGCCGATAGTCAACTACTGGAGCACGCACCTCCACTAGGATCCGCTTAGATGCTACATAGATTTAGGACCACTCGTTTTCACCTTTTGGAATAAAAACCTCTTTATTGCCGCGTGCTGCTTAAGCGGCGGCGAGAAAAATCAATATCTTAACCAAAAGGATTTCAAATCCAGTCCAGTCAGCCGGGTGCTTACTTCTTGTAGCCACAGCTGGAGCGGCGACCACGGGCGCGTTCGAACTTGCGTCCCTTGGAGCGGACATAGGGGCGGGTGTGCGAGTGGGGCACACCGGGAGCCTTGCCGAAGTGCTTGCAAGCGGTGCGGGCGGTACGCCTGCCCTGCAGCAGCAGGGTGTTCTTGCCGGTGGGCGAGCGCAGGGCCAGTTGGTCGAAGGTCAGCACCTCGCCGCCGGCCTTCAGGATGCGCTCCCTGGCGGTCTGGGTAACGTGCAGAGCGCACACGGCCAGCTTGGGCACCACCATCAGGCGGGCATCGTCGGTGACGGTGCCGACGACCACAATGGTCGACTCCGGCTGGTTGGCCGCCTTGGCGAAGCGAGCGATGCGCTGCAGCGATAGCGGCGGGCGGTTGATCTTGCTCATGAACAAGCGCTTCAGGACGATGCGGTTGAACTTCTTGTTGGTGCGACGCTGCAGGAAGCGGTACAGCTGCAGGGGTAAAGGGAAAACACACACATTAATCCACCATATCGCTGGACAATCCTCATAATCTCAGCCCTACCTTGACCAGCAGGCGCAGGTACACATCCTGGGATTTGGGCTCGGTTCTGCGAACCTTGCGATCGTACTTGTGGTTGATATCAATACCCTGCAATCGAAAACAGACTTATTAGCACTGGTGTTTTGAGCCGGGAATACAATTAGCCATCATTTGTGGATTGTTTATAGTCCATTATTTTCTTGTTTTGGCTTAGCTGCTGGCACTATGATATTTTAAGACTTCAAACTATACGCCGCCAATAAATTATTGTAAATTTTTTTTTGGCATTTTATCACAGTGCACGTGGGCTGGGGCTCCGCTGGCGTTTGCAGGTTATTCGCCAATTTGCTGTAAAGATGGCTGGAAGTTTTTTTCGGGGACCCACCATTTCTTTTGTTGAATGTATTAATCAACGCTAAAATGTAAAATTAAACATTAATTTAAGCCAAAAACGTGGAGCAGAAATTTCTTGCACGTACCTCGCCGGAAACGAAAGCCAAAAGAAAGAAAATAGTGTGGCTGCACCAAGCTCAAACAAGACGCTAAAATATCCGCTTGTGCTGTTATCTTAACAATTGTAAAGTAATTTTCAAGAGGTAAATAAGCTTTAAAATAACCATTGCTTTAATATATATTATCTAGTATAAAAGTTATATACACTTCAACTTAAGTTTCTCTTAGCAAATAATTTTGGAATTCAAGGAAAAATTTTAAATTGCCCGACAATCTGGCAGCCCTTAAACATGGTTTGTGTGACCACATATGCGGATAGTTTTGTTGGGGAGATTCCTTAAAGTTATTTAATACCCCCTTTGTAATTCGCCAGCAGTTCAAGTCTTCGAAAACACTTGAAAATCCACGAAAAGTTCTAAACTTTTTAAGGGAATTTTAGTTATTTTTATTAAAATGCTGTTTAAAAATGCCTGCGAAGTAACTGACTTTTCTCTGATTTTGTTTTGCAGTGACTAGAACTGTAGTTTACTGAATCATTTGAAAAGAAAATGTCAATAAATTTAGTTAATTAGTCTTTGATCGAAGGACTTTTAAAAATGTAAATTTTTCACTGACAATTAAAACTCGTGTTTCAACTTTCATTAACAAAGCGTAAGTAATTAAAAAATGTAACAAAATAAAAAATAGGATTTGGAAATGTTCACGAATTTAACTTTTATGTGGCCGCTATAGGATAAGTCAACTAATTTAAATCAAACGGTATAGAAATATACGGACATGTTTGTATCAACTCATCTAGTTATGATGATAAAAAATAAATATACTTTACTGAATCAAAAAAAATCTCTTGTTCACCTCCATAAAAAGTTTTGACCAATTTTTGAATACCCTTTGCAAGAGAAACAAAAAAACGTTAACTTTGGCTTTGAACGGTTCAACAGAATAGGAACGCCCCATATGATTTTGCTTCCTTGCGATATACACAAGCGTGACATTTCTGCCCAACTATGCCTGGTCACACTTATATTTTTAAGTAAATTCCTTGTTACTAGTTTCTTGGGTCCTGAAAAGCATTCAAATATGTCCGATCCAGGCAATGCTGGCTACAACATAACAAAGGATCCTGCCTTGGCCAAGAGTCGCATCTTCGTGGGCAATCTGCCCATTTGTACGCGCGAGGAGCTGGTGAGCATTTGCCAGCCATACGGCAAAGTCCTCGGCTCGATGGTCCAGAAAAACTACGGATTCGTGCAATTCGAATCGGAGGAGCTGGCCAATAAAGCAGCCTCCGCCCTGCACAAGTCTACTTTTAAGCAAAACATGCTCACCGTACGCAACGCCAGCATTAAAGCAAAGGCAGCCAACGCGAATGCCAAGCGGAATCCGATGCAAGGAGCCCAGGTCACAGTTCAAGGTGGGATTGTGATGTCCGCGGCGGCAGCGGCTGCTGGTCAACCGCTCATCAACGATTGCGAGATTATAGTCGTGAATCGGGAGAACTACGTGAGTTATGGTAGTCCAAGTCCTGATTCAGATAATCATACTCCCTCTTGGCCATTAGCAAATACGCCGAGTACATTGAAGAGCGTCTGCGGAATGCCGGTATGCGGGTGGATGTCCTCTTCCCCAACGAGGATGTCATGCTGGGCAAGGTCCTGGCCAACATCTCATCGCGCGGCTGCCTGTATGCGGTTCTAGTAACGCCGCAGCACGAGGAGCACAACAGCATCACCGTGAACATCCTGTATGGCGTGCCCGCCGAGCACCGCAACATGCCGCTGGAGGACGCCATCACCCTGGTGGCCACCGACTTTAGGCTGAAGAAGCAGCGCGATGCTGTCGCCCTACCGGCAGTCGCCGTCATTCACAAGGGACAGCGACGCCATCCGGAGCAAATGCAGGAACTGCTCGAGAGGCTAGCCGACAATCATCCCTTGACCGCCTCACAGTACGAGGTGATCATCCAGTACTTAAAGGGCGAGTGCGAGGAGCAACTAAGCGGGAGGTGGGCGAGGCCAATGCCCTGGCCAAACTCAAGGCCCCCGACCCAGAGATCGAGCTGCAGAAGAAGATCCTCAGCATTATGAACAAGCCGGCGGTTACCGAGATCAGCTGCGAGCTCATGTACCCCACTTTCGAGGCGGTCAAGGAGGACAAGCGGCTGATGGAGCTGCTGGGCGACGAACGCGTCATGGCGGCCCTGGAGAGCGTTTACAACTCGGATCTCAAGCAGACTATAGCCGAGTTCTTATAGATTCTCAGGCTTCCATATATCTTAAGACTCTAACCACTAACAACTTCGTGTCCTTCGAGTTGGCGCAGGGAGTATTTCTCAGTCAGTTTTAAAACACTGCACTACTGTAGCCGATTTCTTAATGAGAACAGGCATTTAATAAATGTAAGACGTTAGCCAGAGATTGGCTGTAAGACCAGGATTGTGTTTCTTATACATATAAATCGGAAATGTAACCAAAAATTAGTATAAATTCTTCGCATTTAATGGATTCAAAGCTTCTACTCACAGAAGGTCGGAGCTCATTGCTTCGCGAAAAATACTTAAAGCTTTTTTTAAGGCAGAACTGAAGCTTAGTTTGAAGTTACCCAATTTCGAATCGCTTTTCTGATTTCATTTAATAAGTGTAAAACGTTAAAGACTAACGAATGCGCGTTTCTAAGGCCAGGATCGCTTGGCTTCGTGACCCTCGTACTTGGAGCGGTACTTGAGACCAGTGACCAGAGTAGAGCTCTTGGGGAAGGCTGTCTTGCCGTCGAATTTGGTGTCTGTTTCGGGATTGAAGCGCACGTACTCGTACTGGATGTGCAGATTCTCCGGCAGCTCAACGCGCTTCAGTGCATCCAATGGGACGGTTGTGTCCACGGTTGTCTCATAGAAGGAGATGACATCGCCGATGGTGCGCAGTTCATGAACCTGGGAGTTGGGCACTCCGTGCTGCAGCTCTTGGAAGCAGGCAGCCAGGAACTGGAATTTCTCGGAGAGATTCCCCAACTGATCGGATTTCAACTTGAGTGTGGCGGCCACGGAGCGCACACGTTCTGCGGCATCTGCGGGTGGGGAGTAGGGCTTATGGGGACGCAGGAATCTGAAAACATAGGCTAATATTAATTGGGTTTTGAGTAAATTAGTACATAATACATACCCTTTGGCGGCAATCGACTCGCCAACAGCAGATAATGTGCGGTTCTTAGTGGGCTTCACCTTTGGGGCGGAGGCAAAACACCTCTCCAGACTTGCCACAAGCTAAAAAAACAGTGTCATTTTATTTTAATTTAAAAAATCTATATTTTTATTTACCACAGGGGTTTTACGTAAAGTAGTCGCTGCCATTGCTATTACTGGTGTGACCAGAAAAGAATTGCTTAGTGCCGGCACAAAAACAAGGTTGTACTAAAAATACCGAGCTGTACGTTGCCAGACTACATTACCAATTAACCCATTAAAACATCACCATTTCTAAGATACAATTTATTAAAATATAGTAAAAGTTTTTATTTTATTTCAAATGTCACTTTCTTTATCTAAATCTTAAAATAAGAAGTGTAAAAAAAATCGAATCTAGTTCCTAGCTTTAACTCAAAAAAATGTATTTAAAATATCTTTTTTATGGAAAGTTTATGCCTTACTTTACGATTAATCCACAAAATCGGTCCTAAATATTTTATTTTTTCCATAGTTCTGTTTTCAATTAATATTAATAAATGAATATTTTATTAAGGATAAACATTTAGATACATGATTTCAAAAATGTTCAGTAAGTAAGGGCCTATTAAATATCTAACAAAAAATTCCGTTTTAACAAAAAGTGGCAGCCCAGAGATTAAAATATTACTTTACCGTTAATCAAGTTTTTACATTTTTACAAAAAGTGGTAGCTCTGAGCATAAGGACGTTTTATAATTTGCCTCCAACGGAAGATTTAAAACGTATTTTAAACGCGTTTACGCGTTGCATTTGTAATATTTTTTAAAATGGATAGGACTACAAGTCCCGCGTCCACTTACTGTTCCCAATTCTCGCCGCTAAGAAGATCGCAGCGACTTATTGACAAGGAAAACCGGGATCTGCAAAAGATCCCACCCAAAAGCCGTTCTCCCCAATTATTTGGGGAAACGGAGGATGATTTCGGTGAACTACTTTGCCAGCAGCAGAAGCCTTCGTCAAAAATTCTGCATTTAAAGCTTGCGGAGAAAGTTGTGCATCTGAAAGCCTCAGACAAAGTCGAGTCCCTTAAGCCGGCCAATAAAATCCTTCATTTGAAGCCTTCGGTTAGGATTAGCCACCTAAAGACACAGGAAGTCAAGAAACCAGCGGACAAAATGCTTAAGGATCAAAAAAATGTTTCTCGAAAAAATAAGCAAACGAAGAGGAAACCTGGGCCAAAGCCAAAGCAACCGGCTAAGAAAAAGTTTACAAAACTTCAATCAATTTCTGACGATCACGCAGGCACCTCACCTTCTCCATCAAAGCTGCCTACTCAATATCCAGCCCATTTTGTCCATCAACTGCCGCCTGTCGAGACAGGCACCAGCTTGGTTACACATCGTCCTTTTTCAGCTCCGGCCGATCATCTGCGTGAATTGTGTGCCACACCGGAGGAGGAAATGATCCCATCGCCATTGGCCTTCGGTTCCGAAAGCTCCATGAACCTCTCGCTGAGCGATTCCATAGGCGACATCTTCGGCACCAAGGACATAAGCAACATACTGACGATGGCACAGCCGCGTCAATACATTTTGGTTGACGAGCACTTGCCCGCCGTAGCCACCATGCTGAATGTGGACCTGGAGCGACTGCGTAATGTCCTGGACATAACTCTGGCCTTAAGCCACGAACAGCTCCTGAATTTTCCGATAAAACAAGAAAGGGAGGACTTGGATGATCAGACCCATTAATCGTGATTGGATTTCCACTCAGATAAGAAGCTCTCTGGCACTGACACTGCACAATGTATCTGCTTTGTTTAGTTTTAATAGGATAATTCCAATTGACCAAGTCCAACGTGTACAATCGAGTGGTAATTACCATAAGAGCCATTGTTCCTATAACTTAACGTTTAAAATGTATCCTTTTTTTTGTATATTTTAAGTGGTATTTAATTGTTGTTTTGTTTTGTTATCTTGCCTTAGACTTTCAGAGTGCACAATTTTGTTTAAACCATTTACTTTGTTGTATATTTTAAATTACTAATGCTAAACGTTATCTAAACTTTATTATACTTCATAATTGGTTTGCTTTCCGCTTTACGACGACAATACAGCAGCAATCGATCTGGTTTTGTTTTTGTATCCTTTTTTGTATCTGTTTCTATGTTTTCCTCTGTTTACTGTGTGTTTCTGTTTAACGTATATACAACCGCGTGGATTTGGAGTCTCAGCTCCCTAGTAGTCGCTGTCGTAGCTGCCGTCCTGCTGCGCCTGCGTGGAGTCATCGGACCGCTCCGAGTTGGGCTCCAGATCGATGTTGGCCGGACAGCAGCTGGGATGGGCCATGGAATCGAAGGCATCTTTGATTTGATTGTTGGCACCCTTGGGATCCAGGTCGGTGGCCCAGCTGAAGTGCATCAGGGCCAGGTCCATGTTGCCGAGCGTCTTGTGTATCTTGCCGATTAGATAGAACACCACCGACTCCTTGGGCACGATCTCCTTGAGCTCCTCCAGCTCGCGCAGCGCCTCCTGGTACTTGCCCAGCGAGAAGTAGATGGAGCCGCGATGGAATCGGGTCAGCGGATTCTTGGGATCCAGCGTGGCGGCCGTGTTCAGCGTTTGCAGCGACAAGTCCTTCTTCTTCATGTAGAACTGCATGGCGCCGATGTGCACCAGGATCACCGAGTTCTGCGGATTAATCTTCAGAGCCTTCACGTAGTGGGTCTCGGCCAACTCGTACTTCTCCTGCTTGGAGTAGATGGTGCCGATACCGAACCAGGCGTTGTAGTGCCGCGGATCTCTGACCACGGCGGCCCGGAAGTAGTCCATCGCCTTGTCGAACTCCTCGGTGAGCACGAGCTCGTGGCCCAGCAGTGTGTAGCTGTAGACGAAGTCGGGATCCACCTGCACGGCCCGCTTGAAGAACTTGATGGCCGTCTCGTGCTCCTTTTGCAGGGAGAAGCAGTTGCCCGACACGCACCAGGTCACCGGACTAGTCTTGTCCTGGCTAATCAGATCCTGGGCCAGGGCGGACAGCTCCACCTCGCGTTGCAGGTGCCATAGGGAGGAGGAGTAGATCTCCATGTAGTCCAGGCGACACGGCTCCGCCTTGTGGATGCTCTCGAAGATCCCCACCGCCGCCTCGTAGTCGCGCATCTCGTACCTGGCCAGTCCGATTAGCGACTGCACCCAGCTGGAATTAAGCTGGTGCTTTGGTATCGTCGTCTCCAGCTGCTTCACGGCCGCCTTGCACTGGTAGTTGGACAGCAGCTGATAGGCCTCGGCCAGGTCACGCAGCAGGCTCATCAGTCCGTCGGCCGACTGCTTCTTGAGTCCCATCAGCTGGTGGGCCATGGTCTGGGCATTGTTCAGGCTGTTGTTCAACAGCACCTTGGCCTCCTCGGCGGCACTGCGACCGCCGCTGTTGTTGTTCGCCCCCGACGACGTGATGGTCTCCACCTTTTCCTTGCGCTTCTCGGACAGGTGGTGGGACTTCTCCTCTATCAGTTCGCTGTTCAGGCAGATCTTGGTCATCCGCGACTTGGTTTTACGCGGCGGCGAGCGTGGCTGCACGAACTTATTGGCTATGTTGGGCGATTTATTGTTCTCCTTCACCGAATACGAGTTGCTGAACAGCCGCGAGCTGCGACGCACTGCAGCATTCGGATTGGGCGGCACATTCAGGTTGCCATTGTTGCCCACATTATTGTTATTCGGAGTGCGGGGCGTTATGTTGCCGGCCTGCGTGAAGACGGCCGGCTTGTTGAGGCTGCCCTCCTTGCGATTGATGAGCCCGCCCACATGCGTCTTCAGCTTCTTGCCCATCATCTTTGGCTCCTGGTTGACCTCGACCAGCATCTGCGGCATCGGCGAGTAGCTGATGTTCATCACGGGCGTGTGGTTGCCGATGAAGGAGCCATCGTTGCCGGTGCAGGGACTAGTCAGCGGCATTATGCCGAAGCTCGGAGTGGGCGGTGAGATGGCCGACAGGTATTTGAACTGCTTGCGGAAGGGTGTGCCGCTGCTCATGTCGTACAGTTGCTGGTGCTGCTGGCCGGCCGTATCCTGCGGATAGCCCATGGGCGTGTCCTCCAACATCGCCAGCGTGCTGGAGTTCTGCACCAGACCGCCGCGCAGCATGCTGATCGAGCTGTTGAGATTGTTGTTATTATTGTTATTGTTGATGGGCGTCACCAGGTTGCTGTTGTGGTTCTGGTTCTGATTCTGGTTGATCTGCTGCACCTGCTGCAGCTGCTGCTGCTGGTCCACGGGCGTGGTCAGTATGTAGTTGGATATATTGCTTAGGTTAGTAATCAGAGACTGGCGCTCCTGCTGCTGCTGGCTCTGCTGCTCGGCGCCGAAGAGCACCATGGCATTGGCATTGGCGCTGCTGCCCTGGCAGGTGTTGAACACATCCGTGCTGTGGATCTGGAATATGGCCGCCGCGTCTGTGTCCTGGCCCAGCAGGCACAGGTCCGCGAAGGCGTGCCACATGAAGGGGTTCAGCTTGAGGGCCCGTCGCAAGGCGCTGATGGCCAGCTTATTGCGCTCGGTGCGCACGCAGATCTGGGCCATCAGCTGGTAGGCGAAGCAGGCCAGGTCGCCAAAGTCACGCTGCAGCTCGTCGCAGTTCTTGGCGTCCGCGAATCCGGTCGAGATCAGGGCGCTCTCCGCCTCGGCGTACTTCTTCAGTTGGTAGGCGCACTTGGCCAGAAGGAATCGACACTGCGGCGAGGGGCGCGGCTTCTCCTTGAGCAGCCAGTAGGCCTGGTGCACCTGGTTGGAGCGAAAGTAACTGGTGGCCAGCAGGAATATCGTCTCGTCGCTCTCAACTGAAACGGGTACACAAATAGGTGGCGAAAATCAGCTATGTACATGGAGACCACAAGGACCTTGACCCTTACCTTCGGAGCACAGGCGCTCCGCCAGGAAAACAGCATCCTTGAAGTCGTAGTAGTTCAGGCAATGCCATATGGCGGCCTTTGAAAAAAGGGAGAGTTTTTTTAGAGGCCAGGTGGACCGAATAGCTATTGATTTACCTGCACGGGCTCTTGAATCATCATGTCTGACGCTCTGACTTTCTAGGGGGCTCTCTATTTTTTAGGGTCTTGTGGCTTGGCTAAATAATTGTTGGCCTTACAATAATTCAAACATGCAGAGTGTAGAAATCAAACAAATTATCATGTCGCCACACGCTTCTTTTTTTTTTTTGGCAAATTTTCCACCAACAATATCGGATTGGAAAAGTAAAAGTTTGGTGTGCTGTGTGCTGTGTTTTGCTGTGTATATGTAACCCGAATGCGGATGCGGGGTGCTCCTAGTGGCGATGGCGTTGTCTGTCGTTCCCTGACCACTCCACTTCCACTTCCACTTTTTGATATTGCAATTGGTTTGAGTCGAGCCTTCGCTTCTGCTTCTGTACACACACACTGCGGACTGGGGGATCGGAATCGGTTTTCTGACTCAGTTTTCGAGGCTTTGCTTTCGTTACAGACGCACACGGTTCAAATCTGCGATGGGCGCCGACACTGGACTACACCTTGGCCACATTTTAGCTACTTAAAACACGCTGCACTCGCGTTGCATTCCATATTTTAAAAGCAAAATTACGAGTGTTAAGAGGAGAGCTGTCAAACAGTGTGACCGCGGAGCTGTTGAAAATATATACCGTCCGGCACGAAAAAATATACTTTTTATATACCATGTTCACTTTTGATATATACCAAAAAGTATATACTATTAAAACATAGTTTAATTAGTAACATTTATTATAAATCAAGTTAACGATTATTGACTTATGTATGCAGGATTAAATTAATTAATGTTAAGTTTGTTCAAGAGATAGGCAAATAAAAAATTCAACTTGGAACACGCTCTGTTAAGGGCGTGGGAATAGTTTTAAAGATTGCGTCGAAGTAGTATTTTAAGTATTTAATATACCAGAAACGGTCACGATAGTAAAGTGAGGCAGTGACTGGGTGACACAAAAACGTCAAGGCTATTTTTTAAATTTAGTTTATTTTAATTTTTTATTATTGCAGTTTTATGATTTTTGAAAAAAAAAGCCTTTCTCTTAAACTTTTAATTATTTTTTATTTATTTTATGACGTAACCATAACTTTTATGTAAAGCATTTAAAGCCAACTACTCGTTATCGATGCTCGGTGGTCGAGCTAATTTAGAAAAATTTACTGTTATATGTTATTAGAGGAAAACTATAAAACTATATTTAAGCTGGGTTCTGCAAGTTTGTTATAAACAATATTGAATATTTGTATGTATCTTGAACCAATTGGCGTTTAAAAAAAATGTATAAATTCATATCTTTAAGTACTCACATTCTTATATGATAGATATCGATGAAGAATTTATTATTACTATCATTATTTCTATATTCCTACTATGAACCGCTGCAAATAAATCACATTTACAATAAAAACATTTGCAACATTACTTATTTGCCTTATAATGCGCTTTTATTTTAAATACTAAACCACTAGCTTAAACGACATTTAATCAATCCTACTGAGAGTCGCTGGAACTGGAGCTCGAGCTGTCGGTGGACATGACCTCGACGTCGTCCTGGGCGCGGGTTTCCAGGGCCACCGTATTCCCCGAAGCGCCCATGGTCATGTGCAGCTCGCCCAGATTCCAGTTGAATTGGTTCTGGAAGGCATTGGGCACTTCGCCGCCTGCGCCGCTGCCACTCCCACTTCCTCCGCTCCCGGACAAGGATCTCTGCTGCTCCGAGGGAATCCCACTGTTCTGGTGCGTCACCGGGCCGCCGTTGATGTTCTGTTCGGATTTGCCCAACAGCCCGTTGCGCATCTCAATGTCCGTGGGATAGGGGCGTCTCAAGTCGCCAATGCACCAGGTCAGCGGAGCACTGACTGCGTTGGCGGAGCTAATCCGATGGGCGTACTTGATCAGCTCCTCTGAGGAAACCGGTCGCTTGTTGGCCTGATTGATGCTGGCCAGCTTTTGACGAGCCTGGAAAATGGCCGTAGACAGGATGAGCTCAGCATCCTTCAGAGACTTCTGCAGCTTTTGGATCTCCCGGTCCTGATTGGATATGTAAAATTCTCAGTTACTTATTTTTAGGCAATGGTGCGATTCTACATACATGCACTTCCACCTTGGCACGCAGCTTGTCCATCGCCTCCTCCACTTTGGCCTGCTCCTCCGCCAGTTCGAGCATTTTTCGGAACTCTTCGTCCTTGGCCACCAGTAAATCCAACAGGTCCACCAGCTCCGTGCTGGAGATCTTCTGGTGGGCCTGCTCGATAAGCTCCTTTGCTATCATCTCGATGTCGTCGATCAGGAGCAGCAGGCGCTCCTTTGTGCTCAGGTGGAACGACATTATCACGTTAAATGCCAATATTGTTGGTCAACAATCTGCAACTTGTTTATTTCCCACACCGCAATGTGACCGTAGTTGGCTAGCAGAATTATACCATTAATACTAAAATGAAACATTGACACGTTTTAGAAATACCAAGTTCCAAGGCTGCCAGATTTGGTTCAGATTGGCGTTGCCATTTGCTAAACTATCTGTTAGAGATGGTACAATTTGAAATTTCTTTAGCCCAATGTAAAATTACACTGTCCAGAAATATTTTCTTGTAATTTATTAAATTTTAATTAACAAAACCAGGTGGTTTATTTTTTCTGTATTACGTATTATTTGCTTGTTTATTTCTCATGTGTTACAATTGCAGTTACAATTTTAGCATAAAACTCTCTTTTTTTGATTAGCCGAACGAGCGGTAAACCTTCTCAAATATGGCAGATTACAATACTCTCATGTATCCTCTCGTTTCCGTCCAGTTTCTCTCTTAAGACATACAAACTAGCAAGCAACTTGCAGCAGGTACGTTGAGGGGCCTTGTTAATAACCGTTTAGAACTAGTAGATAGTCTTATAATTAGTTAAGATATAAGTGGTTTATACGTTTCTATGCATATTTTTCGCTGTCTCCGGCTGAAGGATCCCCCCATCAAACCGTATATGTATGTATATAACAACAAGAATCAATATCGCTGGCTCTCCCGGTCCGAATATTTGCCACTCAGCTTGCTGACCGAATAGCGATCGGAGTAGGCATCGTACTTGTCCGCCTTGTAGTTGATCTCTTGCGGCGTGTATCCAATGTTCTTCTGCCAGTGGCGCGTCCAGTAGAGATCCTCGTTCCGCACCTGGGACGGCGTCTTGGCGTCCCGGAACACATACACACAGTAGATCATGCAGCCGATCAGCGTGAGGAAGCCGAAGATCAGGAAAACGATTCCCAGGATCCACACGTAAAGCGGCTCGTAGAACTGCACCACGATCACAAAGCCCAGGGTGACCAGGATCAGGCCCAGATTCAGCAGCAGCATCAGGACAACAGACGCCCTTCACATTCGGGCAGAATGGGTTGGGTGCGGACATCGTCTCGATCTTGGCACCCCTCCTGGTCGTCGAACGGGCACTGCGTCCGGTTTTGGCCGTACTGGCCACCGAATAGACACTCCGTGGGGCTCCTCGGGACACCGGTCGCTGGCTGTAACGACTGTAATAATATTATAATTATATTAATTTTTTGTCTCTTTATTTAAACAAATATCTCCAGATAAATGTAAATCAAAGCTGGTAATCCTCTTAATTATTTTGCTTCTTTTTATTATATTTTATACAAAATGTTTAACGTTTACTATTCAAATGACCTATTACAATTTTAAGCTCTATTATCTCCTCCTTACCTTTTAAAAATATTAATATAATATATAAATATTCGGCTAGGAGATTCCTGGTAAATTTTATAAATCATTATATCACCGTTGGTTTTAACCCTTCCATTTAAAATTTACTAGGATTCTAGGATTCGTATTTGGTTGGTTAATGTTATATATCAATATGTTCCCACCCGCGACTTGCCTGATCTCGGAGGGCGCCTTGTAGGCGGCACTGGTCACATAGATGTCGCTGCCAGCATCCCCGGCCTGGTCGTAGCTGAGGGCGGACGGAGCACGCGGCGGCTGGCGCGTCGGCGGCGGACCGCTGAGCGAGCGGGGTCCGCCGTTGTCCGGCGAACTGGAGAGGCCCATCTGACTGTGGCTGTAGCTGCTCTGGAGGTGCTGGTGGTGGCCGTTCGCCGAGGAGGAGCGCTTCTTGCGCCCCGGATTGTACTGCGGCGAGATGCGCTCGTGGGTCAGCGTGTACTCCGAGTAGGTGCGCTCCGAGGGAGCGCGGTGCGAGTGGGTCTCGTCCCCGTCCGTGGAGTAGCCCCGGTTAGAGTGAACGTAGGGCGGGTCCGGAGTGAGGCGGCCGTGCGTGGCCACATAATGGCTGCCCTTCAACCTGTAATTGGATGGCAAATCGCGAATGTTAATGCTATACCGCCGACTGGCTGCTAAGTGGCGCACTCACTTCTTCACCTTGTCTCTCGTGCATTCTGTATCTCTTCCGCTGGATGTATCTGTATCTTCTGCTGGCTCTTCGGCTGATTGACTGCTAATGGACCCGACTAGCAATTTCTCGAAGTGCCTGCAACGGGGGAAATAAAACAAACACACGATGAGCTTGGCTTCATGGCAATTGGCTTTTAGCTTCACTCTATCGGACAGCTTAGAACTTTTAATTAGAACGATGAAAGTCTCATTTAGCTGCACTGAATGCAGTGTATCTAGACTGCACCCAAATCCGATAAATATAACTAGGTCGTTGGTGTTTCTAAAGCTTTAATGTGTTCTGTGCTTGTAAATTTGTCATTGTAAAACTCAGAAACAACACATTTGGCTCATAAAGACACTAATTTATGCAAATTTCAGTAAACTCAGAAAATTAAAGCTTGCGTCATTTGTAAAGTGTGGATTGGGTTGACACCTAACTAAAAAATAATTTCAGTTTGGACCTTAAATTTTTTTTTTTAAACACTACAAAACGTTCCTATTCCAATCCGATTGTGTTACATTTTCTGTATAAATATTGGCCAGATATTATTTCCAGCCGTGTGGACATTAATTGAAATCGGAGACAAAGGATCATAAACAAAAAGGTCTTTCGATAAGCTTTCATGCAATAAAGTCGTGAGATGCGAGACCTGCCATTAATTTTCCTTTTTGCAATCAAAACAGACCAGCGTAAACCTCCTTTACGTCTTGCATAACTTATATCAATTTATGATTCTTCAGCGAGAAGGGCACACCCATCTTAATGATTGGAACTGCAGTTCGTTGCACTTTTATCCCCCCATTTTGGCTCCTGGCCCACCGCAGCCTCTCAAAAAGTTGGAGAAATTCGTTCTTTCAAGTTCATGGCAGAGAAATTGAAGTTGCCCGTCCTTCGGCGCCGTTCGCCTGCAATTTGTCACTTGGTCACGTAGTGCTCGGTTCTGGGTGCGTCACTCCAACCGAGGTGACAGTTGCGAAAGGGAGCGCCAGCGGGTTAAGGGCAAAGGCAAAGGCAGAGGCAGAGGCAAGGGCAAACTGGTTCCAGTTCCACCAGTCGCAAACTTAATCTCTGGCTGATGTTCCCATGAATTTGTTTACGCACCCTGGCAGAGAATAAATCAGCATTTTTATGACATTCGAATGTGTCAATCAACAGGTAACATATTTCCACAAGGAGTGTTTTTATCACATTTAAGTTTTTGATGGAAATGTATGGCTTGCGTTTGGGTGATCTTAAGGTATTGAAAAGAAAAACTACTACTACTACATTAATGAAACAAATATTATAAAAAAAAAAACTATCTAAAACTTCGTCAATTTATATTGTTCATTTTTAGTTTCCAACTATATACAATTGGGTAAATTAACACACTGTAAAATTTGTTAAATAAAAACATGTTAAACAGATATCACTTAAATTGAAAATAATGCTTCTAATCCTTTTGTAAAGGTATTAATAATGTATTATTTTTCTTAGCGTATTATTACACAATTAATATGTCACTCTTTTTGATTTTCATCTTTTTATAATTTGGCGCACAATAATATTTAATAAAACCTTATTTTTGTACTATTTCTCTTGGTGTATCATTAAAGTCTTACTCTAGCAAAAACAGATCTATTTATGACATTCGAATTTGCCAATCAAAAGGCAATATGATGCGAAAGCAAACGTACTGCTCACTTTTTATATTTGGCAAAGAATTTTAACGAACCTGTTTGAGAATTCTGTCCATAATTTACAGTCTCTTGCGTAGCATATTATTACCATATACCGTATGACTGAGAAGAAAAATCATTTTCTTCACGACACTCGAATGTGTCAATCAAGAATATTTCTTATCAGATATGGGAATTTTAACGAATCTGCCTGGCAAATGTGTTTATAATTGGCCAGCTTCTCTGGCAGCATATCATTCACGCCTGGCAGCTGATAAAATTGAGTTATTGCCTCGATTAGGCCAATTAAAGGGTGTTGTTATCCAGCTAGCAGGGCTCCTCCTGCTCCTTTTTATTTCTATTTTTGCCGCTTTAAGGTCTCTGTCTCGGCCAGCCTTCTTATTATTTCAGCTGAAGCCAATTTCTGAGTGCATTTACATTTGTGCCCTGCCCGGCGGTCAATCGCGATACAATTGTCAGTTGGGATCTGGATCTGTGGATCTGTGTGTGGGGGTCTCTATTTGCGGTTCAGTCCGCTCAGTCCGCAGCAAACTTTCAAGTTCAATGCGGTGATTTCAGCGCCTGGGGACGCACATACACACAGAAATACACACTCACACACACACACACATACCACATTTATGGTGTGGGCGGGAACGTCGTCAAATGAAAAATCGAATTGGGGATTGAGGATTGGGGGTCGGGGAGTTTGGTTTGGTTTGGTTTGGTTTGGGAGACGGAAACCCAGAAACCAAAACAGAAACAGACAGAGCGACCCTTTCATCTGGTCTTCTTGAGCTTGGGCCTGTGTGGTCCCAATAGCTCTGGCTCTGGCTCTGGCTCTGGCTCTGGGTTGGATTTGGACCGCTCCACTCTTTACCGATTGCTGACCACTTCTATCACTGGGCGGCCATCAAAGCCGGAGCGACTTGCAACTCCCAAGCGTCGCATTTCCACTCCGCACATTGATTTGTTTATGCGGTTTTCGGGGTTTGTTTTGTTAGGCCTGGCTCAAAGCCTTCTCCTTTTGCGGCGCTGCCAAATGGAATGCGAATGCCATTAAAATGTGTTTGCTCTCGCATTCACCTTGGCACCGCGAGGCCTTAACATTTAACGCCACATAAACAGCCTTAATAAACCGTGAAAGCCTCGAGAATTCACTCGAGAGCATCGTTATCTTTGTCGTCTCCGTGCACAAAAATGTATGCACTACGACTTCTTATAAGCCGGTACTATATGTACACCGAAAAAATTATAACAATATCCTTACTTAAAAGAATACCATTTATGAAATATGATAGATAACTGAGTTAGTTATTATTTGAATAGATTTTAATTACTCTTATGAGTTTTTTTGATAATCAATTTTATATGTCCCTTTTAAGATAATTAATATATATATTAAAACCAAATTTAAAGGAGTCTTTCCTGTTGTGTACTATACGTTTTTGCCCCATCGCTCGTAAAGCATTTTAGATGGTCCAGGTTACACGAGATTTGCATTTTGTCGTTCGACCGTTAAAGAGGTGGCGCCCCAGCCATTGTCTTCGATGGATTTCACCACTTTCGCTGCTTCCGCCGCGGCAGTGGCAACAATGGGTTAAGAGCGGAAGGCGTTGCCAGCGAAAACGAGAAGTTAATTCGCGGCAATTTGTGTAGCACTAACGCCCAGGTGAGAAAAAACAGGGCGGCGCCACGAATATGACCACCGAAATGCAGTCCGTTTCTGTGGTCAAGTGTCATAAAGGTTGAATGAACGACTTGAACTTGCTGAGGGAGCAAAACCTGTGGTCAGCATGCAAATTTCATGGCCAGAGCGCAATATTTTCGGGGCGCGGTTTAGAAAGTTTTTCCCCAATGTGTACGTACGTAGGCTGTACATGTAGTAGATATATCTGCCCAGAAAACTGGGGCAAGGCATTCACTAGAACTGCAGGCCTGCGACCAAAAAATCTGTACCACTCAACCGCAGTCCAGCGCCTTTCACAAAAAAAAATCCACTGAAGATCGCTGAAGGATTGGGGGACGGGGACTTGGGCTCCATTACCTGGCCGAAAATTGCGGTTTGCCAATCCTCCATTCAATAAATATCCCACAGTGCCCCCAGAAGTGGTCACTAGAATAAATAATAACACACTTTACGTTGTCATTCTGCGGAATTTTGAGTTTCTTGTGCATTTGGTAATTTACCATTCGATACGGTTGCGCAGTAAGTGATCTTTTAATATTCATAAATCAGGCATTGTTTTCGGTTAAGTTTTTTAGTTAAGAAACGATATTTAACGATTATTTATATTATTATATAATTGAAAATTATGTTCAATATATTAAGGATTATACATTTTAATGGCTTTAGTGATTAATTGTTAAGTGTATATTTTTAAAGTCTGATTCTTCATTCTTTAAAAAATATTGATGTCTTTCTAGTATAGCAGTTCTAATATATATATTTTAAGATTAAAAAGATAATTTAGTTAATATATAACTAACGAAACCTCTCCTAAATTAAAAAAAAACTCCCACAGAAACTCATGTGTGGCAAACATTTTCTAGAAGGTTTAATTTGCAAACTATTTAATAGCTAAATGCATCATGCCTCTGACAGCTCTTAAGAACCATAGATTTTTATACCCATCTCTAAAGCAGTTAATAGTGCAAGCGTAAACTTCCCGATGTAGTTTTATAGCTATTCAAATTGGATCAAAATCATGGAATGCATTCGAAGAAAACACCCTTGCTTAATTGCGCACGACCATTAACTTTTGCTGCATTTTTTCGATAATCAGCATAAAATTTGATTGCATTGTTAAGAGCCGAACACTTAATGTTGATTAGTCTTGGTCTTCAAACTGGCTTTGTGAACAACTGGTCGGATATATACCATGTGGTGGAGGTATATATGTATGTATAGTATATAGTGCGTGGTCTCGTCTCCGATCTTAGACACTAAGTAGCCATGTCTGCCGCGCGTTAATCGCTTTTAATTGCTAAATTACGCGCTGAATGGCCGACATTGCGACGAGGGTCTGCAAACTATGTGTGTTTATATGTTTATATGTATATATGTTATAGTATGCCTGAAAATGGACTTGGAGATGGAGCTTAGAGTCGGATGCTGGAAGCGGAAAGCTGGAGACACGGCTGCGGCTGTTAACACGCCAAAGAGTCGGGATCTGGGACTGGCCAACACTAATGCGTGTAATTAGCCGCAAAAAAAGCGGCAAGACCACTTAACTGATTTATTAAAACGTTTTTCCATTAAATTTTTAACCCTGCAGGCTATTAAAGCCACAACACAGCACAACAGATGTAGAAAGAGGCCGCCGAGGAGCGAGAGGCATTTCGAAAAGGGCGCGCAGTCTTGAAAAATGAGCAGCGTTTAAAATTATTCAGTTCCCGGTACCGTGGGCCAGATTCTCAATTTCCTCCCTCTCTACAAACATACTATACTGTATATGGCATATATTATTCATATAGCATGCGCTAAGAAAGCAAAGTTCTCGAAAACTTTAAACAACTATCAGGGGTAAAGTTTTAACGGACATGTCGTACGCAAAAGGGGTCGTTAGTTCCACTGTAGCCGTTTCAAAGTGCCTCATGGTAATCCAACAAGTTGGCCCGAAAAATTCAAATGGGCGGTCAGTTGGCAAAACATTTTGACAACGACAATAGCCATGCAGCAGCAAACAGCAAACAGCAACCCGAAACCCATGCGAAAACCCCAAAAATAACAAAACCTAAGCTCCCAAAACTTTCTAGCCATAAATGCTCGCTCATGTCGACCAAAAGGCAAGGGAACAAAATTAATTATGGCCAAGTGCGGCATTGGGCGATGAAAGTGCGATAAAGATGCCATATTTCTTTTATTAATTTTTCAGCCATTTATTGCGGCGTTTGATGTTGCGCTGTGCCAAGTAAGCCATTAAAATCAATGGCCGGCTGAGTCGAAAAGAATCGAATAGAAACGGACTTAGAGTACCAAACAAAAAAAAGAGTTACAATTGCCGTTGTTGTTGTGTGGGCAAACAATATTAAATCTCAACACTCGTGCGGAGAAAGTTGACTTAAAGGCCTAAGCTATGGCCACTTCCTACCCTTCTCCCTTTTAATTCTGTTTTTTTTTTCGCAAGCTCACTTTAAACAACAAAAAATGGTGTTGTTTTTATATGAGCTCCGCCTTGAATTTTGCAATTGTAACAGCCAGCTAGCAAAAGCAAATGAAAATGAAGCTGTTGGCCCTCTGTGCTGGCCATGTTCGCTGGCCAAGACGATGAAAGATGAATTGCGCCAGCAAGGTGTCTGGAGGTCCCTTTTTCTGACTGCGTCACGTTTGCCACATCAATTTCAATCAACCTGACCCTGTCTTACGCCCTTTTTCTCCTGCTTTGCCAAGTGCCTGAACTACTCACATGTGGCTCTATATGGCCCCCTTTTCCACATCAAACGCAACAGTTGTCTTTGGCCGTAATCTCTATGGTTGGGATTGTCTTTGGGCTCCCATCTCCACAAACAGTTGGCATCAAGGGCTTAGAAGCTGAGCCAGCATACTTCAAAACACAAAGGCCCTGGATGAATTGAAGAAATAGGGAAATGCTTTTTATAAATTCTTTTCACTACCCTAAAGTTAATATTTATTGTTTTGTTCTTTTTTTTGGAAAATCAAAATAATCCCTTGAATGAATGGAGTTTTAATTTAGTAGTATGCTAAATAGGTAGCATTGTAGCATAGAAGATCACTTTATTTAAATTTATTGTTAAGCTAATAAGGAAAAGTCAAGTTTTTTGTTTCGTTTCCATTTAGTGTTTGAATTACGTTGAAAATGAAACGCCTTTAAGTTGTATATCGAACCTAAATAAAAATTTCATCCATAATGAAACTTTCGAACAATTGTGTTGTCTATATTTTTTATTTATTATTTGAGACATTTCAGTGTCTTCTTATTCCAGCGTTTCATTACTAAACATTCTATATCAACTTAAGTGAAGGGCATACATTCGCACTTCATTAGCACACTTTTCCAATATGGTTATGTGGGCGCCCGCTGTTTCGCCTTCTGGGTTAATGGTGCCGTCGCCTTCCGGCATAATTGCACTCCAGTGTACGCAGTAAATAAGTAAATTGATTTTCACTTTGGCTTGAGTGCAGACAAGGGTGTCGTACATTTTCAAACACACACAATGATCTGTTTGGACAGACGGCTAGATTTGTGGCGGCATTACTGCTACTTTTGTGGTATCCAACATTAACCAGCTTTCCGAGCAGAACCGATGCAGATACAGATAGAAATAGAAAAAGAAATAGAAGTAGAGATACAGATAGAGATCGTCAGGTGTTTCCACTTATTCAGTGCGACGTTCTAAGCAACTGCGTTCTTGAATCCGCGTGGATTCGTATCTGCGGCGCACGGTCTAAATGGCACCCAAAACAATGCGCATAATAAATATTCTTTTTCGGCGGGGTTTTTTGGGGTAAGGTAGTTCGGTGGTTTGATGGCTTGGTGCTTTGGTGGTTAGTAAACCTGTTCGGCTTATTTATGGGCAGTCAGCCAAGGCGGTAAGGAGCCCAAATGTATCTGTATCCGTTTGAGTGCATGCCACCGCCAAAAACCATGCCGTTATAACTTTTGGTTTTGCCCCCGTGTGCCGCTTTTCTTTGTATTTTTCTGTTCTTCTGCGGCACATAATTCGGTTTCATTAATAGTTCAAATAACTGCACAAGTGGCCCGGCAAGCCATTAAAGGCAGAAACACTTAGTGCGCCATTTTTACGACCCATAAAGCTAGTCCGCAGCTGTAATCTATTGATCTAAAGACTTTCATAGAGATCGAATTACAAACGAGCGGCGCAATGCAAATACAGTCGAAATTCCTATGACATAAGAATAAGTTAAACAGCCTAATTTTCTCTTAAGCCTTACAATCACTTTTCGCATAAGTCTTAGACTTTACCTGTTCCAAAAGCCATATGAAATCAATATTGTAAAAAAAATGGAAGAACCCATTTTCATTAGCTTAATTTTATATACAATTACAATTTGTATTTTGCAAGTTAGTGGATTAAAGTGACTATGAAGCGTAGCTCGCAACAAGCATTTGAATTTTAAGAAATTGGTTTAAATCTTATAGTGCATAACCATAAAATAATATATATCATTTGATATAATTTGAGTTTTCAAATGCTATAAGTTTCCTGACCATTTGGCCTTTGAATCTATATACTCTGCTGCAAAAACTAGTTTCACATTATGGCAATTAAACTTCCTTCCGATGAGTTTTTAATTAAACGTTTTTAATCAGAAAACAAAAATTATAAGGATTGAAACGAATAAACTAATTTAAAAATATTTAAAATTCTATTGAAATCATTAATAAAATGGTAAGAATAAGCTCTTTAGCTTAAAGCCGCCATGACAAGAACATTGGCAAGTTTTATAATAAGGTTGAATCAAAGGAAACTTGCCTGTAGTTGTGTATTAGTTTCATTTCGATTGCACAACTGTCAAGTTGACAACAATGTCTGTGGCTACACTTGTCCAGGTAAAAAAGTGCAGGCAAATAAAAGCAGACCTTAAATATCAAATAATAAGCCAGCAATCGACACATAGGCATATGCAAACTATAGATCGTGTCTCCACATCCACATCTACATTCATATCCACATCCACCGACTCGCATCCCGGGCCACTTGTGTCCGCCTTGGCCAGTTTTCCGCCATGGGTTTCCCACGCTCAGATGCAGCTGCTCCGATCGGAGCGAATTTTATTGGATTGGGCTTAATCGAGAATGCCCAGTTGGTGGCTGATATGGGTATTCTAATGCGCCCGGGACACGGATAGAAATTAATTTATATTGCAACTGGTTAAGTGGCGGCCAGTGGCTTTTTTTTGGAATTCATTGTTTCACAATTATTTAGCAATATGGCGGATATTCCAGCATCAGTTTTTCTCTTTTTAGGAATACCATTTGGGTTTCCTTAAAAAGCTGAGCTCAAGTTAATTATCGCTTAATGTTTGCATGACATCTCCCCTTAATCATCGTATTATGTGAACACTGATGACGCGAATTTTTGTGAGAATGACCATACTGTAGAAGAAAATAAACAAAATATGTATGTTGAATCTAACGAATGTCCGCTAAATATCAAACACAATCTTGAGAGTTTTTGCCTTTTGTTGTCGGTTATTTGTATTAAAGTTTTTCTTTTATTTGTTGTACTTTGGCTGGCCGTCAAGGTCTTTTGGCGGCAAACGCAGACAGACAGCGATTTATGAGAGGGGTGTTGCCTTTTATAATTTGGCAAAGTTAATGTTGTATAATATTTGCCTTTGCTCAGAATACATGTATAATTTTCAAGCCACTTATCGGCCGACGTGGAAGATCTGTGGGGGCGTGGATTTAGCCCCTGAGAAAATGCTTTAATGTCAAGTGTGGCTCACAGAATTGCGGTTGGCTGGCATTGTTAAGGCTTAGGGCACTCGACAAGCCAAAAACTGTGTTTTCAACAAGTTTTCTGCTTTTTTTTTCACTGAATTGATTGCTTCTCTGTTTTGGGCACATTTCATCAATTGCTTGTTCACTCAATTAGATGTTGAAACTGAGGACGTTGCCATAGCTCTCTGGACGTTTGCCTCCGATTCGGGCGCACTGAATTATGGATTGAGCAGTGAAGAGCTTTTGAATATTGAGCTTTGTTTACTGTTTGTCCACTTATAATTGTTTCCCATGCCAAGCAGAACTAATCGAACCGAGATGTGGCTATTTCTTTGCAGCTTTTGGCTTGCTAAAACATCGAAAATTTAATTAAAGGAAGTAATAAAGCCCGTACACTATGCATACATTAATGCGTATAATTTAAATTCTTGTCTTTCCTTTAAATACTTTTTTGTGAGGTCATATCTACTCAAATTGCTGCTAATATATTAAAAAAGTTGTTATGGTTGTTAATGGGTTTTTAATAGAGCCAATTTTCTTATAACAAATCTGGTAAAGTTTTTAGCTTTATACTACGATGTTAGGTTGCTAGAAAGAACCATCTAATTTGTAAGAATAAATATACACAATTATTTGTAAATAACATAATTGAAAGTATAATTCTTATTGCTGAAATAGCTGCTTATAAACTAAAAAACTAAAAAATCTGGGTTTTTAATAGAACCTATTTTCTAATATCAATTTAAGTATATTATTCGCTTGATATTAGATTATTAAAAAATAAAAACCACTTTTTTGATAAAATGTATAATATGACATTCAAATATTTATTTATATTTTTAAATACAATACAAAAAAGTTTAATTGATGTATAATTTTGAAAAACAAATTGTTTTTTTTTTCATTTTATTCTTCCATTAATATGCAAATGTTGTGTACAACAAATATAATAAAGCCGCCAGTAATGGCGTATAAAATCGGTGTTGTGAATCAAATGAAACCCATAATTTTCTGGTGAACGATACCCTAAAAACATCTAGAGGAATTCGAATCTGCCCGAGAGATCGCTGCCCAAAACCGGTTGGCATCATTGATTCAATAAGCATTCAACTTAGCATCGATCTGCGAGTCGATCGTTGATTTATATAGCCAGTCGTCCGACTGCAACCGCGGAATGTCTGATACTTTTTTGTATAATTTGCACGCAATGAGTGTGCAAGCGACACGGGGCATTAATTACGTACATGTGATGACATCATCGGCGTCATCTGTCAGCTTGCAGATTTCAATTGCATACGCTCTCAAATGTCAAATGAAAGTTGCAGCTGGTTTGATAATTCATTCGTACCTGCATAATAGTTGGTTGGTTTTTGGTTTTTAGTTGTCTGTAAGATTCACACGCAAACCCAAGATGTGAAGATTGCAAAGCTGGGAGTCTGTAGATTGCTTTTTTGTGGGCTGTAGCTTCGGTTTATATAACCGACTTGCCAAAGGTGATTAGCACTGATTGATTTGTGTTTTTTTGATGGTCGTCGAGCATTTGCATATGAGGATTCAGTTGGCTTCGAACCAATGGTTCGCTGTTGTTTTCGGTTAACACGTATACGCACCATGTGCAGCTGCAAATTGGCCGTTTAAAACCTGTCCGTCTGCGATAAACCGCAACATTGCTATTACGCAACTTTCCCTGCATCTCGCTGAATTACGCTGATGACCATGAGCAGTCGCTTAAGTGCAAATGTTATCTTCTCTACCTCTAATTGTTACCGAATTTGGCGCAATCACGAGCATGGAGTTCCATGTTGACCCCAAACACCGGAACAATAAAAGACACAGAAAATTATCATTATTATCAAAACATTGTCAACAAAATATAAAAAAAAACGGCGAAGAGAAAAACTAGAAACACTTGGCCGCTGGCGTTGGTTTTGAATTTCCAGCTGCTGCTGCTGCTGCTGCAACTTTTATTGGATGGCAAGCGTGCTAAGCATGGCTGGCTTTTAAGCATAAACATCGCCAGCGGCTAAGACACGAAAAAATAATACAGAAGAAAAATAGCCAACCCAAACCAAACCAAACCGAACTGAAAAAGCAAGTTCTGTTATGCACAGTGGGATGCATGGGTAAAAAGTGGAGTGGAGCTAGGTTAACTATGGGAGCTGCAGATGTACATGCTATAGATAAACCCCCAGCCATTTGAAAACGCTTTTCTATGTGCCTCTGACGACTGTGATATGATAATATCGTTAGGTAAGGGCTTATGTCAAAGCATTTCCCCAGTTGCCTTTTGCCAGCAATCAAAAAAGAGAAAGCAATAAATTAAATGCATATACAGCCATTAAATTTCACTCATTGATCCATTTGGTATTGGCATTTGTACGGGTCCTCATCGCCTTAAGGCAATTCCACAGATTGCAGTTTTCTGCCAAATGACCAAAGTGCCTTTTCACTCGAATTTTCAGTTTGGATCCTTTTCTGGTTTACGGTTGGTCTGCTGACAAATGACATAAGCACACCCCACCATAGTGAACCGAAAGGCGAATAAACTGTGTTGTGCGACGCTGTGTTGTGTGGCCAACAACAGATCAAATCATGCTCATATAAGGCCAGTATTTAGCCGCCGTTTTGCTGACACTTTCAGGGTCAACCGGTGCGTAATCAATGGAATCACCGAATCACCAATGGAATCACAAACTGAACGCCCCCGCAAACAGTTCAACGTTTGCGGAAATCGAAACTGAAGGTGGAAGACAACCTTAAGATGCTCAAAATGCAATTCCACTGAGCCAAAAACAAATTGCCGGCAAATAAACAAGTTGAACATACACTAAGAAAGCAGATATACATCGAATTATTTAGAAAATCAATTATACTTAGTTATATTTTCGATATAATAAATCCTTTTAACCTTAGAAACTATTGATTTGAAATCGCAGATTTTTGAATGGCAAAAAATACATTTCTAACAAAACCAATATTTATTTAATACATATGCCCTTGGGTTTTTTGCTCTGCATACTCGTTTGTGCATCCACACAACTTCCTCTAAATATGTATATATGGGAATGTAATCCACGGCACTGTTGTCGGCTACAAAATAAATAAAAATACAAAAACTGGCTTACCTTCTCTCCACATTGTTAAACAGTTGAACTGGCTGTGCTGTTGGTATTGTTTCGCTTATTTATTGTTAACGCTTTTTGCCAGCCACAGCGACAGGTTGTTAGTTTCTGGCCGCTGTACACATTTCATTACACTTCACTTGGCTGCTGCACCGAAAATCGAAAAAGCAAACATGGCAAGAGATGTGGAAGTGGAGAAATATTAATATAAATACTGGCGATGACGTAGTCTCCTTCAGAGATATGCAAATGCGTTGGTGTTTTTGGTGTGTGTGCGGTGTGTGTGTGTGGGCCAAAAACCTTTACTGGTTCTGGCCAAAATGCCAGCCAACACGTTGATACATGGAATAGATCGCGAGGTGTATGATATAATCGCGATCGCTGCCATGAATGAATGAATGAAAAGGCGTTGCAGCTTCTTCCAAATCGGTTTGGTTTGAATCGGTTCGAGGCGGCCCAAACACAATGGTCAAGACTCCCAGTGGACTCCGAAACTCGTCTAACTATACTTAAATCTTCTCGGCCCAAACTATAGATTTTTTTTTGTTTTTTGCGGCGGCTCAGCAAATTGCAGCGCCATAATGAAATCGCCCATAATCTTGGCTAAGGCTAATAATAGCAGCAGGTTTTGGAGCTGGCCAACACACACACCAACACACTCACTCGCACACATACATAGAAAACTCTGGCTTAGACACATATACAGATGGTGAGCAAATTTGGACAGCACTCTGTTCTATTTTTTTTTTCTCGCCAGCAGATCGGGCGTATACTTCACGCCGAAAAAATTCAAATGACACTCACGTAATCCGCTAAAAATAGTTGATTTGCTGCGAGTTTTTTTTTTTTTTGGAGTAAAACTTTGTTTTGCGTATGTATTGTTTGTCAATCTCGGGGATTGAAAATGCACGGCCAGCGGGTTAAAGAAATCGAAGCGAACGCGTCGCGATCTCAGCTCGAACTGATCGCCCGGGAGTTGCGACAACGCTCCAGCACCTGTGAGTGGTCTAAACTGGTCTAAAACGCGGCTCGAACCGGTTTTGCTCTTGGCCAAGACTGCCTCTCCACGCTTTTCGAGCTCTTTCCCAACTTTTCTCTCCGGCTTGCTGGCCGTGCCGGTCTCCACCATCTGCACTTTGCACTTTTGGCGACTGCATTTTGTTGTCAAACTGCAAAAACTGCATTTAATAACCGTTAACCGAAACTTCTGCAACACGTGCACGTTTAGTTACACACAGAAAAAAATAATGTGATCAAAATGCCTGTCGCTATAATAAAGTGCTTATGAATGAAAATTTGCATTTTGTTTTTTATTTTATTGCAAGATGTAAATAGTGTGGTCAATTTGGAACATCAGGTAAAAATTTAGGCTGTATTTATGTATAATAAAATATTTGTTTTACCCCCTAAATCTTAAAAAAAAGGGATAAAAAATGATAGTTTGCGTAAAAAGGTAATTACTACCTCAGAACAATTATATATATATTTCAATAAGATGAACTTTGATTTAATTATTAGTATTATATGTACAAATATAGTAGTAAACAATGTATGTATTAGCGACAGGCATTTTGATCACATTATTTTTTCCCTATATATTTACATTCTAGACTAATCACATTTTTTTTAATTTGGTTTTCAAAAAAGTCAACAAAACTAAAGACTTTGTCATGATTTACAATAATACTATCTTCAAATTGGACACTATTGTTAGGATATCTAAATTCTATTATAGGGTATAAATTTGTTAAAACAAATGTAACGAACTTAAATAATTTTTCAGCATTTTTTCAGTGCAGTTTGAGGTTGAGTGGGGGTGGGAGTGGGGGTAAGTTTGCTGTTACTGGGGTTGGAGGTGAGGTGCATCTGAGGCTTACTACATTAGGCTTCATTGGCTGACAGGCACCACTTTTGGCCAGCTGCCGCACGTGACTGTGCAATGCTTTTGACTGTTGGCTGGAGCATTAGGGGTCAGGCGGTGAGGTATAAGTTGGCGCTTAATTTGCATCATGTCATTAGGATGAGTGGCATCGATAATGGGGCCAGACCCCAGCCTCTCTGGGTCACTTTTCCCCAAAAACCCCTTTCATTCAACGTTTAAGGTTGCACTTTATACTGTTGATGGTATTCAAAATATAGCATTTCACATTTTTGATTCCAGTTCGCGTTACACACTCAAACATAAACAGCAGTTTCTAATTTTCCGCGCGCATAGAAAATGTATACAAAAATTTGCTCAACTTATTCAACAACTTTTGTACAACTTCCGTGGACGTTAGTTTGCATTAGTTTATTCGGTTGAATAAGAATGGTGGAAATATAATTTGGCATCCACATTATTTGAGGGGTTGTGGCGTAACTTTAATCATAACTAGGAAATCATCAAAGGAAATTTCTCATAGTTATAAATATTTACATGTTTCAGATTACTTGAGCCAGAAAAATATATGATTTATTTTGGTGATTAATTAAGTGCATTTAATAGTTGCGGATGGGGCTTTTAACAAATGTTTTACAACTTCCTTTTTTATATTTATTTTCTTGAGCTTGGGTTAGCCAAAATCCTTAACCTTTTTTATATATTTCCTTAGATAAGCGGATGTCAACCTATTCTATGTTTGATATATTTGATACTGACACGAACAGGATTCTGTGCACACTTGATTTTCTATTTCAGGTTCCCTTTTGTCAGCATTTTCTGTACATGTGAGCATTTTTTTTGGAAAATTTGTTTTAGTTGCTCGTAGTACGTTACTTTTTGTTTACTTTACGCATCAGGCGCAGCTCGACAACGTCTGATGTTTGTTCTTTGGCACTGCAAGTCGTAAAAAGTTTTTTGTGTGCGCTCTGTGTCCTCGGCTGGTGTCATAAAACTTGCATAAAACTGCACAGATTTTCCAAACAGAGAATGTCGTGAAAAAGTTTAGGATATGCCTTAAATACAATGGCACATCTACAAACGTGTGCATGTCTCAAAGGATCGCTTTAACGTGACCCTTGCCACTTGCTTTAAATAGCAAGACGTTTGTACGTCATGTGATGGAAAAAAAGGCTAAAAAAGGAGGGTACAATGGAGCTATCGCATGTGTCAGGATTTAATTTAGATAAAAGCTTTTCCACACTTTCACTCCAGACCTTTGACGTGCACCAGATAGTGCCTCAAATCAATTCCGTATACTTTTTCCCGGCCGCATTTTCCGCGGCAGCGTGACGACAATTTATTTTCATTCAACTGACGTTTGACTGTTGCCGGGATTGATTTCAGCTTATCAGTAAAAGAAAGGCAATTTTGCAAATTTAGATATTACCTGAACCTTAATCCGGTTCAAGAGATTTTTTATAAAAAACAATTAAAAATATTTAATAATGGATACCTAGGATCTCTTGACGATTAGAAATAACACAAAGTTTCAATTAAAATATATATGAAATTTGAAAAATACTTGAAAATACCTTGAATGTTAAGGGTTTTTGAGTAAACATATTTACTTATCGTATGCTAAAAAAGGAAAACAGAAATCAATTCCATTGTATTCTAATATTTGTCTTCGCCAATTGAAGTCAAACCCTTTTAAATTAACAACCGATTGCACACCGAGTAAAAGACAGTTGCCAGTTAATAATTCATTGACATTTATTGATTGAATTTGATAATGATTTTTCTGCAGCATTTTGTTGAATTTACATTGAATATGTGTTAAGGGTTTTCTTCATTTCGTTTTTTTCTTACTTTTTCTATCGCTTTCGCATCGATTTGTTTTGATTTGATATTAGCTGTTGCACAGACACACAATTATGTACTTAGGGTTAGTAGAGAGTTTGCAGTGTTTTCTATTGAGATATCTTTTCAGATATCTATTCAGATATATTTATTTATTTACGGAGGGGAGCTTAGGAACCTGAATTCTGGCCCGTTGGTATTTGCAATACACACATACGATTTAAAAAAAACTATATATTTACTTTGGTTTTTCGTTAGTAGTTTCTTTCAAAATATTCATATCAAGTTTCGGCGGTTGAGTGTTTTGTTATAGTTCTGTCTTGGCATACAAAAAACACAGTAGTTATAAATACTTAGTATCTGTGGGGCATGAAAAGAGGAAATCAATTTGTGTAACGTATATTATCGAAAATAGTTGCCGTTTTGTTTCTGCTGGCCGCCTGCAAATGTGGCAATTAAAAATATTTGTATATGCATTTGCATTCTGTATAGTATATATGTAGGAGGGCTCTTTGTAGGTTTCCTTTGTATTCTGTAACTAGCACAACAATTGCACATTCAATTATGTATATATATATATGTATATATATGTATAGGTATAGTAGTATAGGTTTTCATGCATGTTTTGGCCTTGATTTTCAATAGTTTCAGTTGCTTGTGGGTTTGTTGCGGTTGGAAAATGCTTTTGGTCTCTTTGTTGGCCAATCGCATTCTTTATCAGTTTCGATTTCGAAATAAAATTTCACTTCTGTTTATATGTATCCTACTCGGCTCGCTTCACATATTATTTAGTTAGTGCCAGTAACATGAATAATTTAATTTGATTTTATTTATTCTGGTTTGCCCACGTGTTTGTTTGAAAGTTTGTCTATTCGATATTAGGAAATTATCATAGGTACACATATCAACACAGTAGTTATGGTTGGTTAGCACAGCAAACTCTTGCCTACATTTATGTTTATCCATTTAACTATTTATTTTTTTACTGGCTTTGCTGCACGAAAGTCTGGAAGATAGCAGTTTGAAATGAGGAGTTTAAAATAGCTAGTGTCCTTTGAAGATATTGAAGTAGAACATTTTAAATTTTGATCATTCAACGTTGACTCTACTTCGATGTTTGTCCCTTGGAGATCATAACTTCTGTCGATGTCTTGGCGATGGCAGACTAAACAAAGTTGAACTGAAAAACCAAACTTAACTAAACAAAATTCACTAGATTCAGATGTTGAAAGGCTGTGCAAATATTCCATACCAAACGATTCTCTTACAAACTAAATACTTGATTACCGATTTATCCATTTATCTATATATATATATATTTGTTTGCATAATACTCCATTCATTTGTAATTAACAATCATGAAATCTCTTGCGTTTAGTGTAAATATTAAAAATAGTTGTAATTTGACTTGGATTTTCATTTCTTTGTTGTGCATTTGTTTAAGTAGTTAGTTAGTAAGTATCTTTAGTTTTGTTCTCTAAAATTTTCCTCAGCCACGCCCACTGCCTCCTTTGCGAAAGGTATAAAAAGTTCTTGCTTTTAGTTTACAGTTTACAGTTAAGAGTTACACAGTTTCAACAATTCTTTAGTTATTCATAATATATAGTACACAGCTAACCGCGTGTTTGGGTTCAAGTGCCTTCATTATAGAGACCATTGTATATAGTACAAAATTTACAATAGAAGCGAGACCTTCTAAGTTGGAAAAACCTATTGGGGGAAAGTGTTGGTAAAAGTTGGTGGGGATAAGACGGGGAAAAGCCCTAAGTTGTGTATAAGCAAAATAGCTGAAGGCTGCTTCTCGGGGGACAAGCGCGTGTCTAATAAATTTATACAAAATCTGTGCTCAGAAAATAGTTTACAAATATACTTTAGACTTAGTTACACTGTCCTTTGGGCGTGATATAAAATGTACAAATCATGTACATGTATCTCATGCATTTGTATTTATATTGTAAATAGCTTTCTCCTGCATGTCTGGGTTATGATTATGTATTGTGTGTATTTTTTTGGGAAGTTTCAAAGAAGCTCAGAGTTACGCAGATTTTGATTGTTTCTTGGCGTTGTTGGTAGAAAAGGTGCTGAACTGTCCTTTATATATTTAGGTATACATGTTGCTGATATATTCGTATATTTTAAATTGACCCAAAAAATGTGTTGTAATCCGCAAATCCTTAGTTACATATCTTAATCGTGTTTTTTTGTTTGTGGTAAAAGTCTTCAAAACGCATCTGGGTGCTGGAGTAGGTAGCTCGAGTTTTGTCGTGAGTTCGCTTATGAGATTTCGCTGGCTAATTAATTTTCTTTGATTGCCCAATTGTGACAATTTCAGCAATTGGCTAGGCTTCTAATAAGTCCCTAATTTGTGTGTGTTTTTTTTAATTTATCCGTAATTTTATTCAAGCAACGTTTAGTGCTGAGCAATGGAAATCTGAGTTCCCATTTTTACTGCTCGTCACTTTTGCACCATTTGAATTTCGATTCTTCGCTAACATTTACAAACTGAAGAGAGAAGGAGGAGTCTTTGTCAAACAACTAGATTAAGTACTATACATACAATGTTGGATTGGATACAATTTAGGTTTGGTTAAGTTATCATCGTGGCCATCGATGCAATTACATTGCTGGATACGCCCTTTCATCGCTTCAAAACGTTTTACAAACGGTTCGCTCGGTAGTCCTGTTTTATCTGTTTTATCCTTTTCTAGAATCAATTGATAAACCTTGCCTTTTGCTTTCGCACAAAGTCCTGGGCCTGTTTATCGTTGATGCGCACTTCGAGGATTTGCAAAATGGGATTGCCTTGGGGGAAGGGGGATAACATTTTATTTGACATCGAGAAGGAGATCTGGGCTGTCTGGAAATATTCAACTCACATTTATCCTTCTGCTCCATGAGTGGCAGTTCGATTTGCTTCAACCCATGGAAGTTGTCCACACTTGTGCTGTAGGCCTCCACCCCGGGAATGTTGCCCAGTGCCAAGTAGGCCTCGCCGCCGAAATCGTTGGCCGTCAGGACGTCATGGTCCATTACCGTGAAGCAGATCATGGCACCCTCCGTTAAGCACTGCTCCAGGGTCACGGAGAACTCAAAGCATTCGTCAAACACGGGGTTCAAAGTGCGCTAATGTGATAAAATTATAAAATTTATAAAGATGCTTCAGACCTTTGCCTAAAAAACAGCAACCTTTCCTTTAAAATATATCTTTGATTACATACAATATATGATTGATTTAAATTTAATTTTAATTAATAAATATTTTCTTTAATTACTTGACTTAAATATATTATTTTTGGGAGCATTACCCTTACCCCACACCCTTTGAAAATGTATAAAATCGACGACTTACCTTGTGCACATTGGTCTGCTGTTCCATGCAGTGCAGGAAGATCCTTCGCGGCAGCAGCTCGATGACCACGAAGGGATCGCTGAAACCGTTCGGATCGAGGGGCACCACGTCCCGGGCGTGCAGGACCTCCACGCAGAGCGAATCGTGGTTGAAGTAGGCCCGAACGGCCAGCGATCCGTAGGGCGAGGGCATGACGGCCATCAGTTGCTCCCGCAGTCGCTGCATGTAGAACATGTCGATGAGCCGATCCGTGTCCGTCTTGTGGAACTGCAGCCGCTGCTCGATGCGCCAGAAGTCCTCGGTGTGCAGACACTCCAGAAGCAGGCCCTGGCCCTCGGCATGGAAGAAGTCGATGAGGAGCTGCAGTGCCTCGTACAGACGCTTGTGGAAGTGCGTCGGCTTGTCCGTCTCATCGCCGGTCTCCATTTGGCGCGACATCTCGCCCAGGACGGTCTTCCAAATGAATCGCAGCGAGCGGTTGAAGTTCTTGGTGAGCAGGGCGCTATTTAGGGCGGCCAGGTGGCAATCCAGGTACTCCAACAGCGGGACAATGGCCTGATTCGCTGGCAGGGAGTCGGGTGACCAGGCTAGATGGAACATGGCCTTCTGCAGCGACATCTGCATGAGGGGAGCCAGCTTGGAGAGGATCCGCTCGCAGCGGTTCTCCATGTGGGTGAGACTGGACTCGAGCAGGTTGTCGGCCGACTCCTCCAGCGGCTGTTCATCCGATCGGAACTCGGCCAGGGTGCGACGCACATACTCCACATTGTTGACCGTGACGCACATGTCGTCGGAGCATCGGAACGGACCCTGCTGCTCGTAGTAGCCACTGTCCGCCAGAGCCGTGTGGATCAGATCGCAGTAGTGCATGGCCGCCGAGCAGACCACGTCGATGAGCTGCGACTCCATCATGATGGCCGTGTCCTCGTCCGGCCAGTTCATCACCTTCCAGAACTCCTTGATGTTCAGCAGCGTGCTGGCCGTGTCAACCGAGGAGCTGCTGTAGCGCACGATGCGCTCGCCCTCGCAGATGGCGTCCATGCGGATGGCCGCCCTGATCCGTTGCAGCGCCTTCGCCTTGCTCACCATCATCCAGCGCTCCAGCGTCGGTATGAACCACTCGTGGCTGTTGCTCAGCGCCAGCGGCTTCTCCGGCGGCTGCGGCTGGGCGGACAGGTGCCGCTTCAGCTGGCAGAACTCCTGCAGCGCCAGGAACAGCTCAAACGGCTTGGTGTCCACCGGCTCCGCATCGCCCTCGAGCACCGCGTACTGCGAGAGGTTCATCCGCACCCCGGGCACCTGGCCAGCGGCCATCCGGCTGTACACCTCCTCGCCCACCATCGCATCGTACTGTTTGTAGATGATGCTGAAGTACTGGATGCCGTTCGTGCTGCGGAGAAAGAAAGAGCGTTTACGTGGCTGGGCATCGATTTGGGGGATTACTCCGTGCCTGGGGTTTAAAATCGGATTCAAAATAGAATGGTTTTAATTGCTTGAGTGGCACCTATTCTGTATTCCGTTCTTTTGTATTCTAGGTCAGCTCGTTTAATGGAATAGCCAATAGCCAATAGACAAAAAAAAAATATGACATAAATTAAAAACCAACATCAGCACAGGAATGTGCCATTTTTTAAAATTTAACTGAACAAATTATTTTTGTTACGAATTTTTAAAGGAATATTTGAAGCCACCATTTATGTTTTTAAAATATTTTAAATGCCTGTTCTTTTAATAAATAAAGAAAATGTATTAAGATATCAGAAATGGCTTCATGACTTCAGATTCGTTTCATAATCTCTGACAATTTATAACTTATAAAATTATGTTTAAATTTTGTACGTTAGTTAGTTTAGTAAGTTAGTCTAAACCTTTTTGCTGACCATTTATAAAAAAAGCGTAAGTATCAGACATTACCGTTATTTTTAATTTAATTTAAAAACCTTTAAAATATCTTTTATTTCCTGAACTCCCGACAAGGTATAACCCCTTCAACCGCCTATTTGCCTGCGGTGCGTAAATAATGGCCTCTTGAATTTAAAGCGAGAAAATGGCGCAATTAGCCTTGAAGTAAATTTTGCTAATGCTGCCCGACTCGGCACTCAACATTCAACACTCAACACTTTGGCTGACAGCCTCTGGACTTTTGTTAAATGCCTCGTCAGGATGTCCGGGTTGCAAGTCCGGCCAAAAGCAAAACGGGCAACGTGAGAGCATTTTTATGACAGCGCAATTAATTTGGAGCTTATGTGTGTAAGCCACTTGATGTCCTCATTAAGAACCTTTTATGGCCGCGCTAACTGGCAAATATGTGACTGATTAGTCCGGCGGGAGGACCGAGAATGCGGCCCTATGCACCTACAAACGAGTCGTTTTTGAAGCCCTTCCGGTTGCTTAAATGCCGTAACGTGATCCGTGCTAGGTAGCTTTATCATTTCATTTCATTTGTGAGAGACTGTCAAATGTTTTAGGCCACTGCTATCAAATAAAAATCTAATGGCTGTAAATCAAATTAAGTTTAAAGTGAAACAGAAATCATATCAAAGGTTCTACTTTGTGTTGCAATGGTATTTTTATAAATAAATAGCTGTTGTTCTACGTAAAGCAAATTCACTTAATATTAATAAATAAATATAAAATTAAGCTATTGTAATTGTAACATGTTTAAATACTAAAAAACATGAACAAGCCCATTTAATTCAAATTAAATTAAAATATGAACAAAAAGGTTTCGCGAGATAATGCCACTATTGATTACTTTTTTTTTTTAATATTTCCGTTTTTATGGGCATGCATTATATTTGAGTGTTGGGTTTATTTTAAGCCGAACAGAAATATGATATGCTAGGGTACGACTCTTGATATATACCTACTATACTATTTTTCTGACAATATTTAAGTAAGCTCAAGAAGTATTATCCAAGAAAATCTGCTGAAATCATAACATACTTGCTGAACAAAATTGTTTGCGTCCTTACAATTTACTTTAATAGTTAAGTTAAAAAATATTTTTTGTAGAAAACTCCCCCGGGGGGAGAATAGTTATAGAGCCATTCCCAAGGCTGCTGGCAATCTGTGATGACAACATTTTGTGGCCCTCATTAATGCTCGTTAGCTTTATGACTTTGACTCGGCCATTTGACAAATGCTCAAACTGATTAGAGAACTCAACTGGCAACTGTAAAGTGCTTCGCCCCGGGCGACGATGGCGGTTTAGTTGAAATGTTGGAATCGAAATGACGCCATTTGCGTGGGATTGGCCATTGGCAAATCAATTGGGTCAACGTTAACACGGCGAGTGCAATGTTCGCATGGTAACCCGGAACGGAACGGAACGGAACGGGATACATTCTACTTTTGTTAAGCTGCTCGGCACATTTTATTTGTTCAAAGGGACTTGGACCCATTTAATGGGCGACACGTGTGCCACGTACTCAAAAAACCAGGGCCATGATTCCTGGAAAGGTAACTAAAAGTGATCCGAAATCTACTCACTTGTCGAAAAGGGCATGATAGTACGTCTGTCCCAGCTGAATGTCGGCCGTTAATGTTGTTACGAAATTCGATAATGGATTGGGCAGGCCCTGCGATTCCCGCATCACCGTTTGGCCCCACATCACGGATCCTTTGCGCAGGGCGTTGACCACCTCGCCCCGCACCCCCTTGTTGAAAGGACACACGGCCCTGAAGGCTCTCATCGAACCCAGGAGTCCCAGGCAGCGCAGCAAGAATTCCAGGCGAATTAAAGAGGGCGGATTCAAAGCGGGGAAGATGTCCCTGTGACGACGGATTTGGTTGAGGGAGCGCTCCACGAAGCCGTTCATGGCATCCGCCAGCCACTGCTCGAGATCCCGACTGAGGGCCTCTTGGTTGGGCTGGTTCCACTGCTTCTCCACGTCGCTGAGCAGACGGTGCAGGAATTTCGGGTCCAGCGGGGTAGAGCGATTCAACTTGGCAGCAGCCACATATCTGGAAAAGGAAGGGGTTAGATTGGGGCTTAGATTTCTGGAAATTTCAACGAAAGGAATGTCTTCCTAGAAAACTATAAACCAAAACGAAAAAGTGGAAAAATTTAATTTACCTTTAATTTAAGTTAATTTAACTTAGTCAACTGTATACAATAAATATTGGGGTTTTTTTTTTAACAGAGTTTTAATAAAATAAAGATTGTTTTTTTTGCCTATTTTTTGTTTTGGTTTTTAGAGAAATATAGATCAAATTTTAATAATTTTTTAAAACGCTTTCTTCTCAGTCACTTAAGATTTAAATAATATATAATTTCAGTGTAATAGAACCGAGATTTCACCTAGCCATGGCGCAGTGTAAGTCCGAGAGATCCGACTGCACGGCCAACTGATGCAGGATGGTGAGGGCAGGTCCTGGGAGGTCACCACACCAGGTCCACGAGGGCTCGTGCGTGGTGACCTCGTGCTGCATGAAGACCCTTTGCAGCTGCTCCACCTTGTGGATCTGCTGCTCGTGGTTCTCCTCGGCGACGGTGCTGCGATCCTCGCGGGTCGAGAGCCACATCTTGAGACGGATCCGACCCTGCACCGTGCTTCGGTGACTGCGTGCCTCCAGCTTAAACCAGGAATCCAGTCCGGTGGATGGGATGTCCGACAGCGGGATGTTCACAGAGCCCAGAAAATCGTCCTGGGAGCCCTGGCGAGCCGACTGGCACACCTGTTTGAAGAAGCGCCCCAGGCCGCGAACACCACGGACCTCGTTCAGTCGCGAGACGGCGTCCAGGACGCAACTTTCGTCATCGTGGTCCCAAATGTCCAGGTGGAAGATGTCCGTATTGATGTCATCTATGTCGCTGCAGGAAATAATTCAAGAGTTTAACTCTTAGTACGAGTAAGTGATTGTGAGATTTACGGTTTTCATTCAATTTTTAAAGATTTACAAATGTTTAGCATGTGTATATGGTTTTCTCCAGGAACACTGCCCTGAGTTTTGCTGCTCCATTTAATTTGTTACGTGATTTGTTGCTGCATTTAAATTGAATTGACTTTGCTTTAGCCTTGTTTTTGATTTCACAGAAAGAACACCATCATCAATATTTTGATTTGTTATAAAAAAAACTATTTTTTTTGGTTTAAAAAATGTTTATATTTATAAGCACAAAGAAATAATAAAAAAAATATTATAGACCATTAATTAAAAATTATAAAATGAGCTTGCAAATGTTTATATAATCCTGATTTTTTGTTGGACCAGCAGGGTATTTTAAATTCGTTTGATTTCCTCTTTTTTCCTATTACATTTTTATTGTAATTGCAACATAAATTTCATTGCATTTCTTATCGAACATTTCATTGTGCATTTGTGTTTCAATTTTATGGCAAATGTAAATGAATTTCTTTCTTTTATGCCTTACAACTCGTAAATTACGTACGATATTGAAACGCATCGTTGAGCATGTGACAGGGATCAGGACCCACAGATGCCAATGATTTGTTTGAATTTTTGCTGCTGCCAGGTTTTCTCATTTTTTACAATGACTCCTGCCTCTTTGCTTCTTTTAGCTTAAAATTTATCAAATACATCTCTTAATGTGACGGATATTTTGATGACTTGTCCAATAATTCACCAAAAAACTTGAATCCAAATTGACTTGAAATAACTTTAAGCAAAAATTATTGTTTTATATAATCTTTGCATTGAGTTTACCAGTTCAACGAATATTAGTTTGCTTTTTTTCAATAAGTACAGTTATTTATTCAGACATTAATTGGTAAATTGTTGTGTTCAATTACGACTTTTTAGGTAATTTGATTATTTTTTAAAAGTTAAACTTATCTTTATATCTATAAATTTAGAAACTTACAATTTGAACTTCTCGTTCCACTTGGGAGTTAGTGTGTGGGGCTTGATGCTGGTCGCCTTGATGAGCTTGGCCGGAACGGGTCCGCCCAGTGAGTCGCGCTGCTCCCGCCGTCCCGCCTCCCGCCGCTTGAAGCTCAGCCGGAAGCTGTGCTTGCGGTGCGGCGGCGAGTCCGTGGCGCTATTGTCGAATCCGCCGCTCATGTCCGCTGAGAGGGCGCGCGGCGTCGGCGGCAGCGGCAGCGGAGACACGGGCGGACCGCCGTTTTCGTCCGGCTGGATGCCCAGCATGCAGTACGGATCCGAGAAACCTGTGCAGAACATAAATAAATGGGTACAATGAGTAAGTCTTAAACAAAATGGACACAGAATGGCTTAAACGGAAATTCAGAGAAAAAGAATTATATGTTGCTGCCATTAAGAAAGTTGATTAATGTGAAACAAAAATTATTTAATTAATAATGTAAATTTACTAGTAGACTATTTTTTTTAATTTCCCTTGTATATTTTGCCAACTTTCTGGGAAATAATTTTTTGTTCAACATTTACATTTTTATACCTCAAAGATTATATAAATCGAACCAGTCGTGAATTTTGTTGAAAGAGAAATCTGTAGCATCTTGTTATAAATCAAAGCTATCTTATACCATCTTAGATTCTATATAGTACCATACCTTAATATACTAATTCAAGTTTTTTTAGTTGCTAAATACCCATTATTTACGAAAATAATTTTCATTTCAAGAATAACTAATTTTCAAATTATAAATTTAACTGTTGGATATTAATTAATACAATGATAGTTTAATAATAAAGCCATTAAAGAGGCAAGATGTAAATTATAATATGTTTTTATCCCAGTAAAGGACAAGATAGAGATATGGAAAAAGGGAGGGAAAATAAGGTGGAATAATGAATGGAGACGCATTAATGCAGAGCTCGCCCGATGACATTAAATGCCAATTAATGGCACTGCCCGCGGGGATAACGTGGCGTCAGCTGGTCCCAGTCACACATTGCGTATGATTAACATTTCATTTGCATAAAGTGCCGCTCAATTATTGAGTGCCGTGATTTACGCGCACGGCAGCCACAGCCACAGACACAGATGCCCGTTGCCAAGATTAAGATTTTTGCATAAAGATCCCCATAATTGAAACAATTACGCTGCCTTGGGGACAATTTCTGTTATTGGTATTATTTCGGGGCGATTGATTTAATTGAGTTCAAAATGGCAGGCCCATATCCGATTGCCCCATTGTGCTGATGCTGATTATGTACTAAAACCGATTCCTTCCAATTTTGATTTACTTTCAGTAGGATTTTCGCCGGTAAATCGATTGCGCCACAAAAATGATTCATTTGAAATTCGGACCCGTGCATCCTGGCACTCATTGTAATGGTCAATTTGATTGTTGCCTTTTATGCATGACCAGTCTGCAAGGAATCACTGGCTGCTAATGAAAATCGAACCGAAATCGAACGGAACTGAACCTGATTCTCCGCTTTCGCCGCTTATTTGCCAATCGAGAATGGCCCAAACAAAAGCAGCCAGCTCTCATCGGCCACGTTTCATTGGCAACGAGTTGTTTGCCATCTGCCCAGGGTCTCATTCTCATCCTCATTTCCATCCTTCTCATTCTGGCCTATTTGGTGTTGCTTGCAGACGGTGGCCGTCATCAGTACATTTAGCAGATGGCAGATGGTAGACGGCACACTAACACTGCACTACTGAGGGGCGGTGAAGAATGGGAATCCGAATGGTTACTGGGTACTCGGGCTTGAATCGCCCGGGCCGTAGAAAAATGCTCAAACAGAAGCAGACGTAGACGAAGGAGCACTCAACGTATTCCTTACACATCCTTGAACACATTAAAATGCGAAATTGCGTTGCCTTCGATGAGGCTGCTGCTGTTTCTGCACAGAGCACAAATCTTAGACATATATTATTTATATGGCAATATAAGAATTCACAAAAACTACTTTCCTCTTAACAGAGTATTTAGTCTCTGTTATAAGAAACTTGAGTTTTGGTTATCAGCTGAATTTACTTAAGAAAAGTATAAAATATACACAATTCATAATATTATAAAGGCAACTCATTATAATATTTGTATTTACCTATAGAAAAATATTTAAATTTTTAAAGGAAACATTTTATATAGATTAAAATTAACTAAAACAGTTCTTTTAAATTATAAACTGCAAATAAATTGTATTAAAAAATGTTGTTAAAATTGAATTGTTTAAGAAAAGTAAGAAAACTTGTCTTTTATGTTGCCCAAAAGCAAGTCCTACAGGTACAATTGTTCACAATAGAATAGCTCTAAAAAATATGACAATAAAAAAATATTTAAATGTTTAAAATTCTCAAAAAATCAAGAATCTAATATTAAAATGCCATGTTATAGTATTTTTAAAATCAACAAGACGACTAAAATCATAGCTTGGAATAAAATTGTTTACATTTATTTAGGTATGTAATATGAGTAAGATTTCTCCCCGTGTATTCCTATTTCTGGTTGTGGGGCTTCTGGCTCTCGAGCATAATGAACAAAATGGGAAGCATTAAATTGCAAATTTATTGAACGCACACTGAGATGGAGCTAGCAGAGGCATAACCAAAACTGTTACTTTGACATGGACTTGGACCGGCAGGGAGGACAACAAAATCTAGTATAATTGGGGGAAATAGTCAACGCACATGGTGCTCCAGCAGTTTATGGGTGGCTCGTTTGGCTTTTTGATTTGCCCAAGTGCACTCACGCACCGCCACAGAGCTTCATAATGCAATTACCGCACTAGCCGCAAAATCAATTTACAAACTAAAAATATTTACACACCACGATACATAGATGGACAGATTGACACATTGGATGGGTGAGGGTGGGGTGCAGGAAGTGGAAAGTGTCGATTGTGTAGCAAGCTGGTTGAGATTGCTTACCATTGGCATCCTTTGCCTCGAGGCCATCAGCTTCGATTACCACCGCAGAGAGTACGATTATCTTGGGCTTATCCTCGGCGGAGGCGTGCAGCAGGCGATAATGACGATCCGGATTGACACCGAAGGCGCGCTGAGCGTGCAGATACATTTCGTCCTTGTAATGTGCAAACTGTGTACGCGATTTCCATTTGGAGAGAGGAAGACGCATTACGCATACGCCGCGTGTTGTCATGGGTAGAGTAAACATTTTATAAATTTCATTTAATTATATTGTCATTTATTTGTAAATATTTTGGAAGTCAACAAAATTATAATATCATTTAGGTCAAAATTTGCATATTTTGCTTTATCAGGAAATTCGTTTATTGCCTGTTCGCAATCCTCCCATCCCATAAAACAAAATCCTGCTTTCGTTCATTCTTTTTTTTCTCTCATCTCTATTGATTTATCCTTGAATTTATTAGCCTGTCGACTTTTGATTTAGATCACGCTTCAAATAACGCTTTCATCACATTCCCCCCTATACTGGAATGTTATCATAATTTGATTGCTTTCGCTGCAGTCAAAATTATGAATTATAAAAGTGCAAACAGTCTGCATCTCTGAATGCCTGAAATCTCATTACATTATTTTATTTTAATCCCATTATTCAGAAGACGACGGGACTGACTGCCGAAATCCAAATCAATGATTGGGCCTCGGAATGAATAACGAGCAGGCAGAATATGTGAGGCAACTGGAATAAGATTGATTTGGGTACATTTGCGATATACAACATTTTTAAGCAACCAAATTAAATATTCCTTCTCATGTGTGCTTTGCCAGAGGAATAACAAATTTCTGTTTTATTGGAGCATCTCAGCTTATGTTTAACCTCATTAAGTGCAAAACAAGGTCCCTTATTAACGCTACTTTATTTCTGCTGCAAATAATTCTTTATAATTGAAAATAATCTCGGTTTCACTTGAGGGCTGCTCAACTCAGTTTGTTTATCTTTTTAATGAACACCACTTGGGCAGATAATAGCTAAGCGTCCTTCAGCATCCAGCTTCTGTTCCTGCATCATTCTTGCATTCCATTTCGTTATTACTTTTATACATTTTTTTCCCCCTTTTTCATTAATTTCCATTAGGGCAGGTTCAACCCTCTGATGGCACTGGCCGGGCAAATCGCATTTATTTGTAATTATTTACCATTAAATGCAAAAACCCAAGCACAGGGACGCCCGCAGAGACGGCCAGGCAATAACTTTACCGACTTGGCCAACTCAGTTTCCCGTTTCTCTATCCGCTTTGCGGGCACCCGCGAGATTTGACGGGTTTCAACTCAATCACAGCAGGAGGACGATTCCGCTACTAGTTGAAACTTTTGTTATGCTGGCGTAACCTTGCCATCTAGGTCTTCAGTCCACTCTACTTCTTTGAACTCCCGCCGGGAACTGCTCAAGTTTCATTAGTTGTGCACTGGGCGTCTAACAATTTTCTTACTGCTAAATTAAAAACGATAATTGAAAAATGAACTCGAGTTAAGCTGGGACCCGGTCATTGCAGAAATATTGGAAAATTCCTTTTCAAATGGCATTCAGCAATGAGGAGGAAAAGTAGCACATTTTTAATTGAATTTTGCTGCTCGGGAGCATCATAGCATCATTGAGAGCTCGGAAATGAAATGAAGTTACCCCCAGCTCCTCTCGATTCTCCTTCCCCTGGCACAAAATCCCCAAATCCCAGAATGTGTTTTCTTGCCTTTTGGGCAAACCCGAGCATTAATCATTCAAATTGCAAAACGTCTCAAAGCCTAATGCCGGCGATTAAGCCTTTCAATCATGTGGTGTCCCCGCCCCGAGGCGAATGTTGTTTGTTGGTATCCCCTAAATCGCCTTAATTTGTGTAATTTGCAACTATTTGCATAAGCACCACCCCCCCTCCAAAAAGTTTCGAATCCTAAATCATAATTTTATTCCAGGCGCAACTATCCTTGGGATATTGATTTACCTGTCCTCCTGGAGCCGGGGCACCGACCGTGTTGGCAATGGTGTGCAGGACCTCCGCGTACAGCTTCTCCTTCTCGTCCTGGCGGTCAATAGTCTCCTCCGTCGCCGGCGGATCACGTTCATTCTCGGGATTAGCCTCGGCACGTGCTTCGGCGGCACGCGTGGCCGACATGCGACGATTTTCCCGTTTCCAGCCAAGCGATGTAAAGTTCTCAAAGTACGAGCCGTCCGTTTCCTGAACTCTGTGAATGGGAATGGGTCCATAAAATAGGGTTAAATGCATTTGTGTGTATACTTTTATGGACTCCGGTTCGATTTGATTTCAAAGGATATTCAAATCAACTGCTGCCGCTGTCAGTTCGGTGTCGGACTTTAATTGGCACTGTCAATATGCCGTTGCCAACATACAAATGTGACAGTGCCGTACCTTTTTCAACATTGATAAGGGTCGTCGCCTGTTGCCGGGACCACTCTGCGTATGCTTGATGCCCCAAAGCGAAGGCTTACCCTGAGCCGCTAATTGTATACAAATATTCACCAGTTTGCATACAGAAAAAAAGCTCATAGCCTTAAATACTCTATAAAAGATTTTATATATTTAAAACATACCTAACAGGCTTTAACTGAATCTAAGGAATTAAATTTAAAAAAGAAATTATAAAATATTTCTTGAAATGGATTTAGAATACTTAGCATTTTTTCTATAAGACGGCTACTTCATAATTTATTTATAAATTATTTAGGGAATATTGAACAGATTTGGTGGTGGAATCAAGATTAAATTATATTCAATTTGGATTGTATAATTGAATCTCTTTATTGTCTTTTAAAATTGCTTACCAATTTAAAATGGAGATGAGCCCATAAGGTCCCGATTATTTTTCCCAGTGCTTCCTCGATTGAAACTTTTTGTGCTTGGGTCCTAACTAGGGCTAGTCACGATAGTTGATGTTCTGCCTAATCATTTGATTTGCATGCCCCGCACTCTTGCAAAGGCCCACCGGATTTATCCGAGCAGCTGTGGCGAAAAAAGTTGGTCGAAACTTTGTCCACTCAGCAAAGGAAACAGCTAAGCAGCTTAACTTTGTCGCCGGCGTTGATGATTTTTTACGTTTACGTTTATGGTGAAAAATAAACTGAAGAGACCTCCGAAAGTAGGCAACACTTTCTGTCTGCACTTTTATTTGCCATCGTACCTGAAATGTGGGCAAAACACTTTTCGTGGACACCTCTGGGTGTTAATACACACTTTTTTATATAGATATGGGTGTGCGGAAGGCGTGTGAAAATGGTCAACATAATTGGCGTAAATGATAACGGGGTAGACTCTGCCAGTCCAGGACACTAGCTGCATTGTTTGAAGTTGTCCCCCTTGAAACTTGTTTGTGAAAAATTTAATTTGAAACTTTTCGCCCAGCTGTTTGTGTTGCTTTTTATTTTTCTTCTTGTCGCTTTGCTTTGTGATTTCACCGCTTACACAGACACTCAATTTCGGTTTCAATTTTTAAGATTTTTCACAGTTTTCTTATTTCATTTTTTTGTGTGGCTTGTGAAAAGTTTTGCTGAATTTTTTTTATATTTCTTTGGTATTTATTTTGTCGCAAATATTTATTTTGTATTTAACTTTAAGATAAACAATGCCCTGTCGCAAAAGTTTTGTTTTCCAGGCATGCTGAAGGCTTCGCAGCAAATAATTAATATTACTTTTTATTTGTCGGAATATAAATTAATGCTAAATAATTTAAAAGCATCAACAGAATGCTGTGCGTTTGTAGAAAATATATGCTTATCTGCCTCTTGTTTATTTATTTTTCGTTTTATTAACATTTAATGGCTGTGGTGGCAACCCAATTTTGCGGCAATTAGCAGTTAATGCATAAAATATGAAATTTCGTGCATCAATTGCATTTTAATCAGCTACATTTTGGGTTTGACTTCCTAATGATAGAGACAATGTCTTTTTAAATGGATTGTAATTAAATGCTGATAAATCAGATAGGTGAAAATTGGTTAGCATTTTGTAAAAAATTAATTTTTAGTGGTCAATATGCTCATTATCGTTGAAGTGCTGCAGGTGAAAAGTTTACAAAGGTGTTCAAATTAATTTCATCCTTGAAAAACTTTGTTACAACAAGGGCAATTATGCAGGAAAGCCGAGCATGTTAATAAATTTAAAAAAATTCCAGGCTGCCCTCTTCAGGAAGCATTTCACACCTTAGGCTCATCAAAACCTCGTTTTTCTTTAAGCAATCTACCAAGTAAACCTCATTTTGGGGCTTAATTAAAAGTAACCTGTGATCCAAACTCGCGTCGAGCGCCCATTTCCAGGTTAAGCAGATGCCGCGTTATGCAAAGTGGCAGAGCACTGGCTTTGAGCCACAAAGACGATGTTGCAGCGGCTGGAGGATGTTGCACCTGGCTCTGCCAGATTCTTGGCCACATTAAGAGCAATCTAGGCGCTCAAGGACCAAAAAGTGCCTTTAAGCCGCCCCCAAGAACAAGACTCTCTATGTGTGTGCGTTGGTTCAGGTTCTTCCCTAAAAAAACTTTTCGACACTCAAGAGGTTTTGGCCCGCATCCCAAGTTGCCATGGTCTTCTGGCCCGTGGGTGGGTGCGAAAGTTTCTTTCCAAATTTTGGCACCGAACTAACTGAACGAACTTTTGTAATTACGTAATTATGAAGGTCGAGCGGTAAAGTTTCGTTTGGCAATTCGAAAAACAAATCGAAAACACAACTGAAATTGAAGTACATTAATTAATTGGTATATAATTTATTTTTGATTTTCGCCAGTGACTTTAAGGTCGAACCGCCTAAAATCCCCAAAGGCAGACTCTTTATATTTAGCCTACTTAATTTATGCATTTCACATTCGAATACCTCTCTGTCTGCGCGCGTGTGTGTGGGCGTGTAAACATCTGGCAGTTAAGTTTGGCCAAAATATTAGCATTTCCCTCTGTGGGTTAATTACCTCGAGCAAACATGCTCACTGGCGGCCAGACAGGCATTTAATTTGCCAAAGCCATTCGCACTTCATCAACTATGCATTAGGCTGGCCCGTCTTGGACTTGGCTTTGGATTTGTATTTAGTATTTTGTTTTTCGCTTTGAACTCACCCGGAATCGGAGCGCGGATCCACTTCGGGCCAACTTAGGCGGCGTTTGCAGAAGGCCAGCGGCGGACGGGGCGGCGGATCCGGCTGGTGGAGCGGCGAGTTGCGCTGCCTAAAGGATCCGGTCCGGGGCGGGGCCAGGCATTCCAGCGCCCGCGACTGGCGACGCGACTGGGGCGTGCCGCCGCCCCCACCGGAAGCCGATGTCGAGGGACTGCCGGGTCCCGCTGCCCCACCTGGTATTTTCGGGTATCCTTTTGGTGGCGGGTCCAAAAAAAGAAGGGGTAAAAGCATGAGCAATATTAAGGGAATTCATTTAAAGCCCGCAAACAACATTTATTTTATATATTTTTCATACATTTTTGTGTTTTGTTTGATTTGTTGCAAATAGAAAAACAAAAGCCATTTATCATTAAAAACTTATTTATATAGCTTATTAATGCTTTGATGTATACACATTTCTCATAACATTTTCATAATGTTTGATTTCATTTTAGTTAATTTAAGCTATTTATGGCCAACACTTAATTTAAAGAGCTTTGGAGGTTCGGGAAAAATGTAAATAAAAATTATTTAGACTTTGGTTTTATTTGGCCAAAGCTGACAACTAATTTATAAATCTTACACATATGTTTTAAACGAATTTACAACTTAATCAGTTATTCAATTTCATGCATCAAAATATGGTTTGTATAAAGTCAAAAAAGTTATGTTATTCTATGATTTTCAGTTTTTCATTATTTATTATAGAAACTATTTCTATCTTATTTTACCATATGAATAATGTACTTTTATGGTCAAAAGATTTCAAATATTTAAACACAAAGTTTTGTTTTTCATGGTGAAAAATACTTTAATGAACTTTCTGCTGAAAAGAAGACTAAACAGTTGAAAGTCATACAAAATTTGGGTTGTTGAAAACTGTTTCCCCCGTGCCATGTCCCATAATTCCCACAACATGCAAATATCTGTGCCACATATGTAGATGCAGGTGTTGGCTTTCACGAAAGTCAGGTGGGAAACGGACCCAGTTAAAGTCAATGTGTGGTGCCGGTTGGTGCCGTGTGATGCAGTGGTCCGTGCTCAAGGCAACGGCAACGGCAACGGAACCGCAGCCCGCAACCTTGACATGCATCTCCTGCGGCTCCTATATATGGTCCTGTTTTCACTCCCGGGCTATAAGGACGTCAGCTAGCAGGCACAGAGTGCATGGTTTCGGATGGAAATAGCTAACCATTATTGTGGCTTCGAAAAGAAAGCTTTTTTGGCCACTGAGCGGAGAAGCCATGACTGACTGCAAGCCAGAATAAAGGACCAAATATGCACAGAAATTTCAGTTTAGTTTAGAAATGTGCACGAAGCGTAAAGTCAAAGTTGGACTGCCACTGGACTCGAATTGGAAAAAGCGCTTACACGTTGATAGCTTCTGCGGTGTTAAAGAACTCCCCGTTGGCCAGGAAAACCGCTCGTTCTTGGCTCGTGCAACAAGATAAGCCAATTTCAATTTTGATTCAAATGCGACGGACGTCGGTGACTCAAATTCCCAATCAAACGCCAAGTCAATGTCGATTTCGATGGCTAAAACGAAATGCTGCAAACTTCCGGCTCCGGCGGTTTGCGGCCAGGACACGATGCTCTTCTTGCTGCGTCTTGACATTTAAATGTGTTTGCATTTTCCAACTACGACAGAAACAACAACCTCGAACATCGTTTAGCTTGGCAAACAAGTTTTGCATAGCCAAACGGAGCCAAAGCGGAAACGAAGCCGCACAAGAAGTCACATATGCATGTTGATTGCTTTCGCTTCGCCAGCGATGCTGCACTGGGAAAAAATTAGTTTAGAAATGATTGATTAAATGCCTTTTTGGGCCTCTACATTTTATGTTACATTTCTTATTTTCATTGTAGACTTTCACGTTCATAAAACATGTCATAAGCTTGAATTTGAATTTCATTATATTTAAAAAGATTTTCTTGAACTAAGAATGGCCTAGGAAAATCATATATTAAGTTATATTTTTAAATCAAGAAATGTTCTTCGAATTTTAGTTTTTTGTGTAGAACCCACTATCATCCACCAGAACCAACTGGCACCCCATTGCGGTGGTTTTGTCTTTTTGTCTGCACATTTGTTGATCCATATGCGAGAGGCGTTGCCCTAAAAAACATTTAGCGAAGGCGAATTTTGGGAGCATTTGGTGGCTGGCAAGACATGTAATGTAATTTTCATATTGAGACCCGATGACGATAACGTCTGGGGGATTCAATAAACTTTTCCATGTTTACCATCTTTGTGGCACGCATACGCAAACAAATTGCTTTGGGCCGACGTATGGCGACTGATGGAAAACGAAAGTCAACTCAGAGCCAACTTAAAGGTGAATCGTACATTTTTTGTATGCATTTCCCTCTATGTTTGCTCTACATGTCCTGAGGGTGAAAACCACATCGGAAAACTCCATTAGCAACTTAATTAGGGGCAAGGCTGTTTTTGGATTACAGCCGACCCTCTCTTTTTATCTGTGAAAACGTGACCTTTGGCAAAGCGTGTATCACGCTTGGGCTTTTACATGGAGATCATTTTTAAGACTTTAAGAATTTGGTAAAATACTGAAGAACCTGATTTATTGCTTTTGACACCAATAGCCTAGATCTTTAATTTTAATTTTAGCTGCTATTACTTTAAGTAATGAAGTCAATTTATCTTACATTTTAAATTTAATTGTAATTTATAATTTTTTTTTTAATTAATGGCTTAACCTAACAATGTAACTCACCCAGTAATGGATTGGTGGCATTTGGGTTGCCGATTACCACGCCGCCGGAGGGGTAGGTACTGCCGCCCCCCGAGGCAGCCACAACGCCGGTGGGCGGGGCCGGGGTGCCGTAGACGCCCAGTCCCAGTCCGCTGCCAATGCTCGCCTGTTGCTGCAGCGGGGCATGGCCGTGTTGTTGCTGCTGCTGTTGCTGCTGCTGCTGCTGCGGAAGTGACTGCTGCTGCTGCAGTTGCTGCTGCGGAAACGACGCCTGCTGCTGCAGCTGCTGGTGTTGCTGCTGACCGGAAACGAGGCCGCCAGGTGCGGGGCCACCGGAGGAGCCCGACTGCTGCTCACTCGATTCCTGGCGCGAAAGCGAAAAACGTCGGTTGCCCAGGCCCAAACTCGAGATGCCACTTGTTACATATTGCTGCATGGAGCTGAGGAAACTCATGGCGGCATCTGGCTCTCTTATCGCTGGCGTAATTGGCTCAAGTTGTTGGCTCGACGTCTATTTGTGAAATTAATCACTTGGAAAGTTGCGCCCGGGATTTGCTTTGCCTACCTGATTCGTTATGTTTTTACCCGATTATAAATTGGTCCAGACACTCACTTTGTATTCTGGCTTATCAAGGCTCTGCAAGGATAAGAAGGAAACGAGAAATGTTTGTTCAAGGTACAACTTCTGTAATCCGTTGGAGAATTGTTTTCTGCTATTTTTGGCATTAATTGAATTCCCGACCCGGACTTAAGCCGATGCCAAAGATGGGGAATTATGTGTATAGTATGTGTATGTATGTAAGCATTTTCGTGTTCAGAGATTGAAAGCAATTACAACACACAAAAGTCAGTTGAGAGGCCCTTAATTTGCCTTTTAGCCGTAGCATACTTTGCAGCGCTGTAAATTCAGCGGAGCCAAACAAAAAATTAATTAAGCCAACTTGTTTGGCACTTTTATAGTCAATGCATTCTGGGATTCTCTGGCTCTGATTCCCCTAGATTTTTCCCAAACCCCCCACCAACATTATATTTGTCTTTGATTTGTTTCGTCAGCACTTTTGTTGACTTGCCGCTCCAACTCCTGTTTGCTTAGCCAAATTTTGTACAAATATCGAGGGGTAAAAAAGCGTTTGCATTTAGGCATTGGTTGAGTCCATGTCTATCTATACAGCGATTGATTGGAGGACAGTCCTTTTGCTCACTTAAAGGCACGGCTCTTAATTAAATTTCTTTTGAAGTACGCCCCGATTCCGCTGTCCTAATTAACGTTTAATCAGCTGAGCCTAATGAGCCATTTTTGGGTTCATGGCTAATCGATCTGCAAGAATAATTGGGCCACACACATACACCCAGCTACCTTAGTTGTCCTGGTCCATAAATTAGCCCCCAAAATACTAATAATAATAATTATACGACCAAAAATAACCGCTGGACTAAGCAGAAAAGTAGTTAATTAATTAGTTTGTCAGGTTTGGCTCCCATTCATGGATGAGCAAATCGGCAGGCAAAAATGAAATTGCAAATTGAACCCCAGTTTTGGTCCTGGTTTCACTGGCCATTCAAACGTGACCGGCTTAGTTGTCCATCTTTCCGTTCGCTAAATTCACCATGGAAATATAGCCGGATGAAGGCTCTTAGACATTGGAAAATAAATAAACAACTTTGTTAATTATAAAGTCCTATATTTACAAATCATTCCACAGATGTTATTTTTCAGAACACAAAAGTAATTTCTCCCTTTTTAATGCTATCATTACTCCCATATCTATCCAGATAATGTTATGACAAGGTTTTATTGAGATCAATAACATTTTACCGACTAACTGGTGTTAAGCTTGCCCCAAACAAAATGCTTGACAACTGTCAACCTGTTTACTGTCGTCATACGAATAAAACTGATTAAATTCACAATAGTGCAGTTAAGTACTCTCAGGTAGAACGAATGGTATTATGTGCTGTTCTGAGTGGATTTAAATGCCATAAAAGCAATGCAGGACTGGCTGAGCCAGGGTCAGGAAATGTCCTTTAATGGCCAGCAGTCATAGCAACTGGAACTACAGTTGGCAAACAATTCGCAACCAGCAAAAACAATGGCCAAAACAACGATGATTGCGATGTGTAAGCCATTGCGTTCGTGGGCGTAATCAGCGCATTCATGCATGGTGCTCACTCCCTGTCTCACTCTGCCACCTATTTCCCTCTCTTTCTGCCACCTATTCCCCTCTCTCTCTCTCTCTCTCTCTAGTCAGCTTTAGCTTCCGCATGTTATACCGCTTACTGGTGGCGCCATAATTAGCGGACTCCGAAAATAATTTGCAAACCATTTCGGCTATCTTGTTGTATGTGTGGCTCGTTTTATTTGGTTTTTGTTTTGCTTTGGAAAATGCTAAAAATAAATCAACCGACACACAAAAGTTGATTTATATGGTGCACGTAAATTTGCCATTAAGCGACAGACAAATGTATTGCAATTAAATGAAATGGAAGCGGTGCCACAATAGCAACAGCTGCCCACCACCTAAGTATTTGTTCTGTGTGGGTGTGTGCGGGAAGTATAAATACGCAGCCAACTTAGACTTTAATTAAGATTAATTAGTCGCTGGCCAAGCCAGGCTGCAGAAAGTAACATGTGTGTGGGTGGGTTAAATACACAGAAATTTCAGATATAAAGTTTTTGATTTATTTTTTTTTATCCGTGACAAATGTTTCGGATATCTTACTTTGGTTTAGGAAGTAATCCTTGAGAAAAGGTTATTTTTAAACCCGTTTTTTTAAATTTTTTAGTTAAATGTTTATTCTTGCTTGCAATTTTGAAAAAGAAAAAATATTTTGTTTCCTTAAGATTGAAAATGTTAATAAAATAAACGTTTAAAACTTTTGTTTCTCACATCGGTAAACAGTAACAAAAAATGGGATGTTATTTAACCCATTTATTTTTATTCTATTGTTTGACATTGAAAACATAATTGTAAATTTAGGGTTCATGATTTGCTAAAAGATTTTTTTAGATTCAAAATTTTGTTACTCTCATTAAAGGTTAAATTAAGAAAATTTACCTGGGCCAATTATTTTGTCAGTGTTCTAATGTATGCCATAAAGGAAGGCCAAGAGCCAGCTCCTACTCGCTGTTGCTTCAATCTATTTAGTTTTTATTAATGGTCGCGCATACGACATGTGGGCCAATGAGGAGGGTGTGTGTGTGTATGTGCGACTGTTTGTGCCGACAGCAACCCTTGTTTGTAAAAGTTTTCCAAGCTAGCGGGGAAAAAAACTAAATTAAATGTGGATTGCACTAATGTGACTTCCCGAATATTCCAAAGAGCTGTCACAACATCGCGCTCTCCATCAACTCGCAGTAATTATCATTTTTTGTGCTTCGAAATGAACTGAGATGAGGGTCTGGCTGACTGTTTCACCATTCAAGTCAATTTTAGACACATTTTGTGAGCTGATTTGGTTACCACGCATAATTTATAAGCATTTCGTATGCCCACCCACCTGTGCAAACAATTCTGCGGTAGGAAGTTGCACACCAAAAAATTGCGAAATCCAAATAGAAGGCGGGAAATTGAAAAACAAAATCTTAACAACGGCAAAGATGAATTTGTAATACGCTAACCAAAGCTTAAAAGTTTATAATTCCCCATAAGAAAATATTATTAAAGATTGCCTTGAAGAACCAAATATTTTTGGATATAAATTTAAATTTAGGGTGTTTTAAATTTTAATGTTTCTTTATATACCATATATTGTACAAAAAATATCACAAAGCCACAGCTAAAAATAAGCTTGACAAAAAAACGAGAGTCCCCAAAGGGAAAGGAATTCGCGCACACACAAAAAAAAAAGCAATTGTAAGGCAATTTCAAAGGCAAAATTATTATGTCGCTTTATGTCTTTTTTTTTTACCGAAAGCCAAGTTTTCCCAGACCACGGGCAGATGAATGTGTTGCGGGGTAAATTCAGGATGTAATGGTGGTGGAAATGCGGATTTTAGGGTGCACGGTGGTACGTGAAAATGACAAAGCAGCTGCTCAACAACAAACGGCAACGCATGCTCTGGCATAAAATTTATTTTCCCTCCTTTCCCGACATGATATGTGGCTTTAAATATCTGCAAAAAAAAAAAGGGAAGGGAATGAAAGAAAAGCCAGCAAACCGTCAAAAAAGCAGAGAAAGAACTCGTTTACATTGCGGCAGATATTCCAGATTCGACATCTGAAAAGGCAAAAACCATGGCCAGGGGTTTCGGCCCTAAAAACTGAGCCAAACAAATGTGCGGCATTCAAATGTCTTTCTTAGTTGAGCGTTTTGTGTGCGTGGGCGTGGCAAAACATAAATTACTTTACGCACGGGCTGCCATCCAAAATTCAGAGAGTGAAACGGCCTAAAACATAAAGCAATTGTAACCAAATAAAAATGAATTGCCACCGGCAACTTTGGCAACCAGTCATGTTAATAAGAACCAATATTGGTAATAATCTTGGCCAAGACAGCATTAACAATTGCCACTAGCTACCACACTGTGCTACAAAGTTATTTAATGGCCGAACCAAAATTGTGTATATACTCAAAAAAAAAAAAACGGTTTTTAGATAATGATAATTTGAAAACATAAAATAAATTATTAATTCAACAAAATTCTTTTAAAATTATGAATGTTAAGTTTTTCTTATGAGATGAAGTAGCTTTATCTTAAAGCAGTTGAACAGCTAAGTCAAGATTTTATATTTTATTTTTCTACCAAAGTGTTTAGAGGGTAGACTTTTTATAGGTACTATAGAACCTGTGGCATAGTGCTGCCTGGCAAAGGGAGTGTCAATAACGCAGCCATAGAAACCGAAAGCTGATGCGATAAGCATGAATTGCGTTAAACATGATGCGGAAAAATTGCATCTACCGCAAAACCAGGGAATGGGACTTAGTGGCCGCCCACAGGGATTTCTCGTTTTTCCGCTCCATCGGTATTAGCATCATCATCGTCATCATCACCATAAATCACAAAAGTGCAGCATGTGCAACGCCATCCACACTTTCCATTCGCCGTTCTTTGTTTGCTTTGGCAATTTGTAGTCAGCATGTTGCCGGGCCGAAAAGCAAAGACTCTAGTTCTCTAGATCTCTAGTTCTCTGTCAAATGCAATAAACCAGAGATCCTTTTGTGTGGGCCACTACATGATGCCGGGGCAAGAATGGCTGACCAGGACACAATGGGCCATGAGTAATGTGGCCCGAGCATGCAAAAGTGCCGAACTGAATGCTCTTAAGAAGGAGATGTTGCCTTTGATAAATGCGCCCAAGAAGGGTCACCTGCCTTGTGCAGCTGTCTGGTAAATTGCTTAATTTGTTAAAGCACAAACAGGGCACAAGGACACAAACACTTACGAAACAGCTTACGCACAAGGGACACCATGGCGTATGGGCAATTTGCCCAAATGAAACACAAATTCAATTAACTTGCTGGATTTGAGGCTATTAATTACAAGGGTTGACTTCAAAAATGATGCATTTATGGCAGCTGCAACAAATACCCATTGATTAATTTACCAGCAGAGTTCCTACATCAAGGGTAAGTCCTTTCGAGAATCCTTCTAATTAGCCAGCTAAGAAGGAAAATCAACATACGACTTTTTACTCGAGATTTGAGTGCTCCAAAACTTTGCCAAAAGTTAAATGCAAGGTGTTTTTGTGTGCGCCAGTAGAGAGCTAATTAAATATTGCTCGGATTCCAATCAAAATTTCCATATAAAAGGGTGAGTTTTACCACTCCTGCTCCATTGTATATGGGCCCTATGGAATGTCCAATTAAAACTATCAAATTACGTATACGCCTAGCGAGGCGTAACCAGGCTGCCTAATTAGACGCAGGTCTTGAACAACTTTTCAATATGCTTTCTGTCAAATAATACACAAAAAAAAATTTTAAATTTTATTTTGTAACACTCCTTAAGTTATTTTAAATCCTGTATATGTAACAAAATATTTAAAAAAATACATTTTGCTGGAACAAAAATATATATTTTTCATGTTTTAAAATATTTGAAAAATGTTTGAAAAATGTTTTACTTCTAAATTTCGTAATATTCACTTCAAATAAAAAAGATTTACGAATAAATAAATAAATTCATTAATAGATAAATGTAGTAACTTCTTTTAAAATTCTTTAAAAATTAAAGACATTTTTGATTTAAATTATCTTTTTATGAAATTTTCGTCGGATTAAGATGAAAATACTATTGTATGACTTCAAACAATACCCTTAATTTCTTTCTCTGTCCTCACACTCTTAAAAGACACCAGATCCGTTCGGAGACTATATTTGCGGTGGCGCAAAAATGTTTTCGGCAATAAGGAATGTCGCACAGGAAATTGGAGGCGCGTCACACACACTCGCATGCATAATTAATGTGCTTTGTATGGGAGGATGTGTGTGTGTGAGTGTGTGTTATTTGGCCTAATTGTGAAGTGTGGCCAGCCACCAAGTGGGTGAGACACACAGGCCGAGTCAACGTTTAATTGTCGCCTTTGACATTGCAACAATTTCAGAGTGGCTGCCGCTCGAACACCCCCACCACAGAGTCTTTGGCCGCATTAATTGCAAATTCCAAGCATGCCTGGCTCATTTAAAATCGATGGCCAACTTGCGCCTGTTGTTGGTACTTGTTTTCGCCCAAAACTAAGTACAAACTTTCGATCAACTCTTTATGCTGTTAATTAATGCATGGATTGGCAGAATACTGCGAGCTACTGGCCAGGCCTGCTTCTATTAGATATAAATTTTTAATGAGATTACTATGATTTCCTTACTACTATAATATTATTTCAATTAACTATGTAACTATTCAACATTGTTTAAAGAATTCTGTTTTATTTTAAGGTTTTGTGTTAATTGCAATTTAAGTCTCGTAGCTTAAACATTATCCTTTTTTTTCTGTCTGTTAGAGATTTCCAAATGTTTCATTGTATTTCGAAATAACTGGTCGTTAAAGCCTTGATACCTGCGATACCTCTTGCTCTTTACTTTCCCTTACCTCTTGGCTGTGCGCGCTGAACTTGAAAGTCACCTTGCCTTTGCCATCGTTTGATGCGTTTTTTGACGCCAATCATAGCCACGGGGAGTGCTAATGGTTCGGATGGATGGAAAACTCCCCGAACAACGTGGCGTATGTGTGTGCTTCTAGGGGCGCTTTGTTTGGCTCTGACATGTCAAACAGCAAACAACAAAGGCGGGGGCCAAAGAAGACATTGCAACAGCAGCTTTCAGAGCTCAACATTGTTGCAAATTACAAGTAAATCCAAAACGGCTCAATGCACAACATCTCCTCGGTTGGCGGCAGAAGCGGAGGCGGAAGGGGGCGTGGTAGACTGTGGGGATGAGACGAAGATGGGTTATGGTTCTGCCAGACGTTCAATGTTTCCAACTCGTTGGCTCTCGCTCGGCTTTAAGTTCATTTCTACTGGGTTAGCAGAGGACCATCATAAAAATTGCTTTTCAGCTTCTGTTATGTTCAGTATTTTTTCTCCATTGGCCTTTATGCCGACCGGTTTTATTGTTTGCTTTCATTGCGCTTCGCATCTCCACTTTTACAAAGTCTGCAATTAAGGGCGCCGCAGCTTATTTACTGACTTCACCGGCATACGCGGCGTATGCACACGTTCTGGGCGGCAATGAAAATGTTTTCTTGTACTGCATATTCACGCTTTTGTTTGCTTAAATGCTCGGTAATTAAAACGTGCTAGGGCCAGTTGCTCTGCAAAAGTACAGGATGGTATTTCTGCATACAACACGGAATTTTTGTTAAGGTCAGGTGCATTCCAGCTTGGCTTAAATAGGAAACGCGTTTCAAAACAATGTTTGGCTTACATTCCAGAGTGGGAAACTATTTCAATCATCTAATTTGGCCCTACAAACTTTATAAATGGTTTGAAATGAAAAATATTTTGAAACTCAAAGAGAGTTAAGTTTAATGGGTTTTCTTTAAACCTATTATTTCCTTTACTATCGGGCATTAAAAGATAAAATACCTTGTCTATTGCTTTGTTTGCTTGATTTGTTTTAAATTTGATTTCCCAGAATTAAAGACTGTAATGCTCTTGTTAAAATTTGCGCTACCATTTCTGCGACAAAACCATTAGCCGATTGGCTGCGAAATTCCGCTTAAAACGGGGCTTGGTTCGTGCCCAAGTAATCTGTATTTCATTTCTTTCTTTTTTATGATTTATTTTCGTTAAGGACCCTTTCTTTTTTTATCGTCCGTCCTCATATACATTTTTCATTATTCTGTATGCTGCCGCATATATATTGGCCATGTATTTTTATGTGACGAAATGCCTGATGGCATTCGGTTGCCACGGCGATGGCAACAGAACGTTAAGCTGGATTAGGACCGCCGCTTTGCGCTTTTGTTTTTCGAATGTCGTCAACATCATCAACAAGGTGACATAAGAGCAGTGAACAAATAAATAAAAAAGGCAACAAGATTGTGACGCCCATCCCACAGACGTTTGCACATCTTAACGTGGCTATATTTTGCATATGGCTTTAATGGCGGCTTAGCGGCGTAAAAATAGCAAAAGTCGCTAAAACGAGGGCGCTGGTGGTTGTTCAGGGGGAACAAGCCCAAGACAAAGAAGATTCGCGCACAAAGTAGCTCTTGTCCCGACAGCATTGTTGTCTGGATGCCACACGCTGCTCGAGGCTGCCAAAATGCGCAGAAAACTTTGAGCCAAAGCCGATGGAAAGTTGCTGAGTAGGCAGGGAAAATGGGTTAAGAAGCAATTGCTACTGTCGGCTGAGCAAAGTTTTTAATTAAAATAACCGAGCAATAAAACAGCGCAACAGAATAAGGGTGTGGTATATAGGGAGCCATGTTAAATGGCAAATTAGCAGCGACAATTTCTCCTGGTCACATGCATAAAGTATACGCCATGATAGCCCAGTCCTCCAACGCAATTAAAATATAACAACACCCCAACGCAATTCGTTTGCTATTTGTTATTTTCTTTCCCCACCAAACGCTCTCTGAATATTTATTGTAGCAAACAAAGGTCAATGCTTTGGCCTTGAACCCTTTGTCCTTCTCCTCTATCAAAGAGACCACTTGAAGGTCTAAAATTTGCCTAGGTTTTACGCTTGGTCAGACAATACCTAAACAGCATGGGCTCATTAAAAAAACATAAATCAAACCGCACTGGCGGACTGCAGCTAAAAGCTATCCCTATTTTTCTTGCATAATGAAAATGGTCCAAGTGAAAAAGAATTCTAAAGTAAATTGAAATTGCCCGAGTAAACTTGGATTTGTGCGGAGAACGACATTAAAAGTAAAAAATTCACAGCTTGTCGGGGGTATGAGTATGAAAAGAAAAGAAAAGGCAAACTGTGATGATGCGTTGGCGTGCGGTTCGCAGCTCTGCAGCAAGATTGATTGATGACATGACGTCAATTTGCCCGAGCCACTCAGTCTCTGGCGAAGTGGAGTCCTTCGAGTCCCTCGAGTCCCCCGAGTCCCCCGAGTCCCCACCACTTCCAGCTCCAAGTATGCAAAAGAACCCAGTGGCCAACCAGTATGGGCGTGACCAGAGACATGGGCCCGACATTGGCGATGACAATGAAAAGACAATGAAAAAGACATTAAAACTGCGGTCTGACCAGGGAAAAAATTGTATCATTCTGGGCGGGATGAGGGATGATGTGCCACTCGGGGGCGTTCCTGTGGTGCATGTTATGGTTTGTTTGTGGGCGTGGCAGTTGGAAATAATAATAAACACAACGCAAAAGCCCACCAAGCAAACGAGGTCTAGGTGTTGTTTTAATGGCGCATATCGAAAAAACGATAGGACCATAGAGAAAAAACTGTAAATAGAATAAACGAAACGCTTTTTTTTTAAATGCTGGACAAAATAATTTATTGGATGTTCTCTTGGTGAAAGAGTTATTATTGTAGAGAAATTGAAAACAATTTAAATCTCAATCATCATTGTTTTTTTTTTATTTTGAAACTGTTATTTATTACAATTTACGACAATTATTATTTAAAAAAATTGTAAAGTGATGAAAGTCATCAAGAAACCTAAAATTTCTTGTATAACCATTAAATAATTTACAAAAAAATTAACGTTATGCTTTTAAATTCCCTCTATAATAAAATAATTTGACCAGACTTTGTCATTTTCCTGTCTATTGGCAGCAATCAAAATAATAACGACAACTTTGGTGTTTATTATCTGCCTCGGCTAACGTTATGCATGATTAATAAAGTTGTTATTGTTGTTTACCACTTTTCGTCCAGGGTCTGCCATGAAAATTATGCATAATTGGTGTCACTGCCTCACACCCACACAGGACTCAAATCCCGGAGAGCATCGCACCCAAGCGGTGGCTACCTTAATTTAAAACAAAAACAGTTAAGAGGAGAACAGACACTTTCCCGGGGGTGTTTAATGAACATTTCCCAGCACACACACACACCTTGAAAATTATGCAAAAATAAATTAAAGTTTCATGCGGGCCAGCCGGCTACTGCAGTGGTTCGGTGGGCTTCTCCAGCAGGACGAGAATGGACATTAAATGAGAAATAAAAACAGAGGAATAAAAATGAAATTTTAAACACATACCGAAGGCGCAAACAAGTCGATGGCAATAGAAATGGAGCATCATCAGCGCAACAGCCTGTGTCGTGTTGTTATGGCGATGTCCTTGCTGGGGGAATCCTTGCCTACTCCATCATGTTGGCATGCCGGGCACGTCCTCTAATGCTGCGACTGCAAAGATAAAAACCAAGATATAAAGCATAAAAATCGGCCCGGCAATTACTACAAGTGATGGCTTTCTAATTTAGGGCTTAATTTGTGTGGATTTAAGGCGCGGCGCGGCAGCAAATGTTTTTTAAGCCAAGCCATCAGGTTGTGCCGAGATACAAGATACAGGTTAGAAATTCGCAACACTTTATGGGCGCCCAGGCAGACTGCCAGGGAAAAACCGTCCAAAAATACGGTGGGCCCTCGAGCACGTTACGTATACGCCCCCAATGACATGTACATAAATTTAATGCTAGAAACGCTCGACACGACTCGACCCTGTCTGTGGATCCGTTTTCGTGGGTGTTATTTTCGTCCCTTTTTTAGCCAGGCACCTATAAACACACACACACACACCCGCTCTCACACACACCGTCTCAGTCGTTGTCGTCGGCGTAACATTTCCGCTTTCGTTGCATGAGTATCCGTTTCCGTTTTCTGAGTCCACGCACTTAGCTTTGTCCGCCATTTGTGTTCAAAAATAAAGTAAATTAGAGTGCGAAACTCCAGTTCGTTTTTTATACCATTAATTGTGTTTGCCTGTTTTAGAGTGGGGGTGCTACTTTCAGGACTTCTTGTTTGATTGCCTTGATAGGAAATGGTAGTCTGGAATGTGATTGGGGGATTGGCGAGATTGGAATTTGGTGATTTGACGATTGGACGTTTGACTAGAGCGACGGCAAATTGTTTAAATGCCCAACCAAATTCCCAGGCAATAGAGATTTATTCATTTCCATTAGGCGTTCAGCGTGCCACTTTAAAACAATTGGGCAAAATTAAATCATAAATTTCATACGTTCCGTAAATGAATTCATCTCCATTAGAAATTTAATCTTGTTCTAATTGGAATGAAAAGGAATTGGATTTCATAAGGCAAATTGCTCTCTTAAAATATTCAAACAATAGAGATTTATTAATTTTCATTATGATTTAGGCTTTCAATTTTTAATCTAATGAAGAAAAATATTTATGCAATCAATTTAAGACCATTTTATTGTTGTGAAAACCAAAGTTGTGAATAACAAAAAACATATTTTTAAAGTAATAAGTTTGGGGTTTAGACTCTTTAGACTTTTTGAAATTGACACATAAAAACAGGTTTATCTTTTTAGTAATTTAACAAAACCAAATAAAGAATTTCGAAAAGCTTAAAAAGTAATTCCTTTTCTTTCGATTAAAGGAAAAGTAAGAAAAACAATTCGCATCACTGCATCTTTACACATTAAAGCGATGGACTGAAATAAGCTCAAGGAATTGGAAAACACCGATAATCAATTTAAGTCAGTTAATTAATTTACTTTCCCAAGTCAAATCAAGAATCAACAAAAGCATGCTCTGTGAATATAGATGGCCAAGCTGTGCTGTCTGAATATCCTTTTAATGTTCCCATCACAATGCTATCAGAGTCCGGACTTAAAACTAGTTGTCCTTGGTGAGAAGCGTTTTGAATTTGCAACTGAAAGTCAAATCAAAGCCACAGGCAGAGCTTCCATGACACCAAACACAAATGCACGCCAACAATGCGTTTTGCTGTTGCTGCTGCTGTGGATGTTGCTGCTTTGTGTGTTGCTGCTGTGGATGTTGCTGTTGGACCAGGCAATTGCACATGCCAAAGCGAATGTGGAACGGGAGAAGAAGCCCTGCAGAACAGCCAACCTGCAGGGTGGCTAAAATAGATAGCCCGTTGACCATCTGCTCCTCTGATCCTGAATCCTGGGGGTTTTTCGGGGCCACAGGAGGAGCCGCAGCAACAATGCAAATGGAAATGTGCAACGCAGCGCGGCACACAAAGCCACGCTCCAAAGCGACAGGACTGTCAAAGTGACGACCGTCCTTTTGCTGGCCTGCCTTTTCGACGATGCCATCGCCATCGCCATCGCCATTGCCATCGCCGATGGCCATGTGCCACTGCCAGCTGTATTTGCACTAAAAGCTTTTGTTAATGGTTGCGTCAATATTTTGCCATGCTTTAATAACACTGAGAACGACGGCGAAACCGGAGAACGGAAATCGGAAAATCGGGAAATGGGAAAAAAAGAATGCGAAGCCACAAAACACTAAATTCACTTTCTGCATTTGACGAATGGAATCGAATACAAATATGAATGTTAACCAAGCCGAAAAAAAGAGAAACAGAAAAACCACATAAATTCATTTGCCATAGTAACCCTTTTTCCAGGGTCGTACATACATTTTCGGCAACATCTAACCTCTCGCACTCCGCCTGAGCCAGCATTCACACAATACAAACATTTCACGTGCAATCATCGCACATACGGCCGGGTAACATTCGCACATACATATTGTAGCAGCCGGATGGTCGGGCTTTTGGCATTTCGGGCACGTAAAACATCAACGCATAAATACAAAAAAAACACATGCAAGTTGAAGCTGTCGAACAGACGGAAAAGAAATGGCGTCCGCCGATCTAAAGACAACACAATGTGCCGCCAATGCTATGCCAAGTCGGATTCTCAAGACGGGTTCCTGGGCTGAACACGTAGCCGGGTGACTGATTGGTCTAAAAGGAAACAGGGATACAGGGATACATGGATGCGAAGTGCATCCGTTTGGAACTGGTTCGCAACTCCAGGGAACAAGCGATTGCGGAATCATTGAACTGGAGAACAGATTGAAATTACAGCGCTTAGGGTTTCAGAGAGTAGTTTTTCTAGATCAGGTTCATTTTGGACGTTTAAAAAAGAAAAAAAAAAAAAGTATTGGAATTATTAAAAAAAAAACACAATTCGAATATTTATGTAAAGCAAACTAAGTGTATATAGCTGAAAGAAAATACCTTTCTGCTTGTAGAAAGTCTTAGTATTCAGAGTTGGACTTCCCTTAATAAAAAATATATAATAATTTTAGTAGTATGCCAATTTCTATTACTAAACTAAGGCCGGAGAAATCTCTTGGCAAATCCTCTTACACATTTTCCATTCCACCTGTTTTACTTTGGCCTTTGCAGGCCTATTGCATATGTCAATATTTAGATCAGCTTCTTGGGCTTTCCTTTGTTGGCTATTCTCTTTAGCCGGCTTTCTCTTTTATACTTGTTTCGTGTGTTTGCCACGCTCTAGGAAAATTCAATTTGTTATAATTTGAAAATTTCATTTTTCGTTATGAAAATGCCTCGATAAGCCACAGACGAATGCCTGAAAAATAAAAGAAATGCCCCCACATGACCAGGCCCAAAATAAAAAAAAATAACATGGTTGAGGTGTGGCAGGCTCAAAGGAGTTGGCGCCGCAGAAAAGCAATTTGTGGCAGCTTAATGTCAATACGATTCATCCACGGTTTCTCGGTTATGGCAAACGGCATTAGTTGTTGCCACCAAGTGGGTTACGGTCGCCTATATGCCGAAGGCTATAAATAGAGCGGCACGTCTCGGTTATTTTTAGCCTCCGGTGTGGGCAGAAAGGGCGTGTCCTTGCCTCAGGTTGAGCCATAAAAATAAAGTTCTGTTTGGGCAGCTAAAAACAAATTGCAAACAATAAAGCCAGCGCTGGAAGGCCCTCCGACACATGTCTTTCGGACTCCCCCCAATCAGGTGCCAAAAACTTCAGAGTCCTGGGCCCTGGCAAATTGTCAATGGAATCGCCCTTTGGGAAAGATGTTGTTCACTTCTCCCCTATCGATTGTTTTTACCTTCAGCCAAGTTTTTCGCATTTGCTTTCGTTAATGGCGCGCCTGTTGTTGTTTCGGACATTGATTCGGGCATCCAATATGAGTCGTGTTCTTTGTTTTAGTCGCTCCTGCTAATTTAATGAAATTCGATTTCATTGTCTGCCACACTCTCACAAATGACCGTCATAAGTTTTCCCAACATTCGCCCAACAAATATTATTAGTATAAATCCTTGTTATTGCTTTCAGTACTGTGCATCATGGCGTATGATTAATGTGTACAAATCGCATTAAAGCCTTTCTGGAAAATGCCTCCGACCTGCGAATAAAACCTAATCCAGTGCTGGCTTTATATGGGCTCCGGACCTCTATCTGCCGCATAAAAATATACGATTATTATTAGGATTGTGATGTGCACAATTGCGAGCAACAACAATAGTTCTGGATGTTTCAGGAAATTTTAGCTCAATAACTCAATCAGATTTCGAGACAGCAAATACACACAAACACGGGAGGAAAGAAACATTTTGATGCATTGCCTGGGTCAAATAAAATACAACATCCAATAGATATATCAAAGGGACTGAAAATGTACTGGGAAGTGGATGAAGAAGTGGTTTCTGATACCCTCATTGAAGTAACATCAACAGAAAAATTATAAGTTGATAAAAAGCCATGTTAACTGATTAGCTAGTTTACAAGTTTATAATCATTTATGCATAAAATAGAAATAATATAAGCAGAAGGAAAGAAAGTTTCTTAGAAAGTTTCACACTTTAGTTCAGCAAATTTCCAAGACTTTAAACTTGAAAAACTTTTACTTTCAACTCGTTGGCTTTCCCAGAAACTTTAAGACCATTTTTGGGTGTAAACACGATGCTCCCTAGTGCATAACAAACATCGTAAAAGTCGTGTACTACCCACAGTTAGTGTAATAAAACCGTGCTTCCCCAGTTCGACCTTAGCCCACACCACGTATATATTACAAAATCGATGAATCAAAGTAAATTACCAGAAATAAATGAGATAAAATATGTGTAAGCGAGGTTGCTACCTGCAAAAGTGGGGGGTCGGTAGCTTGGTGAGCTGGTCAGCATTTCCGTTGCTATATAGCAAGTTGGCAGCTTGGGGGTTTTTTGATTTAGCTAAGCCAAACGCGGCACTGGATAAGCCCGAGGACGACTAGCTGACCTGGAAGCAACCACAGCGGTAATCGGAGGGGCTTGCCCCCGATGTTAAGCTCTCCAGCGGTTGCTAAATGCCACTAAAAATGGTGTGGTATCACACGTTACTCAAACGCACACATCAAGCACACACACAGACACACACAAGCCGCAGGAAATTGAAAAAGTTGTATATGCCAGACTTCCGTTTCAGCTGCTTTCCAGCGTGAGTTGAGTGCGCTCACTAATTTAATAAGGCAACGCGACGACGTGGCCACTTTTTACTGCCAGATATAAAGCAAAAAAAATAATACACAAAAAAATAACCTCAGATAGTTATCATTATATCTTTCTAGATTTTTGAAATATTAAATTTACATTTTATTTAATCCATTGTGATTGCCACTGAAATCATTAAGGATTTGAAAATGTCGGTTGGATATAATTCAAAAAACCACATTAAGTTTTTTAGTGCATACTTTTAAACACTTTTTAAAAGGATTTCAAAGCCCCTTTTTCATCATTTCTTGAAACGCCTACTTACTTATCGTGTTTTTTTCATCTAAGCTAAAGTAGGTATCAGAAAAATTGTAAATTTTGTTCAGTGCACTTAGGGCCACACACGGACGCACAACCGCGGTCACATATGCAGGTTACACCCCAGTCCCCAAATTGCCATTCTATTCTTCGTTACGTTCTTTTGTTGCTCTCTAAACTTGTTCGTCAGAGTAATCATATAAATATTCTTTTGAAAGTGTGTTAGTTTGGGTGTATGTGTATAGTATGTGTGTGAGGTCTGAGTGAGTGCGTGCCAAAAAACTTTTGCGTGTTGGGTGTTTATTAAAAACTTGGCTTCCTTTTCCCCGCGCACTTTACTGCGTATTTTATGTACAATACATAAATATTACTTTTGTCTGGCCAGAAAAGTGAAATTCACGGTCATTTGCCATTGTGTTTGCGCTTGAATTGAGTTTCTTTGAATTTAATAAATCTGTTATTCCCGTTTTTAACCTTTTACCGAAGTTCTCGGAAAACGGAGTTCCGGAACACCTTTAAATGCAATTTGCTTATTTCCGTTGTGACTTTAATGAGTTTAGGAAACACCCTGGAGCGATGGTAGTCAGACAGGCCTAGTGAGCTTATTGTTTTGCCAGGACCCTGGGGCAGGACTTTAACACTTGGAAAAATTATTTTTGAAACAAAACGGTACAAATTATATGATACTTTTAAGATAACTTTAAGAGAGTAAAATATGCCATTAAATACAGATGAATGTTCAGTTAAGATAAAATATAGTACTTAATATAATTATAAATAATTCTTAAAGAAATTTAAAATAAGAAATTTTAGAAAAATTTTTTCGCAAGAAGTTTCCTTTTAAAATATTTAATTTCAGCCCAAGATAACTTAATATTGAGTCGGGAAATTTATTTTCTTTTTAGTTATTAAGATGCCAACATTTCCACTGAAGACTTTTTTTCACTGTATCGACTTTGGGGACTTTAAGCAGCTGGGGAGTGGGGTCCCTGCGGGCAGAGTCCACTTATGCACACATCATTATTATTATGTGCCCCAGTTCGAGCTGCCCAGTGGAGCGCTGGCTCCTTGCTGTTTAATTTATCGCCCAACCGGTTAAATATGTTTACTTTGCTCGCTCCTTTGGCTCGACTCCGCCGCTTCAACGCTGCCTGCTCTATTATGGGCATAATAAACTCATTAAAATGCAGCACGCTGCTGGACAACTGGCGGGCTGTCAACGGTCGGTCCATAGTTCGTATGGCAGAGGGGTCCGCCTTGACGATTCTCGTGTGGTTGGTTTGCATACGCACCGTTGGCCCACGGCGATGCCTGGTCAAAAGGCGTCTCCCCTTTCAGCTGCGCTGTGTGTTTATATCTGATGGGCGTAAGCCTCGTTCCCTGGCGGCAAAGTGGGTCAATGTGCTGTGAACTGATTAGTGTCAGTCTAGTGCCAGTGGCTCGTTTCCTGGCCACAACCTGATCAAGGGCTTTAAGCCACCAGCACCTCCACCGCCATTCGGCGGTTTCTGAAATTTTGGCCAGCCTCATCACGTTCCTTAAAGCCATATGTCCGCCGGGCAGATTCCGCAGACATTGTGCATAAATGGGGCAACAAAATCGATAAGGACATTGCGGTATGGAGGCGGGATAGGCTCGTAAATTATGCCACGCCCCTGCCATAACGAGGCCAATAATTCAGGGAATAATTCCCGCCACATTTTCTCTTCTGATTTCTCATTTTGCCTGCCGGTTTGTTGCTTTCTCTGCATGATTATTTCCTTGTTGATGTTTTTGGGCCTTAGGCCGTTGGGTTTTATGTGTTATTTTTCCCTTTTTTATATGCAGAGAGAGATAGCATTTCAAAAATGGGGGTAAGCAAACGTGTTTTTAGGCAGTTTTCATCGTATTTTTAATAGCAAACCGTTTCCTTAATTTAAACAATAACTTTTACTTTTCAAATGATATACATTTAATGTATTTTAATACATTAAGTATGAATCCATTATTATTTGGTTAACCAATTTATATATTTTTTGCATCCAACAGAATTGCTTGGGTTCTAAAAAACATATTAATTTATCTATTATTTTATCATCTATACATTTTTCTCCGTGTAAATAAAAATAAGGCTGTTTATGTTTATGACTATTTCTGGACCAATCCGCCAGCAACATAAAAACTTGCAAATTCAATATTTGTATCCCTTGATTTTTCGAACAAATTTTGTTTGGCAACTTCATTTCGGCGTTTATTGACAGCGACAACTGACAAACAATGAATGACAAACGGTCGCCCAACAGAGGCAGGCAAAAACAGGCCAAACAGCAGCAACACGCTGTAACTTTTTATCAAGTTATTAACTTATCTAATTCGATTATGGCCCTAAGCGGGTGTCTGTGTGTGTGCCTGTTTGTCTGTGTGTGTGTATTTGTGTGTGTGTGTAGCAGGTCTTGGATGTACTGACGGCAGCCTTGTTCGTGTCAAAAGCACCGGCAATGGCAATGGCAATGGCAGTGGCAACGTTTACGTAGCAAGCAATTCAATTAGAAATGCGGTAGCAGCAGCAGAAACAAAAACAGCACACCAGCAACACTAACAACAGTCAAAATGGCTGCCTAGACAAACAGAGAAAATGAAAAGGACAAAGGCCAGAGGAGGGGGTTAGGGGGCAGGGAGAGGGGAAGGGGGATAAGCGCGGAGAAAGGACGACTGACAGACAGGCTCTATCAAAAAATGGTAAGCAACAGACTGGCAGGCAGACAGTCAAGGACAAAGCTCTCGCGACTCGTTTATGCGGAAGCCGGTCTACGATTATCGCTTAAACGGTATGATTATGATTTTCCTAACACAAGATATCTGCCACTTTTCACTCCCAGCACTTACATTTATACTACTTTAATTTTTAGATCCGATAAGAAACGTTTGGATAGCTTAAAAAACTATTTTTCCTTCATTTAACCAAATCCAATTTTAACAAATCATGAACTGCTGATTGTTTTATTTTACTATGCCCAGAGGTTTTATGAAATATCTAAAATTATCAATAAAATTAAACACTTCATCCATGTCATTTTATTTTTTATTCCAGATTATTTAAATTCGTAACCAATTTTAAATTTTTCTAATTGGTTTCTAAACTCTGTTTTTTAAACCACATTAATAATGTTTTTATTTGTCTAACACGACAAACAAAGCATACATTTTTAAATATGGTTGTTACAAACTAAATGCTAAATAATAAATGCCTTCGATCAATAATATCCCAAATGAACCGTACAAACATCCCGAAAAACACATGCTCTATAATGGATTACCATTTGCCTACTTTGAAATATGCCATCTAAATGAGCAATCTCCCGCATTCCACATTGAGATTTACAAATTACCAAAACACAATTCTCATGCACAAACAACACATTCAAGGGAAAATAAATAATATAATGTGTGTTTATCTCTTTCTCGCAACGCTGCCAGAGCTTGTCTATGCCAGTTAAATTTTTATGTTTTTGTTGTCAAAGCCCATTAAACTGTCTTCGTGTTTGGCTCTGGTCCTTTTGCCCCCTTTCGCTCCTGTGCCCATAGGCCTTTCACAAAAAAAATGAAACCAAACAAGGGAAATTGTAGGTAGAAAAAGTTGGCCATTTGTCTGCCGCTTGCTTTTGTCTGCTATAAAGTTTTAACCTTTATGGAGTGGCGCATTTCTGTGGCCTTTTCCAAGCGTAACCAACATTGGGCATATAGTACATAAATATGCAGACGAAAGTATGCATATGCCTAACCTTAAGAAGAAAATTGAATGTCAGCTATAAACAAGTAGAAAGTCAGATTAAGGCTGTTGCTAGAGAGTTATGATACAGAAAATTGTCGTTTTAAGTCTAGAAACACATTAATTTTCTACCCAATGTCTAGACAAGTAGAAAATGTTAGTTCACGGGAATTTCTAAGTAGAAAATGTTAGTTCACAGGAATTTCTAAAGGATAGTCATTGATTTCAGAAGCCTCTGTTAAGATTTACATTTCATTTAAATAACAAATGTTGTTTTTTCTTGCTTGTATAGAGTGTGATTAAGTTTATAATTATGTTGTTTTGATATGGAAAATTTGGAATTATGCCAGGATAAAGATAAATTGAGAGAAATGAGTTAAATTTGTTAAGAAGTATTTATCTCAGATTTATCTTGACGTTAAGTTGATTGATATAACACCGAAAAGCGATTACTTTTAGCAATAATGAGCATTTTAATGACAAAACCTTTTGACTCGGCTCCAGTTTGTTGAATTAACAATGGCCTTTTCGGATGCTTGCTTTTTTAATGACATTCCTTTGTCCCGTTCTGGGCAATCGATTTGCCAAGGTCCGACGGCAGAGAGCAACAAAAAAGTGGTCAAAATATGACAAAAACAAGTGTACAGACAATGGACCCCACTCCCTGATCCTTATTCCGCTCCTGTTCCTTCCGCTGACCCATCGAGAGTTTTCCAATCAAACTTGTACTTGGGGCCAACGTTATTGAAAGCAGCTTAATGCGCAAGTAAGCTGTCCGTTATTCCGCAACATGTCCGTGCCACTTGCCACACAGTGTGGGGCCCAACAAAAAGCATTCAAATTTGGCCAGTAGGTGATTGTGATTGCGTTTGGGATTTTTCGGGAGGGTAAGAGGGTCGCTTTTGCTCATGCATTATGCGCATTGTTTGTCAACTTACAAAAGCAACTTTTGTGTTGTTCGAAATTTGGTTATCAACTTGGCAAAAAAGTAACACAGGAGTCTTTCACAACGTTGTCAAGGAGGCGGGGACGCATAAATCACGCAAACAGGACGAAAGGTGCCAGTCCTGTCGTACGTGTAACTGCATAAATATGATTGATTTCGGCCCAACGGCAGGACCTTGTAGGATTCGCAGGCAAAAACAAATTCAATTACCATTGCCAGGGGGCAACGTCTATATCATCGGGCTTTGGCCACAACTTTGGGAACACCATAAATGCCTAAAACGACGCATTGTTGCGCTTGGTTTGTGTCGAAGAAAAGCGAGACAATAGGCCCAGGGCACTGAATGGTAAGCGTTTGGGGGCTCCTCTCCGTCATTGTTATAGCAACAATTTTCTTTTGTAAATTCGCTATAAAAGCGAATAAAACAGACGGAAGCTTAACTCTCCTCCCTCTCACCCACAATGTTCAAAAATATCTGCCACCATTCCACTTAAGCTTTAAACTTAATGTTTGCTAATATAATTAAGCGATTTGGAGATCCTTCACTTCACTCAAGGATTTTTAAATTAATTTCTGTTGTCTTGTTGGTCTCAATTCCCCCTACCACTTTATTTGTTCTCCGCTCGTTTTTCGACTGCTCACACATTACACACCCGCCCCGTTGGCATGACTTTAAGAGCTGCTTGAAATGAATGAATGGAAGCATTTGTGCGTTTTAGTATGCCAAAGCACAAAGCACATTCACTGAAAAAAATATTTATAACATGTTATATTTCAAAACTTTTTACTTGTAATTCTAATTACCATTTACAATTTTTTAACATGCTAATGCTAGTTATTTGTTTACAAAACTTTAGTATCTACCATAATTCAGCATTTTTTAATAAAAATGTTAATTTATATTTACAATTTAAAGTCTTTGGAGTCCCTATATTAAATAAAAATACTTATCTAAGCTCAGACATAAATTACTTATTTAAGCGAACCTTTTTAGAAGAAAACTAAACTATTTATTAAGTATGGCAGTATGTTTTATATTTCACCCTGAATGCACTGCATATTTGATAAATAATCCCAAATTCAGAGCTTTTCCTCCGTGCATTCAAACACACGTACACTATCACCATAACATCGGCAACAACAATGAGCAGCTCATGCAAAATGCAGGAAAATGCTGAATAAATCAGGGGAGATGGCCTAAGGGGAAGGAGGGTCGAGAACTGGCAGCTGCAGGAGCAAATTAAAGACCCCATTGAGCTTTAAGCCGCCGGCTTGGATGGCTAACAGACTCGCCATGTCCTGGCGGCCAAGACATCCTCCGCCGCTGACTGACGACTCTGGCGACTCAGTGACAGCGACAAGGACACCGCCAAGAGTTAACTAAATGCTCGACAGTTGCAACAAACGGCAACCAGAAAGGATGGCGGAGTGGGCGTGGGGGGAGGAAGCCAAGTCCAAGTGAAGAGGCAGCTCTTGGCACAGTGCTTCCGCTGTTGTCATTCGCTTAAAAGTTTATTCCTCGCCTGCCGCTGACAGGCGAAAGGCAAGTTGAGTACTCCTTCGACTTGGCATCCGCCCACTTCCCTCGCATTCTTGGCCCAAAAGCGCCTTGGCCTTATATCCGGTGCCGCAACACTTCCTGTTTACAATTTAAACTAATAAGCAACCAAACGAGGCCGACAACAAGAACTCAGTGGCGGTCCTCGCAGCTAGCATCGCATCGTTTTCAATTTTATATTCTAACGCCCATTTATTTCAGTTTACCCTCTCTTCGGGAGACTGATCTCTTTACATATTCAATAAATTGAAATTGACATTTGGCATTGCAGGGGGTTGCGATGTGATGAATATCCTGTTATAGCCAGACACATATGAATACAGAAGCATCTCTGGGCAGGATAATATTTAACACTTAAGAAAATAAGGCAATGTGAGCATTGGCTATGCATTAAAATTCAGGGCTTAAGAATTTGTGATTGATCACAATTAACGGGGAAACGCCTTTTACAAAGTATGCAAGTAATATAATAAGTTGATTAAATTATCATTTTGTAATATTATTGGTTTTGCACACCTTTGACTTTTTCAGAAAATGAAATTTTTGTTTGGTTTATTTCGGGATGGTAATTTTTTAAGAAAAGTTTTTTTATTATACTGCCCACAACCTTAAAGTATTATTATGAAATATTATAAAACAAATATCTGCAGAATTAATGTCTTTGCTCTTTTTTGCAGTCTTAGTATTCTTTTTCCCCAGTGCTGTATAGCCATCAATATTTGCTATTTGCAGAGCTAGCAAACAGCAATCAGCAAATAGGAATGGAAGAAACTATACCAGCTTGGCTTGAGCACAGGCCAATGACAGCCTGAAATAACTGTAGGTAAAAGCCAGAAGAACGCTACATTAACCCGATGAAACCAATGCAATCCGGGCAATTCATTAGGCTGCAACACTTGAACTAACCGACCCAGCAGCTCAATATTACTTTTTCCACAGCGATTTGTGCACTTTTCAGCCGCCTGTGGGACTTCCACTTGTTGTAACTCAATTAAGTTGAAGGACCAAAAGTGTTGCGCCTGCGAGTGTCAAAGGAACTCGCAAATATTTGCAGATACTCCGCATAAAAAAGGAGCACTGAAAACGTCAGTTCAACAATAAATTACACCGAGCGAAAGGAAAACTTTTTGCCAACTGAAAGGCGCGCACTGGCAGGCCATAAAAATGTTCATTTTGCCTAAGAACTTTCGAGCAGCGGCAGCTATTTTTAATAATTATTATGACCGTGGAGGAGTGGATGACTGGAGAGGATGAGGTGGCTGTCAGTCTGTCAACGTGTTGCTATGAGACGAGGACTGCCAGCCATTGTCCTGGCAGCCTCACAATATTTACGTTATCTCATTTAACACTTGAAAAACTTTTCCACGCACACACTCTTTCGCTTGTGTGTTTGTTCTGTCTGAGTGTTTGCCGCTTTTCCAAGTGGCCATCCCTCGCACTCCAACTTTTCTTTTCCACCCAACTCACCTCCTGTCTGACGGCGCATTTGCACATTAACAGTGTGAAAAATTATGATTGAGCCATAAAACAGTCAGCTGCGCCCAACCAGGTTTACTTAGGTCCTCCGAGGAATTGTCACATGCGTGAGTTCTTCTTGTGTGTACCTTAGGGAGTCCCATCTGCCGTGGAGTCTCATCTTATTTTTTGTATTTCGGGTCTCCGGATAGAAACAAAAGGAAATTTTCACTTTGTCTCGCTTCCGCAGCTTGCATTCCTTGCCGTTTTCCATTTTTCAGCTCTGCTTGAGCGAACAAAGTCAACCGGGCGACGCTTGCTCCCAGAGGAGTCGCAATTAAGCACCGAGCTACCTTCAATTTTACACTTTGTTTTTCTACCCTTTTTTTTCGTGTGCACAGAGAAAAACATAACTGCGTCAGTGCCATCTTGCCATTTCCAATTAGGAGAATCATATCAATAGAAAATATTGATATAAGAGGTAATGAAAAGATGAGATCTATCACTGGTTCTTAAGTGGTTGCTTTAAGAAGAACAATAATTCACATATGCTAACAGATAGTGGATTTCCCTTATGGCAAGAAAATATTTAAGTTATAACTGAAGAGCAAAAACACCTTAACAAGAGGTTTAAAATCCCCAGATTTTAATGGTGTACGGACGTGATTGCTAAAATCTGAATAAAGAGTTGTTGCTACAAAATATTCGCTTAATAAAATGTGCTTGGTAGCAAACAGCACGTGACCTGCTTACCTTTGAAATATAAATAATAAACTCAAGAGATTCAGTAGCACCTTGCATTAAAGCATTTTAGCTAAAAATTCCTGTTGAATGGTCACAAATAGGATCCATTTGGATATGATAAAAAAGCGGAATTGATGTCCAATTTCGATGATATTTTCCCCCGGTGAGCGTGTTTGTCACTTTCATGCAGGCCATCAATAACGAATGAGCTAAGTCTTGCGGAGTCGTTTCAATTGACTTGGCCCTGTCCATTAATAATCCAGAAGGCATATAAATCAATCATGCGACAAGCTGATAAACATCCAACAACTACACAAATGTGTATTTGAGTGCTTACGCGTAGCGGTATCCCATCCACATCCGCGTGTGTGTTTACACTAAAACACGTCAACATTTGTGCAGGACAGTGAAACGTGTCGAATAATTCGGGTTTGTCTCATCGGCAGCGGCAGCAGCAGCATTTATTCGATTTAATGCCGCTCTGCGAAGGAGCACAGCTGGCTGCTATTTTTAGTTTTCCGAACTGCGCAACAGTTGGCGCCGCAGCTGAGTCTATTTATAGTCTAGAAGAGCAGTAGGCGTAAAGCTTTTCCGCAGGATAATTCCGGTTTTGCAAGGACATGACGCTCTTATGTCAAGGAGATAAATTTATAAACATTATATGGAGTTCGAAATAAATTATGCTGAAACCAAAACCTAAATAATAATAAAGCCTTCTAAAAAACTTCAATATAAACTGAAAACCTTTTTTTAATGCAACCTCCGCTAACAACTATAATATTGCATAATTTTATACACATTACACAGCTGATTTTAAATTTTTTTTTCTTTGATTTATTTTTGTAGTACCGCTGACTATATGTTTTATTGCCTAGAAGCTAGTTTTAAAGCTTTTCAGTTTAGCTAACTATGGCCTTATCTTACATATTTAGTGATCTTGCTGTATTAAAGTTTTAAATTAGTTTTCTTAACAAGCTAGGTCTTTGTAAAAGCTCCACTCAAGTAATCCTTAGATTTCCTTGAGATTGACAGTTATTATGTTTCCGCACTCTCATACTCGTGTAAGTAGTTCGCAACTTTTGAAAGCATTGTGAAAATTTTAAGACAAATTCCAATTATATCTGAAGGTTTTGCTGACAACTCTAGACTTCTGCTGCACTCCGTAACAGGAAATTCCATTCAGCTGCTTCAGATAAATGTGCCATGGTTAATAAACAAACATCTTCGTCCTGCTGGATGGTTGACAAACCCGGTTCTTTGAGAGGAACATTTCGCTGCAGCTGTTTGTTGTGCTACATCAAAATGCCAGTGCACCTGTTTCTGGCCATCTCCATCTCCACTCGGCTATAATATGCAATGTTTTGCCTCCATTCTGCTCCACCAGAAGTGGAAAGTATGCAATGCTTCTTTGCTTCTTTGCATTTCAAATGTCAAGAATGGAGCCTCGGAGTCGGGCTTTAAGTGCTCCCCAACGGGTTTTGCCCGTCCTTTTGCTACTCCTTACCCTTACCCTTATTTTTGCCCTTACCCTCAACCCATTTCATCGTGTCCTTCGCGTCTCTCCTATTTTTTTTGTTGCGCACAATTACACAACAACAATAAAAAAAGAAGGTAGCAAAAGCCCTGCATCGTAATCAGAAAAACGTAAAAATTTCTACAAGCAGGTAACGAAAATATTTGAAATTGCTTTTTGCCTTTGCCACCCCGTTGAAGGACTCCATCCCACCCTTCAACTTCTTCGCCAAAGTCCTTTGCTTCGGCATTCCGTCTGCCTAATGGCGTATATTTTAGGCTACCGTAGCTGCTTCAGGTTTCGGTTTCTCGTCCTGTTTTATTTATTTTTATTTTGCTTTTTTTTTGCAGTCGCCTTTCCTCACTCCCACATCTTAACGATGTTGAGGACACAGCTTGGTTGACATTTTTTGTCTTGCTGGAACGCAGCGCCTTGATAAGGTTAATTGCCCATTTCTGTCATACCCTTCATAATTGAATGGGCATGCTAATAACTCCTTCAAGGACTCTATGATGTGGCGAACATTCAACGTTCAACTGCCGCGATGAGGGTATTTCTCGATTCGATCTGGGAATGGGAATGGGAATTCTTTTAGCTCACACATCTTATATGTCTCTTGGCTGTCGCACATATCGAATTCTGATTTGACGCTCATCGTCGGCGACATAACACAAATATTTGGGCACACAGCAGGCGACACATTTTGCGACAGTTCCGCCAGAGGTCATCGGAAATCAGAGGGGGAATATGTGAGTATCGAGCTTATGAAGGAAACTTATTGTCACATATTAGAGCAATATGAATTGAATACCCCATGTAAGTGAGCTCATTGACATGGCAACCTTTCATTTGTAGTAGTTCAATACCAAAAAAACCAGCAAAGAACTTTTGCCAGTGGGCGTTTCCAAACTTAACAAAGCCAAATGAGATCGTATTACAAATGGTTTCATTTTACGCAAATATCCATTAAATCCATTAAATCTTTCGACCTTTCGAATAATGTATATGTGAACTTTATTTAAAAGTTAATTTTAAAGCTTTAACATAAATGAAATGTAAAAAAAGTTTGGCTTTATACCAAGCCACAATCTGCTATATTTTAGTAACCTTTATAAACATATATTAAGTTAGTTTAAGCCAAAAATAAATTTATTTTATTATTTTTAACTCAAAATAAACAAAATTGTGGTTTAAAGGAGGTTTAAAAAATTTCCCAACAAATAAAATGTATTCTTCTTGTTTTAAAAAACTAAATTCTTTCTGTTGAAACAAAAGTTTCTCTTATTGCTAAAAATCTGCATTTTACAGGTTGTGCTTTGTCCTGCCTCGGTTTAAAAAAAATATCTGAAATTTGTAAGCAATAAAGGTGTGGTTTTTCTTTGAAAACATATTGGTTGTGCTGCAAAACGTGTGCATTTGTTTCTGCTCTGGTTGTAAGCCCTTTTCCTAACCTTCCGACCACAGAAACCACAACAAATGCAGCTGGCAAACAAACAAGAGATGTCAAAAACAATTGAAATAGCTAAGAAAAAAAGTAATTGCCCAACAGCAATAAAACTGCAACAAAAAATATTTACGAGAAGGCAAAGTTGTACTGTCATCAGAAATAAACAATTTTCTTGCAATTATTGTTAAAGAATGAAAGTGAACGAGAACTTGTTTTGTAACCTTTATGCAAAGCAGCAGCGAAAAAGGCAAAAGTCGTAGCGCCCAAGAATGATTTTAATGAAATACCCCACGAAAGTCTTTGAAGTTGTCCACATTCAAATGGCGAGTCTAAGGACATTGGTTCGAGGGATCGGACGAGGGGCGGGATTGCTGGTGGGGGCGTGGCCAAGAGGAGCAATAAAGCACACAAGTGGCGCAGAGCAAACGGAAGCAAAATGGAAATTATGATAAGAAGTTCGCAGCTGGACAGTCATTAAAATGGAGCACCAAGTTATGTAGTCAGCTGAAAAATAAAAAAAAACATTGACAACAAAACGCAGCCCAACGAAATAAAGGGTGAAATATGTCTTGATGTTAAGTGCTTCATTTAATTAACAAAGTTGTCATGAAAGCCTGTCCCCAAACCCATTGTCGACCCGTACTTTTTGTTTGTGCACGGTCTCGCTTTTTAGTCATACCCTTACAAAAAGTCGGGGTTTATGCCCTTTGATGGGAGGTTAACTCAGCTTTGAAGATTATTTTTGGAATCGATTGTTTTTGCATGGGATGAAAAGTCTACCTTGCTAAAGAGATTATTTTTAGAATTGATTGCTTATACGGGATATTAATCACTTTGAAGGGTATCGGTGAAAAAGCTTTTAATTTAGATTGCTCTTTCTTATTCCTTCGCCTTTATCTTGCCGCCTAATTGTTTTCCTTTGTAATGGAGCAAGCAAAACAGATGGCACCACTTGATATGCGGTACTCATACGCCAGGTGGGCTACAATGGAATTACTTTGGTTAATTTGATTTGAAATTTGCATTTCGATAGAAGTGCACGACCGTGTTTGTGTGTGTTTGTTGACACAGACATTGCATAAATTTAATTAGGGATCTATGGCTGAACAGATTCCAAATTGAAGTTGAGTTTTAATTAACTGTGGATATACCACACCCATCCGCCTGTTGCTGTTCTTGTTTACGTTTTTGCTAGCATATGTACGGTGGTTTGTTGCTCTATTTCCCAGATATACCCATAGGCCCCCACCACCAGCCAAAAGCCATAAAAACAACAGCTGCACATTTCGCAGACACCACGGTAAATGATATAAGGCAGCAAATTGCACGACATATTCCATACAATACGCATAATACTCGTGTACGTGGCCATAATAGTTTGACGCGATAAGGAAGCGGCCATTAAAGTCGCCCAAGGCAAAACCCCATCAAAACATTACAGCCAGCTATCGCTCCTCTGCGCCAATATTTGTTTACCATGATTAAAGAAAATACGCATTACGTATACGCCCTGGGAGATTCGACTTTTCGCGATTTATCGTAACAAATGCATCGGTGGCTGAGAGTGAACATAAATATTGATTTGCAAAAATTGCATGAATACTTTATTGCCATAATAAAACAGATTTTATATCCCCGAATCGCAATTTCGGTCGTTCTGTCTGATGTTATCAGCCATGAATCAACTTTCCAGCTGGACATTCGCAACTCCCAATGGACCTCAGGTGTTAATAATATATATATAGCACATACATATATGTTAGCCATGAATAATTCACTGGGGTGTGTGGAATTTACAAGCTTTAAATTAATAACGAAGACTGGCATCAATACCTAAAAACCAATGAATGCTTTGGTTGTTATCATTAATTGCATTGGCAATGTCGTTGGCAGATTGTTAACTGTTGAACCATTTCCCAGGCATAGTGAGTAGTAATTCAAGGACTCACCTTGTGAATGGCACTGCTCCTCCTTTCTGGTGCTCCCGAGTTCCCCTTTAACTTTTATGGCTGCATAAATTGACACGCTGCTCGCTCTTGACCAGAACTCGGAAATTCTGATGCAAATTTTTAGAATGAAAGTCGCTCCTCCTTTATGGTTTTTTTTTTTTGTTTTAGTTTTTTGTAGTCTGCTTCGTCCTTTATGCGGATATTTTTGTTATATTTATTTTAGCATAATTTTCGGTTGTGCACTTTTCGTATTTCGTATTTCGTTTCTCGCTTTCCGTTTCAACTTGAACAAAACATTCAGAAGCATATTTAATGGGGCATGACCAAGGCTGAGATCGTAAAGGAAATGGTTATGTTCTGTGGCCCCCAAGTGCAGTGTGGTGTAGAGTTTTTTGTACTGTGTGTGTTCGTGTGTCCACGTCCCAAGTCCTACATGGTATGGTGTCCTATGTGCAACAGTTGCCGGAGGTTTCGGGCCAAATGGATTTTTATTTTATCGCCTGGCAATAAAAAGCGAAACTGCAGGTCGAGCAACAGTTTGCAATTATGTGCAAATGCAGCGTGACATAAACGGGCGGATCCCGTCGCTTTTTGCCTTTATATCCCACGTCCTGGGGCCACAAGCAATTTGTTTTTAATTGCCGCTGCTGCTGCTCCTCTCAGTTTAATTCTATTCAATTTGTTTTAGTTTGGTCGAGTTTACTTTTGCTTCGTTTCATTTCATTTCATTTAATTTCATTTCACTTGGCACACTCGCGCACTCACTTTCACACTTTTGGGTAGTTGGTCTTGTAGGATTCGATTTGATTGGCACTCCTGACTGGGAGACTCTGGCTCCTCTGCTTCCGACTGGACTTCCTGCGCTGGTTCCGAAAGTTGAGTTGAGCCACTACCTTCGGCGACGCCTGCCAACAGCGAACTGAGCTGCTCTAGTTTCGTGTTTCACCTTATAAGCTGCTTGCATCCATCGCACTGTTGCTGCTGTTGCTGTTATTGCTGCTGCTCCTGCCGCGTGTTGCTCCTGTGCTATCCTTAAAGCGAGTCCTGCCTGCCTGCCTGCCAGCCTTCCAGCCAGCCGTTGCCATTTGATAAGAGCTGGTGATGGTGTGCGTGCCCGAGAGAGCGCCAGAGAGAGTTTGTGTTTGTGTGTGTGTGTGTGTGTGTGGAAAGCTCGGAGAGGGGTCAGTGCGATGTTTTCGGCATCGGGTTGTCCCCAACTCTCTGGAACAAAGCTCGACGGGGAGTTCAACCGTTACAAGTATTTGAATTTCAAATGATGTCTCAATATTTTTCTGTAATAAATTCAAAGTACACAACATAAGTTTATGCTAAGAATGGAATTTATAATAACATTGCCAACTCTTTTATTGACAACATTGAACTGTCGAAATGTTTACCACAACATTTTTCCCACTATGATTAATATTCAGAACTTTGTATTAAATATTATGATAACATATGTTTATGTGAAATATAGCTTTTCTTAAGTCATAAAATTACAAATTTAATATTAATTTCTGAAGACCCTCCAAAAATTATAAAAGAATTATAATTTTCAGGCACTGCCTTGGATAGAACCCTTTTTTTTCCTTACAAACAAAAGGTAAAAACGTAGAAAGCGAAGGCTACGTTTTTTCCTTGCTTGATGGTGTGGGTTGGTCATGAATGAACTCCCTCCTGTTGCATATGTTTTTATGGCCAAGGATGGTAAAGGGTCGGTACTTGGCCTAGAAATGAAACATAGAACTCCCAACCACCCACTCATACTCACACACACACGCACAAGCATCGGACTCCCCTCTCTGTGAAGTTCAAGATGAAGGTTAGCGCCGAAAACTCGAAAAGCTCCGGAGCTTTTACTCTCCGTGTTGTTTCCGTTCTCTCTTTTTCTCTCCAAATTTTTCTCGCTTCCTCACATGTTGCTCTTGTTCGCTCCGTTTAGATTTGTTTTGTTTCCTTTGGGTTTTCCACCATGGCGCCCCAAAAATTATGATGAGCTCCGTCAAGCGACGGCGCTTAGCGCGCGTTGGCTTCCTTCCTGCGCTTTGGCCACTCACCGACCACCCACCGCCACCCACCGAAAACCCACCACCCCACACCTGCTCGCCCCAATACGCACCACTCACATCCTACCGCTAAAGATAACACAAAGAAAAAATTAGGAATACATTTTATAAATTATTATTATTATATTATTTTTTTTTTAAATATTATTAAATAATTTCGCTTAATACATACTTTATTATGCAATATTTTTACCATCTTTAAAATTTATTTCGTAACTTAAATCGTAGTTTTGAATAATTTAAATTTAATTTTTTAAAACGTAAAACTAGTTGCCGAAATTTGTAAAATTCTGATTAGTTTGCTTATGCACAATGATGTAGTTTAATCCTGAATTAAAGAATGCCAAATTCCTTTTTTTCCGAAAGGCAATTTATACGAAATAAAAATCCGTATATAAATATTATACATTTTCTGTGAAAATCGTTTTATTTTCCCTAGCTTGTCATTTAATGAGCCCAAAGATATATGCACAATTATGGAAAAACTTAAAAATTATATAAAATGTTATAATATTTTCAAAATTGTTAAAAAGTAATTGGTGTAAAATTCTTAATACAATAACTAATTATTTCTTATTTAATATTTAACAATAATAATTCCCGTTGCTTACTTGAAAAACTCTATGTTTTTTCTACCTGTACGATAGCTTTTTTTGGGTCTGTGGGTCGAGCCCGAATCTGAATCCGTGCGGAACGGAATGCCACGACCCGGAACCCCGCCTCTCGCCCAGTGACCCAATTTCATGCCTTCGCGTACACGGCGCTCAGCAACGGAGACAGCGGATCCGGCCGTAGTCGCAGTGGCGGCGGCAGTAGCATCCACATCGGCAGGCAGAAAGTCCGGAGTTAAAGGCATTTTCCGTGCCCACAGATTTGCAGTCATACCTTGCGCTTGATTGGCTTGGGACTTTGGCATTTAAGGGCCTCTGGAGGTGCGAATGCGACACATTTTTGCATCATGCATTGTTGGCAGCACAGTCAGTGATTGATTGTGCCGGCTGTTGGCCAAGACAACACTGCACCAGTACTGGATTCGCCGTGCGAAGGGCAAACAGCTGCCGTTGGTAACGTGGCATCAAAATTAAGCTCCTTAAATAAGCGACAACATCAAGGAGATGAACAAGAGTCCTTGCCAAAAGGACTCCGGCGGTATGGTGCGGATTGCGGAGGCAAGTACGCCGTTACTAACTATTCTCGTTGCTCCCTTGGACTGTGAAAATGATAAAAGTTTTGTGCGTCTCTACTGCTTGCCAGCTATCTTTTCTTAATTTGAGTTGGGCCAAAGCAGCCAAAGTTGTTCGCTGTCAATGATGTGAACTTTTGAACTTTGATTGGTTGCCCCACACACAGGCATACTATACTGCAAGCCTTAAGGTGGGATTGTACACCTTTAAAGGCTTTAATTTAAGGCTAAACCTAAATTTAAAAATAAATATTCCGTTTATTTTGATAAAAAAAAAAAACAGATATTAAATAACATGGTTTGAAATGCAGCAACAAAAAGCATTTTAATTCTTTAAATGAAAACAAACCTAAAATAGTTCAATTAGTGAGCAGAAAATATCTCTTTTGTTTTACAAATTTGTAAGAGACTAAACAAAAATAATTAATTTGTTCAGTATAAAATATTCAATTTCTGGTTTAGAGGGAAATACACATAATAAAATGGCTTCTTCTCATTTAAATTCAAAGTTGCTGGAACGTTTCAAGCTTTGGAGCATGAACCACAAGAATATAAAAATTAAAAAACCAAATTTTGAAGCTAAATACCCAAGTCCCTCGAATGGAATGCCGATGATATCCTCCAGGAGGTATTTCTGCAGAATGCACTAGCCCAGCTTCATTAGGCTGCTGCTGGCAAGGACACACAGCCAGGTGCGCTGCAAACCCAACCCGGAGCTGCATATTAAGCCCAAGATAAGTCGGTACCCACAGCGACTTAGGATGTAATAAAAGGAGCAGGCATTGAAGGGGATGGAATGCAAATTAAATGGCCAGGAAAATGCTAAAGTGCGCTTGAAATGCCACTTATTTTTAGACCGACCAAGTCAACCGATACAAATCACTTTCACTAATTATGCCTTTGCACTGATGGCCAGCCGGTCATCCTAAGAGGGCGGCTAAAAAGCCAACGGACACGCAGAGGAATTAAGTCGAAAGTCAAGGATGAGCAAAACGCAGCTGGTCACGATCAAATGGCAAACTAAGATTGACTTGTTTTTCCCAGAAATCTAGGGTAAAATGCAAAAGTTCTTAGAAAAAAGTGTAAGCTAGCTAGCAGCAAAAGGTTGTGGCTTTCAGGGTCTGTCCCTGTCAGATATAATCTCTAGTCATTGGCTTAAGCACACTCACGAGACCATCTCCTTAGAAGAAAAAACAAATAAATATAAGCGAAATGAAAAAGCATAGCATACATTTGCGGGCAGTTCAAGGTGCGCGCCACATGTTGCGACAATTTTTAGCTGGCCAAGATAAAGCGAGGCGATAGTCGGCCAAAGTCCACCTAGCCATGTCTGGGCCAGTGGCCACTCCCCGAATCCATCTGTCTGCTTTGGAGCTCTCTTTTTCTTGGTCAACTACTGGATGTGCGAACGCCAGGGTGCGCCATCGTATGTATTTGCCACCTGGGGTCACGAAAACGTCGCTCTGTGGCTTCGTTTAATTAAAGTTCTCTTGAAAATTCGATGTCAGTATTATGGCTTTATTTGCTGGCCTGTCTGCCAGCCTGTCAGCCAAAACGGTAAATTGAGTAATTTATTTCTCCCCAGGCAGGTGCAACAAATTTTGCACACGTGGCGTATGCGTGTTGTTCGCCTTTAATTGTTCATGCAGCGCTTGCAAATTCACTTTATGCGCCTAGTCCCAATTTGGAGACCATTTTCTTGGTGTGCCATATTTGTATTTTTATTGTCAAAAAGTTGAATTTCTCTTGTCTCTTTTTTGTTTGGTGCTCCCCGTTGTCTGCAAAGTTTTGTCCCCTAAATCATTTAGTGGAATATTGCCAAGGCTGTAATGCAGACGACATTAAATGGAGTACCGACGCACCAACCCAAACCGCTGAGAAATGGTTAAAATTTACCACTGCTCATTATGGAAAGAGCCATAAAGCTGGTTATACTTAGGAGGTGCAATTTTAAGTCACCGTCTGGTAAAATATTGTTATTTTGTGGCTCAAGACATTGCGGTTTTTGAAGGTATGCCCTTAAAAGGGAATGATTTATGAACGAAATAGGTGCAGACAAATTAAAAAAATACATTTCAAATGAAGTTAATAAATATCAAAATAAAGATGCAAGTTATATATCTACATAAATAATTTAAGAATTCCTAATTTTTGAATTTCCCTTCTCCGTTTTAATAGTCATTTTGATAAATATTTGGGGTATTTTCTTTTTTGGGATATTCTTCTTTTCTAGGTTATAATTTTGGCATTGCTCATTTGTGAAACAGTTTCCTTTACAAGTTTCCTGGAAATTAAAAGACCAAATGTATTTTCAAAAACATTAGCGCCCATATTTTCTTGTCTGAAAGCTGAAAGAGCTAAAATGTAAAATAACAAATAAATCTGCTCTTTTAAGGGCAGAACTTAACTTGCTATCTCGCTGTGCTGGTGAATTTATTTTGCCCGATGGGGAAACTGCCCACCTGTCTCAACCACCCACTGTGGACCATCGATTCGCAGGCTTGGCAGCTTACATGCCGCCCTCCATGCTCACATTTCGGCAATGTTTTCGCTCATTTACCAATTTGCAGCGGCGCTGTTGACCTGGTTGCGTGTTCCGTCTATTACCCACTCCCGTGTCCAATGATGATCGATGCGTTGATGTGGTGGCCGCCAGGAATTATGACCACCGATAGCGGCAGCACGCACATTTTCTGACTCGCCGGTGTCCTTGCCCTTCGCTCGCATGAAAATTGGTAATATTCACTCAATTTATTGACTAATTGCATTTACACTGGCTAATGAAAACGCTCAAATGTCAAATAAATGGCGAATTTATCAAATTCTCTCACGCGTCGGCCTTCGCATTTTCGATGGGACAACGGGGCGCATGAGTAATGGCAAATCAACGCTGCAAAATGGGCGAGAACATCTAAAATGCTAATTTATAAAATGGTCGCCGCTGATTCGACAATGATAAACAGCTCCACCCAGGTGAGCGGTATTAGGTGTGAAAATGTAATTTACGGGATTAACGGAAAACTCGTTTGGCTGAGTTGAGTTGAGTTTTTCGAGGCGCACCGATTTAGTTTTCGTTTTCGTCACGAGAACTGTTCCCCAACGACTGTCTCCTGTCAAATGATTGTCGGCAAGTTTGTGCGGTGAGGCTGGCTGCCTCACCTGTCGCCCCAATCTTCTTCTGCGGATGACTCCTGGCTGACGGCAACTTTCCAATTAGAGGCTATAAAAAGTTTACCCTGAATAGAATTGTTTTGGCCATGTTCACATGGCTATCAAATGCTTGTTTTTGACTTTTGGAGAGCCTTTTGTTATTGTATAGCATATAATATTTTATGTACTTGCAGCCAGCTTAATTAGTGCGAACTCGAGAAGCTTTCCCTTTGGCCAACTTTCATCAGTTGGCCAGTAATTGGTTCTTTGGCTTCGTCAGCATTGAAAGTTTTTTTTAAATTCTGCACGGTTGAAAAACTATGAACAAAATAAATACCTTGTTGAAATGCAGTATTGCTAGCTGAAATTGTAGCTTTTTAAATATGTTGTAGTTCTACATAAATTAAAGTTGTTTTAATAAAACAAAATATTTTTCCTAATTACAAAGGCAGCAAAAGCATTTAAAAGAATTTTAATTATAACTAATTTATATAAGGACTAAGAATGTAAATATTAGTAATGCTTGTTACTAATAAATATGTTCGATCTTTGTATTGTAGTTAATTTCTCCATTTTTTCTTTTAGTGCTTTTATCCTAAACTCAGTTCTGCCAGCTAATTAAAAAAGAGGGTCCTGATGAGGGACTTGCAGGGAGGATATCCTGCACATTATGTTTTCTGTTTACCACCGCCGTGCGGCACAGACAAACGCACGGAGAAGGTTGTTTGCAGCTCGCATAATCAAGGGCGGGGGCAAAGGCAAACACGGAAACAACTTGTTGCAACTACAAGCAGAACAAAGTAGGTACATATGTACATGTGAGTCGACACCAGAGGACACAGGTCCTGCAAAGGAGGAATAGGGAATGAGGAATGCGGAATGGGGAATGGGAGTTGCGGCCGGATGTGGGCTGGAAGTGCGAAAGGACGCTCGGCTGAGATTATAAATTATTTATACTGTTTGCCGAACAGGTAAAGAGTTTGCACTCTGCCTGTGATATTTGCACAGGTTCTTTGGGAAGCAGTGAAACGAGCTAAAATTCGAAAAAGAAATTCGATGTTATCAAAAACCTCTCGGAAATTAATTTTCATTATTTAGGGATTACTATCTCAGATTTCTTAAATCTCTCTGGTCTGGCATTACAACTAAAAATAAATTTTTAAAATGCTTAAATAAAAATATATAGACTTTTTTTTTAATTTTAATTTCGAGCATTTAAACGGACTTATGTGCTTCCTAAGTTAGAGGAGCTTTTTTTTCCCTATGCTGTAATGTTTTTGACCTTGTTAACTAATCAATTACTAAACAAAACTAAATTAGATTGCACATTTTTATGGGGCAAACACAGGAACTCGATCAAATGAACCCGCACGAGAGGAGTCCATTACAACAATCGTTTTTACATATTGTAAACAGGACAAAGCGCAATTGTTACTTGCACAAAGGACTTGCACACACATCGCAATGAAGGAAAACAATGCCGAACAAACAAACAAATGGCGAATGGAAGTGGGCGGTTGGTGGTCGGCTTGAGGGGCTTGGAAATCGAAGGTGAGACCGAAGGGAGAATAGCACGCTGTGATAATTGAAATTCTGTCGGGCGCAGCAAACGAACGACACCGTTTCCGCTAAGCACTGGCAGTAAGACGTGGGCACGAGCTTATTTTATCCCCATCCCCACATTCCATATAACCCATGCCATAGCCATATACCCATACAACACCAGCCCGACCAAATCAAACTCGAGGACAACGGGCGCCTCGCTCCTGAAACAATGTAATTGAGTGGCGACAGGAACAACAGAAGCTGTGAACAGCCCAAATGGGAAGCCCTTCGTTCGGCGACTTTGTCGGCGGATTTCCCCAGTTCCTATTTCCCCGGCTATTTTCAGTCCTATTCCTGTTTCCATGCGGGCGATAGCGGCCCCTATTGTTCCGCCAAAGTGTCATAATTGTTTTCGTTTGCACTCTCCATTTATTTAAAGTGTTATTTCGCGAGGTCTTTGTTTCAAATGCCAGGCCTATACATTTATTTATGGTTGAAGGCATATTTTGTTGGCTTAAGTGTGAGATTTAAAAGTTGTTTTTTTTTTTAATTCTTAAAATATATTTCACTTAGTAAAATCCCACATAGAACTTAAATACTTTAAATCTAAATATTTAACTTTATGTCTTTTCACGAGACCTTAAATTTTGTCAATCATAAGATCTAAGATGTTTATTTTAAAGATAAATGTCTAAACAAATTTATATTAGGAATTCCTTTACATTTTTAGTTAGAAAACCTATACTTTTAAAATCAAAAGATTTAGTTTTTATTACAATATGACTTAAAAAACTTGTTTTTGTTTGAAAAAAAATGTATTAAATATTTGGTTAAAAACATATACAAAGTTCACTCCATCCCTGGTATGTTTATCAGCTGTTTACCGGCAAATAATATTGTTTTCTTCAGCATCCGCTTATAAAATTTAAATATGCAACGATTTCTGAAGGTTTTTAATCAGCAAACATGCAAAGTGATCGGCATGATACACGTGGATGCGCTGCCAGGTAAGAGAAGCTCCTAAAAGTAAATACCCATTGATTTTAATACAGAAACACAACACCAGGAACACCACGATACTCCGGCAACTGGAAGCAGACTATTGAGAAGGCCATCTATGAGGCGAATCTGTACAAGAAACACCAATTGGTAGAATAAAAGATACATTCTTTTCCGTATAAATTTTCAAAATATCCTTTACAGGATGCCGTGCTCATAGAGAATATGCATGATATACCCTATGTCCCAGAGAGGCTCCTGGGTGCCGAGATAGTGGCATGCATGACCCGACTGGGACAGGCAGTACGCGATGTGATGCCGCAAGGCACTCCGTGTGGAGTCCAGGTCCTGGCCTGCGGCAACAAACAAGCCCTGGCCATTGCCAAAGCCTCCAATCTGCAGTTCATCCGCAGTGAGGGATTCGTTTTTGGCCACGTGGCGGATGAGGGTTACACGGATGCCTGCGCTGGGGATTTGCTAAGATACCGCAAGCTCATCGATGCGGAGGACGTACTGATCTTCACCGATATGAAGAAGAAACACAGCTCACATGCCATAACCGCCGATGTCAGTCTGTTGGAAACCGCCCATGCGGCAGAGTTCTTCATGACCGATGGCATTATAATCACGGGAACGGCAACAGGTCATGCAGCCAGTCCCGAAGATCTGCAGCAGTTATCCGGCAAGGTAAAGGTTCCACTGATCATTGGCTCCGGGGTAACCAAAAATAACATTGGCAGTTATTATAAGGATGCCCAGGCAGTCATAATTGGCTCGCATTTTAAGCGTAATGGCAGCTGGCTAGAGGAGATTAGTGAAGAAGCTGTCGACGATTTCATGCAAAAGATCTGCCAGCTACGGCAATCCAAATAATTATAATTGTAAATGATTTTATTGATGTTAATGTTGTGATCGATAAATAAATGTATATATGATTAAGTTTGAAGTCATCTAGTTCTAGAATAGATTGGCAAAGAAATCATAAATTCGCTCACGTAATGAAACGGGTTTTTGTGTGACAACCGCATCGTTTGAGAATGCAAAGGGTTTCTGGTCCAGAACCGGAGACACTGCATCCAAGGTGTCGTCAAACTTGACCCGCTTCTTTTGCGGCGGTGAGCAAATTTCCTCCTGGCTCCTTAAATGTACGGGAAACATGTTCTCCCCGTTGAACAGATCCTCGCGCTTCACAAATGTGGGAATGGTGTTGTCCACGTTGTGAGCTCTAAAATAAGACTTTGAGTCCGAGTAGCGACTGGCAAACCCATAACTGGGATCGTGATCATTGTTGGGCACCGGCACATTGCTGCGCTTGAGGATGCCCCGAACATTGGCCACCTTGTCACCGGTGGCAATCCTTTTGTACAATTTGGAGATGCGATTCTCCTTGCAGCCTGACTCTCCTGGTCTGACCGACTGATGGCGCATTTGCACTGCGTTCGAAGGAAGAGGAAAGGGAGGAGGAGGTGGTGGAGCTGGTGGTTTCATCGACATTGAAGTGGGTGCCATTCCCCGTAGATTTGAATTTGGAGTTTTTAAGACACCACTGGGTACCTTTCGCTTGCGCGGAAAGCAGGCACTTTCCTCGGTCTCCTCCTCCGAATCTGTGCTGCGATTCTTGTTGCGAAAAACAGTCTCATACTCCTGTAATACATAAACCACAATGAACGTTTATCTTGACAATCCTCTTTTATAGCTACTCACGCATTTGCGCTTGTTGGGACTCAGTACATAATCGGCTCCGAACTTTTTCATGTCCTTTTTGCGTATGGGCGTCCTCTTGCTCGAGTCCTTTCGCAGAGTTTTGCGGCACTGTACGTGCAGATCTATGGCATCGCGGATGAAGCCCACCCAAGTGCGCGACAGCTGCACATCGCCGCTACCAAAGATAATGCCATCGCTCTGGCAAGTGAGCTTAAAGTTGCCCGGTAGCATTTCGTACACTTTGCATTTCTTCAAAGGGAAAATACAGCAGCACTCCAGAGAGTTTTCCACCACGGTATTGGGCGCCCGTTCCTTGACCATCTTGCAGTACATGAATATGTCCGACATGAGCACGCAGTAGCGCTTGATTTCCGTGCCCTTGTGGGTGATCTTCTGGAGAATGCCCTCCTTGATGACCCGTCGCGATGGCTTCACAATGTTGGGAGTACGATTTACCAGAGAATTCTGCAAGTGGATCAGATACTGGGTAATTTCCTGCTCCTCCACACAGGTGTTTATGTGACAGGCAGTGGCCTCGATCTCCTTGACGGACTCTAAAAGTATTTGGTGATCAGTTGGATGACAGAGAAAGCTAATTTCTTAAATCTTACCCTTCAATAGCTTGTAATCCGCATCGGCGGGACTTGTGTAGAGTAGTACTTGCTCCAAGAGTAGCTTATACCTGGGAACCCGCTGGATGGGCACAATCATCAGTGAGTTCAGCTTACGCTGCACCTCAGGACGACTCTCGGTCTGCTCCAGAAACTTTCTGAACACCGGATTCTTGCTGATCAATTCCTGAATGATGAACAGGGCTCCGCGATAGTCGAAGGCGTACACCGAGTACAGCTTGAAGAAGGGAGCCATCTTGAGGAAGGCATGCGCCACATTCTCCATGTTTGCCTCCAGTTCCCGCAGGAATTCCCCATTCAAATTGTGAATCATCTCGATCTGGCCGAAGAGCAGCGTGTGATTGGAGCAATCGATGATGGCCTGTTCCTTTAGGGGACGCACAAAGAAGTTCATCAGCAACTCCAACTGATCCAAATATGACTTTTCCGAAGAGATTATCTCCTGGATGGCCTGCCGCCGGAATCCCAATCGTTTTCCGGACTCGGGATTGGGTGATCCAATGGGACTGCTGTTGTTGCTGTCCAGCATGGAGCAAACTGAGCATGAAAAGTCAATTTAGGACAGGAACACCTGGCGACGCCTTCTTAGTTTGCTCACCTTTCCTGCGTGACTTGGCGGTCAGGAGATTCCTCTCCTGCAGCACTTGCCGCAGCTCCCGGCTGAAACTGAGAGGTGTTTGGGGCGAAGGGATGAAGCCATTCCCGAATCCTTTCTGCTTGGGCGTAAACATCTTCCAACTTAAATTCTGTTAGAAAAAACTGAAACAAAAAACGACGCCACACCTGTTCATTTAAACAATGCCCGCTTTCACAGTGTGACCGTAGCTCACTAGCAGCTTGTGTCTGACCGCATTCACGAGAAGAGTTGTGTGTGACCATATCTGCGAGAGGAGTTTCAGGAGTAAGAAAAAATATATTGTTATTTTTATTTTGGGTCAAAAAATCAGTCGTTAGAAACAAATATTGCTAAGAAAATTTTAAAATTTTATGCCCGCGAAGCTATAGGACCTGGAAATTGCGATTTTCATGCATTTGCGCCATGGTCACACTGGCACAATTATTTATTTTTATACGTGGTTCCGTGGCCCCTTTAGCTTATAATTAAATGTTGTTTTAGCAATTTCATCGGCAAAATGCATGCGAAGCTGAGCGAAATGGAGTTGCGCATAGTGGCGCGACTCAACGCGGAGATCGGAAAGGATGCCAGCCGGCTGCATCGGGCGAGTCACCTAGTAAGCCACTACAAGGAGCGCCTCCAAGTCTTGTCCCAAACGGTAAGGTGAATAACTATATAGAAAAAAACATGGTTTTTAACCGTCCCAATCAACCAGCTTGACTTCGAGGATGCCCAGAACGTGTCCTGCTACAAATCCGCCTTCCAGTGCCAGCAACAGGTCTGCGAGAGCATAGACTTTGAGCTGGAGAAGCTGGCCCAGTTTGGCGCCAAGCTGAAAAAGAAGCTAAAGGAGTGCCAGCCCGCGCTGGAGGGCGTGGCCGAGGATTTGGCGCAAGTACGGCAGCTGCAACGTTTGACGCAGTATCTGCGCCTGGTTCAGGATATTCAGGAGATCAGCGCCGCCCTGGGCAGTGCCATTAATGGGAAGGACGAGGCCAAGTTGGTCAATATCTACTTAACCCTGTACGAGGGCAACGACTGCGAGCACAGCGTGGTGGGACGCCTGCAGGCCGTGCAGGCCCATTCCCTGAAGTCCTTTGCCGAACGTACTGCCACCTACTGGCACAAGTTGCTTCTCAAGCGACTGTCCAGCGAATTTGAGGCCGTGCTGAAGAGCATGCGCTGGGCGCATCTGGAGCAGCAGGCCCTCAACTATTCCCCCTCTCGGGACACTGCCAAGGCCCAGCTGCTAGCCGAGTACATGTTCCTTATCAAATCCCCGGCCGAAGAGCATGCACCGCTGCTGAGCATTCACGCCCAGCATCGTGTGCCAGCCAATCAACCAGGTGGTACAGCTCCTGTTGGCGCCCTATCGCCAGCGTTTCACATTTCACTTCACGGGCGCCAGACAAACGAACCGATTGGACAAGCCCGAGTGGTTCTACACGCAGATTCTCAACTGGGGCAAGGAGACGCACTTCTTTGTGGGCAAAACATTCCAGCCAGCGGCCATGAAGGCAGGCAAGCTGGACTACAATCTCAGGGTGGGTACTTTTTATGGCATGCTAGGTCCTATAAGATCCTAACTATTATTCCCGACAGCTGGAGTTCATGCGAGGACTGGTGCAGCTAACTATTGAGAAGCTAGCGGTGGACATAGAGCAGATTGCTCAGGACGAAATCCTTTTTGCCCATCTGCTCGATGAGACACTGGCCTTTGAGTCTGAACTGCGAGAGACTTTTGGCTATCCGGCGAGTTTTCCCAGCGCCATCTCCGTAATCACACAGCCCATGTATTTGCTTCGCTGGATTTCACTGGAAGAACGATGTGAGATAAGGTCGCTGTCCTCAATTGCTCTAATTTAATAATGTAATCTTTACTCAGTTTGTGCGGAAAAAATGGATGACATTCTGCAGGCGGAGACGCCGTTCCAGCTAATTGATCCCAACACCTTTGAGGATGATTTGAAGATTCCCAGATGTGCGGATCAGTTTATGCGACTGCTGGACGCCATTAAGGATCGCTACTACGGACTAATTCAGCCCGGTCACCAGCTGCAGTTCTTGCAACTCCAGCTGGAGCTGATCGATAGCTTCCGACGACGTCTGGTCCAGCTACACAGCAGCGGAGCCGTGCCGAGCATTCCCGTTCTGAACGCCATCAACTACCTGGTGATGGTGCTGCGGGAATGGGGCGAAAACGTGCACTATCTGCACCTGCATGCGGCACTAGCCGGTCCAAATGCACCGGAGATTAACTCGGTGTTCGAACATGCCGTCGCTGAGATGGAGCACTGGGCCAGGCAACTTATGCGGAATCTGGCCACCAAGGCCACAAACGAGATGAAGGCAAAATCGATGAGCTATCGCCATGACGCCTGGCCCACAATGCCGGAGCAGAACAGCCGTGAGCCGTTCATCCTCTCGCCCAGCGGTGGCGAAATGTTCCAGGTGCTGGTCACCCTGCTTCACAATCTGGAGCGTGAACTCTCCGCCAATCTGTTCAACCAGACGCTGCGCTTAATTGCCCATCAAATCGATGACTTCATGCTCGAGAGCATGGTCATGAACACGAAGTTCGCACCTGCGGGGGCAGCGCAATTCAATTACGACATGACGCGGAATTTGTTCGCTCTCTTTGGACAGTATACGCGTCGTCCGGAGCTGCTCTTTAAGAGGTGAGTCATCCCGAAATATGATATACTGCACAATAAACATAAATCTGACACCTTTCACATTCGATTCGATTTGCTAGAATACACGATGCCAGCAAGCTGCTGACGGCGGCACGGGGAACGGCTTTGTTACTGCTGGAAACGCTGCGCAGTAACCAGTCGGCAGAGGAGAAATCGAAACCTCTGCGGGAACTGCATGTGCTCAGCCTGGACAGCAAACAGTGCATTGAGGTTCTGGAGCGGAGGACGGACATAAAGATGTTTTAAGTAATGAATAACTGCAACGTAGATAAATATTTTGTTTTACCTGGAAATCCTGGATTTTTATTGGGCCTTAGGCATTTTTGCAAATATACACAACGTTTATACGCCGGCTTTTTGCGAATTAAATTATTACCAATTGAACTGAAAGTTAATTCAAAAATATCTATATTTTTCATGTGTTTTAGGTCTTTGTTAAGTTTTCAAATTAAAAACTTGTTTTGAAGTAACTTACATAATTTTTATTTGCAAGTAAGGCATGTATGTTTATTTACTAGGTAATCAAGACGGAGAATTAACTAATTTGTAATATTGATAATGAAAATGCTAGTAACGGCCAAGTTGTATGAATGAGATACAAGTTCAAGTAAAATACATATTTACATATTATATACCGAATTTTCGCCCTGTGCGCACAAGTCTTCAACGAATTATGGTTATTATTAAACATTTTCTTGGTTTTAGGATTACATGTTTAGTTTAATTTGTAAAACGTTGACACAAAAACATGCGATAACTGTAATAATAAATGTCTCTAAAAATATATAGCGTAAAATAGCATATAAACCGGCCTGATCGGGATCGAATCGCAGATAGCGCATTTGACACATCAATACTGATTCACGGCTGATCAGGGCGTATTGTGTGTTCCCCGTCCTCAGTTGACAAACAATTGCAGTTAGTAAATACCAATTTGCGGCCCGAGACGCACATCACACATCATCATCACATCGTGGAACAAGATCTTGGCGCATTGCCCGCAGAGGAAACTTTATGTCTACTCTAAATAAACGATAATAATGCGATCTGCGGGTGCCTTTCGCCTTTGTATCCCCCTTCTATTCAAAGTTCTGATAAAGTTCGGCGCTGACGAACTGCGCCCGCTGCGCTGGCGTCATGTTGAGATTACCGCGGTGCTTGTTGTTGTACGCCCAGATGACTCCGGTGGCGATCAGGGCAATAGTCAGCCAGCCCATGAAGAATAGCTGCAGCCACATGTGCTCGCCGCCGCTGTGATCCACAATGATTCCAGCCAGGATGGTAATGACAGCCAGACCGAGGTTCTGGATTGACTGGCAGAAGCCGTAGGCCGTGCCCAGCTGATATTCCGGAATGATGAGAGCCACCAGGGGCCACAAACTGGCGGCCAGCATGGAGTACGACAATCCCATGACGGTCATGCCCACGTAGGGTGTCAGCTGGGTGAATGTGAGCAGAGCATGAGCTGCAATAGTAGTCAGCGTCGCAGTAAACACCCAGGTCACGTTCTTGCCCACCTTGTCGATGAGGAATCCGAAGACAGGGGACGATACGGCTGCAATTAGGTAGACCAGCGAGTCCACGGTGTTGGCCTCCGCAGGCGTATAATGGAAGCGATCGACGAAGAAGTTCTGTCCCAGGCCAATGAACGGAAAGATGGCCACGTAGTAGGCCACGCAAATGATGGACACCATCCAAAAGGGCGGCTTAAACGTGAAGACGTCAGTGAGCTTGGGAACCTGTCCAGCCGGGTTGGTGGTTCGCTGCAGAACCCGCTCGGCCCGCTTGTCCATCCAGCCGAGGACGAGGGCGCAGATCATGGACATCACACAGGTGAGCGTGGCCAGCAGCAGGACGACGCCCAGAGCACGATGTCCCTGGTAGAAGTTGCTGACATAGTCGTAAATGGGCTGCATCACCCAGAAGTTGACGGTACTGCCGAAACGGGCCACCGACAGCTGCAGGCCGAAGACCATGTTCAGTTCCTTGCCCTTGAACCAGAGCACCGCATAGCTGTTCTGGGCCACGGCCAGTGACTCGGCTCCAATGCCGAAGATAAAGCGTCCTAGGATCATCATCCAGAAGGCATCCAAAATGCCGCCGCAGGCGAAGATTAGCTGACCCACTAGCAGGACCAGCATGTAGATAATGGTGCCCAGTCGGATGCCGAACAGCCGGTCAATCAGAAATCCGCCCACAAAGCACAGGACTACATTGGGCCACGAGTAAATGGAGTAGATCAGCGTGAACTGGGTGGAGCTCAGGTGTAGGTCCCGCTTGAAGACGTTCTGCAGGGCGCCGGGGTTGTCGTAACAGAAGTAGGATCCGAATCCCAGCAGGCACATGAAAACCAGCGCCATGAAACGGTGACCCCTGCTCGCGGGATTGCAGCAGCCGCCGGAGGGCAGGCTTAACTCATTGTCCCGCCGACCGCCCGGAGCGGTGGCCACCGCGTCCTCCTCCGTCGGGTGCGACACCTCCTCATTGTCCACGATGCGTTCCTCGTCCTCGCGCGCCATCTCTGCTGGCTCAATCCGTACTGACCAGTGACTGGAACTATGTTCCGCAGAATGGGCGTATCGTATTCAAAACGATATGATTAATCGGCCTTCTTTTTTCCTGCTGCACTTGTTTTTTTGCTTTTTTGCCGTTTCTGCAAATGATTGTATCAATTTATGCGAACGAACGAGTTGAACTCTTCTGCTTTGTCTTCGCTTATCTCGCTGCTTTTTTGTTTTTGTTTACTGTACTCGCACTAGTACCCTTTGTCTAATGATAGTTGTTGTTGTGGCCTGTGTGGGTTACACTTGTTGTAGTTGTTTGTCTGGGTTCATCGGCTATCAGTTTTCACACTCCACTTACAGCTGAAGATCGCTTTGCTATTATGCAAATACCCAGTGTCGTGTGCACCCGCACTTTATTGCAGCTCAAACGAAACTAAATTATTTTCTCTGCCTAATTAGCGTTAATTACGCATATACATTGGCAGGACTGCCAACTCGCTTGCGTACAGGGCTGTCGACTCGGCTGCAGGTGCAAGCAAACAGCTGGTCCACGATAGTTTAAAAATAATTGGGATATTCTTCTCAATTTTGAATTGCTAAGTTGTTGAGTGCTTAAAATCTTATATATAAAATTAAAAAGATTAAAATAAAACACGTGAAAAAATATAATAATTTAAAACTACCATTTAATTTGAATTTTTGTAAAGAACCATGGAATGTCCTTAACATAATTATTTATAAGGTAATAAAAATTAACTTATTATAATTACTTTTATTTATTTGGATACTTCGGTGCTTAGGTGAACTACCCTCAATGTGCAGCATTTCAACATGTTTTGATTTTCTTTGACAAGGCCTGACAACCCTAGCCCAACAACGCCGAGTTGAAGCATGTTTTCCTGATTTTTACCGGGTAAAATGTATTTAATTATATAATTCAGCGGCCTTTGCAGCGATGGATCCCATTGATGCCACCAAGCGTAAGCCCAGACGCACCCACGGCACACCATCCTACACGTACCGCAATCGATTCGCCTATGCCCTGTTGGCCGCCGGAACGGCCGTGTTTGCAATTTGGAGGTGATTATTTAATGCAATTATCAGATAAATAGGGTATTAATGGCAAATCCCTTGCAGTCTGACCCCAATACAACGTATTGCCAACGAGAAGCTGTGCCAGGCGGTGGCCCAAACGGAACAGGAACGCGACAGAAAGGCACTCTTTGATTTCGCAGCCCCGAGGACTTCGAAATTCATTAAAGAGGCGATCGAGGAAAGCGAGGAGCAAAGGATTAAATAATGGATCGCAAGACGCGGCGGGCTAACTTCAAAAACCTGCAGCCTCGGTAATTTTAATTCAAGCTTCCCTGTTGAACAATAAAATGATTGTAGCTATCTAATCAAACACTTGGGTTTCCTTTCCATTCGAAGAACGACGCGAAGCACCAAAACATCCACTGATACATTATCACTTTCGAACTTTTTTGCCACACCCGAGGAAGCTGGAGAGGATCCCCCAGCTCCAGCATTACTTCCTGCAGAACCTGATCCTCCAGCGCCCAAAATCAAACCAATACGAACCAGCAATGTGTTTGAAAAACCAGGTCCCAAGCCAAAAAAGGCGCCCAAACTCAAGGGAAGCAGTGCCCCAACCACGGGTGGCTCCCGTCGAGGTCGTGGGAAGAGCAAACAGCAGCCCAGTATCAGCAACTTCCTGCGGAACGAACAAATCTTCGCCGAGGTGACCGCCCAACACTGCATGGCGGACAACTTTAGCCCGGACGACATCGAAATGGCGCTGGCGCTGTCCAAGTCGGAGGCTGAGAAGCAGGGATTACTGCGCCTGAACGACGAAGATGATGCTGTTATTGACCTCATGGATGACGAAGGGGCGTCCACGGAGAAAATACGGCTGAAGCTGAAGAAATACGGCTTTCGCACTGCGGCCAAGGAAGGTGGGTCACAAATATGAAGTTTAGACATCATCATAGTCCGTAAATCATATCTTATATCCCAAAAAAAATGATTAGATAAATTAAAACAAAAATTAAATGTCCCAAAGGATTAAAGTAACATAAGTTGAATGAATTACTTGTCAAATAATAATACTTGCATTGTAATCCCTTGCAATAGAAACTCAACTAATAATTTTCATCATCCACTTACAGATTACAAATCCCTGGCGGTACTGCCTGTGGTGGCTGGGAAGGGCGGAAGGCGCGGGAAATGGGCCAACAAGTTCACTGCCCTTACCTTACGCAATCCCGAGGTGCAACAGAAGAAGCTAGAGGAGAAGGTGTCCGCATTGCTGGCCCAACAAGTCCGCACAAAGGAGCCAAAGGGCGAAAACAGCGTGATGCCAGTTTATAAATTGATCAGTTCAAACCTTCAGAAACTTCGAGTTAAAAGTGGATCTCAAATAATTCGGGAACCAAACGAAGGTGCCATAGAAGATCTTAGTTTATACTATGTGACCGACTTGATTGAAGTTAGCCAAGCGCCTGCCGACCATCTCCTAAAGAATTGGGGTGCAATACAGGGAAGGGATTTATCTCCAGAGCGGGAGACATCGAAAACGCGCCAACTGAGAGAACAACTTGAACTGGTCTACGAGGAGTTGGAAAAGCATTTCGGAGATCAACAGCAGTTAGATCAGCAAGTGAATGAGGAACTAGATGAACTAGAAAAGCTGGTGGCCGAACACATGATCGAAGATGACTCCAAAGTGGGTGCTAATTTGGAGACAGAAACATCCTCGGCAAGCAGCAGTCCTTCGAAGGAACCGCCAGATAAGCGGCCAAAAATGACCAAAGATCAAAAGGAAAACATCCAACCCGCAGCCTCACTTGCCAGCTTAAGCATTCCCACCCAAAAACCTCGTTGCACCTCCCCTGACCTGTTTGCTGATTCGGATGATGAGCCGGTTATGGCCACCACTTCTATCTCTAACGAACCCACGGACGTTAAGGACTTTTCCTTGAAGGTCTACAAGAATTTAAGTACAAGTGAACGTTCGTCTCCGGTGAAGGAAGTGGAAATGATATCTAGCAATGAGGAACCCACTCAAATATCAACCTATGAAGTATACTCCAGTTCGAGTGATGAAGGTGAGAATATAGATTTATAGTCATTTAAATGCTAAAAACATATTATTTTATTTCTAGTAAAGACTGTATCCAACGCTACACAAGAGAAGATTTTTTTTAAGGGTAGGTACTTCCGAAAATTTTTATGAAAAAATTCTTATTTACATTTTATTTTTCAGATAAACCAGTAGATGGCTTTATTAATCTAACTCAAGAGTTTAAAATGGCAGACTTTGATGTGCCAAACTCGAAAATCCTAAGTCTAATTGCACCATGTGAAACCGACTCTAAAGTTGACAATTTAATTGGCGATATGCTCTTAGATTCAGCTAGTCAGGAAGAAAGCTGTCCCATTTCTAAGGAATTGTACCTAAAGTACGCCAAAGTGGAAAAATTCCCATTATGGACAACAGAAGAAGATGAGGATAAAGAAGAAATTTCCCTTAAAATTGAAGACGACACTCAAAGTTCCCAGCAGTCATCTTTTAATCTAGATATTATCACTACTTCAAACAACACAAAACAGAGTTCGAGCTTTAGTGAATTGAACTTTTCGAGAAATTCAATTGGAAGAAGCGTTAGCTTATCAACAGATCACAGCTTTAAAAGTCCGCTTAACTGGAAAATGAACTTATCAGCTGAGAAGAGGGTATCGCCTGCACGTTCTCCTTATAAGCATTCAGACGCAAGCTTTGACTTAACCCAAAACAGCGATGATGAAAACGATGTGATTCTGCTTTCCGATGAGGAAATTAATTACTCCATCTGGAAGGCCAATAAGACGGCTAAGGCTGAAGATGTTGAGGATGATAGCTCAGACAGTTGTTTTGCTTCTCCTGTATCTAAAAAGCGAGCTATCCCACAGTTCCAAACTGAAGACGATCTGGATGCATTCCTAAAGGCCTTTCCTTCCGATGGTTCACATTCCCCCAACAAGAGCGCACTTAGCAAGGAGCGTGCTGAGTTTGGGATATTAGATGCGGCTCCATCACAGCCATTCACTCTTTCACAACTGCAGAGCCCCGTCACAAAAGACTCGCCATCGAATATCGATATCAACTGGGCAGAAGCTTCGTTTTTGGATGCACCAGTGAAGCCTTTAGCTCGCAGGAGTAGCCAAAAATTCAATGACCTGCTGGCGAAAGTAAGCCAGACGGAACATAGTTTTGATAACGACTTTGATGAGTTTGATCAGATAGTTTTCCAAAACGCCAAAGATGCCACTATTGCGACAGAATCAGATGTCATGCCAAGTGGTCTGGAAACTTTACTGAAGGGGGAAATTAAAACACCTGCAATGCCAGTGTCTAGTATTCGAAAAATGGAATCTTCTGTTGTGCCAGATCAAGTTGAAGTAGATGGTAACGTGTACACCGTACGTGTTTGTCACACTCCAAAACCAGACTTTACGACTCTTTCCGAGTCTGAGATTCTACAACAACTTTACAACAACGGAATTAAGCCCCTGAAACGCAAGCAGGCAGTGAAAATACTAGAGTTTATCTACAATCAAACGCATCCCATTATGCAAACTGCTGCGGCTCAGGATTTGCCACCTAGAACTGAACCCATGGCCCGATCTAAATCCACTCCAGTGGTGATGGAGAAACCACGCTCCCAACTAGTCAAATCAACCTCTGAGGTCTCCCTCACGCCAACTGAACCGAGAAAGAATTTCAAATTTAAAGATGCCTGGGGAGAGGATTTGCTGCGTTTTTCCCAATCTCTGCCGCCGAGCCTTTGTGACGACTTTGAGATCTTTGTCACGCAAACGAACATTTCCAAGAAGACTCCACAGCCGCTGGTGCCGCTTCACATCGCCTGGCACAATCTTCTCTGTGCAAATCCCCAACTGCATGAGAGCGTCCTCATGTATGAGCCCATTGATCTGCAGGAGGTATATTTATACTTAAAGCACATGGGTCATCGTTACGATCCCAAGGATTTAAAAACCTTCTTTGACCGACGTTGCATTATCTTTCGCTATGAACTGGCCGCTCCTGGCAAGCAAGCGGAGCGTCATGTGCGAAAGCACCCAAAGAAACCCTCTAAAAAGAAGTAACCTACTTTTACATTTCTCTGCACAACAAGTTATAAAATTTTTTTGTACTTATACTTTATACCCTATATCGAATGCATTGTATTAATAGTTAGTATTACTTTAGAATGGTTAGTCAGTAAGGCAATTGTTATTTGGCGAATTCCGATTTAAAATTATTATTTGTGAAATTTAGAAACTAAAAACATATTCCACACTGTTATATATAAAAATGAACCATATAAATACTTTCATTTTCCTTTCAAGTAAACAATATATATTGTACATAGTTTATGGGCCGTAAATTGTAGCTTTATTTCATGTAATTTCAGAAGACAATATTCGAAAACTAAACGGACAAATACAAATGTATAGAGTTTGCATTAACTGTTGAAAATACAAGACACTGATATGTTTTATACAAATATAATATTGGACAACATTAAATGCTGCATCTGCAGGATACCCAATAAGGGTAAATAGCATTTAATTTAAATCCAGTTCGATCTTACGGCACTAAAAAGACACTTGGACGGTATGTTTTTCTTACGAGACTCTACATTGAAGGCACATTGTCTGATTGTAGTAAATGGAATGGAAACGGCTCGAGCAATACTAGTGGCTAAATGAAGCTATTTGTACTGCATGCAAAATAATTATGGTCGTTGGGTGCAGAAAGGTTAGTGGGGGTCTTACAGAGGCTAGAGTTAGTTTTGGGGAGATATAGAAGAAGCAATTCAAAACATTGCCGGAATGTATAAGAAGTATGTAAAGTATAATCAGGGCAGTCCCAGAAATCTCAGACTATTTTTGGGACGGATAATTGGCAAAACTACAACAACTTGTAGTTGGACATTATTTTCGGTTGCTTTTAAATTATTTACTGAAATTTGAAGATGTATCTGAAGCACTTTTGGATGGATTCGATTTCTGGGACATCCCTAAATGAGATTAGGCATAGCTTATCTCATGCTCGTACGTCTTCCCCCGCAGGTCGTCGTCGTCCGGAAGGGCATGGTGGCGCAAACCGCACAAACGGGGTCCGTAGCGCAGCATGACAATGATTACGCCCACGATGAACAGGGCCACGGCGGCCACGGCGGGATAAAGGAAGTATAGGGCCATGCCTACTTAGATGTCGCTCTCGCGCTTCTGCAGCTCCACGTATTCCTCGCGCTGGCGTTGCTGGTGCAGGGTGCGACCCTCTGGGCGTGGTGGACGCTGGTGCTGCTGCTGGTGATGATGGTGCGCCGAGTGCACGGGCTCCAAGTCGTCAACGCCAATGACCACGTCGTCGGGGAACACCTGCTGATGGGTGGTGGGCTAAAAAATACAACAAAAATAATGAGTTCATCACAGTGTAAAATCAAAAGACATTGATTGAGTTGAAATTTGAGTGATATACTTTTAAAAACACACCTAAACACTTGAGAGTTTTTAAAGTTAAAGACAATTTAAAGGTAATATTATACATGTGCTCAAAAAAAATTATGGGTTCAAATGAAACCCAGTTCGATTGCCTGTATCTCTAAGAGTTTTTAGAGTTTCGATTTTAAATTTTCTGAGGACCTTCTTAACTTACATGTAGACGATTAAAGTAGGAGGCGTCCTTTAGTTCGGTGAAGTCCAAAGGCGGTTGATTATGGGGAGTGGCCGACCAAATGGAGACCAACCAGCGGTTGCCCGTGTGCCTGTCCTGCCAGTACTTGCGGTGCTTGGAGCAGCAGCCCAGGATAATGTTCAATATGATGATCGTGCCCAGGACAACGGTGCAGATGGCAATGGTCACATAAAACGGCGAGAAGTTGCCGTAGATGTGGCCGGTGAAGTAGGGATTCTTTTCGTACGCCTTGCGTTCCTCTTCGATTGTGGACATAGTCTTTTAGGGGTGTGGTACTTGAAAAGCGGTCAATAGCCTGCTGCACAGGGCTCAATTGTCTGTGAACGGAAAAGAGGGAACAATGAGAAAGCAGTTCAACCACCGCGTTACTTGCTGCATGCACCCCGAGAAACCAATTGCCACCAATTCCAATTCCAATTTGTCACATTGGGCGTGGCGTCACCAATGCAAACTCAGCCGAGGTCCCGGAATCCGGAGTTCCCCAGTTAAACGTGGACTCCACTTACCATCTGCGCACTATTGGTGGTCACTGAGATTGGCACAAGTCCCATTCAGGTGTGTTAACTTTACAAAGTCGTAAAATACAACAATCTTAGCCACTTAGCAGCTAGGAAAACAACGCCCAAAGCCTGGCTCAGTGAGTTAGTGGTGGCACTTATTGGCTTTGCCGCAGGGTTGCACGCGATCGATTACTATTTATCGATCGGACAGGCAAGTGCATGAAAATATTTATGGCATACTTTTGGGGTTATTTAATAAACATATCCGCCATTTTATTTGAACAAGCAATGATAAAATGATGATTTTTTTATTTAATTCAAATAGAAAAGAAATAAAAATAAAATTTATAAATTGTCTACATCCGAACCAATCAACCCTGGCCCCCCATTAAGAAAACAAACCATGTATGAAACAATAATTATCTATATATTTTCAAAATTAACGCGATCCAAAGGTGAGAAATCAAATTTATTGCATAAAAAACAGGCTTGTTCGAGCCAAAAATGTAAAAATATGAAATGCTGCGCCCTTTTTGCCACTCGTAACGTAACCGCATTTGCTTATCAACTATTACAGGTTCCGAAGCAATCCTAACTCAAAACTAATGCAGCTATTCAATAGCCGTTTTCCCCGATCACTGGTCGTAGGTCAGGAAGTTATCCAACCCGGTGAACTGGCGCGCCAGAGCCCGTCCATTGTCGGTGGGCGTGCTGAAGGCTATGCACTCCTTGGCGATCTCCTGGCCGAGCACAGTGTGGCACTGGACGACACGCAACAGTTTGCTGGCAATCCCCGAGCGCCGCTGCAGGGGCGAGACCCAAATCCGGGATATACCACAGCTGAAATGGCAAAGGTTTAGTTGCTGCAAAAACTGTATTAGCTAGGAGATCCTCACCTGGCCGGATAGCTCTCCTCGCTGAAGTAATCCACGCCGTCGACTTGGATAAACCGATGGGCCTGTGACAGGGGCTGCACCAGGCAGAAACCCACAATCTGCTGCTTGCGCACCGCCAAGAAGGCCACAAAGATCTTTGGCACAATGTACGAGGAGTAGCCCAGTTCCTTGTCCACCACCCCGATAAGATCCCGGAGTCTCTCGAGTCTGGCGGGTGGAGCGCGCTCGTTAATCCGTATGATGCGACCATCGCTGGCCCACTCCGGATAAACGGCCACTATGTCCTCGTCGATCCAGCCCTTGAATCGCAGCACATGAATGGAGTTGTGGTACTCGCGATGCAGCTGCTCCTCCTCCGGCTCGTGAACGGTGTAAACCAGTCCGCACTGCTGGCACTGTCGGGCTCCAAAGGCCTTTTGTCCCGCATCGATCTGGTACTGATTGGAGCCCCCCGCTGCCGCCGAAAGCAATCTCGAGGATGTATCCGGACGACGACGCGTTGATTTCTGGACAACGGGCTGTAAGCGCTGCGTGAATATGGGGAATAGCCTGGTCTGGACATCCTCTGCTGCTGGAGGATCCTGTTGTGGCAGACTGTCTGCTACTTGCTCTGGCAGGGCTTCCATTTGCGCCATCTGCGCAGCCTCTTCGCTATTGACCACCATGTACAGGTCGTCCACAATCCGATTGGCCTCCTCCTTGTGGTTGTCCGGATTCGCTATGAAAATCTCAAAATTCTCTTCGGTGCAAATGTTGTTGCTAATGAGAAACTCCAGCAGGATTTGCTGCTGCTCGACGACATCGGGATCATCGGTTTGATAGGGCAAACGCTGACGGAACACAGCAAAGGGATCAATTTCGGTATCTATCGTTTCCGGCGCATACTCAATTATATCCGAAAGGGGCTCCGTGTCCATGGGTGTGTCCTCCGCATCCATGGGCGTGTTCACCGCCATCGGTTTTGATTCAACAATCTCATCTATCATTGAGTCGTTCAGGTTCTTCAGGATTGCATCCACGGTGGCCTGCTCTGCTGAGAATATCGTTGCCGACTTGACGCGCACTGTGCGTGGCTTTCGGCGTGGCGTTTGGACCAGGGCGATCCTACCTTGGCTGACGCTGGCTCGGATGTTGTCCGTGATCCTCACCTCCATGCAGGTGCTGCTGCGCCGGCCCGACTTGAAGAACTTGCGCTTGCTGAGATCCGCCGGCTCAGCGGGCGTCGAATTTTGGACCGGCTCGTGCCGAATCAGCGGTATAATGGGCTCCAATTCTATGACGGGATCGTCGAACACAACCTTGTCCTCATCCTCACTGAGGTCGGAGAAGTCGGCGGAGGTTTCTTGCCACATGGTCTCTGGCATTTTGTTGTTATTGTTGGCATCGTCGGCTTCAATCACACTTAATGGTTTGGCCATTTTGATTGGGTCCCTGGCACTGCGCAGGATCTGATGCACCTCTTCCACCTTGGCGCGCTCCTCCCGCTTGGTGGTGATCAGGTTCTTAAGCCGTTCGTTGCTCAGGCAGTTGAGGATGTTGTTCAAATCGGTGGCTGGTAGTCTTCTGGGCAATCCGTGGCTCTTGCGTATTTTGTGGCTGACTCCTTTGTTGATGCCCAGTTGTTGGCGGGAAGTCGGCGAGCTTTTTGTCTTTCGGCGTAGCAAATTCTTAAATGTGGTGGGCGTGCTCTTCGACTTTGTAGCAGATGCTCCACTGTGGGAATAGAAGGCCATGGTGGGAATGCTGCTCTTTAGCGTCATCTTGCGCATCTTACTCTGCGGCGAGCCAGAGTCGGATTCTGCCGAGGATGCAGTCTTGATGGTAAAAGTGTCTGGATGTACTCGCTTCGTGGGCTTCTGAGTGGGTTCTTCTTCATCCGAGTCGGACCCTTTAACTGGACAGTTTCTTATCTTGCTTTCTAGGCTCTGTGTCATTTCTTCTTTATCCAAAGTAGGCACTTCACCTGGAAATTCTGTTCTTCTGGTGTTGTTTTCAGGGTTCACTGTTGAGGTTTCAATAATTGGCTTTTCATCGTCATCCAAAGAAGGCGTTTTAGTAGGTGAAATTGGAATCATACTGTTGCTGTCCAAGCTCTCTGTTCTGGTTTTAACAATAGGTATTTTCTGGGCAGCGTTTTGATTGTCACTAGTTGTTTCCTTTGATGTGGTTTTATTGTGCCCACTTCTTGGTGTCGAATTTCGACTTATGGTTCCGATGTTTATTGAGGCTTTACTAATTGGGTTGTTTTCGTCCTCCGAATCGGAATTTTTAGCAAGAGAAACTGCTTTTAATTTACTGCTGCTCGCCAGGCTCTTTTTCTTGGGTTTAATGGTATGTACTTGGGCAGTGGTCTTTATACTCTGGCTGTGCCTACTCCTTGGTAACTTAACAGAAGATTTTGGGCTCTGCGTGTCCATTCTCATGGCGGTGACCTTGCTTTGTCTTCTCCCTGAGGATTTGCAAGAAGTTTCTGGGGAAAACACTTCCTGATTCTTCTGCGCATTGGAGTAACGTGGACTGCGCCTGCAGCTGCTCCTGATCTCCGGCATGGGACTCGGATTGGCCCGCTCCCGCCGTGGGGATGGAGAATCCATACAAGAGGAGGGCGATGACATCGATGAATCAGCCCGTTTTCTTTGTATCTTGGGTGTCCGAGGACTGCTGTTCCGACTGTTACTGCTGCTATTGCTGTTCAGCCGCATGGTGGTAGTAAACAAATGAGGCAGTTGCTCCGCCGTGGCAGCCACGACAACTCCGCCTCGGGTTTTCTTGTTCTCCTTGTTGGTCTCCGGACTGCTGCTGGTGCTGCTCCTCAATTTCCTCGTGTCCGCGGCGAAGAGGCTGCGGCCCTGCTTGTTGGCCGCCACATGGGGCTTCAAGGGCAAGACTCCCAGACTGTCTACGTCTTCATCCTCGTCGTCGTCTTTGATTTTGCGCAGTCTGGAGACCGGACTGCCGAACAGTTGCCGTTTGCGCTCCGAGAGACGCGGGGTGGCCGTGCGGGCGGGACGCGTGGAGCACCCACTACCCGTCGGCGTCTCCATGATCGCTCGCAAATCCTTTATTTCGCATTAACTTTGTCTAAATTGAGACTCTCCCGCTTTTTTTGGCTGCACAGTGCTGGAAGTGGACAAACCGATCGTCGTTTTAGCTGGCGTTTACCAACACTTGGCGAAATGACCAGCTGGTCTGAGCTCGTGGAACGGTCATACTCCGTTAAAGATTTAGATAATTATATCTCAAAACGATTTAGCTTTTTAAAAAAATATTACTTTATTAAAAATTAGAAGATCAACTAAGTTTTTTCTTTTCAGGAAGGAAGTTTATAAAAAAATAAATTATCTTCAATTTTTTTTTTCAACATGTGGATGGTGCATATTGGTTTAAGTAAACATATGAAAAATAAATAAAATATTTTAATTTTAATAAATTTGACTGCTAATGTAGCTGTTGTCCAATCTAATTTTTTTACACTTTTAAATGTTGATTTTGATAAACATTTTGATCGTTTTAACAGAGTTAGTATGACTATTGTCTTGGCCGGTTGGTATTTGGGGACAAGCGAACTCTGGTCACACGCATTGGTTAAACGGCCACACGGTCATACTGCGGCAATCAAATCGATCTGGAAAAATCAAACCGCACGGCCTTGTCTGGAAAGTAAAAACTGTAAAAGCTGTGAATTTAAATTTTAATTTGCAGCCCTAGAGCAGGTAAGTCCCCCCGCATTATCCGTACCGCATTTGAAAGCCACGCCAATGAAAGCAACGAGAACCGTGAGAAAATGTGAACTCCAACCGCCGCCATCTTTTTTTTGTGTATGCGTTAGGGCCAACGCAAAAGAAAAGAGAAAAAAAGCCGGAATGTGTAGAGATTACTGGTAATCGCGCTCCTTGTACTGCTGCATAAATGTATCCCCCTGCTCGTAAATAGTTGAAAACAACCTGCCTGTCTTCTCTTCCCATGAGGTAACGCGTTTGTCCGCCGCCGTCGCCGCTCAACCGCGATATCCATATATTTTACCGACGCAGCCGCCGCCGACGTTGCCGCCGCCGCGTAGATAGCCATTTTCCGGGACTCCCCCACCCAGAGTGCTAGAAACGAAATAACCGTGGACGACCACGCTGCGGAACCCGCTGCCGCCATGCCCGGAGCCGGCACGTTCAAGTTGTTCATCGGGAATCTCGACGAGAAGACGCAGGCCACCGAGTTGCGGGCGCTCTTCGAGAAGTACGGTACCGTCGTCGAGTGCGACGTGGTGAAGAACTATGGCTTCGTCCACATGGAGACGGAGCAGCAGGGTCGCGATGCCATACAGAATCTGAACGGTTACACGTTGAACGAGTTCGCCATCAAGGTGGAGGCGGCCAAGAGCCGGCGGGCGCCCAACACCCCGACCACGAAAATCTTCGTGGGAAATCTGACGGACAAGACGCGGGCGCCGGAGGTGCGGGAATTGTTTCAGAAATACGGCACCGTCGTCGAATGCGACATTGTGCGAAACTATGGTTTCGTCCATCTGGACTGTGTCGGTGATGTGCAGGACGCCATCAAGGAGCTGAACGGTCGCGTCGTCGACGGCCAGCCGCTCAAGGTTCAAGTGTCGACCAGTCGTGTACGCCCCAAGCCGGGCATGGGCGATCCGGAGCAGTGCTATCGGTGCGGAAGATCCGGGCATTGGTCGAAAGAGTGTCCGCGACTTTACGGCAGTGCCGGAGGCGGACGCGAGCCGCCCTCACCGCTCAGCGCCGGCGGCTACAGAGATCGCATGTACGGTCGTGACCCGTATCCGCCGCCACCACCGCCGCCGCCATTCCTGCGTGACCGCATCATGGATGGCTTTAGGGTAAATTCAGCAACCATTTGCCCTTGATCAAATCATCCATTTGCCATCTCAATCCATCTGGCTCTGAGTGCAGCCATGTAACTCATGTAACGCTTGTTTTCCCTCCCGCAGGACTATGACTACTATGACCGCCGCTTCGAGGACTCACGCGATCTGTACGAGCGTCGCTACCAGACCTCGCGGATGCGCGACTTCCCGCCGCCGCCCATCTCGCGCCGCGAGCCCATGCCCCTGCCGCCCCCGCTGAGCGGCAGCCTGCGCTCCTGCAGCGTCTCGCGTGGATACGACACCATGTTTAGTCGTCGCTCACCGCCTCCGCCGCGCAGCAGCAACGGAATGAGTCGCTACGGGTAGGTGCTGCATCGATTTCTAGGACTCTAGTCTTGATTAGGCAATGCAAGACGCAAGGGACTTTCCTTTACAAGAAGGTTTTGAGTTAAAGAATTATGATTTGTTTGGCATGTTCAGATTGGTCTGACCATTTATATACCTTACCCATAATACTTAAGCAAGTAGAGGGTTAAAAAAACGTACTGTTTGCGATTAAGTCTGGTAAAAGTCAAGCCATTAAGTATATCTATTCTTATTAAAAAATAATCCTTTGGCAGGTTTCTTTTTTGTCTTTGATTACTTTATGAAACTTGAGAACAAGAACAAAGAACATGGGGAAATAAAGATGAGAAATAATTTAGACCTCTTTACATAAATTAATACCTGCTCTCTTATGGTTTGTTTTAAGAAATCACTTTATACAAACAAGATAAGATGCTAGAGTAGCTATTAAGTTCTAAACTCTTTGTATCAGTTTCTAATGTCTTGATATTACCCTCCATAGCTCACCCACGCCTCATGGCTACGAGGACTTCAGCCGCGATGCATTCGACGAGCGCATGATTTCTTCGCGCGGCATGCGTGGTCCCTCACCTCCGGGTCGCCGATATGCGCCCTACTGAGATGAGTTTTACTATAACGGCAGCAGCTGAGTGGCGGTTGCACTGCCCATGCCCCTGCCCATATCCCTGCCCATGGCCCACACCCTACACCACACAGCCAGCAACCAGAGGACGAGGGCTGGGGACTGCTGGCTGGTCTGCTGGTCGCCAGCGGCCTACTACCACCATCAACCACACCAACAGCACATGCTGATGCCGACGACATTTTCACAATTGTGGCTGCCGTCTTGGTAATCCACACGTATTTTACTAAGCCCAAACTAACCATAATTCGTATACTTAAACAAGAAGATGGAAACACCTGTCGAAGCGCATCCTCCTTATATGCAAACTATGCCTAAAAGACTAGACAACGACGTGCTTTCCCACACAACCACAGAGAATCGTTTCATCAGTAGACTTTGCGATATCCAATAAAAGCATAAGCAGTCGAAAAATATGCAAAAATAAACATGTATTTTAAAGCTAGCTTAAGGGGCAGTATAGCAACGAAGTGTATTAGAGGTAGAGGAACTTAATCCACTACGCGTGAGCTAAGGAGTGATAACTGCCGTTCTTGGTCGAAGCGGAGTGATGCCTGTCGATTTTATCCGAAACTGACTCTTCGGGTGAGTGGTCGTCCAGTGTACCACCATTGGACTGGTTTAGTTCCTGCAGTTCCGCAGGTGCCTTCTCGAATGTCGGTGGGATTAGCAATCGACTGGGAATGATAAGAAAGTGTGATTTATTTCAGGCAACCCCCATTACAAATCCCATTTTGACTTACTTGCTGCAGTGAAGCCAAAACATTGAAACGAGCATCATAATCGAAGTTACACCAAAGGTCCAGTATGTGCCCAGCCGTGAGTAAATAAATCCCACAAAAATAGGGCCAAGGACACGCGATAGACAACCTGAACCGGTCATCCAGCCCATCCAGACGCCCTGCGGTCGGGGACCCAGAACTTTTGAGAAGATGGTCTGGATAAGGGTCACCCCAATGGGATATCCCACGGAGGTGAAAGCAAAGCCAATGATGAACTGCGTCAATGTTAGGGCCGGCAGCTCGGCGCACCACTTTTGCTCCGCTATCGGGCAACCCAAATACATGGGATCGCTTTCGCTAAGGTTCAAGCTGGCATTGAAGGGCTGCGCCAGTTTGGGCGGATCCGGTCCCCAGGGCACGAAGAGCACTCGGCCGAGGAACATCAGCGAGAAACCGCCCCAGATGAGCACGTAGCGTTCCGCAAAGAGCTTGCACATGGGCTCAATCAAAACAAAAGTGACCAGGGAGACTATAGCTGCTGTGGTCATCATTAAGCCCATGTACCACAGCGCCTCATCGTCGGACCAAGCAAACATGTCCATCGTCAAGGATGTGCCCAATCTTAAGAGCGAAGAACAAAGTCATTTCTGTTCGGAAAACTCTTAAAATCGAGAAAACTTACGTTTCCAGCAAGACAAAGTTGAATACCAGAACGAAGAATGCGATTATCAACGTCCAGGCGGAATAATAATTCGGTTTGATGCCTTTCCAAGTTTCTGTCTCCGAGGTGCCGCCCTGCATTACCATCACTTCGCGAGCTGCGATTTTGTGCTCCTAAACGCGTGTTCGTACTTAATACAAAATGTACCTCAACAAAGTTACTTTTCGCTATACCTCAAACACTCCGGGCAGAAACATCATGAAGTTTCCTATGCTCATCAGCACGTTGATCCATCCGGATGCCGTGTACATGTTGAAGTGCATCATGCCCCACAGCCAGACGTGTCCCTGATCGCCAAGCGGAGTGACCGCCGCCTGCAGAGTCGGTCCGATGATGAAGCCCAGGACCTGAGCCAGCGACACCATCGAAACAGCATGGGTGCGTTCGCTGATTCGCGTGGCAGCCGACAAATAGGATCGGCACAGGGCAATATTCGCCGAGCTAACCCCGATGAGGAAACGAGAGGAGAGCATCCAGTATTTCACGTAATCCGGACGCAGTTCCAGCGAGGAGTATATCCCACTGGCCAGGGTGAATAGAGCCAGCGAAATAAGCAAGGGCAGCCGGATTTTGCCCAGCTTGTTGCCCCACCAGCCAAAGATGGGACTGAAGATCATTTGCCCCAGCGGATTAGCGGCCACAATAAGGCCCATGAACTCCTTGCCCGCTTCGGGATCTAGCTAAAAAGTAATGGACATTAAAAGGCGGTGGATGGAGTATCTTATAGCAAACCCACCTTGTTGAGGAAGGGCCAAATGCCTGTGAGAATAATGCTGAAGCCCAGCGCCATCAGGAACATGGTAAAGTAGATGATGCGTACGGAGCGCCAGCGCTGTTTGTACTCCTCCAGTGTCTCCAGGCCATCGTCCACGTCCTCGGGCAGTCTTTTGGTTTCAAAGCGAGCGGACACTCGGCGTGCAAACTCCATGGTCGTTTTGCTGATTTGTTTTTTGTTGGGTGGGTTGGTTATGATGAAAGTGTTTGTTGGATTTTACCGCCACAGAATCATTCTGTACCTGTTTCGTAAAAGTTATATGGACTTTTGTAAATAAATGTGCTAGTTTTTTAGACATAAGGTGCTTTTCGCTCATACATGTTTTTCTATAATTATTTTTAAATCTTGCCAGTGTCGACAAAATAATTTTGTTAGAGAATAATTGAATATTAATGATTTAAAAATGGAAATTAGTTATATATGTTATTTTAAATCAATATATTTATGATTAGTCTTTAAGGCTCCAAAAAATCGTATTTGAAAGAACCTAAACCGTTTTTAAAACTTTACAAGTGAATTTATCTTTAAATATTTGAATGTACGACTAATCTTTATCATTTCCAAATAGCTTTCTTTTAAAACTTGAATATTAATTGGATTATCCGTGCCGTCGCGGGCTTATCATCCGAAATACCAAAAATATGACACAGCTGGTTGAACTTATCACAGTAATTTCGGCAGAAAAAGGCAATCGGGGTCGGAATAAAGCTATATTCCCAGCCATTGGTAGTTGCCAAGTGAGAGTGTGTGTGCGTTTTTTACTAAAAGTCACTATCTATGTGAGTTCGCCTTTGTTTTTATTTATATGGCATGATAAGGGTAGAACAGAACCCGCCAGTTTATTACATGGCTTTATTTATCACATAACCACTTGGTGTTTACTCCAGCACAGGGTCTAAAATAGTAACAATTAGTGGCAGCCAAATTTAAAATAAACTACAATCACAACAAGTGTTTTTTTTTTAAGTTTTTGCGATAATGCTGCAATTTCAGCGATTACCCATATCAATCGGTGGTAAACTATTCTACTTCATAGTTCGTCAATGGAAAGTCACGTAAATCAATTTCAGATTGAATATACATTTCCAATTGATGCACTCATTTGTTGATTGTGGAGAGGACAGATTCAGATTCAGACTCTCGTTCTGAATCTCCAAACACCCATACACACACTCTTATTCGAGTAATAGATATAAGATAGCGACCGTTGATCTCTGCTTGCTTTGTTTTTGTTTATTTGAGAAAAGCTAAATTGTATCACTCTCTCTTCTTTGATTTCTAATTATTTCGGCACTTGAATAATTATTTGGCCCGCGCACGACAATTTACTGCGTTGTTTTTGCACACACAATATATGATTCTTTTTTTTTTTTGTTTTCTTTTTCTTATTAACTTTTCAGGCACTGTAAACGTTTGTTGTTTTTCTCTCACTCTCTTGACTTTTGTAATGTTGAGCCGCACACATCACCCAAAACGCATTTTCTCTGGCCTTTTCGCTTGTATTTACATATATATTTTGCCAGTAAGAAGAACAAAAAGTAACCCCCTGCCGCCGATCCTCTCTTTCTCTTTAATCCCTTTGTGGGGCTTCGAGCGGATAGGGTAATGCACCTATTACCAATTGGGCTCGGATTGAGAGCCACTACCACAACTACCTGTTGCAGCGGAACGGAAACAGCGTCAACCACTGAAGATGAACGGTTGCGGCAGACTGAAGACGCGACCGCAACGCTTGTTCCCCACAAATCTGATGGAGGCCTCGGGTGAGAGAGAGAGAGTGGGATGGAGCTAAAGAGAAAGGCCCCCCGTGTATAGCCGTGTGTAGCCCAAAAGTATGTTATGATATTTAAACAAATGTTAAATGCTCTTTGAATTACTGCTACTGCAGGTAATAAAAAATTTTAAATTTATTTTGCGAGACCCAGTGACGTCTTAAAAATATACAACAATATATGATTATAAAGTTAAGTTTGATTGAATTGGATTACGATTTAGTGCTGGGTAAAGTTTCCCTATAGATTACCCCTAGCCTGCTGCAAGCGCATCAGTCGCCGCTGTCTTAACCAGGGCAGAAGGAGGCCTCCTCGCTGGACGGGAAGAGGAGCTTGGGCCGCCAGGGGAGCGGGGGCAGCGAGGGTCACAGCTTCTGGAACGATCTCATTACGCCGGAAATTGCGAAGGCTGGCACTTGGTCTACGGGGCACAAGCTCCTCATCTTCGCGCTCCTTTTGCTGCGGCAAGGCTTCGTTCATAATGTTCAGGCTGAAGACATCTCCACTTTGGGAGTCGGACGACAGATGACTTACTGTATCCTGAAGCACCTTGGGAATGCGCTCCACCACCTGCAGGGCATCCCGAAGTGGCCGGATCTCCCGCTCCGAATCCCTACGCAACTGCTCCTTAACGGCTTTGCTTTTGGTGATCTTACGGGACAAAGGACTCTTTTTGCTTTTCCGGAAGACTTGTTCCTTCTTAAGGGGAGCGGGGCGAGTCAGACGCGGAGCAGTGTGCTCCAGGAACCACGGCTCCCGACGAGCTGGCTCCTCCAAAGCAGCCTGGCGCTTGAAACCCGATGGCTTGGACTCACGCTGCTGCTTTTGAGCTCGCGTTCCCAATGGTGAGGGACGCACCAGCGAGCTGGCAAAGTCATTAAACCACTCCAGGTGGTCCAAGGAACGCTTGTGCCTGGCCAAATCCAGCTCCGAAGTCTTGGCAACCGTTTTGAGGGCATTGGCAGTGGACTGACTCTTGGAGGGCTTGTATATGGTGATGTTGGAGCGACGGTTTCGAGGAGCCTTTGCTGAACCAGAGGCACTTCTGGTCAACAGATCCCGCTCCTGCTCGAACTGCTGGGCGTTGCGCACAAAGCGATTGCTACTCGGCCCCTGGATGACAATCTCAAAGGGCAGATTCAGCGTCTTTGCGTTCATCTGCATGGTGCGGATGCACTCGGTGTCCGAGCTGTCGTCGTTACACTCGCAAAGGCATTCCTCGCCGCAGTAGAAACCCAAACAGCCGCAGTGCTCGCAGAGAGCCTTGCAATTCTTCTCAAGCTTCGATTCCGTGAGGGGATTCACACGGCGTGTAGTCTTCGTTGATGTGGCGGCCACTGTCGATGGGTATTCAGTGGTTGTGGTAGTCGAGGGAACAGCATTTGCCAGTTGGATAGCCGCAAGAGCAAATATAAGCATGTAGCCACAGAGGCTGCTCTTTCCGGACATCATTGTGGGTGCTCCGAGTCAAACTGTTTGGACACTTGCGATGCACAACCGATTTTATAACGCTGACCAGGTGAAATCGTAGTTGTTCGTGACTGACAGTTGATTTTAGATTTCAGTTCGCCGGAATTTCTGCTGACTTTGTGTGATCTTGAGACATTTCCCAACTGGGTTCTCCAATTGAGTTCTATGCTGTGCTGAATTTTTTTGGCACACTTTGGCGTGCCAAGGCCGAATTCCCGCACTTGAACTTGGCCCAGAACAAATAACATTTGTTTACAGAGTTTATTACATAAGAAACCAAACTAACGAAGTCATCAGCGGCGTTTGCCCTTGCCCTTCTTGCCACCACCGCCGCCGCCGCCACCACCGGAGCCGGATGCACTGGGCTGCGGCTGCGACTGCTGGTGGTACGCGTCGCCGGTTTTGTTCTGGCGCGTCTTCAGCTGCGGGATCTTGCTGGCGATGTGCAGCATTACGGACTCCCGCGAGGGGAAGTCGTTGTTGAAGAGGGTTCCGTCGGCGTTCCGCAACTGGACGCGCACACGTCCGCGGAACTGGAGCTCGCTGCTCTTCTCGCGGCAGTACTTCATGTTTTCCATGAGGAACTGCAGGTTGCTCACTGAGAGCACGTCCCGGATCTCTATGTAGGTGGGGTTGTCCACGCAGTTCTCCTTGGGCAGACGGCGACCTTCCTGGCGAGTCCTCTTGCTGTTGATGTAGGCGGGATAGATGCAGATCCACCTGTGATAGCAATAATAATGGGAGACATGTGAGTTCGGACTTTGTTTTCCTCGATTTAGTGTGTTTTCTACCGCTCCATCTCGTTGTGCTTTATGTTCGGGTTCCAGTTGGTTCGCATAGGCACTGCAGCAGCCATTTTCGCAGGGATTTCGTTGTTATTATGCAGTAATTTCTATTTAATTAACAAAAATGTAAGCTAGAAAGCTATTTTCCACGCAGGCAACCTGGCCTGAAATAGGGATGGGCTAGGCTATTAGAACGGAGTAATCGATAACAAGCTAAAGTCCATTCCAATTTTTCAAGCCAAATTTGGCTTTTTATTGATATAATTATTATTCTTTTAATTTAAAAATTGAAGCATTAAAAAAATTAATTTAGATTTTTGTTGAGTAAGCACTCTGGCCTTAAATAAATAAAATAACCTTTAATGGTACTTTTTTTATTTATTTAAGTTAAGGAATACGATAAGTTGTATTTATTAATCTTATTTTAATAAGGAACTCTTCAAAAATACTTCGCAAAACTTTTTTAGTTGCTGAACTTAAATAAAGTACTTATAAATACATTTTTTTACTACACTGCGTATACTAATACAAAAAATAAACCTTTAAGTCAAGTGTGAAAAGAAAAAAAAAATTTATTTAATGTTTTTATAATAATAAAAACTTTTTTAACATGTAGTCAAGCTTTTCTAAATTAAATTTCATTTTCTTAGTTCTAATTAGTTCTAGTCATTTTTTTGTTTTTATTCTCTTATAACAATTTTTTTTTTGCATTTACTTGTATGCTTACTTAAAAGTATTCCCTGGTGCAATCGATGACTCCTCGAAAAGCACTCTCGATTGTATCGATGGCCTATCGATTTGGTGCCGCCTCTAATGTGCAGGCCGCGGAAGAACTTCAATAACAGTCTGTTTTTGGTCTTTCCGTGGAGTATTTGCTTCGATCTGTGCGGATTACGGGAATATTCGAGTTTAACCGTCGACGAGCGGCCCACAAACAATTCTAGTCACGCGTGTCGCGGAGCCAAGCGGTAAACAAAAAGCACGCCCACCCCCGCCTTCGCCCGACCCCCCGCAATCAAAACAAAAAAAGCACACAAGTAAGGCAACGGCGGAGCAACAACAATGGATGAACTGAACAGCATATTGCAGAAGACCAAAGATAAATCAACGCAAAAGGAGCAGGATGAGGTACTTATCCCACGGCTTAATCCTTCCGGACCCCTGAACTTTGACATTTGAAAGTGGCATCAGCCACACCACCTCCCACCTCCGCACCCCCCGAATAAAACACCAACTAACCAGCTTTCCGTTGCCTTCCCCTTCTTCAACCCACTTATTTTGGGGTTTATTTACATGTGGCCCACGCACAAAAACTCCCACTCCCACACGGCGCCCGATGGTTAAACGCTGTCCAGATTCTGCTGCAGCCCTTCACATACATACAGCAGATTCCTGGCAAGCAATTTCGCTCCGAGTTGGCCTTGGCCTTCAATCACTGGTTGCTCATACCGGCCGAAAAGTTGGCGCAGATCGGGGACATTGTGCAGATGCTGCACAATTCCAGTTTGCTGTGAGTATATCATTTAAATACAGTATACAGCTGCGGTCAGATTAATAGCCATTAAGTTGCATGCCAATATATCACAGCATAATTTTACAGACCTATAATGTCGGTCATGGTTGATTTCTATCGTATATATTGTAGGAATTTGTACTGAAAAAATTTACAATGTCCATTTTTATGACCAGTTTTTGAATGTACTTAATATTCAGTACTGCCAGCACGTTTTCGGTAAAATGTTAAAAACATACTCTTGTTTCAATATATTAGTAAAATAACTTCTTAGAGTTTGAATAAACCGTATGAATACTATAACGATTGTTTTTTTATTGCTGACTTTGGAAATAATTTTATAAGCTATTAAAGCAAAACAATATTGTTACTTTACAAAAAGACTACATGTGTACGTCCTTAAGAAACCATATTAATTCGCTGTGCTAATTTTATGACCGTAACCGTATGTAAATACCTGTCGATATTGTAGGTAAACTAATCATGTGTAGCGCGATTTTATTTTATTTTAAGTTTTGACCTTTGCTTTCCTGTGTTTTTCTGCTCTGCATTGTTTGGCTTTGTTTACCTTTTGTTTGTTCCACCAAATAAACCCCAACCCTCCTTTTACCCCCTTTCTCTGCATGTTTAATCTCTTTTCACACTTGCACAGCCTGTATTTGTATACATTTGGTTTATTTGCTTTTGCTTAGATGGATTCCAGTTAAATGCCTAAATCGAGTGTGAACTTCTTGTGGAAGTGATGACGGGAACAGAAGAGACTCCCCGCGAGTTTGACTCGAAAAATATAGCAATGCGCGCCATATGCTCGCTCGAGAAGTTCTTATCATCATCGGCAGTTCATTTCCATAACGCACACATATATTATACTTTGCATTATCATTCGGAATGGTGACTCACACCTCTCTTCCCCAATTTGAATTGGCCATATTGAGTAACGTTCTCGGCCATTTGTGGGTTATTCGGGCAGAGTGTGTGTTGGCCTCAAATCAATTCCAAATTTCATCATGAGCCCGCAGCTTTTTCTGTTTACAATTGAATTTCTTTGCATTTCAGTGCCGTATCCGAAATTGCATAAATTATTTAGATTTTTCTCCAGAAGCCCAGGGGGTAAAATGTGAGAAAAGCAATGAAAGAGCTTGGCTGCCAACAAAACGCCACAATTAAACTTTGATCTCAACCAATTGAAGTGTCTGCCGCTTTTCAATTAAAGTCAGTTAACTGAGTCGAAGTGGCCAGGGTTTTTATCATATCTATGGGAAACAGCTAAGGAAGTATTCATGTCGCTTTCGAGCTAATCTTGTCTTGCCTCCGGCCACCTGTCGCCTCCTATTCAAAGGCAAGCACTCAGAAATGGCCTTAATTCTGCTTAAAATCCCCAGCATTGTTCTATGGCAGCATTCTCATTCCCCCAAGTGGCCGGGCCTGTATGTTCTTGGCGTTTCTACTATTTTTTTGTAGTAATGCATTTTCATATTGGCAAAAACTTAGTTTTACAACGATGGCAGCAGTTACAGCAGTCAGTCCTGCCCAAGTACCCCGACCCTCGTCCGTCCGTCATTCATGCACTTATGCCTATTGTCAGTTAGTCAGCCCGTCGCCAGTCGACAGGCATTGTCACAACTCTTGCCACGCAGCACGCCCACTATTTTCCCTCATTTTCCCTCGTTTTGCCCAACACCGTCCAGCCTCCTTGCACCCCGCATCCTTTCCATATCCCAGCCCCTTTGTGCGTTGTCGCTTCAACGCCCACGCCTTCATGCCTTCCATACCAAACCGTACCCAATCCCAATCCCGTCCCATACTATACCAACCCATCCCATCCATATTCCCTGCCAATGGCTTTGCCAGCTTTGGCGGAGCGCAAACATTTTTTAATTACGCAAATGTTGGGCTGCCCAGCTCGTTTTGCCCGCCGGGCACCGTAGTTATTGAAGCGATGGCGGCCTTAAAGCGAGGCTTAAATTTACACATCTATTATGGGGCCACCGTATGTTCATAAATATGTATGTTTAGCCTGACAAGAGGGGGGGAAACACCTATTCGGGGGGCACGTGACGACTTTTCCTTACTTTGTTTACGCTCGAATTATGAAATTCTATTTAAAAAACCCATATTTTGCTGCTCCGTACGTGTTCATGTCGTGCAAATTGCAATTTATGGTTTCACAAAAACATCTGCTGATTTGATTAGGAAATTATCGTATTTTCAAATGAAACGGAATGTTGGCTATATAAGCAGTAACTTAAGCTTAATAAAAATATTTCACTTGACCATAATTTCACGAGTACAAAGTTCTTCGTCATATTTTTTGAGTCAAATTTCCAGGTTTTATTTTAATAAAAATGTATGGTTGTTGGGGGTACAAAAGTTTAGAACTAGCTGTTTGTAAAAAAAGGAACTTTTAAATAAAAAGCATGAGTTTATTTATTCTACTATAAAATTCTGAAATTTGTCTGTTTAAAAAATTTATTAAGAAAACCACGAAAATGTTATACTAAAATCTAGAAAAGTAGACTAAACTGCCCTGGACACGATCAATTAACTCACGGCTATTACATATGTGTTCTCAATACTAACTTACAGCATTGATGATATTGAAGACAATTCGATCCTTCGCAGAGGTGTGCCCGTGGCGCATTCCATTTACGGCGTGGCCAGCACCATAAATGCGGCCAACTACGCTCTATTTCTGGCACTAGAGAAGGTGCAGCAGCTGGGACACCCGGAGGTATGAACGAAACCAGAGTTTCTGGGGAATGCGAGTGCCATCTAATACGCATTGCTTGCAGGCCACCAAGGTGTACACGGAGCAGCTGCTGGAGCTGCATCGGGGTCAGGGCATGGAGATCTATTGGCGCGACAGCTTCACGTGTCCCTCGGAGTCCGATTACAAGCTGATGACTGTGCGCAAGACTGGCGGCCTTTTCATGCTGGCCATCCGCCTGATGCAGTTGTTCAGCTCCAACAAGGAGGACTACTCCAAGTTGACGGCTATTTTGGGCCTGTACTTTCAGATACGCGACGATTACTGCAATCTCAGTCTGAAGGAGGTGGGTAGAGTGGGAATGAATGTGCCTAGCATTAATCAGTTAATCATTAATGACACTTCTCTGCAGTACACGGAGAACAAGAGCTTCGCCGAAGATTTGACGGAGGGCAAGTTCGGCTTCCCGGTAATCCATGCGGTTCGCACCCAGAAGCAGGATAAACAGGTTTTACGTAAGTCAAACCAAGTCTTGACCTCAACAAAAGGCTCTCCACTCATCAAGTTGGGGCTTATGCTTATATCCACAGACATATTACGCCAGCGCACGCACGACATTGAGGTCAAGAAGTACTGCATCACCTTGCTGGAAAAGCTGGGCAGCTTTCAGTATACACGCAAGGTTCTGGAGACGCTCGATGCGGAGGCGCGGGCGGAGGTTAGTACCTAAAGGCCAGTGATGGGTAGTAGTAGTTCCTTGGAACTCATTTTAAGTTCTTATTTTTCTAGTCCATTAATGTAGGTACAAAAAATGAATTTGGTGCAGAATAATAGGCAACACATGTACAAGTAAAATCTTAAACTTTGAAAATTAGATCAGATCCAGTATTTAATAAGCCGTTTCATTGAAATAAAATATAGTAATTGGTCTTAGCTTTGACTTAAAGGAAGTATTTTATTAATGAAAACGATTTGCTGAAGGCATAACGATTTAAAATCCTTTTTTATTGAGATGAATTGTGATTATAATTTTAGTTTATGGAGTACCACTCCTAACTTTTAAGTATGCCACACTGGTCGTTAACTATGTTGTTTGTCCCCAGCTAATAGCTTTCATCCCACACAGGTGACTCGGCTGGGCAGCAATCCGTACATGGACCGACTCCTCAACAAACTGCTTTCGTGGAAGACGAGCGATAGCGCCAGCATCACGCAGTCGAACCAGATCAATCACAACAACGTCTCGCGCAGCAGCCCCAACCAGAACACGCTCAATTGCAATTAGCAGCCAAAGAGGCAAAAGAGGGAGCAGTCGTGAATTGCGAACGGCAGAGCCTCTTTTGCCGCCAATCCGAGACAGCAGCAGGCCAGGAGCCGGCCGACGCCCGCCTGCCTCAGTGCGCCCCTGTTGCGTTTCCTACAGAAGCTGAAGATATTCTGAGATTTATGTTCCCCTTTGCCACCCGGAAAACCCACAGAGAACCCTTTATGCTTTCAACCAAAACTAGAGCGATGAGAACGGAAATGGATGGATAAAATGGAAATAAAAGGAATGGAATGGAAAGGAAAGGATGGGGATGGAAAACAAAACCAACAGCAGCCTTACAGACAGAAAATTGTTAAGCCAAAAGTAAATTGATATAAGCCAAGCTTATCAGTGAGCTAGCAAAGAGCCATAGCACAGCTTTCCATGAATTTGTTTATGTTAACGTTTAATTTAGTATCTTTTTAAAGTTACGTAGTTAGTTCTCTTCCTTTTGCCCAGCGAATGGGGTCAAGCAAATCTCGCAGAGCATTAACTTAATTATAGGATATGCAATTTTTTAGCTCTTGTATTTCTAAGTGTGTTTCGTATTCGTAACTCGATTCTGCAAGCAATTTTCGATTTCTAAGTGTCATTTTTCAATCTATCTCACTCGGAACTCAATGTGCACTTCCTTTATCGACGTTGTTCCATTTTTTAATTGTTATACAAAAGGCAATTCGTATACATACGTACTATTAACGACAAATTGTTAACGTTTTATGCAACAACTACAAAATCAACACAAAAGAAAACCACTATATATTGAAATAATGATAATGATGCACTGCACAGCAGATTTTTGCACATTGCACCACCTACAAAATATATACATATATTATATATACATATATATATTTTTATTGTAGTTATACACTTAAAAAACGGCAAGAGAAACCAGAAAAAAGAACAAGCGGAGTAACAAACCAGATTGCTGAAGAGAAAATGAAAACAAATTGTAAACTATGCAAACATTTTATGGTAGGAACGACAACTAATAGCCGAGAATTTACAGTGCACGCCCAGATGCAGCTAACAAACGCAAGCGCACCTAACATTTTGCCCATATACCACTAATGAAAACATTGAAATATGTATGTATTTAAATAAATATTTATGCCAAGTTGTCAACTAAAAATTAAGTGTTGAGGATCATTTATAACTAATTAGACGTGGGTCAATAAGAGTTAAGCTCTTGAAATTAATGTATTTATAATTGCCGTGTTCAATCGATTGGCATAAAGTCATTGGAAATATAGTCTTATTTTATCCACGAAAAGAAAAAATTGAAAATAATTCCTGGTTGAAAATTCCTTGAAATAATGTTTAAACTTTAAATTTGTATTTAAATAGAAAACAATGTAACGTAGAATTACGTTATGGTATCCTTGGTATGTACATAAGTTAGTCTTAATTACTTTTCTCTATTTTTTGTTTTTTTTTTTTTTTTTCAGGGGACTAAGTATCCTGCTCAATCATATCCATCAGTTGCAGAAACTCCTGTGAAGTGCCTTCAACTCCGTTCTCCGGGGCCTCGAATTCGTCATATTCATCGTCCTCCTAAATGTAAAAACAGTTGTAGCTAATGGAACAGAAGTCAAGACTTGTTTTTAGACCTACCTCGAAGCCAAAGCAGTTGTTGGCATTAATCTTGGAGGCCGCGCTCGGCTCGTGCTTGACCACCACCTCATCCTCTCCGTTAACCAGCTCGACGACCATAACCTCGCCGTCATCACCCTGGAGTTCCACGGTAAAGTCCGAGTTGTCCGGTTCCTCCTTGATGTGGAACGTCTTGGTGCCACCCTTGCTTCGAAGGCGTCGATTGATGATCGTGGGCTGGGAGTTCTGACGCGCCTGCTTGTTGATAATAACAGGTGCGGGCTTGGTTTTCTGTCTGGTCAGAATATTATCGGGTATGACCCGCTCCTCTTCGTTGTGATCCTCATCCTCTGAGTTCTCCGGCTCGATATCGGCCAGGACATAGCTCTCTGGATTGTCCTCCTCTTCGTTTTCGTCCCCGTCCAAGTTTATGAAGTCTTGCTCCTTGACCATCGCTACCACAGTGCCATCCTTCTGAATTCGCAGATTCCTGCCCATTTTGAGGCGTCGCTGCTTCTCGCGAGCGTTCACCGTGTTGTCGTGCATCTCCATGTGCCGCATCAGGTTGCCCTTGTGGGTGAACTCCCGCGAGCAGCTGGGGCACTTGTGCAACTTGGCGCGCGGCTCCGGCGGCTGATACTCCTCGTTGTGTATGAGATTCATGTGGCGGCGCAACAGCTGGCGCTGGCGGAAGGACTGCGGACACTGCTCGCACTGGAACGGCTTCTCGTCCAGGTGGATGAGCATGTGCGAGTCCAAGTGGCGCCGGGTCACCGAGGCGTAACTGCAGAGCGTACAGCGGTAGCACTTCTCGCCCTCGTGCGACTTCACGTGCAGCTTGTACTGGTAGCGATCGGGCAGCATCTGGTCGCAGCGCCGGCACATGATCGGCCGGTCCGAGGTGTGCATGTGCTTGATGTGGATGCGCAGGTCAGCCTTCCGGCCGCAGGTCGTCGGGCAAAGGGTGCACTGGAAGACGGGCTTGTCTACCACGCTGTGGATGAGCTTGTGGGCCTTCAGCGAGTTGGACTGCGTGAATCGCGACTTGCAGATGTCGCACTGGTACTTCTTTTCGCCCGTGTGGATGACCAGGTGCCGCTTCAGCTTGAACATGTCCTGCGAGGCGTAGGTGCAGTGCGGACACTGGAATGGTCGCTCGCCCGTGTGGCAGGTCATGTGGCGGCGCAGCTTGGTCAGCTCCACGCTGGCGTAGCTGCACTCCGTGCACTTGTGCGGCTTCTCCTTGGTGTGCTTGTAGCGCGTGTGCCGGATCAGTTCGCCACTGGTGGTGAAGGCACTCTCGCAGGACTTGCACTTGTGCGGCTTCTTGCCCATGTGCGTGTTCAAATGGTTCTGCAGTCCCACATTCGTGCGGAAGGACCGCTCGCAGATGGAGCACTTGAAGGCGGGCACCACATCGTGGTTACGGCAGTGGCGCGTGATCAAAAACTTTTTGTTGGCCGCATACGGACAGTGGGGGCATGAGTACTTTTGTCCTCCGGAGGCATTCTGCACGGCTGGCTTCAGCTTCACCTCCTTGCTGCTGAGCACAAAGTCCAGGTCCTTCTTGTCATCTACCTGATCCACTGTAGCGCTGTCCTCGAAGTCGTACACCTCATTCTCGTTTGGTTCCAGCACAGAGGTAGCTGCTTCAACGGCAGCACTGTCCACTGTGTAGTCCGCCAGATCGCTGACCACTGAACTGATGTCCGGGTCATCCACCAGCTCCTCGATCTCCCGTTCCAAATCAATCGGCTCGGGTTTGGGTAGAATCGGGTTCTTCCTGGGCCTGCCCCTGGTGGCGGGCACTTTTGTGGCGGTAGCTGGAGGTGGAACCGTTGGCGTTGGCATTTCAATCTGCTTGGCCTTGGCAGCAGCTCCTCGCGCTGGACGAACACTGATGGGTTCTGGTGGTGACTTGAATGAGGCACCTTTTGGTGGCGATTTGGCCGGGCGCAGGTTGATGGCTAAGGAAAAAGACGCAGGTCAGTGAGGAGTTCAATGTTTTCTTATAGCTAAGAAATTGATACCCACATCTATTGGGGGCTTTGGGTCTTCCGGGCTTGGCAGCCGCCTGCTTGAGCTTCTTCTGAAGCTCCTTTTGCTTCTTGGGCGTCGTTTTGATATAGCAGTTGCCCTCGTCATCTATGAAGTACTTGTCCTCGTCGTCATCTTCCTCCTCCTCCTCCTCCTCCGCTTGCTGTTCCTCCTGCTTTGACTTGTCTGCCTCCGCATATTGGCCCGCCTCCTCGTCCACTTCGCCATCCTCGGCGCGTATGGCCTTCAGGATGGTGTGCACCACCTTGTCATCGCTGCTGCCATCGATTTCCTTATGGAAATTGCTGAGGAACGACTGCAGATCCTCGGAATCCTCGTCCTTTTTCGCTCTCCTCGGCATTCCTGTACAAAAACAAGGATTTTGTACAAGTGGCGACGCACAGCGGATCGGGGTTCCAGAATTTCAGGGCCTGAAGAGGGCGCCTATCGATTTTTTTGCAGAGACCACACGAAGATATCCCTTCATTAAATACTTACCGGCACTTAATTACTACAAAAACAAGAAGTTAAAAGGGACGCCGAAAGTCGTTATTGTTCCTAAATTTACGATTTAAGTCGAAACAGCTGCCCAATTCTAATAAAAGATGGCGACATATAGCATCATTTAGAGATGGCCCCGCTCTATCTATCGATATATCGATATGCCATCTCTTTGTAAACAATTAATTCGTTTATGCGCATGATTTTTCATAAAAACATCATAAGATATATTTTGGTGAAAAGAAATCATTTTGTTTATCTTATTGAGCAATGCATTTTTCTCATTTCACAATTTGCTTATAAATGCTTATTTAATCACTCAATCAGGGGTTTCATATCCAAACACTTATCAAAAATTGCGTTTTTAAGCTACTGAAGCGGGACACCCTAATTGTAAATACTAGAAATACGGAATATTTAAATGTGAGCTATCGATAGGAAAGCAATCCAAAGATTTCTGATTGCTGATATTTACATTTTCAAAAAAAGATAACAGATTTTAAGAATGTAAATTATTATTTTGATTGACGAAAGTAGTAGGTTAATATTGAAAATATCTATAATAATCCAAAAATGGGAAATCCAAGCCAAACTATATTGCGCCTGCATGCTGGCAATAATTTTTTTTTTAATTTTAATAATGATTATATTGATATATCATTTTGAAATGCCATTCCGTTATCATATCCTTACAAGACAAGTTTTATATTATTGGACCTACTTTTTAGAGACCTTTATTCGCAAACGATGTAGAAGACTCATTTGGCATTTGTGAGCTTGGATGGAACTGGGCAGTGTTGGGATCGTTATTCTCCACGATCTGTCGCAGCATCCATAGGCGATTATCATTGCTGTCGTCGTCCGACTGATCCTCAGCTCTGGGCTCCTGAAAGCCGAGAAAGGACTCCGTGTACGGGCTGATGTATCTGCTGACGGGCCCGGGCACATCATTGTCCTCCAAGATGTTTGCCGGTGGCTGTCCTTCCTGCAGCCCACCGCTGTTGTCCCCATGCTGAACTATATACAGAGAGCCCAAGCGGGCGCGCTCCAACTGGATGGGCGACACTGCGGATTCAAAGGACATCAGTTCGCCGAAGATGGCATGTTGCACGGTGTGGAAGGAGCAGAGCAAGTTATCGACGACGTTGCGCTCGAATCCCATATACACCTGTGCCCAGGTGGGTATCGAAAGGATGCTCCACAGCTGGAAGGCCACTTGACTCAGCTGACCGCCGCCACCCGTCCTCAAAAGGAAGTCAACCAGTTCCACTATCATGTAGTCCTGCCTCTGGCTCTCCAGCACCTTGGCCTGCTCGCACTGCAGCGGCGAAAAGGGTGCCTCCAGCGAAAGCTGCGCAGCTCCCCACAGATAGGGCATAAAGATGAAGTCGTCGATGCTGCATACCGGATCCTTGGCTGTCTGCAGGGCATAGATTGCGACCATTCGGCGCACCAGATGGACATAGCGATCGAAGAGCATCAGGGCGGCGGCCAAAGTGTCCTTGGCCAGCAGGATGCCAGCCCGGAAAAGGCCGCAGAGGAAGAACAGGAACATGAGCTCGTTGGCGGGACCAAAATCCAGGCTTTTTGCATTTCCAAAGGAACGCCTCAAGTACTGGCCCAGTTCGTTGATGTGCCTACAATGAATGGCCGGAATGACCTCGCCCAGTTTCCTGAAGACATGCTGGTACATGTCCCGCAACCAAAAGCCATAGAAGTTACCCTTAATCTGAGCCGCCGGCACCGATGTGCTCGTGTCCTCGATCCTGGGCGTGTGCTCGGTCAGGAGGTGCTCCAGCCCGTCGAAGATCTCGCACAGTTGACGCATCTGCTCGGACACGGGAAAGTCGCTGGTCATCCGGTGGCCCTGGATGGCCCTGCTGGTGTTGCTGATGTAGGCCACGGTGTCGTGGTAGGCTTGCGACCGCACCCAGCGGTTCACATCCTCGATGCTGTGAACCTGCTTCACCGGCCCATTCTGCATGAGCTCCGATGCCCGTAGTATATGCACAGTCGCGTCAGTCACTTTAAACGCCAGTTTGTCATCCATTATGCATCAAAGCTTCGACTTTTTTCGTGTATTTCCGTGTTGAAGTAGATAGGATTGGTTTTGAATTAACCGCCGCTACCTACTTTATATAACAAGCTCTTCAAAATGATCTAAAGCCTATTCCAGTAGCAGTTTTCTTTGATTTTTTTGTCACCTTATATTTTTATGTTTTTTTTTTTAATCAGTTGCATTTACACATATATTCTATCATAATTGTTTAATGGATGATTATGGCTAACCCACTGTGGTTTGTCTTTTGGCTCGTAATTATGCTTTGGTTTTCGTTTTGTGTGGCCCTAATTGGTTCTTTTTTCTACGTGTGGACATACATGATTTTCTCAATGTAGTAACAACTTTCGGGTAAGTTTGCCTTTTCAAGTAATAAATATGTTGGACAAGATAGATATCCAAAGAATAATCATAGATTTGTATCCACACAGGGCATCGCAGATTTCTTTCTTAAGTGTGTTCAGTTTCCAGGATATTGTACTGCAGCAATGATAAACTGCCAGCCACTTTTCTAAACAGAAAATCCTGCGACTTCGTATGAAATATAATAATGCTTTAAGCAAGAAAACTCAAAATCCGACAATCATCTAGACGTTTAATAATCTAATATATTTTGTTTAAATTATGTGCCGTGAAAAAATGAATCCAACTAGCTTTCCTATTAGAAAACCATTAATTTGGCTTTCAGACATTTAATGTGCTATGATAAATTAAATTGTGTTGAAAACATTCTGTACTTAAGCTGAGAAATTAAATTTTGAAAACTGTGAATTGCTATTGAATTGAGAACCAAACACTACTATAGAATATTAAAAAAAATTTGAAAAACATATGTTTTAGTTAGTGGAAGCTATTTGATACACTCGCCCGATTTTTACAAAATTCTGAAATTTATATTTATCTTAAAAAATATTTTTAAATTTTAATTCTGAAATTTATATTTATCTTAAAAAATATTTTTAAATTTTTAAGAGATAACAAGTTTAGAGATAACATTTTAAAGCTCTTAAGATCTAGCCTATAGCCTTCAAATCTGTCCACATTAACAGATTTAAATTTGTAAAATCCTTGCTGCTTAGCAGCATGCATAATTGCCACCGTAAAGTATCAATCACGAGATTTGAGTAATTTCCAAGCGTCCCCCGGTGCTGCAACTAATCAATTTAATGGCTCGAAATGGCCGGCTCAAATGATCTGTTAGCGGTCGAGATGAAAGGGGCGCGGACAATAGTTGAAAGTGTCCTCGTACATCAGAGACGAAGACACGCTTCACTATGGGCCTAATTGCTTTAAAATAAGCCACACCCACGGTGCCCGAAAATCCATCTTGCACGCACATTACGAGCCCATCGATCGACCGTTAGGCAAGTGACTACATCGGACCTTTTCCACTGGAGGATTGGGTTTTTCGCTTTTTTTTTCGAGATTGAACAGCGAGGAGTGAGGAACGAGCGTGCGGGCGGCCGGCGACTTTGATCTCAAGGATCAGAGCGGCATAGTGCGGTGCAGTGCGGGGCACGCTTGTCAATTGTGGTTGGCTTCAAAAGCGGCTTACTGAACCCCATGTCCCGATACCAATACCGTTTTCAATCCCAACCCAATCGCAGTCGCAGTTGCAGTCGCTGTCCCAGTTCCCCGGGCGAATGAAGTGTGTAATTTGAAATTAGCTCAGGCTCAGCGGCACCTTTTGAGCCTGACTAACTTGGTGCACCTGCTGATGCTGACGCTGATGCCGATGGGATGGTGGTGGTAATGGTGATGGATGATGGTGATGGTGACGGTGTTGGTGACGGTGTCAGCCAGCGGTGCGGCTGTCCTGTGCCGGCTACTCAGTTACGCAGTCACACCACAGCGTCAAGGCCAGCCATCTACGTCCTCCGCAATTCATCCAGCTTAGTTCGATGCACAGGAAAACATTTGTATTCATTTTAAACTTTAAATTGCAAATATTTAAAGGTATAAAATTAATATTTCCTAAGCTTTAAGTTGAAGTATGAAAGACTTCATTTAGGTCTTTAATAGTTAAAGCTATAAATCTCTTAAAAATTTTCCAAATAATTATTTTAATAAAATGGAAATTGGAATTAAATGCGCCATATTGAATCATAAAATCAATGAGTCAAAAAAAAAATACAAGAAGAAGAATCAAAGAACGTTGTTTTTTGAGAAAACTTTATTCATGCTGGCGAATTGGAATTTAAGAAAATATATTCCTTACATTAAACTACCTTAAATTAATAAATTGTATTATTGTCTTCGTCTTGGTTGTCTTTCCTGTTTTTTTCCAGGTTTTAACCACTCGATAATTGGGCCCCATGGGTACCCTAAACCCACAAAAAGAAAAGCCACTATGGGCAAATATACCTTCATGATGAATCGAGGTGCTGGTTCGTATAAAAACTTTTATAAAGAAATTTTTCTTACAAACAGGTGCTTATTAAATGAAGCTAATGTCAATTACACCATTTCAAATCGAAATGCTTAACGTCTAATTTTAAAATGCTTAATAATATGTATGTTTATATGAATATATATTGCGCTAACAACTTTTTTCAATTTATCAATTAAATATATTACAACATATTAAATTAGCTTAATATTAGGTTACATTGTTTTTTTTAAAAACTAAATTAAGTCCACAATTCCTTAAAACCAGGAATTTTTTTGCAGTGTTCTCATCTCCCTTTAAAGATTAAGATTATAATACATATCGTTAGTTTTTTTCTGTGTGAAATTTCATTTTCGATTTCAGATCCATTCAGTAAATGCACGACAGAGAGGGATACGCAAATTTATGGCCGCACATATCTGTATGTACATTTATAATGTGACTAATTTGCGATCTCTTGATTTTCCAAATCCAAGACTCATCCATTCCGTTCGCCACCAATCTAGACTTAAATCTTCTATGCCCAATACCCGATGTCCGCCTGCAGGGGGGGTGCTTATCAAGTTTCTGGCCCCAAATTGATTTCATTTTCATATTTCAATTTCGAAAGACGGTGGACGGTAGCCGGTAGCCGGAGCTCTGTCGAAAATGCAAAATCAGTAAGACCAGTAGTCGCGACATGATATAAATTAACTGTTTTGACTTTGTGAAATGAAATGCGGCCTCTTTGAAATTCCAATTCGAAAAGGCGAAATATATCCAAGAGCCAAATCGATTTCTTACACAAAAAACTACGAGCACTACCGCACCGAAATTCAGAAATTCAACACAAAATACCATTCAAAGTGGGCTTCGCTCCGCTTCGAGTTGTTTATCTCGTTAGAGTTGCCAGCGCACCGATTTCTTTTCGGCTTAAATGGTTTATGTGCGTTTGCAACCAGTTTTATGGACATCGCCTCCGCAGGCTGACGGAGCGGCCTGATTATATATTGATGCCGCCGCTGGATGTTGGATCTTGTATCTTGGATGTTGGATGCCGAAGCCGATGCCGATGCCGCCAGACTAAAGCCAGCTTTACGTATTCGAGAGTTTAGGTGGGCCGTGGCCGGCGCCTTTGAAGCATCTCGTTTACCACGTGCCGTGGCATCACTCCACTCCACCAACCCCCAATGCCCATCCCCCAACCACAATCTCAATCCTCCAACGATCGCGGGTGGAGTTTTGGCCAAAAAATCAACGACGTCGCTGATCCCCAGATGATCCAATCAAAACGGCGACACACAGACCCCCATTTGAATTAATAAACAAAAATGTGCTCATAAATAAATATATATTTTAGAAATGTTTATTTATATGGTTTAACACAAAAAAAAAAATGCCGCAGCCAGTTTTCAAGTCGAGTAGCGATTTTAACGATTTTAATGATGTGCTCAAACGTCTTATGATTTAATTATGCCGTTTGTTGTTGCGCTTATCGTTTGTTATCTTCGCCTTCTTCTTTTTTTTTTTTGTTATGTTGTTGTCTCCGCCTTTTATCGGTCTCAGCTAATAATATATGCCCCATATTGAAGCCGGCTCGCTCGGCTATAGCTATTTATTGAGCCTTAATTATGTGCGATTTAAATTCTTAATGAATGCCGCTTTTGGCCAGCTCCGTCGGAGATCAGCTCCTGTTTGGCGTAGGCGCGCATGTGCCGATGATTTAAATGATAACGAATTGAGATATCTGCATAATGCCGATAATGTGCGGGTGGCAGATGCGTTGAGGAGGCGCCGGCATGACGACGCCAGTCGATCGTCTTTGTGAATCGCGAAATTCCGCAAATTTGGCCGAGATGTGATAAACTATAGAGTTAGTCAAGATGCGAATCGCGCCGAAGAGAAAGTGAAATTATGTCAGCAATGAAATTCAAATTGATTTTGGGAATACTTTTTCAACAACTATTTATCCCTGATTTTTTATTTGATTTATTTACAGCTTTTATCGTCAGTATTTATTTTTCAAAAGTCTACCAAGTTGTAATTTAAAGTCATTTTTTAACAGCTATATGTTTCTGATTCTTCAATTGATTTATTTACCGCTTTTACAGTCATATTTCTTTTTAAAAATCCACAAAGTTGTAATTTAAAATAATTTAAAAATATTAAAACCATAATTGACTTTCTATTTAAATTAAGCGTTGGCTGAATAGCGTTTTGAACCATTATACTATAAAATCCTTTTAAAATCAAATGGTATACTTATTCGTAACCCTTTATATGTATAATTACAATTTTCTTAGTATTTAAAAACATATTCGGTATATAAATATAAATAAGTATGAACCACGGTCTTTTTTTGCAGTGTGTGTTTTATTAAAACATTTGTAAATATTAATTTTATTTTCTTCATATGAAAAATTAATGCCAAGGACTAAGAAGCTTGAAGCACACAAGCAAGGGTACAACTAAAACGGTATAGATCATTGGGATCACAAGTAACTTCTATTGTCGCTCGTGAATTTGATCCTTTTGACAAGATCAAAGTGGTTTGCCTTTGAATCTACGAATTTATTTGTTTCGGCATATGAAAGTGGAAATAGAGGATGGTTTTGAATTTAGGAAAGAAGTGGGCTCCGAGGGGCGTGGCGAACCAGCGACATATGTGGGTTGCGTTTAGTAGCTTAGAATCAAAGTCGGATCAGCGCAAATCTCTGTGATCATTGCTATCTGCCGGCGTCGCTGCCGCTGCTGCGGTCGACGTCGACGTCGCTGGCTCTGCCGCGTCGGTTGAACACTTTGATGTCCTAATTGGTTTATTACTTTGTCGGCATCTCGAGTCTTCTTTGTATTTCTGTTTTTTCTCTCCACCTATCCAGATCGCTCTTCCTCTCTCAATGCACAGAAAAAACTATTTTATATTTTTTTCGGAGATTGGAGGTTAAGATTTACGGTAAAATTACAATTTTAAATTATTGGCTATCAGCAAAAAAGCATTTGATTTTCATACTATGAACATGTAATTGTATTTCATTCAAAAATAAATGAACAAACCAAAACAGTCATATTTATATTTAAAAAAAAATGTTTTCAGATAAAAGGAACAACATTATATTTCCCTTATACTTATTAAAATCGGCCATTAATCTATTTCTTGTCTCTTCAATAAATTGCAAATGAATTGGCGAATATTTTGTCCAAGATTTTATGTTGAATAATATCATAAATATAATAACATATATATAAAAATTAATCCAAAAATCGTAATATCTTCATTGTTGTTAAACATATAGGAAGTTTGGTTCCATTTTTTGTTTTAAACCGAATTTTCTAAATCTTATATAGACGGCTTGAAAATTATGCACTAATTACAAAACGTTATATATTAAGCTATTCAAGTTATGAAAATGTTTTCCTGTAAGCATTTTTTCTGTGTGCATTTGCTGTTGTTGTTGAATTCTGTTTTATGCCGTTGTCTGGTTTATTTATTTCTTTATTTCTCTGGGTTTTCATGCTGCAGCCAGGGACTTGAGATACAACTTTAGCCCCGACTTTGGCCCAAAATGGGGCTTAACGAGTGAGCACGCGCACAGAACGGGAAGATGGTTGCTGGGCCCCGGGGCCCTCGGACTGGAAAACGATCTGGCCAACTCCCATTCCATCGACCCAGACCCAGACCCATCTCCTCCAAAACCCCAACCGCCAGCTCTTAACAATGTTGCCGCGTGTGCGCTCAATCAACATGTTGCGATATCAGCGCAATTTGTCATCTTATAAACAACAGAGCGCGGCTAAAATTCTGGCCAGGTCCGAAGAGCATCAGGGGCATCGTGATCAGAAGCAGTTCTGGCTGTGGCAGTGGCAGTGGCAGTGGCTGCAAGGGCAGCAGAACATCACAACATCACAACATCACAATGGCCAACTACCAGGAAACCGTTTTCCCAAATCTCCCATCTCTCACAGTCGGCTGTGCGGTGCGGTGGTCCTGTGTGAAGTTGGCCGTCTTCGTATTCAAAGCACAAGAAAACTCAATCAAGGGCCTCGTAAATCTTGGCACAATTTGATGAGTGCACAGTGGGAGACAATGGCATGGGCCATGGGCCATGATCCGTGCACAGTGGGATGCACGAAAATGGATTTGGACATATTTCGGAGTTGTTTATTACTGGGGTGTTCGCAAACTGTCTTCTAACTCAAAACTATTTTTTGATTAATTAATTTTTATGTGGCGTTTAGGTACTTTATATGTTAAATACGTACTTTTAATTATTCAAGGGCTTTTAATAATAAATTCCTTATAATATCTAAAATCTTTACTATTATTCGTTTACAAACATTCATTTTGAAATAAATTATAATTTGTGTTTATGTAATTTTATTTCATAAATTCCCAGGATAACACCTGTCGATTTCTTTTAGTTTTGTGTACTTGGCTTAAAATATTGATAACTTTTCATATATTATGTGTGCAATTTTTTAAATAAAGAAAACAATGTTATTTTTTCTGTTTAAGTATATATTTAGTTGGGCATAGTCCACAAAAAAATTACAAAATGGGATGTACAAAAATTCTTGTCCCTATAATATCGATCCCAAATTCTACATTCCACACTTATGATATTGCCACATCTTGCCCACTGTGTTGCACTGCAAGTGGTTCTAACTCACTCGACTTATTGATTATGGCCGACGCATCGGCGCATTCATTTCCATTTCCGATTCGTCATCATCACCACCAGCTGTGAGATTCTTGAGGATTCAATCGGAGTTATGAAGGCTCGTCGTGTGTGGCGGGTGTTTTGACATTTTGGATCTCGGATCTCGGCCGGTTTCCATCTAAATTCGAACCATCAAAAGTGATGCGCTGATCTGGCGAGCAGGGCTGATCCGGGCATTATTGATCGTCCGTGTCCCGCTGTTGTGATCCGGTCACAGCATGCGGCACATACTATAGCTTTAGTACCCTTGCAACAATGGCATCGTTGTCCCATAATCTACACCATCGGCGGACCTTTTGAAGGTCCTTTTGGCCAAAGTTCTGCCGTGAAGGCGAAGCGAACACACACGCCGCCAACATATGCAAAACACAATGAAGTTCTTTGAAGCGCGTCGACAACATTGTCGTTGTTGTTGCTGTTGTCGGTGTCGTTCTCGTTGTTGTTGCCGTATTTCTTTCAGGTAAGCGACAATTATTTATCTTACAAATTTACCTGAAATTAAATACTTTCGTTTGACGGCGCTGCAATGCAGCTACACAAAAGGCGACAAATTCCCCTTTTTGCCATATGTGTGAGTGTGTCGTGTTTTCATTTTTTGTCTTTAATCAGCGGCTGTTGCTTTGATCACCATCTCGGGATCGGCATCTCCCATTGCCCATCGCCGTTGCCGTTGCCATTGCCATTGCCATTGCCATCAGTACCACCTGACAAGGTGCTACGTTTAAGTCCCTCCCTGGCTGCCTTGCTGCCTTGTTGCCTGGCTGCCCACCTACCTACCTACCTGCGGCCGAAGGTGTGACAAGTCAGCGGATTTGCGTGTTGCTTCTTGCGAAATATTTAAAATGCAAGATTATCGCCCAAAAAGGCTCACTCGCCGCACTTAATCCTGCCGCATTTGCAGGCTCTCCCATTTCAACATGCACAGAGAAAATTCACAGGCTAAAATGCGACCATTAGTATACGTTTCCCATATAAAAGTTACATTTATTAACTATGCCCAATTATTTTTTTCTAACGAATTTTAAAGAAACAGTGTACTATATTATTTCCCTTCAATATGATACAGTCTAAAATTAAAATGTGAATTTAAAAAATTAAATTTTACTTAACTAAGTCATAATCAAAGAGATATTCATAGATCTTAAAAAGTTTTTAAAGTGGTTTTAAAAATTAAACACTGTATATCAAACGAAAAATGCAAATATTCTCTGTGTACTCTTAATTTGGCCAAAAAAGATTAAAGAATGCACACGATGAGTTAAGTTAAATCTTTGTTTTTGAAAATCAAAAATTTTAACTTCCTTCTGTGTACGAATTTATGCCGTTTTTGATCTTGCCGTGCGCTCGACTAATTAGCAATGGAAGCCACAGAAACCGTGAGCGAGCGGTGGATATAAGAACAAAACAATTTCGATTAAAGCAAAATCTACCGACAACTAATTCAATCCAAACATAATCGCGCAATCATAATTACAACAATCTTCCGAAAGCATAATCCAGACCCAGTTTCAGTTCGAGTGGCAATCGCAGTCGCAGTGGAAGTCGAAGTCGAAGTCGAAGTCCCAGTCCCAGAGACACAAACAAAGATGAACCGATCTTAGGCGGAATTCTATTGCTGCCTGTACAAAACAGCAGCGGCAGCATCAGCAGCAGCAGCACTAACAACATCAACAACAGGTTGCCGCCGCCTGAAGTGCTTCGTGGCCCAGACAAACGTTAAGATTGTAATAACCATGTTAAAAGCAATTTACGTTTAAAATGCTACCGTGATACGCCGCCGATGCGTTTCTTGATTAAGAACGAGGGGATCTTGGAAAAAAGGAGATGGGTAAAAAGGATCACAAGCTGGACTTTCATTTATTTGGTGGCAAAAAGTGTTTATACCCGTTACCTGTAGAGAAAAAGGGTATATTGAAATCGTTTTAAAAATGTTTCTATTCTTTGGATTACAGAGATTTCGGAAAGGGTATAGTTAGAGCCCACAATTTAATGAGTTTTTTATAATTTCTACGACATTTGACAAAATAAGATATTTTTTTAAGAACCATCAAGATAATTTATATTAAAGTAGTTAGTCAAGGGTATCTCATTGTCGGGTTTTAGTGTTCATTGCTGTTTTTATTTGGTTCCTTTTGGGAACTTTCCTTTCATATTCACAGTCCACTTAACACGCGCGTCGCACAATGCGCCTCAAAACTCAAATGAGCAGAGAGTTCTGCGCATGCGTTGCTGCTGCTGTTGCTGCTGCTGCTGCGATGTTGCTGCGATGTTGCTGCTGGTGATGTTGCTGCTGCCCCAACGGTGGCGATGGTAACCTCAGAAAATCTGTGCTGGCGGCATGCTTTGAAGTTGGGAATGGCGTGTGCCCCAATGCAGAGATTTTCGCTTTGTTGTTTCGCCGACTTTGTCTACGTCTTCGTTGCCGTCCAACAACAACATCATCGCCATGCAACAGCAATTTGCCGCCAAGTGGACCGCAGCAGCAGCAGCACCAGCAGCAACAAGAACAACAACAGCAACACGGCAAGCGTGGAACGTGGAGCGTGCGTTGCGATGCGAGAGAGTGCCACCAGAAAGTTGTTGCCCCTTGGTCAAAGCATTTTAGCCAACTCTGGCGGCCTTTGGCAAGCAACCAGAGCTGATCATATGGCTTTTGGCGTGAGGAATTTAGCAAATCCAAAATCTTATTGAAAGCTAAGAAAAAAGGAGCTCAAGAAGGACAATTTCAATGCATACTTATCGGAGTTGTAATACAATCATACATAGACAAACGAAGACAAGGTTGGAAAACTTTCAATGGAATATATATAATAATATAATAAATAACATGAAGAATTAAAATACCAGCGTACTTATACAATTTATAGAAAAATTGTGAATGCTATTAAAATATCACTACATTTTCAGTTTATTTTGTCTTAGCCTTATCCTTATTTTGTAGACCAGTGTCTCCTTACGAAAACATTAAATTCCCAATTCCTCTCACAAGATTAATAATTAATGTTATTTTTCCTATTTAATTATCGAATAATATTCAACTAACTTAATAATATTTTACGAAGGGTTTCTTTATTTGCTTATGTACTTTAAGACAAGTTCTGCAAACAATTTCCTCAAAACACCTGGTGCAACATCACTGACCTCCATCAATAGAGAGCAATGCAATTATGATCGCTGGCCGATGAAATTAGAGATGGCCGTTCTGCCTTCTGATGAGTAATGCTGCAGACTGGAGATTGTATGGTCTGGATGGTGGATGCTGGATCCTTGGCGCACCTGTTGCGTTTCCCACAGCGCTCATTGCTTTTCGCAAAACGGTAACAGTTGCGCTTCGGTGTCCTGTACTGGCCTGGAATCTGAAATCTGAAAACTGGGAAAGGATCAAAGGACGTGACCGTGACTGGGCCGAACCGATAATAAAGTTGTGCATTAAATGAAATTTTAATTGCTTATCGGCGACCAGCGATCCGGGAGCCCATCTGTTGGGATTAGAGCGGCCGACTCGGCGGGAATGGCCGACTCGATTGATGTCAAGCGATGTCGGCGCTTTGAAGATTATGCCCAAAGTTATGAGGCTGTATGTAGCTGTAGCTCCGTTTTCCAGGTGCTCCGGGTGATCAGTTCAGCCTATGCGAAATTATATAGCTCAGTGTTGGCAGTGGCAGTGGCATTGGCAGCTTTAACTTCGTATCCTCGCCGTCCTCATCATCATCGTCACCGTCATCATCATCATTATCGTCATCTTTTGGCTGGGGCATCAGCTGGCGCTGCTGCTTGCCGCTTCTGCTTGCTGCTTGCCGCTCGCTATTTGCTGCATGCGGCAAAAGATGAAACGCGGCGGCAACACTTTGATGCGGCCAAGATCAAAGCCGCCGATTGTTTACATAATAGTGGCCTTTGAAACGGAACAATAGAATGCCAGGATCAAACACACCGACCAGTTTACCCGGTTAGTGCGCTTAAGCGAAATGAATGTCCATGTCCGTCCGCCCGTGATCTGTTTTCCTGGCCCCACACCGCAATAAAATCTGGGGCACTCTCATCCATTATAATTTTAGCTCAAAAAACTCTAGATGTTTTCTCTTTTATTTAAAGAGTAAGATTCGGTTTTATCAAAATTTAATTTTATCAGATTTATTTAGAAACTATTAAATAATGTTAAGCATTCATCTCTTTAAAAATAAATTTGCACTACATACAGATTTTTATTATATATTTTTTCCATATTAAACTTGGAAAAATATTTTAAAAATTCATTTTTGGTCAGCAGTTCTTCAGTATAGTAAAAAAAGCACTTTTTGTCTTCAGAGCATTATTATTACGATGAGTATGTCATTGTATTTTTTTGGCAATGCAAATTAGAAGTTTAAGTAAATAAAAACAAATGAGCAACGCAAATAAATAGTATTATTTTTAAGCACAAAGTGTATTATGAACTCTACTGACAAAACATAATATTATTGTTATGATAATAATTATATTAAAGTACATTTGAATAATTGGAAATGGCTTACTTTGAAGACTTGCAAAGACAAAGTATCTTTCCTTGATATTTATTGAAAATGTACATAGCACCTAAATATTTTACGGTGCAGTAAAAGTAGCACTCATCACAGCCAGATCATCATCCCGATGGCAATATCATCATTATGCCGATGGAGCGTCTTTGAATTTGTGCTGCTGTAATTGCTAAAGAGGAGTTGCAACTGCAACTGCAACAGCAACTACTGCTGCTGCTGCTGCTGCTGCTGATTGCGCGTCAAATGTTTATGGCATTCATCGCGTGCTGGCGGCGTTTTAATTGCCCGAACGGCACAAGCGCCTAGTGTCCAGTGGCCAGTGGCCACGCTGCGTATGAGCAATGCGAGCATCAATAATCTCCTGAGATGCTGCCGCCGTTGTCGTCGTTGTCGCATAATAATTGCGTGTACTTAATGCATAAATATTGCACTGAATCGGTCGACCAGGTCGGCTCCTTTCTATTTGCCACTTTTAAGTTTGCCGACGCCGCCACCGCGCCTGTTGGACATCATTTTTTCAGACATTTTTCTTCTTTACTTTTTGCCTTCTTCCTTTAGGCCTACAATTTCTATTGGAGCAGCGCTGCTGCGGCGGCGAACAGCTAAAATCAATTTGGTCAGTGATAAAATTTTTGCAAAAGCGAATCAATTTTATGGCAACGGGCTGGGGGAAAAATCGTAAAAGTATTTCGATTTCGATTTCGGGGCCAAACGGCAAAAATCAAAAGGACCCGAAAAAAGAATTTTTAATGATCTGTCATTAATTGAGTTTCGTATATAGAAAAGCGTGTCGGCAAAGGGTCGCTTAAAAACGGGGAATTTGCCTTTAGATTTACAATTAGATAAAAGTCGCTGGCTACTTTATTGAGATTTTATGTCTTTAAGCCGCTGAACATCCGAATGTTCAGGGCCATATCAAAATTGCTCCGTTTCCACGAAATGCCAAAAAGCCATAAAACACAAAATGAGCCCAGCCAAAAAAAAAACTTAACAATAAAAACATATACATATATGCGATGAGCGAATTATGAGAGTTTGCATTATAATTGCAATTACACTAAATTAGCATTAACCGAAAAAAAAAGCTGAGAGGTGGAAAGGAGAGAAGGAAAAAAAAACAAAAGACTTAGGCAACGAACTTGGGCGAGAAGACCAGAAGCAAAATTCATTTCGGCTTTCGATTAAACAGATCAAAGGAAACCTTAATACGGTTATTAACAAGTAGCTGCAGTCGCTGCCGCTGCCGCAGGACGCTGCCTCAGTCGACGCTGCAGTCGCAGCGCTGCCCGCGATTCTCTCAAATTGCATTGCCCTGCAGTTTATTATTAGTTTTGTTATTATTTTGCGTATTCTAAACAAAAACGCAGGCGTACAAATGCCGCCGTCGCCGCTGAGAGAGAGAGAGAGAGAGAGAGAGTGATATGCGGAGAGTGAGCGACAAACACGTGAGAGAGCTACGTCGACTGAGGCAGCGGCAGTGACTGCGACAGCGGCGGTAGCAGCAACTTCGGCATCAAACAGCTCAGCGCAAGGTAAAATTTCATTCCGTGGCGAGCATTCAACGTGAGCGGACGTTTTGAGCGCGTGTGCCGTGCCGCAGATAACGAAACATCGCAGTGCTATCACCTATCACCAACTAGGAAAAAAAAAATACAAATCGAAACGAATCAAATACATTACTTCACAGTTAAACGACAACACAAAAAAAAATCCCCCGCCCAAAATAAAATCAAAATCACAGCAAGTTGATAAGTGCCAAAACAAAAATCAATACCGATCGCATACAATGCAGCGCCCCAGAAAGTGCTCAGAACTGTGCTGAACAAAAAAAAGAAAACAAACAACAAAAATCTATTTTTAATTCATATATATTTAAATATATATATCTATGTGTAATCGAATCGAAAATGGCAGCCGAACAAATCGCTAAAATGGCAGCTAAAGCCGGAGAAGCTACAAATAAATGGATTAAGACCCAGCAGGTGAGTTTTCAACGCCGCAATACGGTAGCCCCACAAATGAAATATGAAGCCACGGCAAAATATTAAAAAATACCCAAAGGGGGATATCAAAAGTTGCCGCTTAAGCAGAAGACCGAAAAAATACAGTAGCACGTCAATTAAAATTAATAGCTTCCGACCTAAGCCGCTGGCCAAATTGTGAGAACTCGGCCGCAAACCGAGAGCCGAAAACCGAAACCAAAATCCTCTCTACAGCTTTATTTACGACATTAGCATAGTCGGTCGAAATCAATTTGAAAATCCTTTGCAAGGGCATAAAAAACGAGATTAAATTTGCCTGCGTGCGCAAAAAGCCAGCCGCAGCACAAAAAGGCGGAAAACAGAAACAGCAGAAGAAAAATAAGCGGCGGCGACGGCGGCAAGGGGAGCGAAAACAAAAAGGCCGACAGAAATGAGCGGGGAATGGGAATGGGAATGGGACTTTAAGTGTAGCTAACCAAAAACCCTCATCAGCCAGCAGCAGCAGCAACAACAAAGTGCAGGCCGCCTTCGTGCGCCCCACTTCGCTTGAAGTCTCGAGATCCCATATCCCCATAGCCGTACTGCTCCGGCCACATCCACATCTACAGCCACATCCACATCCACTCCACAGTCGTAGTAGCTACTGTTTTCAAAGTTAAGATCAATGAGTGCGACGACGACGACGATGCCTTGGCTTTTTGTAGTTGGCCCGAACAGCACAGAAAACAATTTTCTTAGTAATTCAAGATAAACTAAGGGGTTACTCATTTTAAGGGACTTAACTGTTTAATAAGTTTTATGTTTAAGTATTTAGTTCTGACAATAAAAAGAAGAGCAATCCATATAGAAGTGGGTTGTTAAAAACTATCGTTTTCGAATCAATACAATGTCAATGTAGAATTGAATTACGGGTAGGGGTATATGAATGTTTTAAAGTCACAGAGTTCATCTAATTTAAAAACTGAAATTCTATGAAATACTATGGAATATGAAAATTGTTAAAACTTTCAAGTTTTCCTTCATCCCCGCATTGTAATTATTTCTATATCTTTGTTGCCAAATTTAATTTTCTCAGATATTTAGCTGAAAGATAAAAGGCAGATAAATGGTGGTAAGAAATGATGTAACAAATGAGTTTGTAAAAATTAACCTATTAAATTATGTCATAGAAAAGTACTCATGGTAAAACAGATTACAATTTATGAATCAAAAAAGCAATGTTTGAGGCAATATTCATTTTTACTAGACACTCTGAAATCAATATAATTCCCTTGATCTTGTTCATCAAAATTTATTAGTCTAACCACAAACAACTGCCAACATCCTAATCAAGTTTTAGTATCATGGTGAAGATGATTTAATTTTTCTCTGTGTGTTACTTGGCCAGCTTCGATCTGCTTTGCAACATGCCGCAAACATACACGAGTCCACGGGCGGCAAAGTACAAAGCCGAAAACGGCACGGGTTTAGCGCGCTCGGAGTAAAAAGCGATCAGCGGGCAGCAGCCGCAGCAACAACAGCAACAACACGGTGACCGCTTGGCAGACGTGCGCACATCCACAAATATACAGATACGAAAATACAGAGATATAGAGATACAACTACAAATACAGATGCAGATACGGCAGAGACACAGATACTCAGATACTCAGATCAGGCCGGTCTAATAACGCTGCTGCTTGCTGTTGGCACTGGCTACACGTTTCGGCGGCTTCGCTTTTGTTGTTGCCGCTCTCCGCTCCATTCCCATACCCATACCCATTCCCATTCCCGCTCGCTGGCCTGCGGCTTCATTTGAGGCTGCTTCCGAATTACCTGCGCCTTTGCCATGCCAGCAATGCAGTAGCAACGCAGCAGCAACGCAACAACAACAACAACAACAGCAGCAGCAACAACAACAGCAGCAACAGCAACAGCAGCCACCGCGTTATTTCCCTGCCATAAAAAGTATTAAATTGCCGCAAACAGGTGTATTTTTATGCCCGACAGGCAGAAAACCGAAACCATAAGGCGGATCGTTCAGGTTTCGGGACCTGCAATTATGCGCGCCTAGGCCATGGCTTTAAGTATTCTAAAACTGTGCCCCAGGCCAGTGCAATTCAGGTCAGAACCGGAAAACAAATCAATCTTTGCCAGCTGTCAGGGATTAGGCGGGCAAAAGTGGGAAAGTTTGCAAGTTTCTGCGGAAAATTGGGTACAGAAAGTTATTTATTGCACATATATTGCAAAAAAAAATATATTGAACAATTTAAAATAACCTTTATTTATTTAAACTACTCCTTTATCAGCTTATTTATAATTAATAATTCTGCCTTTTAACAAACTTAAATTATAAATAATTATAAATTAAATTGTTTAAATTAATTTATTGTTATTTATACACAGTTTAAAAAAGCTGTTTAAACATTCCTCCTAAATATAATTGCATTTTTTGTTTTGGGGAATTACGTTTTTAGAGTCAATATAATATTTAGCATATACCCAAAGCGTCTTTATCGGATAATTCTTCCACGAAATAATACTGCTAAATATTGCTTTTGTTCTTTCTGCTATTTTTACAATCATGTATATCTTCTGAAGTATTTATATGCTATTTTTCAATCGTGTTGTTTTTTGTTAAGAGCGCGCTCTCTTTCATAACGATTCTGGTTACGCGCGCAAACTGAAACCATTGAAGCCGGCAAACAACAGAGAAACCGGGACAGAGATAGAGATATTGGGCGGAGAAAGAGATGGAGAAACGCAAATCAAACAAACTGGCAGCAGGAACAACAATAACAACAACCATAACAACCACAACAACAACAACAGATACAATAGCAGCAACAACAAGAATAACAAGTGCCATGAGAACGGCAACGGAAGTTTATTTATGCCCCAGACCGCTGTTTACTTAAGCGTATTGCGATAAGCTGCGAGTGACTGAGAACGCGCTCGTCCGTTTGTAGTTGTTGTTATTGCTGATGTGTGTTTTTGCTGTTGCCGCTGCAAGTGCGCCAAGAACAACAACAACATTGAAGTAGAGCTTCCTTCACCTTTAAGAACCAAGCAACGACGGCCTCCCTTTGATTTGGACAAGGTCGTTATAATTTGTGCTAAGATAACTCAATATACCTACAGTAAAACTTCTACAACAAGAACCACTAGCTGCAAAAAAAAATAAATCTAGTTATTTTGCCTTTCAGTTATAGAATGATTAATATAATATTTTTATTTACTTAACCCAAAAATATTGGCTTGCAAAGATTTAAAGTTGACAAATTTTAAGGAGTATAGAATATTTACAAAATTATGGGAAGCAAAATAACTTTAAAAATAAATAGTATTTCCCAGATTAGTATTAAACTTTTTTTAAGCTTGTAAACAAAAAAGGAAATTACCTAATTGATTTAAAATTTGCTTACTCTTTTTAAAAATTAACTCCATAACAAAAAACAAATAGTTTTAGATTAGACAATTGTTACGAAACTTATAATGATATTTAAAATGTAATAGTTCACAGAAAAATTATTGACGACTTAAGCTTTTTAAAACTAAATCAACTTTCAGCAAATATAATTGCATGCAATCCCTAACCTTATGCAAATTGCAATTTGATTAAAACACTTAGACGGGCGCGCGGTTGCAGTCAATTGCCATTGCAATCGAATCAAATGGAATCAAATCAATTCCAGTCACAACGGGGCGTATACTCGATTTTTTAATAAATGAAAAAATAAAGAACGCTTAGCGCCACCGCGTCGCAAACGCGACCGAGTATTTGCAGCAATTAATAAAAACTGACAATATAATCGGCGCGACAAGTAGTTGGCTGCCATCCAGCCCCCAGACATTCGAATCGATTCGAATCGAACAGAGTAGCGCTCCTTTGTCGGCATCGCCACTTTTATGGGTGGGGGGGGTTTCGGGAAAAATAAGGCAAAATATTAATAAGCACTGCCCGCAATTAATAGCGCAACTTAAGACTCTATATAGGGTAATTAAGCGGCGCTTGTGAACATTTTTCCTTTGGCCACGCCGCCTCTGTTTTTGTTTTTCTCTGTCTTTTATTCGGCGGCGCTGCCGTTTTTTCTCAACAGGTAAACACAACAAGTGCAACGTACGCTCACCCGTATCTCTCGGTGTATCTGTTTCTGTATCTGTATCTGTATATGTATCGGTGTTTACTCAAACGTAAATCCGCGCACGCACACGTGAAATCTTTTTATTTATATTTATTTTACTTGTATTTTTTTTTTGGGTTCATTGTGGCCGCAGTCGTTGGCGCAGTTGAACTAATCAACAATGGAAACTACTCATCTAATGTTGAGGAGCGAGCTCTTGTCAATTTCGTTGTTTGGCGGCAAACATCAGACGACGAGCGGCTAAGACGGGCCACAAAGTATCTAAACCTGTTGTAAAAGACGTGCAGAGCGGACAGAAAAAGGGGGGATGGGGTGAGAACTAGAAGAGTGGAGCGAAATATGTTGGTAAAAAAGGCATAGGGTATAAAACAAAATATTTAATAGACAATTTTAAAGAAATATATATATATTTCATATTAACAACATAATTGCAAGGCAATTTTAAAAAAATATATATTTTACAGCCCGGGTTTTTTTTAAAGGATTAAGTTATCTTTTATCATCTTTATAATGAATTATATTAATTATATTTCCTTCAACTATCTTTATTACCAAGACAGTTATTTTATAAAATATTAAATGGTTGTAACAGCCTGGTTTTCCCCTTACACAATGAATTAAATAAATGAGAATCTGTTTTATAATAAAAATTATAATTACTTTATAATTCCTTGCCTTTATACGAATCTAGAAATGATAAAATTAAATATGTTATGCGCTTTTATTTATTTGGTTATTCAAATATACATAAAAACTAAACTAAAACTCCAACGAAATAAATTTATGGCTTTCATAAATCAAGCTTCCACAAATCTTAGTCAAATAAAATCGATCCACTATTATTAAAATGTTATCAACTAAGGTATTTGTCAATGATTTTGTTAAAACTAATTTATCTGAATTCAGATTACGGTTTCGTGCATTATGCATATATTTCATTCGAATTCGGGGAACCAGATTGTGTGGTTTATAAATAGCCAAGTCACTGGATATCGACGAATATATGTATATATATATATATATATATGGTTGGCTGGCTGGTTGGCTACCGTTAGGCAAAATTATACTTCGTAGGCCTTTGGCCAATATAATTGCCAGAGTGTTTTCGTTTCGTGTTTGTGTCATTTGCATTTCTGTCTGCAAATTGTCGTTGCTAGCGGCGGCGACGGCGGCAGAAGTCGGCTAACTTCAAAGGCCTGTATAAACATTGATTGAAGATTTCTTTACGATTTCTGAATGGTTATTTATGCGGAGGCAAGACCGTAGACAGAATTGACAGACTGACACACTGAGACACTAAAATCGTTGCCGATGTTGTCGGCAAATGTGTTTTTGTTGTTTTTGTTATTGTGTTATTTACAAATTGCTGGAAAATAGCTAAACAAAAAATGAAAAAAAAAACTGAAGAATCAGCGAAACAACAAAACAAATCGCCGGATAGCTCATTTGATTGATGTGTGTAAAAAACGAAAAGACACAACGACAACAACAACAACAAAGCGACCTTAAGTTCAAAGCCAAGAACTGCTGATTACCACGCGTCAGCGACCATGACAATGTGAAAATGAAATTTGTTTGACTGGCCCACGGGGCGTATGATTAACAACAATTTCTTGCCATGTTTGACTAAATACTTCTCTCTATGTAAAAAAAAAAAAAAACAATAACAACAACAAACAAAAACGAAGGGAAAGGTAAAGGTAAAGAGGGGGGGTGGGGGGTAAATAACACAACGAAACGGCAAGCGGCAAAAATTTCTTTGATCTTATCGCAAAGCTTCTTGCTCGCATTTTGATCAAAGCAAGTTTTTCCGCCAAAAACATAACAGCCAACCAACTGGTCACGAGAGTTTTTGGCCCAAAGAGAGAGAGAGAGAGAGAGAGAGAGCAGCAGCAGCATCTCTGTTATTATTGTTAACTCGAATAAATGCCTAAAACAACACTCCTTTTTCTCTCTCCCACAGACAGCAACGTCGCTGTTAACGATTGTGCTGCTCTTGGCCACATTTAGTCAGCTGCCAACTGCGAATGGCAGCAGCAGCAGCAGTAGCCAGGATGCTGCCTCCAATCTGCAGGACAAGGATCCGCTGCGGGAGACCAGCATGAACATGATCCAGCGCAACTACATGGTGATGCACTCGGCCAGCGGATCCGGCGATCACAGTCGCTCCCTCAAACGGGCCATCTTGGCCAACTCGAGCATCACCTGCAACGATGGCACCCATGCCGGCTACTACTTGCGCAAGCAGCCCAGCTCCAAGAAGTGGATCGTCTTCCTCGAGGGCGGCTGGCACTGCTTCGATCTGAGGTCATGTCGCGCCAGGTGGATGCGACTGCGCCACCTCATGACCTCCTCGCAGTGGCCCGAAACTAGAGATGGTGAGTCCAGTACTAAACTAATGTACTAACTTTAACTTTCCTTTTAACTAACTAACTAACTACAAGCATTGTTAAAATCTTTATCTGCCTATATATTTTTTTTATATGAATTTATTTTTAGCGCCACCTTTAAAAAACGATTACTAACTTGTTGCATAATGCCTTTTTCAGTTGGAGGCATCCTATCTCCGCATCCCGAGGAGAATCCGTACTGGCACAATGCCAACCACGTGCTCATCCCGTACTGCAGCAGTGACTCGTGGTCGGGAACGCGAACGGAGCCGGATACCCGCGATCCGGAGAACAGTTGGAGATTCATGGGAGCTCTGATCCTGCGCCAGGTGATCGCTGAACTGATTCCCGTGGGACTGGGACGAGTGCCGGGTGGAGAACTGCTCCTTGTGGGCTCCTCCGCCGGTGGTCTGGGTGTAATGCTCAATTTGGATCGCATTCGGGATTTCCTGGTCAACGAAAAGAAACTGCAGGTCACTGTGCGAGGTGTGAGTGATTCGGGTTGGTTCCTGGACAGGGAGCCCTACACGCCGGCGGCCGTGGGCTCCAGCGAGGCAGTGCGTCAGGGCTGGAAACTGTGGCAGGGTTTGCTGCCCGAGGAGTGCACCAAATCGCATCCTACGGAGCCCTGGAGGTGCTACTTCGGCTACAGGCTATATCCCACATTGAAAAGTAAGTTTACTTAAGATTTCTAATTTTATACATTTTTTTAACACGCTTTCCCTCATCAACAGCTCCACTTTTTGTTTTTCAATGGCTTTTTGATGAAGCCCAAATGCGAGCGGATAATGTTGGGGCACCGGTGACGCCACAGCAATGGAACTACATCCACGAGATGGGTGGTGCTCTGCGATCTTCGCTAGACAATGTGAGCGCAGTGTTTGCGCCCAGTTGCATTGGACATGCGGTCCTGTCGAAAAGGGATTGGGTCAATATCAAGATCGATGATATATCCCTGCCCTCGGCTTTGCGCTGCTGGGAGCACTCGACGCGCCGTAAGCGGCATGACAAGCTGAAGCGATCCACGGAACCATCGACGGCGGTGTCCCAGCTGCCACATGCCAATAACCAAAGACACCAGCGGCATCGTCAGCGACAGCAGCGCCAGAAGCAGAATAATGTGGCCCAAACAGGGGGCCAGGAGCAGCAGCGGAAACACAATCGTCTTAGCAAAGAGGAGCGCGAGGAGCGGAAGAGATTGCGGCAGGAGCAGCGGCAAAAGCGAAAACAACGCCGTCGACAGCAGCAGCAGCAGCAGCAGCACAAGAAGGCCAATGGAGCGCAGGAAAATAGGAACAAAAAGAACAACAGCCCCAAGTCGAATAATGGTAATCGTAATCGGGAGCTGAGAAAACAGCGACGTCGTCAGCAATTGACACCAGAGCAAAAACAGGAGCAACGCAAGCGACGTCGCAAGGCTCAGCAGCAGCAGCAGCAGCAGCAGGAGAAGCAAATGCAACAGGAGCAGCCAGGAGCAGCTGGAATCCTGCAGGAGACGGGGGAACCCCAGAAGACACGCGCCTCGAACAACGCCTCCGCCGGGAGCAAGACCAAAAAACGCCCCCGAGTTCCAAGAGTGCCGGAAAAGTGCGGATTGCGACTCCTCGAGCGCTGCAGTTGGCCGCAGTGCAATCACTCCTGTCCCACGCTCACGAATCCCATGACCGGCGAGGAGATGCGCTTCCTGGAGCTCCTCACCGCCTTTGGCCTGGACATCGAGGCGGTGGCCGCCGCCCTGGGCGTCGATATGCACACGCTCAACAACATGGAGCGCACCGAGCTGGTCAACCTGCTCACCCAGCAGGCCAACTAGACTCACCAAATACCCTGTAAATTGGGGTGGATCCAAAAAAGCAACCAAAATCGTAGGCGTAATGTGTAGATACGTTAAGCTTCTATCTTAAAAACCACTCACTTTTTTTTATTGAAAAACCTTTAGCTTGGTGTCCATTATCAAATTAGTTAAAGCTAGTAAATATTCAATTTAATCAATCAATTCAATCTTTGTAAAAATCAAAGATCATTAGATCTAGACACCATTGAGTTAAACAATTTTATTAATTAGATTTGATTTTTTTTAACATAAATTTCTAATAATTTCAAAATAATTTAATAGGAATTGATTTTTTTAAACACTTAATTTCGTTACCACAAAATGAGACATCAAAAAACACTAAGGATATACGAATTTTATAACTCCATAAAATGTACCCTACGATTTGTAAGCTTTTTGGGGGTCCAAATAGAACTCGACCCGCCCTACTGTAAATAGGTGGCCTGTATATATAGTTTGTAGGTGGGGCCGCTCTGTAAATATTGCATAACACCACCCCCAAAACACACACACTCACATTAGCGGAGAGATAACTCCAATTCCTAGAACACACCAAGAAAAAGACATGCGCATAGTACCCAGTAATTAAGCAGAATTTATTTATAGTCCTACTCGAACTGCAACTCGTAAACGTAAACGTAAACGTAAACGTAAACGTAAACGTAAACGTAAACGTAAACGTATTCGTATTCACATTCACATTCGCACGCCACATATTTATTCATTCGCATTCTGCAATCACAATCACAGAAATGAAATCTGCTTAACGAGAAACTAAACACAAATGCAACCACAAGACTGTTTTTATGTTTTTTTATACATATATAAATAAATATAGATTGATAATGAGTAGCATAGTTTACATGGATATGCTTAATAATCGTAAAAGTTTATGTAATTTATTTGATAATTTATGGCCCATTTAGGATTGTACTCTTGTGTGGAATCTAGACTGTTTCAATTGCCCCACACAGTGTTTATTTTTTTTTATTTTTTTTATACATTGTTTTATACCTACCTCAGATCAGTAAGAATGAAATTGATTAACTGCTGCCTTCACATATCATTGCGTACCTGTGCAACGAAAATCAAATACTTAACTTAATACCGCCCGCATTCCGTTAAAAAAAAAGAAGAATATAACAGCACAAAAACAAAACAATTAAAATATAAATATAAATAAAACAAATGCGAAAATAGCTAACCAGAAGCGAAGTGAACAAATCGAATAAATAATTGTAGCAATGTTTGCAAAGAATTTTTAGATAAACGAGAAAAATCGCACAAAAATAAACTATTTAAAACTAGTTATTTATCTAGGCCTGTACAGAACTGGTTGAAGTTTAGCCCTAAGAATTGTTGTACTTAAACTTAGTGATAATCATACACGTAATGCAATTTCCAAGCTTGTTAGCTTTTGTTAGCGTTGTTCAAGTAAGCTGGTTATCATTTTCAAAAGATGAAATCGACCAATATTTGAAGAAGGAAACCAATCAAATAAACCAGAAAAATAATTAAATGGAGATATTGTTTTATTATTTTATTTTATTTATTTCATCTTGATCGGCAGCCCTCACATAACACTTTTGTGCACCAACGATTGTCATTACCGCCGCATCCAAGGTAATTAATTTTGGTGCAGTTTTTAGTCACCGGATTATAATTCCACATATCGTTATTGGCCGATTTTTTGCACTTTCTTTTGCGACCATTACCGCCATCCGGTTGCCCTACACATTTTGGACTCCCTAAAAAAAGTTCGTGATCAAAATATCTTCAGTAATTTTTAGTAATCTTGGAGTATTTACCAGGTTTTCCCTTGCATCCTGCCACAACCACTAAAACGTACAAGACCATAACAGCAGTAATAAGAATCAGTGTGGAACGCCGCATTTTGGGTTACGTTGTTTCGTCAATTTCAATATGGAAATAAGGTCTTAACTCAGCTGTCAGGGTCTTTATAAGGGCCCTGCTTCAATTATATTGTAATTGTATTTTCCGTTTTATCTTTCATATAACTTTTCAGCTTACAAGTGTTTTATATATAACTACATGTGGTTTCAACTGAACAAAAAAATTGTTCTAAAATTAAGAACAATTAAATTCATGATCCAGACAATATGTACTGTTCATGTACTAAATAATAACACTTTGGGTGTTGTATAACCCATTTTTTCCCCTGTCAAATATTATTATACAGATTCTTAAAAGTATTTAACTGCGTTAAATAAATCTGCCCTTGTGTACACAAAAAAAAAAAAACTTAAATAAACTTACTTAAAAGAAACTAAAAACAAGATAATGTATATACTAACATTGTATATACTAAAATTGTAGATTTCCATTTTTTTTAAATTAAAGTCAAAATTTTTCCATACTTAAGATCTTAAGTCAACTTAATCAGTACCGAAAATATTTAATTCAAAGTGAAAATATTTGGATTTACCATGATTTTTCTCTGGGTGTCTATAAATATTAAAATAACTAAATTACAACTAATTTGTGTATACTTTCTGTATTATTACAAAATGTTTGTGTCAATGCCCTTATTATTCATCTGTGCTTTGAGCTTTAATGACTTTGGACGCTATATAAAGTTTCAAACTGTCTTTTGAAATATCACAGGCTGATCATAAATTTCCTTTTGTTCTTCGCTTTTGTCGCTCTTTATGTGGGGCATACCAGTGCCCAAAATTCCTGTCGAAATACAAATAAAATAAATAAAATACAACTTATTTTACAGATCCGATTTAAGGACTTTAAAATATTTTAGTTGTTATTTGTTTTTATATTCACTGAATAATGTATAAAAATCTCAAGGCCGTAGATAAGACCTTACTTTCAAAACACAACTGTTCTAAAAAGTAGGCCAATAAGGTTATTTATTTGTACTTTTGTACTTTTTGAACATAACACTTTATTTTTTGGTTTTCGAAAAACACGTTAAACAAAACAAAAAAGCGAATCAGCTTTTCATCTACTTTTTTAATGCGATTAAAATAGTTAGTGGGAGATTTTTTCACAGTTTTGTATTGTTTGAAATCCAGAACAGGCTTTTAAAGTATATAACATTTCGGAACCGAATCCTATATAATCCGACTAAATTGTTCAATTGATCAGTTCAGATTCAGAATGAAGTGCCTTTTGATCTTGGTTGGCCTGACACTCTATATGTCCTGCACTGACGCACAAAGTACTTGCGTAGGACGTCCTAGTAAGTGACAAAGCTTTAAGTAATCGAGTGAATGAAAAATGAATAAGAAATATTTATAGTTAATCAGGTATGCACTGGCAATCAGGATGAAGGAAACAGTAATACACGCTGGTGCGGCGTGACTGCCATGAACGAAATGTGGTACTGGAGTTCGAGGACCAGAAAGTGTGAAAAGATGAGGTATCGCGGCTGTGGCGGCAACAATAATCGCTATTGCAGTAACCGAGATTGTACATTAAAGTGCAGACGATAAATGTTTGGATTCCGTTAACATTATAAACTGACAGAATAAATATTAAATTAAAAAAAAATGCTTTTCCAAATGATTATAACAACATCTGAACTATTCTGTTACATACTTTGTCGGTGTAATAACTTCTTGTTAAGAACCTTAAAATAAAATTCAAGTTCAAGTCGAAAATTACACAAATGCAATTTGTAACATCATCAACAACTTTTTCAAATTTTTTTTATACATTTTTCTTCTTGAAAATTAATTGAAATTTCTGGCCGGATATTAAAAATAGTTTTTATTTTACGCAATAATTAATTGGTATTCGAATTTACAATAATTAGAAAAGATCGTTAGCTGTACAAAACAGTTTTACGACAACGTTAGAACGTAAAAGAAGTTCAATGTAAAAAAGCTTTCTTGCTTCAACATGTTAAATTGTTTAAATTTCTAAAAAATCATAACTGATATGGTCTCTGCTTATAGAACACTACAAATATTTATTTGAGTGAAACACAATTTTATGATATACAATAACTTAACTTTTGAAGTTATTGTATATCATAAAATTGTGTTTCTTATTAAAACAATTAAAAGTGTGGTACTACAACAAATCTGCTGAAATATGCCTGAAGTTGAATTACCAAGGGTATTACGGTAATAAAAATTGATACTGCACTTTGAATAGCTGTGAGAATGCATGTCCTGCACGACCCTTATTATCGAAACTAAACGATATATTAACAATTAAAATCCTATAACTTTAAAAAGTCTAAATTTTGACTCCTAATTAATAAAATCAAATTCAAATTATCGGTATTTTTCAAAAGTACGATTCTCATTTATTCTTAATTCTGGAACTTGAAATTTAGGCGCATTTTCATATTCTCACAAACGTGCGAATGAGTAAATTGCTAAAATTTGCGAATAATAAGTTTAATAAGTTTCAGAACCAAATAAAAGCAATTTATGTAAGTTTATAAACTTTTCTCAATAAAAATAAGGTGAGAGTAGTTTTATAGAAACTCAGTGGACCAGTTTGCTCATTTTTTTGGCCAAAAGTCTGGTATTTCTTCTAAATTTTATTGAAATTTAAAACGAACAAGTATTTACAAAACAATATAGAAAACGGATTTAATTTATTTGTCTATTTACTTGACAAAACGAACTGTTAAATGTTATAAAATTAATAACCCTGCTCTCTGGATATAGAACACTTAAACTGTTTATTTATGTGAACTGATCTGTTGACGTAACTGCTAATGGAACTCAAAAACAAAAGGTGTGTACAAGCATCTGATTATTCTTTTAATATAAATTCCATTGTCTCTTTCTTATTGAAAATCGATACTGCGGATAAAATGGTCCCCACGCAGAACCTGTTTATATATCTGATTTTCCTATTTAAGCTCCAGCTTTGAACTCAGAAATCAGTTCGAAACGATTATTCGAAAAGAAACTATCGAAAATGAAAATTCTTTTGGTTTTGTCCTGCCTGATCCTTTGTGTGTCCCTCATCTCGGCTCAGACTTGCCAAGGACTTCCTCGTAAGTTTAGCGTCGAAAACTTAAACGTAACAGTGTTAAACTAAACTCCATTTCAACAGCGAATGGCCAGAACTGCAATGGCGGCAAGGATGAAGGAGCTGCCAGGCAAGCTCGCGGAGGAGCGCAGTGCACTCCTCAGCCAAATAACAGCATGTGGTACTACAACAGGACTACTGGGAAATGCCTGAAGATGAGCTACAAAGGGTGTTACGGCAACAAAAACCGCTACTGCACCCTACAAAGCTGTGAGCGGGCATGCCCTGGTCGAAGCTAGAAGATAGCATAACGAAATAAAATTATTAAACTGCACAACACGATTTAACATTTTATTAAACTGAAATTTCAACTCTTATTAAACTTAAATAAAAAAAACTAATCAAATTCCTTGAACAAAAATTTTTTGTGTTCTCTTATTTTTACAACCGATTTTCCCTAACCTATTTTAACACTTGCATATAAATTTTCCAGATTAGCTGTTAAAGTGCTTAAATAATGTCCAGAAACTAATTATAATAATTGATGTAAGCTAACTAAAATCATCAATTGTGATAAGACGAAATAACTTAAGGAAAGTAGACCATTGCCCTGAAAAGCAAAATGTTATAAAGATTTATATCATGCAACCAGTCTGTTAAGAAGAATGAATCGAAAAATAATATTAACAATGCTCAGTTGCGTTGCCCCGGATGTTAAGGTAGTTAAAAACTTTAATCTTAAAACGTTCGGTACATTTTTAAGCAGTATGCTGAATGCTGTACTTGGAAGGAGTGTAAAAACAAATGCCGTTGAAACTTAAAAATAAATGAGAAAATAGTTTAGTTAATCTATCATGTATTTTATACAAATACATATTGGAAAAAAACAAGTTCAAAAACCATATTATCGTTTCCTACTTTTGCACACAGCTTAACCTCACTATTTTTTACTAACTTCATAGACCTCTTGCTCTTTATATTTTTGTACAATTAATTGTTTTTATTTATTATTATTATTTTATTTTCGACGATATTCAAACTTAAACTTAGTTAAACTTCTGCATAATAAAACATCTGTGTATATATGTAAATCGGGGCTTTGATTTTGTTTACTTTTTAGAGGGTTTAATTTCTGGGTGTCAATTTTGTAATGAATTGGTTGTTCATTCAACAACAATACCCAAGTAGAACACAGCTTTGACACAAAATATTTAAAAACCCTAGAGTTATTGAACAGAGCACAAAAAAGCACGCGCAACCCATTAAATGGAGCCCACTAAAATTTAAAGAATAAAAGAACATGAATGAATTCAATTGTTTTTGAGCTTTTGATTTGGCACGTGGGTATGATCGACTTTTTTAGAGATTGTCCATGTGTGTTGCCGCTATGCCCTTATATAAGCGCCGCATAAGTTTTAGGAAATCAATTCAAGTCGATCTCTCGAAAAGAATCAGTTTAAAATGAAATTTCTTATGATTTTGTCCTGCCTGGTCCTCTATGTGGCCCTCACCTTCGCACAAAGTTGCCCGGGACGTCCTCGTAAGTCCAATCATGAATAGCTTAAAATGTAACTGAACTACATTATATTGATTTCTTTTACAAACAGATCCCCAGAACTGTTCGGGCGGCAAGGACGAAGGAGTTCGCCATCTGCATGGTTGCATTTCGGACCCCAATAACGAGATGTGGTACTATAACCATAATTTGAATCGATGCATTAAGATGCAGTACCACGGATGTGGTGGCAATTTCAACCGCTACTGCTCTTTGGTCAGTTGTCAACGTGACTGCGTTCGACGAACTTAAACAAAGTACACAAGCATATTTCCGGTGTTTTTTCTGACCCAATACAAATTCATAAAAAGCAAAACTAAAACGTTTTTAATTTTCGAAGATTTTAAATAGCAAGTTATGGAAGTTATGGATGTACTTATATAAATAATATAGATGGGGAAAAAACATAGAAACACACACAGTATAATGTTTTTATATGTATATAATGTTTTTTCCTACTTTTTAAAACGATGAGTCCAATCTTCAAAACAAAATAATAAATATATATCTTATTGCGCTTGTAAATTGAAATATTTTGAAAATTTTAGAAATATGTATCAACCTGTAAATTTTGCGATACTAAATTTTGTTATCTAGAATAGTAAATAGTTTAAGTCCGAAATTCGGACTTCTCTCTTTCAGGTCAAATGATCGCCAAGCTGAGTATGCGAAAACGCTCAATTACTATGCTCTAGAGAAGGCGTTTAGGGGATGTGTGGGGAGGTGGGTTGTGGGCGTTTGCCTCAATTGTCGGAAAACGAGATACAAGCGCAGAGAAATGTATCTCTATTCTCAATTCGGCACTGGCTGCCGAGCGAACAACACGCCAAATCCATTCAAAGTGCACGAAATTTCTAATTGAGTGTCAAGTTTAAAGATGATCAAAATGAAAATATTAGTTGTGCCTTTGCTACAGTCAATTCTGCTAATTGGCTCCCTGGAAGGTAAAATACCATCAATCAGATACAAAATTTTGTTTTGTAATATCGGAAACAGAATCAATATACCAATTTAATTTATTAGAGCATTTGCGGATAAAGTGATACTGAAAATACCAATTAAGCAGTTAATACATTGTACATTAAAAATTTGATGTATACAGTTATTTAAAAAAGTATTCAAATTCATAATCAATTTTACGAAATAGTAATTGATTTTAATTTACCTTTAATTTATCCTCTTTTCTTCCTAATATACAAATAATTAAGACAATTTAATTAAGTTTAAATTGAATTTATTTAGGCCATTTAAATAACATACGTACGTTACATTAAGTTCTAATTATAATCTTTTTAGCGAATTGCCCCGTATTTCTCACCATTTCGCTGACTGGCAAGACCCTGCAGGACACCTTTTTGGAGGTCAATTGGGGACCCAACTGCTACGGACCGCCCCAGTGGGTTGGCATCTACGGCCAGGATCCGACAATCTCCAATTTTCAGCCCGAATTCCGTATCGATGGGATTGCCAATAGAACGGGCAAGATGATAACGCCAATAAAGCTGGGTAAGCTACATTTTCCTGGTGGCTGGAATCGACAGGATGGCGGCGATCAGCCTGCAATCCGATATCCCACGGGAAAGTGTCTGGCTCACTTCGTGGCCAGCTATAATGGCACTGAGCTGCTCACCGTGGATTGCCTCAAGATACAGCCCAACTGGATATCCCAGATCAAGGACGTAAGTCAGATGCCCCTGAAGAACATTTTTCTGCCGGGCACCCATGCCTCGGGTGCCTTCGTCGGAAGCTCCAGCAAAACCAATTCGATTCTGGTCAGGGACTATCTGGTGGCTCAGCAATTCGATGTTTGGTCCCAGCTCGTATTTGGCATTCGCTATCTGGATTTTAGCATTGGGTGAGTTTAAGGCAGAGGGATGGCCTGGAAAATATGTACTTCCTTAACCAAAATAACATAAATTCACTTAAAATATTATAATGAAATCATAGGAACTTCCTCTTGAAATATAAACTTACTTCCATACTTAATTTAAAAATGTAAGGGAATGATCAAATTTTAGAAGACAATACTAATAATAAAGTTTACCAAAGTTCTGGTTCGAGAAATAAGGATTGCATGTAAGTATTCCTAAATTAATAAGGTAAAACAATAAAAAAAAGATAACAATTAAGATTTCTTGATCATTTCATCATAGTGTTCTTTTTAAAATAAATATTTTTCTAATCCCTTACAGACTAAAATTTACGACTCGATTATGATTATAATTAATAATTTCTTCTTTTCCCTGCCAGTTACAAGAACATGAATACCGAAAATGATGCGGACAACTTTTGGATAGCCAACGAGAACATGCTCATAGCACCTTTGGTCGCCATACTCCGTGATGTTCGTTTGTTTGTCAAGCGATCTGGGGAGATGATAGTGCTGGATTTTAGCAGTTTTCCGATCGGGTTCTACAAGCACCCGGAGATCTACAGTTCACTGTTCCGCCTTCTTCGCCAGGAGCTGGGCGATGTGGCCTATCGGCGCAATGTCACCCAGGACGAGCACTGTGCTAACCGCAATTTCCGGGAGCTACTGCAGCAGAATAGACATCTGGTGATACTGTTCCCCACCCAGGAATTGCCCTATCCCGAGAATGGTAAGCCGCCTGATTAATAGTGGAGTTCAAAACAGAAGTAGAAATTTTATTTAACCTTTAATAATGAAAATACAAACATATCAATATATTAGAGTCACTGAAATTTAAGGAAATGTTTTAGAACAGACCTCAAAGTCCTCAAGTCTAAACAATTTGATCCCCAAACAAAGCTAACACTGGCCAATATTGGGATTTACCTTTTATTTTCACATTGGCTTTTAGAGATTTTGGATAAGCCTCCATTATTGAGCGTTCATTATGTACAAATATTGAATCTATTGGAAAGGACATCATTTCATTTAAAAAAAACCAAAAGAAAATTGATATATTTATTGGAGTGTGACCTGCTTTTAAACAATCGAATGTATTAAAACTATTTATTTTTATATGTTTTTAACCGAGCATATATTTCAGAATCGAATATGATCTGTCCGCCATGGCGACGCTTTAGCACCAGCTTCATGAACATCTCGCAAACACTGGACTATATGCGTCTGCTTTTCAGCAAAAAGCCAGATTCGCCAGTGCGCGACGATGGTTGGATATTCACCGCGGTGAGGAGTATGGAGCAGACCTTGAACACCCACCAACTACAGACGGCCAAGGAGCGGGCGGCAGTGCTCAATCCCAAGGTTACTCAGTGGCTGAAAGGTCCTTGGGGCAACAATGCCAATGTCGTTGCCATGGACTATTTCAGCAATACCAATATTGTGGACCTGGCGATTCAAGTGAATGCCCGCAAGGCGTTTATAATGGCCAACGAGGATTATATTAATTTGGAAATTTTGAATTTGTGTTAAAAAATATCTCATTCTATTTCCAAATTTCAATAAAAGATATTTTAAGGAGCAAGGTTAGTAATTTTGCTGAAATTTTGCTCAGTGTATGTTATACTGAGTTTCTTGAAAAGTGGACAGCCCCTTAGTTGATTCAAAAACCACTTTGGTAAAAGCTTCAACCCAGAATTTTATCATATTCACGAACCTTGCAAGCAAACAAGCAAACCAAAACAGCAAGTAAATGAACCCCAAGGAAAAAAGCTCCACCAAATGTCCAAACCAAATTTATCTTAGTAGTAAACCTTACCTTCAAAGATACAAACCAACTCATAACCGTTAAACTTAAATATATACAAATATTCAAGAATTTTTGTATTTACTAGTTGTTGTTTTATTTGCACTTCTAATTGTAATTGAGCTTGGGTGAATAATTGTATTTTCTCACACAAGTTGAAGGCAGTTTTAGCTGGGGCCTTCGCCTGCTAATTGAAAACCTCACGCAATCTAAGGTCAGCGTCTGACTTTTTACGATCACTCGCTACTGAATCTAGATCAGCAATTTGCATAATATCGACTGTCAAATGCCAATCCAGTTATGATGTCTGATATTTGCAGCCCACTGGTAAATAGCAAGTGGCATTCCTTTCAGTTCTAGGAACGGATGACTCAGGCAAATGTTTCATTCATTATGGCATTTCAAAATTATACATTTTATAAAGCCTGCTATCCGGCACGTGTGCAATCGAATGGATTGCATATCTACATGCACATTGGAGTGATGCAACCAATCAGAGGGTGTGCAGTATTTCTCACCTTGGCTAATCCGAAACCGGATCTGTTTGATCGCGCTAAACTAATTGAACTGCAGTGCGAGCTTATCTGATGAGCTGGAAAACGCTTAAATCCGAACTCTCAGATTCCAAAAAAAAAACGGCTCGTCAAAAACTTGAAAATTCAGCATTTTTACGGCTTGACAGCGACAACAAAGAGACAAGATTTGTCACAGCACACCACACTGCAGTTGTTACTGCAGTTGAATGTACTTTGCTTAGACGTGGGCGATGATTAATTGCCGGATAAGCCCAATGACTGATAAGAGCCTCTTCGTTTAAGTCTACTCCAACAAAAGGTATTAGCACGTGCATATATTAATGCCATTGTTATTGCAAATTTCAAAATACCTGATGAAACAACCGTTTTGAAAAATATTTATCAAGCGCCCTTCGCGTATTTTGCAATTTTATTGTCTTTAGATTAAGGTCGTTTAAATATACACATCGCATGACAGTTTCTTTGTTAAAAACCTTATTGGTTTTCATCTTCTGACAAGAACAAACAATGAAGAACAATTGAAAGCTTTTTAATACAAACAAAATCAAAAATGTGAATTTCATACTGATAATTTTCTGCGTGCGCCACCTGTTTTATAGATAATATAAATATGAAAGCCGGTTATCTTTCACTTTGTTAGACAATTTATCAATGTTATGAAGTACAGAGGCTAAAATGTAGTCACGATTACAAAATAACCAATCCTTAACTATCAAAATTTGTGCATACTTTTCGGGGAACGACCATCAACGAATCCGACTAAAATCGGTCTTGCGATCGTAATATTTCACCGATCAATAAAAAATTTGGCATGTGGGTGAAAAAAATAAAAATAATGAATTTGTCCTCTGGCCCGAAGTTGTTATCTTTTAAACTGTGACTTATATAGCATTATCGATGGGTTCAACGGTTGAATTTAAAATTCTAAATAAAATGGTTCATATATAGTAGTGATTGGTCTTGTGCCCACTGGGCATTTGTGAATCCCCTCGATGATATTCCGGACTTGGGTGTGAGCTCATCGAGGTCTTTTGTAATGTATCCCCACACCCACATGACAAACAACGACATTGGTTGTACGGTAATATGTTAGTTTTATTATAAATAACGCATACAAGTGCTGCCCTAAACTAATATTACATTGGATTCTTACGATATCTACCAGGCTTCGTTTTCTTGCTAAAGGCAACGGCCAGCTGCCGGGCTGCCCAACAGCTGGCCGTTGCCATCGCCGGTTGAACCATGATTTTCTCTTATACTTTTGATTAACACTTGATGAGATGCCTTTCGTTATGTTAACGCTAAATTTTAATTTGAATTTGAGGGCTAGGGATCTTAAGAAAAATATACACGCATCACATCTGTGAAGGGTTTCCGGCACAGCGGACACTTGGTCACGGAGGAGGCGCATTTGGCGCAGGCCACCACATGGCCGCAGGGCAGGAATGCCGTGTTGTACTCGGCGCCGTAACAGATCTTGCACAGCTTCTCCTCGGGTATGGAGGAGGAGGATGAGGAGGAGCCGCTGTTGCTGGCGCACAGTGACACTGCTGTCGATGTCGCCTCCTGAATCTTGTCGAAGATGCGGGTGGCTGCCGTGGGTGCGGCCACCGAGGAGGGCACCACATCCCCCGAACTGGCCGCCTCCGAAGCCTCGTCCGATGCTGGTGAGCTGGTGGTCACCGACTGGCTGCTGGCCACCTCGGACCTTATTGTTGAACTCTCCTCCTTCTCGTCGGCTGGCTCCGGTTTGGCGGCCACCGTGTCGATGTAGAGCTGGCCCTTCATCAGCTTGACGAAACGGCACTGGCTGAGCCACAAGGCGTGCTGCTCCCAGGGCTCGTCGTTGTCGTCCCAGTCCTTGAGACCACCGCCGCAACTGAAGCAGCGGACGCGATCTCCAACGCCCGTGTAGAAGAAACCCGCCTCGGCTAGTTGGTGGGGCTTCTGCTTTAAATTCCGCGGCCACGCCTCGAAGGTGCGCAGGCGTGACGACTCCACGGCGTACTCGGGATACTCGGGAAAATAATTGCCACTGGCGGCTGGGGCGCGGCACGACTCCGGCTGGACATCGCCATTGGCCTGGGTGGCCGTCGACGCCTGGGTGGCGATTGAGCTCATCGGCGGCGAGTTTGCGATTCCGGCGACAGTGGCTGCCGCATTCGCCGTATTCACGCCTATCGACTGGATCAGATGTGACGTGGGGATGCGTCCCTCGGCGTAGGCATGCTCCCGCAGCTCCACCGCCGTCGTCGAATCGTTGGCACCGCAGATATCGTAGCTGATCGGCGGCAGGACGCGATCCAGTGCCTCGCCGTTTAACGGCACATTGTTGGTGGTGCGCCGGCGCAGCAGTGGGCAGTTGGGCGACCATCTCTGATGCTCCGGCACCGGCTGATCCTCCCGCTCCCAGCACCCGATCTCCACGCCGCAGAAATAACATTTAACCTTGTCGTTAACGTTTGTGTAGAACATGCCCGTCTGGGCCAATTGGCGTTTGTCCAGCCACTCCAGCGGCCAGTTAATGAAGGTCTTTAAGCGCGCCTCCTCGCTGTTTAGCGAGGATAGGTTCATGATATTGTAGATATTGTTCTTAAACAGTTGCGTCGCGTTCGTATTGTTGTCCACCTGATCGGCTACCGCCGCTGTTAGGTCGAGGACTGCGGGTCTGTAAGTGTACCGGGGATTGGTTACCACATTTGCCATTTTGCCTTCTGGTTGTTTTTATCTCCACTGAATTGTAGATCCTTAAATGCTTCTTCTTTGACTGCTCGAAACTAAAAGATTAAAAAACAAGGTATGCCATTAATATAAATATTAATCGTGTACGTCGAGATATGGTTTATCAACCTGATAAAGATACGTTTGTACTACCTACACCTAGAGAATTCGAAACGACCCTAAACTGCTCCTTCTGGAGAGTACTACGCGATTGGAGCACACCCCATCGTAGAGAGAGCGCCTCAACAACTGGCCGGCCAATAAATACTGTAATGTTCAAAGACCCCTGCCCTGACTTGCCCGACTGGTTGTTTTTAAAGCAATCACTGATAAGGTCGACGGAATAGATAGACGTCAATGGGAAAGGAAAAATATTTTATAAGCAATTAGGGATGGAAGCGTGGCAAGTTCATATAAATGTAAGTGCCCTCCTGCATGACTAATTTTTTACTTTAAAATAGGTTTGTCATAGAAATGTACTTATTATTTTAGTGATTCTAGGAAAAGTAAGCAAAAGCATGGGCAATTTATAAAATCTGATACAACAATGGTTGTTTTGACAAATTTTCTTATCACATCTCGAGCTCACTTAAAATTTCAAGATTAAAATTGGGTTTTTTTTACTTTGTAAATAAAAATTGTACGCAGAAAAATTCTGAAAAAAATCTTAAGAACAAATAATGTGGCCCTCTATTTAATGTATGACTAACTTTAATATTGCTAAAAAATGTCCTTATCTTGGCTAGAGTATTAAAACTGAACACAAAGATTTTCCTATCTTAGGGCTTGTTATAAAAATCGCTTTATCATTTTATCGCTTTATAAATACCTTTTATTTGTGAAATAAAATATTTTTTGGACAAAGCTTCAGACACTTTTTCGTCGCACTTCTACGTTTTTCAAACTGTGTATGTACAATGCAGGGAAAAACTGAAACGCAGTTCAAGAAACTGGAGATGCAGCATCAACGAACTTTAAGAGCCCTTAGCTGATGGGAAAACACAGCGGTTGTCCCGCTCGCACTCGAGTCGAGGGTGGTTTTTCCTTTCGGGGAAAACTCCCGAGTTGCGACTGAAAAAGTATACGTAGTGTATAGAGTACGCAATGTTACTACCGCTCGTTTTTGCAGTGCGCCGAATCGCAGTGAGTATTAGTATTTTGCACCCAGCACAGCAGTGGATGGTGAGTGGGTGGGTGGGGGTTTGGGAGGAAGTGGGTGAGTGGGTGGCGCCAGCCAGACGTTGCTCGATAACGACCATTCTCGATCTGACTCACCGAGCAAATAATTTCAATAATAATAGCAAAATCTTGTAGCCACAAAAAGCGGCAACTACTAAAACAGTATGCTAATCGGAGGGCAACCCACACGGCGATTTCAATTGCTCGTCAGTTGGTGAGTTGGCAATTATAGTAATGACAGGAAAAGCATATATGGACGCTGATCTTAAGTGTATTTATAACAGCAAATATGGGATTTATCAGATCTATACAATATATACAAAAATGCAATCAAATTTTTTGTTTAAAGAATTTATCGGTAATTGGTTATCGAAATAAAATGATATGTATAATAAACTTATGAAACCAAAATTTGCAATCAAAACTAATTATTGGGTACTATTGTTTACATAATATTAAATCGGAAACAGAAAAATTATATTTATATCAGCAGTAATTATTAATCGATAACATATATACTTTTTAGGGTCAAATGCAAAACTATTTTGGATGATTTTTTTATAAAATAACAAATATACAGAAAGGACTTCTCAAGATAGACTTTCCGCATAAGGATAATGACTTAAATTTTCGGTAATCACCAAAAACTGGCTTCCTATCGATGGCCGCAATATCGCTAGCAATCGCAACCCTGCCTGGGGACCTAAACTGTATCTGCGGTGGTCTCCTCCAAAGAGATTGTACAGCCGTTTTTTCGACATTTTCTCGCCTGGGCCACCAGCAAACAGCAAAAACTCAGCACGACCGCTGAGTTGGGGCCCCGTTCAAAGTCCAAATTTCAACCACAAACCAGCCAAACTTGCCAAACAATTGCAACGGATCGGGCGGTTGGGGATATGGTATGATGGTGGTGCTGGGGGGAGGTGGTTTAGGTTAGCTGGCACTGCCATGCACTGTGGAGCACTGCAAGCTAGCCGACTGTGAGAAAGTTTTAATGGAATGCAGTCAAACCACTCTGGCGACGGCGCACTCGGCGACTGCAGCAGCACCACCACCACCACCATGGAGCCCGACTTGCAGCATAAAGCGCAGCATAAATGCATATTGGAAGCCTGGCGGAGTAAGCGAGACGGCCATGTGGTGCCAAGACGAAACCATCAATGGGAAAAACAACTAACCACAGGGAAAACAGAGTGCAGAGCGCAGAAGCCCAGCCAGAAAAAAAAAGTACACATAAAGTGCAGCAAAAACAAAAGCAATTGTAAATTACAAATGCTGACTTCTGGAGCTCGGGATATAGAGGAGCTAGCTGATGCTAGCTGATGATGCTGCTGGATGGGGGTCTGTTTCTGTGCAGAGATTGCGTATTGTTTTTGAAGTGGAGCAGCCAGCAACACACAGACACGCACACCAAAAGCTTGAGATGCTGTCTGCAATTGTAATTGCAAATTTGTATACTCTATACTCTGAGGAATTGCAATTGTTCCCAGAATTATTGTCAAGAATTTAAATTCTTCTTTTCAGTGTAAAACCAATGTCTGAACCATTGCTCCTTTTTTGTAGTATAGATTTCTAAGGCTGAAATTTTAATATCATTGCCCTTCGTAAAGAAAAATTGTAGATTCTTGGAAGTTGGTTTAATTATGAGATTATATATGATCCCATCAAGTTTCATATTAATCCATGGTAATATTCTTTCTCCAAGAGCATCGAAACTTCGGTCTTTTTTCGCCTCCCTCATTATTGTTTGTTTTGCTTCTCTAGCCAGTACAAAGTGCAATTACAGCTGCCTCTGCCGACGTCTGTTATTTGTTATTGTGGAATGCCAAACCCATTAACTATTGTAATGAAAACCGACTATTGGAATTTAGCCGGGTCTATCAGGAAATTGCGTGGAAAGTTCAAAAGCTAGACATTTGCATTCACTGAATATGCAGGGTATTTTCGCACTTACCAGTTTTATACAAAACACAACAATTTCGATACACTTTTGAAATTAATTTTTATTTGAAATAAAGTTAAATTGTGGGGTAGACAAGAAACAACGATAAATCGAGCGATGGAGTACCGTGAGCAGCGCCTTCACCCAACACCAACCGAAGACCGACTGAAAAGACAAGGCCTCCTGGGCGGCGCATGGGAACAGAACAACAACAACAACAACAACAACGCTCGATCCCAGAGACCAGAAGAAAATACCACACTCCGCAGCAAAGAAAATCATAATCAAAGGCCAAAGCAAAAGGCTGGGCCCAGGAGGCAAGGCAAGGCAAGGCAAGGCAACAAACAGAAAACTGAATAAAAAAAAAAAACAGAAAGAACAAACGATCACGAAAGACAAGACCAAAACCAACCGAACGAACCTACAGTGGAATGCAGTCGGGCAACTTTTCTACAAAACTCCGCCACAGAAAATCAAACTGGAGTTGGAGTTGGGTTGGAGTGGTATGGTAGTTGGAGCTGCCTTTCGAGTTTTCTGATTGGAACAAGCCAAGCCAAGCCAGGCCAGGCCAGTGTCATTCCGTTCCCAGTCTGTAAGTAGAGCTGAGCCCAAGTGATTGGAGTTTTGCTGTTGTTATCGTTGTAGTAAGTGAAGGTAACCGCAGAGGTCCAAAGCCGTGGAGAAGGTCTGCCTTCTGTAACTACAGATGAGGGCAAAGAAATAGGACTGCAACAGCAGTAGCTTAAGCACCCAGCCGATTTCCCAATCCTAAAATAAACGCAGATAGAGCTTCAAAACATGTTTTCTAAATATTAACTGTTAAAGCATTTTTGATTTAAAATAAATGATGTTTAAAATGGAATATTCAATTTTGTGTACCTTCTGCAGCTTATTAGGTATCTTTTCCGAACAAATTTCTTTCGTACTAGAACATTGACCACAGCTGTTTTGATTATACCTTGGGAGCCCCGGAGACATGAGCTCGACTGTGGGAAACTATTATAAACACTTTACCATTCTTTTTGTTGTTGTCTTCGACAAAAAACCGAGATTGGAATGCGGTGATACCAGATACGACAAGAACAACAAAAACAACACCAAGCTGGGGTTAAAATAGGGGAGGGGTGCAGAAGGAGAGGGAAGATACCCCTCCTGCTGCTGCTGCTGCTGCTGCCGCTGCTGCATGAGTCGTCATCGTGCTCAGAACTCAAGAAGAGGAAGATCTCAAAGTGGAAGAATCTGAAGAAAAAGAAGAAGCATACAGGAGGATGCAGAAAAATAAATAAATGCAACACACACAAAGAACATTCTTGCATGATCTTTGTATGTGCGTACTACATATGCGAGTGTCTGCGTGCGTGTTGTGGCCTTCCAAGAAATGCAGCAACAAAACGACCGCCGACGTCGATAATACGAGAAGAAAACAGAGAGATGAAACAACAACAATAAAAACAACACCAACAATTCTGGGATGCTGGCTGGCCAACAAAGGGCCATATTGTAATCATAATAAATGCGTCCCGATCCGAGCTGCTAAGGAATGCATTAAGATCGGCTCGGCTATACTCTTTCTTCTCTCTCTTCCCTATTAAACATTGATCGATTGTCCAAAAAAAAAAACTAACGGCGGCTAAGTTCAAAGCCCTAGAACCGCCGACGCCGCCAGCATTTTTCCTAGGAAAACCAAAGGAAAATTGTTCTCAAACCCAAAGTCAAGTCGTGTGCGAGCGAGAGGTCAAAACATTTATCTTCGCAGCATCTCTATGGGACTTGGAATGTGGGTACGATCTCATGGAAAAGTGAGGAAATCAGGAGAACCGAGGCGAGGGGGGGGGCTCGTTAGTGGAAATAATGGATGAAAGGTCGTTTTTCACGCGGGCCAGGCTCAAAGGTCGTGCTGGCGACGAGATGGATGATTCAGCTTGAGAGCATCGAGAATTCCGGGAATTCCGAAATGTAATTTTCCTCATCTTATGCTTAGTCTTGTCCGGGGCTCTCTTCTCCATCTCCATCTCCTCTTTCAAGGGCCGCCTTGGGCCATTCCATTCATGTGCTGATTGCCGTCGCGTCTGCTGGCGATAACAAATGGATCTTAGGACGACGAGAGGAGACAATAGATCTATTCCATTTTCGGGAAAATTCTACTCCCAGCGTTTACGTGAGAACTGTTTGTTGTTTATTAAGCACCTTATCTATCGTTTATATTAACGAATTGTTTCGACTCGTCTCGATCCGATTCGTGGGAGTAGGAAATGTGGGCGCAGGGACCACCGTCGATGTGTGTGGGTGCGGCGATAATGGAAAAAGTTATGGCACTGCAGCGAAAAATACAGGCTTAAGTACCATATATGAAGAACCATTTATATGTTTGATTTTTTTAAAATTATGTTTCATACCAAAAAATATGTAAACAACAAACAGATATTTTTATAACGGTTTTTTTTTTTTGCTTTTTGAAATAAAACATATATTTTCTGAATTTAAGGTTATTCCGAGCCCCAATGAAGCATAGTTGTGCTACTTTTTTTAATGACAAGTTTTATTGAACAGACAGCAATAGCTTGGATAAGACCATTCGTCATTTAGGGATCCTGTTTCAAGTTTATTTGTGCTACAGTATGTTCCGAGAAGGGGAGTTTGAGTTACGGGAGTTGGACTGTATTGAGCTGAACACCAAAGCTCGGCTCAAATTGAGAAACTAAGAGACTGGCGAGACTTTCTCTTTGTTCGGCGAAAAATGAACGCAAAAGTTCAAAGTAATGAAGCATAAAAAGCGGCACAGTGTGCAAAAAAATAAAAACTGCAGTCGGCGCGAAAAAGAAGCATAGTGAAAATTGGCAACAGCTCAAACTGTTTTTTGAAATCGTCTCTGTGGCCATGGTTTGTCGACATATAACCATTATTCTTCGCCTCTTTTTCTCTCCATTTCTGCAGAGTGGAAAACACGCATGAGTGCACCACTTCCGTTGGCAACGGATGTGCCAGACAAAGAAGCTAATGCTCCATAGTCCGGAATCGGTGGTGGTGGTGGGTTGGGCCGGATTATGCGAGTGAGTGTGTGCGTAAAGGAGGAAGTGCCTTACACATAGTGTAATCGTATATCGTATGGAGTAAAGTATGTGTATATAACGAGTAAACTGACTCGTCATCTGTTTATTTCGATGCACGGAAAAAAACTTTACAATCTAAGCCAATTGATTTGATGTTTTTTACTTGATATAATACTTGGTATTTATTTTGTTTTGTAAGTCCAAAACGACAGTGCTAAAAACAAAGGTTGTATTAGTTATAGAACCAGATCAAATATTATCTGGGTTTTTCTCCGTGTTAAAACCAAATAAAACAAATTTAATTCAATTAGAACAGGATGGAGTTCTTTACTGGTTGACGACACAACATTCGAGTCTGATAAAAATTGGGTAGAGAAAAATATTATGCACGTTGTAGTCATCGCTTAATTTTATCTATAGCCAAAAACAACGTATTGCGTAGTCCGAATTTTCGGATGAATACAAAATTAATGGCATTGTATGGTACAAAAACCGCCCCTTATTCTCCACCATCCACATTATACCCAATTGAGAATGTTGTTTTTAAACAGCATTGAAGATCGCAAGGGAATTGCGGGGTGTGGAATTTCGAATGAAATCATTCAACGCGAAAAGAGGGTTACCATATGGCGGAAAGTTTTAAGTTTCTTCAGCCTGAAAACCGGTGCAAACAATCGTGTGTCATTTTAATTTGTATTAACCAAAACAGAAAAATTCGACGAACTCGTTGGGTAAACAAATGTTAAAAAATTTTGTAAATAATTTAAGTTAAAACCGCAGTGCAAGTATTTAGCAACTCTACGGACGCCATCTTTTTATGAAACAATCTCTCGTTGCTGAAGGCGCGAGCGAAACAGAGCTAACGAAACGGGAACACAAAACAATCGCCAGACACCCGACGAAAAGTAAGCAAACGTTTTCGCTCCCCTCCACGAAAAGTAAGCAAACGTTTTCGCCCCCTACAGGAAATATAATTAAATGTTTTTACTTTATTTTTAACATTTATATACTGATGTTATCTTGTCTTTATTTTTGTTGTTCACAAATAAAGGTCTTAGAGAAAACGACTTTTTATTTACAACTAAACCACATCAACAACTTTGTCTTGTGGACATTTATATGCTTGTATGCGCGTGTGTGGTTTTTTTCCCAGATGGTGTGTGTTTGTGTGTGAGTGAACGTACAAGCAAGGCAAACAAAAATATATTTTAGCTTTGCTCTTTGCCTTCTGATGTCACGTTTTCATTAAATTTTTTGGGGTTAAAATCCATTAGGGTACACAAAATACTACACTATACACTACAGGCTTCAGCTCACCTTGACGGCTTTTCTCTTTTTCTTGAAAAACTCAAGTTTCCTCTGGAAATTTCCTCTGCGCTGTGATTTGACGATATGGAAATCGTACGTACAATAATGCGCTTTCACAGTCACTATTGATTTTCCGTGAACCAAATGAACGGAAAAACAACGATGTCACAATTAGACAATCACACGTTCTCTGTTATCGTTTTCGTTCTGTTGTCGTTGGCAACAATTACAAAGCCAACTATCACAATTGAGTCCGTTAAATACTTTATTTTTGTACTTTATTCTAGCTTTAAATGCATAAGTTTATTCGAGACAGCGCGCAAACACTAATCCATTGCTTCTTTTCGTGTTGAGTTTCGATCCGGAACTGACGCGAACGAACGATACGAACGAGACGAAAGAAACGAACCAGACGAACGCAGCCGAAACAACCCGAGTTGTAGTTGCTCATTCGGCCTTTCCTTTCCACAGCTGTAATTTTGGAAAAACCTTCACAAAGTAGAAACCCAAACCCATTTAGCCTGTGAAGGCAGCGCAAAGAAATTTATTTTTAATCAGCTAGGGTATACTTATACAGCATTTAGTGCAAATTTAACTATTTAAATTGGCAACTGAAAGTGCATAGTATTGTTGTACTACGACTAGTATTAGTACAACTGTTGAAACCGTAAAACCGTTAACTGTATGGTTGTCCCATTCCCGCTCGCAGAAGCAGCAGCCAGGATCATTGATTTTTATGCTCCTGGAGAGAGCGAAAAGCATGCGCCGAAATATAGAAGTGGCGCGTGTCAATGCACCTTCCAGACGTCTCAGGGAAAAAAAGAGAGCAGAGCAGACAGCAGCTGCAGTTTTTTTGTGTATGCACCTCACTCTCATTTCGCCCTTACCTTCCCATTCTCCCAAATACGTTTTACCTGTCTCTTCTTCGGTTTCCATAAAGCAGCTGGAAATATCTTATCACTAAATGCAGATAAGAATCTTTGTTTCTTACACATTCTGAAGGCAGGAGCAGATAAGTTCTATTAAATGTATCCACTTTTGACTTCAATATCTTAACACAATTTTTAAAGGACTATCCACAAGCTAAACCAGATCCCAGTTTTCAAAATAAAAAAATATTATAAACTTAAAAGATACTTATAAAAAAATGTATTAATTTTGAATTTTATTTATATTTTTACCTTGCGGTGTTTTCTGTATTAAAGACTTCAATTTACTGCGCCAGTAAAAAATTTATTGCACATAAGCTTAAAACAATTTAACCATCTATTCATTTATCAATTTTTCTTTAAATCAAAGATAGGCTTTTTCAAAAAAAAAACCATCAACAATCCTTCCAGAGATAGATAGAGCCAATCTTATCCGCAGAGCAGCTTGATTATTTCAGTAAATTTTCTTGCTACCAAGTTTTTTTGTTAAACAAAAAACATTTTTTTTGCTGGTCAGCTGTTGCACGTACACATATTTTCTAAAAATATAGGTAAGTCGTTTGATGGCATATTGGTTCTAGATCTCTTTACTTCAATGTAGTACATCAACCTCTTTTATAATTATAGTTTTAATTATTGAATGTTCATATACTTCATAAACTAACTTACTCAATGTCAATGAGTAGAATATTAAAGAAATACGTAATTATTGTTATTTTTTATTTTATTTACTATCTGAACATTGTTTTGAACAATGCAGTAATTTCCTTTTCAAGATACGATCTTTGCACGTAAGCGTACCCCTATATTCTTAGAACTAATCAAATGCAATGGGTTGCCGATAAGTTAACATTTTTTTTAATCTAAGTAAGTCCTACATGCTTTTCTAATTAAGCACCCATGACATGGCTCCATAGTCACATTTATTTGAGTAATATTGGCAAAGGAAATGCCGACACGTTCGAGTGCTGAAATACAAAAGATTGCCAAGTTTGAATCATTTATGGAAAGTACCCCGGCGACAGTGCGCGACATGTGCATATGCATATAGCGTCCGCCCGCAAACGGGTTGAACTTTTCGGATTTTATAAATACACACGCTAAATTTACCACGAAGATGTCGCGACGCATTTGAGAAATTTGCCTATAAATGCGGAGTCTAGACGACTTTGACATGTTGCAAGGCGACACTATCGCAGGCGGTCTTTTGGTGGAAATTAAACGAAAATGTGGCGGCGGTGTATTCTATTTGCGAATGGTGGCAGAGTGGAGTGCCGCTGGCAATTCGGTGTTTTTTTTTTTTCTGTTTCAAAAGATCACTCCGCTGACCACACAGAGTTTGGATCTCGTGTCGCCGGACAAGTTTAAACTGAAAAATCCCTGGCTCAGAGCCGAACGGCCTTGCAAGGCCTTTTAAAGTTGTTGCACTCGCCCCGTTCTTGTTGGTGCTGCTGTTTATTGTGATTTTGATTGCTTACCTATACTCTTAATTTTATCCACAGTACGAATTCTCTACAACGAATTTTCTAAAGCCCACTATATATTCACTTTATCTTTATTTGTAAAAAGTTTCTTATTCAAATTACATGACTCATATTTTGTTTGCTTAACAAACTAGAAAACTAGAAAACTATCTTTATTTTACTGGTCACCGAAAAAAAATCTACTGCTATGAATCAAAATTCATATTAATAACTTAGGTTTATATTATATAATGGCTAAAACTTTAAGTTCTTTAAAATAATTTGTAACGTGTCTAAAAGTATGCTGTAAAAACTTTTTCTTACGGTTCATCATATATAAGGTAGAAGCACAAAAAAGCGTAGTATACTTTTGTCAACCATTTTTAAATTGTAAATTAAATCGTCAGGAATTGGTCCTGTATAGAATTATTTCCGGTGAGAGGTAATTTTTAATATTGACAATAATTTATTTTTATAAAGCACCCAGAGATTCAACTAACAGACATTTGACTGTAGTTTTGGTGCTGGCTTTGGTAACTTTGTCTGTGGTTTTTTAATTGACAGCCAAATGCAGCCATCGGGCCAAAAACCTGTTTTCCTTTTTTGCATTCTCTTCTTTTGCGCGGCAATTGGCAAAAGGTGTCATAACAGCGAGTTGGGCACGATTCGATTAGATTGCCTATTACCTATTACAACATGTGCTGCCTGGCGGTCCCTATTCTACCCCTACCCATATAATTACCTGCCTCAATCAGGGCTTAAAACTGGATCGACAATTGCGGACGTGTGCCGGCAGCTGCAAGCGAGACAGGCAACAATAAACCGATCAGAGGATCGCCGAAAACGGAGCCACCAACATCTGCTCCTGGGGCAGGCCCTCGTCCTTATTGTGTCTGCTTCCAGTGAAAGGATAGCGCGGCACATGACGTCGCCAGCTGCCGTCGATCCTTTGTCAAGATCTTTTGGGGCATGTTTACAACAGCCCAATAATGAGCCTGTCCTGTGGATCAGTTCCTGTCAAATGGAGATTCTATCTATTGATCTATTCTATACGGCATTTAACTATTCATTTTAATCCACAGATTCTTGGCTAAAATGGTAGATGACCGAATAAAGCTTAAGTCATAAATACTTAAAACAATGCATCACAGAGTTTAAAACAAGTTTCAACAAATAAAGAAGAATAATTTATTATAAAAAAGACGAATATATTAGCTAATCACTCCTTAAGTTCTTGACAACTTCTGTCTAACTCCAAACCATATGGTTTTTTTAAATATAAAATAATATAGTATTAAACTTAAACTGCTAGACATGTAAAAGATAGGTCGTTTTGGTTACAGTTGAAAAGATTAAATACTGATGAAAATAGGTAGAAAGATGGAAAGAAAGCTAATCGTTTTTTACTTTCTTATTAGATGTAAAATTTAGTTTATACAGAATGTAAGCAAGCAGTTCTTAATAGAACAGTCATGTAAGAGGTTACATATGTCCGTCTGTTAACAGTTTTCCGGGACTTCCTCGAATTACAAAGCTTTTGATTTCTTTATTGATGTTGAATTCTCAGGGGAATTCGGAATTCTAAGGTTTTACTTATCAGTAAATACCATATGTGTCCCTTTTAATAAAACTCTTACGTATGTATATTTTTAATGGCCTTTCTTATGAAGGGGCATTGCTAGAGTACAATTTGTCTCGTATACCGAAAAAATTAATAACCTGAAATAATAATTTCAGGATATTACTTTTTGATAAGTATTTTTAAGGATCTTGAATCTTTACAAAACCGACTATGGTTTTGATGACAATTATATTACATATTATATCAGGCAAACAGAAACAAATTGAAAGTAATTTAAATATTTTTTAGTGACCTATAAATTACCATATATTTTCTGGGTAAAGCTAACATTTCAAACATTGGACCCGAGGCTTGTCGGAACACTTGCGGTTTAGTTGATAGATAACTTTATGAGTAAGACTCGTAAAGTTTTTTTTAGTAAGCTAGTCATGACACTGTTAACAGGAAAATATAACAGATTGTTATGTCAATTGTTTTAAAGTGCCATCTGTTTTATTAAAGTCCAATCTTTTTGACAGAGTTTGGCGCCAGAAGAATCTAATCTACTAATTCTAGAGTACATAATTTCGATGCCTATGACTTGCACAAGATGACGCAATGCAGATGCAACTAGGTAAGTAAATATTTGTTTACTAGAACAAATGAGTGAGGTAAGCAGCTGATTCTATAAGCGAAAACCCATCAATCTTGGGAACCTACGCAGTGCTTTTCTGTAAATGGAAATGACATTGAGCGGTAATTAAAAATAGGAAAATTCTAGCTAGTCGCGTTCTACGAGTGGGTGGGGTTGTTAGATGGAGTGGGGTTGGTTTCATCATGAATGAAATGCGATGCTCAGCATCGGCGAAGATAAAAGGTACAATGGAGGAACCTGGAATGTGAATGTAAGATAATATCCCTATTGTAGACCTTGTGCGTAAGAGCAGGATGGATAGGTTTCTGGGGGCGGGTTGGGAGGTAAATGAAAGAGAGGGACGATTCTAGATTGCACACAGTTTCGAAATGACTGGAAAATGCCAGAGAGATGAGTGTGGTGTGCGTGTGCATTTTCCAAGGGGTGTTTATGTGAGTGAGGACATGAATGAAGAGAAACAAAACAAAAGTGTTTTGGAAAAAAAATCAGAAAAAAGGAGAGTAGAAAAGGAGAGAGGGAGTTAGGGAGCGCCTATTTCTATGCAATATATCAGAAAAGGAAAATTAACCCTTGCACTCTAGCTATGAGTTTAAATCATTTTAAGAATTCATGAAATCTTTGGTCCTTTTTTATACAAAAATAAAGAAAAAACTTATCTTAGCCTTTCAAAATCAATATAATAATCACTTACCAGAGACATGGTAGCTTTAGATAACTTATCAATTTATCATTAATATTTTATGAATTGTTTTTTTGACCTTCAAATTAATTGTTTTCGTTTTGTTTATTTATCACGGTATGATAAGATTATGAAAGCGCCTGTGGAAATGTTTATGGCAAAATTTTTTAGAATGCACAGATACAAATATTTTACTCGATGTGTACGCGTCGACCGGTGGGTTTGAGTGTCATGCTGCGACTACTCAAAAACTATTTTATAGAGCCGCCTAGCCTACTTTCCTATAGGTATTTGTTTTTGTCGGTTTTGCGTTCTCGTTTGTTTTGTTTTGCTTGGCTTTCTAGAGAAGGAGAGGACGCAGGCGAGAGAAAGAGAGAAAATTAGCGGGGCGGAACGATTGAAATAATTTTCGCCACCCAAGCGATGCGCAATTTTTTTGGGGGGTGGGTTATTGCTACACTTGCCCTGCCTTCATCTCTTTCTAAAGATTAAAAGCTTCTGAGGATTTCATAGTTTTTTAATCTAATAAATATTATTTTGGAAGCTTTTTAGATTTTGTACATTTTTAATTTCAAATTTGGGGGTATAAAACCGTTATAGCAGTAAGCTTTTGAAAATTACTTGCTTGGGGACACACTTTTTAGCTAAGTTCTCTGGCAGATTTTGGTTACCGAATTAGCTAACTATCCTGGTTCTGAACCAGCTGTCTAACATATGTATATCTGGTATTATTAGTCATTCTTAGTATTTATTTTTGAACTCTGTGGCAAAATGTAACGGTCGATCTGGGCTTACACTTTACAGAGCCCTGTAAAGGAAAACGAAGAATTTGGCAATCAAATAAGTAACTGTCGCTCAAGAATTTGTGTTGCGTTTAGAGTCTTTATGCCCATTAAACCGTTTTTTTCTTCCTGGTTTTTACCGTAACATTTAATTTATTTATTTTGCAGACAGAACAATCTTTTTACTGGCTACTTAACTAGATTATTAACTAACTACTAACAAAATTAATGTTGAGCAGTGCATTAAAAAGAATCTTAAGAACAAGAAACGAATATAGCAAGAGATCAAAGCTAAGTTTTAAAAATAAGCAAAAACACGTTCTTTAAAACGATCAAACTTGGATTTAAGAAAAATATCGAATATTACTGCCAAACATTTGTTAGACCGATAAAAAGGTGGTTAATATTCGATATAAACATAGGTATTTATCGATTTGTTCAACATTCTTTAGAGGTTATCCATCCAAGTTCACCACCAGTCGGGAAAAACATCGATGACACCGATGTTCCCCACCTCTAATCGACAAAAATCATCAAAATTTTGGTCTGTGAACTTCGTGCGGATGAAATTGGATTGAACGCCAGCGAAAATATGCAAAATAAAGTGAAATACCAGTGCCTCGCGGACGAGGAGCGCCGCTGCAGAGCGTCCTGCAGCCAGTAGATCCCTAGAGTGCTGGAAATTTCGCGGGGAAAGGTGCGAAAAAGTGTGAAAAGTTTCTACTGCAATCCATTTTTCTCTACGTGCGTGTGTTTGTGTGCGAGTTGGTGTGTGTGGAGTGGGGCGATGTAAAAATGCCTTTACATAATTACATAGGCAATTTCCAGGATTTTAGTGAATTCCTTCAGCTCGTAGAATTACATAAATTCACTGCAGCTACGAAATAGAATGCCTGAAAAAAATACGCGGCTTCCATTTTCGTTCTATTTACTCGCGGCTGTTGAATTTATGTCAAATTGGTAACACACACACATGCCGCGTATGCAGGCCCTATCTAAGTATGTGTGAGTGCGCAAGAGAGAGAGAGCGAAAGGGAGAATGATAAACAAAGTGAAAAAACAAGCGGCTGTAAAAATGCCCGCAAGTGTTTTTAATTGAAATGAAAATATGTTTGCTTAACACTTTAAATTAACAATTGTTAAACCAAAAATAAAGCAGTTAACAAATATTAATTTTTTTATACAAAAAATTAATGATTTAACAGTTCATCTGCCACCCATTTTCTCCCTCTCTTTTCGCATTTAAAATGTGTAATTTTCATTGAATGCAACAACAAAGGTGCGCGTTTAACAACAACAAATAGCATTGTTTTGCGAGAGAGCGAGAGAAAGAGCGTTCCAAATTGCCCGCGTGTGAGTGAGTGTAAAAGAAAACGCCAAGAAGTTGGCTGATAAAGCATACGCACACAAACACAGGCACAAAAAATAGAAAAATCGAAAAATAATAATAATCAGCAAGCAGGAGAAGAAGCAGCAGCAGTACAAACAGCAAAGTGTAGTTGTGATCGAAAATCGAAAGTGTGAAGCATTTTCTATAAATAGTGCAAAATCAAAACCAAATTCACAGTGCAAACAAACGCAATAAAGCAATAACAAAAACACAAGAAAAAACAGCGAACATATAAACACGAATACATCTGGAGTAGTCGGATCTCACAGAGCGCGCGCTCTGCCTCAAATAGCAGGATTATCTGAAGGATCGTCTGAAAAAGGATCACCAAGATGTCCTCGCTGGACGCGCGCAACAACTCGGCGATGATGAAGCGGGCGGAGCAGCTGAAGCGCTGGGAGGAGTCGGACACCAACCGCGCTGCCCCCACCCCCCGCCACGAGCACGGACGCAGGATTAAGTTCAGCTCCGGCTGCGTCTTCCTCGCCGCCTGCCTCTCCGGCGACAAGGACGAGGTCGTCCAGCTGCTCGACCAGGGCGCCGACATCAACACGGCCAACGTGGACGGACTAACCGCCCTGCATCAGGTTAGTTAATTTAAAATTTTACTAAAGGATTTCTGTGTGTCCAAGTCCTTATGTAGAAGGGTCCTATCTAAAATTCACATATGATGCTTAAGAGTTGGCACTAAAACTAAAGCAAACAGCATTTTTTAATTAAGCAAAAGCAATATATTTCTCCCAAAGTCAACATAGAAATCAATTAGAAATAACAACATATCAAACACCCAAACTGATTAAAAACTGATTTAAAATTTTCAAAATCATTCGGTCAAAATTACAAAATTACCTCATTGGCCACATCTAAACATGTACCTAGGACTTTTATTTCTTCTAAGAGGGGTTGGATCTGCATAAGGTGCACTTCAGTTCATTAAATTATGTATATCCATTTTGCATCCCCTATTTGCCAGGGTCTGATTTCCTTATAGAAGGGGGCAAAACGTTGCGTCAGTCTGCTGCAATTGCGATCATGCGACCAGGCGAGGGGGTGGTGGGGGTGGAACGGGCGCAGGGGGCTGCAATTTCGACACTGTTGCGTTGCGTCCAACTGTGGTGCTGACGTGGTTCGTACTGTGGGTCAAATTCCATGGACCACTGATCAAAATAATATGAATATCTTAAGGTATAGAAATATATCGATGTATGACAAATATATAAGAGTAGAACTGCAACTTGTTTTTTTTTTTGTTTAGCAAGAAGTAATTCACGTTAGGGTTTTATAAGGTTTTAGAATTATTAATTAATTTTGAGAATTGAAATATAATTAATTTACATTTTACTCAATTTAAAAAGGAAAATAGGAGTAAAGTAAATATAGTAATGTGTCAGTTTATAAATATTTAACAGTATTCTAGATAAAAATATTTTAAAAATTGTTCGTAACGTTTAGTAGAATTTGTTTAATCTTTTACAATATTCAAAGGACCTTTCTGATCCTAACAAGGTCAAAGTTTAGGCCTCTTCTTAGGCCCACTGTGCAGCGCCGATCACTAGACGCTCGACCATTGTTTTTGTTGCGTATTTCGTGCTCTTTCTGCGGTTTCAACATCGCCGCCGCAACAACAATTCGAATTTCGAATATTAACAAATGCAACAAATACATGGCTAATGCAAGCCGACGATTTACAAGTCGAATGGCCAGAACAGCAACAGCAAAAACCAGCGAAAGGCAAACGGGCAACGGCCAAAAGCATTAAATAAGAAAAATACAAAATTTTCTATTTTTAACAACCAAGAAAAACATACAATACCCATACACATGAAAGCGAGTTTACATATTGAAATCCCAAAGATTTTTCGCAAAATCATTTTCAGTTTTCCTCTCATTTGTTTGACTTGTTATTGTACTGTGTCGAACAAAAAAAAATTAATGAGTTGCTAGCAAAAAAATGATATAAATCCTACTGTTTAAATTTTGTTTCCTTATTATCAGAAACTTGTCTACTTGGTTTTTAATATTGCTTAAGAAATAACAAAAAAGAATCTTTTATGTCAAGTCTAAAGTCTGTGATAATTTGAAACTTGGAACTAACTTTAACAATTTAAAAAACATCTTTAGAGGTTATCACTTAAAAAATCTAAAAGTGAACATAATGAAATGACTCTGGGATTATCTCCAAAATTCTTACTTAAATGTGAAAAACAAATCAACGGCTTCTCTCATCAATTACAAAGTCGGCTGCCAGTCCACTCCCATCTTGCACTCACTGTCTGCTCCAATTCAATATAATTGATTCTAATTATGCTGCGCCACCAAAGAGTCGAAGATTTTCACCGTTTAACCGCGGCGCACTTGTTAACCAGATGCTAATTTGCTCAGTGCGGGCAGCGCGGGGAGGGCTCACTGTCTGGGAGTGCACTGTAATTACAGCAACAGCAACTACAACACAATAATAATAATAATAACAATGGGAACAGTGCAAACGTTTTGAATTACCTGCCACATTGTGTGCGGTGCAACTGCGGTCGCAACCTGCGGCTATTTGCTTCACTTGCTGCTGTCGTTTTTGCTAAACCGCAAGACAGAATTTCGATTGCATTTATTAAAATAATTATCTTATCGCCATCACTTACAAGTCCTCTAAAGATTGCAAAAGCCCATTCCGCACTTTCTTTGTAGTTTTTCCTTGTGCCGCTCCAAATTCGCATTCACATAATTTCAATGTTTGGGCCTTCCATTCATAAGCATTGGCAACGAGAGCACCACACCTGCAACACATTTTCAATGGCATGCGACACGATTTCTGCAGACGGGATAGGCCACAGTGGTATCAAACCAATATTAAATGGTTACCACATATAATTTATAAAAAGAAGTGGAATTCTTAAGAATACAGAAATATTATACAATCTCTAGGAACACTTTTAAACCCTTATAGGAATTTAAAGAACGTTTTTCGAGCAAATTTCGATTTTCTTTGAAAAAAACTTACTTATTGTCAAAATTTATAAACGCAAAAATTTTCAAAGGAACTTAAAAGAACCATAGCTTTGATAAAAATATCGACTTCTTTAATCATTAAAAATGTTGACCTTTGATCCAAAAACTATATTAGGCGCGCGAGTTTAGTTTTAGTATTTATTTTTTAAAGTCACTTGACTACCAATTGCTTTTATGAAATCAAATGAGAAACAAAGAACCTAATGCTCCGATTTGACTAAATTAAATAGAAAACAGTCGTCTCTTGGTTCCACTGTGTAGCGCCGCTACCTTGGACTTTATATGAATGATGTTGACTGATGGAGAGGAAGATAGAAAATGGAGGATGGGGGCGGCGGTTGCAAGTGACCGTGTATCCATGCCGTTGGCTGACTTTGATTTTGCTTTGGCAGCGTGCATTGACGTTCAAACTCGTTGGGGGACAAGTGGGAAATTATCAAAGAAATGGCAATAAATTACGGGTGTTTACAAGCGTTCAGATTCAGATATTTACATTTAAATACAGTTCAAGGATAATGTGATGTTTTTCGAAATGCGTAAAGTGTATTTCATGGTCTACACACATATTTCACATGAATTAGTTATAAAAGGTATAAATAGAAATTTTTGGAAACACGTGGGCTTTATTTCATTTGCTCAAATTATAATCAAATGAATCATTTTGTAACTTTGAAGCGAAACTATAAATATGAGACAAATGGAACGACCTTACCCAAAGTAGAATAAACAAATTTGATAAAATTTAAAGTTTTTTGTTTATTTATTTTGAGGGTCCGTGGGGGTTCTTTTGCGATAAATACTCCTATCATTTTTGCTTAATTTAACCATTTATATTAGACCCACAGCTATCAAATCTGGTTTTCTCGCCCCCTGAGTGCCAATCTGTGTTTCTTCATTAATCAGCTTCTTTCAATGATGTGCTCAAATTTAGAATTGATTTATATACATACATTTCTGCCAATTAGCAATTGATATATTTCGATTTCTATAGGGGGAGAAGGGGAGGCAAGCTGGCGCCGCATAAATTAAGAAATTATTCTGTCAAGACTTCTCTCAAATTGAGCCATAATCAGTGTTGAGTGCATAATAATCGTAACAATCGCCGATCGATACGTTGACATGACGATCGTGAGCCGCGGATCGATGACGAGTCCTGATCGCTCGGGGAGTTGGGAAAAGCTGCGTGAGTTTTCCCAAATAAAAATAGGCACACACACACACACACATCGAGAGCCATTCACTAGTAGATTTGTTGCTGTCGGCTAACGCGCTTTATTGACGTGTTTTCTAACCTTGGCCCGGTTCTCGACGGACTGACGGGACGGACAGCTGTTGAAACGCACAGCTACACGCTACAGACTAACAGATACAAATCGAATATCCTCAAGAATAAGCAGCGCGTTTATTCGGAATGTATGGATGTCTGGATGTATCTGTTTGGTTGTATATAAATGGATGCGGTCGCTACACTTGATTTGATTTATTTCTCGTTTTGTGTTTTACACCCAAAACAACAAACGAATGCGAGTGATCAAAATGAAAATTCGCTCTATGCCAGATACAATTTGATGTGATGTCTGCAGTCCGTAGTCCGTAGTCCGCATCTGTATCTGCCAGTATCTAATGTGTGCGTTGCATAATACCATTTCTAGCTATAGCCAGCCACCAAATGTATGCCATTAAAAATGTTTCTTTTTACAACCGAGTTTCTCCGACTTAGGCCTATCCAATCTTTTCTTTTCCTTTATTTCTGGTTGCCAATTCTGCCGCCACCGCCACCTCCGGCGCCCGATAATAATTATTATACATTTAGCTTACACGCGCCGCGCCGGCACACACACAATTTGAAATCTGCTGTTTTATGGATAAACGATACGAAATCAGCGGGAACTCTCGAAAAACACTATACTTTTTGCCAGCCCATGACGACATGGGCTCAGAAATAGTTCAGCAGAAAAATGTATTAAATTCTATATGTATTTTATAATTCTTTCAGGGAAATAAATTGCTGTATTATATTTATTACATTTTCAATGCACATGGAAATTCTTTTGACTAATTGGTATTGACAATTTGTTTATTTATCTAAGATACATGTAATTTATTAAGGAGAAGTTTGTAGATTTGAAAACTGCATTGGGGAAAGCTTAGCGTTTGGGGACAACGATTATCATATCAGCTTACTCACAGTAAGTAAATAAACATTGAAACGATAAGATTTCATTTTCATTAAGTTCAGGAAAGGCAAATATTTTGTAAAATTCGATGATAAGGTTACTCACATAGTTTAAAAGTGATAAGAAATTATTATGCGATATTTTTTGAAGATTGACTTGAAACAATTAAAGAATTCATTTCGTTTACCATATGATTGATTTAATCGTTTTATGGTGTTAAATTATAAAAACCATTATAAAACCCATTACAAAAACCATTTCAAGGGAATTTAAAGAATCATGAGGAAATTGGCTAGATTTTTGGTTTCCGTTTAAGTTTTCTTCTGGTTTGTTTATTTTTCATGTTGCAATAGCTTGTGTTCATTATTTTTCACACTTTCCAGCCAGATGTCTTGGCTCCACCTGGCCCAGTCAAAAAAGAAATATTAAATGTCGGAAACAATTCGACTGACCACAAGCGCCTACTCATTCGGCTCTGTATAAATCGTTATACAATTTGGCAAAAATATGCCAGGCATTTTTAGTGGCGAAAAGCTATTGAGATACATGAGAACTTTTCTTCAAAAAAAAGAAAAAAATAAATAAAATAAAAGAAAAAAAAAGAAATTGTTTGAAGACTTTGCAATATACTAGAACATTTCACGCTGAGCAAATGCCTCAAAATCAGTTGGATATAGGCACGCCTAGATATATATACTGGTCTATATGTATGTCTATATATCATATGGTTTATGTAGATTCTTTGCACTTTTATCTTGTGGCGCTAATTCGAATTTGTAATTTATTGAACTCAAGCGGTTTGCTCGTCTATTTTGGCATTTCTATTATAATACACATTTGCTCGCTTAAAAGAATATATGCAAACAAGGGAGGGTAGGTCAATGAGTGGCAAGGAATGCTTCTTTAAAACGTATTTTAAAATACAATAAATTGCTCAATATTTACGTATTTTAATTGTGGATCAAGGGGAAATAAAAGTATGATGGTGCACGATGAGAGTAAAGGAATTAAACAAGGAATAATAAATTGATATACATGTTTTGTAAGTTGAAGGAATAATATTTAAAATCCATTTATTTATTAACTTAATATTATGCTAGTTTTAGGTTGTAGCTCGAATATTTGTTTTTATAATTAATCTTATTCTTTTTAATCTAATTCTTTTTTGAAATATAATGGGAAATTAACATATTTTTGATTGAAAAAAATTAATCGCAAACCCCTTTTCAAGTGCTTGTAATTGAAAAATCGTTTACCCTTTTAAAGTTTATGACTTGAATATTAAATTGTATTAAACCAGAACCGGGATCCACGAGCCTGTACTTTCAAACAGAGTTTTCCACGGAACTCTCGTGTCTGCCTCTTCATCAAAAGAAATTGTTGAGGCTGTTGAGTTATAAGCCAGAATTATGTGCATTGATGGTTAACAAAGCGGGGGCCAAATGGAGCTTGGCGCCTAGCAAAACTACCGCGTAATGAGCCACGTTAAGCTGGCGGCCGAGAGTCTGAAAGCCGTCTCAACAAGTCGCTGTTGGCCTACGCGGCGTATACGTAATGCGGCGAGGTGAATAACATTTGGCGTGCAACGGCTGAAAATGCCGCTCAATGGCGTGCCAAAACAAAAGGCTAAACTTAGCATGCAGTTTTTGTTTTTTTTTTTTTTCTCTTTTCGCTTTTCGCTTTTTTTCACTGCTTTTCGTTTGGCAATGCAAATGGAAATAGCGTAGAATCCGTTGCTCTGACATTAAGGCCCAAAGTCTAGGAAATCACTGATGGAATAGCTCGTGTCAAAAATGTTTGCATACCACAAAGCCATTGGACATTGTCGTCGAGTCGATTTGGATGGTCACGCGTGGGCGTTGTCGCTGTGCAAACCCCCCTCCCCCCCTTTTCCTGCCGGTCAGTTTATCAAAATTGTTCATAATTAATTAATTGGCTGCGTTCCAGATTTACAAATTGTTTGGCCCACCCGCCGTCTCCCTATCTCTCTCTTTTTTTTAGCCTTTTATTTTTTAATGCGTTTTACTGCGAAATGGAAATTGCTTTTGGATCTAAAAGCAACGGCAAAAAAGTCACTTTGAAGCTCAGCCAGTAAAAATTTGAATTAACATATGCCGTGGAAAGGAAAAGAAGCGAAAGATAGATAAACAAAGAAAAGAATCGGTCATTTGATTTTTATAATGCCCCCACTCCTCAAACGTGCTCTGTTATCAAAGTGGGAAAGGGAAGGGTAAGGGAAATACACGGAAAACAAATATCAGTAGCCAAGAAGGCTTTAAAAATATCTAACTATATGGCCATAGAATTTTAAGATGGGCAACATATTTTTTCTATTAAATTCCCAACATTTTATTTTACCCTTTCTAGCTTCTATGAATTATAAAGTTACTTTACAAAAAATTTTATTTTATGTACTAAATATATAATTCCAAATTAAATTAAATTGCCGTAAATACCTTTGGCATTTATCAGTTCATTTTATCGAACCTGCTCTGTAATTGAAAAGTTTGGAGCTTTCGTTGTGTGATACAAATTTAGAGATAGGCAAAATATGTTAATAGAGCGGTTTTGACAATTTGCCAATAACACAGCTTATGAATTTGTCACAGATAAGATTCTGTATTGGAATGTGATTTTGGTAGATATTTTGTGCTGTGCATTGATAGACTTAGCGCCTTTTGTTGTGGGCCTCGTCGTTTACTTTCTTTTCCTTGGGTTTTGTGCTGTTGCTTTTGCGCCAAAGAATGCTTATCGGCATTTGCAACTACGAGGCGTTGTCGTCTCCATTCGACTCAGCCCGACATTGTTATGGGGTTGGGTTGGCTTGGGTTGGGTTGGTTTCTTCGGTGGCTCACAGATAGCGGCGGCCCCAAAGAAGCGCCGGAGTCGCGGGCGATGATATCATCGTTCAGTGCCGTGCATGTGCCATCAAACCAAACGAAGATGTCTAGGCGGGTTCAGCGGAAATCCGCATAAACAACCCAACCATGCTGGAGCTTCTCTACTTTGGCTTGTGTCTTTAGCTGGCTGTTTACTTTAACGTTTTAGCAAGATAAACACACGAAATTTTAAAACATTTTACTAGCTCTTATAAAAACAAATCGAAGGTACACCACATCGCATCTCTTCTACGAAAGTTGATTCAACTTTTGATGCACTGCATTTACGATTGCGTTCGGGAAATCGAATTGCTTGTCTGGCCATAAAAATGTAAATAAATACATTTTCATTTGGCAAAGAAGAACGGTTTCAAGGATCGATGATTATTGTTTTGACCTTTCGGTGTGAAATTACAATGGGCAAGTCCCGCACAAAAGGCGAATTATTTACTCATAGATAGACGTTGACAAATTTATATAAACTTAACTAAGGCTAATTGGCATTTCGGTTAGCCCCAAACATTCCACTTTGATGTATTTTATAACTATCAACTTTGTTAAGTTTCAAATAATTTAGAGGTCTTCAATTTAAACTTTATTGTAGTTTCTTTAATGAAGCATTTACAAGACTTTTATAGCTCTTTTAATTATTTGTTGGAATTAATCAAGATTGCTCAACTGCAATAGTCGTTTTCAACGAAAATACTCAATTGTTAAATTTAAAAATTGAGTGGAGGCTTACGCCATAAACAATATTGAGTTTTAGGTTAAGGGGGTTTCCCTAATTATAATAATTGAAAGTAAATGGAACCGGAATATCAATATGTGTGTTTTCTTTGGAAGCTTTGATTACATGATATTCATCAATGTATTCTATATTTATTTTGAAAGAATTGCTTTTTCTTTACTAACTCCTGATTTTGAACTTATTTACAGGCGTGTATAGACGACAACCTGGACATGGTGGAGTTTTTGGTGGAGAGAGGTGCCGATATAAACCGACAGGATAACGAGGGCTGGACGCCCCTTCATGCCACTGCCTCCTGCGGGTGAGTTAAATACCTATTTCCCCATAATTCATTTCTAATGTACGTTTCGTTCCAGCTTTGTGAGCATAGCTCGGTATCTGGTGGAAAATGGCGCTGATGTGGCCGCTGTGAACAGCGATGGCGATCTGGCTTTGGACCTGGCCATCGATGTGCAGCACATGGCCATGATTGACTACATGGAGAAGATGGTGCAGGAGCTGAACATAAACGTGGACGAGGCTCGAAAGGCTGAAGAGCAGGCGATGCTGAACGATGCCAAAAAGTGGCTGAGAAGCGATGCCGCCGAGGTGGACAGACCGCATCCGAAAACGGGTGCCACAGCACTCCACGTAGCCGCCGCTAAGGGTTACACGAAAGTGCTGGGATTGCTCCTGGCCGGACGTGGCAATGTGGATCGCCAGGATAACGATGGCTGGACGCCACTGCATGCAGCATCGCATTGGGGTCAACGGGAAACGGCCGAGATGCTCGTGGAGTCCCTGGCCGACATGGACATACGCAACTACGCCGGCCAATCCTGCATTGATGTGGCCGATCGCAAAATAGTCAAATTCCTGGAAGAACTGCGGGCCAACAAGCGCAACAAGCGGCGACCATCTAGTCAAATCAGGTGAGAAAAATCGGATAAAAAATGTAAATTTTAAATCTGGTATGCAAAACTCATTTAAAATGTTCAATATAATCAGTTGAGTGATTTATATAAATTGTACAAAGTATTTAGTTTACAAAAAGAGGAGCAGATTTAAGTTGTTTATTATTACATAATTCGAAATTAAAAAATTCTAAAGCTTTGGAACATAATAAACAGCACATATTTTGACAGTATTGTATGTGAATCATTATTTTTTATGAATCATATATTTTAATAAAATACTTAGATAAAATAAATATAAGTATGTTTTAGTTAAAATTAAACACTTGAAAAACACAAAAAAAACAATTTTTTGAGAGAGAACAATTTTTTTTTTTTCTAAACATTGTGTTTTGGTACATATTGTACTTAACTATGAAATTGTTTATGATAAATTAAATATGTAATTAATCCACGAAATGTTTATCTTTTTCAGCAGAATCTCAGATGCGATTGAAAATCACGTGGACAAGACGCCAACCAAGCTGGTGCGCGTCGAAGTGAGAACTGATGCCGCAAAGGATGGTGCGTATGCCCCGATTTAGAATTATCTAAATTATCTGCATAATATAAACGAATAGCTTTCTTTGATTTCTCGCACACACACACTCTTGTGTTCGTCCTGTTTGTTGTCCTGTTTAGGTTCTCATGCGCGCTAATCTTGTGTTGTTGGAGCATTTAATCGTAAAACATTTGCCACTGCCCCTCGTATTTTAGTCATTCAAGATCACGTTGTCTTGTTTAATTTGCCTTCATGATCATGATCATCCATCAGTAGAACCCCTCTTTTCTCTCTCTGTATCTGTATAGTGTATCTTTCTCTCTCTCTCTCTGTATTTGTGTATTGTCTTTGCTTGTAAATCACGCACACTGCAGCAGCCAGTGGCTCAAGTGAAGCTGCCGAAGCAGAGACTTTGATTCCAAGCGCTGCTAATGATGATGATGATGATGATGATGGTGGTGGTGGAGGAGTGGTGGCCAGGGGCCAGAGCGATACAGAAGAGCTGAGCGATTCCACGGAAAGCTCACACTCGACCAGTCTTTCCGAGAGCGAAGGTAGTCGGCATTTGTTTTGCGTCCCGATTGAGGAGTAGTTCCTCGTCGAGCCCTGTCTGTTTTAGCCCGTCTATAAACCACTAAACTTCTCCTGGTTGTGTTTGAGTCTTTATTTGTATACTAAAATTGGTTTATCCATTGCTCTTTCAGCTGAGAACGTCAAACCCAATCAACAGATCCATGCAGGCGATCATCCAGTCGAGGAGGAGGCGCCCTGGCGACGCAAGCTGCCACGCACACCCAACGACAGTCCCACTAATAATCGTAAGTCTGACTAAAAAATTCATGACGTGTGTTTAAGAAGCTTAGGCCCAAAAAATAACACATATTTAATGTATATTATATTAATTAAATTAATTTATTAACAATATTAGTAAAGTAATTATTTGAGATTAGGACTTCAAATGAAGTAGAAGCTTAAGATAAACAATAAAATTAATTTCAAGACGGCAAGTTAAATCAATTAACAAATTAAAGAAGCATTTTGTTAAAATATATTTTGTTAATTATATTTTAAACACTTCAATAACTAAAATACTAGTTTAGGAATTATTGAAGATTACTATTCACAATTTAGTTTATTGTAATATATCAATTACAAGATGATCTCATCTAGTTTAATGAATACATTTGGAAATAATATTTTTACTTTAATAGCTAATGAGTTAAAAATTGCGGGCGACTAAAAGTCCCAGCTATGCGAAAGCTCTGAAATGCACTGCACTTAAATACCAATAATCGAATCTGATAGTATTATTCATTATGATAATCATCTTGCAGAAGTTCCTGATAGAGAGCTTAGCAGCAATAGCTCGGAAACCGCCAACGATGTCATTTTGCGACGCACGCAAAGCTTCGAGAATGATCAAAAGTGAGTTGAATCCAAATAAAATAAAACATTGCGTGCCGCTCACACACAAAAACACAATCGCATCACAGTTTAACCCACATTTATAATGATGTTTTATATATTGTATATATATATATATATATACATACATACAAACATTGAATGGCCAAATTGCACCGAAAGGTCTTGATTTATTGGTTGATTTTGCAGTTTACTTTTCACTTTGGCCGATTGCATTTGCTTATCATTATCACACATACTCACACTCCAATGTTTAACCAGTCATACAGCCTTTTGTCGGAATACAAATATTGATAACCCAAATAAAAACAAATTGTATGGGTAATTGTTTAAATTTACCCCTGGTGGTATCATGATCTGGGAAAGCTTCGTTCCGTTGGTGAATCTCCATTAATCACAAGCTTTCCAATAATGAGCTTTTTCCATAACACCACATCGCATTTGGCAAAGTGAAGCGTTTACTGCAAAAGGCCATAAATAGGGGAAAACAAAATATTGTATTGATTTTAAAGTTTTTGTTTTGCTTTATTTTTTTTCCCCACCCTTCAAAATAAACGTAAAACAATAAAAACAATTGTATCACCAACGCACCACAACCAACCAAATACAACAAACTCATCAAAACGCTTATCCCGAAATCTAACCTGCCCGCTCGCCCACCTGCTCGCTCCGCCCGCCCGCTCACCTCTACGCCCGCACGAACGTTCGAAAACCGCCTGTAAAAACGCTCAAAAAATCTCTCGAAAAACGCCAAATCCGAAATGACAGATTCTATCAAAAGTACAATGAGCTGCGGGCACGCATAAAGGCCAATTCCTGTCCCATATTGCCGGCGAATGCGAATGCTAATGCCGCTGCTGCCAATAATTCCAATAACAATAATAATCTAAGTAGCAATAACAATCATAATAACAACAATAACAACAATAAAAGCGATCTGCTATTGGGATATGCTGCTGGCACAACAAAAACAATGACAACAAGCACATCCACAACAACAACAACAACCAACTACTCGAACACCAACAACACAAGCACACCACAACAACAACAACAAAAACCACCAGCAGCAGCAGCAGCATCGGCAACAAATCAATTATATAGCGTACAAAGATCGGCCTCACTCAAAGATAACTCAATGTATTACAGGTTTGTTTTGCATACAACACGACCCAAAAACGAAACTAGATCAGATTTGTTAGTTGAATTATGTAAAAGTTGCAATTGATTAGAAATTATAATTTTTACTATAATAAGCTTAATTTTTATTTTCATTTAATCTACAATTAATTGAAAAAAGAGCCAAATATTAAAATATTGTTATTTTTGATTAAAGTAAAATACTATCATAATAAGTTTAAACTAAAAAAAAAAAAAATTAGCGCTTAAGCTAGTCAAAAACTGCTAAATCCAAAATATAAATACCAGTTTATAAGTATAAGTTTTGTACATATCACTATATTGTTCATTATATTATTAGAGCTAGTAAATAAAGTAACTTCTTTCCAGTCTGAAAATCTGATCTAGTTTAAGGGGCCACGCCTACTCATAGCTGTTAACACCAACCAAATTTGTTGTAACTATTAACCTAACTGTGCTTTTGCTTAGCTTCTTCTCGTCTACACCTTCAGAACCCAAACTCATTGCACCAAACTTTTAACATATTTTCCTAGGCCACGCACCAATGTCGTCTACTCTCTCTTGGCTGTTTTCCCAGTTGAGCTATGAACCCTTTATTAAAATATTTTTGTTTTAATTTTCCCCCAGGAAACCGACCGTTACGATTGCCACGCCCACCAGTACAGCAGCTACGGCAAATACGGCGCTCAGTTCACCATCGACAACTGTACAGACCCCACCAATTCGCAGGTGAGTTTAGTTCGTGGTAAATAGTATTATGAAACTCTTTGTCTAAAAACTCCCTTGTCGATCGATTAGCCAAGTTTCAGCGAAAATAGCTGAAAAGAGCAATAATGGCAGCTCGTCCACGGCCAGTGTCAGCGATGCGGAGAGTGCCAAGCCACCGCCGCCACCGCCCAAACAGTCCACCAGCAATATGATTAAAAACTTCTTCAAGTAATGAGCGAGAATTAATTGTTGTTTTCGTTGATGTTGAGCTAACCCCGCTAGCCAGCTGCTAACCCGATTTCAGATCCCATAAAAGCATGTTAAACGCAAAAATAATATAAGCAACGAAGTATAAAGGGGAAAACGATATTGCTTCTTGAAGTGTTCATATCAAAATACATTTTAATTGTATTAAGGTTATGTCTAATCCAAGAAAAACTATATGTGATTTAAGTTTAGGTGTTGTCTGATTATAAAATATAACTTTTTAAAACATTTTTTTTTTGAGAAATCCATTTCAACTTTGCAAACTAACGTATTAGTTTTTTAAATTTAAGCTCTTATATGACTTGATTGTCTATAAGGTAATAAGTGCCATGCCAAAGTTATTTTAGTAATTACAGCTCGATGTGTTGCTACTTACTTTCGAAGGGAAAACATTTCTTCAGCCCTTTGTTTTTATATATTTAGTTGTACACACCTTTTCTAAAACTAAATCTTTGTTTCCCAACCAACTTGTAGATCCTTTGTGCCACCGGTGCGCGATGAGGAGAGTGAAACGCAGCGGAAGGCACATGCCAAGCGCGTGAGGGAGACTCGTCGGTCAACCCAAGGCGTAACTTTGGACGAGATCAAGAGTGCCGAGGAGTTGGTCAAAAAGAAGAACATGGGCATGGCCAACAACAATAATAATAATAATATCAGCACCACCACTACGAACACCATCAGCAACAGCGGCGTAAGTAGTCCAGTGTCCAAATGGATGCTCTAACCGCATCATCCACGAAATCACAACAAAAATCAAACCAAAACATCCACACTTGAGGAAGCTCTCTTCATAAAACCATTGGTAGATCATACCTGTAACCTTAGATGGGATTGCAGGATCCATACACGATGTCCACATGCAGTTATCACACCCACTCAAACGTTGAGCAAAACACACCAAATCAAAACCGAAAAATCAAATGCTTATGGTTATGGTGTCCCTATTTCTTGGATATCCTTTTTCTGTTTATATGTTCGATTATGTTCACTCACACAAGCACTTTCACATCATTAATTGCCTGTGTGAGTGAGTGAAAAATGTACTAAAATAGTGATTGTAGTTTAGAAAATAACATTTAGTAAGCAGAATGCAACAGGTTACAAATTATGCCCTTAAAAGTATGCTATACACCTTGAAAAAAAAAAAAAACCTTCACTAAGATACTTTACCATTTTACTGTTAAGTATTTTAAAAAGTAAATAAATCAAGTGCTTCAACGGGCTGACAACGCCTTTAGTAACATTGATTTATTTAAAGATATATAGTAAAAGAGACCTTTAATTGATTTTGAATCTGCTGCATTCTGTTGTCTCACCCCATTAAAAAAAAGCAGCCCTAAGCTGTCATCATTTCAATCAGTGTCTCATCGATCAATCAGTGCTCATTTAGCGTACGTTGCCATCCGTTTGTTTGATTATTCGTTCGTGATCGATCGCAATATCACACTTAACCAATCAAGTTGAGTTCAGTTTCTGCGTTTGGCGCCTTCGGCCTGCTCCGCTCCGCCCTGCCCTGCCCTGCCACGCCCCCTTGACCCGGCCCCGCCCACGTCATCGCCCCGCCCCATCAATGTTGAGTACTCGTTATAGCGTAGCTTTATTTTTATGATTTCCAATCATCGGCATATCAGTCTCAAGCAGCTGCATATCAGTGGACCATAGCGTTATTACCATTCCGACTCGTATTTATGTTACAGTTTATAAGTTATCTCTATGTTCAGTTTTCGTTCTACTTACTAGGCTCTATAATTTGTATAGCAATAAACTGTATGTCTATGGAATATGTTGATGATTATCATTTTGCATGTCCCATTTGCATGCGTAATCCGGGTCACCGGGTCACCCTTAGTATCGTTATAGTATGCAATCGATATTTACATATACATATATATATATGTATATATAGTGAGATCTTTTTGATTTTTGTTTGAAACACAATCGCGTCCATTGCCACTGAGGACAACTGTTTTTTATTTGTTCCGAACTAATATTATTAACAGAACGAAACAAGCTCAGCATCATCGGCCGCCACAGCCACCACAACATCAACATCATTGATCCTCGACAGCAATGAGCCGCGGGACGAGTCGCAACCGCCACCACCGCCCACCACACCACCGCCAGCCATAATACCCACCACAACGACGGCCACCGATGAGACGGAGATCGAGGAGGTGGTGACCACCACCGTCTCCAATCCTCCAGTTGTCCAAAGCCTAAATGACGCCACAGCTACGTTTACCCTATCCGCTCCGGTGCAAAGATCCATTTCGGGCGAGGGCGATGGCGATGCCAACAGTGATCCGGAGGGGGATCAGGATCAGTCGGTGGTCAGTGCCAGCTATACGATAATGCCCCGCCGGGATAAGCTCCCAGATGCCGGATCAGAAGAGAAGACTCCACAAAAGACTGACCCAGTTGCCAAAAGCTCCAGCGAAGAGGAGCCACCGCATGTTAGGCCCACGGATCTGCCACTGATCCCAGCTCCTGCCGCTCCCGCTGCTACTGCTGTTGTCAGCACAGAAACTATCAAATCGTCTTCGGTGGCCACCACACCCTCTGCCCTCGAGAGTCCAGTGCGCTTGCGGGACAAGCGGGGTCTGACCAGCAGCAGTCAGGAATCGGAGACCAAGTCCGATACCGCCTCGCCCGTGTCCTCGCATCCGGACTTCAATGCCCGCGACTCGCTTTTGAGTCTATACGCCCGACGCACAACGGACAGCAGCGCGGGAGGAGGAGGAACAGGAGTAGGTGGTGGTGCAGGTGGTGCGAGTGGTGCTGCTTCTACTTCCGCAGCGGAAAGGCGTCCCTCTTGGCGCCTGAAATTCGATGCCGGCTCCAAGGTATGCCCACACTACCCAACTCAGCCCTCTAAGCGATTCCGATAGCCTAATCCACAATATATAGTATGACAAGACGATTTTTCTATTGGTTGCCCAATTCGTGAGCGCCATAAACAATTTTGTTAATCTTTAAGTGTAGCATGGACTTATTTTGACTAGAGTGTGTGTATAATTAATGGAGAACTACGAAATTGCCCTTGCCTTGGCCGATTTCATAAATAACCACATCGTTTTTATATTGCTTTTAAAACTGTAGTTTAAGGTCATTATTTGATATCAACATATTTTTAGTTTGCTGCCATATTAACGCATATTAAACAACATTTAAAGAAATCATATTGCTTAGCAAGGGTAATAAATTTATTACAAGTGATCTGCTTTTACAAATATGTATTTTATATTAGTGTTTACTGCCTAAAATAATTATTTTAAGAATTTAATTGTATTTAGGCATTTGCTTATGTTCATGTTTTATTTTGCTCATTCAAATTATGCTTGATATGTATACTCAAAAACTCAGAAACTGCATCATTAAGTAAATCATTATCTTATTCTGCAATGTATGTATTATTTTTTAAAGTCAATTATTTATTTCCATTTGTTTCATATGTATATAGTCAAACATAAATTTCTTTTTCTTTCGGCTGAGGAACATTGGTGCATAAATATTTACATAAATGATGCAAAAGATGCTTGCATTTATAAATCATTGTTTTTAACAATTATTTTTTATTACTTACTGCTTAAAATTTGTGTTTAACATGTATAACCATCTATATTCGCATGTTAATATATAAACATCTACATTTTCGTTCAATTAAATACTTACTTTAATCGAGTGGTTCAAGGAAATACAGAAATTGCTTAGCTTAGGTAATGGGTTGCGGGCTCTAACTGATGGATCCTAAATGCAAATGGTGTCTGATTCCTGTTGATTACTACTAAATGTTTAGTATAAACTAACTCCCGCTGCATTCGAATGATACGAGACACGGCATAGCTTCTTGTAAGAACAAATACATTGCACACAAACCAAACCAAAACGACAACTATAGAGAAACAGCCATACATACATATACTTTATACCTAACAAAAAGTGATTTTAAAATTGCATTGAACACATAGTAATCGGTTATATTTCCGTGCAGTTCAAACTGGAGGACATAACCAGCGGTGGCACATATCCGCCAAACAACAGCACCATTATACCCAGCGCTCCGGCAGTGATGGCAGCCGTTAATCTATCCACCACAACTGGTGTCCAGCGGCGCATCAGCAGTGGTCCCAATGCACGTAAGTTATCCAAGCTGCTCTACTTTTGGGTTAAATGTTAATTTTGTGCTTCCTGTTTCAGTAAATGCATCCAATCAGTCGCTCAACTCGGTGGGTCGCCCTGTATCCGCGCCCAGTGAGGGCACAAACAACAGTGCCTATGTCACTCCATCAGCGCGTAAATACGAAACGAATGCAACATCAACGGGGGCAAATGCAGCAGCGGCCACGACCACTAACTCAACCTCCAATTCAGTGTCTGCAACCAGTGCCAATCATGCAGCGGCTACGGCAACTAGTGCCACGTCAAACCATGACGATAAGGGTAAGGACAAGTCGGGAACATGTAGAATTAAAGCCACAAACAAAGAAAGAACGAGGACCCTTAAGGAAATACCGTATTTTAATTTAAAAAAGCCCTCATATTGAATCCACATTTCAACTTATCGCTAAAAAGTGCAACATTATTTTGTTTAAATAATGGTGCCATAATTAAATTGGATTGCAAAGTACTTTCTGATGGCGTAAATATGGCGAAAACTTATCCAAGTATATACAAATTTCTTCAAAAAGTATTTTGACAGTAAAACAAAGTTCTGATCCTATTCAAATGTATGTATGTGTTGGTCAAAAGTCAAAGTTTATTTTATTCAATTCATTAATTAAATTTTAATCGACAATTATATAAAAATCTTTAACAAAAAAAAAAATTCTTGTTAAATGAATATTAGATAATTAAAAGTTTTTGAAAACATACGTTAGTTATAGTACCTATGAACATACCTGAATAAAACAATAACTAAAACTAGACTTTGGGGTAGATCTTTAAGTTAAGCAATAATAAATCAGGTCTAAAAGTAGAAAGAAGAATTTTCTAATATATTTAACTCCTTTACTTATTTGTGTATTCCTAATTTGGTATCTGACAGATAACGACAAGGAGAACGATAATCGCACACAGACCGTCATTCAGAGACGACGCAAACCGAAGCGCAGATCAACGGGCGTGGTGCACATCGATATGGATGTAAGTATAGCTCGGAGATACATCATTTGTGTGCCTAATTGCCAAGCAGTTTGTCAGAATAAATGAGCCATGGCCCGAGAGCTGTATGCCAACTATTTTTAGCGAAAATTGCCAATTAGCCGGGATATTAGAAAAATGCTTAATTGAAAATTTCTTTTGTTCTGCTTGCAGGAACTGGATCCCGAGCGACAGAACGAATCGTCCAACAACGACAACGAGGAGAAGGAAAAGGAGGTGAGTCCATTGATGTTAAGTGCTTAGCATATGTTAGCTACCAACAACAACAACAACATCAACAACAGCAGAAGCAATAATATCACTGAATATTTCACACCTTTGGCAAGTAATTGGAATTCTTTTGTCAGCTGCTTATTTCCGTGCTGCACACCTGACAACTATTTCTTTCTTTCTATATTTTTGCCTTTGCCTTCGTCACACCTTGTCACAGTTTTAGTCAGCGACAAAGTAGCGTCCTTGAAAGTAGCTTAGTGTGCCTGTGCCTGTGTCTGCCTTCTATTTAAATTATTTGCCCCAATATTTTCCCCATCGTATGTCTGGTCCAATTAGCAGTCGACCCAAAAACGAAATTATGATTTGCCACTTTGAAAGTGCGCACGTGGCATTGTGGGTTCCGAATTTTCGTGTGGGAATTTAAGTGTAAGTGCAAGGCAACTGCAAATCCTTTCATGGCCGAGGTCAGAACTATTAGTGCGCATCCAATTTGCGTCCAAAGAAATCGCGAGTCTGCCCCGAACGAACCTGTTAACAATTTATCTGAGCAAGTGTCAGCACCGGTGTCGCCTATTATTAAAAACTGGCACAATTTCTGAGTGCATCTTGTCATTAACGTGCGATTTGCTTGTTTCTACAAAAAGTTATTAATTGTTTTGCACATTGGACAATTAAACAAGCACCATAAATCTTATATTTGGTGTAGCATTGATATATATCAAAGATTAGCAACTATTATAGATTACATTCATAAGGGGTAATAGGTTACATCAAAAAAGTAAATAGGTAATAAATTGGTAAATATCTAAGGTATATAAAGAAATCAGTAAATTAATTTTTTTAATAGCTAAAAAAAATTAAAAGGGACTTTAAAGGTATAATCTACGTTGTACAGTTTTAACCTTTGGTTTACATGATTATAAAAACTTTGGGATATATAACTACAATTTTATACAAGTTTTATGGCAGTAATAAAAACGTTGGGATATTTTAAACGAGTTTTATGACAGCACAATATACATTTTGTAATACATAAAAACCGTTTTTAAAATTGTTTCGTTATGGATTTAATATTATGAACTTATCTGATGAGTTACAACTCTGTTTGAAATATTTAATAAAGAATTTTATACATTCTCATTGTTCTTTATTGCCCAATATAGACAATCGTAAAAAGTGAATTTAATTGGTAATTTAGTTGTCTGAAATTGTGCTGAAATACACATTTCCATGAAGTGAATGATGTAATACGATGTCTACAAATGTTTTATACCTCAGAAAAGTTGTGGAAATCCCATTTTTAAGAAATTCATTTTCCAAGAATTTCATAATTTAACTGCTGGTTTTCTGGTTTACCGGCTAACTGTAAACTATTTAATAATATGCACTTTTCGGCATTTTCCCCAGGCGATCCATCTAAAAAGGTGGCAGACCATCTGACGCTCTTTGATTGACGATGTCAAGTGTGCATTGTACATTTTTTTTTTGTTTTGTAATTTTGCAAATGCATCTGGGGAAAATCACTTTCATCGTCTTTGTAGACAGTTTGCATTCTGTAACAAATTGGGCAATTACATAGGCACGAACCAAACCAAAGGAAACATAAAGAACCGCATAATAATAAGAAGAAAAGCTGGCACACGTACGTTGAACTTTGCAGAAAAAGCGAGAAAATGTGTGGCTAAATTTATAACAGTTTGCAGGCATTTGCTTCCTCATTCTCCCTGCGGCAAAAGGATCGTCATTCGGTATTTATAGCCGGAAAATGCATTCAACGAAAGTGTAAACTCTGTGGAGAGGGGAATGTTTTTGGCCCAGTTATGAAGGGGGAGCAAAAACGGCACCAGGCAGCTCCCCCAACTCCCCAAATTGGATTCTCCTGTCGCGCATTCAACGCTAAATTTAAACCCCAAAACAGAAATAGTTTTTTTGTCTATGCTCGAGCTATATTTTCTTTTTGGTTTCGGTGCAGTCATGTGTCAATGACTGTGCTTCGCCTTTTGGCCCAGTTTGTGGTGCTCTCTTTTCTTGTGTGTTCCCCTGATTTTCTGACCCCAGCATAGTTAACAGTCTTGCGTCTCGGACATTGGGCCAAATACGTGTGCGATTTACTAAATTTAGACGTGGCCCACCAGGTGAAAAACTCGAACAGCGCATTTTTTGTGTGCGCAATTTCAAGTGAAAATTTGGCTCCTTTCATTGCTCTTATTATTTCTTGTTTTCATATTTGAGTTAAAAATATTTGAAGATGATTTGGTTTATTTTTTCCGGCTTTTCCTCTCTTCAGTCTGCTCTTAGTTCGGTGTGTGGCCTGCTCTTTGGCTGCTCTTCTGTGTTTATTTCCGATCGTTCGCTTTCAAATAAAACATTTCAAATCGCCTGCGAGCGGCACAGTTGAGTTTTGTGCGCCCAGCACAGCGGATCATCTCAGTTCGATTCAGTTCAGATCATCCGAAACCAAGCTAATCAAATCCAATCCAATCAAACAAGTCTAAATCTTAATGTAAATCCCAATTAAACTCAAGAATTCAATACGTCAAGTGCAACAAGAGACCAAAAACCGCAAACCACCTGTCGAACGTCGTGTCAAAGAATTGTTTGGGGGAAAAAAATGAATTGCAATACGCTTAGATCAGTTTACCCCTGGGATCGCATCGTGGCCGGAGGGGATTTTCCAAACCGAAGTTGATGATTTTAGATGATTTGACTGCCAGCCACAACAAGTTCGCTCGATTTTTTAGTCGATGAAATCGCTCCGCGTTGCCTTTTTTGGCCAACTGCGCATAATATTTGGACATTTCAAGTTGATTCTCTCTCAGGTGGCTTCTTCAAATATGGTCAACTATTTTGATAAGTTTTTAATTTGAATTGCGTGAACGTGCTTAGTTTAAATGTCAAAGTATAACAAAAAATTTATTCAGTAAAATGAAATAACAATTACAATTTTAAATCAAAAATGCTTTACATTTTTAGAATACAAGCTTTTAAAAGTGTTTAATTTGTATTTGTTTATTTAAAATCAATATGCGTACTTAGTTACCTTTAAAACTTTATAGCAATTTTTTGTTATGATGATTTCTTCTTTAATTTATCCTTTATGGCAATTTATTTCCATTTCCTAATCCATTTTATGATGCCCTCGCGACCCGGCTAGTTCATTTATCTTCGGCATGACACAACAGAAAATCGTATTTTTAAAACGTTTCGTTTTTACGCTTTTTTATGTGATATTAGCCAAGCTTAATGTTTAAATTGGCACAATACAGAAGTCATAAATGAGGAAAATTATTGCAAAAGGCAAAACATTTAAAATGCCGCTTCATTCATGTGTGATTGTCCTATAGATAGAGTCATGTCATATATATATAGAAAAAAAAAGATACATAGAATAAATCTAGTAGGAAACAGAAACGGTTCGTCATAAATTATATGCATTGGAAAATTGCTTGAAGAGAAAAACGTTTTCTGGTCTGACGGTCGATTTCATGTTTGTTGTTTGTTTCGCGTGGGCGGAGGATGAGAGGCATCAACTTAGGGAAACAAATAAATACCAGGCCGGCTGCGGGATAGTCGGCCCCATATATCACGTTTTGTATGTGTTTTCAATCCTATGAAGAGCATCCCGTCGAGATCCGCAAAGTCCACTGCCAGCCATTGGGGGTAGCACACGTCGAAATCCGACATGAAAATTGTCAAAATTTATGCCTTGACGTCATATTTGGTTTTCCCGGTGCACGGCCAAATAGCAATTCCCGAACCACATGTCAATATTGCGTTCTCCATATCGAAAGATCCCTAGTGTTAGTATATACACCGCGTGATATAAACACATGTAAACACACACAAAAGTTGTTTGTTTTCCTTTATTTTTGTTTATGCCAAATTCATGAACATTTTGTGTGAGTTCGCATTGATTATAATTGTAATTGCCTTTTGTGTGCGCGTCTAAAAGTGGAACACAAATCGATCAGAATCGAAGTTTAAATGCCCTTCAATTGCGGATAATCCGCAGGGGTCTTGTTCGATTGATACATTTTCTTTTATATATGTACAATGTACATGTTGAAAGCGAAATCAAATTAAAGTTCAAAGAGACTTTCAAATGGCAGCTGTCAATGTTCATGAAAGGTTTTTCTTTTTAAGTGCAGGAAATAAAACATTCAGTTCGATTTAATGATTTATTAAAAAATTTTGATAATAATGTTTTAAGATTTATCATTTTTTTTTTTAAATCTTGAATTAGAATTTAATAAAATCGTCTGTGGTAGAAAGAGGAGGTCTTTATTTTTTAGCTTTGATACGCAGTTTCTTAAATATATTTACCTTGAGTAATAACCAATTGTTTGTTTATATTAATATGTAGGCAAAGTTAATAAAATTTTTTTTTTTTTTATAAATGTGTTTATTAACTTTTTTTGGGCACAAAAGCTATGCAAATCTATGGCCAGTTGGAAAATCCCCTCTGTTAGGAAAGGGCATGCAAGTCATGTATCTTTCGGTTGAACCATTTAAACGTAATTGCACATTAGCATTGACGATTGAAATACGAAGTGCCAGGCGAGATGGCAAGCTAATGGGGGCCATTTCCTTATAGCTTCCATCAGCGAGATGTCCTTTCGCTCGAGATCACGCACCCAGGCGCCGTTGGCCAGTCGCCGGCGTTCGCTGTCCTCCAGTTCGCGAATGGCTCCCTCGAGTGGCTCATCGGGAGCATATAACTACAATGGGAGTAGCTATACCAGTTCCGGCAGCACTGGTCGTCCCTTGAGCACGGGCTACTTCCCCAGCAGCAGTGGGACGTCCAGTTACCAGAGTCCTTATGCCAGTGTCTATAGTTCAAGGGATAGTTTGTACGGCGGCGGAGGAGCAACTGGCCGGAGTTCTTATGGTAATGCGGGCAGTCGCTACGATTACGGGGCGTCCAAGTATCATCATCATCATCATCATCAGCAGTTCACCAGCAGCAGCAACCACTATTCGAATCAGCAGCATTCCCATCAGCCAACCGCAAGCAGCAGTGGGCCATCATCGACGACTGTAACCTCATCCGCCTCCACATGCCATGCCCATGCCCATGCTCCATCCATAGCAGCTTCGGTGGCCAATGCCATGCCAGCAACTAAAACGCAAACGCACCAGGGCAATCGCTACTATCTGCAGCTGCAGCCCACCACTGCATCATCCGCTTCGGGTTCGGCTTTGGCTTCGGGTGGAGGTCACCATTACCATAGCCACCTGGTGGTGGGCAAGCATATTAGCCAAAATTATGGCCAGTCTAAAGCCTCTGCTCTCTCCTCCTCTCTGTCCACCGTCTCATCGACTTCGTCGTCCTCCGCATCCGCCTCCGCCTCCAATGGAACAGGCACCAATGGTGGCTACGATAGTTCAAGGTATAATCCCAGCTCCTATTCCTCGGCGGGATCTTCGTACTCGGCCAGCGATCGTTATGTCAGTCCCTATTCGAGCAGCTATGACAAGGGTGTGACCACCGCCTCGCTCAGCTTCAAGTCGCCGGGTTTGAGTTCGTCCAACTCGTTCAAGGGTTCCCGTTTGCTGAAAACCAAATCCCTGTCGGCATCCAATAGTAGCCTGAATGCAGCTTATGGCGGTGGTGTATCGTCGACCAGCAATGGCGTTACCAGTGCCGGAGCCACTGTGGCGGCCATTGCAGCCACAAGGAGTAACTCACTGCGGGAACAGGAGCGCAAGTCTCGTAATCGCACGCGTTCAAAGAGTGCCGCCCAGCGATCCATAAGTGCCTCCTCGGAAAAGAGTGAGGGATATGAAGTAAGCAGGTGTTTTGGTTAAGTGGATATACATATATGTGTTTAAAAAAAAACCTGCTGTTGTTGTTGGTAGAAAAATACTCATTGATATTTTAAAATTTATCTTAATCATATTTAAAAAATTATTTGACCTTTTAATAACAAAAAAGAATATAGTAAAGAACAATAAACCTTATGTCAGATTAAAATTATACAAAAATTTCAGACTTAGAAGTATAAAAAAAATTCAGACATCAAAATATTTATTTTATTTAACATTTATTTATTGAAAAACAAAAAAAAAAACATCCTAGCGTTGCTTAAAGACTTTTTGCTTTAGAGGTAAGAGGTAAAAGAAGAAAGAAGCAGTCGGAAAATTCAAGCTACGTGTTTTATTTTTAATTTAGATCTTGAGTCCTGAATTTATCGTTTCACTTACTTATTACTATAATGGCTTTGTTTATTTTTTTACCTTACAGAGTGGCAGTGAGCGGACATCTCGTTCCCGCTTGGGCAGCACCACGAGTACGGCCACCACGAGCGAATCGAAGAGCTCCAGCAGTATCGACAAGGCGGAGAATGGCGATGGCATTGATTACAAGGCGCTCTGGGAAGCTGCCAAGTGAGTATAGCCCTCTCAAAGGAGCCCCTAATTATATAACCATAACAATCTCATTTGACATATAGATTGGAGAACGATAAGCTGAAGCAGATGCTCAAGCAAAAGGACGATGAAGCCGTGCAGACACGTGCAACGCTCGAGAGATTCGCCAATGCCGTAAGTACAGTAAACACGCTCCTAACATGCCACGCCCACATCAGCCCACTATAACCTAAAAGTAGGACAAAAAAACAACAAATATAAACAAAAAAGTCAAACTGCCAGCAGTAAACAACAACAAAACAACACGCAACACCATAAACTTAGTTAAAAGGAAACCACTAAAATATATATCTTTATCACATTTAAACCTCACCTCGCTGCCTCTTTTTCCCCCTCATGTGAAGCTTACTGCTCGCGCTCTCTTTCGCTCTTTACACCCCGCTCTCGTTTATAAATATATATATGTACTTATATATTTTCGATCTGTTGAACCCCAAAAACAACACAACAAAACTGAACAAGAAAAACCAAGACCCGATTCTAAACAGAAAAACAAAAAACCGAAAAAAAAACAAAACATCTTGTTTCATTTCACATTCGCAGACAACGAAAAATTCACTATCTGAACTTGAGAAACGCGAAAGAAGAGCTATGGAACGCAAGCTTTCCGAGTTGGAAGAAGAGCTCAAGGTAATTACAAAAGTGTCCCTTTGCTAATCATAAGCGTTAAACGTTGCCGCCGCTGTTTTGCTGTTTTTGTGTTCTGAGAACAGGACTCGAAATTGATTGCTATTTTGGTTTAATCCTCTTATGATTTCTTATTTCTGATGTTTTTATAACTTCCCTACATTCCCCCTGGAAAAAAACCTATGCTGCATGTCTATGAAATTTTGATTTATTAACCCCTTTTGATTAATTCGACTTGAACTGTGTTCTGTTCTTATAACCCAAATTCATAAAACCCCTTTGCACTGAGTTGGAGCAATCGTTTCTCTCACCCTTATATTTTAACCAATTTTTTTATTGCCCTTACCTTTTTGGCCAGATGCGCTCTATACACCATATAGAACACTTAGTTGACTAGCTAGTCTTCTGTGTGTGAATGCCATGGCACTTGATTTGATTTGAAATTGATTTACCGAGACCTGTGTATAGTATATATTTATTTGTGCCAACCCGCTGTACATTGAAGCGATCGCTTTGATTTCCGTTGCCTATTTATTTTTGCCCACCCTCCGCCTCGTGATCAGATCATGCATATTTGTTTTATATCGTTTTCTCATATCACACAACAGCAACAACCAGACATCAGACATGTTCTCATCTTCAGACCATTATGTTTCTCTGTCATCATCTGAATAAATCATCACTCGCTCAATCTTTCGCTCTGTCATTTCGCCACCTTTTATGATTTTTGGTCACTGTTCCCATGCGTTTATACGTTACACGTTTATCGTTATACGTCTACCAATCGCACTCACCTAATTGTTAAAAAATTAAAAACAAAAGCGCTCTCATTCAATACGCTCACTTAAATTTGATTTTCTTTTCTCTCTCTCTCTCTTCCCACGCGCCTCATCGATCGAACAAACAATCGAACTATCGAAAAAATCGATACTCTGCAATCGCTCAAATAAAAACATGCGTTTTTTCCACTTATTTTTCTTGCGTCGCCGCTCTTGTCCTTATTTTTTTTTTTTTTTTTGATTTGATGTGTGATTTTAGCTATTGCAGAAGCTAAAGACTGAGAACGATCGTCTGCGAGCCGAGAATCGGGCCCTCACGCGGGTCGTCTCCAAGCTGACCACCTCGGCTCAGAGTCAGCTGGCCAAGACCAAATAGGCGCAGATCAAAAGCATTTAGATTGCCCAGCACACCAGCCCATATACACACACCCAAGAAATAAAAATTCTCACGCCCCCTTGCTCACAAGCACAATGTCGCGAATATCGTTATATCTTTTCTATAAGAGCTGGAAAAACATCGATGTTCCTACAGGTAAACTTCGATAATCAATAATCATCGATGTTTTTCCTGCTCTAGATTCTTTTATACAATACTTAACACACATCGGTGTCGTTACGAATATTATATGGATATGTAAGCATAACCGAAAACACAATAACTAAATGTATCGTAGCTAAATTAAGTTCACATTGAGCTCATTGGGTTTGGACTGGTCACTGGTAACATTACTATAAACTCCTTGGGAGTTACTATATACTACAGACCCTTTTATAGAAGCGCAAACTTCAAAAGTAGTTAATTTTAAAATAGTAAAATATTAATCTCACGGCTTGATCGTTTTTGGTAACCTAAATATGCGTTAGGGGAAAATGTTTGCGAATTTATAAAGTAATTATTGTAACGAACTATATCATGTATGGAAACTACAGACCACTGTACGGTTGATAAGTACTTATAAATCAAAATTAAGCCCACACTCGAATCAAAGTAAAGCTCATCGAAACCAACGAGATCAATCATCAAGCCCCCACCACCACAAAAAAAAAAAAAAATAAATAAATGAACTAACAGCATCAGCGAATTGCGGCCCAAGGATATATGGAGGCAATATATATATATATAGGGTATCCTGCAGAAGTCGAACATCAGGGAGAGCGAAGTGATCTATTTGGTGATGCTGGAAGCTTGACGGTAAATGCCCCACCACTGACACTGAATTGAGCCATTCTAAGAACCTGCGCCCCATATATTATGAGCTGGCTGTTGTTTTGTTGTTATACACATACCACATAAAAAAGAATATAATAAAATATATTTTAGCATTAACTGTAACGTGGAGTGTTTCAAACTGATGTTTTCAATTTCTTTAAATGGTTGTACTTGGCTAAAAAAAAAAAATTATAAATAAATATGCATTTAGATTTGTTGAAATTCGAAAGCTTTTCGTTCTACTTTTGAACATTTTCTGGCGCCTTAAAGAGTACTTCAGTTATTAAACCTACTTTAGTAAGATAAAATATAACGTAAATGTTTTAATAAAATTGTTAACATCTATGATTTTTATTTAAATAAGAAATGTTTGTTAAAATTTTCTTCAATCATATCTACATCAACCGACCATTAGCAACTCTTTGAAACACTCTGAATGTACATATAAACAATACTTACTTAATACTCTACTATTTAAATAATGTCTATTAAACTATCCTATGGATTTATACCTCTTGTTGTTAATATTGTTACCAGTTTTATCTGCAACTTTGTTTATCCATTTGTGTGTTCTCGACCACAACACCATCGACCGATCTTGAGTTATATTTATATATATATATGAAATAAACAAAAACTTTTGCCCATTGTCGTTCTTATTCAACTTATTGCTGTTTATTGTTTGAATACGCCACATTGGGTGGGTGTATGTTCACGGAACACTTGCATCAGGCATCCAAATTCATGAGATCCATCATATTCGACATTTTATGACCTAACGTCTATATAGCTCGCTTATCACAGCACACGACACGCGTCATAAAGAACATTCGAATCAGATTTCGCAAAGAGACAATTATCCAAGCGCCTATGTTTCGAGAGTAGTTTTGTGGTTAAGTGCATGTTATCTGGTTTTATTCTCGAGATAAGGGCGTCCGTCCAGATGAGTTCCGTTCTTAGGTAATTACTAATTGTTTGTTGTTGTTTCTGTTGTTGTTGCTGCTGCTGTGGCTGCGGCTACCGCATCCTCAATAGATTAATGAAGCATGCCCCATGCACACTTAACCCCCAGACTTGTGCTTTCCCTGCCATAAACGTATATTGATTTCGATATCTGTATAATTTGAACTAACTTGATCTCATTTCATCCGTTCAACAGCAACTTGATGCCTACAAGTCGGATAATCATCGCCTGAAGGAGGAGAACGCCGCGTTGATTAGAGTAATTAGCAAATTAAGTAAATGAAATTATGTTTTACTTTCAGTGTATGTGTGTCTGAGAACCTATATCATCGAGAAGCAACAATTTTACTTTATTAACCAGCTGCAAAAAGGCTGAAAAAAAAAAAATAATGAGAATGTTAAAGCAAAAAGCGATGTAAGCGAAAGCGGGATATTCGCGTGAAAATTTCTAAATTGATTTATTATTTGTGTTAGACCCTTAAGAATTAGGTGAAACCATGTTTCAAATATCGTTGAGAATTGTTTCGTTCGTTTTTATATAAAAGAAAAAAAAACTTATGTATTTGGTCAAATTTTATATACGAAATAGAGCAAATTATTAATAAACTTACACAAATCAAGCTTAACTATATTTACATAAACATACGCGATAAAAAGATCGTAAGAAATGAAATGAAAAACAAAAACAAAAACCTTTACATACAAACTGAGAACATATTCATCAAATGAGCCCTAGTTACATTACAGATTAGTTTAACTACATGATACATAATATATATATATATATATTTTTTCATATATAAATTATATATACACATTACATAATATATATTTAAAGCAAAAGAATCATAAGTTCAACATTTCAATGTGTAATATCACCAAGGACAAGGACCCAGACCGCCAGTTGAGAGCGTCCGGAGATGTGTCGAAACGAGCCCACGCGTCAACTTACTAAGTGTAATCATTAAAATCATCCAATTGTAATTGTGTTTAGTGCTGCAGATAAATATATATAGGCATCGGCGAGGCCATCAAATGCTATAGCATGTGTACCCATAAACTAAGGAGACTTCGCTGCTAAAGCTCCATGGCGCTAATCTATAGATCAAGATGTGTTTTACAACCAGATGCACTAATAATTCTATTATTTGAGTACCTTAATTTAAGCACACTTTTAGTTCTCTCCTTCACTTCGAAACGTATTATATACATTTACATCGTACTATATTTTACTTTCGCTTATAACGAAACAAATGATCATACGCATATTTCTGTTATTTATTAAATTTGCTTAAGAGACTTTGTGTTACTCGTAAATGGAAACGATAATCAAGCATAAACAAACATAAAACGTGAATTGTGTAATATGTAAAATTGTGTGAGAAAATATTTAAGAAAATTTGATTCAAATACGAAACTTAATAAATGTGATCGCAAGCAAATTTATATGTTGTTGTTCATTGGACTTTCCAAGGATAAATAGAATGGGTCTTCGTCTTCTGGTGTTTCTCGGAATTGTTTATTTTTCTCTAGATAAAAAACTGTCAATTATTTTGACGCTGATATCTCGCATTCAAGGTTTATATTTTTATTGACAGCATTCAGAACTGTTATTTATTTTTTATTTTACTACTGATAAGATCTAACTTTAATTGAAGATGACAAATTTTCTGGGAACATTTTAATTTGCCACCTTTTGGTAATTTTGTATTCATTATTTTGTAATCATTACAAAATTAATAATAAAACTACATTGTAGGTAATAACAAAAATCATTAGTTCGGTAAAATAAATAAAGAAAATCAATTTATATTTATCCATTTTGTTTTTTTTTTAACCTCGCCTCTCGAAAAGCTTTAATATTACTTTATTGGTGTAAATTATGGCAATATCAAACAGCATTATCACAATAGACAAACAAGCATAATTAAAAGTATAGTTTCTCTGAGCTTTGGCTTGTCGGCTATATAAGACTGCAACTGCATTGGACAACGTCATTAAAGTATTCTGCAGTTTAAGGAGGCAGTCGTCATTTTAAATTCCCCATGAAGATGCAATTGATCATACTAGTTTTGGCCATTCTATCATGTGGCCTAGCTGTTGAGGTGACTCTCAATTGTGAAAAGTGCCTGGCCTCCACCGATGTCTACTGTATCAACCAGACTTCATATAGAAATTGTATAAGTAAGTCCAGAACAGATGTCCATTAGTCTACAATGCTGACCCTTAAGATTCCATTTCCATCCAGAAAACGCTCCCATTGGCAATGTGATAAATTGTCCCACAGGAACAGTTTGCACTAATTCCGATGTCGTTTGTGTAAAAAGTTCCGAATTGCCTGAAAATATAGTGGATGTGTGTGGCACCTCTGGAGGTGGAACAGGATGTGCAAAGTGTACAACTCAGAAATTCACTTGTGTCAGCAGAAATCAATTCGCTAGGTGTTCTGATACGACTTTAATCAACTCAAATATCTATGATTGCGACACCGATGAGATTTGCGTCTCAGAAGCTCTGGATAAATACGACAATATCTGTGTGCCCTCATGCGCCAGTAAATTTGTGGGTATTCATAAATAATTTCTTATGAGCTGAATTAAACTTTAATTTATTGGCAGTTGAATCTGAAAGCGTCGTGCAGCAATAGCGAATACACGACCACGACAACCGAGGCTCCGACTACTGTAACACCCAGTTCGGAACAGAAAAAAAGTGCCTGCAGTGCGGCAGCAACGGATCTTAACATTCCTGCCACCACCAAGTACTTCTTCACAAAATACAATGCGGATACTACCTGCCGCAGTTATCTTTACTGCGAAAGAAGTGGAACTACCGACTGGAGCATTGTATATATGACTTGCACTTCGTCCAAACCGTTCTACGATTCTGCCAAATCCGTTTGTGTGGCAACTAAACCATCTACTTGCGCCTAAATCGACCAGTTAGGATATTTTGAACATGCATTATTGTTTAAATAAAACCGGATTGTAAAGAAATTTTTGAACAAGCCTTTTGGTGTAAAATTCATATTGTAACTTAAAATTTTGTTTATTTTAATTACTTAAATTCGACAGGAAATGGTAAAATATACAATTAATAAATATCATCCACATGTTAACAAAATTTTTTATAAACGTTTGTGTTTTTTGCTTACAATGTTTACATAAAGGATAGTTTACATTTTATAATTTATAAAAAGTCAAATTTATGATAGTTGATCTTTATAGCTGAATGCGTTTCATATCAAATCCACTTAATTATATTTTGTATATAAACTATTAATTTTAAATTAACTTTTATTATTGTATATCATAATATAAACCTGTGACAAAAAGTAAGAGAAATGTCTATAAACCTTCAAAAAAGCCGTATAGGAGTTACGTTTATAGACAGTAATTCTCGGTATGAAGTACATTAAATAAGCATGTTGCTGTCATTTGCTGATAGGCAATAACGTCACTTTTAGAATGCTTTAATACCTTTATGATCGTAGATTTTTGGCAGGCACAGACGGAAACAAATTTGCCTAAAAAATATTATCAAGAAAGGGACTCATAAACAGTTGAAGGTTGAAGCAAAGCAAGCTCGTCTGCTATATAAGACAGCAGATCGGTGGTTGAGTTCATATCAGTTCTTCATTTAGATTGAGCAACATTAGCGCGAAAAGTTTTACAGAAACATGCAGAGGATAATCGCAATTGTGGCCATTATGGCATTGGGAGCATCATCTGTGACGGCACAAAGTTGTCAAACATGCCAGTCGGATAACGATGTGTACTGCCACAATCAGACCTCCTATCAGAATTGCATGAGTAAGTCCTGGATCCTTGAATAGATACCCCGAGTTATTTAAAACTAATTATATCTGTGCCCCTAGAAAACGCTCCGGTTGGAAAAGTAATCGAGTGTCCCTCGGGCACCGTTTGCTCCAATTCCGAAGATGTGTGTGTGGCTAGCTCTGCCTTGACCTCAACTATCCTGGACGTGTGTGGATCCTCTGGCGCAAACGGTGCCCAGTGTGAAGAGTGCTCGAATGACGCCAAATACGCCTGTGTGAGCAGAACATCCTATGCCCGTTGCTCCTCAAGCGGAGTTCTACTCACCTCCAATGTTTACGACTGTGATTCCGATGAGATTTGTGTCATCCAGGCACTCTCTACGTATGACACCATCTGTGTGCCTTCTTGTGCCGCCGACTTTGTAAGTCTTGTGGGGTAATATAAATTGATTTTAAATAATATTTAATTCTCTTAAAGGTGGGCGTAACCGAAACTTGCAGCAACACTGTATACCAGCCCATCACCACTACAGCTGTTCCGCCGACAACGCCCAGTGCAGCCCAAAAGCAGCAGGCTTGCAGTGATGGCGGAACTAGCAACACTGCCTCTTACTTCTATGTCCCATATAATGACGACTCCACGTGCAACAGTTATCTGTATTGCCAGAAATCGGGCACCGACTGGGTGGCCATCTACATGACCTGTGCCCCAACGAAGCCCTTCTTTGACTCAACCACCAGCAAATGTGTGGACACCAGGCCTGCCAGTTGCTCGGTAACAACAACCACGACCACTAGTGCCACTTCGCCTCAAACCACTTATTCTTCGACTGATTCTACAAATAGTGATTCTTCCACGGATGCGTCTACTGCAGCCGCTTCCTCCACACCTGCTCCATCCGCAACTGATTCAACTAATGCATCTACAGTGGATGATTCTTCTACGTCTGCTCCTTCCGCTACCGATTCAACCGCTAATGATTCCTCCACGGTTGCTTCTGACTTTACAGGTGCGACCACTGCAACACCTGCTTCGCAATCCTCCAACTAAATCTCTAATAAACACAGAAAAGGCATTCTAAAAGCTTTTAAATTCTAAGAATTGTAAACAATCTTTTAATAATCATTAAATAAATTTGAAATACTAATCACGCTACATTACCAATTAGTTACTGCTGATTAATCGTTATTGGGATCTTACCATTTTTAATATGACTTAATTCAAGGACACGAACTTAGGCAGTATTGATCATCAGCTAATGGAACTCACTTGTTTTTTTGGGGGGGTGGTTGGTAGTAGATGTGTATGTAGTTTGAAAAAGCCTCGAGATGTTTAGCAATTTATATGCCATGAAATACCTTAGGATTATTAGCCGAAACCCCATAAACGGAGAAATTAATACGTATGAATGTATTGTGTATTAAAACAAATCGCGTCATATCTGTGTTTGTATGTACAAATCGGTTTACGCTAAAAGTAAAAGCATTTTCACAATGTTCACATATTCATGTTGAGGACAACTAAACTCATGATACTAGAGACCTTGATATTGTGTGTGCATGCTGTGGCTTCTGTTTCGCTCAAAATTAATAGGTTAAGTTCTGTACATTGATGGCCGTAAACACTTGGACATAAACACACAGATGCGCACACAAGTCAGCGCGTCTAAATATACAGACGGATATACAAACATATGCCCCCTCGAATATGATATTCCGAACGGCTGGCTGTCTGATTTATCTAGCGCACCCGGTTCAACGACGAGGGGGAACAATATTCGAAATCCTATTTCATTGCTACTAGTACTGCACACATTACGATCTACGAGAATTTACAATAAAAGTTCTTGCTTAATTATCTTAATATTTCTTGCCGAGAGAAAGCAGCATATACATAATTCTGTCGCGGCGCTTTCTGCCACCTTTGGCAGCGATTGTCGCGGCAATTAAACATTAAATCAAATGAATTGCAGATACAGATGCCGATGCAGATGCGGAGCAGCAGGACCAGGCGGCTGGGCTAGTTGGCCAGCCAGCCCACATTTAAATGCGCAAATGGAAATTGTGGCCATTGACGACGCACGATCGGCCCGGGACGCTGTACGTGGGCAGCGGCGAATGCACAAACTGCAAAACGATAAACTAAATACATATATAGAGCCAGAAGATGATGGATGGGGCGTACGAACCTTTGGCACCCGCTGGTTGGTCGCCATGTAACCGACACAGAACGACTGCGTCGTGTGGCTCCACATCACCTCGCCGCTGCTCTGGCCCGGATAGTAGAGCAGGGTCAGTGCGCCGGCGTAGAGATCCTGCTGGCGGGGCAGCAGCGGGGAGTCGAGGAACTTTTGCTTGAATGTCCGATGCAGACTGGTCACCGCACAGTCGCTACTGAAGGCCCCGTGGCAGATCTCTCTGGCCAGCAGCGTTTTCATCAGGTACTCCCCGTTGCCGGTTGTGCAGGTGGCGATGGCCAGCTCGTCCGTATCGGTGGCCCAGCACCCGGCTCCATAGGTGGCCGCCTGGCCCACCCTTCCGGGAACTTTCAGCAGGATGCCGCCGGAGCTACAGCCAGCCGCCGTATTTCCCGCCCCATCCACACAAACCGCACCCACTGTGTCCAAAGCGGCGGCCAGTTCCACCTCGTTTCCGGGCTCCGGCACGACCACCGGTTCCTCGGCGGCCGACTTGCCCATTCGGCTGTTCACCACCAGATCGTACTTGCTCTTGTAGTGATTGAACTGGAACGTGGCCTTCGATGAGATCAGCACGGCGGGGTCCACCAAAGAGCAGCCCACCTCGTCGGCATACCTTTCCGCACCAGTGCCGGCGAGGATCATTGGTGGAATGCGCTCCAGGAGCTGTGGACTGGACTGGGCGTCGCAGATGCGTCTGGCCAACTGGATGGGGTTCTTCACCCGGCTGACATTAGTGCAGGCCCCAAAGTTCAGCGTGGAGCCGTCCATTATGGCCGCATCGCACTGCACGGAGCCGTCCATGCAGAGATTGGAGCCGTAGCCGGCGTTTGTGTAGCCGCAGTTCTCCAGCCGGACAATGGCCGCCTCGCAGGCGTCCACGGCGGATCCTCCGTTGCGCAGAATGTCCGTGGCCCGCAGGCAGGCCTCCTTGATCACCCGCTGGTACTTGGTCTCGTCGATGGAGTTCCCAGCCCCTGAGAACGGATGGCGGTCATCAATCATCGGCACCGCCTTGGCCTGGCCACATACGAATACGAACCTGTGTGCACAGCCACGAAGCCGGCCATGTTGTTGGTATCGATGTTTATGCTCGCGCCTTGTTGTTGGCCTACTAACTGCAGTCCGTGCGCTGTACGGCGTAAACAAACTCGGCGGCCAGAGTGACCGTGCGCGATTCGCTTGAATACACCACACTTAATTGAACGAAATGATATTGGGCAAATACCAAAACAACTCTCAGAAAAAGGATGTCTTTTAAAAATTACATATAAATATTTTGTGAAAAATTTGTCAGGAATATTTAACAATTTCAAGTTTATAAATGTATTACCCTACACACATTCATATACATATATTTTAACGATCGATTAGTCCAGGGTATGCTATCGAATATGTTTACAATCGTACTTTTTTCGATACATCAGTATTCCGTTTTCTCTCACATCTGGTCATACTGAATTTGTGATTTTTGCAAATAAAATATTCGCACACAAAGTAAGCACTTTACCAATGTTATGTGTACTATATAATCGCTTAAATACCTGTTCGAGCCATCTCAATGCCAATGGGATCGATCAACTACTATCGCGGGCCGAGTGAAATGGAAAGAAAGTGATTCGATTCGGATTCGATTCGATTCGATTCGCCCCACGAACAACTGTTTGTGTTTGTGTGTGTTTGTATTTAGTGACGTGCTCGACTGCAACGGAAAAAGACAGTACAATACGTGAAATTTTGGATAGCTAGAGAATTACTCACGTAGTGCTGGATTGTAAGCCATGGAAAAGTTCCCGCTGAAGGGCAGCAGGGAGGCTGCTGCCGAGGGCAACAGCTACATAACCGCCTACCAAACGGTGATGAGAAAGGTACGCCGTATACGTGATAAGCCCATGGGGATTGGATTTCCCCCAATCACCTACCTACATATGCACCACAATACATGTCGGTTGAAAAACATGAAATACGGGTTAAATTTAGATAAATTTGGTGGAAAAGTACATGGACTAGGTACAGCTGTATTTAAAAACATAAGGTGTAAAAATATATATTCTTGTCCAAATTACGTTTTAATTGTTGGAAGTTCTACGTTTATAAAGATACATATCCAACCTTTGGGTATGTTCGAAAGAAAATATTTGTAAAAATTTAAATTAAAGATCCTTTTATTTGATTCTATTTAGACACATTGGGTAAAAGAATTCATATTCTGGGGTAGTTTAAATTTTCGAAAGTTGTTTTGTTGTAAAGACTAAGAAAAATTGTTTCTCTCCTCTGTTTTCCGTATAAATTATTATTATATTCGTTGGTTTCCAATTAATTTGTAAAAACTAGAGATAAAGGGTTTTTGCGGCAGCCCTGATTACAGCAGTACTCTACCAAACATGTGAAATAAGGGGGCGGAAATGGTGCCAAATGTAATTCTTTGTACAGATATACACATATTTATATTATTACCAAGCTCGCTTTGTCTAAGATCTTAATCTTATCAGAGTAAATGCGTAAACAAAGCGCTTGCCAACCTCTCCAAATCTCGGAACCATATCTTAAAAGCTTTTTGGCATTTTCGCTCTTTCCAGTCCAACGGGCACACGAACGGAGCGGACGGCGACGGCGACATCGAGGGATCTTTTCGTGACCATCCGCTGGCCCAGCACTCCAAACTGACCACCTCGCTGACGGCACCGGGCACCGACGACGAGGACATGATCGATATCACACCGCGCTCCAGTCCGGGAGACGTGATCGGCGGAGGAGGAGGAAGTAGTAGCGGCTATCATCGGGAAACGGCCACCGAATCGGACACCGAACGAGATTTCGGACACTCAGTCGGCGGCGGCGGTGGCGGCAATCATCACAATCAGCGGACAATGCACCACCAGCATGTGCCAACTCACAGTGCCTTCGGCGATCCCATGGACGGTGAGTTCACAGAGATCGAGATCCATTGCGTAAAGCATCCACATCCACATCCACTGGCATTGTCTGTGGTGTTAATCAAGATCATGATCATATGAGCGAGGCGACGTCACCTCACCATCACCATCGGTGGCGAGGCACACAGCTGTACTCGCTCCCTGGGCAATTCAATTAATACGTCCGATGATCATTAGCATACAGCCACACATGTGCATAATTGAGGCGACTCTGCTTGAATTCAAGTCAAATTATTGATATATGGCAAACAAGTACCAATACAAGCCAATGGTTTGCACACGTGATGCTAATTCAGAGAAATAATAATCACGGAATAGTCTAAACAACCAGCTGGCACTTCTATTAGGAGTTATTTATTGAAACGAGAATCATATTCATTGTGTTTGTTGGGTAAATACCAATTCACATATGTGAAGATCATTTCAATCACATAGAAACTATATTGTTAACGCCACGCTAAAACGATCGGAATAAATTGAAATATCAAGTTTCGCTGGAGCTTAAGTTTGAAAAAATTAATTGTGTTTAATATGATTACCAAGAAGCCATGTATATAAAAGACTTTGAATACAGCTTTGCGTGTCGAAAAAGTGTATTATTAACAATAATAAACAATCACTCAAATCACTCAAAAAATGTATAGAAACACATTCAAGTTTATAGTATCGACATAGGAATGAAATACAATTAAAATACTCAGAATTTCAGCTTTTGTGGTTATAACTTAGAAGCTCTGTTCCTCAGTGGACTTTGTCAAAACAGAAATGTTTATTGTATTAATGTTTATTGCTTTAGGAGCACTATCCTTCTACGGTTCCTCGGATGTGCAAGATGATATTCCTGGCATTGGACAGTACGAAGATTTCCACACCATCGACTGGCAGCGGGATATTGCCCGTGACCGAATGCGACATCGCTATATAGTCAAGAAGCGGCAGGACTCCTTGTGGGATCTTATAAAGGTATGTAGTCGTAAATAATCTTAGTCAAACAAATTACTTAATCAATGATCTTCTTTCAGGGCTCCATTGATGCCGGATCTGGCTGGCTATGCGTTTTGCTTGTCGGAATTGCCGCTGGTTGTGTGGCTGGCATGGTGGACATTGGAGCCAGTTGGATGTCGGATCTGAAGCATGGCATTTGTCCACCCGCCTTTTGGTTTAATCGGGAGCAATGCTGCTATCCGGCCAAACAGTCGGTTTTCGAAGAAGGCAACTGTTCAACGGTTAGTGAAATTATATTTGTTCACTAACAAGCCACTTAAACAGCTTTTTATTGCAGTGGAAAACCTGGCCAGAGGTCTTTGGACTGGATCGTAATGGCACCGGACCATATATAGTCGCCTACATCTGGTATGTGCTGTGGGCCTTACTATTCGCCTTCCTCAGCGCCTCCCTGGTGCGAATGTTTGCACCATATGCCTGCGGTTCGGGTATTCCGGAGATCAAGACCATCCTGTCGGGCTTCATTATACGCGGCTACCTGGGCAAATGGACGCTGCTGATCAAATCGGTGGGCCTGATGCTGTCCGTGTCCGCTGGCCTCACTCTGGGCAAGGAAGGACCCATGGTCCATATTGCCAGTTGTATTGGCAACATATTCTCGCACGTATTCCCCAAATACGGTCGTAATGAGGCCAAAAAGCGTGAGATTCTATCGGCAGCAGCAGCGGCGGGCGTCTCTGTGGCCTTCGGAGCACCGATTGGCGGCGTTCTGTTCTCGCTGGAGGAAGTCTCCTACTATTTCCCCCTGAAGACCTTGTGGCGCTCCTTCTTTTGTGCACTGATTGCCGCATTCGTCCTGCGATCGCTGACGCCGTTTGGCAACGAGCATTCCGTGCTCTTTTTCGTGGAGTACAATAAGCCCTGGATATTCTTCGAACTCATTCCTTTTGTATTCCTAGGAATAATGGGGGTAAGTCGATTGTGATTACAAAGCGAAATAGTTTATTAACATGGTTTTTTACCCATAGGGTGTAATTGGAACGTTCTTCATCAAGGCCAATCTGTGGTGGTGCCGCTACAGGAAGTTCAGCAAACTGGGCCAGTATCCCGTCATGGAGGTGCTCTTCGTCACCCTGGTTACTGGCATCATTTGCTACCCCAATCCCTTTACGCGCATGAACATGAACGAGCTAATATTCCTGTTGGTCAGCAAGTGCTCCCCCGGCGATGTCACCAATCCCTTGTGGTGGGTTTTTATTCTCCATTTGCTAATTTTACAAAAATTCTAACTACTTTTTACCACATTTTTTTTTAGCGAGTACAAACGCATGAACATAACGATGGGCAACACTATCATTGAAGTCACGGAGCCAGGTCCCGGTGTCTACAGCTCAATTTGGCTGCTGATGCTCACCTTTATCCTAAAACTGGCCATGGTCATTTTTACATTTGGCATGAAAGTCCCAGCTGGCCTGTTTATTCCGTCCCTGCTGCTGGGCGCCATAATGGGTCGCATCGTGGGCATTGGCGTGGAGCAGTTTGCGTACAGCTATCCAAACATCTGGTTCTTCACCGGCGAGTGTGCGGACAGCAATCTGATTACCCCAGGATTGTATGCGGTGGTGGGAGCAGCAGCTGTGTTGGGCGGTGTCACTCGCATGACCGTTTCCCTGGTGGTGATCATGTTCGAGCTGACCGGCGGAGTGAGATACATTGTGCCACTGATGGCAGCCGCCATGGCCTCCAAGTGGGTGGGCGATGCTCTGGGCAGGCAAGGCATCTACGATGCGCACATAGCGCTGAATGGTTATCCGTTCCTAGACAGCAAAGAAGAGTTTGCGCACACAACACTGGCAGCGGATGTGATGCAGCCAAAGTAAGTACACAAAAATGGTTTCTATTTTCTAAATTAACTAACAAAAACTCCCTTAGGCGCAATGAGACTTTGAATGTCATAACCCAAGACTCCATGACGGTGGACGATGTGGAGAACCTGCTAAAAGAGACCGAACACAATGGCTATCCTGTGGTGGTGTCTCGAGAGAATCAATATTTGGTGGGCTTTGTGCTGCGCAGGGATCTTAACTTGGCCATAGGTGAGTTAGACTTAAATCCAAGCTCAAGTTCCCTATTTAAATACCTGATTTTGTAGGCAATGCCAAACGCCTGATCGAGGGCATCAGTAGCAGCTCCATAGTATTATTCACTTCGACCCAGACTATTCAAAATCTGGGACCCCAGCCGCTTAAACTGAAAAAGATTCTGGACATGGCGCCGATTACAGTGACGGATCAAACGCCAATGGAAACGGTAGTGGACATGTTCCGCAAGCTGGGACTGCGACAAACATTAGTAACACATAACGGGTGAGCTCTTAGCAATCAGTCAAGGTACCTGTATCAAGTAACAAAATATATTTCCCAATGCAGTCGCCTACTTGGAGTAATTACCAAGAAAGATGTGCTGCGTCATGTAAAGCAGATGGATAACGAAGACCCCAATACGGTGCTCTTCAACTGAATTTATCAGCCAATCAGAAGCTGGGCGAGCGCTGCTTCTAGTTATTATTATGTGAACTATCGCAAAACAATAATATTTGATATGTGCAAAATGCAGATTGCAATCTAAGCTTAAGTGAAAAGTTGAACGTGTGGATGCAGAGTGGACTGAAGTGGAGTCGCGTGATTAGGGCGGTTAGAATCGGACGTTCGAACGTGAGAGATTTAGCAAAATTGTGTGCAGTTCTATTATATATTTATATATCGCATATATCTCGTTAATGTTAATTGTATAATTTATTTTACGCTAGGCAAATGGTTATAAAGGATGTGTATTCATTTATTGCCATTTTGTAATTATGTCATTGTAACACTTTTTCTACGCACCACACATATTAATTTTATATGTTCACTTCGAGCCTGATAAAGAGTGTACACTATGGAATGATTAGTAGTTAATATATAGAGAACATTTTATTTTGTGAATTGCGCCGTTTTAACAAGATCCCCCGGAGAAAAACAGTCTAATTTTATGGCTTTAAGTTTTTTTCCATTTTTTTCAAAATTATACACAAAAAGAAACTCTTGTTTATACAATATATAGTCTATATTTACATGTGGTATTTGTTAGAGATCTGAGAAATTTTAAAATAAACTCGTGTAAATAGCAACCCTAAGAGAAGATGAAAACCATACATATTAACATAAGCAGTCATGCAAATACAAGCAATTATTTCCAAACTGAGAACAAAATCAAATGTGAATCTTTAATATTCGACGTAAAAAATCTGAAAATCATCACCATAAAGGCCAGCAATTAACCAGCGGCTGTAAGGGATTTGTTTTTACATTTTACATCACTTTAATTTAATTATTTTATGTGTATTTAGCTTACCCATTGTCGCTGCTTCGGATGAGGCTTCCTTTGCCGCGCAGTCCGCCCTTGACGTGGGCATGGGCTCCATCGCTCACCCTGTGCACTTCCAGTGCTCCATCATTGGCTGGACAGTAGATGATGTTGCCATCCCGACTGCAGGCTATTACGTTCTTAAAGGGCAATGGGATCTGCACTATCAACTGAGCCATATCCTGTTTCGTTGTATTGGCAGTAATGTACAAAAGTTATGGGATGACAATCTATTTACCTCATCCACAATCCGCATATCATGATAGAAGGCCTGTCCACTGAGATCGCAGCTGAGGACGAACTGGTTGCCACCCATCTCTGTTCGGAGCAGTGTGGAGACCATGAAACGATGTCGCCGTAGGGCCAACAACTGGATCTGCTTGGTGGCTGCAGCCTGGCGACCAGTGCTCCAGCAACGATAAACGCCACCATCATTGGTGCCCAGCACAAAGTCATCCATTCCCAGGGCCACCAAGACCGTGGGCTCAGATGTAACCGAGGCGGGCAGGGAGTACCTATTGGATAAAATCAGTATTTCAAATATATTTTAAAGGTTTAAGGCTCACTCACTCCCAATCCAGAGTCATCTGCCTGCTCAAATCCCACTGGCGCACGCTGCCATTGGCATAACAGGCCAGCAGTAGCTGTTCCCTTGGCCAGTCGAGAGCTATAGCTGCTCCCTGGGAGGAGGATACGCTGTGTAGCTGCTTGATCTCCACGCTGGAATCGGACCCCCTGGCCTGTTCGTATAGCCAGATAAAGAGCTCGCCATCCATGGTGGATCCGGCAAACATAGTCTTGTTAAAAGGATTCGTGCATAGACTTCGGAGGCAGGATTTCAGGGGAAGGGTTTTGGCCTCGGCATAGATCACCAAGCTGCCATTGGACATCCGTTGGGGGACGAAGAGCTTCAGCTGCTGATCCACATGCTCGCACCAGTCATCGTGGGGAGCCACCGTGGTGGCCACCAGAACAGGAGCGTTATTGGTGTGCACACACAGCCAGATGGCCAATCCTTGCGAGTTCTCCACTGCGCCCATGGATAGCTTTTGATAGGTGTACACCTGCAGCTCCTCCTCCAAGCGGCACTGGCTAATCGCGAACTCCTCCATCAGGGGAGTGGGATTCATCAGCTCCCGCTCGACCATTGGACATATTTGGCGCAACCACTTGGCCAAAGCCCTCTCATCGTATTCCACCTCCTTGCTGCTAACCACTCGTTGCTCCGTTTGTGTGGCCACATGCACCTTCTCCTGCGTTCCCGTGGTAGCATCTCTGCTGGGAGGCGGCGGATCTGTGCCGGTGCAGTTGTCCACCAGGGCGAATTGCTTCTCCAGCGGCTGGGTAGCCGGAAATTCAACGACCGGTGAGCTATAGTGCGATAATACGTCCATTTTCCTTCAGCTTGTAAACACTTCTGTTTGGGTTTTTAGGACTTTGCTATCGGTAGCCTTGGTAACCACCCAAATCAACCCTCTAATATGTTTAATTTGGAACCTAGCTGAAGATCGGTTGTGGACTAAATTTTAATCCTTTATTTTTAATTATTAATTAGCTTGTGCTTTTTAGTTAAAAGATGAGCCCTTATAAAGATTGTATTTAAGAAATATTTGATTATAAATTTTATATTTTAATATGCTTTTGGTAGACTTAAGTATAAGCTTTGAATTGAAGGAGTTTAAAACCGAAACAAATAAAACAAAAAATATTTATATACTGGTTTTCTTAATGTTTAAAGTGGCACCCCAAGAGAATGTGATACAAAGCGAAGCAGATAAAAAAATTATACGTTTTTAATTAAAGTATAATTAAAAAATGTTTGAAATTGGTATTGGTATTCGAAATATTTAAAGTGGCAACCTATTAGAAAGTGTTAGAAAGCGATTGGCATTGCAATAGAATAGGTGACAACCCATAAAAAATCCCTAAGATAAATTTAAAGCCATACATTTCAGTAGGCAATGCTGACATCTGTCAACTAAAGCTGTCATTACTAGCAAAATTGATTTGCAGCGAAGACGTTTTAGGAGTTAAAACAAAAAAAAACCTCAAGAAAAATGTTGGTGGCATGGGCTAAAATGGCCACAGGTAAGACACAACCAATTTTATTAGCTTTACTCTTTCTCAATAAAAGAAAACCATGGCAGTGTGTGCAAGGTTTGGCCTGAAGATTAATCAGGCAAACGGTGGCCAAAGTGGAAGGTATTTGGGTAATGGTGTGAAATTTCCCATCCATGCCCGCTCCTTTCACGCATCTTTGGCGCTTTGGGATGACAAGGGAAAGGATAAGGACAAGTTGAGCGATGAATGCGAGCCCGAGCCGAAGGACGTCTGCAAGGCGGACGCAGAGCTGGTCAAGCAGAAGGATGAATGCGAGGATGGGGAGTCGGGCGGAGGAAAAGGCAAGGAGCTGGAGAGCAAGGGTCGCAAGGGTGTTATCCACGCCGTCATCGGTCCCGTCATCGATGTGTACTTCGAGGAGGAAGTTCCGGAGGTGCTCAATGCCCTCAAGGTGCTGGATTCTCCCATCGATAACCTGGTGTTGGAGGTAAGTGGAGGGTTTATAGTTATAATTAATACTGATTTATTAGAAAATATATCATTAAAAATGGGTAATATATTAATTTTGAACTGAACTATTTTGATAAGTGTTCAATGGGTGTTCAAAATTTGTATGGATTGGACAGGTATTTCAAGAAATTATTAGATAACAATTTTTTTTGGGCTATTGATTTGATTCCAAGTTTATCACTCATACGCACTGTTGCATTTGTTTATTATAATTGTCGAATATGTAATTTTAACGAAAAATCGAACTGTTTGAGAAACCCCAATATAGATATTCCTAAAATAGAGCATATATTTTCCTACATTTTTAAAAATCTCCTTTAAAAACTTTATTGTTTCAAGCTTATCAATTTGAAATAAATCTATTTTATGTGAGATGCTACTTGGTAGGAAATTTCGATGATAAATACATGTCCTCACATAGGTTTTCCATCATCTGGGCAACAACATCGTCCGTTGCGTGGCCATGGACTCCACGGAGGGTCTGCGTCGTGGTCAGAGGGTCGTCGACACCGGCTACCCCATCCGTGTGGCGGTGGGCAAGGCCGTCCTGGGCCGCATCCTGAACGTGGTGGGCGATCCCATCGACGATCGCGGCGAGATCAAGTCGGATTACTACTCCTTTATCCACAACGAAGCCCCGGAGTTGACCGATCTGAGCGTGAAGCCGGAGATCCTGGTCACCGGCATCAAGGTTATTGATCTGCTGGCTCCGTACGTCAAGGGCGGCAAGATCGGTCTGTTCGGTGGCGCCGGAGTGGGCAAGACGGTGCTCATCATGGAGCTGATCAACAACATAGCCAAGTCCCATGGCGGCTACTCGGTGTTTGTGGGCGCAGGCGAGCGTACCCGTGAGGGCAATGATCTGTACCACGAGATGATTGAGTCGAAGGTGATCTCCCTGGAGGATGACACCTCGAAGGTGGTGCTGGTCTTTGGCCAGATGAACGAACCGCCGGGCGCTCGTTCCCGCGTGGTCCTCACCGGACTGACCATTGCCGAGTATTTCCGAGATGTTGACGGGCAGGATGTGCTGCTGTTTATAGACAACATTTTCCGTTTCACCCAGGCGGGATCGGAGGTGTCGGCTTTGCTCGGACGCATTCCCTCGGCGGTGGGCTATCAGCCGACTCTGGGCACGGACATGGGCACCATGCAGGAGCGGATCACCAGCACCCGTAATGGTTCCATCACCTCCGTTCAGGCTGTCTACGTGCCGGCCGATGATCTCAGTGATCCTGCTCCGGCGGCTACCTTCTCGCATTTGGATGCCACAACGGTGCTATCGCGTCCCATTGCTGAGCTGGGTATTTACCCGGCTGTGGACCCCTTGGACTCGTCGTCCCGCATCCTCGATCCCGATGTGGTGGGCGAAGAGCACTACAATGTGGCCCGAGCTGTTCAGAAGACCCTGCAGGCCTACAAGTCGCTGCAGGACATCATTGCCATCCTGGGAATGGATGAGCTGTCCGAGGACGATAAGTTGACGGTGGCCAGGGCACGCAAGATGCAGCGCTTCCTCTCGCAGCCGTTCCAAGTGGCCGAGATCTTCACCGGACATCCCGGCAAGCTGGTGCCCGTGGAGAAGTGTGTGGAGGGCTTTAAGCGGCTGCTAAATGGGGAATACGATGACATCCCGGAGATCGCCTTCTACATGGTAGGGGATGCGGACGAGGTCCTGGCCAAGGCCAGCCAACTGGCCGCCAGCATGTCGGGGGATGAGCCCAAGCCGCCGCCAAAGGACAAGGAGGGTGAGGCCAAGAAGGACGAAAAGGACGAAAAGGAGGCCAAGCCAGAAGAGGGCAAGAAGGAGGAGCCCCCTAAAGGGGAGGCCAAGGACGACAAGCCAAATGATCCGGAAAAGAAGGACAAGTGAATTTGAATGCTTAATTCCCCCAAATATGGGAATTATAAGTAAACTACAAGATTTCGTTTACTAACTATTTTTAAGAATGTTACGTTTTGTAATTTTTCAAATACAAATAATACAAATTTACTCATAACAAAGGACCTATTAACATGAATTTTAAATTAACATAATTTTAGGGGCTTATAACAATTATAAAGTTTGTTTTTTTTTACCAAATATATTTGAATCACAATATATTATATTAATAATGTTCATATGTTAAACTATTCAAAATTACTTTAAAATCATTCTTTATAAAATTTAAAATTATGGGTATTTAATTTTAATTCTTAAAAATTTTGAATCTTAAAAACAAATGCAGTATTTTCTATCCTTTTTGTAAAATATCCAAGCTTAGTTGTTTATTAAAATTGGTCTTTAAATTAACAATCCACATGGTGAACCGTGATTACGTTCCACATGAACGTGCAGTGTAAACGGTGCTTACGTTCCACTTGAACATATGTTTTCCACTTTGCCGGCTGTTGTTACGTTTTATCTCTTCTTCTTCGGCTACAAAATGCTACGGGTTCTAAATTTTCGCTTTGGAAATCGCTTATATTCTGTGAAAGCTGCAAAAAAAGATGTGAAAAAATATACAGACACCATCAACCTGCCGAAGACCAAGTTTCCCAATCGTCTGACCGCAGCCACACGCGAAGAACAGGAGCGTCTGGTTCTGGAGGTAAGTTCTTGGATATGTGAAGTTACCAAATCTCCGATTACCTATGACATATTGCAGAAGAAGATCGCCGTTTCGTATCAATACCAGGAGCAGCAACTGGCGGAGAAGGGACAACCCACCTTTGTGCTCCACGATGGACCTCCGTACGCCAATGGCCAACTGCACATGGGCCACTCGGTCAACAAGATCTTGAAGGACATCACTCTGCGCCAGCGGGTGGCACATGGTCAGCAGGTCAACTACATTCCCGGATGGGATTGTCATGGCCTGCCCATCGAACTGAAGGCCACCAGCGCTGCTTCGGGACAGAATGCTCTGGAAATCAGGCAGAAATGTGGGTAACTTCCTGGAATACAAGTCCGTTTCTAATCCCTTGTAATCTAATCCTAAAGCTCGCGCTTTTGCCTTGGAGGCCATCCAATCGCAGAAGGAGGAGTTCAGAAGCTGGGGCATATTGGCCAACTGGCAGAAGGATGATATCTATATGACTTTCCATCCCGAGTTTATAGTCAACCAGTTGCAAATGTTTCACAATCTCTATGAGAGAGGACTTGTATATCGAGATTTGAAGCCTGTTTACTGGTCTCCTTCCTCCAAGTGAGTTGGATATACTTTTAATGGTCAACAAATGTTATATAACGATTCTTTAGGACAGCCCTGGCGGAGGCGGAACTGGAATATGATCCCAACCACATTAGTCCTTCGGTATATGTGAGATTTGCTTTAAATCCCAATGGTTTACCCTTGGAAACCAAGGATAAACAGATTTATGCCCTCGTTTGGACTACAACTCCTTGGACGCTGCCCAGTAATCAAGCCATTTGCTACAATGCCTCTTTGGAGTACGTTTTGGTCAGATTGTCGGATCACTACCCGAACGACCTTTATCTCATAGCATCAGCACTCTTGGCAGACTTTGAGGCCAATACCCAGCTCAAGTGTGAGATAGTCCAGCATTTGAGTGGCAACTCATTGGGCAAACTTAGCTATAAACACCCAATAGACAAAGAACAGTCTAACCTGCCCTTCTTCGAGGCTAGTCATGTGCAGGATAGCAAGGGTACGGGCTTGGTGCACACGGCTCCTGCCCATGGACCCGAAGATTTTCTCGTTAGCCTGACCAAGAAAATACCCGTTAAATGCTTGGTAAATGAGGAGGGCATTTACACAAAGGAAGCCCCTGATTTTCTGCGCGGGCAATCGGTGCTGGACCGGGGAAATCCTCTTGTCTTAGAGCACATAGCAAAGGACGTGGTGCACTCCGCCAAGCTGGAACATTCCTATCCCATAGATTGGCGCACCAAGCAGCCTGTGATAATTCGTGCCAGCGAGCAGTGGTTCATCAATACAGAGAAGCTGAAGTCTTCAGCTGCTGACGCTCTGGAGCGTGTGGAAATCTATCCTCGAACAAATGCCGAGACCAGCAAGAAGGCATTGCTCACCCAGCTGCAAAAGCGACCGTACTGGTGCATCTCGAGACAGCGGGCGTGGGGTGTTCCCATTCCCGTTCTTTACAGTCGGCTGACTGGAGAAGTAGTAATTAATTCTGCTCTAATAGAACACCTCTGCAATCTTTTAAGCCAGGAGGGATCCATTGACTTCTGGTGGGCCAAGTCGGTGGAGGAAATTGTACCTCATAATATACTCAGTGAACTTGGCTACGAAGCCAAAGATCTCGTCAAGGGAAGTGACATATTGGACATCTGGTTCGACTCTGGCAGCACTTGGTCTGCTGTCCTGAAGAAGGATAAAGTAGCCGACTTGTATTTGGAGGGCTATGACCAATTCACCGGCTGGTTTCAGTCTTCCCTGCTAATGAGCATTGCTGCTCGAGGATGTGCGCCCTACAAGTAAGTTAAGATGCAAAAAAACTAAGGAAATACTTAACAATGGCAATCCCTATAAGGGCCCTTTTTGTACATGGATTCACGGTGGATGAGAAGGGCTACAAGATGTCCAAATCGTTGGGAAATGTCATTTCACCCAAGCAGATTACCAAAAAGTATGGAACAGACGCCCTGCGCTGGTGGGTGGCCTCCCATGGAACCCAGCACATGTCCATTACGGTCAGCGATAAGCTGCTGCAGCAGGCGGCTGAGAATGTGAGCAAGGTGCGCGGAACACTAAGGTATCTAAAGGGTGTCATTGGAGAGAAACAATCAGACGAGCAGCTTCTGCTTAAAACTCCTGACACGAGCTATTTAAACCGATATTTGCTAAGCCAGTTGGTTGAATTTGAATCTGAGGTAAGAGATTAATCTAATCCCCTAATTTTTTTACTAATCACTCTACTTCCTTTAAGGTGGAGAAGCTTTACAAAGCCTATGAGTACAATCGCGTAGTGGCCTGCGTTCAAAACTTCCTTGCCAATCAGGTGTCCGCCATTTATGTGCATCTAATCAAGGATCGTTTGTATTGCGGGGATGATCAGGAACTGTTTGCTATTCGTCAGACGCTTACCCATTGCTACCAACAACTCTGCAAGAGCTTGTGGCCCATTGTTCCTTTCCTGGTGGAGGAAAGCTGGAGCTATTACGATGCCAAGGGTGGAGCTTTTCATAAGCAGAGTGTTAGAGCTAACCCAGAATGGCAGGACACAAAAGCCACTGAGCTGGTAAACGCAGCACTTGATGTCAAACGTCTCATTAACCAGCAGGCTGGAGAGGTAAACACTTGGCACTTGGCTGTAACCATTAAAGGAAGGAAGGAAAGCCAGCTTGATCTGCTGCAAGAACTTCACCGCTCTCTTGGAGAAACTTTAAGAAATTCAGAGCTATGCGAGATACTGCAAGTGGGGTCTGTTACCCTCGTACAATCCGATAATCAGGAATTGGACATAGCCATAACTACTCTACAGACAACATTGTGTCCACGTTGTCGTCGATTTAGTTTGGACGAGAATGACGAAAACGAGACCTGTCAACGTTGCTCTGCGATAATGAATGTAAAGCATTAAGTTTTGTTGTTTTCTAGGTGTAAGGAATACATTTATGTTTTTAAAAACTCTGTAAGCACTTCATGATGGTGTCCCTCAGTTTAAGACGAGTGGTTGGCTTTCCGCCGCATATGATGTGCGTCTCGTTGTCCTCAAACTTGATGACCGTGTCCTCGTTGACAAGATTCAGAGTCAGAGCGCCACCAGTGCGATCCAACTTGATGTTGGAGAAGCCATCTTGCGTCAATCGCTTCATCACAGCCTCCACATCAATGCTGCCATACTCGTACTTTACGTTCTTCAGCACATCTTCCTTTGTCGGAGCAGTGGTATTCGAGCTGGTCTCCTCTTTAATGGTGTCAGCGCATGGCTGGATGCAGTGCACCTTGTCCTTAACCTGCAGAACGCCCGTCAGCGTGGAAAAAGTCACACCGGCAGCCACTTCCCGCGGCGATATCTTTTGGGCCAGCTCTGAGGTGATGTAGATGCGGTCCAGCTTCCGTTTAAGCGGCAATCGTATAATCTCGCCGCACTTGAACGTTATTATCTTCTTGTCCGGCTGTTCTATGAACAGATTAGGGGCTGAGGGATGTGGCTTTGTGTACGCCTCCGGAATGACCAGCACGTTTGGCTTCAACTCCTTGATCAGCTTATTGGCCTGCTGATAATTCAGGGAGGTATCGATAGGGCAGTAAAATGCCTTCATAGCCAGTGGTTGGAACGGCGCTAGCACTTGCAAATAAGGGAAGTCCGGCTCCGTGAATATGATGGAGTTATTGGGATTGTTGCCCCACATTTCAATAAAGTGCACGGCATCGCCAAAGCGCAGGCTTGGATGACCACAAAAGACCACGCAGGGCTGTGAAAAAAATTTAAATTAAGAGCATTTAATTTAGATTTCCTATTAAGCAAGTCCTACCTGTCGGAAGTCCTTGCTAAAGCCCTCGGAAAACACATGGTTATAGTGCTTCAACTTGTTGTTGCGCAGGTAAAAGGCATGAGGGAATGGATCGTCTGGAAGATACACTTTGTTTTGCTTCGCCGAACTGAGCCACTCCGCCAGGATGTTGGAATAGGCCAAAGAACTATCAGCCACCGGCGAAATGAAGAACATGGGTACATTGTTGAGGCCGGCATTTTCCAGATTCTGTGTGAGGCACTCGAAGAGGTCATAGACAACGCCGGAAGGATAACAGGGAATCAAAGCGGATCCATTGTTCCGGATTGTCAATGCCACATTCATGCAGAGCTCGCCCAGCTTGGTGTCCGGATTGACAGTGGGAGCCTGCGTCAGTCCGGTCATGATGAGCACATCGGCATGCTTAGCGCCGACTGGTTAATGGGACGCGGATGCGTGGTCAGCGTGGAGGAGCCGCTTACGTAGCAAATCTTCTCGTGCGCCGTGCTCAGCACCCAGTTGCTGGAGCCGAGGCAGTAGCCAGAACTCACGGGAGTGGCGATGAAGGCGCCCAGAATGTCCAGCTTCTCGTCGTAGCCCATGATGGTCACCTTGGACAGACTGCCCTGGACATCCTTGAGGCTGAAGATGGTACGCCACTTCTTGGCCCGGAAGGCTTCGCTCAGGGGACTGGGCAGCAAATGGAGCTTCTCTTTCCACAGTCGCGCCGTGCAAGCCTTGGGCGACACCTCAATGTAGTCCACCAGCTCCTCCAGGAAAAACCGGCCGATCTGCAGCGTTGGCTCCGTGGCATAGACTTTGCCCTTGAAGCCCGTGTTCTCCGTGATGTACGGCAGTGCCAGCATATTAAGATAATTCGAGATAAGTATCACATCCACCTCACTGAAGTCCAACATTTTGTCCATGGGCAGATTGAACTCCGGCGTGGAGTCCACGAACACCCGGCCACAGCAGTCCTTCAGCTCGCCATCCATCTGAGGATCGTGATCCCGGCTTGGCACGAAGTTGGGCAGGTTGGACCACTTCAAGGACTGGACGAAGGGCAGCGGCAGGAAGTTCAGCACCGTCTGCTCCGTGAGACCGCAGTCCAGCATTATCCGCAGGCCCTTGAAGGTAATGATGTAACATGGCTTGGCCAAGTCCCCGCTCAGGCAGTACTGCAAAGTGGACAGTCATTTCCGCTTCTGTTTATTGGCCAGATGACTTACCAAACGCATATTTAACTGCTTAACTGCCAGTCGCAATGATTAAACGCTGCAAGTTTGTTTATATTTTGCATGAGGGATGGAGAGCGATTTATTTCCGCCTGGTTAATCTTTGAACCGGAGCCAGTTGTTCCTACTGATATAGTAAAAGTGATGACTAAACTTTAGAAGATAGTTAATTAAAAAGTTAAATAACTTTAGTCTAAATTCTTACATAATTTTTAAGGGTAATTGAAATTTATAAATTGTATTTGACCTACAATAAATAGTTCACCTAACTGGTTCCAATTTTCTTGATTTTCCATCCCTGGTCTCTAAATCTTTTGTTTATTTGGCTTTTCGCCCGATTCAAAAATGTCCCAGCAAATTCGAGTTTTACAATGCATCCAATGCAAAATGTATCAGGTAAGTAAACAAACAACTCAATTAAAGCCCAGTACTTAATAAATACTTGCCAATTAAGGTGGACATTGTGAAAAAGGCTAGCAAATGGGAATGTAAAATTTGCCGCCAAAAGCAGGAAATGCTCAGGGAGTTCTTTCGGGGATCAGGACCAGAATGCCGGGCCAAAGTTCAGCAACTAAACTTGGATCGTGGAATGCAGGAGGAACAACTGGAGGAGAATTTATTCCTAACAGCCCAACAGCAACTGGAGCAGAAGGAAAACAGCCCACAAAAACAGGAAATCACTTTGGCTAAGAAGACCACTAATAAATGGGCCAACTATGTGGATGAAAATACAGATAAATCTACAGCACAGCCTTCAAAAATCAAAGTTGAAAAGCATGAGGACATCTCTTTGGACTTTCATACATCCAAAAACAAAGTACCAAGATCTCAAAAACGTCCTGCGGAAAATATACCAGCAGTCAACAAGAAAAGTTGCTCAAAATGGAACGACTACATATAAAAATTGGACAACATTTAAAAACATTCTCTATTAAAAAGTTTAAGCTTAAGCTGTTAAAATATACTTATTTGCTTTGCTTTATTTTAAGGATGATCAATTTCTTAGCTACTCAAAAATAAAAACAAAAATTATTATAGTTGTTCATTATGTTTTATTAAAATCCGTTTCGTTCTTGTATGTATGTATATATTGTATTGGTGTAAATCATGGGAATCCAGATGTCCACATCTAAACTGAATACATTTGCCTTCCGTTGCACTAATGCTAGAAAAATACAAGTTGTATGATCCGCTAAATATGGTAGGTTAAAGTTTGTTTGTATAGGGGGTTCTCTAATTGCCAATCGGGCTGCATGTTGCACATGCATTACTCCTTTCGTATGCGCCACATTGGTTTGAATACTCGTGGAGAGACAAGATTGTTGGTTATAGTTAAATGACGCTTGAACGCCTGCTTATCTTGAGAGAAATTGTAATATTAGTAGCCATCTACGTGTATATAAACTATTGCCGCCATCTAGGCGCCCTCCTTCTTGGCCACCTTCTCGTCGGAGCCGGTCTCGTCGATGTCATTGGATTCGGTCTCCCCGCCGGGGGTGCCGCCTGCCTTGCCCGATGACCTGCGCCGCTTGCGGTTGACGCGCCACGGACGCATGGGAAACTTCATGGCCGGCAGCGACTCCATGCCGAGTACCTTATAGATCTGGCGGAAGGCAATGTAGCGCAGGAAGAGCTGTGCCGACACAGTGAGATCCTCGCGTTCCTGTTTGGTCAACTCGAGCAGAGCGTCGGTCGGGTCCTTCTCGCAGGGATCCAGCAAGCCGGGTCCGTTGATCAAGAAGCCCGACGACAGGGCCTCCATAATCCGGCGCATGCAGTCGCCGGGTGAGATGGGGAAGCCAGCCGACGAGATCACCTTCTCCACGAGCAGTTCCAAGGACCACTGGGGCAGCGCCTGCCAGGAGGCCACGCGCTGGCACAGATCCCTGAGGATGCGAATGACCATGACGCACGATTGCAGGCCAGTGGCCCGAGCCTGGAACCACTTGGCGTGGCGCAAGTCAGCCAAGGCCTGTAAGGAAATTTTTTTTTATAGTTATAAAGCCCCCAAACTTATTGCTTTAGGGATTTTCCTCCAGATACTTACACGCAGGCAGGGCTCACGAGCCAAGAATTCGGCATCGCCTTCACCATCACCCTCTTCGGTGGTGGAAACCTCTCCAGGATTGGTGTCGCGCAGCAAAGGCGAAGTGAGGGTAATCTTAACCGAGACAGCCTCGTCCAGCACAATCAATGCAGCATCCTCGGCGTTGACCTCAACGCGATAGTTGACCTGAATGTCGCCTGAAATCGAGAGAGCAAAGGTACAAAACATCACAATTGCGTCTGTGAAGAGGGCTCAAAAAAATCGAAATACTAGATTCGACTTGGAAAAAGAGACAAACATTGTGGGTGAAATAAAATTCCAGTGTGGGCCCGCAAAATGCACGTAATACATTGTAAAATAGTGATTAGCAACAATTGATCTCAAATGGGACTTGATGCACGGTATGAAAAGCACGAATAATGTTTGTTTCTTCCCACGATCCTCGTATTCGCTCGGCTCCCAGCAAACAGGAGATTCATTCGACTTGCGTGCTGGGATCGGTATGGGTATCGGTATCGGAATCGGTATCTCCGTTTCGGGTCTCGTAAACGGAATTGCAAGCTAGAGACTCGGACTTGGTCTCGGTCTCGGACTCGGCGTCATCCACCCGTTGCAATTCCACTTAGAGCGCGCACTTCTGTATTTTACTGAATTTCGACTCGAGTTGTTTGTTTTGGTTGGTTAGTTTGCTTTAAAATATTGAACGAAATTTATGGCTGCGGGAATCTTTGACCAGACGTCTCTCGTTCAGTATTCTCCATTCACCGTGCGCAACGCAAATTTCGGTCGCAATTTTTATTTGCATTTATATAGATATGATAGGTTTTCTATTTGACAATCAAGCTTGATACACACAATTCGGCCGCTTGGACATATAATATATGTATACGAGATTATAGAGTATAAATATATTTGCTTGGTTTCGAGTGAGAGATGAGGCGCCACATCGGCGCTGCAATTTTGGCTCAAGCACTTGCATTTCGCATTGGCAATCGCGTCTCGTGTGTGGATCAATCATAGCATTGCTTCTTGGCGTGTTGTTGTGTTGTTCAACTTCTTGGCCAGGCCATCAAAGGACTTTATTTACACAAAGTTTTAAGAACGGGAACCGGAATCAGAAACGAAACAGAACGAAGCCGGAATCGAACGCGCAAACTTTGTATAAATATATTCCTTTGGTTCGAATTTCAGTTGGTTAAGAGTTTGGTTTGACTGTTCATCATGGACACCACACCACATTAGGCTGCAGGAGGCTGGCTGACTTGTGGCACCGAGTCCGCGCTTGTTACCGTGACGATCCGCCGCTGGTGGTTGGTCGTGGTGGTGGTGGTGGTCGTTGGTTGCGCTTGTGGAGCGGAGTGGAGCAGAGCGGAGAGCAGCAACAGCCGAGCGGGAGGAGGAGCAACCTGGGAGGGCTGAGCTACAGCTACAGACGGCTAACTGAACGACACACACTTTAGACTCTAGACTCACAGAGCTTCTAGGCTAAGGCTCGAGGCTCGAAACTTATCCTGCAGAGAGAGAAGCTGAAAACGGCAAATACGTTTTTATTCGCAATTAGTTGCTAAGTTGGCGGGGGCGTTGGGCGCGGTTTGGCTGGCGTGGCAATCTATATCCACCGCAACAACAGGGCTCAACTCAAGTTGTCCTAGTTTATATGTACAATAATTTGATTTAATTAAATTTGATTTATTTTGCTGACTTTTTCCACACAAATTGCCCGTCGATCGTGAACGTAATGAATAGCGAATGTGAACGGATCGTGAGTTGCGTTCAACTTGCATCTTTAGCGCTCCGAAAATCATTTTCATTTTTTTTTTTTTTCTGTTTGTATTATTTGACTAGTTAAGGCCGCTTCCATTTGGCCAAATTCACCTGCGCTGGTCAGAGTGAAATTGGCCAAGCTATGAACGTATTTATTTATTCTTTTTTTTTTTGTTTTGATTCAGTGATGCTTATTAGCCGCATTTATCACTCAAGCCATTTCTCTGGAAAAAGTTTTCATCTGTTCCTCTCAATAGGACAACCGAAATGTCATTTAAGAATAGTGCTATGCAAAAACTACCACTACGATGGCAGCTGCCTCATCACACTTACCTGCCACCTCCTTGAGTTTGTCGGGCAGCACGTTGGCCACACGCTGCAAGAGACCAGCCGTCGGCTTCTCAGCGCAGAGGACGACCAGCTCGACGGCGTTGTCGCCGTGAAGCAGTAGCCCCTTGGCCAGGTAGCCCACGCGCATCACTCCCTTCAGGATGCGCACCACATTGCCACCATTGTCGGCGTCCTTGTGGAACGAGAAGATCTGGTTGTCGCGCCCATCCTTCTCCGATGGCTTGTCGGCCTTGTCCTTCTTATTGGCCGCTGCCGCATCGCTGGGCTGCTCGGCCAAGGCATCAGAGACCAGTTTAAGGGCACGCTCGGTGTGCGAGACGATGCGCTGGATTGTCTGCAGCTCCTCCTCCTTGGGATAGATCTCGGCATGACGCGCAATGGCGTGGCGGTCGTCGCTGCTCTCCGGTCGGCGTACATTGCCGCCGGGCATCATTCCAAAGTGTGGCGGCGGTCCATTGCCCATGCGACCAAAGCGCTGAGCACCTGTAATGAAAATTTTGAATATATTTGTACTCGGAATACTGCCAAATTTAACTCCCAGTACCACTTAATAACCAGAAGTTTTTCCCTCAATAGTGATTGTTACAATACACATCAAAGGAGTTTCTTTACGCGCTTATAACATAAATTGACATTTGTTCCACCTTGCTACAAAACATCAACAACAATTTATAAATTAATAAAACGAAAATATGAATTAACAATATGAAATACGAATAATAAATCTGGCAAAAGCTACTAACTATGACCAAGTCCTGCAATATTATTACACAATTCAATGGTGGTGAGAAAGCGTTAATTACAGATTTATGATTTCACTTGGCAATGATGCTATTTTTGACACAAAGGGGTGGTTTTAAACTGGGGCATTGACGAACCCCAAGGAGAATTGTGTGTGAACTCACCTCCGAAACTGCGCGACATCCAGTTGTTGTAGTCATATTCCTCGTTGTATTGCCGGTTTCGCTGCTCCTCCCAGTAGTTGCCCTCGTGGTCGTCACCACCACGATGCGAAGACATCATGGCCCGGTTGGCACGGGCCTCGGCCAGACGCCGCTGACGAGGAGTTGGCTTGAAGTCCACCACCAGATCGGGCTGCACCTTCCGCTTGTACTGCAAGCGATGACGGCGGCCCTTCATGTGCATCTCTTTGGCATTGGGGTCGTTGAACTTGCAGTCGCACAGCTTGCAGTTGAAGCTCAGTATCTTGCCCTCCTCGTCCTTGACCTCTTCGATATACTCGCCGCCCACCGGCTTAATGTTGTCTGTGTTCTCTCCCAGCGAATCTTCTAGGTTATCATCGAGATCTCCGGCTGCATCGCTATCGTTGGAGCCGCCCTCAGTCTTGACGGCGCTAGCAGCTCCTGCTGATCCGCCAGCCCCAGCAGCGGCGGGCACAAAGTTGATCTTGCCCATCTTCTTGGGCTCCTCCGAGGGAATTGGCTTGCCCAACTTCTGATGCAGTTTCACCACCTTCTGATGCTTGGCGCCGCGGACATGGGCGGCGTAAGCATCCGTTCCTGTGCAGGTCACATCGCACAGCTCGCAGTGGTAGTTGTTGCCCCGGTTCTGGGTGGTACTGGTGGCACTCGCGGACATCTTTAGCGAGGCCTCGCGTTTCTTGTGCTTCTGCCCCTCTAGATGCTCCCGATAGGTCTGCGGTCCGGCGCACGATATCTTGCACACTTCGCAGTAGTGCAACTGCTGGGGGCGTGGTGGCGCCTTCGGACGCATACCCCTCAGAGCAGGAGCCCCCGGAATAGTGGGCCCCATCTTCCGCTGATACCAGTTATTGGGTCCGCCATTTGGCTTCTGATTGGGATTGCCCTGATGCTGCTGGGCCACGTACATGCTGGCTGCATTGTAGAGGGCCGTATCATAGCCGCTGTAGTTGCTTGCCGGACGGAGGAGCCGAGCTGGGCGGCTTTGGTCCACCATTGGACTTGTCCATCTTGCCCTTAACCTGGTTCTTGACGGGCGGGGCCGAGTAGTGCGTCTTGCTGCACCGAAGCTGTCGAACCGGAGGCGTTGTAGCTGGCCGACGATTGCTGATAGAATGTCTTGGTGGCATCGTACGATTGCATGGCACTCCGGTAGTCGCCGTAGCCACCACCTGCCCCAGCTGCTCCGCCATAGCCCCCCTGTCCGGCGGCCACAGCGGCGTTCTGATAGGCGGCAGCGTTCGCGTAGGTGGCATTGGTTACTGCCGGGTACGAGACCTGACCCGTATTGTACTGGGTGCCGCCGTAGTTGAACCCAGCGTAGTTGTTATTGGCCATTGTCGTCGGTGTGCTGCAATTACGGAAATCGAATTTGTTGTCAATCTGTTTTTTGTGGTTCACCATTTGCATTTTTGCGGAGCCCCCACGTTTTAATGTGTGTGCGCTACTTACGTTAGCTCCTAGTCCTAACTTAACTTTCCTATCCGACGACTGTCAATATTTATGCAGGGCTTATTCGGGAATTTATATGTGCTTTTCTCGTAATAGCCTGTTTATAGCTGTAAAGGCAAAGTGGTCTTAGTCACGTCATGTCGGAAAAGGACCACCCCCTCCATTTTTTCATTGGCTTTCCTCTATCGATTTTTACCCTGCAAATTTAGACGCACTTTTCGCGTGCTTAGCCGACATGCAAGCAAACACACGTGGGGAACCCTTTTCGAACAGTACTTTTAGCCCAAGCTGCACATTTTTGTAGCACAGTTATTGCAATTTTAATTACCTCAATTCGGTGATATGAAAATTTCGTTCTCTTCTATATGCGCCGGTAGAGATGAGCTGAGTGTTGCCGCAATGATGGTACTATCGACACAAATATCGATAGTTAAAAGTTACCGTATACAACTTGCTCTGAACAATTCAATTGAAACATATTTTTAAGCAAACAAATTACATTTAAAAAATAAAGATGGATTGCTAGTTTTGATTCAATCTTTGGACTTGGCGACTTTAAAAACAATTTACAGTTCTCACAAAAAATGCTTAATTTAGTCTTTTAAATAATATTACCAACAAATCTTATCAACTTTATTTATTTCTAATATAAAACATCTGAGTCGCTGAAAATCAGCAGATGTATACTGAAATTCGGAAAACTGTTCCATACAAAATTCAACTTGCTGAAATTTCAGCAATTCAGAGAGCAGCTAATGGCTGCTGAATACCTCTAATATATAAAATTTTGCAAAATCTAAATCAAAATACCAAAAGGTATCGATAGGTATTTTATTACATTTATCAAACCAAGTATTTTAACCTTACGTGTTATCAGATACGCGAACCTTTTCGTGCTGCCAGACAACTGAAAAGTTTTAACCCCTTGATTTTATGAAATATATTTAATATTTAGCTTTAAATATGTTGATTGTAACAATATATATGTATATATATATAGTAAGCTCATTGACGCTATGTAGACTATGAGAAAAATAACAAGATTTAAAACAATGAATATAAAAAAAAGTCTCTTAAAATATACTCCTTGATTTGTTGAAGTGACTGAAAAGTAACAAGAAAAGTTAAAAGTTGTGGATTTGTAGTAACAACGTTTTCAGTACCACCAATACCAGCCCTTCCGTTTTTTTAAAATTATTTTTCTTTGTTTACGTTGGAGATGTGTAGTAAGACGTCTCTTGCTATCGGTACTTGCATGGTTTCCGTGAAAAAAATCGATGGTTGCAGGGAAAACATCGATGACATCGACGTTGGCATCGATGTTTCTCCACCTCTAACCTCGGCGCTCGTCAACAATATTTACTCGGTTTTCGGCAAAATCCAGAGAAACGCAACGGGAAATCGTTAAAAATGCGCTTTAGTGCACCGAGTTTAAACGCAAAATGAATTGAAGTGAGTGCACTGGCCGCAGCGCCCAAAAATTGCTACAAAATTGTTGCAGGCTGTACAAAACTGATACACACACACGCACGCACACAGACGTGGTATATGCCACCACCCGCTGGCCAAAAAATGGAAATTACTAATACTACAACTGGCACGATGCTCCATATTGCCACTGGAGACATGTAAAAGTTGCAACTGGGGTTTTTTGTATTATTTTTTAATTTCAAGTAACCCACACAAGCAAAAAAATGAAGATTTTTCAGAGTTTAATTTATAAAATATTAAGTGTTTAACAACTGCTATTAAATAAATATATTATTCAAAGTGTCTAAGCGAAGATTGCGAACCCCCTCCCGCATAAACATTGAACCTTGCCAGATCGCCGGTTACGTGTTTTTCGTCCGCCATCTGGCAACGCCTGCCTCCCTCGATTTTCGCTTTGCACGCGCATTCGTGAAAATGGCGGCGTTCTGGCACCGTCGCTGCCAAATTTTTTGTACATCAAAATAATCAAAATAAAGCATTCTTCCAGTGCTCTACATCAACAATCATTTCGTGCGAGCGCGCGCGTGTGTGTGTGTGCGCAGGAAAAACCGCCGATCGAAAAAGTGTAAAAAGAAAAGCCTTTGAAGGCAAACAAAAGGCAGCGAATTAGCGAGATAACACACACCACACGCGACGACGGCAACGGATGCGCCAGGAGAAAGGCGAGAGTGAGAGTGCGAGTGAGCCAGCGCAGCACTAAGTCAGCGGAGCACCCGCTTTTTTGGCCAAGGTGAATGCGCGAGCTTACCTGTGTGTTCCGCCGCGTCCAGGTGTTCAACTGCATCTGGTTTATAGTCACCAGGTAGCCGGGAGACAGGTAGCTGCTGCAGTCCAGTCCCCCCGCCTACCTGTTCCACCGCCCGTTCTCCGATCCTCGTATAAATACTAAAAGCGACTACCCCTTGCCTTGCAGTTCGCCTCTGGAGTGCACAGCATGCAACAGACCGAGTTCCGTGTGATTCGCCAGCACAGGATGTGTGACACTAGTTGATCGGAACGGGATCACACACAGAAGTCAAGGACACACACACACACTCGCCAAACATAAACACCACACAGCACGATGAACACCAGCCAGACAGCTGCCGGCAACCGCATAACCTTCACCAGCCAGCCGCTGCCCAATGGCACCATCAACATAGCCGGCAATCCTGGAGCCGTAATATCCACGGCCCAGCTGCCCAACACCACCACCATCAAGACCATCCAGGCGGGGATCGGTGGTCAGCATCAGGGTCTGCAGCAGGTCCACCATGTCCAGCAGCAGCAGGCGCAACAGCAGCAGCAGACGCAATCCGTAGGTGCCACCCAAACACAAACCCTAGTTATTAAATCCAACCACCATGCTGTCACCCTGCCGGCGGGTCTAGTCTCAAGTGCACCAGCAGGAATCGTAACCATGACCAAGACCATCAATCAGGTATCCACATTAAAGCTAAACCCACTTAGGGCGCTAGGCGATCGCAAGTCGGCCAAGTCGTATCACTCGTCCAATTCTGATCCTAATCCGAAACTTCCTCAACTCCTCGTTCGAATCGGATAGTAGTGGCCGCACACACTTTGGTTGTAACTTTTACTACGCTTACGTCTTGGCTATCTCTGCTGTCTGAAAATCCCATACCCTGGCCAAATGGCGTAAAAACCAATCATTATTTCCACACCCTCACAAATGTCCCTTAATCCAGGCAAATTCCTTATACATGCCCAGATTTCTAAAATCCTTACTCTCTCTTTATCTATATGACACTAGCTAAAATCAGTTCAAAATTTAACAATTAAATTTATTTAAGTTTCTAATTCTATCTTAAAATTTACAATTTGAAAAGCCCCATAAGCCTTAACTTTTTCCCGCCCAATTTATTACCTCTTAATTCTTTATGTTCAAATTGTTGTCTATCATTAGCATTTAAAACTCCCCCGATGCCAAAAAAAATTCCAAAAGACCAATCCCCTCATCAAACCATTTTTCCCAACAAACGCAAGCACAAGCCCATATCTTAGCCTATTTTACACAACCAGATACAAACCCTTATGTTTGTAGAACTTTGCTTTCAATGCCTGCTTTACATAGAACAAATAGTAGATCACACGCCTACAAATTTGGTCAGCACAAAATGAATCGGTAAAACAACTTAAGCCCACTTTATTTGGGGTCCTCCGTGATAAACGCCAACTGCTGCATGCTGTAGGCCAACTTAAAATCCCGCAACCCCTCTCAATGCTTCCTCTGCCTGAAATAGACTTTGAAATGTGTGATGAGATAAGCCAGCGATCGATTGATTAACTAATGATAATGTTGTGTCTTTCCCAGGCTGGTCAACCGCTGCTGAACTCAATGTTGCCGGCGGGCGTGGTGGTGGGCATGCGCCACCAGACGCCGTCGCAGCAGCAGCAGAAGAATGTGCCCACCAACCCGCTCAGTCGTGTGGTGATCAACTCCCACATGGGGGGCGTGAGACCGCAGAGTCCATCGGTGAGTATGAAGGATATAGTGAAGCTATTGCTATGGTTGTTGTGGTGGGTTCTTCTCTACTAACTCACAGAGCTCCCTAACCCAACCGCACTCCTCACACACGCGCATGTGCACAGCCCACCATTCACACACACCATATACACCATACACACCATGGTCCAGCAGATGAAAACCGAGTCTCTCTGTCTTCTCTCTCTACTTTTAGATAACTTTAAGCACACTTAATACGGGTCAGACCCCGGCATTGCTGGTCAAGACGGATAACGGATTCCAGCTGTTGCGCGTGGGCACGACGACGGGTCCGCCGACGGTGACACAGACTATAACCAACACCAGCAATAACAGCAACACAACAAGCACCACAAACCATCCTACAACCACACAGATCCGTTTGCAAACTGTGCCGGCTGCAGCTGTAAGTAGATACCAACAACAACAACATCAGCAGCAACAGCAACAACAACAGCAGCAATCGCAACAGCAGCAATCGCAACAAACAACCAGCACTACCGCCAGCACTAGCATTGCACTGCGCAAAACGATTGTCCGTACTTCATCCACAGTCCCATCCAGCAATAATAATAATAATAGTATTATCAATGCCACCACCTCCACCAACACCACCACCACTACCAACAACAACAACAAACCCGCTACTAACCAGCAACAGCAGCAGCAACAGAAGCTCCAGCAGCAGCAACATCTCAAGGCCCAACAGCAACATAAACAGCAACAGGCATCCGCTGCGGCTGCCGCAGCAGCAGCAGCCGCCAATGTGGCAGCCACCATAAAGATCAAGCAAAACGTAAAGAGAAGCCAGCAGGATATAATCCTCAATATTTTTTTTTTTGCTCTTCTCTCTTCTGTTCTCCTTTGTCTGTTATGCATTTGGATTTGATCTTCTTATTTATATATATATATATAACTACGCCTACGCTTCAGTTACGTTTTGGTTCGTCACACGCGGACATTTAATTTTTATTTATCCAGAATACTTTTATATATTATTGCATATATAGTATATATATATGTAAATGTAATGCATGCTGCGTTGTGTAACTGTCTGTGTATTTTCGATACTCCTTATTTCGATCCGATTTAGTTATGCGCTGTCCACGAGTTGCTGTTCTGGGCCAATCAACATGTTATAGATCTGGCTATCGGGTTGCCCCGACCAATGATGTGTGCTGGGCTGTTGTTTCATTCCTTGAGATATCCTTCCCCAAATAAATGCTTCTTAAACCGAAATCCACTTGATGTTTAAAGCCGATGCTTACTAATTAACTAGTTCTTAGTAATTCATCATAGTTCAAACGAAATTGTATATGATTACTTAACAGATATTCAACAAACTATGAGTTTAATTTTTCTTAAGACTTTTTTTTACTAAAGTACTTATTACAGACATGAGTACATTTTTTTTTTAAAAAGTCTAGTATTCTATATAATTGTATTTAAACTTATATTGTGTAATAAACTCTTCATGATTGCTTAAATTGTACTTAAATTGCATTTAAAGGAAAGACATTTAAGAGTAACTTCTTATCCAGTTCATCTCATTATCCATGCCCCAGCCATAGCACTTTCCCCTGCACACATATTTGGAGACCAGGACCCTAGAACCTGCCCATCAATAAAAAAAAGAACCATCATCATGTTTATTCTTCTATACAATATTTTAAATAATTATTCTAACGCTTTTTAGTCTAATTTTGCACTTTTATATTTGCTTATACTTTGTCCGAACACTTTAGTAACTAATGCATTATTTTCCGCCGCAGTCTATGACCAACACGACCGCCACCAGCAACATTATTGTCAATTCTGTGGCCAGCAGTGGCTATGCGAACTCATCGCAACCGCCGCACCTGACGCAATTGAATTCGCAGGCGCCGCACCTACCGCAGATTACCCAAATCCAAACGATACCGGCCCAGCAGTCCCAGCAGCAAGTGAACAACGTGAGCTCCGCGAGTGGAGTTTCGACGGCGGTGAGCAGTACGACGGCAGCAACGACGACGCAGCAAGGCAATACCAAAGAAAAGTGTCGCAAGTTTCTAGCCAATTTAATCGAATTGTCGACACGGGAACCGAAGCCGGTGGAGAAGAATGTGCGCACCCTCATCCAGGAGCTGGTCAATGCGAATGTGGAGCCGGAGGAGTTTTGTGACCGCCTGGAGCGCTTGCTCAACGCCAGCCCACAGCCGTGTCTGATTGGATTCCTCAAGAAGAGTTTGCCGCTGCTCCGGCAAGCGCTCTTCACCAAGGAGCTGGTAATTGAAGGCATCAAACCGCCGCCGCAGCATGTGCTCGGTCTGGCCGGACTCTCTCAACAGCTGCCTGTAAGTCAAACAATATTTTGAACAAACTGTGCAATATTTTAAATTATCTTCTTCAATTTGTTATAGAAAATACAAGCGCAAATCCGTCCGATCGGTCCCAGCCAGACAACGACCATTGGACAGACGCAGGTGCGCATGATAACGCCGAATGCCTTGGGTACGCCGCGACCCACCATTGGCCACACGACGATATCCAAGCAGCCGCCCAATATTCGGCTGCCTACGGCACCGCGTCTCATTAACACGGGAGGAATTCGCACCCAGATATCCTCGTTACAGGTGCCTGGGCAGGCGGTAAGTCTTAATCTGACCCATTTTCAACAAATTGCTTAAGTAAACATACAGTAAAGCCATTAAAAATTTAATATAAAACATTCCAAACATGAATACACCCTATCAGTTATTCCACTTTGCTTACGGGAAGTCCCCACGACTTAAAAATAATAATAATACACAGTCATAACATTTTAATGTAATGTAACGGATTCGAAAAATTCGTTATCTTTTGAATTGAACAATGAACAATATTATTTAATGAGTTACATGGAAATTAATCTAGCTTTGTCCCACTTGCAGTCTCTTATCAGTTACCATATCTCCCAGATTTCCGCACTAGTTAGTTATGTCAGGAAACATGCTGTTTGTTATTGGGTATTGATTTAAATAAATATGTAACTTACTTTAACATCCTTTTCCCCACAGAATATTGTGCAAATTCGTGGACCGCATAATGCGCACCTGCAGCGCCCGGGATCGGTGCAGATCCGGGCCACCACCCGGCCACCAAACAGTGTGCCCACCGCGAACAAACTCACTGCCGTCAAGGTGGGCCAGACGCAGATCAAAGCGATTACGCCCAGCCTGCACCCGCCCTCACTGGCCGCCATCTCTGGCGGACCGCCGCCGACGCCCACGCTGTCCGTTTTGTCAACTCTGAACTCCGCCTCGACCACATCGCTGCCGATACCGTCGTTGCCCACGGTCCACCTTCCGCCTGAGGCACTGCGAGCTCGTGAGCAGATGCAAAACTCGCTGAACCACAACAACAATCACTTTGAAGCGAAGCTGGTGGAGATCAAGGCGCAGTCTCTGCATCCGCCGCACATGGAACGGATCAACGCGTCGCTCACACCGATTGGAGCCAAGACGATGCCGCGGCCACCGCCAGTGATCAACAAGACACTGGGCAAAAAGAAACGCGACGCAATGGAAATGGACTCCAAGTTGAACAGCTCGAGTGGAGCGGCAGCAGCGGCGGCCAACTCGTTTTTCCAGCAGAGCTCCATGTCCTCGTCGATGTACGGCGACGATGATATCAACGATGTGGCCGCCATGGGCGGCGTCAATCTGGCGGAGGAGTCGCAGCGGATCCTAGGCTGCACGGAAAACATCGGCACGCAGATTCGATCCTGCAAGGATGAGGTGTTTCTCAATCTTCCCGCCCTGCAAGCCCGGATACGGGCTATAACGTCGGAAGCCGGGTTGGATGAGCCGTCGCAAGATGTGGCCGTTCTGATATCGCACGCATGCCAGGAGCGACTGAAGAACATTGTTGAGAAGTTGGCTGTGATAGCGGAGCACCGCATTGATGTTATCAAGGTGGGTTTAATCCTATTTTGTTAAATGGAAACCTATGTTAATGCGGTAATTCAAACAGTTGGATCCACGCTATGAGCCCGCAAAGGATGTGCGCGGTCAGATCAAGTTCCTCGAGGAGCTGGACAAGGCCGAGCAGAAGCGACACGAGGAGCTGGAGCGGGAGATGCTGCTGCGGGCGGCCAAGTCACGGTCGCGAGTAGAGGATCCCGAGCAGGCCAAGATGAAGGCGAGGGTAGGAGCGCAATTGCCTTTCCCCCAAGCCATTTGCTTAAGTCTTTCTCTTATCGTCTAGGCCAAGGAGATGCAGCGCGCCGAGATGGAGGAGTTGCGCCAGCGAGATGCTAATCTGACGGCGTTACAGGCGATTGGTCCTCGGAAAAAGCTGAAGCTCGACGGCGAAGCGATCAGTGCGGGAGTGGTATGTACAGTGAAATCCTTTGTTAAGATAGTGGCTAGGATATAAATCTATTTTAATTCCGGAATGATTACTAATTAAGTTGTATTTTCCCAAACAATTAGGGTTCCAGTGGCGGCGGAGTGCTGAGCAGTTCGGGATCTGCGCCGACGACGTTACGGCCGCGCATCAAGCGCGTGAACCTGCGCGACATGCTATTCTACATGGAGCAGGAGCGCGAGTTCTGTCGCAGCTCCGTGCTATTCAAGACATACCTCAAGTGATCGCTGCTGATGCCCATCATTCGCACCGTCTTTTCCTCGCTGATCCTTCTACTCCGTGGACTGTCGTCGTCGTTGTGTTTCCAGCTTTACGATTTCATCCATTTGCAATATTATTTAGCCTCAAATTTAACTGCGTCGCGTCTCCCCCTGTTGTTGTTTCTTTTTAGTAAGGCGCCCCTATTTAATTTCTATATTTACATTTACATACTTAAACCCTAAATTCTAATCGTATTTGATTTTAAGCCTAATTTAAAGCTCGTTTATTTTTTCCAATAAATTGTCTGTAAAACTTAAACCAAACCAATCCAAAAACAAAACAAAACCAGAGTAACGTAAAGTAAACGAAGAGAATAAAATAATAGAGAGAGGAATATAAAAGTAAAGAGAACGCGCAGTCAGCGGGCGTTTGATTTGTAATTTGTAACATAATGTTTGCATCAACTGCATTGACGGCCTTATCTAAACGATATAAACATAAATATTAATATTTAATTACTTAGCTTAGTTTGTTAAACGAAAACGAAGCATAATTCCTAGATATTAAGTCAAAAGAAAATGAGCGCGCGCGCGAGAACAAGAGAAATCGAAACCGAATTGCAGATAAATGGTTTTTAAAACCTATAGATCGAAACAAGTTCAGCAACAGCTAAAACAAAATAAAACACATCAAAAAAGAAGCGAAAAATATCCATTAAAAGCATACATTGAATTAGTTATAGTTGTTTAAACAAAACAATGTAATTTTTAATTACCTTTAATGTATAAACGGAAAACCAATCGTTAGGCAAGACCACAACAAACCCAACAAATTGTAAATACATGCTAGGCTACGATTTTTCTAATAGATAACTAGGTAAAAGCAAACGTAATTAACGAATTCTCGATGGCTAGGAAATTGTGGGCCGCGAGCGCAAACATCTTAACACACACATTAAGAAACACGGTTCCCCGAATTCCCAAACGCCCCCAATCCAACCCGGCCTACACACAAAATAGACAAATTTTATACAATTAGCCAGATAAATCTTGTAAAATACAATCCAAAAAAAAAAAAATTATAACATACAAATTGACAACAATTGATGTAATTCAGTAAAACTAAGCAAAAAGGAACAATTCTAAACAAATTCTTTGTGTGTACATTAAAATAATATGATAAACAAAAAGCAGGCAAACGCAACCGTAAACACAGCGCATAGTTTGGTAGGCATATAACTGAATATAAATATATTACTATTATGTTTTAACATTTAAGCAAAAAAAAAAAATAAAAGAAAAAATTCAGAAAACTTCAACTGAGCACGGGAAATTATTAGTGGGAAAAATGTAGAGTTTATTTAAGTGCGCAGTGTTTTCTTATACTTATTATTATTTTATGACAGATGGAGTTTGTAACGGTATCTCAGTTAATTAGCTAGTTAAATCATTAAATTTTATGTAGATGAATTAATTAATTTTATTGATATTTTTATATTCATTTATTATGTTAATTAATCTTACTGAAATTTTGTGTAGCCCCCCCCATAGAATGAAAATCTAACACAAAATAAACAGAACCAAATTTACATTTGGATTCAACCAGAAATACCTAACGAATTGGCCATTACTTTTTTAATATTTCATTTGAGTACTTTTGTTATTTTTAATTCAATATTTTGATTGTTTTGTAATTTGAAGTCGGTCGTCGGTAATATAGATTTTAAAATATTAGTCAATTTTAATTTTGGCGCCGAAATTCTAAAAGGGCTTGACAATCCCATGCAATCAGTTTAGTATGACCAGATTTAAGTTAGTATTTTTTGTAATAATAAAACACGTTCACACTAGTTGAAAAAGATAGGACTAATTGCAAAAAAAAGGAAAACAAATCAAAATATTCATATTCATAGAGTAATTCAACGTTATTAAAACACCGTGGATGAATATTTTTATATATATCTCGAGAAAATTGGTGCTCTTCAGAGTGACAGCTATTGCAATCCCTGAAAATAAGAACATGTTTTTTGCCCTACAAAATGACTGAGTTTCTGGATGAAAATAATGCCTGCGGCCAGAATCTGCTGAATATAGTTTCCGTTGGAAATTCTATAATAGCAGAGATTTTGCGCCTCAAGGACTACGTACCCAGTATTTATAGGTAATATAAATTGAATACTTTCAAACAATGATTAATGTGTGGCATTCGCCCTTGCAGATTGGAGACCAAGGCAGATAAGGCGAAATATGGCGAGGTTATTCTGGATTTCAGCTACTTCAAAGTGGCCGAGGATCACGAGAAGAAGATCGAACAGAGTCCGGTAATGGGAATTGGTTATACTTAATTAGGCAAGGATTAAAAACCCCTTGATCTCCTCCAGGAACTGACCGAACTAGATGACGAGGTGCGAGCCCAGCTTCCGCTGATCACCCGGTTTTACCTGGCCTTCCAGAGCATACACCACTATGCATCCGATCTGCATCAATACATCGAGGAGCTGAACAGTGGCTACTATATCCAGCAGACACTGGAGACGGTTCTCCAGGAGGAGGAGGGCCGGCAACTGCTCTGCGAATCCCTTTACCTATTTGGTGTAATCCTCCTCCTCCTCGATTTCCATTTACCGGGAGATGTGAGGGAACGCCTGTTGATTGCCTACTATCGCTATAGTGGAGGAGATGCCACGCCCAGCGGAGATGAGAGCAACATCCATGATGTCTGCCTGTTCCTTCGATCCACGGGCTATACACATCCCTCGGAGGCAACAAAAGCTCTCAGTTTGGGCGGCAAACAGGCAGCGGCTGCAGCTGCCAGCCTGGTAGTTCCTAGATATCCGGAGGCCTACTTCTCGCGCTTCCGTTTCGATGAGAACTTTGTGGATCTGGTGGTGGCCCGTCTCCGGTGCGATGATATATACAACCAGCTGACCCTTTACCCACATCCTGCTCACCGATCCACGGCATTGTCCACTCAAGCTGCCATGTTGTATGTGTGTTTGTACTTCTGTCCAAAAGTTCTCCACTCCCAAGGCTCCCAGATGCGTGAGATTGTGGACAAGTTCTTCTGCGACAACTGGACTATATCCCTGTACATGGGCATCACTGTGAATCTGGTGGATGCCTGGCAGGATTTCAAAGCTGCTCGATCTGCTATTGAAAATGTGATAAATCCGGCTGCGATAAAACCTCTCTGTCAGCAACAAAAGGAGCAGTTGGGCAAGATTCTGCAAAAGACCCAGGAGATCGTTCGCGAGGGCGTACTGAGCGATGACTTTGTCTTGGAGCATGCCAACAAGATCATACTGATGATGCGGCAGTCGAATGTCCTGCTCCGCTGGTTTTGCCTTCACACCTCAAAGGAGGTCTTCGTCTTCACTCACACAGCCACTCAACCGGCACAAGTTCATCAAAAGGTGCTCCTGGAACTTCAGTTCGATCGGAATACGTTATACCAACTGCTGCTCAACTGCAGCCAAATGGAACTGAGTGTAAGAGAGTTTCTGGCGGAGATTCAGCAGACTAGAGAAGAGCGTTGGACGAAAAGCAGGGAGGAGGCCATGCAGAGACTGAAGGAGTTGAGTGAAGCATTTGCCGGCTCCAGACCTTTGACCAAGATCGAGCAGAATCCCCAGTTGCAGCAGTGGTTTGGCGAAGTGGCAGGACGTCTCCAGAAACTGGAGTTGAGCAGGCCCCAAAAGTCGGGAAGGCTGATCATTCAGGTGATGCAGGCCCTGGACGAGGTGCAGGAGTATCACAATTTGCATTCCAACATGCTGGTAAAGCAACAGTTGCAGGAGACACGGGACATGCTCAATCGGATGGCACAGGTAAGATCAATTGACACAATTTCAGTGATATAAAAACTACTTAAACTATTCCCAGTTAATCAACCTGAAAGAAGATATCGAGATCCACATCCAGATGATCACCGATTTCAGCTACGCCTGGCACCTTCTGCAGCGCGATTTCACGCCCCTCATGCAGGAACATATCAAGCGTCAGCCGCAGGCGGTAATCGGTATCCGGGCGGTGTTCCTAAAGCTGGCCAGCACCCTGGAGGTACCGCTGATGCGGATCAATCAGGCCAGGAGCGAGGATCTGGCCTCCGTTTCAAACTACTACAGCACAGAGCTGGCCAACTTCCTGCGACGCGTATTGCAAATCGTTCCAGAGACCATGTTTAGCATTCTGGCCAGGATCATCCATCTTCTGACAAACGTGATCAAGGAGTTTCCCACTCGAGTGGAAAAGGAGCGTCTCAAGGATTACGCCCAGTTTGAGGAGCGCGCTAAGGTGGCACAGCTAACCAATTCCATTGCCGTTTTCACCAAAGGAATACTCATGATGAAAACGACTCTAGTGGGAGTAATCGAACTAGATCCCAAGCAACTATTGGAGGATGGGATACGCAAGGAGCTGGTGAATCACCTGGCAAATGCCTACAATCTGGGCCTGATTTTTACACCCGAGAAAGGCAAAACTCCTGTGCAGCTTCTCCAGCAGAAACTGCAAGCATTGGCCAAAACCATCGAAGGATATCGCAGATCCTTCGAATATATTGAAGACTATTTGAGGGTTCAGGGACTTCGTATTTTGCTAGAGGAATCGCAGCGCATCATCAACTACAACGTAGAGAAGGAGTGCAACAGCTTTCTGCGAAAAAAAGTTCAGGAATTTCAATCGGAGCACCAAAGTCAGATCATTCCCATTCCCAACTTCCCACCGCTTGTGGGAGATCCTTCCAACAACTTTATCGGCCGCCTAGCCCACGAGATACTGCGCTGCACGGATGCCAAAGCGACCATTTTTCTGGACCACAAGAGCACCTGGTACGAGAAGAAAGCTCCACACCAGGAAGTCTTGGCCGGTTCCGGATTCTTTGGAATATTACGAGAAGCTTTGGCTCCGGCAGGAATGGTGGGTCTGGAGCGCCTCTATGCGCATATGCTGGCGGATGAGTTGAAGCGCAACTTGGAAAGGCTTCAACGAAACCTCATTTCGGATCGCATGTGGGTGGACGCATTAGCCAGTCTAACTCGCGAACTGGAGGCGCGGGATTTTCCATCACCAGAAGTGGCCAAGCAGCCGTTGAAGTATTATCAAGCCTACACCCAACGATGGCTTAAGGTGTGGCCCACCCTCCTGGATTGGGTGTTGTCCATCGGCCAGAAGCAGTTACTGCGCCGGGAGATCGCCGGAGAGCTAAGCTTTAGCAGCAAATGTGATGCCAAACTGCTGGAAAACACGGCTGAAACTCTAAACAAGTAAGTAAAATGGTAGTAATTTAATTTAAAGTTAACCTTTTATATTGTTCACTGCAGGGCTCTTTTATTGGAACTCTCATTGAGCAAGGATCTCTGCGATGAGCAGGGCGTAGCTATGCTTACCGAACTGCAGGAAACCCTCCTCTATACGGGCAACTTTGAGCCCCTGGAGCAGGTCTTCCTCGTTACCAAGAACACTCACAACATGTCGCTGTTTATGTTTCTCTTCACCATTGCCCATTTGGGTCGCCTGCAACATTCCACGAATACCGATTGTCTGTTGCCAAAAACAGCCAAAGATAACATCGATAATGTGCCTTTCATTGTGGGTCTACTAACGATTCTGCAACAGTACCACAAAAACGTCAAGATGTTGTACATATCCTACATGAGTCAGTATGTGGTGACGGTATCGGAGGGTCAGTTATTGTGAGTGTGATATTTACGTGATCTCATGAACTCCTACAGAAAGTATATTTAATCTCTTTCAGGGACAAGGAAGTGCTGGGTCCCGAAGTGGTCACCACCCTCCACTTCCTGCTAGCTTTTATACGCATTGCTCGTCTGCCGCTGAGAGTACTGGAGCAGCGCATTCCCAACATGATACTCAGCGATTACGAGTACCTATCCACACCACTCAAATGAAGACTAACCATCAGTTTGGGCTACACAAACTTTAATAAATCCGAAAACTTAACAAGGAAATGCCTCGCTGAGGTACAAGTGGAGATTATAGTTGGATGGGTTGGTAATCTCAGGTGATCCTTTCCAGGCAGGAACTCTTTACGTGATGACGGTGGGAGCATTGCGTCCGGTGAACTTGGGCAGCTGAGAGATCTCCAGGGCGATGTCGATCAAAGGTTTCAGCATCACGCTGGCCTGACCCAATACGTTCTCCCTCTCATAGGAATCAATGTACAAGCTGGAAGATGATTATTCATAGATTATTTCAAGCCATAACTTGGTTCAATCCCATGATAACTCACCGCACGGTGGCTCCAGAGCTGCCAGTTCCACTGAGACGCACGACAATGCGACTTCCATCCTCGAAGACGATGCGCAGGCCTTGTTTCGTGGCCACCGACTTGTCGACCGGATCCGTGTAGCTGAAGTTGTCCGCCTCTTTGACCTTGTAGGTTTTTCCGCCGCTGGAGAAGCTCTTGCCGACAAATGCCGGGGCAGTGATAGTCGTCTCCATGGTGGAAACCATCTCGTTGCAAGGATCCGAGGCGCACTCCTCGTAATCGTAGCGGGTGAAGTAGTTGCGTCCATACACAGACCAGTGCTGCTTCAGGATGTCTTCGATGCCCTTGCCCGTGTGCTGCATCACGGAGATCCAGGACAGAACCGCCCAGATGCCATCCTTCTCACGGATGTGATTGGATCCGGTGCCGAAGCTCTCCTCGCCACACAGGCACAGTCTTCCGGCGTCCATGAGGTTGCCGAAGTACTTCCATCCAGTGGGCACCTCGAACACCTCCTTGCCCAACTTCCTGCCCACCAAATCTACAGCCGAAGCGGTTGGCATACTGCGGGCGAATCCCTGAACACCGTTCTTCTGGAAATAGGGGATGGCCTCCAGGTAGTGGGCAATTACAGCCAGCGAATCGCTGGGGGTCACGAAAAACGCCTTGCTGCCGATGATCATGTTGCGGTCACCATCTCCATCGAAGGCGGCTCCGATGTCATAGTCTCCCTGGGCTACAGTGTCCACCAGATCCTTGGCGTAGGTCAGATTCGGGTCAGGATGCAGGCCACCAAAGTCCGGCAGCGGAGTAGTGTGGACCACCGAGGATTCAGTTGCCCCCAGGCGATTCAGGAAGATCTCGCGCACATAGGAGCCAGTGACTCCATTCATCGCATCAATGCGCATCTTCAGGGGCTTTCCAGTGGCCTTGCCGCTTACGAAATCCTTCAGCTTGGCAAAGTCGAAGATCTCCTCCATGTGACGCACATAGTTGGCCACCGAATCGATCACCTCCACGGTGAAGGGCTTTCCGGCGATGTCGAAGGAAGTCACGCCCACCTTGGAGACGTCGATCTGCAGATTGCGGACCAACTTGTACTCCTTGATCTCGGTGGTGATCTTGTAGATGTGGTTGGTGAAGGCGTCGGGAGCGGGTCCTCCGTTCTCACAGTTGAACTTGATGCCGAAATCATTCTCGGGGCCACCGGGATTATGGGAAGCGGTCAGAACGATGCCACCTAAAGGATAAGGTAAAACATAAATATAAATAAATAGTCACTATTATAAAATCGAAACTATAATTTTAGTTACTACAAATATTTAGTAATTAAGTTTATTGTACAACAGTTATTAAATCCTAAGTTGTAGCATTAGTTTTAAAATCAAAACCATTATCTAAATTACTTCAGTTTTTTAATAACAACCCAACAATTTTAAAACTTAAGTTTCAAAAACATTTTATTGCTTATATTTTTTTTAGATGTAATAATGCAAAAAAAAAAGCTTTATATAATTATGGATATAGAAAAACTTTATGGATTAATTTGTATGTGCACTTTAATGCACTTTACGTCCTATAATAAATATAATACAACGTATAAATATAATATATATATTATATAAATATATATATAAAACTAGCTATAACTTATTTATTTGAACATCTTTTTATACTTTTGATTGTCCTTGGAAATTGTTAAAAGTAAACCTTATAGTCTTTTTAGAAACATAAAGGATAAATTGAAATTCCTTTCTTGTCTGAAATCCTAGAAATCCCATAACCGATTCAAACTTTTTAGCCCGAAATAATGAAGCCGCTGTTAACCGATTGAATGTGTAGTTGATAATCGACCCCAGGGACCTCTGTCACTTAACAGCCCGTTGATTGTGTAAAGATGCTTCTTATCATTTAAAATCTTTACGAGCACAGTGGAACCTGCCCTGGACGGAAACTCACCCAAGGCCTTGTTGTGACGGATCAGGCTGGAAACGGCGGGGGTGGACAGGATGCCATTCTGACCCACCAGCAGTTTGGAGACCCCGTTGGCGGCTGATAAACGAACAATCAGCTCGGCAGCCTCCTTGCAGTAGAAACGTCCATCGCCACCGACCACCAGAGTGGATCCCACCAGAGCAGATCCATTTGCCTCCAAAATGGCCTGGACAAAGTTTTCCGTATAGTTCGGTTGGGTGAAAACTTTTACCTGAGATTGGAAAAGGGATTTCACAAGTTAGGAGATGCAACTGGGGGTTTTGAATTTTTTTTTTAGACCACACCTTTTTGCGCAATCCACTGGTGCCTGGCTTTTGACCCTCGTAGGGCTTTGTTGCTACAATTTCCACCGATAGCGACATGTCTCACTGGAGTTTTCCGGCTGCTGGCTGAATTCCAACTAGACGAATGAACCGCGTTTGCGTGCGATGAAAATCGAGTGTCAGACACAGTACAGCGAAATTCGCCTCCCACTGATAAGCCAACGCGGTTCGGCCATAACGATCCCGATACGCGCTATCATCGATGCGTGCCACCAGTCAGTCACAATCTTCAGTTGGGTGTGTGTTTTTTGAACTCTTAAGAACCCGTAAATTTAGTTATCTTTGTTTAGACACCTCGAGTTTTCCTTTTTCATCGTGATATATCGCAATTTAATCGTCATGATTGGACAAACTCATGTGCCGAAAAGCTTGCTGTAGGGTGCAATGTCATTCAAGGGCATTCCCAGGTACCGGTAAACAGCTGTTTTAAAGGAAATGTATGTCATGTGTACAACTAGAGCCTCATAAAAACATGAATATTGAAAAGAATTGTCTAACTAAACATCAACTAAAGTCATAAAAACAAAATAATTTATTGTTTACTTTTTGTCGCTTTTTGAACAACAGCTGCTGTTTGCTAACAGCGTTTTAACAGAAACAACGCGGCAGGGTTGTCGAAGCTTCAGCTCTCGGATTGCTTATGGTACATCGAATATATCGAATGTTTTACAACGTTTCTTGTTTATATTTGTCCTTTCTCTATGTGGGAATAAAAAAATATATGAAATATATAGCGTTTCTTTGGATCTATCAACATAAAACATTCCCACATTTCGGCATCTAAAAAAAGGAATTATGTAACCTTAATTAAAGACTAAATGGGTAGCTACAAGTTATACAATTAAATACAAATATGTTTGCTAACATTTATATAAATTCAAAGTTTGACGCGTTTACAAAATAACCCTTAAAAAGAGCGTGTGATAGTTTTAGAAAACTAAATTATGTTTTATATATTTGTATTATAGTGAACTTACTATAATAATGTAACAATTTAAAAAGTACAGGTAATCTTTAAAAAGTAACGAATAAAATACCAAGTTGAGTTGTCCAACATATCGAGACCTGGCCGATATATCGATAGTTCAAAGCACCTCTGTCAGCCCTGACGCAAAACACGAAGTTTGACAGCGGATCCATTCCACGTCACGAACCAACGAGAAAGCGGCCGCCTGCTACGACTGCTGTTTAGTTGCACTGAAATACTCGCAAAAGAAATAACCAACATCCAAGTAAGTGGTTAAATAATGAATTAAAACCTTGAGGCAAATGTGCACTAGGTTCGTGCGGCACCATTGTGTTGAAGCTAGAGAGGAAATCCATCCGAAAATGCTCGCCCTTTTATGCTGTCCATTTTGCGGCGACCCTTCCACGTCAACAAAAAAGTGAAACGTGAAATACTTATTTTCAATGATATGTAATTACAGAATGTTCAAGCACCTGTTGGCCCTGTGCGCTCTTTGCGCGTTATTTAGCACCTGCCTGTCGGAGGACGAGACCCGTGCCCGTCTCCTGGTCTCCAAGCAGATCCTTAACAAATATCTGGTGGAGAAGAGCGACCTGTTGGTGCGCTACACCATCTTCAACGTGGGCAGTGGAGCCGCCACCAAGGTGCGATTGGTAGACTCCGGCTTCCACCCGGAGGCCTTCGACGTGGTGGGAGGACAACCCACCGCCGTCGTCGACAGGATCGCTCCCCAGACCAACTTCACCCACGTCCTGGTGGTGAGGCCCAAGGCCTTCGGTTACTTCAACTTCACAGCTGCCGAGGTGTCCTACAAGGCTGTCGAGGAGTCGGAGACGGTAAGTTATAACTGGGCAGACGGCAAACCGAAATGTGTTTCAGGCTGAACCTTATCTAATCTCGTTGTTAAAGAAATCTCATTCAAAGCTAAGTAAAATCTTAGTTTTTCAATCATATACCTTCTTCTTAGAGGTTTAAAGTTAGTGTCTTTAAAGGCACAGTTACTTAAAACAATAATGTTGTCATTCAATCAATTAAGATTTTTGTAACACCTTGAGGTTTGAAAGATCAATAGTTCTACAACGTTTTAGGTTATTATCTCTATAAAACCCCATGATATGAAATAATTTGACCAAAAACCGTACATTCTTGCAGCTCCAACTGGCGGTCAGCTCGGAGCCCGGTGAGGGTGGCATTGTCAACCTGAACGAGTACAACAAGCGCTTCTCCTCCCACTTCTTCGATTGGGTGGCCTTCGCCGTGATGACCCTGCCCTCTCTAGCCATTCCTCTGGGTCTGTGGCACCAGTCCAAGAGCAAATACGAGCGCTCCGGCAAGAACAAGAAGCACTAAGCAGCTGCGCAACGGTTTCCTCTTCACCTCAAGAGATTTCTTTACGAACACCCATTACAAATTCCGTATAATTTTGTTGCTTTAGTTTTCAATTGATTCCATGCGTTGTTCATCCATTCAACCCACACATCTAGTTTACTCCAGTCTGGGACTGTCGTCTGGAGACGGAGCGTTAAATCGTTTTAGATTTGATACGAGGACGCATCGAGTAAAGAGAATTAAACAAGTCCATAAAGAGTTAAGCTTAGACTGCTTTTCTAAATAAATTAAAACAAATGTAAACTGGATAATTACTAAATGCGTTCGGAGTTGGGGAATGGGTGTCACATTTTCGATTTGTTTATGATTTGCAATTGAATGTAAGTAGCCTTAATTTTTGATTCAAGGGAATGTTTTTGAATACACTTGGTTTTATACCATTTATACCAGTCAAAATGCAGCTTTTCTGGTTTAAATATATCAAGACTATATTACAACGTTACTTAATATGTAAAGATCTTAACAAATTTAGGATAACAGATACTTTCGGCCAAAGATCTCCGACTTCTTCTCAAACATTGGGGATTTGATGGGTGTATTGATCCGATAAAAAGCATTCATGGAGTGCTTAATGTACGTGTCATACATTTCGTTAAAGAAGTTCTTGATGCCCTCGTCGTTTTTGTTGTCATGAACGATGATAAATCTTATTTGGCTGGCGGTTATAAAGGCGGAAACGAACCATTGGTTGAACCTATCAATGGATTTAAGTTGCATATTAGCCGTTTTCCATTTGTGCTCGTCCACCAAATCCAGGGCGGCATGGGCAATAAACTGGCTCAGGTGCCTGTGGTCCTCTTTCTGCGGGTTAAAAAGGTGCTAGAAACTTCTATATAATGTACACTATGTCCACGAACCCTTAGTTCCTTGTTCACGGTGCTAAATTCCTTCTCGTAAATGGGATTATCGTTATGACCCACAATAACAAAGTAGTAAGTGGACATTTTCACGAAGGCAATACCAAAACAGTCTAATTTTAGGTGTGACCGAAAACGGATACTGAAAAATACCATTTCATTTTTTTTAAATATACTACTCTACTGTAGCGGCTATAAAAATAGTGTCAGGTATTTTAACTGAATTTAATGAAAATAAAACTTGTTTTTAACTTTATGCAACTCTTCTAAATAATTATTTGATTTGAACTTCTTGTATGTTTACTTGTTAGGAATGATTCGTTAACTCATCTCTCTACGTTGCTGTACGTCAACAGGAAGCCATATGTTTACCTATTTGTATGACTATTGTGTTTATTCCTGCAATAGTTTGTTAGAGTGCTAAATGAAGATTCACAAACAAAATAATTTGTTCAAAACAGTTTAATAACTAGAGAAACCAAGGTTTTTAAAAAATACTAAAATATCAAAGACTGACCGAGCAGTATTGGAAAATACCACCCCCTCCCAACCTTTCTCAACACCGTTTGTTCGCGCCTTTTTTTCCCCAGCACATTTTGCGACCAAATTTTTACGCCGGAAAACTCGGATAAAATGGTTATAAACGCCTGAATTGCATACTGGAAAGTTGGAATCCATTGGGGCCGCAGTCCCGTTAGCCAGAGGAGCGTGACCAACGCGACAAAATCGCGATCGCGGCAGTGTGTGTGCGTGTGCGGGAGTGTAACAAATACGACAAAACGAAAATCGCTGCGAAGGTAGATCTCATTATTATTGTATTGTTGTCTTTTGCTTTTCGCCCCCGATCTTCTGTTGCGATCTTATGAGTTTGGCTTCCGTATAATCTGTAGTTGTATCAACCGCTTAAGTACTTAGATTTTACAAAAGAAAACTACACCATACACACACACGCACACACTCAGCAATATGCATTAAAACAAAAAGAAAAAAATTAAACCAGAAGAAGAGATCCAAGAAAATGACCGATGTAAAAAATTGTCTTACAAGTGAGCACATTGCAACTACAGCACCAGCGAGTCCACCGGGAACTCCCACCAGAAATGCTGGCAAGGATCTTGTGGAGCCCACATCCCCGTTCGTCTTGAGAGCACCGCCCAGCGCCAAATCAAAACTGATCCTCCAGAACATGGAAGAGGTGCTCCACTCGGTGAAGCAGAAGCACCGGGAGAAGCACAAGCGGAAGAGGGAGGAGAAGCGACGGGCAGCCCTCTTGGAGGACCAGAAAAAGCCCTCCAAGGAGGCCATGCCGGATAAGGAGAAGCCACAGCCACTGCGGGAGAAATCCTCCCAAGAAAATGGCCTCAAGAACGGAGGACGCCGGCGTTCCAGTCCGCTGAAATCCAGCACTCCGGTGGCCGAGAAGCAGAGCATCATGAAGCACTTCGCCAAGGCGGGCAAGCCGGAGAATGTGGCTGCATCTCCGGTGACCAACGCTAAACACAAGCCAGCCACCAATGTCTTTGAGTTCATGATGAATGCCAGGAATCGGTCTATAGGGGCCAACGATGGTGGCGCCGAATCCCCTGGAGATCAAGAGGCGGCTACTGAGGCAGCCACGCCAACGACCAAGCGGAAACAGTTCCTCCAGGAATGGAACGAACGCAAGGGAGGAGCCAAGAGAAGACTGGCGGACGAGTCCCGCGGAGAGTTCATCGAACTGCAGATGGAGCAAAGGGCTAAGAGGTGAGTAAAGTGTTTTAAGGAGCACTACTCCTAAAATCAAGCATAAAGATGTATTATTTGTACTTTTACTAACAAAAGACTTAGAACGGCTAGTAATAATATATTTTTTTCTAGATTGAGGAAGATGCTGACCAAGACTGACCAAAAGGAGGTAACGGCGCCATCCTCAGCGCCCACCGAGCCAACAGTCAAGCGTCTAAGAGGTAGGGCGCGGTCTCGACGCCTCAGTTCCGTGGATGCGACGGTCAGCGTGGAAGCCAAACCGGAAGATCCCGAAACTGAGGAGTTTCTATCGAAGCTATCGTCGCCAACTAAAAAACGTGACAGCCTGCTGGGCTACTTTGCCAAGGTGGAATCGCCCAAAGAGGTGGCCGAAAAGCTAACCATTGCGATAGAAACTCCTCCCATGGAGACGCCCAAGCGAAGAACCCAACGCAGGAAGAGCCAGCAGGAGACACCCATTATAGAAACAGAATCGACGCCATCATCAAGACCGCGACGGTCGTGTGCGGGAAAGGCGCGCTACGACTACGACCTGGAAACGAGTCCTGTCAAGCCACAAAAAACCAAGGCCCAAAAGCCAGAGGAATCCATAGAGGTTATTGATCTGGACAGCAGTAATCCAGCAGTCACGCCAAAGAAACTAGCGCCGCTATTTGTACGTCAGTTGCCAAAGCCCAGTCCGGATCCTTCGGTTCTGAAAGCTCGTCAGGCTTTTCTGCATTCTGGGGTGCCAGATAAAATTCGTCAGGAGCAGAGCCGACAAAAGACCTACGAGCAGTTGTACGAGGAGAGCTATGAGGTGTTTCCCAGAGTGGCGCACATAGGTTGTGAAAGCTTCGCATCTAAACATGTTCCCCTGGAGTTACCCTTTGCTTTAAGGGCAGAAGAGGAATATGTAGAGGTTACGACAACCTTAGCTCCCAATAAACGGCGTTCCAAGGCGAGTGGCATGACCAGTTGCCTGCCTGCGGACTTTACAGCCAATAAAATTAGTAACAAATTCAACTACGCTACTTTACCGCAGCTGGAGAACAAGCGAGGTTTTGTAAAGCTCTGGAAAAACGACTTCGATCGCTTTCCCACCTTCAAGTGCTATAATCAAATGAGAGAAAAGTATCGCCACTTTAGCGCCATTGACAGTGCGCAGGATACGCAGCAAATGGGTGAATCCTTGGTGGTTACCCGGCGCACCCGCCGTTCCATGGAGCAGCCTTTGGCGCAGAACGATGAGGAGGCGAAGCCACCACCTTCGGCTCCCAATGGCGAGCTGCTCTTCACCGAAAAGTACAAACCGCTGCTGTTCGAGCAGGTTCTAGTGAACCTAACGCCAGTGCAGGAGCTAAGGGACTTTTTGTCCAGCTGGAGTGGCAATGGTGGCAGCAATCGCAACTCGCAGGGCATGGACGACACCTTCGATATGAGCAACGACTCGGCCTCGATGGGATCAGCTAGCAACACAATGGTGCTCGTAGGACCATCATCCAGTGGAAAAACCAATGCAGTTTTTACTTTAGCGAACGACATGAACTTCAATGTCTTGGAGATTAATGCAGGCATGAAACGAACGGGCAAGAAGTTGATCCAGGAACTCCAAGAGGCCACGCAGTCACATCAGATAAGGAAAGACAGCAAAGCGGGCGGCGGATCCTCACAACAGCTGCTCCAAAAATTGCAAAAAAGTGGCTTTAAGGCGAAAGCAGCCGCCCTAGAACCTCCATCCGATGTCCGCAAATCCCTCATTCTCATAGAAGATGCCGATATCCTTTTCGAGAATATGGATGCTGGTTTTACCGATGCCATTTACACGCTGGCCGCCAGTTCAAAGAGGCCGGTAATTGTGGTGGCCACGGATCCAAACTGCGCGCATCTGCAGCGTCTGATGCAGCAGAACAGCATCCATTTCCAGGCCCCGAATGCTTTGAACATCTCCCGATTCCTCGCTGTTCTATCGCTAATGGAAAACTGCCCCATCGAACTGGACGAGTTGATATCACTGTATCTGTACAATCAGCAGAATCTGCGCAAGACGTTGATGGAACTGCAATTTTACATTCAAAGTGGTGGAGATCCAAGTGGGAGTAGACCGGGTGGCATCAAATCGCCCACTAAATCCTCAAATAGCCGTCTGGCCACAGTCGATGGCAGTCGCATCCATCAGCGACTTTTTGAGTTCTTCACAAGCCCGCAAAATGTACAGCACCGAATACCCTTTCCCGTGAACTTTAGACTACTGCGTTTGAATCTCACCGAGCTTATTTCCAACTCTCCGCTGCTGAAGGAGCAGCAGCCACCAGGTGGAGGAAGTAGAAACGCTGCCAAGCGAAAGTCCCGCTCACCAAAGAAAGCCTGGCTGAGCAGCGCCACTGGGCAAAAGAACGATGGCCATAGTTCACCTCTAGCCAAGCTGGCCTCCTTCCACGACAATATGTCGGTGGCTGCTCTGATGGACTCCGATTGCAGCGATCGCTTGCAGTGGCACCAGTCCGAGGACATCGCGCACCTGCTGGTGGAGCAGGCTCTCCAAACTGGACTTGCGGCCAAGGCGTGTCCCTACAACCTTTTCGACAAGCAGACTCAAAGGTAATTTACCTAAACAAATTTAGTAACCAATTAGTCATTTTATTTGATAAAAGGATCAATAGATATTATTAATGTTTTCCAATCATGATCGATTATTTATTAATCGTTTAAGTTTTAATAATTTTTGTTTATTTTAAGTTTTGTATTTAAAGGAAATACAAATTGATATTTATAGGTTTATAACCATCTAGTCCACTATCGATTAAAGATTTCGACAAGCTTTTTATTGACTCTGACAAACTTTTGGTTATAAAAGTCATCAAAAATTTGTAAATGCTTGGTCATTAAGCTGTGATAGGAGTAATCGATTGAAAAAGGAAATTGTGGTTTTCTATCGTCCAACAGTCTTAACAACGACTAGTCAAAGATAAGTCACTATTCAAAAGATAAGTTTAGCATATTGCAGTAAGTAATGTCATAAAAATGGCCGATTATACAATCAATCATAACTTTAATATCTTAAGTGCTTTATACTTTAGTTAAATACTATTTTAGTAAACAAGTTTAATAACTTTAAGGAGTTTTTCCAATTTATTATAAATCTATTAAGCACAAAAGTTTGAAGGTTTTCTCTTACAAATAAATCTTGAATATTTAATAATTTCGTGTTAATGTTCTAGGGCAACCATTTGCGAGCACCTAGGCAATGCACTTATACGTTCCACCTCTGCCAAATCGCTGGACTTTGAGCCCAACCTGCGATCCATTTGCCGCAGTGAGAAGGAGCGGGCTGGACAGGAGCGGAAGTCGAGTAGATTCTATCACTATCTGCGCAACTACACGGTGAACGTGACCAATTTCGCGATGGAGCATTTTGATGCGGCGTGCAGTGCGTTCCAGGACAATCCCAGCAGTGATGGACTAGCGGAGGCCGAGCAAAAGGATTAATTGTCGGTCGGACTTAGTTTAATTTTTTGAATTTGGTGGAGCTGCTCCATCGAATTTGTTTGCAATTTATTCAGATCGAGGTAAGCAGAGTTGATCTTTTTAGGATAGTTTTGTGTGGACAACGATGATGCGTAGCTATACATGAGATGAGTCTAGATCTAGATACAAGTTAATTACACTAAACTAAATACGACCTGAGCCTATGTTAATAAATCAATTCAATGACATGTAAAACGATGACTAGCAGCAGCAGAAACCGGAAGAGCTCTTCTTCGCTGGCTCCGGATCTTCTGTTATTGTGTTTTCCGTTGGCTTCGTTGCAGCAAGGGACGTGGGCTGGATTTGAATGGGCGCCGCTGAATTTATTTCCCCGATTTTAAAGTTCTTCAGTTCCTTTTCGGCATCGGAGGAGTGTCCCGCCTGCTTGAAGGCCTTGCTGGCATCCTTGCCGCCGTATTCGAGGAGTGCTTCGCCACCGCCAGGATGCTCGCTTAGGAACTTGGTCACATCGTAGACGTTTCCCTTGATGATCAGCCAGCAGGGTTTGCCATTCTTGCCATTCTGCTGGGCCACCACGGAGACTTCGTACAACTGGGACATAATTGGATTGATTGCTTGATTGCTTGATTGCTTTCCGGTGTAGACAAGTGTTTTGTTTTAATGGCTGCTGTAAATTTTGCCAATGTGGTGTTGATAAGGTCTGCTCTTGACTTGCTAATTTTAGGAGCTGTTAACCGTTGGACGAACTTGCTGGCACTGGACGCGTGCCAATGGCAAACCGTTGCTTATGTTTAACATTTATCAATATTGCAAAATATCGCTTAGATCGCTTGTACTTACCCTGTTTTTTCGCCCTGTTCATCCCCTCGACGGTCAATTACTATTTGCTGTTTTATTTCCACAATCTGTCTGACTTGCGGCTGATAAGGAGTACGTGAGAATATTACCGTCTTCCAAGGAGACCTACCAAAGTAGGTGGTGGCCAATAACTTTGCGTGGATTTGTGCAACTCATTAATGCAAATTGATTGAGCATGTTGGCATGGAGTGGGGTTCTAGCTTTGGCGAAATCTAAAAACAATTTGTGATTCACTTCAGTTTGGTCACTTTTAATTGATTTCTTGGTAGGTGATAAAAATTTATGGTGGATATTTACACTGTGTCACTTTCGTACGTTGACTCTTTTGATAACAATTAAAGACGGCATGATGTATCAAAGAGAACCTTCAAACCATATAATTAGACACACTTCAACTGAGATAAGGTATTTTAGTGTCAATCAAGGCCAAAACAAACTTTCCCTTAGTTACTTAATCTCCCTCTTTAAAGAAAAAACAACTTGTAGATATTTTTGGCTTTCAAAGTTATATTCTATATATTTTGGAAATATATTTTAAATTTGCTTTCGTTTTCTCCATTTTGTTTCGGTTTTAAGGGTTTTTGTTTTTTTTTTTTATATGAGACAACAACAATAATTGGTATTCATTTAATATATATGTATTTAGATATATATCGATTTTTATATAGATTTATGTATCTTAGACGTTTTGCTTAATGCGCTTTAAAAAATTTCGCTAGTGTTGAGTGCAAATTTTCCTGCGGGGGATCGAAAATCAAAATCGATTTCTTGGGGATTGGGAGATTTTGTTGACGGATGGGTTGGAAAACTTTGAAATTGTTGGGATTAAGTGTGTTTACATTAACATAATGCTCCACTGCGCATTTTCCTGCTTTCGGCTTATTTACAAATTAATTATTATTTTTTCTTTTTTTTTTCTTTATTTATTTAGGTTTTGTTATAAATATCAGTCGACGGTTTTGCATTTTCAAAACGCAGCTCGTGTGCGTTTTCATTTGTATTCTCGATTTAAATGTACAGATACCATATCGTAATATATATCGTATATATAAAGTGTAAAATTAATTACTTGTCAATGATTGTTGATTTCTTGTTGAATTAATCGATCTGCTTGAATTTTAAAAAATTGTAATTCAATCAATTGATTTACTATAATTAAATCGTTTTGTTTTACATTTGATTTACTTAGTTTCCGTTTAGTTTTTTCTAAACATAATTCGTAGACTTGATCTTCGTTTAGAATTTAATTGTTTAATTTAAAAAACAGTTTTGGAGGTAGTTGAAATTAGGCCTGTTTACGTAAATTATATTTATGTATGCATATAATTATTTGTATAAATGTGTATATGTGTAGATGATTCAACGATCAAACGAACTCGATCGCTTTAATATTTTAGCTGGACTTAATTTGTTTATAACTAATTAATTTATTAATTTCTACGTGTTTAATTTAGTTATTCATTGTCTCCGGTTTTTCTTCGGTCTTGTGATATCTCGGGCTATTTCCGGTTGCTTTACTTGAAGTACTCTTTGATCCATAGACAGCGAACTATATCGTTATGAATTTAATTTTTAAAATGTAGGCTTGTAGGACTTGTGGCATAGTATAGTGTTTTCCATTATGTTGCATTTGTTATCATATTTTCCTAGTTTTTCGCATCTAAATTGCCGGTTAAATGTTGTTTAAATTTGATTTAATGGATCGTAAGTTCTTGAAACCATTTTATGTTTTTTTCTCTTTGATAATTAAAATTGTAATTGTCAGGGGCAACTATTCTGTGGGCTTGCGATTTTAGGAAATTACACTTTTAAGAATTCTGGGTATATTTTTGCAAAAAAATTTCACAAAACTATAAATGTGGAGATCTATTAATAATTATATTTACCAAAATGTTCTAAATTCATTACTTGTGCTTATAATTTACATTGCAGTGGGGTTAATCGTTTAACTTGTCCTAAACTAAACACACAAAAAATGTTATTCTATTGAAAAAACCGGCACGGTCGTTCTGTGCTGCCAGACTTGTCAACGATCGACCAGAGTTGCAAATTAATATTCCGGATCGACCAGAGTTGCCATGTTTAATTTTTTTTATCGATAACGATTAAAGTAACGATCGATTGAGTCTCAATATTTCAAATTTCAAATTTAAATCCCGCTGAATTTCCAAATTGAGACTTAGCATCAGCCAAATAAAAATGAAAACAATAATTTTTCTACAATTTGGTTTACATAGATTTCATTTCATTTTTTGTTTTTTTAAATCCCGCTGAATTTCCAAATTGAGACTTAGCATCAGCCAAATAAAAATGAAAACAATAATTTTTCTACAATTTGGTTTACATAGATTTCATTTCATTTTTTGTTTTTTTTTTTACATTGTAATTCCGTTAGCAAATATACAAATACAAATTTCAATTGAACTAAAAATTGTTTGTGTGTGTTTTTCGTGTGTTCCAGCACATGGGCCTTGCGTACAATAATAATAGGGGATTGGTGATATGGGATATGGATAGGGGATAGGGATAGAGTATAGTTAAGAGTTGGTTGGCTTCGATTTAAAACTAGAGTTATTCAAACTAAAGTGTATACAATATTCATTCATAAAATTACAATTATATATTCACTTATATTTTGTTATTTACTTTCAACTTTCCCTTCTTCAAGATTTGTGGTATTGTGTCTGTCTCTTTCAAGTCAGTAGCTTTCTTTAAATTTACAAAAAATGTACGTTTCATTACGTTTAGCAAGCGATGAATGGAAATGATGTTACAGAACTAAAAAAAACCTTTTATGGTCTGTGGTGAGTGCTTAAAAGGCGGCAGCGCAACTATATGTCTTCTCCATTTCTCATTCTCTAACTTTCCTTCTCTCTTGTTACTCAAATTTACAAATTAAATTCTGACTAATAAACAGTCTTTTCGTACCAGCGCAAAAGTTGGCGACAGACCTACATTAAATAAATCTGTTAAACTTTAACATAATAGATAAACATAGGCTTACATAAAAAAAATATATGTGTATATATATGTAGATATATATATATATATATATATATATATATATATATATATATATGTATATATATATATATATATATATATTGAGGTGCCGCAAAAATCTCTGGAGATTCTATAACAATAGTTGGAAATCTTTTAAAATGATGCTTGCTCTGGCATTGGATTAAAATAAAAATGGAAGTTAAATAGGCAAGACTAAGTTACAAATTAATTGTGAAACATTTAATAAGAAACCAAAGACGATGTTCAGTATTTTTGATCTTAAGATTGGTATAAAACAATTCAAACAAAAACGTTTATAAATCTTTTTCTAATGGTATCATTCTAAATATCCTTTTTATTATGACTCTTGCATCTATTAAAACTTTTCTAACTAGCCTGGAACCTACTCTTTCCTAAACTTTAAATGTCGTTTGTTTTGGTGAAGAGCAAATCATTTAGTATTTTACTTTATAGCAGAGCTAGTGAACACTTAAAACATAACTTATGTTGGAAAATCTCCAGTGGTTTCTGCACCACCGCCGATATTTAATGTAGTTAAACTTAACACGAGCTCAGTTATGAGTTGGCCGCACAGTGGCTGCAATTCCGGCTATTGCAGCTGCAGTGGCAGCTCATCATGCTAGAGTTGGAATTATTGCGGCTCATCGTGGTCAGCGGGAGATCCCGATCTCCCGTCGCTCCGGCGGCAAAGGAAGACGAAGACTGAGTGGTGGCTGTTGCTGTTGCTGCTGTGGCTGTCTCGACGGCGGCTAGGCTGACGGAACTGGTGCTACTCCCGCTGCTGCTGCTCCTCAGCGGCTGCAGGCCAGCTCCGATTGGCACGGAGACGGACAGCGGCGGTGTGGGTATCCGTTCGGGGCTACAGTTGCCGCTCGTTCCGGTTCCCAGGCTGGTCAGCAATTGCGTCCCGCTGGGATTTGTCCCATAGCCGCAGGCCGTGCTCTTCAGCAGCGATGCATTGGACACCGGCAGCGTCGGCAACGGGGCAGCGGCCAGCGAAGAGGCCGACGACGAGGTGGACACACAGGCGGAGGAGGCTAGCGAGGACGCAGACGACGACATGGACACGGACACGGACGATGGTGGGGATGGAGCGGCCACCGAGGACATCGTACAGCTCTGCGGCGGCGACTTGGGCGAACTGATCCGTGAGAAGAACTTGGTTATGGCATTCGGCTTGGACTTGCTGGACGATGAGGAGGCGGACACTGTCACGCCCGCGGGTGTGTACGTGGAGGAGGCGGCCTGGAGCGTGGTGAGACGGTAGCTGGAGCTGGAGATGCCGCAGCCGCCCGCCGAGATCTGCTCGGGCACATCCCGCACCGTCTTGTTGGGCGGCGGCTTAGTGTACGATCTAGTGATCTCCGATTGCTGTAAAAGATTGGAGTTGTTAGTGTATGACATTAAGAAGTTGAGGTCTTGAGGAAACCCACCTGATAGCTGCTCCTGATCTGCAGGTGTCGATCCTGTCCGTACTCGCTGTCCGGCAGTGGTACGTGATGGGGACAGCGGGGCGTCTGCTGCTGCTGCAGCTGGTACTGGTAATGTTGGTGGTGGTCGTTGCTGTGGCTCTGCAGCGAGCTGCACGAGGATCCGGATGAGGAGTTGCCGCAGTCGCCCTTGTAGCAACCACTCCCGCTCCCGCTGCCCGTGTTCCCGTACTTGAGGGTGGTGGCTTCAATGCCGCCTCTCGCCACATTACTGCTAATACTATTGTTGTTGTTGCTGCTGCCGCTCAGATGGTGGTGGTGGTCACCGCCTCCTCCTCCTCCTCCTCCGCCGGAGTTGTGCGTGCTTGGAGTTGTCATGCGTTGTTGCTGGTGGTGGGAATGTTGTTGCTTGTTGCTGCTGCTGCTGCTGCTGCTACTACTGCTGATGCTGCTGTGATGGAGATGGTGTTGCTGCTGAAGTTGCTGGTGCTGATTGTTGCCGGCGCCACGAATCACAGTCTCGCCACGTACAGCCAGAAGCTCACGTGCCTGGAGCGCATCCACGCGCATTCTACATCTAAATTGATCCCTAAAATGCAAGAGAACACAAGTAAGTAAATGGTTTTTATAGAAGTTTGCGAGGTTAAAAAGCAGCTTTGGGCAAAAGCATATTTCAAATTGTTCAGCTGTACATTGTAAATTTAATAATATTTTAATAGGTATAAAAAATTATTAAAATTTCGATTGATTCATAGATTTTAACTACAAAGAGACAACCATTCTCCAAATTCTATAAGCATGTTTATGTTTTCTGCGAGATATGTATACAATTTGTAACTATAGAACATATATAACTGCATTTACAACTTTACTTTACATTTTATAGCCAAAAAATGTATGTTTTATATTTTCTGCTGTTTTTATAGTTTCTGATACATTTTAAACTATATACCCTTTTAAGCTGAATTTAATCCCTCGAAACAGAGACCTTGACTTACCTATCATCGGGTGGTGTGCTCAAAGATGTGCGGGTCGGAACGCCGAGCCGCTCCATTCCCGCGCAGCCGGCCGTCTGTACCGATAGCATCTGCAATGAAAAGAAGGAAAATCATATAAGTAATGAGACAATTTAAAAGGCTACAATTTTATAATATTAGACAACACCTAAAAATCATGGCCACCATTCTCCCCCTGCTCATCCTGACAGCTCTCCACCTCACTGAATGTCTGAAAGTGCTCCAACATGAGCCATCTCTTGGCCACCCGACGAGTGCACAATCCATAATGGTCATCGTATTCGAGACCCTCGTAGAACTCAATACGTATTTCCATTTCCTTAAAGTTATTCGGTTTCAGTGGCTTGAATTTCAGGTTACCCGTGTAGTGGAGGTTACTGCGCATTATAAACGGCTGTTCGACAAAAAGTACGGTTTGCAACCAAAGCGATTTGTAAGGCAGCCTTATGCACGGATTGCAGCTCATCTTGAGCGGCGTATGTGAACTGCTGAATTCCACATCGAAAAATAGGAGAAAGCACTCCAGATAGCCCTCTCTATTGACCTTCAATCTTATTTGCCGATCTATGAAGAGATCTTCTTTCTTGGCCTTTTTCAAATCAATGCTTAAGATGCGATGAGCCAGGGTCAATAGCTTTTCTCCGGTGGTTTTGGCATACCGCGGTTCAGCCAGGGCATATCGACGCATGGCATTCATGTTGAAGCCGTAGACACTCCGCCACCAATTGCAGCGGTCGTTCTTCAGCATGTGCTCCTCGGAGGCCACTAGAAAAAGCGAACCCAAATCGGGTAGGATGAATCCGCTTCTCTTCAGCCAGCGATCACGTGCCTCGAGCACCTCCAGTATCTCCGATTCGTAGAGCAAACAGTGACCCATCCAGTTGCATATGATGCCATCAACCTTCTCCGGCAATTTAAGATCCTTCATGCGTCCGTTCAGCACATTGATGATCGTTTCAAAGCGATTTTGACGCACCACCAGCTCCGCATAGCCGGTGACCTTGGAGTAATCCACGGCGTAAACCTTTTTGGCCCCCATTTGGGCTGCCATGAGGGCCAAAGTTCCGGTTCCACAGCAAAGAACTAGGATTGTGCGACCCTTAAAGAGATGACGATTCTGATTCATGGCCGATTGGAAGAAGAGCATATGCTGTTGACCCTTTTGCCGGGTACGCATAGTATCCAAATGAGCAGCGTAATCGTGGCGAAAATCCGCTGAGGTCATGCGATCCACTTCCTTTAGCTCCTGGGGCACATTTCTTTGTGGCGTCGGAATCCGGGGACTTGATCGTACTCGCGTCTTTGGCCGACCGTGAATTGCATCCTGGGCATTTGGCCTCCTTAGTAAAATTTTCTTGGTTTCGTTCGCGTTGCCAGCTTCCCTTTGATAACATGGATTAATGGGTTTCTCACTTAGCTTAGAAGTCTTCTGGTTTTCCCGAATTTTCTTGAGTTCAGACACATTCTTTGCTGATTTACTGGTATTTTCATTTTGAAGCGTAAGATCTTCAAGATTTCTGGAAACTATTGGTAGCTTATCACAATAAACGCCTCGACCACGAGTGCCGCCAACAGATCCACCATTCTTTCGAAAACCAGTCCATTTCTCCGAGTTCATCTCTTTGCCATTCATTTCCGGGTTTTGTTTTTTGTCCAAATGGTTATGGAAATCAGTTAGGCTAAGTTTTATAGGTTTTCCCGTTTTGATTGCTTTTTTATTCTTCGTCATAGCGGTAAATTAAGATCAAAAAAAAAAAGTTATGAAGTTCTCAAGAGAGGACCAAAATAAAGCGAGTAAGAGATAAGGTGGCGCAGCAGAAAATGATAGTGACGTCACTTATTAAATTCAAAAACGATCAGTACGATTATATTTTTGTGGAAAGGATAAAGTAAAAATTTAATTCCTCTAACAGTTTTTAAGGGTTTTATAGACTTAAAATTTTTATAAAAGAATTTGTATATTGTACAACTTATATTAGTTTGTAGAAATGGGCCTTTTTGAAAAATTATTCAAACTTAGTCATATTTATTATTTCATCTATTTAAAGTAAAGGGTTTAAAGTGTTTTTAAAACACCATTTATTTGAAAACTTATCTCCAAAAAACTTGGTCACCTTCCACAACACAGTCAGAGCGATATATCGATAAGAACAATGTGCCCAGTTCCTTTTTCTATCGCTTTACGTTGATTCCTGTGCTTTAAGTGAAACGTTTATTCAAATTCTTAATTTTATGTGAAAAGATTTCTAGAAAATGTGTTACGAAGTGTTGTTTTCAAAAGTAGTTTAGTTCTTGTGTTCCGAAAAGAACAAAATATTTATTTACCACCCTAACCCCTAATTGTTATAAGGGATCACATGATTATTAAACGATTTCCTTGTTTGTAAAAAAAAAATAAAAAAATATTTTTTGTATGGTAATAATTTGAAATCCCCTTTATACACTGTTTCGACACCCTGAGTATTCTTTGCTAAAGCAATTCGCATAACTCAACATGTTCCACATTCCGTTGGCCACCTTTTTGTATCTTTTTTGTGTGTCTTTAACCCCCCAATGCCCCACCACACCACCTGACGATTGATGTGTGCAAGCGAGCATGAAAGAAATGACAAATCTCTGCGCGAACAACAAATAATAGAGCACGAATATTTTCGGCGACGTCGACGGCCGCCGACTTTGTAAATTATACAAATATGCAAATGCAATTTTGTAATTTAAAAACTCGTGAAACTATGTATGTGCTCAGAGCTCTACCATAGCATGTTTCTTTTAATTTGATTGTACATGCCAATTTATTTAACTTGAATTTCGGTGTTTTACATCGTTTTAATTCGTGGGTTCTAATTTTAATTTACTTTGATTTGAAAACATCATTTATTTGCAATACAAGTCTTTATAAATTCAAGATTTCACTGCCTACACGGCATGATAATAAGGTTTCTTTTAAGTATATTTAAAAAAAGGAGGGAGAAAAAGGTTAATAAACCTTTAAAGCTTCCATTTTTTTTTCCGCGAAATACCCAAGTTTTAAGAGAAAACTAGTTTCTTTGGGGACAAACATTATTACCATTTTCTCTAAAAAGTTGTTGCAAGTAATGCACACTATTTTCTCTTGTTTACCATTTAAAGGCAATCTATAAACTTGTTGCGAAAAAACTTAAAAAACTTAACGATGTACTGTAAGGTAGTAATTAATTTTTCTCGGTTCAAAAATTATGACTATTTTAAAGCTCTTTATAAACTTCCAATAAATAAAGTTTTTGGCCGTGTTTAAATACCACACAAAATCTATTTACTAAAAACGTATTGAAAACGTTTTTTGCTTGAAATTAAGGTTCATATGCACTTTGCAAGTTTCCTTAAGATTTTTGAATTCAGTAACACCAACCTAATAAAACGGAATTTTACAATGATACCTGAACTGTGGGGTTGCTTAAATAAAACTCGTGATAAAGCAGATGCAAAGTTTGCATTATGGACGCTAGTCTGTTTTGCTCTTTTTGCAATCTTTTCCTTCTGTTTGGGTAATCCGAGGCACCAGAAAATATCGCATCACATTGTCTGGGGCGTCTCCGTTCGCAAACACATCGCAATCGGCGCCCCCTTCCCCCCAATCGTCCCGCTCCCATGGCAAAAAAATTAGGTTAAAATGTTTACTCGAGCATTGCAGACGGGATTGGCAATAACCTCATTTTCCGTTTTTGCCACTTGTGTGTGAGTGTGTGTGTTGTGTGTGTGTGTGTGGGCCAGACTCTGACGTAAGAGAAATGTCTGCCTTTGTTGTTGTTATTGTTTTTGTTGGCCTAAGCCCAGCCATAAGTTAACATACTTTTTGCCGACTGCTCTGCATCTGTCGCTTGTTGTTGTTTATCTTTTTCGTGCCTTTTTTTTGTGAATAAAGTAAAGTGACATAATATTGAGGGTAAACCCTTGTTTTTTGTTCTTTGCCCGTTTATGTTTGCTTTTGGCCTTGTTCAAATCCTTGAAAGTTTCCGACTTTCTCTGTGTTTGTTTAGGCCAACCGAAAATTTGCCACTAATTTCTTCTCGCTTTTTAAATAATTTTTTTTTTGATTTTTTTATATATTTTTTTTTAATATTTCTGTTCCCAAATAGTAGATTTTTCAGATAAAACAACACATTTTGCTAAACTATTTCATTGTAACATTTTAAGGCTTTATAAATATCTTAGATCATCCTATATTGCTATATAATATTTAATTTGCTATTAAAAATTTAAATACAAAAATATATATTGTGTATTGCCCAGAAAATTAGTTTAATTCCAAATTTACAAATTTAGGAAAACAATTATTTGTTACTAATATATTGAGACCTTTTTAAAATATAAATTTAATTAAATATGAATGCTATAGATTAAAAAATTATTTTAAAATCCATATTTCAAAAGGTATAAAGAATTTTTTTATAATTTAAAATAAACTACTGTTCACCAAAAAAGAGCCTTAAATAATTAATTCGGTTTGGTAATTGTACTAATACATATTTTGAGGCCGCCAAAAATTCCGAAACAGGAACAGCGGTGTGTGTGTGCGTGTGTGTTTCGCTCTCACGCGCTGTGTGTAATTGTAATTAATTTATGCACGTCTGCGTCTGGTGCGTGTGTCTGGCATAGATAACGGTTTTAATGAAAGCCCGCTCCGCTCTCACACATTCACACATCCACATTTACATCCACATCCACATCCTAATGCTACTTATGTATATTGACGCCTACATGGAAAGTGTGTATGCGAGTGTGCAGAAATTCACACACTCCAACACATGCGCACGTTTTAATAATCAATTTGAATTATTCATTGGCTAACGGCGGCAAATAAAATTCGATTAAAACACAACGCCGCTGTCGACGTCGCTGCCATTTCCTCGGCATCTGCTAAACGCCTTGGGTTATTAGCGCCAATTGTGTCTCGCATTTCCCGCCGCAACAGCCGCCCAACAATCCCGCCCACGCACTTGTCGCCACCGCCGCCATATCCATAGCCATATTCACTTCCATTTCCATATCTCCATCCGCATCTTAGGCTTTTAAATGGCTTTTTTGTCCATGGTTCAGAGTGGCTGAGCAATGTTGAAAAAACATTCATTTATTATGTTCGCGGTACAGTAAAAACTGGATAGGATTCTATTTTGGTTTTTATTGCTTAAGAAACCTCATAAATCTTATCAGACTTGTTATAATCTCTTTACAATAAATCTCTATTTTTACTTTTTATCATTATTACTTTGGCGCTACTTTGTACGAATAATTAGGTTGTTGCAGAAATCGCAGTGTTAAAAAAATGTATTATGCTATCGATTCTGGGATTATACCGAATTGTAAAATTTTTTTAGTTTTATATGTTACAATTTATTATTCAAAAGCTTGTAAAAATGTTGTATAAACAAGATTAGTATTTTGTTGCCTACTTTTAGGTAAAACAAACTATTGTATCAGAAAGTCGAAATCTTTTAATAATGCTATAACTGGGTTATAACAAAATCTTAACAAAAAAATTTTGTATAACTCCAAGGGCTGAAAATCCGCCTAAGATTAATTGATTTAAGTCGACATAAAAGAACTGTATTGTCTGCCAATTTGAATTATTTGTTTGTATAGAGTGTTTATAAATTCACGGCCATCACGTCTGTTTTTTTTATTGAGTCCCCACCGTGTCTGATGTGTTTCATTCATAATGCTGATTTGGCGTGGGCAAAGTAAACACGAACAAAAATATGAAACAAGATTCTAGATGTGGAGAAAAATGAGCAAATGCGCACTGGAAGATGTCAGCAAAGCGAGTAACAATTTGTCAAAGTTGCCGACTTTAATCTTTTGTAATGGGCGTCACACGGAGCGGCACTCCCCCGCCACCATCACCATCCCCATCCCCTCGATATGGAAAATCTTAAAACCACAATCTGGAAAGCCGACTTAACAACTTTGGCCCAATGAGCCCACGACCAGAAATCCACAAAATCCACACGTGTGGGGGCGGCGTATTTTTTTTGTTTAGAAGAGTGTCTTTTTTCTGCCGTTCAAGTAAATCCGATGGCCTCAAGGTTAAAGGCGGCGTCTAGTGCAAATTCAATAAGCAAATGCCGAAATAAATAAAATATGTAGACAAATGGAAAGCATTTAAATTCGGGCAAATAGGCAAAGCAAAGCTCTGATGAAGAAATTGAATATGTCTTGGCCATAATAATAAAGACGTACATATACAGACACCAAATGGAGGCCTCTTCCCCCCCAAAAAAAAAGGGACGTGCTGTGCATTCAACAAACATTGCATAACACTTCGGAATACACACGAAAAAACTGGGGCTGGAGAAGTAGTGGCAGTAGCAGCTGTAACGGGAATAAATCGGTGTTGGCGCAGTTATATAAGACTTTTTGCGTGGGTTGCGACGAAAGCAATTTAGGCATGTCTGCCATGCTGCTGCTGCCACCCACTTTGCCCGCCCATTCACTCCCACTTTTCAAGGACTTTTACTGCATTGGCAGAGTGAGCGATGAGCTGGCTCTCTCTCACTTTTCCGCCCACTTTCCCCACCCTTTCCGTCTGCCACAGTCTCTCCGTTTCGCCAAAAAGGGAATGCATAGGATATTGGCAAGAGCGAAGGAAAAAGGCAAAAGGCAGTGCAGAAATAAGAGGGAAAAAGGAAACTTTCGAGATGTGTCTCCTCGCTTTTATGGACGCACTGAGAGAAACACTTGAATTTATTTAAATTGGGCCAATGCGGTAATTAGTAAAGGGTGCAACATAAAAAATGCAAGCACGTAATACAAATAAAAATATTTTGCCTTTGCTTGCCTCTTTATCGTTTTTGTAAAATGAATTGCTAATACATATTTTAAAACTTGTAAGCTAAACTTTGTACTTTTAACTAAAAAATTGCAATCCCCGGATATTTTCGATTAAGTATTTTAACTTAATAAGACAAAAAACCTCTTTAATCTTCTTGAAAACCTTTAAGATTAAAGTTTTATGTAATTCTTTTGTAAATTTTGAATACTTTTGGTTGGCTAAAATCTTTGAACATTTTGAACATCAATTTTTTTTGTTAATTTCTTTTTAAAACTTAAATAATAATTAATATATCTTTTCTTTCTACATAATTTTGACGAGTGCATTTAAGAGACAGACATGCCACCCATTTTCCCACCCATCGGCAGTTGCAAAACTTTTTCTTTTCTTTTTCTTTCCCGTATTTTTCTGCTCTTGTTTTTCTTTTGCTTTTCCCTTTTCCCTTTTCTCTAATATTTTTTTTTTAAAGCGAATGCGAAGGGTAAGTACTTACGGGTACAGAATGTTCCGGCTCGGTTGGCAAAAGTGTTGTTGTTTCTGTTACTGCTGCTGACGATACTGTTGCTGTTGTTGTTGCTGCTGCTGAGGCAGCGGCAGCGGCTACGGCTACTGCTGTCTGATCCGCTGCTGTGGAGCCCGATGTTGATGGTGTTGCTAGTGGCAGGGCCAGAGCCGAGTTGGTTTCCAGTCCAAGCCCGATCCCGATGCCAATCCCAATCCCAGATGACAGCACCGCGTTGTTGTTGCTGCGCCGTCGTTGCGACGAGCGACGTTTGTGCCGTATCCTGCGCGTTGTTGCTGCGGTTGATGTTGCCCCTGTTGATGTTGCTTCCGCTGCTGCTGCTGCTGCTGCTGCTGCTAGTGTTGCTGTTGCGTTGGCTGAGCGGCGCAGGGCAATCGCGGCCACCAACACACTGCCACAGGCCAGGCACACGGATAAACTAATGGCGATTAGCAACAAGCGACCTAAAACGATTGCAAAGCGGAAAATAAATATTAGTCGTGGGCGTTTAATGTGCGTTTAACCGATAAAAGTATATGTATGTAAATGCAGTAAGTAATAAGTCCAAAGTTAATCCTAAGTAATTAATGATATTTTATTCATTTCATGTCTACTTGTAATCCAATTACCAGTTTACTCTCTTTTTAAATAATTGTTCTTATATTACACTGGAGAGGATAATATAAAATTACTAACTATAAGAACCCCGAATAGTTTAGTTAAAACATATTTTTTTTCGAACGTATGGGTTCATTAACAATTTTAATATAACATATCACCGTAAAATTTTTGTTTAAAATAAATTTAGGGTCATTAAAATATATTGTTATTTTCACCGACAACGTAGACTTACTTTTGCAACTACGGTGATTAACAACACTTGTTTATAAAAGCAGCTTTAATTGTAATCGCTTCACAATTTTCTACAACATTCGATTTCCCATTCACTTGCAAATAAAAAATTCGCTCCTAATTTTCGGTTTTTTTTCTTGTTTAATTTGAATAACTTATTCCCACTCACGAACGGTTTTAATTACTATAAATAAACGAAACAAATCGAATGCGGCCCACAGCACCGACCAAATAACAATGAAAGAGCAACAAAGTGTGAAAAAAAAAGAGCAAAGCCCGTGCAACTGTCGCCCGGTTGTTGTATTTCGTAGATACTCGCACGTATTTGTATCCGTATCTACAAGGTGCGCGGCGTTCTCGACTCTCTCTTCAGTTGATTTCGCCCTGTAGAAAGACCCCGTGCAATGTCTACGTCTACGGACGGATAGCTATATCTGTATATATGCCTACATCACGTATATACGGGCGACTGCGTCTAGACTAGATAGCAGACGACTTAAGTGATACAAGCACACATGCGCGATCGGGCCGCAGTAAGTGCGAGCGAGCCAGGAATTGTAGGCGGACAGCAGTTCGATAAAAAAAAAACACCCATTTAAGGGATTGATTGACACATGAAGTACCCTGTAAAATGGGGAAAGTAGGTGAAGGACTTTATAGGCATGGTAGACTTTTGAACTGATTGTTTTATGATTGATAATATAGTTTACAAGTCTATAGTTGGCACTTCAATTTGTGACCTAAGAACATTTATGTTTGGAAGTACAGAGAAAAAATTAAGAACATTTACACTTTGAAATTAGGCACGTCATTATTGAATTCAACTAAAATGGCATTTAAAATATTTAAACCTTTTAAAATTTGTTAAGTAACAAAACAATTGTGTTGCAATTGTTGCAAACTACAAGGAAATAATCAAATATCTGTAGTTGTGTGCCAAAAGTGTAATCATTTACAACATTTGCAATACAAGTTCTATTTTGGTACCTCTACAAACTTTCACCACATAAATCCCCACAACATTTAAGGCTATTTTTAAGTCGGCATTACAAAGCTAACACGCTTCAATTAGTAATGGGTATTATATAGACGATATCGCCGGGCCAGACACTGCTGATAGAATGGCAGACAGGCGGAGGCCACCCGTCGCGGTCGCAGACCCTGTAACAGAGCAAACTCACAGATACAGATACTCGCCGAGATACAGCTACAGATACACGCGAAAAGCTTGCGCAACACGATTTTACAACTACATATAGTGGAATAATATCATGACGCTCTGTCTCTGATATACGATTACAAAAACAACAATCGACACCGATACACAGCGCAATTTCATCAAGCCAAAAAAATGACGCAGCTATGTAAACGTCTCTATCTCTGTCTTTCGACGATCGGTGAATGAAAACATAAATATTTGGATTTTCATTAATTTATGATTTGTGGCGGCGTGGAAAAGAGAAAATATACATATATTAGAGGCGAAACAAAAAGAAGCCAGACAGACAGACATGAGCGAATTATCCAACAAATGCCAGACCAGACAGGCAGAAGACAGGAGTTAATCAACTGAAATTAAAATGTACGTTGTGAAAAGGCACACAAAACAACGGCAACCAATTAAAATATGTCAACAATTTCTATGACTCTTTCTCCGTCTGACTTCAGCCCAAGCGAGACAGCGACAACAACAACAAAGAAAAAAAAAAAAATACGTAAAAAAAGAAAACTAATATTAACAGGTACAACAACAAGTGGCACTTTAGACTTTTGCGCATTCCCAGCCGCTGTCACTCGGATTCAACTGTCTCAGGTGATTCAACCTGGCTGGCTGGCTGGCTGGCTGACTGGTTGTCATTTGCTTTCGGTCTGCCTTTTATGGCCTTTGTTTTCTGATAATTATTTTTGCCTGCTCAGCTACCCTGTACCGCGAACTGTGGAGCGTGACAAAAGCTGATGTACTCACTTCCAAACCAAATATTATCGCCAAGGCTGAAGATATATCATATAGTTTTTATAAGACTAATTTAATTAGTTTTTAGTTTGGATCTGGGCAAGTTTCATATCATTTAAGCAGGCTTTAACAAATTCGTTACATCTTAAACTTTATTTTCGAGAACATCTTGCAATATTACATAAAACCCATTAGTTTATCAATTTATCCATAGTTTCTAGTATATATTTTAAATTATATTTTTCAGTTAACGAGACGTTCATAGTTTTATTTTAATATACCATTTGGATCATAAATGTTTAGTAATGTTTAAAAATAGTCACTGGGATTAGAGCCGGTTTTAAAAGACACACGGGGTAATTGTTCGTTTGATCACATCACAGTCTGATCGTTATTTTGTATTTTTTAATTGTGCCGCTCGTTTCAGGTTGTTGCAATTATTTTTATCGCAGGTGAAATGATTGAGCACGTCTGGGGACTTCGTTTACGTCTGGAGCCGCGCACAAAACATGCATAAAAAAAATAATATATATATATATATTTACGAGTACATGTGCAGCTAGACAAATCACCTGATACCCTATAAAACCGGGCGCGGGGAAAGAGAAAGGAATGTTTACCTGGCAACAGTTCAACTGTCCTGCCGGTTTCTATTTGATTGAACCTCTGACGCACGTGTGCCCGCCAACTATTGAAAAAGTGCTAAAATAATTGAGCGAATACAGATTCAATATGTGAATTGATCACACCAGACGCAAATCGGACCCCAGCCCAGACCGACCGCATATACTACTTCTGCTTAATAGACCTCGCACCCGGCCAAACCACATCAAATGGGACCAGCCAGACCAGACGGATCAGACAGTTGGCTAACACTTTCAGAGATCCATAGCCGCGACCAAACGGCTTTCATGGCTATTTTAATAGTGGAACGGACATTGAACGGACAGTGGGCAAGCTGGCGAAACTTGTTTCGATCTCTCTGAATAGGTTCCTTGACCGCCAGTGATGATAATGTCTTCACACAATCAAATCTCTGTCCTTTTCGGCGATGACAATTGCACTTGATTAAGTGCGCGCAAATTCCAAGCCGCGAAAGATGATCACTTTCGATCAACTTTCTTTCTTGCTCTGGCGCGCACAATAAAAGTTATTAATTTAATGATTATGATCACCGCGCTAATGACAGTCAAGTGCAGCACTTGATCCCACCCCCGAAAAGCCCCAAAATGCCCAACACACCGCCCCAAAAAAAACATTCGAAGGCAATGCCATTGACACCTTGATTGGATGTCAAGGTTGTGCGAGGATCGTCGCATTCTACGTGGGTACATAAACTAACTAAAGCCATTATCATAAGCTTTAACAATCATAATACATTGAGGTGACATTGAACTTGAAAAATCCAGTTAAATTGTGTGTGCCTTTGTTGCTTTAGATTTTCTCGGCACCTTCTGTATTATTTTGATATTTTGATGCAATTTAAGAGCGATTTATAGCGTTGGATTTCAACGGGATTTCTACAGAAAGTGTTTTCTAGGTATTAAGGAAATTAAACTACCAGAAAGAATTTGTTAGCCATTTGTGACTTTACCAAATCATACATTTAAGTAAAATATTTTACAGATAATCTTTTTTATCTATAAGATTTATTTTAAAGAAACAATGGTGGCCACCACATAAACAAATTACTAATAAATACATTTGGGTAATTTATGATCAAATGGAAAAGTTTTAATATGGTTATATTTGATTTAGACAATGAAATCGTAAAAGTAGAACTAATACGAAGAAGTAAAACTGGTTTCAGGCATATCCAAACGTAAACAAAAATATTATCATAAACTTTTGGGCTGACTTTGATCTTGAAAACAGAATCATTAAACAAGATTGCAGTTTAGATTTCATTCGGAAACTTTGGTAATATTTGGTTCAGCCTTGGTGGAAAAAGGAAATTCTAGAGTCAATACATTAAGTAGAACCAGCAGCATCATCAGCTGACGTCAGCTTCGTCTGCAATCGGGTTTCTGTTTATTTGTATTTTTGCTGGTTTTTTTTTTTTTTTTTTTTGGCAACAGTTTTTGTCTAGTTTGTGCAAAATATTACAATGTTGTCTGGCGCAGAAGATGAAGAGTCGGTGTGCCCTCTCTTTGGCCACCTCCCGTCAGCATTTTTATCCCTTTTTCGTTGCTTCCCCTGTGAGAGGCCAACCCTTTTTGCGTTTTTTTTTTTTTACTTTTTGTTTGCAGCTAGACTGCGCACGGCAACAGACAGAAAAAAGAAGGCAAAACCAGAGGCAGTGGCAGGGAATGCAAATGAATGAGCTAAATGCAAAGAGGCAAAGGCAAAGGCAGAGGCAGAGGGAAAAATAAAAACTGAAACAAACCGCAGACAGAGAAAACAGCGAGCTACGTCGACCTCGCCCAGGCAGCAGCGTTTTCCCATCATCATCATCGCAATGATGATGAGGATGTCGTTTGACCTTTAAGCGAAGCGAGTGCATTCCACCACCAGCAGCAACAACAACGAAAACAACCTGGCGGAGAGAATCCCATTTTGATTTAATTTTTTACTTTTCGCTTCTTTTAACGCCTGGGCCCCTACACTGTATTAATGTATTTTTATTATTTTTTTTTTCATAATTCGCAAACGCATTTAATTAATGGGAAATCACGTGGCAAATTGTGCAAACACCTCGTATGCGCAATAATTCAACGGTTACGTATACGCAACGTATAGCTTTTTCTTAGTGTGTTTGCGATTTCATCATCTTTTTCGTTCCGGCGACTTGATAATAGAGTAGGCAAATTCTTGGTGCATTAAAGGTGTGCTTTTCGAACAGGATTTGTAATTTAACGAAGCTGAATATGCCATGAACCTAATATATAAATAAATAAACTTCTTTCTTCTTTATTTATTTTTTTTAGTCTCTTTTTTATGTATATCGATTTTGTGTAAGTTAGTTATTTATTTGATCCCACTTAAACAATTTACACATTATTTGGTGTACTCTTTTCAATACTTTGCCTAAGCATCTAACCACACTCAACCTCCTGCACTTTGCGACTCCTTTATTCTTGTTCCCCTGGCTTATTGCAACATTGTGTCACACTTTTTGTTGATTTTGTCTTTCTGTTTATTTGCCGATTGGTTTTTTCCCCATTTGGACTTGACGTTAGCTTCGGTTCCACATCCGCCCCCGCCTTGCAGCCCAGAATTTGATGTTGATGTAGACTTTTGTTCTGTTTGCCTGCGCCACTGCAGATGATGATGGCTACAATGATGATGGCGCTCAGACTGGCAAATATTGACAGAGGCTTCGAAATATTACGCAAAAAAAATTGCCTTTGAGGGAGATTCACATGTATAACTTGCCACGCTCTTGCTCATTCTTTTTCGCGTTTTTTTTTTTGCACTATAGAATCATCTATTTTTTCCCCGGCTTGCTTGCGGCCAATGACTCATTGACCTGGTTTAGGTTCCCTCTGTCTAGATTTTGTAGTTCCCCCCACCGCTGCTTACTTACCCTATATAACTGGGTCAGTGGGCGTGTCGAAAAGGGGGCGGTGGATGGCACTCAGACCGAAAAATCTAGTTTATGTATGGAAGAGGGAGGGCGGGGCGAAAAGGGCTTTGCTTATTTTTCGTAGGCCCTTTTTGCCGAACAATAGAAAATATATCCTCAAGTAGCAAATTGTCCACCACCCTGTGCAAAGTGTGTCAGACAGCACTGCCTGCGCTCTAGTTTCTTCGGCTCTGGTGATTTTCTAGCTCAGAATGATATATGGCATTTAGCATGGCGTATACGTAATCCCTTCGATTACTCATACGCCACGCTGGGGAATTGCGTTTTTGCATTACTGTTGCAACCGTCTGCAGATAAGCAAAACCATTTCAATTAATTTCTTCGTATTTATAGCTGTTATCAGAAACTAAAAACTTTCTTTAGTATAATGCCATGGCATTTATTCGTTACCAACAATATATTTATGATACCTTGCTGGTGCTGCTTTCTTTTTGTTGCTGTTTGATTCGTATTTAGCTTTTATCTATCGCCTATCACAAAGTTAAGGCGTGCAAATTGATATCAGCGCGTGTGGCTAATTTATAATTTTCAACCATCGAACGTATATATAAAACTGTTGGCTTAGTTTCCGATTCTGACCAAACAAAATGGTTAGTGAAAGCCTATTAATGGTTTTTAAATAATATTAATTGATTGATAAGTCGCACTTTTGTGGGATCCTATATATCCAAGGCAGTGTATATACTGCTGCCAGGCATCAGTGGGTGTATATGTTTGGCAGATTACTTGACCACGAAACAATAAAGCCCATTAATCGCGTTTGTTAATCACGAGTTTTCGTCTGGAATGCTTTTAAAATTTAGTTTTGTTCGTCATGATTAAGAGGCAGACGGGGGTAAGATTAATTATATGTTTGCCGAAAATTCCCGGCAATTACGCTGTCTGGGTCGGGTATGGCATTTCGCTTTATTTGGCTACTGAATTCTTAAATAGTTTTATGTCTCAAATAAAAAAAAAATTTATTCTGTGTGCGCAAAAGCAAATCACAAACAAAACAAAATTTAATTTTGAAAGATACAGTAATCAAAGAACAAATTTATGACAAACAAGTTTTAAATAAATTGTTGCTTTAAGAATCGATTTTTCTTACAAGTAAATAAACAAATAAAACGGACATATTCTCAGGGGACAGAGAGGGAATTAGCAGACAGAAAGAGACAGAGAGTTTGTTGCGGCAAAAGTCGGCACTGCCACTTTGAAGTCACTCTCTTGCCATTGTAATCCAAGTCGTTTTGCCCAAACTCGGCAGCACTCGAAAGATGAAAGCTGAGGGGGGTGTGTACTTACACAGAAAAAAAAAATCAAGTTTAAATATATTTTTTGTGTTAAATTTGCTTAGCTAATACCAAAATTTGTTTTATTTTAATATGTTCTATTTTATATTACTTCTTGTATATTATTTCTGTTTAAAGTAATAGTAAATTTGTAAGCCTTTCTATAATCTAGCTAAAAATTTGTTTTCTGTACCTTTTTTTGGAGGCGTCTGGGGTTTTTTGCTAAAAGCAGAGAGATCAAGACAATCAAGCCAGCGTCTTGGAATTTCGATCTATCTATGCTAATTGCATTTCATTGAAATTAATGTTGGCGCGTCCAACTTCGAGCAGGGTCAACTCATTTATAACCCAAGGGGGAGTGGCGGGTAGTTAATCTGTCCAAATGTTGCAAGACCATAAATTTCTCGGTAAGCCAAAAAGGAAAACAAACAGAGAACACAAAAGTTAAAATGCCAGACGCCGACAACTCTGCGCATTGCTATTTGTCGCTCTGTTTTTTAATTGTATTTTCCTAGTTTCATTGCACAAGTAGAGAACAACAAAGGCATTTGACAATGTTTTCAAATTTATTTTTAAATGAATTCTTGTTTCCTTTTTGTTTTATTTGTTGTTTTTACAATGACGCGACAATTTGTCTGTCTATTTTTACCAGGCTCTCTGGCTCCCTCACTCATTGGCGCGGTCAGAAAATTGTGTCCGACATTTCGGCTGAACAAAATAACATTTTTTATATATATACGCACACCCCCAGCCTCACCCCCCTTGAACCACCTCAGAGATCATTCATCTGCAGAAAGGAAGGAAAAAAATGTTTTTCGAGGCCTATATGAGACAGCCAGACATAAAAATACATTTTTGCGGAATTTTATTTTGATTTTTTATGAGCAAAAGAGAAAAAAGGAAACCGCCGCTTCTTGTTGTTAAATTTGAAATTCAGATTTCAACATTTCGCCTGTTAGTTTTGCTTGGGCTCCAGCACGTGGAATTATTCGGTGGGGCAAAAGCCTCGATCCTCCGATTTCCCCGCCTCCCCCTGCCGCCTGTCTGCAGGCATTATCAGCAGACATATAGTTTTATTTGCTCTTATTGTTTTATTTGTTCGTTCCATTTGTAATCGCTCATTGATTCAGAGTTGCGAGTTTCCATTGCACGTGTGAGTTTCCATTGCGATTCCATATCGATTCGCGATGGAACCAGACATTAAAGCACATACAGTATATATGGCCGGGAGGTATTAACTGAACTATGACGCCATGGCGCGATTGTAAATGGGTTTTTTTTAGCGCTTTTGTCGCGGCGCTTTGAAGGGATTTCCTTTCCCAGAAAATTATGATGGGCCCTTAATTGCTGTCTGCTAAAAAACTAAAACTCGTGTGCCCCCAGACAGAAATAATCTTACGTAATATCAGGCGGAAGATAAATATTTGACCTACATTTTCGAACCGGGGTGGATGAGGTTTCAGAGAGCGGGGAGGCGGTGTATGTGTGTGTGTGTGTGTGCGAGGGACCGAAAACATTCAAGCAGGAAGTTTCAGCAGGACACAGACACACACGCGAAACGCAAATAAATCATTGATGAAGTCCCCGCACACACAGCCATACAGACACACCAACACACAAATACACACATTCGCACTTGGGTAGCTTCAAGTCATGGGTTCGTGCCTCACGAAAATGTAGGCCACAGGCAGCCAGTGGCCCTAAGCTTAAGTCGGGGGGCGTGGCCACAGGGCGGTTGCCAAGCCAAAAAATTATTGCGCACACAGGAAAAATATGCCATAGATCTAACTTTTCAATAAATATCATTCTAGGTTTTTGATTTTCAAAATTAAAGGTTTTTGTTATAATTTTTTACTGTTAATATAATTCCCTTCAAATGTGTATATATATGGTATTAGGAATGATACCTTTTAGAAATGTAATTTTGGATTTTATATGTAAATCTAAATCATTGAAAGTCATTTGAAAGGAAATCTTTGGTGTTGAATTTTTTATTTTGCATTTATTCATTCGTATCATCAAATTGTTAAGCCACACATAGACTTCAGAAATATAAAATTGGCTATATAATTCAAACCCAGTTTTATATTTTTTTTAGTGTGTGAGATACCCAAGAATGTTGCTAAAGGTCTTGGGAGTCTGCTGATAGTCGAGACAAATTTCCAAGAAGCAAAAGAGTTTTTGCCGTTTTTTTTTTTCTTTTTTTGTTTTGTTTTAGCTATCGCGCTATTGTGTGGTAAATATAGTGAAGTGTCTGGGATTTTGCAGCACTCGGTTTTGTTCCATTCGCCTCACATAACGATAGTCAGCTTCCGTTTCATTTCGCCTTTTTATGGGCTTATCAGGTGGCCCCCTCCCGGCCCCGCCCCTGCAATCCCCCTCAACTCCATACCCTTTGAGACCGGCATCCGCTGTTGTCTGGCTGACTGCTCAGCATATAATATACCCTATAGTGAGCACGACCACACACAAATATAGGGGAGTGAGTGGCATGACGTGGCACAAGTCAGGGTCACTCCGTGTAATCGGATACTTAGCAGTCCCAAACATATTCCACTCGTAGATCCTGCACAGCGCAGTCTTCTAAAAGCATGTTTATGGCGGAAGGGATATTCCCAAGCCGTATGGTTAATAAACAACATAAGTAAATACATTTAACCGAATTATAAATTTGAATTTTTTAAGACTAACATATAGTTGGCTACAGCTAATGAATTTCACCATAGTTAAAGAATTGGCTTGGGAATTACTCTTATCAATATGGTAATTTAGCAAAATGCGCATACATTCGATTTTTAATCAGTGAAATACAATTTTTGATTATTTCAACGGCTTATCTAAGCTGAGCAAGTTTTTTTGTTCATATTTGCAAATCATTCTCACACCTTGTGTAGGTGTCTGCATATTATACATATGAATAACCAATATATTTGATTTACTATTTCATAGGTAAGTATTTGGAAGAATATTTAAATTTGAACACATATTCAAAGTATCAGTTTTTTAGCCCACATTTATTTGCAGCTTAGTTTTAATTTCACTTTTGCAATCCCTATACTGGCATAATTTATTTTTGTATTTGTTGACTAATTTCAGTTGTCTTTCCCTCTCATTTTCCCTATCTCCAGAGCTTGTGAATCGCCCAATCTCAATAGAGCTTTAGCTGAACTTTTCAACAATCAGGCAAAGACCGCATGTCAATCGATTAGCGATTTCGCTGCTCGTCTGTCCGGTTCGGAAATATCAAATCTTTTTTTTTTATTTCTTGTGTAAAAGTCTGTTTGTTGTTTTTATTTTTTGAATGAAAAAAAACTGATAAGATGGTGGGAATGTGTATAGACTTTAGACAAAAGAAAGCCCCCAAAATTCCGCATACTCGTCGTACCTTTTTGTTTTATAGAAACTAACAGGAATTATCATTTATTAGCCGAAGGCGTTGGATGAAAATGTATGCAGGCGCAAAAGTCTCGCGTCTGGCGGATATAACAAAAGTTGAAGCCAGATAAGACTGGGGGCAAAAGGAGAAGAAACGCAGATCAAAATATATACAAATATACAAATGTCTGTAGAAGAGTCGTCAACGAAAACAATGGAAAAGACGAAGAAACGAAAAAACAAGAGAAAAAAAATAGTAACAACAATCGGCAGAAACAGTAAAAACGAAATGAAATAAAACAGCAAATTTCAGACTTCGACCCAGACAACTGGTCGATTCCGATTGGAATGAACTGATGACTATATATGAGGCTTTCGGTCGGTGTGTGTGAGTAAACTTGATTATGAACTCTAATGATTTGCTCGGATTATAGGGTAGCTATAAATCGGGTATGCCCAACAAGTAATTAGGATTATTTGAATAACATTTTTTTACATGCAATCAATATTATAATCCTCTTATTTCACGCTTAATATGTGGCTTGTTATCTTGTCAAGCATTGAATGACCTTTTTCAAAAGAATTAGCTTTTATATGTAGCTTGAAATTTGTATAGTTTAGTGGGGATATTTAAAACTTTTTTTTTTTCAAATAAGACTAAAGCATAAACATATTGAAATTAAGATACCTATGTAAAACAACACGTTTTTTATTTTTATACATTTTAAGGAACATTCCTTTTCCAATAGTGAATTATTTCTCAATGAATTTTTTTTTTCATATTATAGCTGTGACTAAAATGGCATTCCCGACAAGAGAAGCAGAGAGTGGAAGTGGAAGCTATAAACATAACCCTATGAATATTTCACAAATATTTGGTGGTCAGTCAATGACCGGGTATCAATGTCGCCGCAACACGTGATTATCTGGCTGGACATCTCGCTGGCGATTTTCTTATCAAAGGAACTGAGGTCCCTCAATCAGTCGCCACCCGCCTGCAGCGGGGGCTATCCCACCCGTAACCTTCCCCTTCCCACCCCTCGGGCTGCTCCATTGCAGCACTAATAATGACCTTGGGGAATGTTGTCGTTCGTCGCTCGTCCGTTCTCTAATCTCACGCTCGGTTGCTGTGTTGTGGTGGTAATATGGTGGTGTGGCTTGTTGTGTGGTGTTGCCGCCATGGTGGTGCACTCAGAAAAATTCCAATAAATTTAAAACAGCTTGGTTTGTAGCTTTAAACAAGAGTATCTTCAAATAAGCATTCAATTGGGTTTCTTTAAAGGAAGGATTTTATTTAATTTTCAAAATCAGAAATAAGAATCAGGTAAACAATGTTCTAAAAAAAAAGAGTTTTATATGCTTTTTTTAAGTACCAATTAGTTTAAAGGTCCTTGAAGCTGAATTGAAATAGGCACAAAATATAATCTTTTACGTTTTTTGGTAAGACCACTGTCAATTTTTAAAAAGGGTTCTCCTAAATTCTAAATTCATAAAACTCCGGACTTCCAAAACTATTTATTGGTGATCCTAAAATCTTAGGAATACCCCAGAACTCAGCGATCACTTTTATTACAAAAAACCTACTTTTCTAGAACTCCCACGCTTTTTTTTTTTGAGTGTGTGGTGTTGCAGCTGCTGTGGTATTTAGTGTTGCTGACTTCGTGGTGGTGGTCATGTGGGTGGCGCGGGAAGTGTTGTTGACGTCGACGCCCGGTCGGACAGGTGCTCAAGTCCATGGGTATCTCTGTATTGTGCGCCTGTGTTGGGTCTTTTTCTATAAAATAGGGGAAAAAAATAAAACTGAAGAGAATTCAGCTGATAAGACCGACTGCCTGGCTCTACCTTTTCTCACTCCGTCCAGAAGCTAAAGAAGCGACGTAGAAGCAGGCAGAAGAACCAGACCAGACGCATGATAAGCGGCCATGGGGCGTATGAGCGATATACGTACATATATTGCGCGACAGAGATGGCAATATGGCAAAAACAAAAGACCTTGATTTGGCCCTATATATGTGTGTGCCCATGTCGTCAGCTGTTTAATTAGCTTTCGATTAATTTACTGGTCAATCGAGCTGCTCTCATGAAGTTTTAATTAAAATTTTGTTTTATGCAAATATTTCGCATTCTTCGAAAGGGTGGCGGGTGTAACTTAAAAACATAATAACCATTTTAATGGCCAGTCGTAAAGATGTTTGGAATGTGCCGGCCAAGTGAGTCAAATTTTCCGTGACAGCATACGAGGCGTATGCGTAACATTCCTATGCTAGGCGTGCAAAAATGGGAAAAACCGAAGTGGGAGGCCAGGTGAATTTGTAAAGGTGAACCAAAGACGACAAAGCAATGAGAACTCTTCTACTTTTATGTGCGCGAGTGTGGGAATTTCTTACAGTCATCAAAGAAATAATAGAAGCAACTCGTATTCTTTTATTTAAACGTATTTTAACTTTTTTTGATGTTATGTTTAAAGATGTACATAAAGACAAATTCAAGAGACTGTTTTCTTAAAATATTTAATTATTTAACGCTCACTTAGCTTCAAATGAAAACTATATAACTTTTTAAATATTGTGATTTACTTTATTGAAACCAACAACATCTATTATAGACTGAATTTTTGGTATTACCTACAATTTTTTAAAAAAAACTTCATGTAGTTTCTAGTATTTTAACCACATTTGTATGTAAAAAGCAGAGAGAAAAAACTGAGACTGAAGCCACATGTGTGTCTCTGTGTGTTTCTGTGAGTGTGTGCGTGGTGTGCGACTGTGTGTGTGGCATAGCCAAGAGGCAATAGGAATAGCAATAGCATAGCAATGGCAAAAGAAAAGCAAAAGGCAAGAGCAAGAGCAAAAGCAAAAGAGCTGATGAAGAGCTGGCTTACGCATGGGTTCATTGAACGGAAGTGATTTGCCTACTGCTGTGCGAAAGAGAGGGGGTGAGACACCTAGAGAGAGAGGGGACGGTACTACACGCGACTTTGACTTGGTTTTGTTCTGGTTCCTCTATCAAAACTCCATGGCCCGGGCCTTTGTTTTCATCGCCATAACCATAGCCAAAGCCATAGCCAAAGTCAAACCAAAGCCAAAACCTTGTGGCTCCGATAGAGCTGAAAAGATAAAGCTCTTCTGGGAAGTTCTTAGTTTTTTCTCTCAACCTAAAACCGACTTTGAAAGATTTAATCGAAGCTAAGCCAGGCACTTTGGTTTTCAGGCGAGAAAATCACCTTTTTTCTGGTGTCATTTCTAATTAAACTCGACATTTTCTGTTGTACTTCACTTATAATTTTTGGGCAATAATATTAAGGGTGAAGTAAATGGTTCATAACAAAAACATTTAAAAAGAACAATGAAAACGCAATAAAGATTGAGAGAGTAAACACGGAACGATTTCATTGGGCTATTTCTTCATTTATTTAAAAAAAAATATTTTAATTTACCAACATTTTTCACAATAAGCAATATTATAACATCAAGGCTTGGGCATTAAAGTAGTAATCCCCTTTATTAAATCCCAATTTATGTAACTCTTAAATATAATATCAAATAATATATTTTCCAATTAATTTTTGTTGAAAAGAAAATGAGACTAAACCCCAAACTACAAATGAAATAAAGACATACTTATTATATATACCCCTTTTGTGAGATTCCTGACCCCCAAATAATAATTTATATTTTTCCGCCTCTCGACTAATTTATTACAAGATGGTTTATGACAGCCACAAAAAATATTAAAGGGTTTTAAAAGCATTCAAAATTGCTTTAAAACAAATGTTTTATATATGCTTTAATACTTTTTTCGCACATCTATTTGTAGAAGGGGGAATAGTTGGCGAGGGGGCATGATATCTGTCGTCTGGTGAGAAGTAGTAAAAAATACCAGAGCTGATTTCAAAATTTATTGCATTTCTGTGGACAGTGGACAGTTTTTGACTGGATTTTTGTTGCTCTTTTAACGATTTTTTATTGTTTTTCTTGTTTTTTGTTTGTGTGTGAGTGTTGACAGGAAGTCGCCGGAATGCGATTTATAGAGAGCAGATTTTAGATAGAACATGAATAGCATATAATTAGATAGCGCCTACAGTGCGGGTACCGAATATTGGTTACGCTTATTGCAGCTCCAAAGTTCAATTACGTTGTATTTTTATGGCTAATCGGCCTAAAAAAGGTTATTTTCCCAATATATAGTATGCTTGCTCACCTTTTTTCGACTTTTTTCTTGCTTTAATTTGGATTTGTTTTGTTACGAATTGGTTTTAACTATATATCTTTTAGATTAAATTTATTTAGGAATTACGCTATTTTAAGGGCATAAATTTCCTAATAACTTTTTTGTGACACTTTTTAGGCGAATTTATCTATGCAACACTTATTTTATTTATTACTTTGTAGCTCTCCAGCTGTACATTTGATTTTAACTTAATTTTTTGCATTTGTTTATTTCTGGTTAATTTTTTTGAAATTTGTTTAGTGTTATTACTGCTTCTTTGATTCTTGTTGTTATTTATTTTTTGTTTATAATGATTTTTTTGCGGCTATTAGGAATGCTTTTGAGTACAGGAACGCTGGCTATGTATGTGTGTTGTATCTGTGGTTTTGTGTATTTATTATTATTATTTGCTTCACTTTTGTTTTGTTGCTGCTTGTTGGTGCTTAACGCTTGTTTGTTGTTGTTTTGTTTGGGGATTTCTACTGATTTTGTAGGTGTTTTTAGGCTTATGTTGTATTTTACTGAATCGCACGCAAAGTTAAAAACTTTGTTTTTTATTTCCCGAATAAATTTGATTTAGGAATTGCGCTATTTTAAATTTGTTTTAATTCGGCTCTTAGACACATTGTTGTGCACATTTTTGGGCGAATTTATGTTATTTAATTTATATTTTTGTAGCACGACGTCCGGTCCGCAACCGTTCAGAACTGACGACGTCTTGAAATTGTACTGCGAGCCGTCAGATACTCGAACTCGTACTCACAAATACAACGTCAGATACTCGTACTCTCAGATATGTTTTCGTAACAGAAATGTTAAAATACAACAGCGGCGACGTTGCTGATTTCGCCGCTGTTGTCCCACTGTAAACAATATCTGGAACGCAGTGGCAATGGAACGGGGACAACTTTCGAGTGCCTGCCGTCTCTTTCTCTCTCGTTTTTCGTTTTATTTTAATAATTATCGTTGGCGCAAAACAATTGTTTTCCCGCATATACACACTAGTATTGAAAGTATGCCAACACAACAACAAATGCGACAGCCATGACGTAACTTCGCCTTGTTGTTGCTATACCTTTCCATTTATTTGTTTAGTTTCGAATCAATCATTTGATTTTAAATTGACTAAGGCACAAACACAAGCACACACATACACAAACATTATCTGGTTGTTGTTGTTGTCGATCGCTGGTTTTATTGTTGTATTTTTGGCGGAGAACGAACAACGTCCGCAGCGTCGGAGAGTTTCTGGCCGTCATAAATCGAAATGAGAGAAGAGAAAAGGCAGAAATATTAACCGCCCCACCTCACCCAACCATCATCTTTTTAACAGCGAAAATAGTGCTGTTAAAGCGCTAGCGAGAGGCGAAAGGAACGATGGCAAGGAAACGTGCTTTGGGGGTGGGAGATACCAACAGAGAGAGAGAGAGAGAGAGAGCCGCGCACAGCTGTTAATGTTACTGCTAACACAGGGGGTGGTGGTGAAAGGGGGAGAAAATGCAGCCAAAGAGGAGAGAGAAGAAATGAGAGAGAGAGAAAGCGCAAAGTTAACTTGCAAATTGCGAATTCATTACAAAAATTACCTCACCAGCTTTACCCTTTTCTAAATTAATATATTTTGATTTTCCATTGCTATATTTGTTTTGAAATATTTTATTTACACTTTTTATTTCACAGTTTAGATTTTTTTTAAATTAGCTTCACTAATTGCAAATTTGAACTCTTGAAAAAAACCTTTCTAATTTTTGATGGCTTTTTATACTTTTTAAATTAATAGAGAAATAATTTAAATTATATTATTATATGTTATATATTATATTTCTTTATTTCAATTTACTCGTTTTAATTTTTGTGTTTGTTCTTCCAACATTTATTTTTTTTATAAATTGTTTTTATAAATTGTTTTTATGAATTTTTTTTATTTGTCATATAAATTGTGTTAAATTTTTTTATATTAGTTTTTTGTATGTACCTTTTACCTTTTAATATGTACCTAATTTTGAAATCTAAATTTAATCTTGTATTAACTAGAATTATTTTTATATTTTGTTGTATTATTTTACTTTGAGATTAGAGATAATCAGAGATATTAACTTTTTCTTTTCCTTCACAATTTGTCTACATTTTTTAATCTTACTCCACTTGCCACACTTTTATTTGCTCATTAATATTTATTTCACTTTTTTGTTGTTAAGCTGAATTTTGGTTAGCTCATTGTCACTCGATTTTTTGCGGTTTTTCTGTTTGCCGACTTGAGCCGTCGTGCAAAGTCCAAGAAATTAAAGTGTCAGACGGGCGGACGGGGTGGTGATGTTGAGGGGGAGGTGTAGGGTCAGGGGGAGGGGTGCCAACAACCGCACGTTAATTAAATTTATTTATGCAGCTTTATTTCGCCTTTATTTTATTTTTTGTTTGGCTTTATTTTTAATGATATGATTCACATGTGACATTCTTTTAATGATACGCGATTCGACATTTTTTCAGTGTCCCAATTACTGGGTGATTGTAAAGTATATTGAATTCTTATGTTTGATTAACCATTTTTCATTTAAAAATTTTAAAAATTTATTTTTGTTATTTAAATTGAAATTTTAAGTTTTTGGTAGTGACAGTTTTCCCATAAGTTTTATTATTATTATACCTGCTTTTGTAACTAAGATCATCTTCAATATATGTAAAAACGTTATTATTATTTTTTTGTTTAAAACATATTTTTCAAATTAATTGAAATACACTTAGGTTTTTTTTAATAAGGTTAAAATAAAATTAAACAAAACCAATTATTTGTTTTAAAGAATATTTTATCATTTTAATTCATATAAGGTATCACATATTCTCTAGATCAGCTGGTCGATTATCATTTTTGTTTGCCAGACATTGTTGCTTTGTTTTAAAATAGAAACTTTAAATGTATTAGCATGTCTGCGGATTTGTTATTTTGTTGCTGGCTAGCCGGTTGTTGTTCAACAATCGAATGTGTTGTGTCGCCGGGGTCCACTGAGAGGGGAGTGAGGAACCTCCCCTCCTGCTCCGCCCCTGTAAGTACAGCACCCCCGCTGCGCACTTTTCAGCCGACAACCGACGACGGCAACAATTGAGACAACTTATCATGAAGTGCTAATTAACATTGTCTGGCCGGGGTCTCTCACGTATGCCAATGTCTGGCGACCTACCTGCGGTTACTAGCAGAACACCGGCCCAGCACCACCGCTCCTGCACCACCGACCCTGTGCACCACCGGCACCACCTCTAACCCACCCAGCCGTTGTTCGAAAAAAAACCACAATTCACCCAAAACTGGCACTTGGTCGCGTATCTTGTCTGTGTTTGCTTTTTTTGGCATACAAAGAAATATATATTTTTGTATATTTTTTTCAAACCATGAATATTCCCAAAAGATGGGGAAAAATATTTTATGTACAAACAAAAAAAAGAAGAAGAATTGTGTACACAAACGACGAGACGGAACATTTTTGTTTATATTGATAATCTAATATGTGCTGACGTATCTCCTATTAGTTTTTATTTTCGCTCTTTTTATGTGGTGGGAAGACGAATTCTGGGTCTGCAGGTTGTGTGCGGTGGCAATTTGTTTTCTGTTGACTTTTTGGCGGCTGCTTTGAGCCACCTGGCCGGGCGATCGATTGATCGATCGGTCGAGCAGTTGGATCGATTGGATCGATATCGATGCGATCAAGTGATCGTGCCAAGGCTGTGAGCTGTCTGTCTGCATTTATAAATAAATTGTGGCAATTAAATAAATGAAATAGATGCATATGCATGCATTTTTAATTGTCAGCCAGTGCTGAGGCGGTACACGTGTCGTATACGTAATAAGTACTTGAGTCACCCCTTACACCATTACCACGTCCCCCGGGTGATCAATAAAACTTTGCCACGCGAATCGCAATGAAGGGTTCGTGTTTTCATTAACTTTGTGACACAGAATGTTGTGCAACTCCAAGTGTTAAAAAAAGCTTAAAAATTAATATTAGCTCATTGACATAACATGTTCTAGATATTGCGTTTAACTTATGTGGTCAAGACATAGCTTTTATTACAATTTAATATTTTTTGATAGTACATGATAAGTTTCTTTAAATCATAATATACTTCAATTTCACTCAATTTTTGTATACACATTGGAATGATGCGTTACACTTACTTATCTAGAAACTCTAATTATGTTGAACGATATGCATACTTTATGTAGAAGTATCACTTATTGGTGTTTTTTTTTATATTTTTTTATTTAATGCTTTTTTTTAAAAGGGTTACTAATTCTCTCTCATTAATTTGCATGATAAAGAAGCAATTTATATAAGTTATGTTTAATGTTTTGATTTCTCTCAATAATTTTCTTTTTCATACCAAATAATTGTATTTTGTACTAGATTTATTTAAATTATAAATTTAACTTTTAGTGACTTTTCGTTGTTGTACGTTGTTTTCATAACATTGCAAAACTTTCACTTGTACACTTTATATTTGCCCTGCCTGCGATCACTGCAGCCAATCACTGCTTATCAATTTAGCCAACTTCTGGGAAACTAAGAGATGCACCCTGGTTTCCTCGGCCTTTATATGGGGTATCGCTCATATGTGTGCATTAATCGGGATGCTAGAGTGTTAGTCATTAACTTGCTATTGTTGTGGCTGATGAAAAAAGACTACTTTTGAGTCATTGTTGCCGTTGGCGGAGCGACAGACGACCGATTCCTCAGCCTTTTCTGCTTTCTTGCTGCTCTTTGGCTTGCTGTGATAAGCAGACTGTCGCGAGACAACAAAAGACATCGCAGACAAGTTTGCACTTACTTACATGCACCGATGCACCGATGTACCGATGTTGTACCGATGTGATGCGATGCGATGTGATGTGATGAGATGGTGCTGCTTTTGATATTTTTAGACACCGCCAGTCAGCCTGCCGCGGCGAAAAATATATATATTTATAAAAATAAAAAAAGTAAATATAAAAAATAAAGGCGGAGGCAAAGGCAAATGGCGTTGGCACATCGCACACACAAATCGCATCGCCTCAGAGGCTGGCCAGACAATGAGTCTAGTCGGGCATCGGTTCAGATTCAGATACAGATACAAATGCTGATTGCAAAACACACGACTGTTCACCCAGTTCATTCAAAATGTGCCACAATTGATGATGCATCGATGACTTGGCACACGGAAAAAAAAAATGGATTCAAAGACAAATGATCCAAATCGAACTTTACAAACGGATCTCAAAAAAGATCTTCTACATATTGACTTTGGGGTTTAAAAAAAAACAAAGAATACAACACTATTTAGATGGGGAAATTGGGTTATCAAATTAACATTCAATTACTATTAAAATTATTATATTTATTATATTCTTCGGAATAGTAATATTTACAGGCGATCTTAAAATTAGCTATACCAAGGCTTAACTAATATCGGAAAGAACCCTCAAAATTTGCTATACATTATTGTACAGTATTCCAGGTTAAATTTTACTAAATTGATTTTGTTACCACTAAATGTGCTAAGAAAATAATTAGACATTTTAGAAATGATTCGCTCGGTGCACAAACTTCGATTTATCATCGGATGCAACAGGTACAAACGCGTTGCCAATGGCACCCCAAAGATTCCTTCGCGCTAATGAATTTCCTGCCGCCTTTCTCCGCTCTTAAAGGCAGCCAGCTCATTAAGCCCTCCATTGACTGGCTAAAGATTGAACAATGGCCAATACAAAGACCCCGGTCTCGAATCATAACTCATTGAACTTTTGCCGGCAGCAGCCGTTGAAACATAAAAAGTGTCAATCAGTGACTCTGCTGTGGCAACGATGGCGACGCCTCCAAAGTCCCATTACAATGCCATTTTTATGGACACCGCTGGCGGGGATGTGTGCATCAGCTGGGGAGGAGTGAGCAGCTTCAGCTGACAGACAAGTAGAAGGAGGAGCGGCAGCAGCAGCAGCCGCAGCAGCAGCAGCAGCAGCCACAGCAGACGTCAGGGTCGTAAATGTAGTAATAATAGTCGCCGAGGGCCAAAGGCAACGTTTGCTAGTTGCGGTCGGGATTTTCTAAGGGGTGAGATGGTGCATCATACACTGAGCGTAAAATTGTCATCTGAAATTGGGACTAAGATTGCAGATGTGATGGTGTTTAAAAGTTTGCAAGATAAAAGTTGTTGAGTTTTTAATAAATTTGCAAAGGTATGGAAAATGTCTTTCTCATACACATTCTTAAAAACAAAATCAAATGTTGCTAAAGAATTTAGTAAAATAATTACTTTTTATCGATTTAATTAAATTGATTTACCTATTTAAGCCTAGACTTTAATTGGTTTCTGTGCTATCCTGAATTACTACCCAATTGCGTATACGCCTAGTTGTACGGTTTTATGTTTTTAACTCTGGTTTAATCTTTTATGTTACATTGTCTTCAGCAATATATTTTGGAATAATTGATTTATGATTTTCAAATAGTTTTCATTGTTCCCTTACTTAAAAAAACTTTTCTCAGTGTGGTAGTGGTTCACTCGGGCCATTGGCTGGTGTTGAATAGCAAGACATAAATGTCTAACATATGCTGAGGATGGCTCTTGGTGTTGGCCGGCGAGGCGACAGGTCTATTACCAAAAGCCTGCTTATGACGGGTTATTGCACGCCTTTTCAGCCAAACCACAACTCGCAGCAACTCTTGACGAACACGGATATCCTTCGCTGAGGACATGATTGATGAGAGAAAGTAATATTAATCTTTGGCACAAAAATAACTAAAGCTATACAAGCTATATGGCATTAATATTTAGAAACTCCAAACATCATTTCGTATTTGCTTTATGTGTAGTTTCTACCGTTCACCGCATAATTTCTTTTTAAATTCGTTTTTAATCAGATTTTCCATTACCACTTCTTTATAGCAATGGTTTTTTAATATTTGGGAAAAATTCAATTCTAAAATAGTATTATACTGTGGAAAAGCTAAACTAACATATTGAGATGTTTCTTAATTAGCGTGTTTAAATTTAATACTTTTTAAAGTATAAATACTTCTTGAAGTATAAATACTTTTTGAAGTATAAATTCTCAATCAACATCTTTTAATTTTTACTTAGAATTTTACTTTCGGCTACAATAGATTCTCAGTAAATTGAAAGCTAACGTTTGTGTCAAACTGGGGCTTCCTATAGAACTTCCAAGACATTGCCAATAAATAGTCGCCGGAGGGCCAAGGAAGTCCCTTCAATGGTTCAGTGCTCAGATACATGTTTTTCACGATGAGATCACCCTTAAAAAATGTATAAAATCTTAAGGACAGTATTATTGGATTCGCCGAAAACTTACAGATAGAGGGCAAGTGTGATTTGCATTTGTAAAGTTTTTGAAGAAGTTGTATATCATAATACCCATGGCGTCATAGGGTTTTCTCAAAAATGAGCAACTATCGATCTCGACATTGTAACCACTCTCCCTCTTGAAGCCCATAAGTCACTCGGATGTCATTGGTTGGGTAAAACAGGGTAGCATTAAAGTTGAACACTGTTTTGTATCGACTAACGCCTTCAAGCGGCACAGGTTAACCCGCACCCACGATGTTATGACTTGTACATGCAACTTCGGTCATTTTGAAAATGATAGAGTCTGTGAATTATATTAATCATTGTCCTTTATTTTGGAAATAAAAAAAAAAAAAACTCACATTTATACTTAAAGTCAATAAAAATGTTAGAGAAGCACCACAATTACAGTTCCGCATGGTTATAAAACATTAATACACGGAATAATATAGACATAACATTTTATAGTATTTATGGTACCAAATGTAATTTAAAATTAATTGGAATTGTCGTTTCATACGACTTGAGTTGATGATTAATAAATATTTAACTTTGATGTATTCAACGAACATTTTTAATTCAATATAATTGTCCTATTACTAAAATAAAACTTTTAAAGTAGGAAAATACTCAGTTCAGCATTGTTTTGAAGTCTTTTAAATTACGAGTGGTGCTAAATAATATTTACCAAAATTATTGCGGTCTTTTAAGATTTGATAACCTGTTAATTCCCAAAATTAATAAAAACGATAAATTTATACGCATTTGTTTGTTTTTATTTTGCTTTAACTTATCTAAATAATGCATTACATTGACAAAAATGGTTCTCAGTGGGCCATTAAAAGAGACTTTCAATGAATTGGTAACTAACGTTGGTTACGAACTGAACTTGCCGATAGAATAGCCAACTCATTTGCAACATATATTCGCCGGTTGGAAACGGAAGTGTTTTTTTCTGTGACGATAGATACATTCCTTTTATAAGAATATCTCCCTTGCAGAAGAAAATCCAAGAATTAAAAGGTTTTCTAGCTTAAGTCTTAGTACTTACAGTAAACGGGCAAGTGTGATTGAGGTTTGAAACGTCCTTATAAATATTCCATATCAATATACTCAACGCATCATACGGCTTCCTTAGAAATCGACAGCAGTCGACCCTTTTTTTGTATAGCCATGGCTTATATCCACTCTCCCTTTTTAACAATTCATAGTCTAAATAAATGTGGCTAGCAGGATGATGAAACGTTGCATTGAAATTGAAAATAGTTTTATTTCGACTGATCGCCTTCAAGCGGCACTCATTAATCGTAACCCACGATTTGTTGAAGCTTTCGCATTTCACATTTGTGAGTTTGTAGGTGATCGAATCCTGTTTATTAATTTATTTTTGATTGGCCCACAACTTTGAATATTCATAGGACTTACACATAATCTCCAGGTGAAAAATATTGCTAGGATGCCGAATACATTTAGTGTGTTCCTCATGACTTTCACAGGTTTAATGATTTTTATAAAATTAATTTCTCATATTAAAAAAATGTGCAAGTTGGACATTTTAAGTACAAATTATATTCAATTAGGTAATTTTTTTGGTCCCAAAAATGTACCTATTAATTAGTTTTTAATAGCTTTAGTTTTTCAAAAAACTAGCAGCTTCTAATAATTAAATACATATGTATTCGGTTATAGGTATTTAAACAGAGTAATCAAAAAGAAAAATGTTTAACAATAATTTTGTAGCGATGTGGTAATGACCACAGTCTACAGTAAGTACACAGTGATTTCCAGTTATAAAATATTTTAAGTAAATAATAACTATTAAAATATTTACCAAAAATACATCAAATCAGAAACACATTTCTAATCTTTATAGTATTTTTCTGAAATGTTATTTACTTTAAATTCTTCTATAGTGTATTTTTTTTATAAGTTATTTATCTGTATGCTGCCTATGTATTGCCACAAATCGAAATTTTAGTACCAAAAAAGCAGCGTTAAATGGTCACAAATTAATAACCCAAAAGCAAGATGAGAAGAGTAAAAGTGCCTGCATTCCTACAATAAAATCCAGATGGCCCCAGTCAACGGGCACAATAAGGTGCTGAAAGTCAAAGGAGTTGTGTGGCAAATGCTCATTATACAAATTGCACAAGGAGACGAAAGATCCTGACACAAAACCAGCGAGAATGAGGACGCTAAGAAGTCAGCAAAAGGCCCCTGGAAAACCAGCAACTCAACAACCCAACACACCTTGAAAAGCCGCAGAGACATTGATGCAATGACTGACAGACTTGGCAATCGCAATCCTTCGAAAGTCGCACTGAATTCAAATTCAAATGAACCCGCTGCTGGTGCCGGGCAAAAGAATCTATTAAGATATTATCAGGAGGGGTGAATCAGTGCACATCCATGCGATTGTTGCCAGACAATTTGGGTCGGGATGAAGCTGCCGTGGACGAGGAGGCAGCCCAAGCCCACAATTGCGGCCATTAGTGCGGATCGAGGGGCACGAACAGCAGCAGTCTGTCTCTGCCTCTGCCTCTGGATCTGAATCTCAGTCTCAGTCTCAGTCTCAGTCTGAGCAGTAGGATGAGAATGTGGATGATGCTGATGGTGATGCTGAGTAGGGTAGTCGATGTTAAAGCAACCCTTTTCCTTGTCTCGCCCGGCGTGTGTTTTTTATTTTTTTTACATTCGTTTTGTAGACATTTTTCGTATGACAACGACAAATATTTGCCGGATAATATGAATAACAAAGCAGAAGGCAGTGAACACGAGAGAAGAGGCCACATCAGAGGGCGCAAAAAGGGGGCGTTGCGGGTGGTTGGAGTTGGGGTTGGGTGGTTCGGTGCTTCGGTGGGTGGTTGAGGGCCGAACACGGGGTGGTTAGCCAGCCAACCTACTTAAGCCGCAGTTAGAGACCCGGACTCCCGGTTTCCAGTCTTCAGTTTAGATTTTGCACGGTTAAAAAAGATGGCAAAGTTGTAAATATAAAAATACTGAATACTACATTTGTGTTCTATTCAATAATAAAATCTTTTTAAAGAGTCATATCATTTTAAAACGTAAAATGCTTAATTAAAAAACTTTTTCGTCATACTAAAACATGAATATTTATTTAGCTTTAATCTTGTTCTAATAGAAAATGAAAAGCTCAATCGGCAAAAAGCTAAAGAAATTACTAATGAACTTCTAAAAATAAAAGCAAGCACATTTTTGTTAAATTGCAATTAAGGATTAATCGTTCATTAGTGTTTTGTTTTATGACTTTATTTATAGAGTAGATATGAATTGCAAATTTCTGTAAGCCGACATTGATCTGGGCTTTTGTTCGTGTCTTTCTTCACAGTGTATTCCAGGCCGGGGCCAGACGACTACAACTTAAACTAAAAGGCTGCACCACGTTGTTGCCGGTGTCTGAGACGCAGACATCTTCAAAATGGAGCGGAGATGGAGCTGGAGCTGGAGCCGGAGTCGCAGATAGCTCCGGTGGCCCCAGTCGACGGCGGGCTGGACTGACTGACACAAAAGTGCTTTTGTTGCAAAGTTTAATGAAGAAGAACACGATGAGGACGAAGGAGCGGAGGAACAGATTTGCCGGGACAAATGAGACATGCAAAGCTCGGGTGAAAGTAATACATAGAAAGGGAATAATTAATGCTGTTGAACCGAATGGAACACTTTTTAAAAAGCCATATGACTTGATGAACTGGACTCATTAAGCACAAAAAACTTTTTAGACAGAAAGTTAGATAGTTTTAAAGGATTGAATTTGATTTGGAGAAAACGTGATTGATCAGGTGGTAAATTCCCTTAATGAAGTATACAAAACTAACTTGATTTCAAGAAAGTACTCAATCTTTTCGAAAAGATTACGAAAGAAAAGTAGATAATTTGTTCTAGAATTTCGGCTTAGTTAGAATAAAAATATACCTAAATTATTTAAACCAATTTAAAATAGCAAAACAAATTGCCAGTTTTACATTTTATTGTTTAAATCAATCTGTGCGGATTTATGCATGAATCAATTTTGATTAAATTACAATAAAATGTATGTTTTATTTTTCCGTTTAAAATTTTGTCATTCCCTTAATATAAATATATTTTTTTTTATTGAAGACCCATAAAATCGCTTAGTTAGTGGCCAATTGCTGTGACACTAAGCTGACTGATGCAACGCCACAATTCCGCAAAAGGCAATGGCCTCTTGTCAATAAGCCCATAACCCCGATCTTTTCTGGACACAAAAATTGCCCACTGTCTGGACAGAGAAAAACAAATTAAAAGGGCAAAAAAAAAAGTAAAAACAAAAAAATCAAAAAAAAAAGCGAAATAACCCAAGTGCATTGCAGCGACTACAAAAAAATTGCATGCTGAGCTTTGCTGTTGCTTCGGTTGGTGTTGCTGCTTTTGTTGTTGCTGCTGTAGTAGTTGCTGTTGTTGCTGTTGTTGCTGCTGCTGCTGTTGCTCCTGATGTTGCTGTCGTAGCTGCTGCTGCTGCTGCTGCTTTTACCTCTCCTGCAATGCACTTCAGACAACGTCGACGACGACGACGACGACGACGCTTTGTTGCAGCCCAATACAATCGACACACAGACAGGGGCGGTGTGAGGGGCATGGCAAAAAAATGCAAGGGGGTCGTGGGAAGGGGAGGGAGAGTAGAGGGGGCTGCTGACGACAACAGACGGGATCGCGAAGGGTTTTTTTTTTGTTGTATGTGGGCTGCAGTGGGACAGAGGAGATTCTGCGGGGGTAGAACTGCAGACCGTGGCAGACAAAACAATATGTTTGTTTGGATTATATCCTACATATACACACACAGGCATAGTACACACACACTTATGCACTTACGCACACACACACACACACACACACACACACAGACGCTTCTTTGTATGCGCAAACAATTGGAGCAGGCGGAAGTTGCATGGCGGCGGCTACGACGACGACGACGACGACGACGACGACGACGCTCCTCGGTTGTCCGGACAACCAGTGAGAGTGAGCGGTACGGCTACGAGACAGGGGCCAGAGTGGGACAGAGAATACCCAGGAAGAGGGAGAAGACGAGTCACGACCGAGCACCCCATGGTGCACCTTGAAAATGCCTTCTTTTTTTATACATTTTCGCTTGCAGCTTCACTTGGCCCTACGCCTTGATTAACTGTCAGTGACTGAAAAGTGATTTAATCAAGGCAATGTCCAATCAAACACACAAGAAAACCATAATGGGCGAAAAAAAAAACAAGTTAGTGAGATGGATTTTAAGTTCTGTAAGATACCCGGTAGATAACACACCATAAGATACATACCAAAACTTTGAATAAAAAGATTATAATAAAAATCTTTCTGAATTCATTTAACAAATAAGGATTTCAAAGTCTTTAATTTTTTTTTGAAACAATGACTTTTAATCCTTCAATAAAGGGAAATTAATATATGTATCTTTGAATTCTGAAGTTTATAAGAGGCAATGTTTTGTGTCAAAACTAAGCTAATATATTTTTTTAAAAATATAATTTGTAACAAAACATTTTTCAGATTTCAGATCTTTAAAATGTAATATTTTTTGGTTGCTTCATCAGATAGCCTTTTGTTATTTTATTTATTGTAATTTAAAATTAAAGATTAAAATTAAAGGCAGCAGCAACATATGTTGCCAGGGAATTGCACCTTAATTTGGATTGAGATTCAGGCTTGGACTCTTACCCACAGCAGATCAGACATGGACACGAACTTGGGGCAGATCGCAGCTTCATCTAAAGTCAGCCCCCAGCCCCCCGACCAGAGACCATGGACATGGACTACTCCCCAGCAGCCAGACCACATCAATCACCTGTGCTGCCCGCCATTTGCTGCTCCCTCAAGAGAGCATCCTTCAAGATGCAGCTTTTAGTCGAAATCCACTTGCATCTCCGCTGATGTTGCGGATGCAACCTTCGTTGCTGCTGTTGCTGTGGCTGATGTTGATGTTGCTGTAGCTGTTGCTGCTGCCCCAACGTCGCCCATATTTGACATGGCCATAATTACAGTCAGTCGCCGTCTTGGTCTTGCAGCTGGACATGGACATGGGATTGGGATTGGCGACTGGAGACTGGAATTGGGACTTGCAGCTTGTTTTGAGCGCGCTTTTTCAACGAATTTGTTGTCGTTCCATCCTCTCAGCGAATGTAAAAAAAATTAAGCACAGTGCAATGAAATTTACGATTTTCTAGGGTCTTTCCCTTAAACAAGTTATTAAGTTAATTAAATTAGAGTGATTTTACTGACAGTAATTACAAATACATAAATCTTTAAATTTGATTATTTTTAACTAGCTATAAAATAATGTATTTGTTATTAAATTAGAATGCTATTGACAGAAATTATATACCTTTATTTTTTTTACCATATTTTTAATTATGAATGAATTTTTTATTTTACATTAAATTAGAATGTTATTGCTGACAAAAAATATAAATTAATTAATATAATAATTTTTCGTTGTGAAATCTAAAAGGTTTTTGTGTTAAAGTAGTATTGAAAATAAAGTAAAGAGAGTGTTATCAGTTCTTAATTAATTCATGTTTCATTACTTTTATATATCTTTTCCTGTCGTTAATTTTAATTTATAAATATTCCTGTGTTATAGAAGCCATCCCACTGTGCGAGCAAACATCGTGGCCCATCTGCAAGCAGCCTATCAATTTTTGACGAGACAATCTCAGAGTCCAAAGGGGGCAGTGTAAAAAATGCAGTCGGAGCAATTGGCTGGCGGACCAGGGGTCGCTTGAGAGGTGAGCTCACTAAGGCCAGGGGTGTGGGAGAGGGGATTGAAGGGGTGTGGCAGAGCAGACGTCTGCGGTCTGTGCATAAAATTACGATAAGTGCAGGCGAGGCCACAGTCCAGAGGGCAGAGACTCACCTCACTTACCTATCCCCGCCACCAATCTGCTGTCCACCATCCTCCTCCAACTCCCAGATGAACTGTTGACTGTTGGGCTTCTTATTTTTCTGCCCTCAACTCTCCGGAGTAACGTCATTGTCAACGGCTCCTCGCCGGGTATGTGTGTCCTTTTTTCCTTGCCTTACATAAGCCTATTTGCTTATTATCCTATTAAATGCCAAGCCGAAAAAAGTCACGAAAAACTTACACAGAGAGAATGATGGCAAAAATAGAAACACTGCTTAATATATACATATAATATACTTTAATGTCTCATTTTAAATCTTAAAAAGCAAATCAAATAATAAATATGCCAATAGGTTTTTGTGTTAAGTGTTTTAAGCAGCAGGTTTTAAACTGTTAATTTTTAACATTTGTGTTTTAAAACATTTTGGAAAGAGTTTTGAAAACCTTTATTTTTTAAATCAGTATTTTATTTTCAAGCTTTTTAACATAATGTCTAAGCAAAAAGTTTATAGTATTTGAATCCCAAAATACAAGAACCATTTTGTTTTTGAAAACGAAAAGTTGCTTTTTATGTAGAAACTCAAACATAAATATTATTAAGTTTTGGTTACATTAATTGCAGTGTAACAAGGAAGAGGAGCGAAAAAGACGATAAAATAACCTGAGAAAAAGTCGAACAAAGCTTAAGAAAAGGACACTTGTATGTACCTTCTGTGCAAAGGATACACAAGTGTCTCATTAAAAGAAATAAAGGACAAGCCAAGCGCCGACGAAGTCCTTAAAGTCAACTCAAATCCCTACCAAGAGCGACAAGGACAGCAAGATTTCGAGAGCGAGAGAGAGGGATGGCAGACTGCAAGGGAAGGGCGATTGAAAGGCAGTCGCAACGTGAGCGACTTCAAGGACAACTACAGGCAGCAACAAGAACAAGTGCCAAAAAAATCAACGAAACTGCGCTATTAAGGCAATTTTTTCGGTTGGAATCCAACAAACCCCCGAAATTCTCCATCCCATGAAAACCTTAGCCTGCACAGGGAAAATATTTAAGGCTATACATGATATACTTCATAAGCTTATGTTGATAATGTACTCAACTAATTAGTTAAGTCATACATGCAATTCTAGTTCTAACAAATTTTATTTTAAAATGTCCTTAATATTTCAAATATATCATAAGTTTGATCATTTTGAAAGGATCTAAAACTTAAGAAATTAAACAACAAAACTAAATAAGAAATATATACATAGATTGGTAAAACTTTGTTATTTATTTGAGAAAATACTATCTTGTTCTTTTCCAAATCGTAGATGGAGAAGTATCGTACTGCAAATTCAACAACATTTTAAGAAGGACACAAAAACGTATATCTCTATAATAAACTGTTAACGTAAGCTCTTACGAATTTTGACATAAAATATGGATCTAATAATGTCAGATCCAATGGGAATATATTTTTCCGGTGTGCCCACGATTACAGCTTCTCCGCCAGACGGAGGAGACAGGCGACGAGGGGCGAATCCGTGGGAAGAGGGGAGAATCGGTAGACTGCAGACTGGAGACAGGAGACAGGCGACGGGTCGCAAAGTGGCTCAATGTCAGACACAGACGCGGGTACAGACAGCGAGACACAGACACCAGACGCCTCAAAGTGATTCAAATGCTTCGGCTCTCTTTACGCTCCCATCGATGCAACATAAAGCACACAAAATGCATGGACATTTTGGAAGGGTTCATTGATAGAGTCGACCCTGGAAATACCTTTTAAGCACTAATTATCGTGGAATTTTATATATATCTACCAGCCTTATAATTCGAAAGTCACTTTATATTGTTATTATTTTATACCTGAAAGATAATTTTCACTATCTAGTTAGATTATAGTCACATTTTAAAGTCAGTAGACCACCTTGTAAAACTATTATCTGGTCAGTGAGTAAACTAACTATAATTCAAAAGGTTGGAAGAGCAGAGAATTGTACTTTGACCATTTCTTTTTATAGCTTCAAGCAAAGTTATCTCTTAGCTTAAACAAAAATGTGTAAATGTCTGGCATACATATTATAACAAGGTAGATAAAGCTGAAAAGGTGGAATTTGAACTTTTTAAAAATTCCACTTGTCTCAAATTTAACATAGAACAGAAATTAAAAACAATATCTTTAAACAAAGTTAGGTTTCTAAAGCTTATATAATTATTTTCCAATAAAAAGTTGAAAAATGATTAGTGATGATTCAGTTTTGGAGCGATAACAAATTGTATAAAGTAAGGTTAATCTAATTATGTTACTGATATTTTAAATTAAATTACAAAAATACATTTTTGAAGCTTTCTACCCAATATTTGACTTTTAATTATTTTTTTTAAGTGACATTTCTAAAGGTTACATTAAATATCTGCAATCTATTCTGAAGATTAAAAAGTATATGTTGAATATTTTTTTTTAAAGAATGCTAAATTTCGATACATTTTTAAGATATAATCAAATGGAATGTTTAAAAAAAGATCTTCATTAGTAATTTTTGCAGACGAACCGATTGATTAAGCCTTCTGATCTTTATATTAATGGACCAAGACTCTCCTTAAATTTCTCAATTACAGGGTATGATAAAAGCTCTCGTCTGAGGACCAAAAAGGGATAGTCGCAGTCTGGCCTCTTGCCTTCTCTCTCACTCTGTCCCCGTGTTGGTTGTGTGCTGTGTGTGTGTGTGCAGCAGACGCATGAAACAAAATACCGAAATTCTATGCGTGACCTTGAAAAGTATTCCTCATCTGCAGACCGACAGCAACAACAACAACGTCAGCAAACCATAAAGTCTGCTGCCTCTGTCGGTGGTTGTTTGTGTTTGTGTTTGTGTTTGCTTGCGTTTGTGTTTGTGTTGTGTTTCGCTGTCGTCATCAGCCGATATTTGCGTTTGCTTGTTGTTGCCGTCTGCATTTTCCTTGTTGTCTGCTGAGCACAATTTTTTGTTGCTGTTGTCGTTGTTGTTGCTGCTCTTGAGTTATTTTTGTGGAAAGGATTTTTTCGAGCACTTTTAAACCAAAGGGTTTCAATATAATTTTTACATCAAAATATTTTAAAAATAAAACAAAGTAAAATAAAAAAAGTACTCTTGAGAACTTTAAAATACTTCTAGTTTTTAATTATTGTTGTTGTTATTAATGGCAAGAAAACACTGATATTTTAAATTAATTTATTTAGTAAAATTATTTAAAACGTAGTAATAAAATTTTTTGGTTTTGGTTTTTCCTTTTTTTTTTGCAAAAAGGTTAGGGCATTCTAAAATCGTTTCCTTCGTCTGCCCAACATAATTTTCCCATTTTTTTTCGATTGTACTTTTTGTTGTCGTATGTTTGAAGTTGGATTTTGTGCACAAAACATTTTTCTTTTTCTGTCGAACGCGCCACAAAATTGCAAAGGCGACTCCAACTCTGTTTTTCGGTCTCTTTCTCGGTCCCCTTCCCCTCTTTACGTCTGGCTTGCATTTTGACGTCAGACGCCTATTTTTTTGCAGTGCAGAGGGGAGGGTTAAAGAGACTCGGCCAGACAAGAAAAAAGCGAAAAAAAAAGTGAAGGAATACATTGAATTGAAAGTCAAAGGGCTAAGGGCAGAAGGGGATTTCCAGTTTGGATCGTGTAATTGCATTCAACAGCAATCAATTGATAAACGTTCGAGAGGCATTCCATTATGCTTAATAAATTTCCCAGAGAAGGTAGTTGTTATTCTAATTGGCCAGCGATTAAGAGTTATGAATTAAATGCCACGAAATAACCTGTTTTTTACTTTTGCACTCAGTCCTTGGAGAACGCCGCGCATGCCCAGTAGCCGATGATGAAGTTGATAATGATGCGGCTGCTTCTGTTGCCATTTTGGGGCAACTTGTTTATAATTAGCATCTTGCAGTTGATAAGGTTCGGGATCTTAGTGTGTGTGTGTGTGCTCAAGATTTATAGTGCCCGGCAACAGGATATTGAAAGACGCTCCCCCAAAGAATCGCAGACAAAACATCCTGCAATCTAGACAACAAAAAGAAACAGAGTTTTCAAGCGCTCCACATGTTGCACGTTGCCACGTTACAAATGCACATAAATTTCAATGTAATCACATTCACATGTCCAAGACTCCTTGGCTTCCGTTCGCTGGTTTTTTTCTTTCTGTCTCTCATTTTTTGCTCCTTTTCCCGGTTTCCTCTTCGTATTTTTATGTTAAAGGGTTCAGGCCACTTTTTATTCGAGTTTAAACGCAGCAAATGCAGCATCTAGATTGTTTTCCGTTTGCCAGGAAAAATATTTTTTTAAGCTTATTTTTAGGTGAACAGAAGATTGTCTTCATTGTTTTCAAAACATCTCATTTCATTGCCTATTACTTTTTTTTTTTAACTATTCCTACCTTATCTATCTTTTAGCAGTATACTTAGGTTTTTTATTAATTCTCGTTTCCTAAAAGTATTTTAAATAAAATAAATAATAAGCATACATTGATAGTCAAGAAACATGTTATTAAAATGGTTTTAAACTGTATAATTTTTTTTAAAATATTTGTGTATGTACTTTGTTCTTCCAGGTAACTTTAGCTACCTAATAAATCGCTAACTTTCCATCCACTTTGAGTTATGCAATTGCATTTCGTAAATACCCAAGCCAACTGACCACCGACCAAAACATAAAAAAGAAACAAAAAGGCAGCACAAACAAATTAGGGAAACTTTTCAATGCCAAAACCCAGACAGACAGGCAGACGGAAGTGGGTGGGGTTTTCGGATGGGTTGACGGCGTTGGCTTGGTCCAGCCTTTTGGGGAGGTTGCTAACTGTCTGGGCCCAAGGTGGAATTCACTTTGGTATTTTTTCTCGCCTGCTGAACATTATTTTATTTTTTTTTTTACTATTTATTTCGAAAATTTGATTTGGAAAATGTGTCTGGTTGGCTGGCATTTTGTTGTTTGCGGGCAGGTTGAAGGTCGTCAGGCGTCAGCGAATTAATCACGATATTAACTACCCTAACTGTGAACAGGGGTTGGAACAGCACTTATGTGGATGAGTTATGACTCACAGCGGCACTTGAATTGAATTTCAATTGTGAACCTGTTGCCCGCTAGATAAATACGGTGGCCATATGTTTAATGGCCAGCTAATTAGGGGAGATATCGCTGACGGCCGTGGCTGGGGGAGGAAACTCTCCGTCTGTCTCCAATTCTGGAGCACAATCAGAGCTGCTGATTATACACAATAATGCCGTGCAGCAACAAGCACAAAAGGAAAGTAAAACACACCAGACAGGGCCTCAAAAGCCAGACAGAGTCCCCAGTCCGCCAACATTGTCACCGCTCTTACCCAATCCCAAAATGTCTGGCGGCTGCTGTCGAACTGCAAGCGAATTGAGACTACAAAACGCATGAAATGTTTCACCGCCCACACACCGGTTGTGGGATGAGAGGGAAAGGGAAAGGGACAGGGACCAGGGGGAGCGACAGAGGTAGGACATGGAATTCACTGAAAAAAAATAATTTATATTTCCAAATGTCTTTGAGGACTAGTTTATATTTTAGATATAAGCACATAATAAAAAGATTTTAGGCGTATTTTCTTGTTAATCTCAAATTTAACTTCGATTTATAAATTTATAAAAAGGACACCAAAGACAATCCAAAATATTTTCTACTGAAAGATGAAATTTTTCGGTGCTATAAAACTTTTAAGAATTATGTAAAACTGTTATAGACTAATTTGTTTCAACATCTTTTTTTTGTATTTCAAGTTATTATATATAGAACACACATTTTTATGAATAATTCAAGTTTGATCAAATATTGCCAAACAAATTAAAACACAGTAATCTTATAAACCTAGTTTATTTCAGTGTATACAGCATGAGAGACACTCGTCGCATGTGCATCGAATGCCATCTCGCTCTCGCCCTTTGCTTCGTGCGTTGCGCCTTTGTGCAGGCAACAGAAAATAAAGTTTATGACTTTAACTGCCGACGGCAGCGACGAACGACGAACGACGAACGGCGAACGAGGACGTCTGACGATGTCTGCACCGGCGTCTATTATTGCCGATTTTGCATTGTTGTTATTGTTTTGGCCGTTGTTGTTGCTTCTTGCCGGGACGGCACTTGAGGCCTCGACTACAGTGGGATGTACAACGAAAAGAGGAACTTAGGAACCGTAATTTTAAGATGGTTTTTTGGCTTTGGTAGAGCTTTAACAAATGGCAAGAGAGTACCATATTGTTCTGTTAGTGGCTGGAAACTTGCCAGACTACTATTTCCTCTTATGTTTTTTATTCAAGACATATATGCCTTGAATATTTTTTTTATTTTCATATATGCTTTATATATAATCTTGAAAATTAGTTTTAGAAAAGCTGAATTACTGTATTAAGTTGCATAAGTTTTGAGAAACATTTTTAAATTAATTAATTAAAAAAAAAATGTTTTAGATCTACCAATTATCTTTTTATAATTTAAAAATAGCTTTAAGATTTTATGTTTTTCTCTTTTTAATGGAATTTGAAAAAAAAAAATTAAAAGTTCTTAGGCCATTAATTTTTAAATCCAATAAAATAAAGTCTGTTTATTTTAATTTTATGTGTCTACAATTGCAATTGCAGTCAACTATTTTAGAAAGTATCTCTTATCTGTCTAGACTCCATGAACTTTACTCAACTATGTACTTTCATCAATCAATTTCGTACAATTTAGAACTTTTTAAGTAAAATACAACTTTATATCAACTATTTGGCGCTGTCTTACTCCTGGTTTTTCACCTACCTCTCTAAAACTCACCTAGTAAATTACACTATTACATGTAAGTTGCACTCTACCACACACACTAAAAAATAAAAAAATTTGAGACGACGTCGACGACAATCTAAAATGCCGCAAGCCACTCCAAAAAAGCCAAAAACAAGAACAAAATCAAAGGCACCAAAAAAAAAAAAAATAAAAATAAGAAAAACCGAGGAGGACACGAGCGAGTGCAAACAAAGCCAGAAGGCGTTGCGAAACTTTGGCGCGTCATTCATCCTCATCCAGAGTCGAAAATATTGCACCCTCGAGCCTGCGAACGCACACACTGACATCGGAGCATAGACGCAGACACACAGACCCACACACACAGAAAGTCGCACATTTATAGCCCGAATATTAAGTGAAGCGTAAGCTGAAATGCACTCCCACTCAACGAGGCAAACACCACAACCCCTACCCCCCAACTTTCCTCAACTCCCCCTTTTCTGATTTCGTCTGGCTCGCCGTCTGCCACTTGGCGCTTCTGCATTGGTATTGGTTCGTCTGCGCCACTATGTGTGGGTGTTTGTGTGTGTGTGTGTGTGTGTGTGTGTGTGTGTGTGTGTGTGTGTGTGTGTGTGTGTGCGCTTAACCTTGAAAAACGAACGAGTCCAGTCGGACCCCAACTCCTCCCTGCACCACCCCGTTTTGCCCGAAACCCCTGGAAAGTTGACAGGCCGGCGACGATTTTCATCCTCTCTCAACGAGTCAAGTTGGTAAAATGAAATTTACGAAATATATTACAGTGGTTGCTCGTTAATTAAAACATTCTTATAGTGGAGAACTCCAAGAACAAGTAGGTTACTTATTTATTTAAAGAGTTACTTTATTTTAACCTGATGGTTAATAAACTAATGTGAAAAACATTATTCTTTTTGCAGTATGACAATATCCAAACCTTTTATATTTTGGCATAACAAAAAAACAACTTATTATGTGTTAAAAAGCTAAAAAAAATCAACAAATTTAATATATAATTGGTGTTGTATGTTACTTTCTATTGTTAATAATGTTTGTTAGGATAAATTGTCTAAAATTTATCCTTCTATTTTCAATTACTGTAAAACCTAATCCTTCTTTTAACCGACAAAACACTATACAAATTTTCTGCTCTTCTTGCCGTTTTATTATTTTATTTTTACCCTCTTCATCATCGTCATCTTTTTGGGCATTTAAAGCAACAGAAGCTGCGGCAGAGTTTTCGGAATTGAATTCAATATTTTTGTGGTGGGCGGGAGATCGAGATCGAGATTGGGATTGAGGAGAAGCGTACCGAAGAAGTGACTTTTGCACCCCTTTTAAGCGTTGCCTTGAAAGTCTGGCCAGACAGCCAGACAGACAGGGGTGGCGGGGCAAAAGGGTTTGCCACCCCCTCAACGCCCCTGTCCACAGTGCGATTGAGAAATACTTTGCGGACCCCTTGGGCCAAGTTAAAATGAATTACAAACACTTTTTGTTTGTCGTTGCCGCCTCTGCTACTGCTGCTCCCACTGACTTTGCATACGGATTGATGTTCCGGGAAAATGAAAATGTCAAAGTTGAGCTTAGGCCGGGCCAAAAAGGAAACTTATTATCATTACGAAATTTTTTGGCTAAATTGAGATGAGTTTTTGGGAATTGTCTGAGCAAGGAATTATGCGTCTGAGCTTAAATCTAACAAGGGAGCTATTAGTTATAATTTAATGATAATCTTTGGGTTATGTAAGATTTAGTAATGATTTTTAGGTAAACTTCTTGAAGAAATGTATTTTAAGAGTACTTTTTTGAAAATGTACAAACTATAAGAGGATTTTTAAAAAACAACCTTGTATTTTATTTTTAATTACGTATTGAAAGCAAGGAGTTGATACAGAACACTACCAACAATATTATTTAGAACCATTAATTATGAGGTCAACTAAGAAGAGACTTTAGTTGGCAATCATTTAAGAGTCCCTTTTTTTAATTTTACTTTTTTTATTTCTTGATTTTTTCCTCCGACTTTTGTTTTCTTTTTCCCATTCCCCTGGTAAGGTTACGTGGCTTTATTTATGAGTTTGTCTGCTCCCTGACAGCCATGCAGCTGCAGCGGACCATGCCCCCTCCCAGCCTGCGCCCTTGGTACATCCCTTTGCTTCTGTCCAGGATCATCGAGTCCGCCACACGTCAACTTCATTCGCAACGTCGCTGCCATCGCTCTCATCGCTGTCAACGTCATCGTCAGTCGACGCACTGTCGCCGCCGCTCGCCAAATGCATCAATAATGCTTCCAGCGGATCCAATTGTTGTTGCTCCGCTGCAGTGAGTTGCAATTGTTGTCTGGCCCATAAGGGGGGTGGTGGCGGGCCGAATGGCTGTGGAAGAGGTGTGGCAAGGGGTGGTACGGCGACTGGTCCATCTGCTTGCCTCGCCGACGCCGCTCAAATTAATGAAAACTAATGCGACACTGAGAAATTGATGATTGCCGGCGTCGTCTGCAGAAAAGCGACCACCATTACACTACAAAAACTTCACAGCCTAAAATACTTAAAAAGAATTCTGAATTCCCATATCTTGTTGGATTAAATTCAATATTTTTATATAGACTTGTAGTCTTTTTAAGGTGCTTTAAATGTTTCTTTTAATAATAATCTAACAACGTTATTAATATGTTTTATGATACACAAAATTTGTATTTAAACATTCAAGTTATTCGCTTAACTAATTTTCTGATACCTGAAACAGGTAAACAATATTTTTAAAGTGTAGCAAGTCTGCAATTCCCTCGTTTGCCTTCAGCACTCTACCTTCTTATTTTTCCCTTTCTGCTTTTGGGGTCGAGACATTAAAAATGACTGCGACTGCGGCTGCTTTTCTGTCTGTGTCTGTTTGTGAGTCTGAGTCCGCGTTGCTCCGTCTGCCGCTGCACTTTGGATCGCTTTTGGGGCAACAAAAGGGACCAAAAGCCGACCAGACGGAGTCGGAATGGGAATGGGAATGAGGAGGAGGTTGGGGGGACAGACGGTGAGGAGACTGATTGATGCCGTCAAAAAAAAATTTGTTGCGAGTGGCAAGCGGATCGGCCGGACTCACTGACCCGACTGCGACTGCGAATCCAGCTGTGGGACTGTACTTGGATAAATAAGAACAAAAAGTACTTAAGCACTAAAAAACATGATTAAGTGAAGCGATTTGTAGTTATACTCAAGATGCCTTGAATACTTACTTAATCTTAGAGAACAAAGTACCGTCCTAAAAAAGTTAAATTATATCTTCTTAATCTAAATAATAATAAACACATATAGAATTTTTTTTTTTAATTTTTGGGTATTTTCTTTATTTACTATTTTGTTTAATGCTTTTTAAACATTTGTCAAATCATTTTCAATATTTCTAAGGATCTTTTTAAATTTATTTTACCTTTTGTTATGAGTTCAAAAAATTTTTTTTTGAGTTTTTAAATTTTTTGTTAACTAGGTCAGAAATCACCCAAAGGCTTTTATATCTGTAATCTTAATATTTTAATCATGCGCTTAAAATTACATTTAATTTGTATAACGGACCATGACTGTGATATGATTTATTATTTCATCAAATATTCATAGTATGTTTTATTATTCCCCTGAAAAACACAACTGCTAAGTAGCAATATCCCTTGACGATTAAGTTGTCAAACACAAGTCATGAGAACTTTACATTGTGTGGGCAATGTAACTGTAACTCAGCTTCCGCCGCTATTGCCACTGGCTAGACCGTACTTACCAGCAGCCCCACCCACTCACCCACCTGTCAACTCACCTTACCGTCCCACTTTACCACCCACTTCCCCTCACCTGTCTGCTTATCTGGCCCACAATAATTTCGCGAGCAGCGGAAAATTGTGTGCGCGCCTATTCATTGGATGACTCTACCACTTCCGACACAGTTGTTGCCGCTGCGCTTTTTATTTGACTTATGACGGGACTTTGTTCCCTATCTGTATTATTTTATTTTACGTTTTTTTGTTTTTTTTTTTTTGTTTTTCGTTCAGCTTTTGCAGCTTTTTCAGCGACTAGCGACTGACTCTTGCTGGTACCGAAAAAAGGGATGAGCGGGGAAGGGTGTATTTGCCCTGGTCCGTTGTCTCGCTTAACTTTTTTATTGCCAGACGAAGCGCAAACATTTGCGAGTATTAATTAACGCTTTGTTGAAGTTTGCGCTTCGATGTCGCCGCCCAGACATCGATGTAGACCTAGACGTTTGACGTAGACTTTGTCAAATGTAATGCCTGGCAAATATTGCGTAGCCAACCCGTTTTCGACCCCCTTTTCAGTACAGTAGATATTGCTTTTGGTTGTTGCGAGATTTTGGGATCTGAACATTTGAATAAAAATTAATTTTGTGTATTCAAAAAAATAGTTTTATCATTAACAAAAAAAATTAGAAAATGTAAAACCATTTAAATAATCCTATTTTATTTATGTATATTTTCATGTATGCCACTTTGATAATTTTTTTCCTTAGTAATTTATTTATTATTTATTAGCATTTTAAATACTTTCGGCACTACAACGGCCAAACATGCAGCTGTAAGTTATTTTTAACCAATTGATTGTATGTAAATGCATTCTTTATACCCTAAAGCCTCCAAGCCTCATTATTTTATAACTTAAGCATCGCTTACTGTGCACTCGTACCCCGCTTTAAGTCTCCGATTCAGATTTAGATTGAGATACGGATTTTCTGTAGTCGTCGGCTCTGGTGCTCACTCAATTATTCAGGCATAATAAGCAAATTGTTTTAATATGCATAAATATCTTGTACGCCATTTGGCAAACAAGTCAAAACTGCCAGACAAACTGGCAGGCAGTGGCGCAGACAGACAGCCGCAGAGGGGGCGGTAGGGGAGGGGCGTGGCTGGGGCCAGAGCGGGACAACAACAAGCGGCGACTGCATAATGCCCATGGGATATACAAAAGGTGTGTTTACATATATTTAACCTTCACGATCCGCAGACTAAATATGCCAGCAAACATTTCTGCCACAAAAGCGACCGACAACGTGGACTGTTCGAATGCCCTAATATTGGTCTGACAATTTTTTTTTTTTTGACAATTTAGAAATCTATATTACCCAATAATATGCTGAATATGGTGAACGTACCATATTTTATTTTAAAATATCAATTTATGTCTGAATATGCCCGCCAAAGTGTTACATATATATTATTTTTGGCAAGTGGTTCAAAAGTCTTGTGAAATTTGTTTAATTTAATAGACAAATTTAAAGATACCTAAATAATTTCAGCAAATTGGATAATTAGTTTTTGACCATTGTTTTTTATAAAGGTTCAATGTTTATGTTTATATTTATGAAATTATGCTTTTACTCATATCTCTTTATATACATTTCAAGTTTAATTTGAGCCCCTTTTTATGAGCTGCTAAAATGCGCTGTAAAGTTGAAGTAGCTGAAAGTATTTTATAACCCAAAACTTCGGTAGCGTGACTGAAATCTACCTTACTTTCCATGGAATTCCACAAAATTACATTACACCGGAGGCTTCAGTTGGTCCCCTTCTCAGAGTCCTTCAGAGTCAGGCACCGTTTCGCCAACTGTTTGTCTGTCTGTGTGTGCGTTGTGGCATCGCCGTTTTGGAAGGACCAGACACAACGAGTATGGGATTAACGAGGAGCAAGGAAAAAGGAGCCGGGAACAGGAGCAGGAGCAGGAGTCCAGGTCGCACAATAAAATAAAAGCTTAGGCCACAAAAGCGGCAGACAACTAACTACGCATAAGCGTGGATGACGACGCAGGATATGCGCTTCAAACGCGTTAGGCTGGGCCTGAAAATATAGGGGGAAAGTGGTCTGGAAAGGGGGTGGAATGTGGGAGAAAAGAGAAAGACGGCGGCTCACAATTGAGAGCTGAACGCAGCTGATAAACTTGGAGTGCCCACAATGCGGAAAATGTGGGAAAGGTGATGGGAATAATTCTCAAGGACACTGTCGTGTTTGTATGTATTCGGCCTACGCATATTTGAGTTCTATTTCTCTCTCTCTCTGTACATCCCACTCTCTCTTCCGGTCTGGCGCAGACGGTGGCGTATACGTAACGTGTTTGTATTGAGAAGGCCCAACAAAATAAAGCATACGCAACGTGTTTCCTTCGTTGCTGTTGATGACGTTAAATTTTCGGTATTCGGGCCGAATTCATGGAAAGTTATGCCACAGAAATGCGTTCTTGCCTCCTAAACAAATACCACGTGGCCTCACTCGAAAAAAGTGGATCCTAGATATTTTCGCACGCATGTGTATGTGCGTGTGTGTATTTTGAGCCTTTCTATTTATTTTAATATGCCCCGAAAATAAATGACAACATAAGAAATGTGTTTGATGACAGCTTTAGACATTTATGCGCATTTATGCTAAACTGTTTGATTTCAATTTTCCTGGAAAACTTTTCTCTGGGGGAAAATTGTTGTTCGGAGTTTTCCGCTTACTTATATGTGGCGCTTATGATTTACTTAGTAGTATCTACACATTTGAATAAATTTGAGAAATTACCAATTACCAGCTTTTTTGCATTTGCAATTTAACTGTTATGACAATTGAAGCGAATATACTTTTAAGTTTTAAAATAAATAATTATTAATATACTCAATAAAACAGGTCGTCGAAAATGATTTTCTAGAACCCTGACAATAATTTAAATTCCGTTCCCGACATTTTTTCAAAACGCCTCAAAGTCTTGAAGCACTCTGAATAGGGCTGTATATTGTACATTCAGACATTCGATTGCTGCAGCCGGCAGCAGCGGCAGCAAAACAAGGGCAAACAATAAAATAAACAAACAAACAAACACGCAACGCGGCAGACGCACACATGACAGACAAGAATGGTCGACAACTGGGGATGGGGCTGGGGAATCGGGAATCGGAAAGTGAGGGGCGAAATCCTCTAGACAGCCAGACCTGCATTAAATAAATATGTGCGTAATAAAAGGCAAATAAAAAACGAAGGAACGCCGGGCTGAAAAGAGCAAACCAATTGAAGTGTGTCGCGCCAATCGAGCCACAACACACACAACAATTGCAATTTGTATTAATTTTATTGGTTTATTATTATCATCGGCGACGTGGCCACGATTGATGCCATCAGACAGTGTTTAAACGTTGCTCGATTGAAAGCGAGTTAATTTCATTTACTGATTTGTGGGTAGCCGTCGTCGGTGGGCGAAGGGAATGCGCTGGTGGAGATTTGGGCTCCCTGTAATCCAGATTGCCAGGCCCAGGCTCGGGCCCATTCATCGACTCGACTCTGGGCCGTAATCAGCGCTGCTCGTTCGATGAACTGCATTTGCCCTGCGGTTGCGATAACGCACTGTCGCATCCAAATTTCAAATGGTAATGCGCACGTGTCGCCGTTTTTCCACGGAACACCATAGGAATGTCTGTCTGGAGTCATTCACTGTCTGTCAGGGTTTATCTTTGCCACTATCTTGAAAAAATTAAGTGTAAATAAAATTATATGCAATTCGTTGGAATTGCGCTTCGTTTAAATCAATTAAAAATGTTACCATGATTTTTAAAGCCAAAATTATAATATTTAAAGAATTATTTAAAAGCTCTTGTTAAATAATTTCCATGCAAATTAATTAAGTGCTAAGCATCACAAATGTCAAGTAAATTAATATTAATATAAACTAGCTAGATATCCAATGTTTTTTTTTACCTTATGTACACATTTGACTAGCAGACTGAAAAGTATGTTTTTATATATGTGAAAATATACAAAGACTAAGTAAGTTTAACTTACTTATAAGAAATACCAAGTTTATCTTGGTTGTCAATATAATGCAATACAATGTTATTATAACAATACTGTTGACCCCGCCGCATATCGGTGTACTCCCCCAAGTGATTTCACGCAAGTGCCAGCCAGCCAGCCGGTTATGATATGGCCAGTCCATGCCAAGGGCGTGCGAATACATTCCCGCTGACTCAAGTTAGTCGCACCAGATCGACCTCCCCCATTTTCCCACAACCGCCCCCCGATGTCCGGCGTTATCGTCTGGCCATTCCCATTCCCATTCCCGTTCCCATTCCCATTCCCGTTCCCGATCCCTTTCCCGATCATATTCTCATTCCAGATCGTTGCTCCGCACTGCGTTCATTGAACGCACTTTCGGCTCTCGACGCACGCGTCGTTAACAAAAAAATGTAAGGAAAAAATAAGGGAAAAGAAGCTCTGTCTCCGGATACTTGGCCTGTGTATACGCGTGCATAATACAATAATAATTTCGTTTTACAAAACGAACAAAAAGCGAGGGGGAAAAAAAAGAAGTACACAAAATAAGCGCAGCCAATGGCCGCGGAAAAAAAGGAGGTGGACAAGGAGGTGTTGGAGGAGCAGAAGAAACTTGCCCAGACAGCGATCCCAATCCCGATCAATGCACCTTTGCCAAAGGTGCAACGCCTCGAAAAGTCGGCTCTTTATATTCCAGTACGAGTATATGGCATATATACATACATGTACATATAGTTTGGGTGCCTGTGTGAGTTGTCTGGGCATGCAGTGACGCACGAAACGCGATCACGTTCGCATTTATTAAAAGATGGTTGCTGTTGCACCGGCGACTGGATGCGATTGGATTGGATGGACTGGGATGGGTTGGCATGAAATGGGTTGAGGTTGAGTCGGGTTGGGTACTCTTGCGCCAGCGAGGTCTCGAACTCGGACTGCCACTAAAACTGCGACTGCTGCTGCAGACAGATGTGGGTAACATTTGCTAGGCAAGGCAACAGAAAATGGGCATTCAAATGAAATGTGAGAGCTGGAAAACGAAGCAATAAGTACACTACCAGACTTTTTGTATTGAATAATTAGCAACTGCCTCTTCACGACATTTAAATTAGATAGAGATCACATATCACGAAAAAGCTTACGATATTATTAGCAAATACAATTTTATACATTTTGCTTTTCAAAAATCTAACAAATTCTATAAAACACTTATAAATATGTTTTTCAATACACACTATCTCGAGTATTCGCATTATGTATATAAATAATAATATATATTTATAACCATTAATATTTTGGATCTAATTTATAAGAATAACTTACTGATAAAAATATAAATCTTTAATAACAATCATAAGAAAGACATATCTTGACTACCCTTTAAGTAAATAGACTACGGTGGTTATTATATTTAACTAAAATTTTTGATTTGAAATTAAATAAACAGACCAAAATTTCATTCTGCATACCCAAAGGGGTGCATAGCACCCTACAAAATATTAAAAAAAAAATGTCTCGCATTGTATATAACTATTGTAGTTCAGTTATACCCTTCTAGGCAAGGGTATTAAAATCCGGGGAAAGGAGTCAAAAACTTGACCAACATGTGGTTCTGGTGGCTATTTTTAGATTCTGCACTATCTGTGCGACTGACTGGCTGACCATCTTCCTGCTGCAGTCCATCCAGTCGTCCAGATGCACACTTCGACTTCCCGAACTGCACTCCATTTGCTGGACTCCGGAAGGCGTAGAGTGGACAGGGGGAATAGTCGGGGTCTTCTTGGTTCATTAACTGAGACCGAGTTTTAATCAGATTTGTGCGTGAAGTTCGGCACTCACCCGCGGACACTCGCACCCAGCAACAAGAAATGGGTGGGATGCCGGGTCCGGGGTATTCTGCAACAATATTTTAATGGGAAACTCTTACAAAACGTCTCCCGAACCAGTTCCAGACAACCAGACATCCAGAAATCCAGACATCTGCGGAAGCTTGGCACTATAAACAATATTCTTTTAATTTCTGTTGCCTCGCTTTCTGGACTCTTCTCGCAAATTTCGCAGCAGACAAATTTATGAGCGTTAAGTGAAGGCCAATAAAAATCTTTTTGTCTGGAGTGTATATTTGTGGCCGGGACTGCTGCTACCTCTTCTGGCCAGTTTATTTCCATATCCAACTTCTCGGCCTGGCTTCACTTAAGTCATCTCTTTGGCGGGCACATTAATTTCACGGGTTCTCTTTCGGTTTTGTCTGGACGTCTTTTTGTTTGATTTGTTTTCTTCCCCGGTTAGAACGAAAAATATGTAAGTCCAAGAATCTGGCAGAAACGAGTATGTCTTATTTCTTTTCAGGATATATTGGAATCAATCGAATTATCCAGCTTAAGAATATTTTTAAACTATATAATTTCGTTTGCTTTGGATTAACCTAATCTATTAATTTAATTTTAAACTTACCTAATATATACGTATTTTCCAATGGTTTACATTTTAGTTAAAGCGCACAACGTTTTGAAACGTGATTTTTAGTAACCACGAATAAAGTTACACAAAAGAGAACATTCGTAAACCACTGAAGTGTAGTCATAACATTTATATACAGCTTTCTGTGTCTGTGTTGCCATAATGGATTGTTATTAAGAGTTAATAGACGAGATATAATTAAAATGTTTAAATGCCATGAAATATACATATATGGAAAAGCAACAATAAAAGCTTTGAACAAATGGCGAATTTCAGTTCCCAAAAAAACGTAATATGTGGAAGATCTGGATGATTTTAACCTGCTTGGCTAGAGTAAGCAGTTTCTTATTAAATTGTGACCCTTTAAGGACAATTTTTTTAGTGCTCTATAGCTCATGTCAGCTTCACCAATCTGAAGTGCAATATGATCGACAAAAAATTTGGAAGCTTTGAAATATGTCACATAAAAGCAGTGAATCGAACGCATAAATACATAGATGTCAATGTGAAGCTAAATATTCTTCCAATTAATAATATTATGGTAAGAGTATCTAATTAAGAGGTTGAGAAGCTTACTTTTCTGTAATTTTCAGATCAGATTAGAAGCAATGCGATACGACAATGGATATAGACCGTTTTTTATGGCCATGAATTTCGACTTTTGCAAGTATATGAAGAATCCAAGGCAAAGATCAATGATATTTTTGAAAGAAATACATTCGACGTTCATCAATGCTTCAAACTTAAATCATACTTGTCCTTACAATGTGAGTATATATATATTGGAGTTTTGTTTCCTAATAAAACCACTTCCAATTTAGAATGATGTTTTGATTGACAAATTCTGGACTGGCAATCTTGAAAATGCGTTCTTAGGATTACTTCCCGTACCCAATGGAGAATATGCCATTTACTCAACGTGGTATACTTCAAAAATTCTTCGCTTGACAGTCAATATTTACTTTAAAATAACAAACTGAAATACTTTTTTAAGGAAAAGCAATAAGGCGTATGTTTTAGGCGTGTGTTTTGATTTTGTTGTGTTTTTCTTTATTTCACGACACGTATTAAATTCAATTCATTTACTAAGAAAACCGTATTTATCTGAGGCTCTAATTTATTACATTTTGTTAACCCAAAGACGTATTTCACATGCCTGTTACTTCTTATTTAAATATTTATAATAAGCACAATTTTACCCCTATTTGTATTATTAAATGTTTATTTATCAAAAATCAGTTAAAAATAATATAACATAATTGACTTTATAATTATTAATCTACCTCCTCATTATTTAAATCCTCGTTTGTTCAAGCCATTCAACCAAACTATACACATTGTTAACTTTCAATTCGACTGGTAAAGATCACAATGCGAATGTTTCTTTATATATTAACTATTCTGGGATATCTAATGGTAAAACTGAGAGCAGATTAATGTGAAGGAAATAAAGCTATTTCTACCGCCTAAACGACTCTTAGCCATGTGACTTTCACAAATCTAAAGGGCGGTACAATGGACAGGAATTATCTTAAATTCGAAAAATGCCACATCAATGCGGTGAACCGTACACATAAATGCATCGACATTTATGCGGCAGGATCATGGGTACAAACCATTTTTCGAAGACCTTACCTTCACCAGTTCCTCTAAAACCAACGGCAACGATTGTAAAATTGTTTTATGAAATATACAAGAATAGTTCTAACATTAATCACACATGCCCCTTCGATGTTCGTAGCTCCATTTAAAATTGATTGATACCAAGAAATAACATATATTCTTAGCATAACATCATTTTGAATCATCTTTGGACGGAAAATTTAGAATCTTGAAATTTGTCCCTATGATAAATGGCGATTATGCTATTTTTTCTGAATTTTTTACATATAATATTGCTCGGGCGTTTATAAATATATACATCAGAATATCGGATAGGCAAACATTATAATCATAAGCATATTGAATTTAATATAAATTGTCTTGAATTTTATTATTATACATATTTTTTAACATTTGTTTAAGAATGTAAGCTAAGTCACATGTTTTTAAAAATATTTTACATTTTTAAAAGGTTTTTAAATGAATCCGATATTAATACAGTTGACCCTTTTTTATATTCTAATCGTTAAGTACATTTTTTGTCAGTGAACTGATTCGATATTAATATATCATTAGTAAAACAACATTCTTCGATAATTATCTCTTAAATTGGTCTGTTCATTACGTGACTACACATTGGTTCAAACCATTGAACCAAAAAATAACATATTGTACGCTTCGAATTCAACTGGTGAAGACCGCCATGCGAATGTTTCTTTATATAATAACTCTTTTGGGGTATTTCTCGGTAAAACACTGGAAAACTTCAATTGCGAGCAAATAAATATATTTTTTATATCTAGACGATTCTCACCCATGTGACGTTTACCAATTTGAAGTGCAGCTCAAAAGACACAAAGTTCCTTAATTTCAAAAAATGTTACATCAAAGCGGTAAACCGCTCTCACAAGTACGTCGATGTTCATGTAAGCATGTACCAGATTCCAGTAACTAATGTCACAGTAAGTTAGAAAATAGTTCAAAAAACTCTTGATCTGATGTTTAGCTGTTGTTTTGCAGCTAAAACTGAAGTTAATGCGTCATGATCATGGGTACAAACCATTTTTCGTAGACGTCACCTATGATGCCTGCAAGTTCCTTAAAAACCTAAAAAATCCAGTTTTAAAATTATTTTACGAAATTTACAAAAATAGTTCCAATATCAACCACACGTGTCCATACGATGTAAGTAAATCTACCATAAGTTGACCTAAACATTCTAACAATAATGTATTTAAGCATGACCTAATCGTGGACCATCTTTGGACTGGAAACATGGATTCGGATTTCTCGAAATATATCCCCATCATGAATGGTGATTATGCCATTTTTACCGAATGGTCCGCATATAACATTGTTCGGGCGGTTATAAATCTGTACATCAGAATATCGAATAGCCAATAGTGGAATATACTGTGTAAATTGTATACATGTTTTTAATTTATATTTTTGTTTATGCTTACATTTTTTTGTTTACCAGAAGCATTTATAAGTTAACGCTTTTGACTGAATATGAAAGCAATTTATTTAACATAAATACATATCCTTTTAAAGGTGTTTTTTAATAAAATGTACTGTAATAAAACTTTATTTTATAATTATTTATTTATTTATTATTGCTTACTTATTATTAAACATTTTGTAAAATTTTAGATTTATTTATTCTGACTGAAAAGCGTAGTATCAAATTAGTTGTTTGAATGCCCTTCGCAAAACTTAAATGTGTTAAATTAAATTTAAAATAATACGTAATTAACGCTTGATTTCTTGCTTTTAAATACCAACTATAATATCTTTGTGACCTGGTTTTTGTTTAATTTAGTTAATTCCGTTTATGTTTTTTTTTGGTAACAAGGAACTACCCAGGAACCTCTGAGAGCATCACACAAAATAATACATAAAAAAAACATGCGTAAGTGAGGAGGTGGGTCAGTCCATTAATAATAAATTAAACATATTCCCTGGCATGCCCTTGCCAGCCCCGGCGACACGAACTCCCTTTATCCGGCTGGTTCTTTGGGTTCTGGAATGGTTTTTGTGTGCCCTCCTCCGCGTTGTTGGTGTTTTTGTTCCTCTAATGACCTAGAATACAAATTCAGGCTACCTCCATTCCCCACTCGCCGATTAGCGAAATCCCAGGGCTATCAAGGCTGCCAAGTCATCCACAGCCAGTCACTGAAACGGAAGCTAATCGCTTGACTAAGTTCCTTATTTCCCACTCCGCGGGCTGACCCAATCTTTAGCGGATTGCGTAATATATGCAGCGGGAGTCGATACATTAGCACCACTTTAGACGTTTCGGTCTTCTTAATGTAATAAACGAAAATAATTATTTATATAAATTAGATTTGTTTTTAATTAAACCCCTTTTTTTAGCATTTAAATCGTTGCCATCTCTGATTGGACAATAATTTTAACTAATGTGTTTATAAATGTGTTTTAAGATTGCATAGGATTATTTTATTTAAAATAACATAATAACATTCAAAGACTATCGGTTACACAAATATATATATTATCATGAACCAAAATAAAATTGCCTTATTGCTGTTTTTCTTATCTATGAACTTAAATTATTTCTAAATTTAGTTTTAAGAAAGTATCTAGAATTCAATTCACTAACATAGTTATATTTTCTCAAGTCTATAATATGCATGTTATCTAAGCTTATCTTTTACAAAATTATAATTATTTAGATTTAAATTTAAAAAACAAATATTATTCAATAAATAAATTAAATATAAATTCTGAGTGCTATTCGTCTGACCACAATTGTACGCATGTAGACATTGCAGATGCCAACGGTCAAGGTGGAAGCTTTGTGGCTTCGACTGTTTGTCTGTCGGATTATAAATGATTTGCCATTAATTCTACGCAGGCAGACAGAAAGCAGACCGGGAGAACATTAACATTCGGCATTCGGCATTCGGCATTGGGCAGGCAGGTAGTCGGGCAGTCAGACAGAAGTGAATAATCAATATCATTTGATTACATTGATAACGCTTTTCTGTGGCTTTGTTCACTTTATCGCGCTGCGATTCCGATATCCAAATGCTTTCGTCACTGGCGGCATTGCCAAATGTCTAGACGATACCTCCATAAATGTATTATTGCCTCATTTTGCTTTTGCTTTCTATACGCTACACTAAGTCGAAAGCAAATATTGCGGGTATAACGCCTGTAGAATGCGAAATGGTATAAAATGTTGACATAACTGCGTTTTAAATAAACTAAGTTCGCAGAAATTAAAAAGGCGTTTCTTACCCTACCCTTTGGGTTAAAAACTTTGATTTTAGTTCATGAAATCTGGCAGAAGTGCTAATTTATCTTATTGTGGATTAAATTTTAGATGTTTAAAAACTCCTTCAGAAATGTAAGAAAAAGAAAGTTACTCCCAATTTGAATATAAATGAAACATACATTTTAGGTAGAAGATTGTAACAATTATTTTGTTTTTGGAAACAGTTTTATTTTTTTTTAAAGCATTCATTGGTGTTTAATATTTTAAAAATATTAAATATTGTTATTATTTTTATTTTATTTTTTTATCTTTTAAATCATATCTACTTTGATAATTTTTAATATATAGTATTATTTGCAAATTTAGTTAGAGTACCTAAGCTTTGCTTTGCTCAGTCCCAGATTTCTTGGCATTGTTTTTGGCGCAAGATTTGTTTTTTTTCGGCTGATGATTTGAATATTATTGAACGTCTGGCTGACGTTGCGACGTCAGCGCTCTGACGTGAATCGATACGAATTTGCCCCGTACCCAATAGCCTATACCAGTACCAATACCCAAGAGCAAATGGCGGGCCAAACAATGCAGCCGAAGTCGAAGGAAGCCTCAGATGATCAGAGGCCTCGAATGCCGCTGGCGACAGTTGCAGTCGATGTCGATGCGAAAAAAAGGGTGTGCAAGTGGCCAGGATGTGTGCGTAAGTGTGTGTGTGTGTCTCCTTTTCCCCTGCGATAATAAAGACAAACAATTTTTTTGTGTTGCATATTAAACCGATGAAATGAAGCGCAAACTGATTGTGCCCGTTTTCTGGTGATGGGGTTATGGTCAAAACGATTTGCTGGACATGGCATTAAGGGGAGTTCACCGGCCCCCCTCCCCTCCTCTGCGATCCATCCGCATGATCCTCGTCGAGTCCATTCCCACCTTTCACATGTAAGTGCAGCCCAAGGCGGCAAACAACAAAAGCCGTCGACAGACGACAAACGACAGACGACGACGACAACGTTTTGAGTATCTGCCGCTCCGCCACAGCCACTGATAACAACTGGAGCGGCAAAACAAGAGGGCAGATTACTCAGCGCAGATGAAGCTTTTCATACACTCTTTTTTCAAATATAAATAAATAATAAAAAGAAAAATAAAATCAATCAATGAATATTTAAGCATCAACAATTTATATTTTACATTTCAATACTTTCAGAGCATGCTTTTCCCATTGTTTATCCTTTCACAGAAACAAGACAAACACTACCAAAATGGTAACTAAAATAAGTTAAAAGGTAAAAAAATAACAAGAAAACATATTAGTATTCTGAATCATTATTTTTTGAATACTTATATGGTGTTATATTTTCTCTTTTGTTTATTTTTGTTGCTTTTAAATTTAGCTTATAAATTTAAAATAACTTTAGATTTCTCCGTTACGCACAGGACTACAAGTAATTTCCTTCAATAATTTTTGTCAACAAAGACATATTTTGTCGTGTGAACTAAACCTTAATGAATTTGTAACTTTTTTTTAAGAATTAACAAGTTTGTCTACAAGTTCTTTGTTTCTGTAAACATTACATCACATTTCAAAGTGTGGCTCAAACGTATCGCTTTATGGTGCTTATTTATTTAAGACTCCTAAGTTTTTTTGTGTAAAGACCCATTTTTTTTCCATTGACATATATTAATAAGAATTACTTGTTCTTGTGTCTTTTTTAAAACTTGAGTTTCAAGAATCTAATTTAATATTAAATTGCTTAGCACTCTCAAGAGGTTTGACTTACTTTTAGGCAAGCCTCACCATTAAATTTGCTAACTCCTTTGAAGGGCATAATGAAAACCTCACAATTAAGGTGGTGAAGGGTGACAGGGGTGGGAGGGAAGGTGAGGGGAGGGGGTCAGGTAACTGCAGCGGTGGCGGCGTCATCAAGAGATTGGCCCAGGGTACTGACACACGCACCGAATGTCGCCTTTCGGCTTTTGAAGTTGCTTATTTTGTTGCAGTTGTTGGTTTTTTTTTTCGGCCCGAGAAGTTTCGGATTGCAAAAAAGTCAGGCAAATGAGATGGTCCGCCTTCTGCCGCCTCCTCCGCCCCCTTCTGCCGCCCGTCTCAGGTGTGTGTTAATTGCATTAAAATGTTTGTAATTGCAATGCAGTCAGCCTGCCTTTCTCTTATCTGCGGGAATCTGGGATAGAAGTCGGGGCATATGTGTGTGCCCAGGAATATATAAACAGTGGTAACAACGGGAGGGGGTCGACACGGCAGACATGCCAAGCTGTCGTCGGCCCGCAAATGCCATAGATGCCGCCAAAGTCGTGTAACTATAATTGCCATAATAACATAATATCTCGAGGCAGCAGCAACTGCAACAGCAACAAAAGCTACCGACCGAAAGGTGTCGAGAGACATATTCTCCTAGACATATTCGCCGCTCCACCCAAAAAAAGGCATCGGAATGACGAGCGGACAGCACCAGACAATTGTCCCTGTCTCGGTCCCAAGCCCCTATTCCCGATCCCCTATCCCCGATCCCTGGGCTGTCGGCTTTGGGTCTTGTTCCCGAGGCTGTGGAGGTGACATTTTTCTCATGCCCAACGAAGCGAATAGCTAAATGCAGTTGATGGAGCGCCGTCAGCAAAAGAAGTTGCAAAGTGGAACTGGAACAGTGGTGGCGATTAATAGTTACCCAAGTTGGCTAGCCTTTTATTTGTAAAGAAACAACATCTGGACTGATTTTTGATGATTTGAAACCTTTTGTACCTTAAAAAACTTAGCGATATAAATTTTATTTTAAAATTTTTATTATAAAATTTTAAAAATATACATTGAGTAAGGCTCCTGAAAATTTCGAATTTTGTTAGGTGAATTTCTTTAAGTATTTAATTTTATACTATTATGTGGAAAACCCGTGTTTTAACAGGCATGGATATGCACTACTTTCGGACTGCGCTGTACAATGCTACATTTTTGGTTTTACAAAAAAAAAAGTTTTTAAAAAAAATAAAACGCGAAATGTGTTGATAGTAACAAAATGCACCGAATTTTTTTTCATTTAAGCCATTTTGATAATTTCTCGAAAAACTATTTTGAGAAAACCTTTATTTTTACTTTAAATACTTACACTTACTTCTTCGGGTGATGATAATATTTTTATGTTTTTAATAATACTTTATTGCTATATTGTCAAAGGTTTACCGGCTTTGATTTAAATCACGTTAGAGAGTATACTTTTAACTTGGCTGGCCTGACTTTTCCTGGCTTGTTTCACTGTCTGGCCCCTTTACCGCCCCCTCCTTGCAAACTATCCCCCTCCGACTGTCTTTTGTGTCCATTTCGGTTGCCGCATTTAGCTGGAGTCTGTCATGCCTGGCTCACGTTCACTATCTCATTGCAGTCGTTGCCGTTTTGTCGTCTCACTTGGGCTCCTTGGAAAGCCGCCACCCCCCCATCAACTTCATCCCCCCCTTCAGTCCGTCTGCCTTGTTTGTCAAACAGCAACAGAAAAACAGTTAAATGCCAGTTTACCAGTTAAAATCGGAATCAAAGCGAAAACAATGACACAGTAGCTTTAGCAAAGCATTTAGTAAGGGGAGTCAACCGGAGAGAGGCCGTAAAAGGAGGGAGATAGCTAGACGGTAGTAGAAAGAGACGGGGCAGAGTGAGCGAGCGAGAGGGCAGATACTGGCCAGGTCGAAAGCAAGTGAAGTAAGCAGCAGCAGCAACAGCAAAGGCAGAAAAAAAAATCGTCTAGACACAGACTAGACTCCATAAAAATAATTATTATCGGTTGCAATTTCTGTTGCTCAGACTGCTGCTGCTGCTGTTGCTACTGCCCCCGAACCCCCACCTCCTCGTCACATGCCAAAACTCTTTCTCCACCGTTCGACGCCTCCAAATGTCCATCCAGTCCCACTGACTGAAATCGTTCGTCTCGTTCGTTCGTTGGCCGCTGTCCGTTTCATCTGCTTCACATTACACCAGTTCAGTTTCACAGTACTACACTCAACAAAATATTAACATATTTTTTTAACAGTTCTAAACAATAAAAAAAACTAAATTTGCCAGGTCAAAACAAAGTGTTTTAACATACTTAAGTTGAAATAACGCTTTATACACACTTTAAAATTGTATCTCAAAAAATAATTGATTTTTAACTTATTAAAAAACCAATAAAAGTTCAATGAAATGAACAATTAAATCTTAGCCACTATTAGTAATATAACTGAACTCTTTTGTCAACGTTTAATACCTGTTTACCAAAATAGTTTAAGCACAAAAATGGTTTTTCATTTTTTGGAGTGCTTGTTCATTTTCCCAACACTTCTGAAATCTCTACTATTCCGTTCGCCATTCAAAAGTATATTCTTTGTGTTCGTTTTGTTGTTTGTTTGTTAGAGAATGGCCACAGGCTCGACCACTTGGCAGTCCTCTCGCTCCTTCTATAGAGTCTCAGGTCTCCAGGCACCAGCATCACCAGCATCACCAGTATCACCATCACCATCATCATCATGATGCCTTTGCAATGGGAAACGAATTGAAACGAAGACGGAAACGCGATGCAAACGCAGACGTCCGCTGCAGACGGAATTGAATATTTAACACCAAATCCTCAGAATGTGGCAAATTGCCTTTGATATCCAATTGCTCACGGGGAATAGGGAATAGGGACTAGGCACCCCGGGGATTGAGGGAGTAAATGCAGTCTAGGAATCTGCCAGGACCTTTATTAAGTCACTTTAAGTCTTCTGAGAATACCACGGATTAGTTGGTGTGCATAAGAGATGGGGTATTTTACAAGGATACTTAATTTATGCTTTACTTAACAGGGCTTTCCAACCTAATTAGTAACAATATTATTATTTAATGAGCCATTCACAAAATTAGAATGTTTATAACACAATATTTTAAAAAATAAGAAAAGTAAAAAATAGAAACAATTTTTAACGGAATGATGCCGTTTATTTATTTATTTTAAACATACTACATTTTTAAGAAATATTTCAAAGGTAATTTATGTACAATCGATAAATCAACAAATTTAAAGAGAACAATTTTAATCAAAAACAAGTCTTAAACCTAATATTGAAGCATTGGTGCACTAAAAATTATAAAATAGCGTCACGAAATAGCTAATAAAAAATTAACAATTGTTTTTCTTAACCTGTAAAACAAGTGATTTGTTTTTTACGATTATTATAAGTGTTTTCGAATGTACGAACCTATGTTAAAGAATTATTACAAATGTTTTTTATTTTTTCTGAAATATGACTATCATTGTATCTAATAAAAACATATATTTTTTCTTTATCTTAACACAGTGTGTATAACTCAACACCACCCAAATTAATTTATCTTCAGTGTCTAAATCTGATTTGTTATTCATCGTGTCTTCTTCACTTTTCATCCGCTTTTATTAACCCCTGTCCGAAACGCCATGGCCAAATATGCCCTATAACTGCTTAGTTCACACACCATCCACTTACGGTGTCCTCACTTTGATAACCAATTTATTTTGTTGATTGCCGGCAAAATCAATGCCCGAGAGCTAAACACAAATTGCAGGTGGTCAAGGCACCACCTTTTGGATGATGTGCCAGACGACGGAGTGAAGAGTGGGTATTTTTGAATACAATTCGAGACCATAATTACATTTATTGCAATACAAAAGCGCTCTGGTCGCCGGAGGAGTAGGGGTTTTAAAGGTGGGTGGATGTGTCTAGGGGAAGTTTGCCAAACGGAACATGCATTGACAGATGGACAAAAGGGAGTGGGAGAAAAAAAGGGGGTGGAAAGTGGGAGGTGCTGGGAATGAGGCGACATGTCGTCTCGCATCGCTGTTCAGACATGCAGTGGACATCGGTCTCAATTCCATGGATATGGAGCAAGGCAAATGCAAACGTACTCACACAGAAAGCACTGAGATAAAAAAGATATCCAAACTTTTTACTTTTTACAATCCACTTATCAAAAATTTAAGACTTGAAACAGCTTCCTAATTAATAAATTACTATATTTTTGTAATACAATAAATACCAATAAAGATTAAGGCTAGAACTAAATAGACTACGTAAGGATGTATGCACCCAGTATATTTTAAGTCATCTTAGCCGAATATGTGTATATATGATAAAATGAAACATGATAGTAAAGTGCCCAAATCCACAAGATTTCTAAGTTAATGAACTTACTTTAGACCAACATGAGAATTAAAGAATTTTTAAGTATGTGCCTTTTCCTTCAAGTGTACATCTACAATAATTGCCACAATTTGCTTGTTGCGTGAACGGACAGATGGAAAAGTGCCGGCGATTACAAAAGGGGAAGGTTTTGTTTCGTCGGCGAAAGGGTGCAAAAAGGACAACTTCCGTTTGCTGGACACGCGGACATACCCGCTTGCACATAGATGCACATACACTATGTACCTAGTTTGTAGGGGTCTTTTTTTTTGTCTCACAAGGCGGACCTTGTGTCATATTTGAGGTGAGCATAAAGCCACTCAACGCCGCCATAAATCAACTGCCCTCTGATCTAAGGCTGTCAGCGCGGAAAGACACCAGACAACGCGACTGAGCGACAGATAGCGACCAAGAACAACCGAAGCAACTAAAATGTAATTTTTAATAGGCCGACTTAGAAGTACCACATTGCATAATATTAAACTTGGATTATTACTATAGCAACGCACAAATGCATTTAAATCTGATTTTTATGCCGTATTACACTTACTGAACTTTCTTTTGAATTTACACTTTTAAATTTGTAAAATGAATAATAAATTAAATTTTTCTTTCATATGCAAAAAAAAACAAATTGCTTTTTTTGTAAATACAAAGTAATATTAATTTTAAGCTTGACATTAATAAATAGGTATTTTTCTGCCTAAAAATGTATTTTTTTTTTAGACTTTTTTAGTTATTTTTAAAAATTTCTTACTAGAATATGTCTTGAATTGAATTGAATTGAATTGAATTGAATTGAATTGAATTGAATTGAATTGAATTGAATTGAATACTGTCCAAAATGGTTTTCGATAGTCTCTCTAATTTTTTGAATGCAGAAAGTTAATATTTCAAAACCTGAATGTTTGAAATTTAGTTGGCCAGACATTAATTAAAAAGCTTAAATTCAAACCTTAAAACTTAAGTCAAAAGGTAACATGTGACAGAAATTGTGTAACTTAACTTGAATTGTTATGGTTAATATACCCTCTGGCAGAACATTGCAACAGCCAGCGACGGCGACAACATTGTCCCATAACTTTCCAGACGACAAACAGACAACATCGCCGTTGTCGTTGATGTGAATGTCGATTGCGATGTCTGCTCTTTGGGACTGGGACTGGGTCTGGCTCAGACCTTGCTCTCACCTATGGGCTTAGCTTTGACTATAGCCTCGCTTTTCGTTCAGATTTTGTTTCAGTTCTGTTCTGGTTGCCATACTCGTTCCCATTTCTCACACGCGGAGACTTTTCAGGTCGCTGATGCCTTTTTGCGAGAATGCACCTGAGCTTTAGGGTTCTCCTTGTTTCTGCCTTTTTTTTTGTTGTATTTTTTTTTTTGTTTCGTTCAGGTCTTCAGCCGACTTCGACTTTGACTTGTGTCTAGACTGCAGACTGCGGACTGCAGACGGCGAAAAGGAAACAACAGGAAACGCCGGCAGACAACAGACGGGCAGACCTCTTTGACAGCTCAAACAACTGAAACGAGCCGACAGCAGCAGAAGCAGCAGCAGCAGCAGTGACTTGCAACCAGCAACTAGCAACCTCAATTGCAGTGCTGCAACATTGCAGCAGCAACAGCAGCAGCAGCAGCAACAATGGGTTTCCACATCCAACATATTGGGCAAACACTGCCAAACTGCGCGAACAATTCTCGGCTGTCAATATTGTCTGTCAACGTTGTCGCTTGTGCCATCTTTCCTTCCTTTATTCTTGGCTCTTTTGTTTCTTGTTAGTTCGGCTCTTTGTTCAGTTTCATTACTTTTTCTAAAATGTGTCTTATGTCTGGAGTTGAGATTAGTTTTGGATTGCTTTTGGTTTTAAGTTGCTTCAAGAAAACTGCCAATCTGGAGACTGTCTAGATCATTGTAGAAACAACATTAGTTGCTTCCCAATTTATTTGTAAATCCGATTTTAATAGATCATGTTATCAGTCCAGAGTTCCAGTTTAATAGGTTTTCTAATACGCCATAAGTTTAACCTATTTAAAAAAACAACTTTTTTTTAGTGTTTTTTTAAAATTTATTGTCGAAGGAAATCAAGATCTCTCCTATCAATCAGAAGCTATTAAATAAAAAGTGAGTCCAACTTTTATAAAAAAAAGTGACTTAAATTCCTTAAAACTTCATTAAAAAAAACGATCAAATTGTCTTTTTTGTTGGTGTCGGACTTTCGAAATTGACTTGGCCCACTTATTAAATTGATTAAAAAAACGATTTACAAGCTAAAGCAAGGAATTTTAGAGATCATCTGCAACATTTTTTTTTAGAAGGGTTAAAATGTATTAAAATTATAAGAGGGCTAGAAACTTAAAATTTAAAATTAATTTAACTTAAGCTTTTATTTTATTGTATTGTTAAATTAATGTTTATTAAGTTAATTATTCTTTAAGATAAAATATGACTCCACGATACAAAATGATCTACACATTAAAAATAATGATCAATGACACAAATTTGCAACATTTGTTTATTAAAAACTCACAGAAAGCGGAAAGAATTCCCCCCTTTTGATGACAACCTACTTTACCCAGGCAACTGTAATTCGTTTTAGTGAATTAACCAGCTTAATTAGTTTAACTCGAGTCGAGACTGGAACGTGGAAATGGAGAGATTCCCGGCCAGTGATTTGGCAGTTAGTTCAGGACATTGCATTCCTGTCTGTCTGGGGCTTTCCCCCTTCATCTGGTTTTCGGCCATCGAGTAAGAGTACTTGTGGTATGCGCTGCTGGCAGCCATTTAGTTCGACTTGATGTCGTTGTCGACGTTGTGTTTAATTATTCAAAACCATGTCATGTCTCTGTATAATTTTATGCATTGGCCAATCCAAGCGCCATGATGAAACTGATGATGATTACGAATAATGATGATGATGATGATGATGACGCCTACACAGAGGCGCAAGAGTTAGACAGCAGACAGCTGACACCGAAACTATGGCTACACTAACAGAAAAAGTACCCTAAATTTGTTTTTTTTTTCACATTAAAGTTACAAACTATTTACGCACGATTATACTTTTTTTTTTTGCAAAACCTTTGATACTTCTGTACTTATAAATTTATGTTATTCAAACATTTAATGCTTTTTAAAAAAATATATATTAACCAGATGTACAAATTGCTAATTATAAAAAAAAGATTGGCTTTTTAAATTTTTATTTTATTGCAAAAAAATAGGATTTCCTGTGAAACCAAACTTGCAGTCCTCATAAGGCCCCAAAAAGTATGCAATGCTTTTTGCGAAATAACAAGGAGATACTTTAACATAAGTGTTTCTATTTTTTTGGAAAATTAAAATTTGAAAAATACTAAAAGTACTAAATTTAAGTAAAATGTAACATTTTTGAGTGTAGAACTACAACTATCTTTCGACAACGCCACATGTGGTAAAGGCAGCAAACCGCAAAACAGACGGAGACGGGGAGTCGTTCAAAGAGCGAGAGGGAGGGAATGTGAGGGAAAGAGAAAGACAGAGAGAGATAGAGAGAGCTGGCTGCACAGGCAAAGTAGCATACCAGACAGTCTGACGCTGTTGGAGCCCACGAATGGGCCAGTTCCCCCGCCAACCAGCTCGTCCCGCTCCTCCTCCCCACCCTGACCCGTCCCCCTTCCTCCCCCTCTCCATGGCCAGATCTTACCGTCTGGACAAGTACAACGACAAAAATAACAACAACCATCGACAACAGCGACGACCACGACCACTGTCTGTGGCAGACCGAGACTATCGAAAACTCGAAATTTATTCGTTGGAAAAAGTTGATTTCTGTCGCCTTCTTTTTTCTGCCCACTTTTTTTTCTTTTTCGAGTGGTACGAATAGAATTGAGGGTATATACATAGCTAATTAAATATTATTTATATTTTATGTTAACATTTAAAATATATGCGTACAATTTCTGGTCTATGTTTTTTGTTTAAGACACTTCGCTTACTTAGTTTCATGAAAGATCATCTTAAAAAAACATTTTCATTTACAAAAAGAACTATTTGCTCTAAAATTGTTTAATCATTTAAATCATTGAATTATTTATTAAGAATTATTAAAAAAATATATTTTAATAATAGCAACTATAAACTCAGAAGCGACATTTAATAGTTTAAAATCTCTAAATATAAACTGATGCTTCTTATGATTATAAAATCATAATATTTTCATTGTAAAGAAATATATTTTATGGTAAATATATTTTTAGATTTTATTTTTACTTCTTTTTACAAAATCCATAGTGAACTCATAGTAATCGTTCTCATTAATCCGTTAAATATTTTCTAATTACTGGATGGTCATTAAGTCTATCACCCTCGACAACTGCTGCATTCTTATTTCTTCTTCTGCACAATCTCGACCTCTCTCTTTCTTTTTTTCTTTCTCTGTCCCTTTCACTCAGTCAGTCTGTTGTTTTTACCATCGTTGTTCGCTTTATTTTCCATTGAATTGCAGAAAAAGAATAACAAAAAAACAAGAGATGCCCACGAAAATTATGTTAACCAGCCAGCTGTGTTAAAAATCCCACATCATATCCATTTATTCCTCAAACCCCTTTCCCTTCCCAACTTTTTCTTCCTCCTGCTGGCGACAAATGCCATAATGCCATATCGCATAAGGCATAAAAATGTTCAGATATGATGTCTGGTACCGGAACATTTCAGGGCAATTGTTGCTGCGATTTGATGTTTATTTTCTGTTCTTATGTTTATTCTTTCTTCGCCCTTTTATTAACAATTGCGACGTGCAAGTGGAATATGTTTTTTTGGCATTGGTATGATTCGTTTGTTTTTGAGCATTTTTTGCTCTTAGACCAAAGTCTGTTGACAGGTGTATAAGGTACGGAGGCAATTTTAATGCTGTAAAATCTGGAGAATATCTTTTTGAATTTAAAATTATATTTTCAAGTTGTTGTGTGATGGTTTTGAATCATGTTGAATACTATTAGTATACGATTTTTAACGAGTTTAATATTTATATAACTATGTTTATCAATTCAAGTTTATAAAGGGATAATTATGTGAATATTGTTAAGAAGCTGAGCGTCTTTGTGTTCCCTCAATTTTCTCACATTTTCATATATTTAAATATTTTTTCACAAATTTATACATTATACATTTATATATGTATTACCTACTCACCGTATTTCTGCCAGAAGGATTCGTTGCTGCCCACGTTCAATTTTGAATGGGAATCGCCGGGGGAAACCGAATCCTTCTCTACTTCATAAACTTCCGTGTAAAGTATGAACTCCAGTCGCGATCTCCGCGTGGTTGTTGTGGTTGTTGTGGATGTTGTGGATGTTGTTGATGTTGCTGCTGCGACTGTTGGATGTTGCTGCGGGGTCAAAGGTGATGCAGTGGTTGCCGTTTGGACCGTATCACGTTTGCGTTTAAAAATACGAGGTACGGCACGCAGAGATGTTGCTGTTGTTGTTGTTGTTGTCGTTGTTGCCCCGGGCACATGTGGTAATGTAGTTGATGTTGCTGTTGATGTTGATTTTGCTGTTGCTGCTGCAGATTGCTGCAACAATGTAGCACGTTGATTAATTTGATATGGCAAGAGCATAGACGCGGGCGATGCGGATGCAGACTGCGACGCGTCGCGACAACGACAACGACAACGACAACCACGATGACGATAATGATGGCGATGACGATAATAATGATGATAATGATGATGATGCTGGCGATGACGATGACGACTACTATATGGACACGGCGCGGAGGGGGAGGGGGAGGGGTAGAAAGGGGATCGCGGTGGGGTTGTACGAATATTTGTCTCGGCACTTGGACTTAAGTGGCAATCCGCACTCGATGCTGGTAATTTATTTTGCAAATTTGTGCCAACAACGAATTGCTCCCCTCGCTGCTGCGACTTGCCCAGAATTAAATTTAACTTACGCGTATTATTTGCACTATTTACACTGCACAAAATTGCACTACCACTATTTACAGCACCTTGCACCACCTGCGCACTACCTTCGTTGGCACTTTCACTTTCGCCGTCGCTTCCAGTTGCATTCGATAATTGAATTGATTTGCCTATCGAATCGCTTGTCTGGCATTTCACACACTTGTCACCGCTTCGTCTCAGCTGCTCTTCGTGGATTCGATTTAATTTCTCAACAACAGACGCCCATAGGTGTGCTACGTTTCCGTTGGAAGCCCGCTGATCCTGCTGCAAGATATGGGAACGGAGACCACCTGATCCCGGCATTGGCACCGCGAGGGCTGAGGCTGAAACTGAGGCCGGCCGGAGGAGCGTCGTCAGTGTGGTCAGGGCGAGCACCAGGCTGATCACAACCACTGTGCCCCACCACAATGTGCAGCTGGCCCCCGCGGCGCCACTGGCTGCATCTGCATGCGTGGGGGCCACAGCGTCGTCCGCCGCCGGCGATCGGATTGTTTACGCCGTGCTTTCGTCCGGAAGTCCCCCAAATCGCATGGTCAACTCCGGTGCAAGCACGTGATCAATATGGTGATTATTGCTGCAAGAAAGTAAAGAAAATTCTTTATGAAACATTTTTTACAAGTTTTCTTGATAAATATAAATTGTAACATTTAAAATTCTTTGTTGAACAATTTTACCAAGATTTTTTTAATAAATAAGAATATTATATAGAAAGGCGATCTTTATAACCTTAAAAACCTATTTGTATTTTTTTGTTTATATAAAAATGTTAGTTATTTTGTATTCTTTAATAATTGTTTTTAAAATGAATTCATAATCATAACGTATAGGTTTGTATTAATATTAAGCGATTAATATTGAAATACCTAAATTTGATTTCCATTATGCCCTTATCAAAGATTAAACTTTTTTCTTGCAGTGTTTTTATGCTGTGTGGTCGCCCACTTGGCTCTTGTGTTTTGTCAGTTTCTTTTCTTGTTGTCGCGTTTACTAGCTGCATTTGCTTTTGTTTTGTGCGAGGAGTCTGTCCCGAAGTCTGTGGCAAAGTATCCACCGGCCCACAATGATTCCTCCCGAACCCCCGACAAAAATACATAGTGACTCATGGGCGGGAGCGAACCGGAGAAAGGGGGCGCGAAAGGAGGGGACAGTGTCTGAGCGTCGCCCTGTGGGCATAAATAACCCCAAGAACTGCACCACGAACAACAATAATATATGTACAAATGCATTGGCATTGTTGTTGTTGCACGTTGCGTATGCGTAATATTTTGCTGAAATTTATGTTGCACTTCTTTGCGACTTCGGTTTTATTATCATCATCATCATCATTGTCGACTTCTATATTTAAAGCAGATCAGCAGAAACACAAAGAAGGGAGGGAGGCAGCAACTTCATCGTTATGCACTTTACATTTGCCTCAACTTATTAAAAACAACAACAAATTCCATAAAACTACAAGCAAGTCAAGACAAATAAGTTTGAAAATAAGAACAACAACAACAATGCGAGAGGTAGAAAATTTGGGATACGGAAGACAAAAGATTTTTGGATCTTTGTTGCATTGTACAAATAAATAGAAGTATGGGATTAGTACAGATTTTCGACATCGAATTTTATTTTTTTGTAGCTAAAATAAATGGTTTTTTTTATATTGTTAATACGGAATAAAAATAAGAAATGTTTTTTCTTTATTTTTTGAGTGTCTTTTCTCTCACACTTTTAGAAGAAGTTTTTGGTAAAGATTTAATTAGAAATAAGTAAAAGCTACTAAAATTAATAAATAAAATCAAAACAAAATGATTTAAATTTAAGGGTAATCCAAGCAGTATGGATGTTTAAGCTAGATTTCTTCTCCTTAAATTCAAGGCATATCCAAGCAGTTGATTCCTTTACGATCTTGCTCTCCTTATATAAATTCATGACAATGCAACGACAATGTTGCACCCTAATGTGTCAGAGACAGATTGATGACACAAAACAACAAAAGCATGAAGACGAATCGCATTGTGGAGACGAATCACCGTCAACAACATCAACTTCATCCTCATCATCTCAGTCTGATTTTGTTGTTTGTCTGTTGTTTTTTTTTTTAATTTATTTGCTTTGTTGAAATTCCTTTCAAGTGTCGGAGGCGATCGTCATCATCCTGCTATATCCTCCTCATCCTCATGATCACGATCATGATCATTAACAACCTTTGCTGTAGTGTTTGTGTCTGATCTGCTTTCATTGCCCAGACAGACAGACAGACAGAGGCGGCGGTAGGGGGGACACTCGACGGCAGCTACTGTTTCCCCTTTTTGGAGCCCTCTTGAGCCGAAGCAATTTATTTGATTGCCTCTTCATTTTCCTTCCCCCACTTCGTTTGGGCTCGGACCTCAGACCTTAAGTCGAAATTTATGTTTGCCATAAAAACACGATCTCCGACTCCGAGTCATAATTAATAAAAAACAGCAAAAAAAATAAAGAAGACCAAATCCGAAATGCAAAATACAAAAAAACAAGCCCAGAAATGTGGCCATAAAGTGCTGACAAGTGTTTTTCTGCCGTCCAACTGCAGAGCCCAAACAAAAAGGCTCGCGTGAGTCAAGATCATTTTGAGACAGAGTTTGTTTGGGCCTTTTTTGCCTGGCACCAGCACCAGCTGGACTGAATGTGATGGGAATGAAAGGTATAAATGTGCGACTTTATGAAAAGAAATTACCATACAAAGTAAACTCAGATCGAAAGAATGTGGCAATAAAAATAAAATGTCTCCTTCTTTTTTGAGTTCTCAAAGCTAAAAATATTTACTATTTAACTTTGTTTGTTTGCGACCTTGCTGAAGATCATTTTGGCAAACTAAACTTAAAAATTCAACAATTTAAATGATAATGTTGCGGACTAAACTTAAAAATTCTACAATTTAAACGTAATTTTTACAGCTTTGATACAATAATTTTTCAGTTTTAATGCTAACAAAAAAAATAAGTACATTTTATGGACTTTTCTGATCATCTTGAATGTATTTTATTTAATTTTCTTAAATCAAGAAATGTAGTTTTTGTTTACCCACAGTTTCATTTGTTTCTTTTAAAACTTAGTAATAAATAACAAATTATTATATCAAAAACCATAAAAAAATTAAAATAATAATATCAATAAGCCGAATTAAGAACAACAAAAAAACTCTGAGCATAAGCATTCTCATCTAATTCAAACACATTCCAGTTTATTTTTAAACAAAACGCTAAATTCTTGTATTTATTTCTGTGCCGGCAAAAACAAAATCGCATGCTTTTATTTTCAATTTCCAACATATCGAGCAGGGCGGTGGGGGAAAAAAGCCAGGAATTCGAAAGTAATCGACAGAAGCTGTCTGTTATCGATAAAAACACCGAAAAGCGAGCATTGGCATTTGCCAGATAAGCGGGTAAATTCGTACTCGTACATACCAGCAAGTCGAACGCTCGATTTGACATTGAGCAAACGTAAATTCGAAGAATTCCGGCACAGGAAAAGTTTTCCGAACGCTCAAGAGAAAGAGGTATTGCTGCAGAGGCCCCTCGAAATCCCCGATCACGGCGCTATTTTACTATTTCACGCACGACTTTCGAACCCGTGTCACGCGGCGAATATCGAGCACACTAATCGAGGAATTTCACACATGACAACCTAGTATTTGGACTTGCTCTCGCCTTCACTCACTTTCTATCTTTCTCACTGCAAATCACTGCAACTTTATCTTCTTATTATCTCGATTGGGTTTTTCGTACTTTAGTGTAGCAAAAAAAGTGAAAAAAATTCAAATCATTTGATGTGAACTTTGGCTTTACAGTTGAGATAACACGCTTATCCCCGAAATATCCGTTACCATATGGCAATATAGCTTTCACCGATCCGATCTAGCCGCCAATCTGCGCCGCACTGAACTAGATGCGATTTTTTTTCGCAGCTAACATAAAAACTGCCCGTTTGTCTCCAATATTTCACACATTTCGCACACTCGGGCCCCGGCGTCTATATAGACGATATATATCCACATATATCCCTGCACTGGCCGGGAATATAGAGGGACGGGCTGGGCGGCCTGAGACTCCGACGCGGCGACAGACGGGCCTTTTATTTTTACCGCTCATTTTGTTGTTGTTCGCGGGCACGGCAAAAAAAAAAAAAACTAGAAAATAGGAAAAATTATTTTTGTACTTAAAAATAAATTGAAAAGCATTTTCTTCATCTGTTTTTGCAACAACGGCCGAAGGAAAATCAAGCGTGAAAAGCGTGCTGCTACTCCTTCCCCCGATTTTCATCTCCACTTTAAAGTCTCCACTCTACAATCTTGTATCTCTGAAGGGCCACACTGTAAAAAAATATTTTAAAACGATGAATTTCGCTTTTTAAGTGAATAAAGGGAATAATAAAGTAATTAGAAAACAGAAAACCTATATATTTTTCAACAGATGATTAAGGAGAAGGTATTTTAAAAATACTTTTTCTATTTAAAGTTATTAATGTCAGTATATTAAAGCATAAATTATTTTGTTCTGTGCATTGTAATGTTTTTCTCTTCGAGGATCGAGAGCTGAGTCCCTGCCTCCGTCTTTGCCTTCGTCTCTGTCCGTCCGCCCGTCTGTCCGACTGTCTGGCCCTGCTCATTATTTCGCTATCATCGGGAGAGACGCAGAATCGGCGACAAGAACAACAACCTGGTCCAAAAATACCCTCTAACAGTGGGGTAGAGTAGGATGAACAACGCAGACACAAGCTCAGAATAAGAATTTTGCAATATTGTTGCACAAATAAGTGCTCGTCGAGAAGGAGTAGAGGTGGCCAATAGGGAGAAAACAAAAATAATCAGTTTGATGGCATTAAAGCCGAATGAGAAGTGCCCTAATATAATAATAAAATTTAATAATAATAATAGAAAAACCAGTAAAACATTTACGACCTAAAATATTTTAAATAAGCTTTATATTAAGAAAAAATTAGAGGGTTTTATATAATAATCATATAATTTTAAATTTACTTACGGAACATGGAATTGCTAATTTCTTAAATTATTTTGATACTTAAAAGATTTTTATTTTCCCCAAAATGGTTATAACCTGGCAATGTACCTGTACCCTTTTAATATATTTTGTGTTTTTAAGTTTTAAGTCACGTAAAAAGTATCTAATAAATATGTTGTAATTACTTTTATTAATTCAGCCTCCTCTTATAATTGCTAGGAAGCTAACCTTAAGAACTCCAAATGCCGGCCATATCTTCGAGTAAAACAATAGCAAGCTACAAAAATGTTACAAAGTATGGAAAGGGATGGCGTAAAGAATAATTCTCTATTCGCGTGGATAGGGTCGCCAAATAGGAGACTATGTGTGGGGATTCTTGGGCTATTTTCAGATCCATCTGACTCACTCGCCCTGAACCTCAGCCGATCCTCTCGCCCCTCGCCCTCCAACTCGTACTCCCCACGAAAAGAACAATGTGCCAGCAACCGTTGAAAATCTCTAACTTGCAGCAGCAGTAACAGCACCGCACAAAAGTAACGCCTGGCCCAAAAAAAGAAATTTTGCAATGTGAAAATTGCATGAATTAGAAAACAAAAAAAAACGAGGAAAAAGGAAACTGCCGCTGCTGCAAATGATGATGATGATGATTATGATGAAAGCGTGGAAGCAACTGCCAGGCAAAAAATCCACTCAGACGAAAGTCCTTAGACTTTGCATTTCGGCAAATATAATGCACAGCGGGCGGTGCAGGAAAAGAGGGCGTGGCTGGGAAAATCAGGAAGTTGCCACTGCAAGATGCAGCGCAGGAAACTGCCAGACGGCAACGGCGACGTTGGCTGGCTAAGAACAATGCCCGGCCACACAAAAAAGTTAGCCAAGAGAGAAAACTAAGCAAACAAAAATACACTGCCAGAATATATAATTTCCCAAAATATTTGGTCTATATATACAAAGATTCTGTTATCGTAGATTTGTTCAAAAATTATTTTTTAAAAACGTGTAAGGGACGATAAAAATAATAATAATAACTTGTACCTGCTCATAAACCATCAGTAGTTGTTTTCTAGAATTTTTGATTCAATAGATTTTTGTAATTAATTAGGTTCAAAAACAGACTACAAATAAAACAACTCAATAACCATTTTCCAGCTGTTATTATATTTCATTAAAACAAAATATATACATATAACTTTTTTCAAAGATTTTTTCCTGTGCATAAGCAGAACAAGCTACATCCTGCCTCCTAACAACAATAATACATAATTACAATAAAGAACTGCACTTTATGCAACAGCGAAGCAACAACAGCATCAACATTGATGTGGAAAATGCAATCAGCGAAACTAGAACTAAAGGAGCAGAATATCTCGACTGCCAAGCATTCCATTGCCAGTAATTTTATGGTGTTGTTATTGTTAGCCCAGCGAAATTCTGTTGGAGGAGTCGGCTATTCATAGCAAATTTCTGTCAATTATTATAGCTGAGTTGATGTCTAGAGAAATGGGCCCAAATCAACATGAATAGAGTTATGTTATATAGATTTAATTTCCAGTATTTTCCTAGTCCTCGCTTTGTTGCGTATACGTAATGTTATTGGGGGAGAAATAAATAGGAATTGTATTTTGAATTATTGTTGCGCATTGTGATGACAAATCTTTTAATAGAAAATGCAATTGGTTGGAATCAAGGCTTTAAGGCAATATTTGCAAGAAAAAGGTTACACATAATTTATTTTAATATTATTGTTTTCAAAATTTATAATTTAAAATGAATAATAGGGCTATTTTAACGATTTTACTTGGACATGTTTATACACCTTAAAATTAATTATCTATAATTTGAATAATGAATACCAGCTCAATTTATCTTAACTGAGCTAAAACTTAGTTTTAACTTGTTTAAAACCGACCCCGACTTTGGCCGCAACTTTTGCTGGATTTTTCCGAAGAGTTAATGGTTTCCACAAGAAAAACAATTTTTATATGTAAGTCTGGAAAGAGAGGGGAAGCAAGGAATAGAGAAAGACAGAACGACAGATGCAGGAACCTGGAGGAACCCGTTGATGGGTGTACATTAGAGCGCTGTCCTGGCGCCAGTTGACCAGACAGAGACTTCCTCTGTACCCCTCTCAAGAACCTCCCTCCTTCTCTGTCTGACCCTCTCTCCCCTTCTCTGTCACGCATTGGCGGTAGTTGCATCCTGTCCCGCTGTTGCAGCATCAACTTGAAGTCACGTCATATTGATTGAAATTTAAAATGCAAATCACTTAAAGCGTTCAATTTAATCAAATTATTACAACAACCATCTGGAAAGGCAGTGAAAAAAGAGATGATAATAGGTGGAACCATTGGGGGTGAGAGGGGACAACCGTTGGCAACCAGAATAGACCACAACAACGACGAAAGGAAAGCAACGACAAGTCATTTTCCACATTTTCTGTTTGCGGTCACTCGAGGAGGCGCCGCCGAGTGGCTTTCCATAAAGGGGTGAAGCCAATGGGCAGTGGTAGGAAATGGTGGCCACATGAGAACGTGTCTATTAAAGTGATAGCCTGGTCTGGAGTTGGTCACTTCTGGACATGGACATACACTAAGCAAAAGAAATGTAACAGTTCTTTAACATTTTGGTCATTTTTAAAAAGTAAATTGATTAATTTATTTTATTTATTATTTATTAATATAAATATTAGGAAGCCATCATTTAAATTTGTAATCATAAAATAATCTCAAGGCAGCTTTTTTACATGAGAATCTAAGAGTTCAGATAAAATCTCAATAATCTTCTTACATTTGATACACAACATTTGCTGTTAGATTCTTTAAAACCATAGAACAAACTACTTTTTATTTATGATAAGTTATTTAAGTTTAAGAGTCAAAAAGAAAATTTCAATAATTGGAAAAGTATATAAACACAATTTTTATATTAAAATACACACTTATAAAACTCTTTTAAGTACATTTTGATTGCTTGTTAATTTTTTTTTTGAGTGCACTGAGCTAGAAAGTAAACACATTGCCCTGACATCGGCAACAATGTTTCCAATGCTAATGTTGTCCAATCTACTGGCTCGGCGTCCATCAGCCCCGCCCACTTCGCTCCAACCCACCCCACCGCCTTCCTGGGCGGTTGCTGTTGCTGTTGGCTTAATTAAATTGTGGTTGCAACTTGCGAAGCGAAGCGCGTACACAAAAATCACACACAACAAAAACAACAACAACAACAACACGGCTGAAAAGCAAGTGCGGTTGCCACTTTATGATTGCAATTGTTGTTCTAGCTGCGGTTGCTGTGGTTAGTTTTTAATAGGCGCATTTTAGCACGAAACACCCTGTGCTTTATGGTTCTGGTGAAGACATGATTTCGGGCTCAGGTGCTGATTTTGGGTTTAGCTTTCCCAAAATGCATCCAAAATTAGAACCTTAAGCATATGTTGGAGGACTTTATAATTCCTGCTTAGGAACTTCTGATCACTTGAGCCTCGGTGGCGCAGTTGGCAGCGCGTAAGTCTCATAATCTTAAGGTCGTGAGTTCGAGCCTCACCCGGGGCATGTACTTTTTTTTTTGCTTTTTGTTTTGTATTGTTTTTATTACAAATTAATTTAAAATGGAAATAAATATATGATGTGCACTGAAATAATTTTTATAAGGTTTAATTTAATGTTAAGGGTGTAGACGAAAAAGTAACTTGGCCTATCAAGCCAATCAAGGACAAAAATCAATTAAAAATATATTCAATTGAATACGCAGAAAATACAAAAAAAATCTTTTATAATATTTACTTAATTATTTAATGGATAGTTTTTTATTATTACCTATAATTTTGAACTTTAATTTTAAGTGTTTCTTAAAACTGAAACTTAAAAAAAAAATATTATCAAAAAAGTTTAAATTTAAAAAAAAAATTGTTTTGCTTAAGCCATAAGTAGCCCAAAGCAAACCAAAGTCGGTTGAGGTCAACATTCATTGTTTTGCCCTCATTAAATCTGTAAACCGCAGAAATACCACATCTACAAAAACCGCAACGATAACAGCAAAAACTTGGCTAGCATCGTTTATGAAGATTATGACGTTAGTCACATTATGCATAAATCTGTAAGGAAAACCAAGAACGACAGCAACAACGACAGAAACAACAACAACAACAAACCCAGTAACAGCAATTAAGTTAACTAGCAAAAATAACAGTGTTGAGTCCCACAGAGATCTGTAAGAATTATTCGATTTAACAGAGAAGCAATCTGAAATTCATGGGGGAACACTTTAACTCTTAAGCCAAATCCAGCGGGAAATGCAATGCAATTTCCAAGGACTTCTCGACACCAACAAAAACGGAGGAAAATGTTTTGGAGCAGCAAATGCTCAACTCTCTTCATTTGCCGCCCCAAAAAGTATGCAATGAAAATCGAAGCAAACGAAGTGAAATGCTCGTAAATTGTAGTTGGCTGACAAGTTGACTCCTTGGCTGTATTTTCCAGGGGCTGTTGGGTTATGGCTGGTGGGTGGTGGTGGGAGGCCGCCAGGATGTGCGGGATGACATTGCACTCGACGTCGACGAGTGCAATGAAACTGCAAAACTTGCTCCAGACAAGCCAGGAAGCGTCAGGCATATCAAATTGTTGGTGTTTGTGTGAGGCGAAGGAACCTCAACTAAGCTTCTCACTGCTCCTTATTTGCTCCTTGTGGACTCCACATTCAATGTATCTCGCTTTATTGTGCATTTGTCCTTTGGCAGTTCAGCGAAGGACAAAATTCAATGAACGTTTTCCTGACTTCGCTGTTGCACTACAAAAATATGCTTCCGGAATATTAATGTTTGGAACCACAAAAAAATTAATTTATACATATTGTTCATACTTTATTCAGATAAAATCATATATGAAATATTTCCGCAGTGGAAAGATCAGACGCTGAGGTATTTATACTTGAAGACGAAACCCGACGGGCTTTGAAATATATTGGAAAACGGAGGAAAAGTATAATTTATTTAATACAAAAACGAAGACCTATAAAAATGTTTTTTTACATATTTTTTAAAATAATATTAAATTTATTAATTTACTGATTAATATTGATTTTATTATTTTAAATTTGATTAAAAATTTAAAAAATATATTTTGTGTAGTTTTTTGTCAAGTGCCTTGCGCGTCAATGAATGAAAATCATGACCAAAAATAGAGGGGAAAAATAAAATAAAAACGTTTGGTACTCCAAAATTGGTCATAAAAAGGATTTTTATGAACCCGCTGCCACTTGAGTTCGCCGGGCTGTTGGTTGACCTTTCACCACCTGCACCAGCTGCACTTTCATTAATACTGTGTTTTTGTTGTGGCTTCCCAAAGAGTTTTCTTTCAGACCAATTAAGTGCTGGCTTTCCTCCATTGCTTTTCCTTCATTGTTGTTGCCGAGCATAAAATTCAATCAAGTTTTGTGTTGGGCCAAAAGTTACGATGCCTCAGACAACAGCGCAGTTACCCTTTACCCCTTACCCTTACCCTGTCCCCCCTCGATTCCGCTCAACCCCCCGACGACGACTGGCAGACAGACAGGACACGTTTGTCCTTACATTGTCCTCTGGTCGGTTGCTGTTGCATCCCATGGATCCCTGTCTAGACTTGAGTTGGTTGCCCTCCCTCCACTGCCATGACAACCGCATGCGATTTATGCTGATGCGAGCGTTTACCCCCTTTGACCCACCCGTCCCCCAATCAGCACCCCTGCACTCTCCCACGCGTTAATATTGTTAAATGCAAATTAAGCTTTATCCCATTTCATTCATTAGCGGCTGTAATTTAGCCCGCAAGAGTCCTTGTTTATTAGCACCTCAAATCGGTTGGGGTTTCACACGAATATAATAACAGGGATGCATACGGAAATTAATTTTTAAAAGAGTTTCAAAGATTTTAAAACTTTGGTAAAGCTAATGTCAAAAGACACTAAAACTTTGCTTAATTAAGGTAAGGTTTTAAATTTTTTGGAATTTATTTCATTACTATATGTAAATTATACAGGAAAAGACAGTTAAAAGGCAGAAATACAAACGCATCAAAAATCAGTTAGCTTTGTCATAACCGAATAACTATTTAATTAATAATCAACATTTAGCTTTCACTTAAAGTATCATTAATTTTCATTCAGAAAACGTTTTAAGCTATTAGACTTTTGCCAAAAACTGTAAATATTTTTAATAGATTATGACTTTAATGTACATATATAATATTTATTTTAATTCGTTAAACAAAAAATCTTAAATATTTAAATTAATATTCGGTTTTGGGTTGTAAGTATTAAATGTAGAAACCCCCTATTGCATCCCTGATTATGCGAGGGTGAAAAGTGCAATTGAGGTGCAAATTCCCATGCGAACATTGCTTCTTTTGTTGCTCCTTTTCTTGGCTAATTTGCAAACCAATTAAATGTCAATTTGAGGCATTGTTCCTTAACCTCTTGTTCTCCACCACACCATCTATGTCGTTTACCCCCTATGTGGAAAAAGTTTTTTTCGCCACAGCCAAAGTTTCGCCCATTGCCTGTCTAGACTTCTTTGGCAGACTCTCACGACTTCTTCCTTCGACTGCAGCCCGACTTTTCCCCGGTAGTTTGCATTGCGTAGTTTGCATAACTTTTTCCCCAAACTCCTTCCTCTTTACTTTTTGCCCAGCGCCTTTCAACGGCTAAGTGAGTTTTAATGCCGACAAAGGCGCCCAAGGGTGGAGCTTTGGGTTTGGGATTGGGTTTTCCAGCCAAATTGGCATACGTTGCGTATGCGTTATGTGTGCATTTATAGTTTGTATGCTCAGCTTGAATATTTCAGTCAATTCACTCATTATTCATGTCTGTGCGCCACTAGCTGCTTTGCTTTGCTATGCGAAAACTGTCGCCCCACAAAAATGACACGCCCCCGCAACCGCAGTCAGCCGGCTGGATGGTCGGTTATGTTCAGAATCGGGAAAGGTTACGGATCCGAGGGAAAGCGGATAGGAGTTTTCATACTGGTCAAAAAATTGTATGCAAAAAGGAAAAAACCAGGTTCAAAAAATTGCACATTGCAGTGCACATAACAAGATGGATAAGGTAAGCCAGGGTTAAACCGAATTTTGAATGCTTTTAAATATAATTAAGTTAAATTTCAGAAATGTAAGAAATAAAAATAAAATATATATTTGATATGAAAATTTCTATTATAGCATATGATTTGCAATAAAGCTAAAAATGTTTTTAAACAAATTTTCAAATAAAGCAATACGGTTTAGCACCTATAACCAAGCGATCTCTAAACTTAATTTTTGATAAATACATTTTCATTTCGCTGTTGGAGAAGTGAAACTGTAGTCTGCGCTGCCAGTGCAAACTTTTAATCACCTTTCTGATCCCAAAGTGGTCATGACCCAGCCCAAGTTAAAGCCTCTCCTGGCATTCGAATATGGCTGCGGGATACTCGGACTTTTTATGCCGAGAATCAGAGCACCCACACCCACGCCCACGCCCACCCATTTGCAGCACAATGGTGGGATGGCGGCAGGCAGACCCAGCCGGCCAATGAGTTTTTGAGCTAAAAGTTGAATTGTGCATCGACGTCCCCCCAGGACCCCCCCGAAAAACCCCTCCTCGCCCACCGCCACTGTGTGCGTGTGTTTTCGACTGTCTGTGTGGTATGCACTTGTCTAGACATTGGCTAGACAGTGTAAAACCAAAAAATAACAGCAACAACAATTACAGTAAATGCCGGCGACACAAAACGAAACGAAACGAAATGTTGCACAATCCACGTAGACCCCCCGAAAAAATAATCGGGCGAATGGGACCGGGAGACATTGTCGTCGTCGACAGCGAGACGGCGGAGACAAATTTTTGGCAATACATTTGACAAATTTCCGTGCGAATGCAGAGTGCCGCGAGCCGAGCAAGCCTTCGAAAAATCCACTCCACACCATTGTTTTCTACTTTTGATTTTATTTGGTAACTAAGCGGAAACTACTGGGTAAACCTAAGTGGAGACCCTCCACGCCACTCTCCATCCTCCGGCGCTCTGTTTACGCGCAACCAAACTTCTTCCGCTGGAAGGGTTTCGGCAGCGGAGCCAACAGATTGTTTGTCGAAATGCTGACGTTGACAAGTTCGTTAGAGCTCAGCCGAGACACGTGCACCAGGTGCTGCGAAAAAGAGAAATACAGGTGAGAAAATGAACGCAAATAATGGGCGAAATAAGGGATTTAGTGCACGTATGGGATGGTCGGGAAGCCTTGAGTAGTTACTTTTATGCCTACCCTAACACTACAAATCTTAAAAAGGGTGGAACATTTAAACTTACCTGTCGCGGCAGCTGCGACTTAAGACTCAAACCCTGTGAGTTACGAGCAAGTGAGGATCGCTTTCCGTTTGATAACTTCTTCGACTTGCTAGTAATCACAGGCTCCTTTGACTCCAGATGCTGATTCCTCTCCAACACATATATATTGTTTTCGGTGTGAGCCATAAATATATTAGGATTCATTGGATCCAAGCTAATGCCACTGATACAGTGGAGTTTGGTGTCCGGTATCAGGTACTCATCAGTTTCACAGGTAAATTTGCGATCGACCAGATCGTATTCCACCAGCTGGCCATTGGCGTAGGCCACCACCACCCGTGGAAAATCCTCGTGCATGGATAAAGCGGTCGTTCCCGCTCGATGTCTTGGTAAATTCAGCAGGTGCTTGTACTGTTTCCCATGAAGCCTCCAGACCGATATAGTTCTCTCAGAGGTTGCCGCCACAATGTAGTCGCCACATGAGGAAACCACTAAATGGCTAATGATACCCTTGCAATGGTCACTCAAATCGATGGTTTTTTGGAAAATAACTTGATCTTCCTCTAAGTTAAACCAATTAAGATAATTGTTTTCTGGATCGAGAAGCGCCAGGCTTCCTTGTTTAGTGAAGATGATGTGGCTGGCTGGTTTGAGTTCCTCGGGCAGGTCCTCCTCCAGACGTTCCACCTTTAAGGGATCACTCTTCAAAACATTTAAACGAAGTTCCTTCAAAGTGGAGTAGCAAATCCAGTTTGCATCTGGTGAAATGGCAGCAGCCTGAATGAAGTTTAGCTCTTTGACATTAAGTTGAAGCAGTTTCTGGGGAGGTTGCTCTAAATGAAGTTCCTCCGAGTGACCAAGTGGCTGTGCCCAGAGTTTACCCTTTTCCTCTTCACGTGGAACAGCAGAACCCAAGCGCCACAGGTGTAGACTGTTGGGATAACGTAGTAGCAAGAGCTTTTTACTGGTGGCTAATGAAGCTACGGATCCCTTGAGGAAAGGAGCGTGCTGCGAAAAATTTGCATGCGTCCTCACGCAAGATGAAATGGTCAGTATGCCATCCAATCCTCCAGAAATAGTATGATCATCTATAACCAACAGGGATTTTACATAGTATTTGTGGGCATCGCGCTGCAGAAACTTTATCCATCTCTCGCTGGTGGATTCCTCTCGCTTGATCTGGGTCTTGCTGAAAATGCGGATAACTGGTGGCTCCATACCACTGCAAATCAATCGATCCTCCATTTCGTTGACAGCCAAAGCAAATACGTTTTTATCTAGAACTCGTGTGCAATCGATCTGCGTGGCATTTTCTGCATTCCAAACGGTTATAAATCCAGCTGAGTCGCCAGCAATAATGGTATTATCCGATAGAAATTGCAGGGACCAAACAATCACTTCCTTTGCGGAAAGAGACATAGTGTGGAGAGTTGTTCCCTTAAGGACATTCCAAATGCGAACACATCCTTCTGTGCCCGTTACTAATTTTGTTCCCGATTTGTCAAACTTAATGCAGAGAACACGACCCTTTTGTTTGTTGAAAAGGGATTTATAGGTGATTTCGTCGTTCTCGATGCTCAGAATGTTGATGTGACCCTCCTCGGAGCCCACGGCGATTTCCGTTTCCGCGGGGTTTACATCGAGACTCCAGAGGGCATTTCCAGTGGGCGAGTGCTCATAGCGTGGCTTTAAGTTTGCCAAATCCCACTCAATAAGTTTACCAGTAAGATCAACGGAAAACAGACGACTTCCCGCCCAAGCCAAGGATTCCACAGGAGAATCGGGTGACAGGTGGATAACGCGGTCCAAATAGGGTGTGTGCTCCAAGTTCCACAGCTCTAGTATAGGCGTTTCGCTAAAATATATGTTCTGATTAGTAATATGCACAGCTTTATCACAGTTTCAATGTTTTTTGATTTTTTACCGACTCAAAGCGAGGCACTTGCTCACTTTACTGTAGGCCAAACTAACAATGCCACGCGGTTTTATTGTGTAAAAGCGAACGTTGTGCAACTGATGCTTTCCCCCTCCCTGGGGTTCCGTCTTCGAAATATTCGTCATTGTATTTAGTTCTAATAATTATTAAATCACTAAGAAAATAACAATAAAAACTGAAACTAAATTCCTCTGGTGTTGCACGTGTGTGCCTAAGAGTTGCCAGATTGTCCAATACGTGAAGTAAACAAACCGCGAGAGTTGCCATTTCGGCAATAACATACTAGCTCTTAGCCCCTATGCTGCCAATGTTGAATACTAAAAATTCAAACTAAAAAACAAAAACTTGGCAAATCGTAAAACAATACTATATCTTCAGTAAAGAATATAAATAGACAATATTATTCAAAAACTATTAAAATAAAAAGTTTGGTGTCCTAAAGAGTGTTACTTACAGTATTTGGAACCCACCCTCATCTGGTCACTCTAAGGGCGGGGGTGGTTTTTGCAAATGTTTTCTTTTGTTGTTGCTGCCCCAAAGGAAAATAATTTCAGCTGCAAATTAAACCAATCAGCTAATTTAATTAAGTTACAAAACCAATAAAAGATCATAAAGCATGATATAGCAGAGCAGGATCGAAAAAATCACACTTGGAAGTACAAATAAAAGCAGCTGCAAAGATGTCGCCAAGTTCTGTGTGGACCTTCGGCCTCCTGAGTGGTAAATAAATAAGAGGAAAAAAGGTGAAAACCAAGGAAGTTTCTTAATTATTTACCAAATCAATAGCTTTCCTTGTGACCTTGGGCGCGACGGCGATTTCTTCGAGGGTTCTGGAGCTCAGTGACCGATTCATCGATGTGCGTCATGAGGGCCAGTGGCTGGTCATGTTTTATGCACCCTGGTGTGGCTACTGCAAAAAAACGGAACCCATATTCGCTCTGGTGGCTCAGGCGCTCCATGCCACCAATGTGCGGGTGGGTCGCCTGGATTGCACCAAGTATCCGGCGGCCGCCAAGGAGTTTAAGGTGTGATTTCCAGACTAGATATAATTAAAAATGTTGCTGTAAATACCATATATCTTTTAGGTTCGTGGTTATCCCACCATCATGTTCATCAAGGGAAACATGGAGTTCACCTACAACGGAGATCGTGGACGAGATGAACTGGTGGACTACGCCTTGAGGATGTCTGGTCCTCCAGTTCAGCTGGTGACGCGAACGGAGAGTGTGGATATGCTCAAAGGATCCCATACAATCTTCTTCATTTTTGTGGGCCAGCAGGAGGGTGTGGTGTGGGACACGTACTATGCGGCAGCAGAAGGTTATCAGGAGCATGGATTCTTCTACGCCACCAGTGAGGATATCGCAGCCCAGCACTTTGACTTTGAGAAACTGCCAGCAGTTATAGTCTACAAGGAGGAGCAGCATCACTTCTATCCCCACGGACACTTGGCGCATGAAATGGACCCCAATGAAGTGAACGAGACCGTTTTCCAGTGGGTGAACGTCGAAAGGTTCACACTCTTCCCGAAGGTCACTCGATTCAACATCCATCAGCTACTTAAGACGAACAAGTATCTGGTTCTGGCTGTGGTGCAGGAGGATAAACTTAATCAGATAGCCACCCATGAACTGGAATTCCGAGACATGGTCGAGGGCGTGATAAGGAAACACAGGGCACGATATCACGAGAAGTTCCAATTCGGATGGGTAAGCGATAGTGATAGTCATCTTTTAAGAACTTATCGACCTATTTCTTTCAGATCGGTGAGCCATCTATAGCACATTCCATCATTCTGGACCAACTACCTACGCCGCATTTAATAGCGATTAACTCAAGCACCCAGCACCACTATTTACCCGACGACGATCCCATTCAGATGACTCCGCAGGCACTTCATCTTTTCCTGGAATCCATCAGCAATGAAAGTGCGGTTGCATATGGAGGAGATACGTATTTTGTACGTATAAATCGTGCGCTATTCGAAGTGCGAAGAGCTCTTAGGGATATGTGGCTGGGAAATCCCGTGCTGACCACTGTAATCTTTGGCCTGCCGCTTGGGTTCCTCTCGCTCATTATGTATTCCATTTTCTGTGGCGATTGTTTAGTCACTGAGGATGATCAGGATGAAGATCACGAAAAGAAGGAGTAAGAGGATCGCTTAAAGAAAGATCGCATGAAAATTAAGAGGAAAGTGAAGGAATCCATGATGAAGAAGCAATTAGATAAAGGTAAATCAGGCTATCTCGAAAAATTTAATGTTTCGTAGAAGATCCCGAGAAAAAAATGTAACAAAACCAAAGGGAGAATGAAAAGAAAAAGGCCATAAGTCGTAGCAGATCCCATCCCCTAGAGAAACTTTTCTACCGTATATATATGTAAGCCAAATCTAGTCCTATGTCAAGGCATCTCATCTCCGCTGGGCGAGAACTTCCAAATCCGCTTAAGAATCGCCATTTGACACAAAGAAATCAATTCGCCATTGTGCGTCTGGTTCTTTTTTTTCTCGTTTTAAGTTAGTAAAAGTAATAAACATGATTTAGCGGATGCGAAGAGTGTGGGGTCAACTTAAGTTAAGAGTTGCGGTATGGCGGGAATCCAAGCTGATCAGCAGCCGTAATCATCATCATCATCGCTGTCGATTGCTGCTCTGCGACGATCGTACTTTACGGAGGACTTGCTCTGTGGCATCTGAGCATTGACGCTTTCGAGGATGCTAACGAACTGGGCGTCATCGAGTTTTCCACGCACCTGACCCATCTGGGCCATGCGAATGACCATGTTCTCGAACATTTGCGCCTTCTCCGGCTTGCTCACTTTGAGGGTGTTCACTATGGGAGATTTAATTGTCAATAAGGGAATATCCATAAAAGTTTAGAAAGTGTACGTCGTGCTCTGGCCTGCTGATCCAGAACTTGAGATAATATTGAGTGCTTCATCTCTTCCTGGGCGCGCATCTGCTCCTGCTGAGCCTGTTGCTTTTCTGCATCGTTGCCACCGCCGCCGCCCTAAAAACAGGTGAAAGGGTTAAAAGGTCAATAAAGGAAAGGACTTTAAGGGAACAGGTGTCTCAGACAAGCCAGATGACTCATACGGCTTACAAGCAAATCTACCAAGACTTGAAAGTAAAAGGACTATTTAAACCCCTAATCTAGTATTACATATATATATTTGTGTTAATGTTTTTAAGGTATATATCTTTACTAATTTTCACTAAGTTATATCTATTTATAGAATTCTCTAGAGGAATGTAGCCGGTTTGGAGCCTACAATAATACTTTACTTACAAATTGCGACTGCATTTGGGACATGCGCTGGGCGCGTAGGGCATCCAAATCTCCATCCGACATTCTGAGTTCTTAGTTATAAACAATTTATGGCAGCTAATAAGACAATGCTTGAGTTTTTACTTCTTAAAAAATATAATCACGCAGTTTTTTACAAAAATGTGTGCAGCCAAACAGTGTGACCTTACTGTGTGGAGTCTATCGATATCCCAGACTCATAAATGCGTTTAAGCAGCCCTGGTCAATCGGTGTTTTCCAGAAGAAGAAGAAGAAGTCGCAGAGGAAAATAAAATATCACGGCAGGAAAACAAACAAATAAACGGGTTATTAAGGAATAAAAACCACTAAATACGTTACAAAATGTCTGCTCCACTGGAAAACCTGGAGACCCAGCTGGAGATGTTCATCGAGAATGTGCGGCAGATACGGATCATTGTCAGCGATTTTCAGCCACAGGGGCAGAACGTTCTCAACCAAAAGATGTAAAAATACCTAATAATATAATTAAACTGTAATTAATTTGTAATATTTAATGTATCCACCCACAGTAACAGCCTGGTAACCGGCCTCCAGGAGATCGATAAGCTTCGCTCCCAAGTTCAAGACGTATATGTGCCCTTCGAGGTGTTTTTCGACTACATCGACCAGGACAAGAATCCCCAGCTGTACACCAAGGACTGCGTGGAGAAGGCTCTGGCCAAAAACGAGGAGGTAAAGGGCAAAATCGAAAGCCTGAAAAAGTTCAAGTCCAACCTGCTGCTGGAATTGTACAAAACCTTCCCCAACGAAATGCACAGCTATCGTGCCTACCGCAAGGACTCAATGTAAACCAGGGATATACCACCTGAATTCTAGTTTTTAAGCCACTTGTTGGAATAAACTTTATATTTATGTACATAAAGGTCTGTGTTTTGTGGCTTTACATTTATTCTCTTAGTCTGATTTCCAGAATATTCGAGATCTTTATAGGTAATAAAAAAAAATTAAGATTTTTTAATTGATGTCTTAGCCATTTTACACTTCATTTAAAGCATTAAATAAATTCAGTAATCTTTAAGTAGTTTTCTAACTCTACAGCCCTATTACACAGCGTTGCCACACTAGCTTTTTAACAGCTGTTCTGTGTTATTGTCAGCTTGTGTAATTTATAAAGTTTTGATTGTGTGTACAAATAGTTAAATTTAGTGTACAAAATGCGGAGTGTGATAAATGGGCTTAAGAGTGCTGTAAGGGCAACCAATTGTTCACCACTTGGCAGAAATACTGTGCCATTAGAACGATTTCGGTTGCCTGAAGTTCGACTATTTGTAACAGAATCCTCGCCGGCTTGTTGGAATTGCCAAAAGCAATCGAAATTAAGGCAGAATATGATATGTGCGGATTGTGGACATTTGCAGGATGTGGATGCGGGAATAGTAACTGAATTTAACGATTTCATTTCAGTTATTTAAACCTTTGTTTTTGTAGAACTACTTCGACTTGTTGAGCTTTCCCACGCAGTTTTCTTTGGAGTCCCAGAAGTTAACAAAGAGTTTTCCGCCAGTTGCAGACCATAGTGCATCCTGATAAATATAGTAATAAGTGGGTATTGGTTTGAAATTATATTGCCTGGATATAAATATTTGAAATATATGAGTTTACAGAACTGAACGTGAGCAAACCAACTCCGCGGATTGGAGTTCCTTGATTAACAAGGCTTATAAGACTCTTGCTACGCCCATAGAACGTGGTCAGTACCTTTTACAATTGGAAGGTGAGCAGATGCCCCAGGATAATAGCGCCTTAAATAAGGAATTCCTTATGGCCATGATGGAACGGAATGAGGAGGTGGAGGATGCGGAGGACACTCGAACTCTGGAGGAGTTAAATGCCCAACTTATTAAGGATTTGGAAAAGATGTCCCAGAAACTGAACACCCTCTTTGCAGCCAAAGATATTCAGGGAGTCAAGGGTACTCTGGTGGAGATGAAGTACCTACTGAGTATTCAGAACAGCATCAAACAGAAGCAGCAAAGTTTGTTGGGCAGCTGAAAAATCATTAATCGATCGACAATCGGTTCTGATCACGCACACACACAAGTTCACCTGTTGCTATCAGCTGTTAAGTAAACAATAACACTGAGTTCGGTTGTTTTATAATGTGAATAAAAATCGCAATAGAACGGTTATGGTCAATGCAATTTGTTAATTATCAATAAGTGACCAACCAAAACGGGTTTTTATCCACCTTCCGATGTAAGCCCTTAGAGTTTTTCCCCTTTTCATCGAGCACCCTGTGGCACGGTCATCAGTTTGGAAATAATATAATCAATTAATCGTGGCACTATCTGTTGGACTTGAGTCCCCGAAGGGGAGAACCCCTGAAGAGCCTAGAAACGTCATACCGCAAACTCATGCCCACTCACACAGGCCAAAAACCTATGTAGGTATGGGCGGAAAAATCGGCGCACTTAGTTCCTATAAATTTGTATCGCTGCCGCTGCAGCGGACAGTTCTTATAAACTGGTGACAGCGGTTGGTTTGAATTGCGGTGGAAAAGCCTAGAGTTTCGGCTGGGAAATACTTCTGGACCCCGGAAAAACTCTTGGAAATGTGCAGCGATTATAAGGAACACTTCCACAGAAACACAAACATAACCAGAGAAGAAATACCTTTGAATTAATCAATATCTCTCAGAGAAGGTAAACGTAAAATCAAAGAAATACGCTAAAAATTTTAAAAACAAGAAAACAAATGTGTTTTGTTGTTGAAGCAGGTAGCTTTTGATAAGAGATACTTCTGAACCTCTTAAAAGCCAAAAGCAATATCTGAACGAGTGGATTATAAAATGTTTGTTGACAAATACGTACCTCTGCCATTAAAATAAACAATTACTTAATAAGTAATATGAAAATTTAAGATATTGCTGGAGAGTAATCAAGAAAAAGGTATACACAGCTAAAAATAACAATAAAAATAAATCCCAATGAAAATATTAATCAGGAAGTACAACTTTTATCTCTGGGTTAAGAAACCTTGAACCAATATATATTAATCAGAGTTAACTAAAATCTGTAATATAAAAATCCGGAAAAGTCAAACCTCAGATCAAGTGTTTAAGTCCTATAAAAATGCAGAACCGCTTGATTAGCCTGCTGATCTTCATCGGCTCACTGCTGACCGCTTCAGCAGCCATCTCATCACCCATCATTGGAATACTCACCCAGGAGGTGTACACCAATGGCCTGATCTCGCGACACTTCGATAACAAGACCAGCTATATAGCCGCCTCGTATGTGAAGTATCTGGAAGGAGCCGGGGCCCGAGTAGTGCCCATTTGGTGAGTGAGCAGACAGATACCGGACCAGCGAGGATTGAGAGATCTTATCGTTGTCAGGCTATTTTACCGCACCTTGATAAGGTTCAATATGGTGGCATTAAGTATTCAGACACGTGTATTTATAGACAATAAATCTATAAAAGAGTAATTTTGATTTGTTGACCCGTGTTTGTGTAGTTTCGATAAGATTGCCCGAAATCAATTAATTAACAATTTTCATATACCCTCGACAGGATCGGACGCAATCGCAGCTACTACGAAGATCTCATGAACAAGATAAATGGGTAAGTATAAATACAATCTCTAGGAAGTTCCCGCTTTTAAATTTATTGATGTTTTGACAGAGTTTTGCTGCCCGGTGGTTCCACTTGGTTCAATCAAAGCAATGGGTATGCCGATGCCGGCGAACATCTCATTCAATTGGCTATTGAACGGAATGATCAGGGGATCTTTATGCCGGTTTGGGGCACTTGTCTTGGCATGGAACTGCTGGTTTACAAACTGGCCAACGGCACTGAACATCGCATTAACTGTGAGGGAACGGGAATTGCCCTGCCAATGGAGTTTAAAGAAGGTATACAAATATTAAGTACCTGAATTCTAAATTTTAAATATGTTTATTACCACCTAGACTTCAACAAGAGCCGTCTATTTGCCTCCATAAGTGATATATAGTGGCTACCATGGCCAAGGAGAATGTGACCTACCACTGGCATCAGTTTTGCTATACGGAAAAGGACTTCGAAAGGGATCTTCTAAACGAAACCTGGCGGGTTATGTCCTTGAATCATGACTGGAATGGCATTGAGTTTATATCCACAATGGAACACCTAAAGTACCCCTTCTACGGGGTGCAATTCCATCCGGAGAAGCCGCTGTATGAGTTTACTAAGACGAGTATTCCCCACACCGCAGCAGCTGTGTTAAGTGGTCAATTCTTTGCCGATTTCTTTGTGAGTGAGGCTAGGAAAAGTAGTCAGAGCTTCGCCAACACCACGGAACAGGCCAGGACACTAATCTACAACTATAAACCGGAGTACACTGCCATTTTGGGCTCCTCATACATCCAGCAATATTTGTTCACCAATGACGAAATGGAAATTCCCGATATTCCAGAGATTCCGGATGATCCTGATGAGAGCGGCACTGGCTATATTCCCATTATTGTAGACGGTGACGGTGGTAGTTCCACCCTACTACCACTATTCAATGGATTACTCCTAACCTTGCTGATCCTATTAATTAATTGATTGCTAAGACAAAGTTGTGACCTGAACTTTGGTCAAGTTGGCGTGGAGTATCGAGTCTACAAACGAAATTCATTTACGCACTCGATAATTATGGAACTAAGTTCTCATGCTCTTTGATCGATTTTACACTGCTATCTTTAATATTGTCTATGTGGGGTGAAATATTGGCAAAATATTTAAGTACAAGCAAAATATTAAAAGAGATTGTCTTTGTCGCCAAGGGTGACTCAATTGATAAATTAATGGTTCTTTTAATAGATGAAATTCACAGAAGGGATTAATTGATAATTGATTGATTGATTGCCTTATGTGGTATGGATAGCATATTTTTGTTGCCTTTTGCCCCCAAGGTAGTAAGTAATGATATCTAAATTGATAGTTAAAAGCTTAAAGTCAGGGTCTTGTCTTTGGTGTTTGGCATTTCAAGTTCGTTGAACTTTGACCGCATAATGGCATATTTATTTATTCTTAATTAAATTATATTCTTATTAAATTGTCTTAATTCTGGGCTTATACTAATTTAGTAATATATTTGCCATGAAGCTCTTAGCATTCACCTACAAATATTACCATAGAAACTAATTTGTCGTTACAAACATTTAAAACTAATGGGTATGAAAAATTTCATAACCAGATGAGTAATAATTTAAGACCACGAACATATGTGCCTAAAAATAAATTGTAAGGCTACAGTTTAGACTCTTCGGTATAGAAATGAACCTAATAAGTATAGGTTATATTTTTTGGTATTGAATTAATACTTATTCTTTAGTTTATTTTGTAGTTCATTTTCAATGTTCATGTTATATTTGTTTAATAATTGTCAAATAATTTTTCTTACATTTGTTCAGGAGGAAAATTAGTATGTATACCTAAGAAAGAGGTGTAAATACCACCCCCAAAACTTTCTGATTTTGTGCAAATCATTTTACGTTAAAAAAAAGCCTTCTTGGTTTTTCGTCATTTTCCATTTTCAAAATATCGTAAATTCCCCAAAAGTAGGCCACCAAATTTTAGAGAAATTTTTCTAAGTTCGAGGCTGTTGAAATTTTGCCAAGTTGCAAATGCATTCTGTTCGCTTTGTTCACGTTTGTACGGTTTTGTGCGGCTGTTCTGTTGGCCGTAGTCGCAAATCGGATGACGACCATGGCGGAGAGCGCAAGTCCCAGTTGCGAATCTCGCTACGAAATACCATCTATTGGCGTCATGTGCATCGATATTGCCAGTACGTTGCAGCAGAATTTTGGTCGGAAGTTCCATTCCTATATAGCGGCGTCTTATGTCAAACTTCTGGAAGCATCCGGTGCCCATGTAGTGCCAATTTGGTAAGTAGTTATAAATATTAATTGTGGAAAAGTTTATTTTGAAAGGGCAGAAAGATTTGATTAAGTGTCAGTGATAATAAATGTTCTGTAACGATAATTAAGAGAATGCCAAAAAAAAGCATTAAGTCTAGCCAAAGGTTGGATGAGTGAAGGGCATAGAATCAATTTAATTTATTTTATTATAATTAAATGCATATACGTTGTTTGATAAGCCGACTGTATTCCAAGCATTTATCTTGCGTAGTCACGTAGTTGCCTTAGACGGTGCTGTTGATTTGAATTCGCTTACAACTTTGAAATAATGAACGAGAAATCGGTAGCCGCTCCTTGCATTGGCATAATGTGCATCGATTTCTCCCAATCTTTGTGGCGCATTTATGGCCAAAAGTGGCACAGTTATTTGTCCGCTTCCTACGTTAAGCACTTGGAGGCCGCCGGGGCATTGGCAGTGCCCATCTGGTGAGTTGAGCAGACCGCCAGCAAAATGATAAACAAATTGCATAAACAAACAAACTAAAAGGCAAACGCCCGGGGAGCAAAGAGAATTAATTATCCGCTCGGCAGTGTGCCAAATAATTCTAGCAGAATGCCATGCGATTAAGGAATGAGGCGAAAAAGTGTTCTTAGTTAAGGTTTATTAATTGTAGCTGGCGAACACTTATGATGTGGTGGACACTTAAATATTTTAAACATATTAGGTTACAATCGTTTAAAAATTTGTTAGCACTATTAACGTATTAAGTTTGTAGGTATGTATGCCATACATTTTAGTTCAATATATGGCTTACATGCCTACAAACAAGTAAACGAATAGGTCTTTTAAGCCTTACAACATTGTACAACTTTATTTCTGGAACTAAGATACAAATATTTATGTTTTATTATTTTTGCCATCGTCTGTGATTGTTTAAGTGATTTTTTAAAAAGCCAAAGTAAATAGTTTTGAAAACCCTAATAATTGATTTTCCTGCAGGATCGGTCGGGATCGAGCATACTATGCGTCGATGATGGACCAGCTGAATGGCATCCTTCTGCCAGGTGGAGCGGTTTTCATCGCCGAGGCTGATAGGCAAGCCCGTCCGGATCTGACCAGCGATTGTGTCCGGAGTGCCGAGCACATTTACCAGCTGGCCATGGAGCGGAACCAGCGGGCGAGAAAGCAGGATGATGTCGGCGGATATTTTCCCATTTGGGGAACTTGTCTTGGCTTCCAGTTGCTTCTCATCCATGCTGCCGAGGATCCCAGAATTCGCACTGATTGCCAGCCCATGCGAAAAGCGATGCCAGTAAAACTAGTCGATAACTACCAGAAATCTCAGCTATTTAAGTCTTTGCCGCATTCCGTGGCTGAGGAGATGGAAAAGCAACCATTTGCCTGTCACCAGCATCGCTATTGCATCACGAAAGAGAGCTTGGAGTCCTGCGGTCTAGCCAACGATTGGAGTCCTTTGGCCACCCAGAAGGATCCTACTGGGCTGGAATTCATTACGATTATCGAGCACAGGCGTTTTCCCATCTTCGGCTGCCAGTTTCATCCAGAGCGGGCTGCTTTTGAGCAGCGTTTTAATGCAAAGGACCTCTGCTACTTGGCGCATTCCTCTTCTGGCATCGAATTGTCCCAAATCTTCGGCAGTCGATTTGTCGACGTCTGTCGTCGCAACACAAATCGTTTCGATACTCCCAAATTAAAAGCACGACATCTCATCTGGAACTGGCAGCCCGTTTTCTCGGGACAATTCGAGGATTCCAACTGGCTGCAGTGCTATCTTTTTGAGAAGGACGTAAACTATCCAGAGGAACGAAATGAATCCGTGGAATCTACCTCAACTGATGATTTGTGATAAATAACTGTGAACTATGAACTAAGATCTCATGATCTTCAATACCTTTTAATTGATGAATTTTTATATTTTAATGAAGTCGACCCAAATATATAACATTGGAAAGCAGTATTTTAATGTAATAAAAGTAATAATTTGTTCAATTAATTTGTTTAGAAATATTAATTGTTTAAAATGATTTTTTGCTGGCTGACAATGCTATCGGTACCCTAATTTTTTTGGGCTCCTACTTAGCTTGTCTTAAGTACGCTTTCTTTGCAGTTGGCATTTCTAAAAATTTTCCTTTTTGTTCTTTCCCATTTCCAATTTCAATTGCTCATCGCATAGAGTAGTTGTAAGTACTTTTCCTCATTTGTTTCATGCAAATTTCACGCTGTACTTTTCCGTTCAATTTTGGTGCGCGCTTTTCCTTTTCGGGTTTTCAAGGATTTTCAATGGGGGAAAGCCATTTTCCGTTGGCTCCTGTTTTCCCTCAAACAAATGGAATATTTTTGTTCATTTTTATGGGTTTCCTTTGGCAAGGGGTATGTGTATTTTTGAGTGATGTGGGAATGAAAAGGACAGCATTTGGGTTTTAGCTTCAAGTGATTTAGCTAATAAGTTAAGTACAGGCTTAAACGTGTGATTATAAATTACTTATATTTTTGAAATTGCAGGTGTAAGTAGGTGAGAAGGTTATACCTAACAATTTTTTGTATTTCCTAAAGGGTATTTACTAACCAAAATTTTAAAAATTGTCTATTCATTGGGTGTATTTTTTGGAAGGCCCATTTTCGTGCGTCTACTTTAAAAATTTCCACTCGGGGGGCTCGTCAAAAGGTTTTCTGCTCATAATTAGCGCATGACATTACGGAATTTTTTTTTCGTCAGGCTAATGGTTATTTGCAAATTCCTTTGCATTTTCCATTAGGCGGACACTGGCTTGGTTATTTATTTAGGTTTTTCCGCGCCAGGATTAAAGTTCAGTCTGAGGTGTGAACACGAATTATTGCTGCCGGTGGAGCGGCTTGTTATGGCACATGTTTTTGTCCGACTCCCATTATTGTTTGCGGCTTCTTGGCGCTGCCACTCTCATTGTTATGTCCTGGTATCTCTGCGTCTGGGTCTCCGGCTTTTCCGCACTGTCTGGCTTCCTTTTTTCCTTTACCCCTCTATTGTGACTATTTTCTTTTTCTTTTTGATCTGGAATCACATGCTAATGAGTCTAGATGTGTGTCTAGCCTTTTCTTCACTTGTTAATCATTGTTGTTAAGTCGAAAAATGTGCCTTGATTTGTTTGCCACTGCTTAATTTCTGTAAATTTCTTTTTTTAGATGTTTTTTTTTTATATGTGGCATGGAAGTGTTAATAACTAATTATCAATAATTCAACTTTTAGAAATTACTGGTTTTTTATTTTTGAAATATTTTTTTTTAATTGTTTACTTATTGTTTACTCAATGTTAAAATGGATATTGCATTGCATTAAATTAATAAACTGTTTTAATTCTTTAAAAAAGTTTTACCTTTTATATGATTCAAGGATATTTTTATTAAACATTTTATTCTTTATCTTTAAAGCTTTTATCAACACGAAATCTCATTGATTTGCATATTTGCGTATTACTATGATATTTACTTACATTTCTTTTGTTTCTTTTGTTTTGTTTTTTATGTGCACTCATGTTATTGTGTGATCCTAGCTGGAAAAAAAAACGTTGTCAGCATAAATGCCGCATTAAATGCCCTTGTGCCCATTTTATAGACTCACTCACATAGATGAGTGTATTCACACTAGCAGAGACACACATTTACACTTGGGCAGGGGTGAAGAAAAGGGTTCGAAAAGTGGGGTGGGCAAAATGGGGTGGGAGAGTGGGAGTGGGAAATTTGAGGTAGTCCGGGCCAAAGTCTAAAAGTAAAAGTTGGCATATTTCTGTTTTCTCAACTGAAAATTAAGCTGCCTTTTCACACACACACACACACACACACTCTCTCACTCATTTGCAAATTGCCTCTTATTCTCCCCTTCCTTTTTTCTCACTTTTTTGTTTGTGTATGTGTGTGTGTTTGTGCGGCTTTCACAATGACGTCATAGCTACGATTCTTATAGGGCCGGCCTTTTGCCTTTTTATAACCTACTTGCCGTGCATTGAACCGGCCTTCTTTCTCTCTCTCTCTCTCTTTCGGGCACAGCTTTTCACCCACTTTCTCCCACCCCCCCTCTCAGACTTTCCCAGCCTCTCCACAGAGAAATTTTTTCTCTCGTACTATTAACATCTGGTCGAATTCTCTCGCAGGAGAGCGCAACTGCAGGCTGCAGCTTGACGTTTTGGGCCATTGAACTCATGCTGCAAGGACATTGCAGATGCCGTCGAGTGACATTACGAAAGCAACAACAGCAGGCAGGACAGCAACAACAAATGACAAATTCTGCAGAAGCCAAAGGTCCTTTGGACACAAGTACCCCTTCACGTTGGCTCCCCCTGCTTCATCCCAGCAGTTTTTTGGTAAGCCCCCTCTAGACGCACAATTTACGCTGATTTGGCATTTAAACTGCAGTTGAAGGATACGGATACACACACCCAGCTCTTGTAAATGCCGTCGAGTGTCGTTGTGTGAGTGCGTGATATTTGCGTGCGTGTGAGTCTGACTCTGTAATCCTTTTAACTGACCCGACAAATGGGCGTGACTTAGGAACGGCCTGATTGGAGCACGATTCTTCCTAGATTTTACGGGCATATGTCGTGTATTTTCCTTACTTTTTAGATTCTAATTATATTTTAGAAAATGCTATTACTTGGCTTACAGGTTGGCATAAACTATTTCAAATTAAAACCAATACTTTTAAAAATAAATAATTTAAATTGATTAAGTTTTCAGAATATCGGCAATGGTAAAACTATTTGTTAACTACACTTGCAGTATTTACATATTTGATGATTTAAATTGTCACAGAACTTACGATATTATTTCCCGAACAAGTATGTCCTGTACTTATTTTTAATTTTCATTCTTCCGTTTTCAATTTAAAATTTCTTCCATAACACTCAAAGATAATATCTTTTCCCAGTGCCCGTGGCCAAAGAGCTTTTAACTATCTGCCGCCCCCTAACAATTAAAATTGCCATTTTCATCCGCTCTCTCATTTGTCAAATCGTGTTTTTGTTGGCCTCTGACTTCAACTGGGCCATAAACATTTGTCGTTCACTTTGGCCCATTTTCGTTGCCTACTTTTGAGGGACGGTGGTTGGGTGGTTCGGTGGCCCAGGGTTTTTGGTCTAATGGGGCGCGTGTGGTGCGGTAAGCCTCTTAAATGCTAAAGGCCCAAATGCTATCGGCCCATTTGGTGCTGCTGATTTGGGTATCTTATTTTTACATTGCTCCGGCAATTATGGGCTGTCGCCTCGCGTTTGGCTAAATTTAACCTGAAAGGCGGGGCGTGACATTCAGCAAGCCACCAAATCGGCTCTATATATATATATATAGTGACATGTGTGTTTGTGTGTATGTGTGTGAGTGCTCTGCTTGTGACGTCATCCGCGCTCTTGCAACGTTCGAAGGCCAATCGACAGCGGACCAACACAAAAGCTTCATTATTCGCAAACATACGATTATTTGGGTTAAGCCCGCGCCCATGTGGCATCCCTTGAAAGGATTAGACCAAGGATGTGGGCCTCATCTTTATTTTATCTTCCTCATCAGTCATCACCTCGGCGAGGTGTTTTTTAAAGAATTTTAGTGGGTCAAGTGTCCTTAAGGATTTCGGCTTGTCTCTAGCTGTGACCTCTGGCTGAAGCGATCTCAAGTCATCGAAAAGAATCCTTGCCTTGCGCGCCACAATGCAAATTGTTGCAATTGTCTTTGGTGGGTGGCGCAGGACGCTGGACGCTGGGCGCTCGTCTCAAGGTCGGTGCATTCAAATTAGCTGCACTTTATTTATGTCTCGGCATCCAAGTATCCGTTTTAGTCCGGTTTTTATGCCAGGCACGACGCGACAGAATGACGCCTTTGGTTTTTGGTTTATTAATAAGTTCGAGTGGAGGACAGGGCGGTGACTGCTCAGCTGCACATGAATGCTTCGAGGGCAGATGGGGGCGTGGCTTGCATATAAATAAATACAAAAAAAAAAATAAATAAATAAAATAAGAGAGAGACCAGCAGCCGCAAAAAGGAAACTGTACCAAATGCAGTTCCCACGCCGGTGGCCTTATTCACAGCCGATTCAATTATGTGGCAAAAATGAGGACACAGTAAACATAGAAATAGAGTTTAAACGAAAAAGACGCACGTATTGAATAAAAGATGTACTAAATGTTTAATAAATATAATTCACAATTCAAAACTGATCTCTAAAATACTTAAATTTTAAATGAAATAGCTTTATGCTACCTTACTTTTTTTTAGATTTTTTAAAAAATGTAGTGCAGTTAAATTTTCTTTTGCAAACTCGATTCCTTGCAATATAAATATTAATTTTAATAATATAAAAATTAATAATATAAAATTTAACAGAATTAACTAAATTAAGTTGACGTCATATTAAGCTGAGATCTTGCGATCTTGCGGTTGGTTACCGTTTCTATATGTATTTTTTTGCATTTAATTATAAAAAACACATAAGAATTAGATATAAGCGTTGATAGTTATTTTATGCCCTGTGTATGACGCTTTCAAGTTCCGGCGTAGGAAAAGGGGTTTTCCGAATAGGTGTGGAAATGGCGGCGGAAAAACCGCAACCGACAAACGTCAACGACTCTAAGGACAACAACGACGGCGACGAGCTGTTAGCCCCTGACCCAGTTAAATAACTGAGAGATAGAGTAAGAGCGAAAGAGAGGACCAGACAGTGTGGGAGAGAGAGCGAGAGGGAGACAGTGCCGACGTCACCACTTGGAGAACCTTCGTTAGGTGCACGGATGACGATGCTTAGCGCAGATGCCCTTGCCATTTGCCTTATCGCAGCGGTAACAGCGGAGATACTTCTTCAGAAAAGAAGCATACACCACCAACCACCCACCACCCACTACCCACTACCCCACCCGCGAACACCCTTTGACCCCAGACCGCCACGCAAATGTCTACTTTCCGCTCCACTGGTCGTATTCGCTATAAACTGATTATTATTGAGTTTTAAATTCAATTTGTTGGGAACGCGTGGAATGCATAAAATACCAGAGAGCGGTGAAAAAAATGGATGCTGCTGGCAACCAGAGATTCAGCTGAGATATGAAGCCACTTTTCTCTAGCAATCGATTGATTTTTTATGACTCTGCCATGCGTCACTTACTGCCCAGGATTCATATGAAGCACCCAGCGATTCAGCTGTCCTTGCACTTTCGCTAATTAAGGAAGGGCTTGCGTCAGCACACATAAATTCACCATAAGTGTGCTCAAAGGGCACACAGTTGTTTCTGAAAATCGACAGCTTTCAATTCATTATAGAATTTTTCCTTATACTTTATTATAGAACAAATATTTTTGTTCTTCAGAATCACAGTGAAACTATTCCTTAAGGCACTTTACAAGTGGTATTGTTTTTAATTATTCAAAAGCTTTTAGATAATGCAGCTGTCTTTTTCTATAACAATTTTCTGTTAGTATTTTAGTTAAAATAAAAAAATAAACGATTTTATTCTTTTTCTGTAATCTTGACAATTACTAACTCACCTTAAAGGTAAATAGCAAAACCGTTAACGCTTAGGCGATTAAATTTGCTTCATTCATAAGTTTTTGTTAAGCTTACTTTCCGCATGTCCTTGTGGCACCCACCTTTGCCAGAATATTCCCAGCCCATCAAGACATTGGCAGTTTCTCCCATGGACCTTGGCTCAATAAAAGGCGAACTACTGCTGGCCCAGTGAACCAGAGCCAGAGACGAAAATCGAATTAAATGCCAGGCGACGTGTGGAGCAATGAGGCAAACAAAGTTGCCAATTTGGATGCGGGGTTTCCCGAGGGCATCCCACAACTAGATAAAAGTAGGTCGAGGACAGGATGCGTGATCCGGGAGGTCTGGCACTTGGACGGCTTCTTGCGGCAATTATGAATGAAATCCTTTCAGGAGCGAAGTCCGTTCCACCGGCAGTCGCAGCAAGGTCGTTCGGCCTCTCTCCTCCCCGCATCGTCACATCCTCGCAGCCTCGCTCTCTCTGGAGCCGCTCAAGGATTCCTGGCCCGGCTCAAATGAGCTCAGCTCGGTTCAGCTCCCGTTGCGGTAAACGTCATCGTCATCGGACGACCTCCGTGGCAGGCGTTAACCTTCGACCGGCGATGGCGATGGCGACGTCGACGACTGCATCACCCGATTTGTGAATGAAAACAGGGCCAAAGAAACCAGTATTCCCTCACCAATTGGTATTTAAAAACTTCTCTAACTCCTCTAAAAAAAATATGTTAGTTAAAACTTAATCAAAACAGAGCAATATAAAAAAGTACAATTTTTATTTTTCCCATTGATATAATTTAGATTATATTATATTTAGTTGATGGCTATATTATGTTTTATTAAATTTCCAAATATCAGTTTATTAAACAAAAATATTAAGATAACGATATCTATCCAATTATGTGATCTTAGTATTTGAATAAATTCATATTCCGTATAATGAATAATAATGTATTACATATATGACCTATTTGTTTAATTTAGTCGTAAAGCTACCGCACTTATCACCAATTTTTGTGATTATATTATGTCTATGTGGGAGACTAATTAATATGGGACCAAGACTATGGACACATTGTGCTCCCTTAGGCCCTTTTTTCGCCCTGACAAATGGTACGTGCATTGGCCCAGTTTGCTGTGCGGTCTATTACCTTCTTTTTGGCCGCTCGACTGCGTTTGGAATAAATGTTTTGTTTATTTTTCCTCCAGTTCGGTTTCTTTTATTTGTCCGTCGGTCCAGACACGTAGTTTGCTAAGCTCGTTTTGCCCGAGAACTGACTGCAGATGCCAGCTTATGCATTCGTTTTGGGTCACTTCATATAAATAATTGAAGTCCCTTGGGAACAAGCCTAAAGAGCCTGAGTACATGGCTAATTACGAAAAGGGAGCTGAATTCGGAGGAGTGGCAATTTATGTTTGGACTTAGATAAGTACTTCAAAGGTTCCCCCAAACATAACATTTAGGAAATCATGAAGAAGAATGCATAATTTATGCAATGCTATACTCTAAGTTTGCGAAATTGAAGAATTAGTTAAATTAAAAAACATATATGTATTTGGTTTGTTTACTGAAACGTTTTAACTTTAGACACACTTGAGTTGAAAGATGTTAGTAAATAAAATTGTTTTTGACAACTTGTAATCACAAGTTTTTCTTCTATTGTAAAGTTGTTTATTAGTCTTTTGTTTAAAACAATTTTTGTATTATTCTACGACAACATTTGATTACAAGCTTTTGCGTTTGGTTTACCTAAATTGTATTTGCCTCTATCTGTTTTGCGTAAATCTTTTAATTTTCCTTTCGTCAATCAACCAACAACCTGCTCAATTTCCGAAGCCTATTTTCTCGGGTCTCCTTGTCAGTTGTCGCTATGAAATGTAGACATTTTGTATGCATATTAAGTTCAATTACCTACACACAGGCTGCATATCAAATGAGAATCAGAACCAGAGACATATCCTGCTCGAGTGCCACTCCTCACAAGATCGCACAGTATTTGCCAGTCTGCCACTTGATTGTTCTCACGTAGCCCTATATTTGGGTTAAAATGCGAATTAGCATAAGTGATGCCTTCCAAATAACCCCCACGCTTGTGGGATGTTTGGCAATTACCGATGATTTAATTCGAACTAAAAATAGCAGACCAAGGACCATAGGATCCTTGAAAATTTCATTAAATTTTCCCCTACCCAGATCTTGTTTGAAAAATGAAATTACAGGACGAGTGCCATTAAGAACCGGCAGAAACAACACAGATAACAAGCAGGAAACATGAGCAATAAAAACGCACAATAAAAATATGAGAGCAAGCGTTAAAATATGAAGGAGAAAGACCATACCGATGTTGATGATGAGATGGCAAAGGTAAACAAGATACGAGTAAATATTGACATGGAAGTCGGCAGTCATACAAACAGGGAATGTAATGGAAATAAAAATGAAAATGATGCGGGGCTTCTTCCTTCCCTTCTTGGCGGCCAAAAGTGAAGGCCGCCACTAAAAGACAGTCAAAAAGTTGACAAAGTAGGCCGCAAGTTCAGATTGTTCTTCAAATTTCTACGCTGGAGTGTTTTTTGCTTACCATTTTTCCCACCCTCATGTGTTGCAAAGCCAAAAAGAAGATTAATTACTTTGCTGCTGTTTGCTCACAGCGGTCTGCATGTTTTTACCCAGTAAGAAGCCTAAAAAAAGTTTTTGAGTCTACAAAAAAAAGTATATTAAAAATGTGTAATGCATTTTAAACAAAGTAATAGTGCCGGATTTTTATTTTCGAATTTTAAGCTTAATTCAAACATAGAATGAAACATGTTCAAATTAAAATGTGCGTGAACACCTTTTTGATAATCAGTACAAATAAAATCTCTCCTACAAATTACTTTAAATATTTGTCAATGTTAAATTTGTAATTATTTTCTTACGCTATTTGTATACATTTTTTTAAGGCCTAAAATATTGTGAGGGTATTTCCCGCATTCTATCAATTCAAATCAGTGAAGTGGCAACAAGTTGACCACATTCTTGATCCCCCTCCGTTGCCTTAACTTTTCATGCGCGGCGCGTGCTGCAAATTAACACGCCCTGCCTCATAAAGAGTCCCCATTCCGATGAGTAAAACAGGGGAAAGGGGCGGCAGAAATGCGGAGAAAGTTGGAGGCTGAGGCCCCAAACTGCCTGCGAGAAGTTAATGCCGCGTAACCTGTTAAAAGGAATCCCGCATTCGATTCCCTCCATGAAATCCTCGCGTTACCTTGAGGGGCCCATAAAGCGAGCAACTCGAGACTCCACCACAAAAACGAATGTTAAAATTATTTGCGTTTATTATTAATAAGCAGCACAGGAACATTCGGCTCCCGTATGTATAGAGATGAAACTTAAACCGAAAGATTGGGGTGGAAACACAAGCGAAACCCGTATGGAAATAGCAAAGAAAATGCTAAAAATATTCACCCCAGCACAGGCACTTAATTAAATGCTTAAAAATAGCTATTCTCAGGGTCGGAGGCGACAGCTGCTGGTGAATGGGATATTAAAGACAGTCGACCGCAAAAGGAGGATGCGAGGAGGAAACTAGTTCCTGAATGCTGTCAAAATGATTACGTGACTGCGGCTGGCTGCTGGAAATGCTCACTTTATTGTTACGAGCATTTGCAATTTCAACTCGAATGGGAAAAGCCAACCAAAGAGCAGCCAACACTACGTATGAGCAACAATCAGAGCTGTAAAAATCACACATACGCCCCATAGTCGTCCCACAATTGGTTGCGTATCTTTTCATCTCACTTTAATGCCCCTACATTTGTCGACTGTCAACGAGAATTAGGTCAAAGGATATTTTTAGCCCTCAGACTAGGAGCCAGCCAATTTCTGATATGGGATGTGTTGCGAAAATATTTAGATTCTGACATTTTTCATCAACTTTTCGGTCACGTCACGGAGGAGGCCTAAGTGATTGAGTGTGTGAGTGTGGTGTTGGCCACCAACCGTAATTTGTTGTTGGGCCACAACCAAACAGCAGGAACATCGAGTGCGTGACTGTGTCGGCCATTTAGTGGCAGAAACTTCGATGAGCCATTAAATCGGCATGGGGGAAAAACAATGCCAATCTCCCAGCGGTTGCCACCACTTCAAGCTTAATATTCCTGATAATTTCGTTAATTTGATTCGCCAAAACAAATGGATTTTTATGATGATTGCAGGGTTTCCATTTCCCAGCGGGAATCCGCTATTAATTTGAAATCTGTCGCTCAGCCACAAATCAATCAATGCAAAACACAAACCCATTCCCGATCCCATCCGATGTCAAATCAAACTGTCACTGTGCTGCGGTTTCAGCCCCCGTTATTCGATATTTATTGTCTGCCAATTCAGTTGGAAGCATATTAATCAAACGCCTTCAGACGTCCTTAGACTCATTATAAATTCAGTATGAATCCCCCGTCAAGATATACAGCGTCTTGACAACCGAATACGAGTGGCAACGGACCAACGGAGCAACGGAGCAACAGAGAAATCTTGATGGCAATTCAATCGTTGACCTACTTTCCTTGGACACAGCACACACATTATTCGATGGCGACGGGTTGAGGATTGGTTCGATGCTAGGGCCATTATAGGAGGTTCACCCGTGCGTTGGGGATTTTCCTTTTCATGCCAGACTCTCCTAATTGCAGTTTCCACATAATCATCATCATCATTGATTTGTAGCTATTTTTGGACAACTTTTTTATGGAAAAACTTTTCGATTGGTGTCACCAGAAGATGAAATAAAGATAACGTAAGCAGTATATGAGGGCGTAAGTTTGGTTGATATGGAAACAACAATTTTGAATGTTAAATGCTAAAGTTAATATGGAAATTGTGATATTATGAAATGAAAGATGGACCCATTTGAATAGAAACACTTCAGTTTTGGTGTAAATTATTTCACTTTTATTGAACTCTCTTTGCTTTGTGGCTATGGGCCTTTCAGATGATTACAATTCTTTGCTGCTTTTGCTGCTGCTTAGGTAAATAGTTATTAATAAGTAGATGCTGCTGTATATATATTTGTATATTAATGCTGATATTGTTCTGTATAATCCTTCAACTTTTATTGCTTTGGCTTGCGATTCAATGCGTTTGCATTCATATATATAGTATATATAGTTAGGCCTTGGTTTGCATTTTACTTAATATTTTTCTCTATAAACTGTAAATGTCTATAACGGCTAAAGTAATGTATATGTTGAATACTTTTAAGTCAGTTTCGCGGCTTTGTTAGACTTGCTATATATATCATCTACATCTGAACTCTACTTACTGGAGTGCTGGTTTATTATATTTTGGAATGTGTTAATTCTTTTTGGCAAATTAGTTTTATTAGAATAAAGAGTCTTAAAATAAATAATTTAAGTTTTTTAGGACATTTTTTGGCTGATTTTCTTAGGATTGCGAAACATAGATAAATGCCTGACAAATTTTGATCCCATTTAACATTTAAAAAGGAAATTTATTTTAACTTATCATATACTTTTTAAGTGATTTTCTCTTGGAACAAATGTTTATTATGTGAATCTTCTTTTGCTTTGACTTTTTGATAAAGGCACGAATTGTATAAGAATTTATACAAAAAGGAAATCTATGGTGACTTTTCCAATCAATTCAATCAAACTTCTTAATTTCTTCTTAATTTTGTTTTGCGTTTACAGTCTTTGGTATGCGTGTAATGATCTTGATCTAACATCAAAGCGGTGACAAATGTGTGTATATAGGCTCTATATCTGACAAACTCTACGCATCTACGATTTAATTTATATATTAAGTGCAAAAGTTATTCAAATTTTTATAAAACTTTATCATGTAAGTTTGTTAGAGCTTTTCCAATTATGCCGATGTTTTGTTGAAGACTTTTGGATATAATGGACTTGGAAAGGAAATAGTTAATGGGAGGATAAGGGTAAGGATTACGATTGTTGTATCACAGATTTTGAAATGAATTTCAGGGAGCTGATGATGATTTTTTCAAGGGGTAATTAATTTCTTAGGCCTCTGCAATAAGAATTAATTGCAATTCCTTAAAGATGTTCTTAACTTATCGTAAGGATTTTAAGGTTCTTACAATTATAATATCTTGGTATAGGTTGTATTCGAATGTAATCTAAAAAAAATTAAAAACCTTAGGAAACTATTAAATTTGAGGTTTGTGTTTTGTTTGTTGCTTAAAACTAAAGTTTGAATTAAGTTTAAAGTTGGTTTTTTTTGGGATAACTGAAATATAAATAAGTGAACTGACTTTGTGGTTGATGTTTAATAAATAAATACTATTTAATAACATAAAAGTATTTGATGGTTGGTCAATAAATTATAAAAATTTATTGGTGATAATGGAGAAAACCAAAATTTACCTTACCCTTAAAATATAATTCAAAATAATGTTAATGGATTTCAAAAATAAGATAACTGGGTAAAAAAATTGATTGCCTAATTAGCTGATTAAGTGCATCCTGATACTGAGCTTACTTTTGCCGGATATCTTTGTTTATTTATGCCTTAGTTGGAGATCCTTAGCGCCTGGCATACTGACAGCAGACGGAGCTGCGCGGCACTCGCTGCGTCGGCAGACCGGACATTCCTTTGAGATATGTGTAGGAGACGGGCTGCCGCAGGATCCTTTGCGGCGGCGGCTTCACCTTGCTTTTGGACGACGAACTGCTGGTCGATGATGATGATGACCTGCCCGCTGGGTGGTGGTGATGATGTTGTTGTTGCTGCTGCAAATGCTGCTGCTTGTGCAGCTCCACATTTGAGGCGGATTTGAGAGCCGACTTGAGGGGCAGTGCTGTTGGGGGTGGCGGCGGCGGAGGCGGGGGGGAGGGTCCGCTGCAGGATAGCGAACGCGAGGTCAGCGAAAGGCTCTCGAAGGCGCGACGCAACGAGGAGGTGGAGCGCCGGTGCAGACGCGAGAAACTGGCCCGGCTAATCGGCTTCTTCTTTGATTGCAGTGGCTGTTGTGACTGCTGCTGATGGTGCTGCTGCTGCAGTTGCTCCTGCTGCTCCTCGATGTCCAGCGTGCTGCTCGTCTCGCTGGAGGCACACGACATGGACATCAGCTCGAGTCGCGACTGGTGAGCGGCGCTGAGGCCACGCCCCGAGGAGCACGAGTCGGTCGATGAACTGTGCGCGTCCTCCTCTTGGAGCGTCGTCGTGACCCCGGCTCCTCTGGCTGTTGCAACGCTGGCTGCGTCATCCGACTGAACTAGGTCATCCTGCGACCTCAGGCCGAAGCGGCGGCTCAGCTGCCGAAAGAAGCCCAGATTGCGTTCGTAGCGGGGTGTGGGCGAAACGCTGAGGCTGCCGCCCGGCGAGGGTGTGTTGTTGTGGCCCACCACCTCCAGTTTCGACTGGCTGCCGCTGCCGCTGACGCTGCTGCTCGTATTATTGTTGTTGTTCAGGCTGCCATTGCTGGCGGTCTTGTGAGGCAAGTGCTGCTGCTCATCGGCAAAGCAGACATGAGGAGTGCCCATCTCTGTTCTTCGTTATTTTAGGCAACCACCCACCTCATCAAAGGCCACTCAGGCGTATGAGTAATTTCCTTATTACCAGGCAACTGACACCCGTGCGTATGCGTAATTTCCTTAATAAGAGTGCAGTCAGTGCTTATGACTTAATTCGTAGTTTCCTTTGCTGCCCACCATGCGTATGCGTAATTTCGCTGGTGCGTATGAGTAATCTCTTTGTTTGTGAGGACACTGCAAATGGCTGCACTTCCGCTTCCGGTCAAATACTCTCCGCTTCCTTTGTTATTCCAACCGGTGTCTTTGTCCACTGTGTTTACCTTTCCTTTATCCAGCGAGAGTAAGAGAGAACCGACTGGGCACGTTGTCCTGCCGCTTGTGAGTCGGCAAATCGGAGGCCGCTGGCTTTTATAGCCTCGCCCGGCAATCTGCAAAGTTTCCATCGGAGAGAGCGTACGAGAGCGCTTAGAGAGAGTGAATGAGAGAGAGAGAGAGCGGGTGCCTGTGCAGAGGTCCACCTCCCTGCCCGACCGCCGCCCCTGCTCCTTTCCGCATCCTTTGTTCCTGCATTGTTGCCTAATAATAAAACGGGAAGCGAATTTTGTTTACCGCCGTTGGTTTGTTTTGTTTTTTGTTTCTTGTTTGCACTCTCCCACGGTAGCTTGTGCCGCTGGCCGCCAGGTGGTGTCAATGCACGCACTCGGGGAATCAGTTTTAGAAACTTCGAGGTGGTCATATACCCAGTATTTTACCGGCGATATAGTGCATTCAAGAAACTAAAGAACTATATTATTTAAGGCTCCAGAATTATAATAAAATAATTGCATTCAACTGCGGTGTTCATATTAGGTACATTAGGTAAAAACAATTTAACTTTTGAACAATTTGGTTAGGCTAAACAGCTGTATGCATAAGCTTATTTCAAAATAACTTACCAGCAATATTTAACCTTTGTAAAGCAAAGAAAATTATAATCCAATTTTGAACATCCATTTTAGTTGCGCACATGTGACACACATTATCGAACTGGTGGCATTTAGGTGGATTGCCCTTAGGATATCAGCATTACTATGTCTAAAAACTATAACTATAATGACCTACTCTATTTACTCAACCGCGTAAGTCATTCAAGGATACAGGACACTGACGGCGATTCAAAATTACGTTTCTTAAATTAATTATTTTAGTTGTGATAAGCTTGTAATTCTTAAGAATTCATAAAGTGTTGTATTTTAAAAAATCATGAACCTAACGTGTTTTTTAAGATTAAAATGAAGGAGCTGAATACCACTTAGCTCATCAAACGCAGTGTAAGCCATCTGATATTCCGAAAAGAATTTTACTCCCTTTAATTGTTTTTCTTTCTCTCCCCACAGAGCCATCAATTATTAATCAGCCAGACGTTTTCATTTCACTTTGTTCCGTTTGACTTTCTTGGTTGATTTAATTTGCTATTGTCGAAAATAGCATGAGGGGCTTGATGGTGCTGATTTTTGAGAGGCCTGTGCTTGATTTGCCTAAAAATATCCTTGGCACTGACAGTTTTCAAGAGCTATAAGCAGGGTCCCTTAAGAAACCAAGAGGCTTGGCCCAAAAGCAATATTTTAGCAAAATTTCACCTCACTTAAGTTGAGGGCCGAAAATAGATTCGGGCTGTTTGGTCCCTTTTTTGTTGCTTTTTATTTAATTGCGCCCAAAATTGATTTTAATGCGCCATAAATAAAGCCGAATGCCAATTTTGTGTGAACGCATTTTAAGGCAGGCTAAGACGGCGACGGCTTAATAAAGTCCTTTGTTTTGACTTTGAGATAATAAAGTGGGAGGGTATGAAGTCCCGAAAGATGGGGCGTATTAAAAGCTAGGAATCAGGAGGTGGCGACACCGTTTGGATTTCCCCACTCCCCCTTGAAAAACCATGAACATCTAATTAGAGGCGCAATTGTTGACACCGACTGACGTCAGAGCGACCAGTGATTTTGTTTTGGCCAAAATGACACAACTCGGAATTCAATTTGGGATGCGATATGTAGGGAGTTGGGGGTCCATTGTCGCAGACTTGTTAAGCGCTTGTCGCATCTATTTGGAGGCGCATTAACTCATTTCGACTTAATCAAGTTTGTCAACAGATTAACGAATGAGCTTAACTGTTGTCCTGTCGGCGATTGATCCGGAATTTCAAATAGGCTTTGAACGTTTATAACTCTTCTGGTTAAGTGTTCAGTGAATTGTTAAGAAGAGTCAAACGAATTTTTGTCTTAAAAAGGGATTATTGTTTATCAGAAAATATGCAAGGTTTCTTGGAAATATAAAAATTTGTTATACTAATTTCAATGCCAATATTTTTTAAGCTTTATCTTTAGATTAAATATTTATAAATAAGTTTGTAACACATTAAATATAAAATACAAAACTATAAATGTATTAATAGATAAAATTCACTTTAAAATTAATTTTACTATTTGTTTTCAATTTTCGAATTTGTAAATTTAAAATACAATTTTGTAAATATGCAGCATATTTAATAAATGCTTTAGAATACTTTTTTCATTTAATTCCATTGGCTTTTCAATAAGTTTGTTGTTGTCGCTAAACTCTCGTTTTGTAAGATTCCTAGAACGTGTGCATGTTATCTTTGTATCTGACGCTTTTCATCGGAATTACCAGAAGCAAAATTCCCAATCATATCTCTTTCGTATTCATGTTACATATGTATTTATTAAAACGCAATTTACTTCCGAATAATCGGAAAGCACACATATGAAATTCATTTTATTACTGCGCCATAAAACTATTCGGATGGCAGAGAAATTTGTCTTCCTTTGTTTACAGAAATTTTGGGTTAAAGGCTTCTGTTTGTTTGCAGATAAATCATGCATTTTAATTTGATTTTTTAGGACAAACTGTGCCAAGGACAACCTTCCCTTTGAGCCAGGGGCTTGTTTATTATGGGTTTGCTATTATGAAAATGGGTTCAACGATACAATGACCTCGAAATGATTGCTTGGACATAGGACCTTCGGCGTCCTCGGCTTGAAGAACCTTAATAATTGAGGTGTCATCAAAATTTTAAACGTTTTCGTTTGTCACGCCCGCCAAGTGCAGCGGTGTCGATTAACGTCACACGGATATGCGCCAGTATGTCAAAACTGTAAGGTCGAGTCCTTCGGCGACTTGATTTTGAGGACTTTGCCTACATCATCAACAGCACCAAAGCGCCTCTGTTCCCAGGGAACAGTGTGCCGCAGACTGTCACCCAAACAAAAGGAGGCCACGTGCAGGTTGGGCTCTCTCTGGCAGGCTCTCCCACTATCCATCTTTCTCTCTCTCTCTCTCTCTCGCACTCTCTCTGGCGGCAGGAGCTTTTGCCTACGTTAACGGTGTCCTTAAGCTTTCGCTAAACCGTTACGAATCGAATCTCCTTGGCCAGTTAAATTCGGTTCATTCCCTTTGTTGTCCCATCACCTTGAATGCAATTAAAATTCGTTTTTTTTAGAGTCATGTATATTTTATTTTATTGACAACTAGACTTAAGTGGTAGATTATCTCTGTTCAGTTAGGATCTAAAAATATATAGGCTCTAAACATTTTCGCTAGGTTTTCATTATCATCTACTATACCATTTACATTTCATCATGATATTTCATTATTTAGAATAATTGGTTTTGTTTTTTAAAAAACTTCGATTTATTGGAGCGTGAATTATTGTAAAATGTTCCTCTATTAGTGTGTTCTTAAAGAATTTAGTTTTTCTCATTTTCTTTGTATAAATTCGTCAAATTCTGTTTTGGTTTAAATAGTCATTGAAATCAGTGCAAAGAATATTTTAAACTAGTTCAAAAGTGCAAAAATCGTTTTTATTTTAAAGTATAATATTACGGTTCAACTTAGGGCCTCCAAAATTGTATTTTAAAGAGCTACTTTCGAAAGATATGTGAGGGCTTCTAAATAACTTTTTGTTTTACTTTAAGCTAATACAATTATTTTTCGTTTGTAAACTGAAAGTCCCTAAATTAGCCGAAGACAATTAGATCATCTAGGGTGTATATCGTAGCACATTGATAGGTTTTTGATTTTCGGGGCTTAGCATTAGGTACACTTATTGGGCCCAGTTCGCCGACTGTTGGCGAACTCAGCTTGGACACATTTATAAAATATGCTCGCTGCTCATTTATATGGTAAACCCCCATATTTCCGTTTTCTCCACTCGAATCTCGGTTTTTCAGGCACTACTCGTACATCACTAGAAATTCCTAAGTATATTGTTCAAGACCCCCAACCAGCTTGCAGCTCTTCCGTGTTATTCCCTTACTTAAACCAATTCTGGTATTTGGTCTCCCATGCATCTAGTACATATGCTGCAGGGTGTAGGGATAGCAGACCGCATAGCTGGGCACTCGGGAATAGAGCCCCGACATGCCCTTCATGTAGACGTACTGGACTGGCGGCCGCAGGATGCTCTGCGGCTTCTTGTCCTTCTTGGCCGCCGGGCCACCGGATGACTTGGAGGAGTGACTGCTGCTGCTGCTGCTGTTGGAGTTGTTCGGAGACAGGGATTTCTTGGGCTGCCGCAGTGGAGTGCTGCTGCAGGACAGGGAGCGCATCGAGGCGTTTGCCGTGGGACTGGAGAAGTGCTGCAGCATGCGGCTCACCGATGAGGAGATGGAAATCCGGCTGAGATGCAGTCCCGGCGACTTGGCTGATGCGGCGGATGCGGATCGGGGTTTGCTGTTCTCGTTCTCGTCGTTGCCCAGCTCCACTTCGTCCTCCGCCTCGTTGCTGCTGCCCTCCTCGCTGGTGTCTTCCTCGAAGTGGAGCTGCGGATGCAGTTGCTCCATGGCGCTGCCGGGTCTGTAGACGGCCTCCACATAAATGTGGCCCTGCTGATCGTAGTAATCCAGTCCAGGCGAGTATCTGGAGCAAGCGGAGCCGCTTGAGGTCCCGGAAGTGTGTTCCAGGTCCAGCGAGGAGCCATTGATGGGACACTCGTGGCTGCCACGCTCGTAGCTCAAACTGAACGAGTCCGTGGAGCTGCTCCTGATATCCTCCTGGCTGCTGTAAACCGTCTCGTTCTGCTGGTTCTGATGGTGGAAATGTCGGCCCAAGTGCCTGCTGAGCAGCTGCAGCAAACTCCGGGAGCGCGACAGTTTCTTGGGCCCATTTCTGGGATGGCGATGCAGCTTCTCCTTTTGCTGCTGCTTGCCCAGATCCATGGAGGAACTGGCCGCCGAGCTGCCGCTGGAGCTCGACTTGGAGCCATTGTTGGGTGACAGAGTATCCATAGCGAATATTACTATTATTTTTCGGATTTATTAACTTCACTTTGTGGCACAGGCACAGTATCTTTCAGTTCTCTTTTTTTTGTGAGTTGCGAGTTCTGGCTATCAGTTTTGTTTAGTTTGTTTAGCTTCCAATTGAACGCGAACCGCTGAAGTGTCGATGAAGACTACCAGTGGCAGGCGTTTGGCACCCGCTTTTATACAGCAGCTCAATGTCGTGGCAGCCTCGCATCCTAACCTTCGCCCCACGAGGACATTTCCAGAGGACTTCGGCTTCGGTTCGCCAAGTTCGGCTGCTGCTCGGCCTGCCATACTGACACACACAACGGTGTCGGATGAACAGTGCCCCGTGTGCCGTCGAGAAGGACACACTGCGCTGCCACGAAGGAGAATTCCTTCCTGCTTGGCTGAGGACGAGAAAACCTGTTGCTCGCAACGGACTTTTCCACTCAACGTGACTGCTGATGCTTCCCCTTTGGGCCGGGCCAACAAAGCCAGCTAACAACACTTTGGTCGTCGCTGGTTGCACTTTTGAGTTTTTAGCATTGTTGTGCGTGATTGGGAACGTGATCCGTGCACGTCATTCACCCGTGCGACGGCGTTCGTGATGAACACTACCAGAAAACTGTAGTTAACTTGGGTAGATGGCCGCCAAAACGGGCTGGAGAACTTAGCCAAAGCCGTCAAAGCATTGGCTTCATTAACCAGAATTTACTCACTTGTTCATTCAGCCAAATATATTGCATTTCGCTTGATAATTACTTTATTTATAATATGTATGTGACATACTTTCGCTTAAAAAACTTTAAATAAAATCATTAAAGTAGGCATAAACAAGAAGGATTTTTTTAGTCTATAACACTTTTCAGCTTAATTTTACTTTAAATGGCTTTCTAATGGATTTGACTTACTATTAAGCATTATTATCAATTATATCAAAAACTAACTTTAAAACTCTTTAAAGCTTTTTATATAAAAGACAATAAGATAATAAATCCTGACTGATGAACATATTGTTTATTATTTAAGATGTACGAAAGAGCCATAACACACTGCTTTACCAAAAACAAATTAATAAAAACACAATATTATTCTTGTTTTTAAAATAAAACAAATATTTTTTTTATTTTTTTAATATAAGTTGAATTAATAATATCAATAATCATAAAATAATAATGGAGTTTTTTAAAGGTTTTGATGCAACATTATAAATAAACATATCTACCGTTTGTTTTAATAACAGTAAAAATTGACCCCTTTGCCTGTTCAGCATCCACTATCAAGACATCAAGACGTTCCCGTTTTCGTTCAGTGTAGAACATTTTAATATTTAACTGAAGACAGGAAAAGGCTAGTGTCGGGTCTCAAACATATCCACATGTGTCCAGAGTCACGAGTCGCCAAAAATGAGAAAGGATGAGATGATGGCCAGAAGTGCTCCTTTAATCCCTGCTAGTTGCTACAATTATGTGCTCAGTTCAACAGGTTGAATCTTATCGAGATTCAAGGTGATTTTGCACGTTTTGCAAACGCATTTCGGTTATGCAGAGCCCCCTGAAGACACAACAGCTATAAATAAAAATGACACCGCCGAGAGATTAGCATAATCAGCAGATCGAAAAGGTCCAGGCTTAAAATACTTTGGCTGAAATATTATTACACCCTCTACCGCTTTGTTGCATCCTGGGTACCAACATACATTAAGCTTTCTGTGCACACCAATCAAAGGGTTTTTGTGACAGGAAATCGAACATCCAGAATTTCAGGCACTGGGTCACCAGAGCTCCTGGGGATATGTCACGTACTCTACGCTACTCAACCAGAAGGCCATCTCCCACTATATTTGCATATATCAACCTGACCGAAACGGAAATATAAGGCTTAACAGTGCGTGCCGAGGAAAATAGTGAAAAGACTTTTGTATTGCATGATTTTTGCATCTATTTGCTGTGGCTTTTGGCTTTTACTCGCAATCAGAGCAGAAACGAGGATAGCGACAGGGCGCCAATGCCGACATCGAGGGCGCCATAGCGGTTCGCATACGGGTAGGGGTATCCGTAGGGGCCCGGACCGTTGTGGTAGTAGCCTCCGCCCGGATAGGTTCCTCCTCCGTAGTAGTAGGGCCCCGGCTGCGGTCCCAGGTACGGCTGATGATAGCTGACACCGAAGGAGACCACCGGCTTGGCCTTGGCGCAGGTGGTGGCCACCACCAGAAGTACTGCTAGCTGCAACGGGAGGAGCGGAATTTAGGATGGGAGTCCTGTGGAATAAAAGTGCTCGCCTACCCAAAGATAATTGCGCATTTTGTCTACAGCCTGCCAACTACGTCGTCCAGTGTCGTTTTCACTTTGAGCTCCGCTCTGCATTCCCAAAGACCTTTTATATCCCCCAGGTTGGGGGCCTTGAGTCCGGAGACTGGAGCCCACAGCCCAAAGCCTGTTTTCACATTGGGTAAACAACTTGCTGGGGGTCCACTCCCTGCAGCCCGTTCTAAATTCTGTTCATTATTTTGCCAGAAGCACGACGAAAAAAAATGTAAAGTATTAAAGTATATAAGCAACAAAATTAGTGATGGAATTGTACAAAAATAGCTTAGATATTGGTTAGTGTTCCAGCAAAATAGTCTTTGGGCAAAAATTCAATGTGACCAGCGCTACAAATTAAAGTATAAACTTGATTATTAAATTAAATTTAGCTTAAAATATTATTATTATTATTACTTAAACCTATAAAAGTTATTCTTGCAGTGTTTTTTCTTATTCCTGTGCAATGTAAGTTTGTTGTTCGAATAGATTTGCCTGCCTGGTCGACTGCGATTTCTTTAGCCATTAATTGGACATTGTAAAACCTTGAACTTGCAGATGCCGATGCAGATGTTGATAATATACCTCCAGCTCATTCTGCAGTAACAGGTTTTCCTGTCTGCCAGTCCAGGCAGATGATGGGCTTTAGTAAACAGATATTCTGGCCACCTTCCCTTCCACCAAATCAGCGGTTTCAGTTGACCACAGGAGTAACTTCTAATTAGCTTTGCATAATGAACACGAGCTCAGTCTGGTTTCGTAATCATCAATCATTTATCTGGATCACCAGTGAATACTCTGCAATTATTTGAAGATAATATAAGTTAATATAAGATAATGCTTAATATGTCTTTATAGCCAATCAGAAAAAATACACATTTTAAGCGAGTTTAAGAAATATCGATTATTAAAATCTTTTTTTTTACTAGTTAAAATAAGTAAAAATGTATTTCCTTGTTGAAGTATCTTACAAGTTTGAAATGTTTCTAAATGCGTTTATAATTAATTTTAATTTGCTTTCTTTTTGATTCTTATATGTGGTGCTTTATAATTTTGTTGAGCAATGCATATCATTTTTTAAATAAAATCACACTCATTGCAAATGCTTTAAAAACACATAAATAATATAATCGTTTTTTAACCATTCTCTTATTTTTAAAGGCAAAACCAAAATATATATCAAAACATTTCCGTAAAAGGAAGCGATATTATCAAATGGTAGTATATCTATATCCTTTATGATTCAACTACTTCTACTGGTCAAATTGTGTTATGCAAATGAAATTAAATAATTGTTTATTTATAGTGTGCGACAAAGCATATCAAACCCAACTTCCAAGGACATAGAAATGTCGTCAAAGCTGCCTAAGTGTTCATTATAAGCCCACGAAAAATGCCTACAGAGTATCAGTTGCCGCCGAGCAATCAAATGTTAATTAATGTGGGTGATTCGATTAGGATTTGGTTTCCGTCCCATGCATTTGCGTATGTTCCATTGGTGACGGCCATGTGACAGCCTAAAGTCACGTTCTCAAGTTCATTTCAAAATCCTTAAGGCACGCAGCAAAGTGCAAGAATTGCGGCATTCACTTTCCACACAGTTTACTCCTCGGTCACATTGCACTAACGCTGCTACGGCTTCTTTTTACTCCGGTGACGTACAACACGAGTCTTGATTTGTTGCCATTTTGAGATTCTGTGTAAATTTAGACAAGCCTCCCGGAGCATAGGTGAATAACTGAGGGCAAGGACGGGGCTATTCGATATAGCCAGCCATGGTCGGGGCATTATAACTGAACAATAGGAGGCCGAGTTCAACAGACAGCGGGTGAGCCAGGTCACTTGGTTTTTGAGGGAAGCTGGGAAGTAGGGAAGTTGTTTTCACAGACAGCTCAAAACAATGGCGTTTATCCAGTGGTGAACCCCTTCGATGAGGAGTGGTCGAACTTTATTCAAATTTCACGTGGTTACAATCGGCGTGATTATCACCTACGAAGGTTTGATGCTCTCCACCATCTAGTAGAGATACTCATAGGTCAGGGGTTTGTATTCGCTGCGATATTGCTGCTGGAACGAGTTGGGGGTCTCCACGCTGTGATACAGATGCGATTCGGCGGCGGCCGGTGCAATCAATCGGGAATAGGCCAAGGGCAGGACGGAAAAGGTCCTGGCAAAGGTGCCAGGATAATACCCATAAGTTGGGGTGTAGTAGTACACCTCGTGGCCCAAGGCCAGGCCAAGCAAACAGGCGAAGATTAGCTGGTTAACGAAATAGTCATGTAAAATTGTTGTTAGGTCACAATTGGTTTCCGATCTCACCAGCTTCATTTCTTTCGTTGCAGTTCCTTGTAGATCACCTATCCAACTGAATACCCATTCCTCGATGTTCCCGGCTTTTATAGCTGCCCACTCCCAGTCGGACCTTCACTTTGGCCGGTGGCCAAGGTCAAAGGCATTTGCCCAGAAGGCGGCAAATGAAAGAAGCCCTTAACTCCTTTTGAATGGGCCAGTTGCAATTGCAATTGCCAGCGGAACTCGTTCCCTGCCACTCAGAACCCAGATGCGAATCGGATGGTCGTGAGTCCGATGACAAGGCATGGAATCCAGCAACGCCGCTTGGGTTTTTGCAAAGGAACACCCAGCCGCCTACTCTTATTTCGCACCAAAGCCTTCTTTGCACTCAAAAAATCCAAAAAATTACATTTACGAATTTTATATAGTGGTTTTAAAATAAATTTTGAATTAATTTTAGACCTGTTGTTAGAATTTATAAATCTAACTAAAATTAAATATAAATGTATATTTATAAAATAGTTCGGTGAGTTTCAGTTCAGTGAAAAATTATTATTGAGAATTTATGAAGTCTTGAATAATCAAACCAAACCTTTTCATTAAAATTATAATTAATTTATACACAACTACTTGAAGCTAAAAATTTGTATATGTTTTTACTTGCTTTATTAATGTTAAAAAAAACTCAGACACATAAATTCATTTATAGTTTGAACTTTTTCATTAATTAGAAGTATTAAGTAAAAAAAATGACTGTAAGAGATTTAGGTATGATAATTACAAGTTTTTTAATTGCTTTTTATATGTCAATTAAAAACTCCTAAATAACTATAAAAAATTTTTAACATTTTCATTTAAACTTGAATTGAGTTTCCCTCAACAAATAAAAACTAAAATTGCTTTGAAGATTGAAGTTGTTTCATAGTAAATAAAACAAGAACTGATTTAATATGAACTACCTTTACCAAACTCAAGAGTTTCTCAATAAGTATGAACTAATTAGTTGAATACATACAATCGAAAAGTGTGGCCAACCTGTTGAGCTTCTACCTCTCAGTGGCTTTCCTCGAAGTGTATTTTCTATTTGTTGGTCTTCGTTAAGTCGCAAATGTTCGCAGCTCTTTGCAGTTTGTTTACTTCCTTTAATTTACTCTGGGACCGAAAATAAACAATTAAGTGCGTCCGGAATTGAGACGCACTTCCGGAGTTTTCCCGCCTTCTACGAGGAGGCTCTCAAGGTCAGGGTGGAAAAATAGAAAAAGTTTCCCTTTGTCTTGGCAGCAATGAAAACAAACTCCCACGCCGAAATCAATTAAATGAGTTTATTGTTTATTGTTCGTATTATGTATAATTCTAGTGAATGTATTTGCTATTTTGTATTTTTGTGGGTTGTTGATTTGTTTTTCGCCGGATATATTGCGTAGTTCAAGCCGGTGTTTTTTTTTTGGGCTCTGCGGTGCGTATTTGGCCATATCACAATAGCATTTGTGGTGCAGTGTTTCAGTGGGTGGGCAAGTGCAGTCACTCAACTGAGCTGGGAAATGTGAGCACTTCGCGTCCGCTTGGATTTCAAAGAGACTTTTAGGGTTTTGTGTATCGGACCAAGGTCGAGCAATTGCTGTGGCTTCTTGCCTTTTGGACCGCGTTATATAAGGCCGCAGAGCGCTCAAGCAGTCATCAAACCATCTTTTGGCAGCTTCTCAACGAGTTCAAGAAGTTTTGCAGTAATCAAAACCCTTTCAAAATGTTCAAGCTGGTAAGGATTTTCTGGCCTCGGGCTGAAAGGAGTTAATTAAGTGACCAACTTTTGCCGACACCTCCTCTTTCAGTTCGTTTTCCTCACCTTTTGCCTGGCTTTGAGCTGTGCCGCTCCCGGTCTGCTGCACTCGTCGCCCATCCTGACCAGCTCGTACCACAGTCTGCCCTCGGTGCGAGTGATCCAGCCCATCTGGACCACTTCGCACAGCGTTGTGCACCCCATCAGCTACGGTGGCTACGGACATGGTCATGGATATGGTTATGGTCATGGTCATGGCCATGGCTGGATCTAGGAGAACTCGTCTCACAAATGGGCATCCTCAAGCAGCCGACAGAGTAACTGTCGCCCGAAGCTATTCCCTGGAGTTTAGCCACCTCTTTGACGGACATGCCTCGAATAAAGTTCTGAAATTGGTTTGAAATTTATGTGTCATAATTTGCTTCTTTTGGGAGGGCTGTCGTGAGGGCTATTTAAGCCCCTGTTGTTGTCTTACTTTGCCTTAGTTTTCGTTCAGATTTACTCGAGAAATGTTTGCCGTAAGTACACTTGAGGAAAGTAGGCCAATAATATGCGTAAAAGAAATATTTAATCTCATTTAAAAAATGTCAAACAAATTTTTGTAAAGAAAACTAGAATGGCTATGATGATTTATTAAGAATTAGGTAAAAACGTTAAAGCTCTAACAAAGAAGCTTTTAGGAAAATTAAAATATAAGGTTTTCTTTGGAAAAAGTAAGAGTCTTAATTTATATATTTTAGGAATATTTAGGAAAAAGGAATTCTGTGGTCCAAAAATACAATAGCTAGTTTCTTTAAGCTTGTTAATAATGTATTTATTATATTAAATATAACAGAAATTAAAATTATAGCCTTTGTATATTTACTAATATTTTATGCCTATTTTTTTTTTTGTATTTGAACAGTTTATTTTCATTTGGTTACTCTTAATGAATGTGGTATGGTGCCAACCAATGTATATCCTGCTACCAACTCAAGTAGCCCGAAGTTTAGAATTGAACGAGGAAACTCTGTTCCAGGAACCAATTGAAGCCATTCCTTTAATGGAAGATCCCGCCAAAGTATACACACCTCACGACTTTTTCGGTGAAGTCCACAAATTCATTATCGGCGTACAACAGTTTGTGCAGCATCCACCGACTTCACTGTACAGTGCGTTCAACCAACTGCAGAGCAATGTCAAAAACAATCACCAGAAACAGAAGCCCGTGAAACACAAAGTGGTTCTTGACCCCTCTGGAAACATTTCATTCACCTTGGGCTGGTCAGCCAACTTGCAGGTGTTCAATAGCATCGGTTTCAGTAAGAGTCGCAGTCTTGTGAACTACAATGCATGGCCTAAGGGTTAACACAGCGATTGGCCAAATCAGTACAAAAATGTTAACATACTTCTGGGCTGGCAGCATGACATTACAATTAAAATTAAACTGCCGTTTATATAATACACAATAAATGCAACCCAATTGTTCGTATCGAGTTCTGGTTCTGTTTGTGATTTTCCGCTGATTACGTATACGCCAAGGTATCTAATTTTAAACGCCGCACGTTGCACTGTGTAAACGTTGTGTGTTGTATCCGGTTAGGAAAGCCTGCACACCTGGCAACATGTGTACGGGCCACGGATAATTATACTTCTGTATTATTAGTTTGCTACCTATTTACATACTAATTGTGTTTAATTAGCTTGCTATTGTGGTCCAATATTGGTCACGATTATCTTATAAATGCCTGAACATATTTATGCTGTCATTAAGCAGAGAGATAAGTCTCATTACATTTTATTGGGCATTTTTATTCTACAAAAATTTAAATTCAAGCTAAAAACCAATTTAAACTTTATTATATTATTAAAAGCTACAATTTCTTTAGCCATTTAATATTGACATTTCAAAAGTAATAAGACTTTAACAAATTTGGTATGTTCTACCGAAAAAGTTAGTTATTTTAATGACCTATAAATAATAAAATAATTCTACTAATACACTGAAAATATCTAACTTTTGATATTTACCATATCGTTCTAGATGGCCAAACGACTAAATGATTCAAAAAAATAAAAATTATTCCAATCAATAGTAAAATTAAGGAATTGTATGGCCAACATGCTATTGGCTATTGGTTAAATATCAAATTATTAAAACAATTGTTTTAAATATTATTCACTTATTACCGTAAGCTAAAAAATTTAGTTTAAGCAATTTTTAAATAAGTTTAATCGCATTTCTTATCGAGAAATAAATTTGTGTAAAAATGTGTGTTGATGACGTTTTTGAAGCTCCCACTTCTTCCCCCGAACACAAACCCTTTGTTTTTTACAGATTTAAAGACAAATGACTTCGTTTGTTTGCGAGTTTATTCAAATTTCATTGCGAGTGTCCATATATTTTTTGGTCCGACTTTGACGATTTGTCCCGAAATCTACTTCTTCAGCAGGAGGGGAGCGGTGTAGGCGGCGGCGTACGGCGATGTGTAGGCGGCGGCGTAGGGAGCGGCGTAGGAGGCGGTGTAGGCGGCGGTGTAGGGGGCGGCATAGGCGGCGGAGTACGGGGAGGCCACATAGGGAGACGCCACATACGGAGACGCCACGTACGGAGAGGCCACGTAGGGAGCGGAGTAGGCCAGAGGAGACACGATTCCGGGCTTGGCGGCCACACAGGCAAACAGAGCGAAGATTGCGACGGCGACGAACTTGAACATCTTGGGAGGATTGTTTATTTGGTTTTACTTGTCGGATTGAACAAATGCAACTGATGTCTGAAACAGTCCAGAGTCGTGGCTTTTATAGCCCCACAACCGAATGCCTGGCGACCTTGCAAGGTCTCCGGCCGAAAAACTAAACCATGTTGCTTAGGCCAGTCACGTAATACGCGCAGTTGGCTTTAGCGAACGCATTTAGGTACGACAACGAGTACTTTGGCTAATTAAATGATGGGCCAAGAAATATAACTGCTAAGCTTAAGTGCCAAGGCTAATTGTGGGTGGTGGTTCGGGTATAAAGAGTGGTGTTCATCCAGCACTTGTCATCAGTTTCGTTTGCCAGCAAATCAAAACAAGTCAATCCACCAAGATGTTCAAGTTCTTCGCCGTCGCCCTCTTCGCTCTGATTGCCTGTGTGGCTGGAAAGCCCGGAATCGTGGCTCCTCTGGCCTACTCCGCCCCTCTGGTGGCTGCTGCTCCGGCGGCTGCTGTCTACAGCCGGGAATACCATGGAAACTTCGCGGCTCCCTACGTGGCATCGCCCTATGTGGCCTCTCCCTATGTGGCTTCTCCTTATGTGGCGTCTCCATATGTTGCATCTCCCTATGTTGCATCTCCCTATGTGGCTGCTCCCTACACCGCTCCCCTGCTGCTGAAGAAGTAAAAATGACTATCAAGGTTTTACTGGAAACAAAAGGACAACCGAAATAAAGAAAAAAATAAAGGAATAAAAAAATTATATAAATCGAAAAAAAATTGTTTCTTTTGCAATAACATTTTATTTCAGGAAAGCTTCAAAAAAAATTGTATAAGTTTTTAAGCTATGTGTGACTGCCAAATTAATGGATCAAATTTACTTATTTGATTTATTATCATTTAAAAGAAATTGTAAACTGCTATAAAACGTTACTAAAAACGTTGGTAGACATAGTAAAATTCAAAAAAGCGTTATAGTTGTTGATATTTTACTGATCTGTCACTTGTTTTTTTCAAGGCCCTTAGTTATCAAAACTCGGAGGCATACAGGAAGTCAGATGGTGCAACGTCACTTTACAAAAAAAAATATGCAAGTATTTCTCCTCTTCCCTAACTGACATCTTATCAATTTCTTTTCCGCATTTTGCAATGCATATCTCAGTTCAGTATTTAACTAAGAAAAATATGTTTATTTAAAGATCATGGGAAGCAAGAACTTAATTATAGATACATGTTACATCTTATGTTTCTTATTTAAATGTACAATGTTTTTACTCACGAAATTTAGTTTAAGATATATTTATTATTTACTTGTTTCAAGTTTTTAATCAGTTTAATCATTTACTTGGCAAATAATGCGGCTAGGATTAATTTCACATATATTTGGGATCTAAAAAGCTTTGCAAATTTTATTGCCGATTTAGGAAACATTATATTTGAGGTTTCGGGTGATTACGATATATCAGCACTGCCCAGGGTGAGGTTAGCTTCCATGGTGGCATTGGAGTGGAAGACAATGCTGCTGCGATCGAATCGACCAGATCGACGATTTTTCAGATACCTGGGCGCTATAAGCGCCACAACGCCCACCAGTACCAGACCGCCCACTACGTAGGCGAACACCTGCATAAATGCCAGATGAAGTTCCAGATTCTTCGAATGCGATCCGAGTATATCCAGCTGCCTCGATTCCTCGGCGCTGAAGGAGGCATTTAACGGCAGTTGGGAATGATTGATGCAGGATACATCTCGGATGTGTGGAGTCTCCTCCAGATTGCTGTCCGGTTCGATATTCAGCACCACCGATTCTGCCAGCGAGGGCGAAATGAGCAGGTGGTGCAGATAGGAGCAATTGAAGCGGTTCCTCGAAACTCCCAATTTCTGAAGCTGGGGAAAGGCGTCCGAAAAGGTACGATTTCCTCGCAGCTCAGTCAGTCCATTGCCGTCAATCAGGAACTTTTTCAGATTAGTCAAATACGGCACAAACATATCCAGATTGAGGCTGGTCAAGTTGTTGAACGATAGATCCAGTTCTTCCAAGTACTTTTGCTTCGAAAACATTCCAAACTTGAGCTCTCGAATGCCAGTTCCTCGCAGATTCAATCCCCTAAGTCTCTTTAGCTGCGAAAATGTGCTGATATTGAGGGGACCAATGGGATTATACGACACATCCAGATAGAGCATATAGGTGATATTTGTGATGTTGGATATGCTGGTCAATCTGTTGGCACTCAAATCCAACGTTTCGATATGCATACTCTGGTGCAGATAAAGCTCCGAAATCTGATTATGACTGGCGCGAACAAATCGCGTTGCATTAATGGTCAAACTCGTCAGATTGTTATTATCCAAATGCAGCTGATGCACTATATTTTTCTCCGTCAACTGGAAGCTTTTCAACTCATTGTATGATAAGACTAGATTCTCCAAGCTAGCAGCATCGGCAAAAGTATCCGGATGGATGGAAACCAGCTGGTTGTTGCACAAATTCACCTCCTTGATGCGCCGCATATTGCGGAAAATCTCCGGTTGAATGCTGGTCAGTAGATTTCCCTCGAAGGATACTTTCTCCAAGTACTCATTATCCTTAAAAATGTCGCTGTCCAGCTCCTTCAACAGATTGCCGGTGAGAAAAATCTGACTTATGGTCTGCAGTCCACAGAAAGCATTCACGCTCAGCGTAGAAATTTCATTGTAGGAAAGGTCCAAACGCATCAGGACATTGGCTCCAATGAAAACAGACGTCTGAATGGAGGTCAGATTGTTGTAGGCCAGATTCAGATAGGTCAGATTGCTGGCCGCACTGAAGGCATTCCTGGTAAGCTCCAATATATTCGTATTCGAGACGTCCAGGGTCTTCAGATACGGAAACGTTTCGAACAGATGAAAGGGCATATATAACAGCGTTGATTCGTAGAACTTCATGAACTTGACCATATTGCCGGGGGGTATATTTTTGATCACGATGTTCTGACTATGAGTGACCGTAAATCCGGTGACTGTGCAAAAGGCCTCGTTCACGTCCATAAATCCCATGGAATCGTATTCGTCGCATCGTAAGGGTATATCTCCACCATTGGCCCTACAACCCGATATCGTTAGAATAAGGATAAGGATCACGTCGAGGATCCTGCGCGTTTTATTCATCTTCTTAACGAACCGCTCTCCTTCAATTAATATTGCAAACTGCTTGAATGCAATTTCGCCGACTGCACTCCAGCCTCCAATCAATTATGTTTTTAAATGTGTGCATATATTCGACTTTATCTGGCTCCCTTCATGATTGTCAGCTCTCAGTAGTCCAGCGCCGTATAGTGATAAAAATTGTCGGTATGCACTTTGTTTTGTTTTGTTTATACTCTTATAATGGGTATTTCTTAATATTAAGATAATGAGCTAACTTTACATTTCAGTTAATATGTAATAACATCTTTATCTTAATATTAAATAAATAACAGACCGAGCTGATATTACATAATTTACAAAACCGGACAAACAAGCAAAACTCAATTATCAATTATTATCAAAACTCGGATTTATTTGTAAATATTGAATGCTTAAATAGCAAACTATTGCAAATCTTTTAAAATTGTTTGGACACTACTTAATTACTTTAAACCAATTATGGTGAATACCTTTACTATATTTTTTTGTGAATATTTGCATTACTTTTTATCCCCAAAACTTATAAACTTATAGACCTCCGATTACCACATTAGAGAAGTATTTGATTGTGTAAAGGGTATGTGTTTGCTCATCCTCTGCACATAACAGTGCCCCTTTTAGCCCTTCTATCTGTCTGGTTTCGTTTTATTCAGCAGAGATACATGAGTGGCTGGTAAGTTGAGCTTGACTCTTATTAAAAGCTGTCTGCTAACTATAGTCGCACTGATAGCTTTCGACGACCCCCTCGCAATTGCATCTCTATCTGACCAGTTGGTTTAATGACCTCCCTATTCGATCCGAATGTGCGCGCGTAACTGCCTTTTTGGGCAGTGGGCGGGATTGAGCCGTTGCATCAGTAAGGCAGATTCGATTTTGGCAACAGTGGCGGAGGATCTGGGCGTGGGTTTCTGGGTTTCGATTGCATAGAGTCGATTGCATTCGGGGTGCGTGGAACGTAACCCTGAAACACTGCACTCGCAATCCGATTAGAGCGGGACACATTGCATCGCATCATTGATTACCGGCCAACTCTTGGCATAAGAGGTTACTCATCGGCCATTAGCTTTGTCTGGTGGCATCAATCACATCGGGCTACTGGTTGTTACCTTCGCGGCGACAACGTTTATGGGCCCACAATGCGGACGTGCCCGAAATAATGTATGGGTATGAGTTCGAATTCCGATTTGGATTCCGTTTCGGATTCGGACTTGGATCGACCTCCCCGGGCGGTGGGCACGTAGCCAAACGGCAAATTGAGCCACTTAAAGGCCGCTCTGCATTCCCATGCAGGCGGTATATAGAATCATTCGTCCGATTACCATGTGTGTGCCCAGAAATTCAAGCATCCCCTTGGAGTTCCAGTTCCCGGGGGCTATAAAAGTTGCCTGTCCGAGCGAATCAAGTCATAGTCCAATTTGCTAGCTCAAATCAAACTAAACCAATATGTTCAAGCTGGTAGGTGTTTTTTTTTTATTTCTTATAATTGATTGGCTCTTAACTGGTTACTTTTGTGTTGCAGACTGCCCTCGTTGTCCTTTGCGCCCTGGTGGCCTCCTCTGTGGCTGAGCCCAAGCCCGCCGTCTTGGCCGCCGCTCCAGTGGTTGCAGCTGCACCTGCAGGAGTCGTTACCGCCACCAGTTCGCAGTATGTGGCCCGCAACTTCAATGGAATTGCCGCTGCTCCAGTTGTTGCTGCCGCTTATACCGCTCCAGTTGCCGCTGCCTATAGCGCTCCTGTTGCTGCCGCTTATACCGCTCCAGTTGCTGCCGCATATACCGCTCCAGTTGCCGCTGCCTACTCGGCTTATCCCTATGCCGCTTACCCATACTCCGCCGGCTACACCACTGTTTTGTAATAAGGATTAGCAAGGACTCAAAACGGATTCGAAATGGACTAAAAATAGACGCGAAAGGAAATAAAAACCAAACAAACTAAAGCTTAAAAACAATTTTCTTGGGAAGGGGTGGTTCTCAAATCCTGAAAGTTCTAAAAGTCTTCAGCGGCTTATTACATTCATATGACTTCGATAAAAATTTAAAATTATTTTATTATTTAAAATTAAAACAGACAACATTATAATATTAAATTAATATTAAAACCACAAGGCTTATTTTGTTTTTTTAAAGAACATTTAATGTCTTTACTTTTTAAATTATAATTATGAACGAAAGTTTTCGTAAATATGGCACAATACCTCTTGTTGAGATTTTGTCTACATCATATATTAAATAACTTAATAAAAAATAAATACATTTTTTTTTAACTTGAAACTTACTGGTTTTAATGGTTTTTAAGGATGTTATTGAATTTGCTTTATCCTAAATCATCAAAAAGTTATTATGTTTTCAAGACCAGTTTTTAAAATCAAGATGTGTCTGCACTTTCAAGCTCTTAAAATCTTAAGCCTGAGTCTGCCCTCTGAAAATGCGGAAATCAACCCAATAAATGCCACAAGAGTTGCGTCATGAGCCGTTTTACAAAACGCAAATAGAAAAAGTGATAGATTCCTCCTAATTGATGCAGAGCATTTGTCGTAGGAGAGTCACGTGTTGGCCATTAAAAAATTGCCGTCTGAAAGTTGCGTCAACCATGAGTAGATAATTATGCATCATGTGTCTAAAAATATATTTCATTCAAGGTAGACAATAACAAAGTGGGAAACAGTAACAGGTAAAACAATTCAACAGGAAGGACAACAGTGTCCTTTGACCACTTTGTGGTAAGTGGAAGGACGCGCCGCTAAACAGCCACTATCTGGACGGGAATGGAGGCGCTGAAGCGTCCGAATGGCAGCCACGCAGCTGGGTAGAACAAAGGATAGTTCGGCGGCGGTGCAGAGCCCACAGGTGGTGGTGGTCCCAGTGGCTGAGGCTGTGGTGGTGCAGCAGCTCCAGCTGCCTGAGGCGGTGGTGCAGCTCGATGGGCAGGCGGCACATCGATCTCCTCGGCAGCATCCTGGATCTGACCCGCAGCTGCCAAGTGGATCAGGAGGAGGAGTAGTAGAAGCGCCACCTGAAATGGCCACCGATGGCGAGGCCTCATCATCTTTGAGCAACTGCATCGACTTCTCCGCGGAGAAGCGCTTGAGACTTACTAATTTCCTGTACATGGCTGATAAGATCTGATTGCTCAACGTTCTAAAAACGAAATAAACATGTTGCGAGCCACAGAACCCAGCTTTATAAACTTCTGAACCGAACCCGGCACTTTTTGTAGGTCATTTCAAGACATTGCCGATCGATGGATCAATATCCAGCCATGTTTAGCATGCAAGACTCGCCCTCACATTCGATTTATTTTTCGCTTTTCGTCACGCTTTTAAAAATACCAAACGAAACCAAAAGTGCAAAGCCATAATGCTCAAGATTCTCCTTGGTTGGCTGTGAAATGTACTTGGAACCGAACTGAGAATGGTTTGTGCATACCAATGGCTCTTGGCATCACCTTCATTGTTTTGTTTGGCTTGGAATTTTCACGACCGATTCTGCTATATATACTCGAGGGCCTGGTGTCTAGGAGATATCAGTCTAGTACTTGAGAACCAACCGTTCGCAACTAAACAAACCAATCAACATGTTCAAATACGTAAGGAGCAAAGGATTACTGGATAAGCAAAGCTCAAAGGAGTACTAATAATGGTGTTTTCCTATACTTGTAGTTCGCTCTGTGCCTGTTCGCCATCGTGGCTTGTGTGGCTGCCAAGCCGGCGGTGATCGCTGCTCCTCTGGCCTACAGCGCCTACTCCTCGCCCTATGTGGCCGCAGCCCCTTACTCGGCTGCCTACACCGCCGCTTACACCGCTCCAGTGGCCGCCGCCTACTCCGCCTACTCGTATCCCTATGCCTCCGCCTACTCCGCCTATCCCTATGCCGCCTACTACCGTTAAAATGGCAAGGATTAAGGACACATAATACCCTGACTGTTGAACTGGACCTGAAAAAATCATCTTTTACAACAAGGATACTTCCCGACTAGCAAAGATCTAACCAACTACTACATCCCAGTGATTTCTATCTATATCTCCCCTGATATTAGTTCGGCAGAACTTCTATCTTACCCACCTCTGCCGACTGCTGAGTGTTAAGTCATGGGAACAGGACACACCATTGTAAAAGGATATTATTGTTGAAATAAATGCTGCATTTTGCGTGAAACGTAAAGAATTTATGGGTTTTTCTTAAATAACATATTGAATTTTATTTGGGGTTTCATGTATAATCACATACTTTTAGGCAGCATACATTTTAAATTAGCTTATGTATAAAAAAGTACTTACCAAAACCAGCACTTTAATAATTCGTAGGCTCATTTACATGTCAGCAAGGTAACCTTTTACCACTAAAAAATAACAATAAAAATAAAATGCTTACATTTGCGCCATTTTTGGTCAATAATTAAATAACTACATTTTTAACTTAAGAAAAATATAACAAAACCCTGAAAAGCGTAGTTTAAAAATGTATTTTTTTTATATACTTAAAGTTATGATATTTTCAAAATAAAATTTGTTTACTTAAATTATTTTAATTTGTAGTCAGATAACTTATTTTTGGTTTAAGAAATATATAAATGAGATCCTTAAAAATGTAGTTTTAAAATATTTGATTTTATATACAAGTATTTTGCTAATCGCTTATATTTTAAAAATAAAATTTGCTTGCTTAAATTTGTTTGCTTTGTAATTAGATAAATTATTTTTGATTTAAGTTAATTAAATATATAAACGTAAAAATTTAGAAAATTCTTATACTTTTAAAATAAAATTAGTTTACTTAAATTATTTTATCATTACCTTTATTAATTTTTAAACAATTCAAATACTTAAACATTAGTTTGTTATTTGTTCTACTAAAAAATATGAAGGAAACTGTGTTCTCAGCTGTGATGGCCATGTTTACGTTGGAAAACACTAGAAGGGTCAACTTGTCTGCAGGTTTATTGAACTCCCCAAGCCCTTGATCCGTTGTTTACGATTTACGATTGGTTGTCCTCCACCTTAACCCAAAGGTTCAACACGATGACGTCCTTCGAAACTGGATAAACCGCTTCTATTTTTATTTGCATCCCTGATTAGAATGCAAAGCGGCGGTTTCGAGTGGCTGACAATTGAAACGTTAAGAGTGAGCCGCACTCCGAAGATGGCCAAGACGGTTGGGATGGCACGCACGTCTGTAGTCCACAAAACGCACTGAGTGTTAAATTATGATAATTCAATCCGCAGCAGGCAGCTGCTCTGACGCCAGTCGCGGAAATGCTCAAGTAGTAGGGGCGGAATAAAAACATTTATTGAAAATAAATTCACAAGAAATCCGTACTATCTGCAAGCATACCAAACACTGATCTGCCAATTTTAAGTGTGCTAGTAAAACCAACCAAATTGTTGGCCCTGATTTGCACTTGCTACGTGATGGAAATGATTTAAACTTTGTGGGTTTTTTTTAAGCCGGGCTTTGCCAAGGATAAAATTGATATTTGAGTATATAAACCCCGTCAAACATGACAAAAGACATCAATCAGTAGTCTAACTTCCAAGTTAACACAACCAACATAAGCAAAATGATGAAATTCGTAAGTTGAAATAGATTAAGTTTAAGGATCAGTGAGATTTGTGCTTTAGAAAATCAGGATTGAAAACAAAAATAAAATCAAAGGCTTCATTAAATTAAGTTATTAAAGATAAATAAAATTTGTGTTTAAATCTAAATGTATTGCTCATAAATATAAAATTGTTCTTTAACTTTACAAAATTAAGAAAATAGCCAAAACAGTTTTTTTTTAAACCATATTGAAAGAGTTCCAACATATTATTAGTCTTAAAATTCATTTAAATTTGTTAATCAAGCTAAATTGCATAAATTACTCATAAAATTGTATTTTAAAATTATGTTTGGTTTTTAATATTATTTTTTTTTAATTTATATATTTATGTAATTTAATGCTTAACTTTTTTGCAGTTCGCCGTCGTCCTGTGCGCTCTGTTCGCTGCCGCTGCTGCCAGTCCGGGTTTGTTGGCTTACAACGCCCCCCTAGCCTACTCCACGCCCCTGGCCTACAGCTCGGTGCCCGCCGCCGCCCCCCTCGCCTACACCGCCGCCTACACCTCTGCCTACGCCCCCTACGTGGCCCCCTACGCCAGCAGCTACAGTGCCCACAGTGTGGCCCACAGTGCCGCCTTCCCAGCCGTTTATGCTGCCGCCCCTGTGGCCACCATCCTGAAGAAGTGAGAAGTCCTGCAAGCTGAAGGGATCCCACAAGTACCGCGCACGTGTCTGTCAGTCGTCGTCACTGTCGCAGACTCAGATACAAACACTGGTGGAGATACACGCTCCGAGGCAAAGTCAAATAAAAACGCAATGCATCAGGCCCACGCACTGAACTACTGAGAAAAGGAACGAGTTTTATTCTTTCCGTTTGAAATTAATCTTGTTGTGGGAAGTGGGAATTGTGCTTCATGGAAAAAATTAAGTACAGCCTGCAATATTCATTGGAAACTAGAAACAAAGCTATTTTTATAAATACTTTACAGTGATTATCCGCAAAGCTTAATATATATATGTTCGGGAATTTACTTTGTCTGTTACTGTTAACAAAATAGTCTAACAATTTTCCAAGAATTTTATTTACAAAGGTAAACAAAAGGCATACAAAATTTTGAATTATGAAATTCATCTAGTAGTTTATTGTAATTTCCCACTAAAGAGCGCATAAATTAACTTTCACTAGTTCATAATAATCGGCAATAGTAATTTTGTGATTTTGCCACTCTAAATATCTGGAAAATGACTTTGCAGAAAAGTGGCCAAATAGCTACAGTTAAATTCTATAACTTTTCTCACAGACATCCCATTCTGAAGTGGTATATCTTTGAAGACTTATGGCTTTATTCTCTAAAAATCTGCATTCAAATATTGGTTTATAACAAGGAGCCGATTTTTTGTCATTTTCATGATGTAACCCCTTTCTAAATTTCTGAAAAATGACTTTGCAGAAAAGTGGCCAAAAACCTGCTGTTATAATTCTGTAACTTTTCTCACAGACATCCCGTTCTGAAGTGGTATATCTTTAAAGACTTATGGCTTTATTCTCTAAAAATCTGCATTCAAATATTGGTTTGTCAAATCGGGTCGATTTTTTGTAATTTTCATGATGTAACCCCTTTCTAAATTTCTGAAAAATGGCTTTGCAGAAAAGTGGCAAAAAACCTGCAGTTATAATTCTGTAACTTTTCTTACAGACATCCCATTCTGAAGTGGAATATCTTTAAAGTTTTGTGTGGCTTTATTCTCTAAAAATCTGCATTTTAAAATTGGATTGTCAATTCGGGTCGATTTTTTGTAATTTTCATGATGTACCCCTTTCAAAATTTTTGAAAAATGACTTTACAGAAAAGTGGCCAAAAACCTGCAGTTATAATTCTGTAACTTTTCTCACAGACATCCCATTCCGAAGTGGTATATCTTTAAAGACTTATGGCTTTATTCTCTAAAAATCTGCATTCAAATATTGGTTTGTAACATGGAGCCGATTTTTTGTCATTTTCATGATGTAACCCCTTTCTAAATTTCTGAAAAATGGCTTTGCAGAAAAGTGGCCAAAAACCTGCAGTTATAATTCTGTAACTTTTCTCACAGACATCCCATTCTGAAGTGGTATATCTTTAAAGTTTTGTGGCTTTATTCTCTAAAAATCTGCATTTAAAAATTTGTTTGTAAAATCGGGTCGATTTTTTGTAATTTTCATGATGTAACCCCTTTCTAAATTTCTGAAAAATGACTGCAGAAAAGTGGCCAAAAACCTGCAGTTATAATTCTGTAACTTTTCTCACAGACATCCCATTCTGAAGTGGTGTATCTTTAAAGACTTATGGCTTTATTCTCTAAAAATCTGCATTTAAAAATTGGTTTGTCAAATAGGGTCGATTTTTTGTCATTTTCATGATGTTACCCCTTTCTAAATTTCTGAAAAATGACTTTACAGAAAAGTGGCCAAAAACCTGCAGTTATAATTCTGTAACTTTTCTCACAGACATCCCATTCTGAAGTGGTATATCTTTAAAGTTTTGTGGCTTTATTCTCTAAAAATCTGCATTTAAAAATTTGTTTGTAAAATCGGGTCGATTTTTTGTAATTTTCATGATGTAACAAATCGGGTCGATATTTTGTAATTTTCTAAATTTCTGAAAAATGGCTTTGCAGAAAAGTGGCCAAAAACCTGCAGTTATAATTCTGTAACTTTTCTTACAGACATCCCATTCTGAAGTGGAATATCTTTAAAGTTTTGTGTGGCTTTATTCTCTAAAAATCTGCATTTTAAAATTGGTTTGTCAATTCGGGTCGATTTTTTGTAATTTTCATGATGTACCCCTTTCAAAATTTTTGAAAAATGACTTTACAGAAAAGTGGCCAAAAACCTGCAGTTATAATTCTGTAACTTTTCTCACAGACATCCCATTCTGAAGTGGTATATCTTTAAAGACTTATGGCTTTATTCTCTAAAAATCTGCATTCAAATATTGGTTTGTAACATGGAGCCGATTTTTTGTCATTTTCATGATGTAACCCCTTTCTAAATTTCTGAAAAATGGCTTTGCAGAAAAGTGGCCAAAAACCTGCAGTTATAATTCTGTAACTTTTCTCACAGACATCCCATTATGAAGTGGTGTATCTTTAAAGACTTATGGCTTTATTCTCTAAAAATCTGCATTTAAAAATTGGTTTGTCAAATCGGGTCGATTTTTTGTCATTTTCATGATGTTACCCCTTTCTAAATTTCTGAAAAATGACTTTACAGAAAAGTGGCCAAAAACCTGCAGTTATAATTCTGTAACTTTTCTCACAGACATCCCATTCTGAAGTGGTATATCTTTAAAGACTTATGGCTTTATTCTCTAAAAATCTGCATTCAAATATTGGTTTGTAACATGGAGCCGATTTTTTGTCATTTTCATGATGTAACCCCTTTCTAAATTTCTGAAAAATGACTTTACAGAAAAGTGGCAAAAAACCTGCTGTTATAATTCTGTAACTTTTCTCACAGACATCCCGTTCTGAAGTGGTATATCTTTAAAGACTTATGGCTTTATTCTCTAAAAATCTGCATTTAAAAATTGGTTTGTCAATTCGGGTCGATTTTTTGTAATTTTCATGATGTTACCCCTTTCTAAATTTCTGAAAAATGACTTTACAGAAAAGTGGCCAAAAAGCTGCAGTTATAATTCTGTAACTTTTCTCACAGACATCCCATTATGAAGTGGTATATCTTTAAAGACTTATGGCTTTATTCTCTAAAAATCTGCATTTAAAAATTTGTTTGTAAAATCGGGTCGATTTTTTGTCATTTTCATGATGTTACCCCTTTCTAAATTTCTGAAAAATGACTTTACAGAAAAGTGGCCAAAAAGCTGCAGTTATAATTCTGTAACTTTTCTCGCAGACATCCCATTCTGAAGTGGTATATCTTTAAAGTTTTGTGGCTTTATTCTCTAAAAATCTGCATTTAAAAATTTGTTTGTAAAATCGGGTCGATTTTTTGTAATTTTCATGATGTAACCCCTTTCTAAATTTCTGAAAAATGACTTTACAGAAAAGTGGCCAAAAACCTGCTGTTATAAATCTGTAACTTTTCTCACAGACATCCCATTCTGAAGTGGTATATCTTTAAAGACTTATGGCTTTATTCTCTAAAAATCTGCATTTAAAAATTGGTTTTTCAAATCGGGTCGATTTTTTGTAATTTTCATGATGTAACCCCTTTCTAAATTTCTGAAAAATGGCTTTGCAGAAAAGTGGCCAAAAACCTGCAGTTATAATTCTGTAACTTTTCTCACAGACATCCCATTCTGAAGTGGTATATCTTTAAAGTTTTGTGGCTTTATTCTCTAAAAATCTGCATTTAAAAATTTGTTTGTAAAATCGGGTCGATTTTTTGTAATTTTCATGATGTAACCCCTTTCTAAATTTCTGAAAAATGACTGCAGAAAAGTGGCCAAAAACCTGCAGTTATAATTCTGTAACTTTTCTCACAGACATCCCATTATGAAGTGGTATATCTTTAAAGACTTATGGCTTTATTCTCTAAAAATCTGCATTTAAAAATTTGTTTGTAAAATCGGGTCGATTTTTTGTCATTTTCATGATGTTACCCCTTTCTTAATTTCTGAAAAATGGCTTTGCAGAAAAGTGGCCAAAAACCTGCAGTTATAATTCTGTAACTTTTCTCACAGACATCCCATTCTGAAGTGGTATATCTTTAAAGTTTTGTGGCTTTATTCTCTAAAAATCTGCATTTAAAAATTTGTTTGTAAAATCGGGTCGATTTTTTGTAATTTTCATGATGTAACCCCTTTCTAAATTTCTGAAAAATGACTGCAGAAAAGTGGCCAAAAACCTGCAGTTATAATTCTGTAACTTTTCTCACAGACATCCCATTATGAAGTGGTATATCTTTAAAGACTTATGGCTTTATTCTCTAAAAATCTGCATTTAAAAATTTGTTTGTAAAATCGGGTCGATTTTTTGTCATTTTCATGATGTTACCCCTTTCTAAATTTCTGAAAAATGACTTTACAGAAAAGTGGCCAAAAAGCTGCAGTTATAATTCTGTAACTTTTCTCGCAGACATCCCATTCTGAAGTGGTATATCTTTAAAGTTTTGTGGCTTTATTCTCTAAAAATCTGCATTTAAAAATTTGTTTGTAAAATCGGGTCGATTTTTTGTAATTTTCATGATGTAACCCCTTTCTAAATTTCTGAAAAATGACTTTACAGAAAAGTGGCCAAAAACCTGCTGTTATAATTCTGTAACTTTTCTCACAGACATCCCATTCTGAAGTGGTATATCTTTAAAGACTTATGGCTTTATTCTCTAAAAATCTGCATTTAAAAATTGGTTTTTCAAATCGGGTCGATTTTTTGTAATTTTCATGATGTAACCCCTTTCTAAATTTCTGAAAAATGACTGCAGAAAAGTGGCCAAAAACCTGCAGTTATAATTCTGTAACTTTTCTCACAGACATCCCATTATGAAGTGGTATATCTTTAAAGACTTATGGCTTTATTCTCTAAAAATCTGCATTTAAAAATTTGTTTGTAAAATCGGGTCGATTTTTTGTCATTTTCATGATGTTACCCCTTTCTAAATTTCTGAAAAATGACTTTACAGAAAAGTGGCCAAAAAGCTGCAGTTATAATTCTGTAACTTTTCTCGCAGACATCCCATTCTGAAGTGGTATATCTTTAAAGTTTTGTGGCTTTATTCTCTAAAAATCTGCATTTAAAAATTTGTTTGTAAAATCGGGTCGATTTTTTGTAATTTTCATGATGTAACCCCTTTCTAAATTTCTGAAAAATGACTTTACAGAAAAGTGGCCAAAAACCTGCTGTTATAAATCTGTAACTTTTCTCACAGACATCCCATTCTGAAGTGGTATATCTTTAAAGACTTATGGCTTTATTCTCTAAAAATCTGCATTTAAAAATTGGTTTTTCAAATCGGGTCGATTTTTTGTAATTTTCATGATGTAACCCCTTTCTAAATTTCTGAAAAATGGCTTTGCAGAAAAGTGGCCAAAAACCTGCAGTTATAATTCTGTAACTTTTCTCACAGACATCCCATTCTGAAGTGGTATATCTTTAAAGTTTTGTGGCTTTATTCTCTAAAAATCTGCATTTAAAAATTTGTTTGTAAAATCGGGTCGATTTTTTGTAATTTTCATGATGTAACCCCTTTCTAAATTTCTGAAAAATGACTGCAGAAAAGTGGCCAAAAACCTGCAGTTATAATTCTGTAACTTTTCTCACAGACATCCCATTATGAAGTGGTATATCTTTAAAGACTTATGGCTTTATTCTCTAAAAATCTGCATTTAAAAATTTGTTTGTAAAATCGGGTCGATTTTTTGTCATTTTCATGATGTTACCCCTTTCTTAATTTCTGAAAAATGGCTTTGCAGAAAAGTGGCCAAAAACCTGCAGTTATAATTCTGTAACTTTTCTCACAGACATCCCATTCTGAAGTGGTATATCTTTAAAGTTTTGTGGCTTTATTCTCTAAAAATCTGCATTTAAAAATTTGTTTGTAAAATCGGGTCGATTTTTTGTAATTTTCATGATGTAACCCCTTTCTAAATTTCTGAAAAATGACTGCAGAAAAGTGGCCAAAAACCTGCAGTTATAATTCTGTAACTTTTCTCACAGACATCCCATTATGAAGTGGTATATCTTTAAAGACTTATGGCTTTATTCTCTAAAAATCTGCATTTAAAAATTTGTTTGTAAAATCGGGTCGATTTTTTGTCATTTTCATGATGTTACCCCTTTCTAAATTTCTGAAAAATGACTTTACAGAAAAGTGGCCAAAAAGCTGCAGTTATAATTCTGTAACTTTTCTCGCAGACATCCCATTCTGAAGTGGTATATCTTTAAAGTTTTGTGGCTTTATTCTCTAAAAATCTGCATTTAAAAATTTGTTTGTAAAATCGGGTCGATTTTTTGTAATTTTCATGATGTAACCCCTTTCTAAATTTCTGAAAAATGACTTTACAGAAAAGTGGCCAAAAACCTGCTGTTATAATTCTGTAACTTTTCTCACAGACATCCCATTCTGAAGTGGTATATCTTTAAAGACTTATGGCTTTATTCTCTAAAAATCTGCATTTAAAAATTGGTTTTTCAAATCGGGTCGATTTTTTGTAATTTTCATGATGTAACCCCTTTCTAAATTTCTGAAAAATGACTGCAGAAAAGTGGCCAAAAACCTGCAGTTATAATTCTGTAACTTTTCTCACAGACATCCCATTATGAAGTGGTATATCTTTAAAGACTTATGGCTTTATTCTCTAAAAATCTGCATTTAAAAATTGTTTGTAAAATCGGGTCGATTTTTTGTCATTTTCATGATGTTACCCCTTTCTAAATTTCTGAAAAATGACTTTACAGAAAAGTGGCCAAAAAGCTGCAGTTATAATTCTGTAACTTTTCTCGCAGACATCCCATTCTGAAGTGGTATATCTTTAAAGTTTTGTGGCTTTATTCTCTAAAAATCTGCATTTAAAAATTTGTTTGTAAAATCGGGTCGATTTTTTGTAATTTTCATGATGTAACCCCTTTCTAAATTTCTGAAAAATGACTTTACAGAAAAGTGGCCAAAAACCTGCTGTTATAATTCTGTAACTTTTCTCACAGACATCCCATTCTGAAGTGGTATATCTTTAAAGACTTATGGCTTTATTCTCTAAAAATCTGCATTTAAAAATTGGTTTTTCAAATCGGGTCGATTTTTTGTAATTTTCATGATGTAACCCCTTTCTAAATTTCTGAAAAATGGCTTTGCAGAAAAGTGGCCAAAAACCTGCAGTTATAATTCTGTAACTTTTCTTACAGACATCCCATTCTGAAGTGGAATATCTTTAAAGTTTTGTGTGGCTTTATTCTCTAAAAATCTGCATTTTAAAATTGGTTTGTCAAATCGGGTCGATTTTTTGTAATTTTCATGATGTACCCCTTTCAAAATTTTTGAAAAATGACTTTACAGAAAAGTGGCCAAAAACCTGCAGTTATAATTCTGTAACTTTTCTCACAGACATCCCATTCCGAAGTGGTATATCTTTAAAGACTTATGGCTTTATTCTCTAAAAATCTGCATTCAAATATTGGTTTGTAACATGGAGCCGATTTTTTGTCATTTTCATGATGTAACCCCTTTCTAAATATCTGAAAAATGGCTTTGCAGAAAAGTGGCCAAAAACCTGCAGTTATAATTCTGTAACTTTTCTTACAGACATCCCATTCTGAAGTGGAATATCTTTAAAGTTTTGTGTGGCTTTATTCTCTAAAAATCTGCATTTAAAAATTGATTTGTCAAATCGGGTCGATTTTTTGTAATTTTCATGATGTACCCCTTTCAAAATTTTTGAAAAATGACTTTACAGAAAAGTGGTCAAAAACCTGCAGTTATAATTCTGTAACTTTTCTCACAGACATCCCATTCCGAACTTCGGAATCCGAAGTGGTATATCTTTAAAGACTTATGGCTTTATTCTCTAAAAATCTGCATTTAAAAATTGGTTTTTCAAATCGGGTCGATATTTTGTAATTTTCATGATGTAACCCCTTTCCAAATTTCTGAAAAATGGCTTTGCAGAAAAGTGGCCAAAAACCTGCAGTTATAATTCTGTAACTTTTCTTACAGACTTCCCATTCTGAAGTGGAATATCTTTAAAGTTTTGTGTGGCTTTATTCTCTAAAAATCTGCATTTTAAAATTGGTTTGTCAAATCGGGTCGATTTTTTGTCATTTTCATGATGTTACCCCTTTCTAAATTTCTGAAAAATGACTTTACAGAAAAGTGGCCAAAAAGCTGCAGTTATAATTCTGTAACTTTTCTCACAGACATCCCATTATGAAGTGGTATATCTTTAAAGACTTATGGCTTTATTCTCTAAAAATCTGCATTCAAATATTGGTTTGTAACATGGAGCCGATTTTTTGTCATTTTCATGATGTAACCCCTTTCTAAATTTCTGAAAAATGACTTTACGGAAAGTGGCCAAAAAGCTGCAGTTATAATTCTGTAACTTTTCTCACAGACATCCCATTCTGAAGTGGTATATCTTCATAGGTTTGTGGCTTTATTCTCTAAAAATCTGCATTTAAAAATTGGTTTGTAAAATCGGGTCGATTTTTTGTAATTTTCATGATGTAACCCCTTTCTAAATTTCTGAAAAATTACTTTACAGAAAAGTGGCCAAAAACCTGCAGTTATAATTCTGTAACTTTTCTCACAGACATCCCATTCTGAAGTGGTATATCTTTAAAGACTTATGGCTTTATTCTCTAAAAATCTGCATTTAAAAATTTGTTTGTTAAATCGGGTCGATTTTTTGTCATTTTCATGATGTTACCCCTTTCTAAATTTCTGAAAAATGACTTTGCAGAAAAGTGGCCAAAAAGCTGCAGTTAAAATTCTGTAACTTTTCTCACAGACATCCGATTCTGAAGTGGTATATCTTTAAAGACTTATGGCTTTATTCTCTAAAAATCTGCATTGAAAAATTGGTTTGTCAAATCGGGTCGATTTTTTGTCATTTTCATGATGTTACCCCTTTCTAAATTTCTGAAAAATGACTTTATAGAAAAGTGGCCAAAAAACTGCATTTATAATTCTGTAACTTTTCTTACAGACATCCCATTCTGAAGTGGTATATCTTTAAAGACTTATGGCTTTATTCTCTAAAAATCTGCATTCAAATATTGGTTTGTAATATGGAGCCGATTTTTTGTCATTTTTATGATGTCACCCTTTTCTAAATTTCTGAAAAATGACATTACAGAAAAGTGGCGAAATAGCTTCAGTTATAATTCTATAACTTTTCTTACAGACATCCCATTCTGAAGTGGTATATCTTCATAGGTTTGTGGCTTTATTCTCTAAAAATCTGCATTTAAAAATTGGTTTGTCAAATCGGGTTGATTTTTTGTAATTTTCATGATGTAACCCCTTTCTAAATTTCTGAAAAATGGCTTTGCAGAAAACTGGCCAAAAAGCTGCAGTTATAATTCTATAACTTTTCTTACAGACATCCCATTCTGAAGTGGTATATCTTCATAGGTTTGTGGCTTTATTCTCTAACAATCTGCATTTAAATTGTATTTTTTTGTACCATTTTTTTATATGAATTTTTTTGTTTTGGGAGCCATTTTGTGTAGCATGAATGCCAAGCCTTAGTTTGAAGCTTTTTTGACTGAGTAACGGGTATTTTATACTCGGGAAACTCAACTTTAGCGTTCTTTCTTCCTTTCTTGTTTTTAAATTGTTTCCACATGAGTGACAGAGTGTCCTTAAAGGGTGTTTTCAACTCATGCCTGCTTGTGTGCTTTTTTCCGGTTCATCGACATTTTGCCACGTTTCTCGGCGTAATCCTTGAGCTGTGTTTACGCAGTTCGTACCCCTTTACTACTCTTGTCCTTCATAGTTTATATGTTTAGCTTGCGGCATTGTTTATCATTTAGATGGCAAGTCTGAAAGTTGCGTGTGTCCTAGCCCAGAGGTCGTTGGTTGGTTAGTTGGTTGCCACTGCCACTATTGCACTCAATTAAAAGGCGTCGCTTGAATTGCATTTTGCTAATCGCAAACAATCAATAAGTTAAACGAAACCACGCCTTCAATCAACCCACTTCGCCAACTTTGGCATTAATCATAGACCGCGTGCAACCAGCAAGAAGTATGAAAATCAAATCAAGAGAACGACATTTAACTAAAAACTAAATTTTGCAAATTAATTCAAGACATTGAGTTGCTGATTTGAAATTTACGTCGATGTTTTCAACGCCTTTTATACGCCCCCCTGGGAAACCCCTCCCATTTGCACGTGTTGCTGCACTTCTTGCAACTAATTTACTTGTTTGTGGCTGCAGTCAGAAAATTAAATTAAAATTTTAACGCTGCCTTTTGTCTTGATCGTCACGCCCCATTAAAAAGGTGGCCCCCTCGCAAAACTCGTGGTGATTTATAATTGCCGAAGCCCCAGAAACTGCACTTAAATGTTCCGTTTCCCAGGCTACAGTTGGGGGGTATTCTATAAATGGTTTGCTTAAGGTGGGCTTTAATGGGTTTTGCATTATAAATAGTTTTCATTATGAAAAAAGCAAGTTAAATATAAATATATATATATAAAAATAAATATATATTAAATTACCTTCTGGTAAAAATAGTACCTATTTTGAAAGGAACTATTAATTTATACTAATGCATTTCAGTCAATTTTAAACATTAAACAAAATAAAGACAATCGATTTGTGTATACTTGCAATTTTTAATTGTGTCGTGTTCCTCGCATATATTATATATAGGTATCCCCTTTTAAAATTATCCCCCATAAATTGCCACCTACCTCCAATTAGCTTTACGCATATCGAATTTATAAACAAGGAGACTTCTAGGCCCATATGCTTTAATTACCCCCCGATGTTTAGAGACTGCTCGAGCGATTACAACAATCTTGTCTAATTGACAGTTGTACACTGTCATTCGAGAGCATTGAAACGATAATGGCTAGTCTGCGTCGATTAGAACTTGCTGCGATCAATTTGCGGAGACATCAATAAAAAACCCGATCCGAAAGCGCTCGCATTTCAACTCGGGTGCCCAATAAATTGCATTTTGATTTAATCGCTGTGTTGCACAAATGCCACAAAATTAATTGCCAGTAATTTTTCGCACTGTGTAGATATCAGCCAGGCAGACACCAACTGTGTGTCGAGCCGGATCTCTGGAGGCTCTTAATTGAAATGCTTGGCGAGTTTGATTTACAGCCCAAAAACGCAAATCGGGTGGAGAACTTTGGCTAGTAAAGTAGCCAGCGCCCACACGGCGTATGCGTATGCAAATCCCCCACGAGTTACGCATTGGGACTGGGAACCTGGGCCCCAGGTCCTCCCCCTTTTGCCCCTCTGGGTCCCCTGTTGTTGTCACCAGCGTTTTGCCTTTCCATTTGTCCGCAGGCATTTTCTGGACGAGGCGTAGCCTTCTGCTTAACCCTTATGCGACTAGTGTGGCCGATGGGACCTATTCTTTAATTTTGTAATTCATGGTGAGAAATTGTGAATTTAGTTAAATAAAGTAGGTAATCCTTTTTTTTTGCTTTTTGTTTAAATTTTCCACAAACAAGGAAACATTCTTAAAAATAGTTTAAAGTTTTTTTTTGGTGTATGTATAACTTTTTCATTAGTGATATCCGATAAACGTAAACAGAAAACATTTAATTAGCAAATAATTTAAAAAAAAATAACGCTGCACACAAAGTTTTTGTTTTGTCTATACTTTTAAAAATGGTTTAAGGCTGAAAAGTACAAACATGTTTTTTTCTTTAATTTGCCCATAACAAGTTTTATTGTTAAGCTACTTTCTATGTGTTATTTTTTAATTTAGGGAAATTCAAGTTAAGTTTTAAAGTTAGTAAAATTTATTTTCAGCAAAGATATGTAGTTGAGTCTAATGTAAATTGACAAAAGGGTTAAGTACACGCATGCATTTGTGGGTTCGACTATCGCCTGCAGGGCGGGGATTTCAACAAGTGCTGGAGTCCCCGTTCCCGGCCCCCGTTGCCCCTTTTTTAACTCCTTTCAAAACCCCGCCCCTTTCATAAGTGTTAAGTGCTTTGGGCTTGCGTAAAACGCTGTCTCAAAATTATGCATTGAGTGGGTCGCTGGCAATTAACTGGCAGCCGCAGTTTCTTCGGCATTGTTGCTGCTGTCGCATGAGTTATGGGTGCACCAGATCATAATTTGCATCCGCCACAGGCGTAGTTTGTCCCAGGATCCCCGCTCGCTCCACAATTGAACGACCTTGCCCACGCCCCTGCCTTCAATCGTTTATTGTTCTAAACGCACATGTACCGCACTGGCTTTTGCTGTGCCCCACATAAAACGATCTCGAGGCGGATCTGGTTTTGCTACGGTTTTACGCACAGGTGTGTAACTGCCACGCCCCATTCATTGCCGGCCTGTGTTGTAATTAAGACTTCGACTCTGAATGCTCGAGCATTTACTGCGAAAATTTCTACCAGCATAATAGGCTCACGCATTCGCAGCGGTTCATTTAAATGATTTTAAACGCCGGAATGAGCGAAACTTGTTGGCTGCACGAAAATAAATGCTTACAAGAACCGAAAAAGGCAAGATACAAAATGCAATTTAAGTTTTTCTCACACACACCTTGTCGTGGCTGCGGCATAAGGTAAATAGACCAAAAACAAATTTATCAGAAATTATTCAAAATCAAAACAGAAATGGTTGCGATTATTGCTCGCAGAGGAAATACCCTTTTTCGGGAATTTTAGACTATATTAAACTTAATTTAAACTTAAACTGTTTTTATAAAGAGTTTAAGAGTTCATGGGTTTTAATTATTGTTATATTTATATGTAAGTTTACTGGGTAGGTACAAAGGTTTAAATGTTGACTGAGTACCCAAAATATCTTAGTAGTTGATATTTTAAGTTTTTACTCTTCTACTAATAAATGTGCAATTTATAATTTATAATGTGCAAGACCTATTTTTTATACACTGGTGAAAATCGTTGTAAATATTCATTTTTGACTCAATTTTAATATTTTTTGTTTCAAATTTTATCCATTGCGGTTTTAAGTTATTTTAATTATAAAAATATACAAATAAAATGCATTATATTCAATAAAATAACTTTATATTTCACTCAAATATTATGTAAAATATGAACTGTTGAATTTAATAATCACATATTTATTTCAATCCATTTTTTGAGGTTTTTGAATATTCAATAAAAGGTCAACTACTTTTGTTAATTCTGTTCCATAGAACTTAGAAGTAAGTTTGTTCAAGGTTATATAAATTTATAAATTTTTTTACTGCCTATTTATAGGACAATATGGTTAAGAAATCCTTTTCCTTGATAAATCTTGCAACACCCTGAGAAAGGGTATGGCTCAATCTCAGCCCAGGCAAACATCCGCGTTGTACAGGGCGGGGCAAGGCGGTTCTGTGGCGGGTCCCAGGCCCAGTCCCAAACCCAAACCCAAAAATCTATCGCTATCTCGATACCCGACCGGCCAGCTTTGCATGTGGCTCTCTTGGACGCAGTTTTGGGCCGGGTCTCTCCATTGAACAAAAGTAAAAGTCTCTGGGTCTCTGGTCTCCAGCTTGGATACGTTCTCGTGCAACATTTTGGCCAGGTCTGTGGGCTATAAAAGCATTTGTGCCTTAGACAGCGGCATTATTCAACATTGTGTTCTTGCAACGAGTTCAACTTGCACTAAAAAACCCAAAATGTTCAACTACGTAAGTGGAATTGAAGTCCTTTCGATAAAGTTCTTTTAATCCATATTATTTTTTTTGCTAAAAAATAGTTTGTTTTTGCCGCCTTCTGCCTGGCCAGTGCTGCTGCTGCTCCGGGTTATTTGGGCGGACTATCTGCTCCGGCCTTGCCACTGGCTGCAGCTGCTCCGGCCATCTCCTATGGACACGCCTTGGCAGGTCCTTCGATCGCCTCCTATGGCTTGGCCCCCAGGATTAGCTATGCCTCCCCAGCTTTGGCGCATGCTCCGTTGGCTGCTCCGGCCATTTCGACCTACGGATTGGGATATGGCCATGGTCCCATTGGCCTCACCCACGGTTCCTTGGGCCTGGCTCATGCTCCTTTGAGCCTGGCTCATGGTTCCCTGGGTCTGGCTCATGGATCCTTGGGCCTGGCTCATGCTCCTTTGGCTGCTCCCTTGGGACTGGGCTACAAGTCGGCCTATCCAGCTCTGGCTGCTCCTGCCTACGGACTTTCCCATGGTTGGTAGAGGGACTCCATCCCTTACAGCATCGTTTTCTGCATGGCTTTCGTTTCGCTTGGATCGGAGAGAGAGAAGAAGGAAGAATACACAGAGAGAAAATAAGAGAGAGAGAGAGAGAGAGAAAGAAATTAGTGAAGGTTTTGTAAAACTCAAATTATAAAAAACTGATCGGAAGAAGTGAGTTTGATGCTGAAATATATTTCGTTTGAACTAAAAAAAAACAGAATTTTGTACGTTGTTAAAAGTCTGGGACACATGCATATTTTTAAATCACAAGGATATGTCTGGGAAATCGGTAGCAACCTTCAAACATTTTAGAAAATCTGGCACCCGAACTTAAAATTGGAAAATTGTCGATAAAATCTTTGTACTTATCGTAAAATTTTCTTTGATTTTGACTTTTTTGAAAATTGCTAGGTTACAGAATATGTTAATATTTTAAATTTTGTTTAGTTTAATCTTTGGGCCATAATTCCTATTTCTTACCAAGAAAATTAAATTCAAATAATGACTAACATCTATGTTTTATTTGAAAAATATGAATTTAAACCCATAAATACATAAATTAGCTATGACCGAGCTTCGAAAAACCTATGATCATTGAAACTAGTTTTCTATACAGTGTTGCTTTGTCTTTATTGATTTATTGACTTGCTGAGTGATTGACTGATTAAGGCTATCGTAATGTTTTGGGTACTGCGAAGTAAATGACTCGTTTGGAAACTCTCACATGTTGCACGCTCGCCTTGGCTCCACTTGGGCTGACCGCACTTGGCCTGGGTGCACTGCATCTCTACCAGCCATGGCCATAGCCGTAACCCAGTCCGTATCCCAGACCATGTCCGCCGTACAGTCCATGTCCGTAGCCACCCAGATATCCGTGCCCCAGGCCGTAGCCATAGCCACCGATGATCGTCTTGGAGATGATGGGTGCATGGTAGCCCAATCCCAGTCCTCCGTAATGTCCACCGTAATGGCCGCCATAGTGACCGCCATAGTGTCCGAATCCTAGGCCCAGTCCCAGGCCATAACCACCGTAGCCATGTCCAATGCCATATCCAATGCTGGGCGAAGGAGCTGGAGCTGGAGCAGGAGCAGGAGCTGGTTCTGGAGCAGGATCGGGAGCAGGAGCTGCCAGGCTGCAGGTCGTTAGGCAGAGGATCGTCACGAGTAATAGCTGAAATTAAATAGTTTTTAATTTCTATGTCTTAATGGTTGGTATATATCGAATTCCATCACAATTTCTGTGTTTTTCAGGATATTTTTAGCTCTAAGGGATCCCCATTAAATATCCTTGCATTACTCACCCCTTTATTCATTTTACTGGTGGTAAATTTTCCGGCTGCTGCTGCAGAAGCTGACTAACCAATAATGTCACTGCAGTTGATCCCAGCCCGGCTCTTTTATACCAACGCCCAGTGCACGGTGCAATGGTCTGCATCCCCACATGGACATCGATGACTTAATAAACGGCACCACAAAGTACATCTAATTCGATGAACAAGTTGCTTAAGTCAGTGGCATGCTGCGGTAAGTAAAGGCAAATTCCAACACCTGTTTTTCGCCTTTTGGGCCTCCATTGTATAATCTGTAACTGTAATCGAGTTTGGCATTTACCAGTTCCAGTTTTTTTCCTGGCCCGCGGGCATTTTAAATCTAATGGGTGGCCTTTTCCGTAGATTCATTCATGTGACTCCGATCAGATCACACGATTAGATTGAGAACTCTGGTCTTGGGGTCAATGGGCTTTGGATGTTTGGTGGGGAGAGGGATGAGAAACAAATTTGGTTTTTCTGTTCGATACTCTTAATGAACTAAGTCAAAATATAAATAAAATATATCCAACCACTTTAACTTAACTTCGGACAAATTAATTCAATTTTGAAATATACAAAGTGTCTTTTTTATTTCTTAATTTAAATAAAATGTAAGCCTATTGGCACTTAAGCCATTTTGTGTATTTTGTCCAACTTAAACCACCTTCTTCTTAAGGTATGCCCTAGTATAACCATTAAAACACCGATTATAACAGCTTAAACATTAAGAGCCCAAACCGCCGCCGAATAAAGTCAAACTAATCCATTCTTAACACCTCCGAAACCAACATAAAATAGCACGAAAAACACAAGATTGTGCAATGATTAAATTAAAAAAAAAAAGACATAAAAACGGGGAAACAATGGCAAATCCGAAGACGTGCGACCAACTAACTCAAAACCTATACACAAACAAAAACAAAGAGAAATGTAAGACAACAAAGCCATAATTAAGTGCACAAAAGAGTCACTGACTCTTTGACAATCTTCGGCGCAGACGCTTTAAACTTGAACTTGAAAACGGGTTTTTGGAAGAGAAGGGGACAAAAGGCCAAGTGGAATAGTGCTCCCACTACACAGATGTTGCAACAGGTTCCCGGTGCCGAAGGAAATGCAATTGGGAATCTCAGGGGATTGTCAACCAACCGGTTCCTAACTGTTTTTAGATGGAAAACCAGCGATGAAGACGAGCCTATAAATTGATTGGCCTTCGGCGGATTTCAGTTTAGTTGAAGTGCAGTCCGAGTCAGAATCTTACCAGAGAATGATCAAGGTAAACAGGGTGAATTCTTGGTTATTTCCTTAAAATTTCTTATCTTAATGTTTTTGTTTTTTGTTTTATAGCTTATTGTGTTTTTCGCCTTGTTGAGTGGGTGCCTGACCGCCACGGTCATTTACCATCACCCAGTGATCTATCATCATCCTGAGGCGGTTGCCGCCACACGCCAGGAGCTGAACCAACATCCTGGCTACACCATTGTGGCACCTCTCACCAAGATTGCCCACGTCACCTACGATTCCGTGCCCATTTCACACACGCCCTACGAACATGTTCCGCTCTTCCAGAGAATTGGTCATGTCAAGCACAAGCGGTTTTAGCAGGAAATCAAACATATAATATAAGAAATGTATTTTAACTTATTTGTAATAAGATGAAACATGAAATAAAATTGATTGTTAGGTAAATAATATAAATGTTTGTTTTTTAAATATAGTTTTATTTTTTTAAATCCTTTTTTTTGTTGTAACTAATGGTGTAGTGTACCAAACAAAATTTGAATGTAAGCTAATTTATTAAAATTGAATGTGTAGTAGTACGATGTTATTTATGAAAGGCTAATGGGGTAGATAAATGGTATAAAAATTATGATATTTTTAAACTAGTTATATAGATTAATAATACTAAAGTTTAATTTCCGAAAACCAATGTTTAACCATTCATTAGAAATTTTACACCTACCATTAAAAAATATAAACTGTTAATTGTCGTCGCTTTGTCATAGCATTAATCATTTAAAACATGATTTTAACATGTATACCCCAAGGTAACTATCTTAGGAAATATCACTAAAAACAGCCATATGAATCGCCCCAAGAAAAAACTTGATATATAATTGATTAATGATTTAATTGTTTATTCGCCAAGCATTGCTGCTCTCTAGGTATGAAGATTTGGGCTAAGTTCTACAAGCTAATAGGACGGATGGGAGTGAGTTGGGTGATCCGGTGAGCCTTAGTTCCTTAGAAGAAGTAGGGGGCGGGGGCGAACTTGGGGGCCACAGCCAGAGGCGCTGGCACTGGAGCTGCCAGGGGGGCAGCAAAGGGTCCGAATCCAAACTTGGCGGGGGCGGCGAAGGCCACTGGCGCCGAAGCAGGGGCGAATCCGAGGGGAGCGGGGGCGGCGGCGTAGGCGGGCAGACCGAATCCAACCTTGGCGGGGGCGGCAAAGGCCACAGGAGCAGGAGCAGCCACTGGCAGAGGAGCGGGAACGGGAAGGGGGCCAGCAAAGGCCACAGGAGCGGGAGCAGGAGCAGCAAAGGCCACTGGAGCAGGAGCAGCCACGGGAACGGGCAGAGGAGCGGGAACGGGAGCGGCAAAGGCCACTGGAGCTGGAGCTGGAGCCACTGGGTAGGCCACGGCATGGTTGATGCGGTGGGCATTGAAGCTGGAGGCATAGGGAGCCACCACTCCAGCAGTGGCCACAGGAGCAGCCACAGGAGCAGCCACGGGAGCAGCCAGAGGAGCCGCAAATGGAGCAGCGAAGGGAGTACCCAGAGGAGCAGCTAGAGGAGCAGGAGCATGGAAGGGCAGGAGACCAGCCTGGGCAGAGGCCACGCAGAGGGCAACGAGCTGCAAAAAAAAAACATAAAACAATTAAATTAAAAAACCCACAGGACTTTCCTTTCAAACTCACCACAATCTTGGCGAACATTTTGCTTGGATTAAGGATGTGTGGCTGGCTGTGATTAGCTGGAGGGCAGACTGAACTGTGATATCCAACTGGCGAGTGAGCAACGCTTTTATAATTCTGTAGCCCATGGATTATCCATGGACAAGCATACGAAAACACCTTGGAAGACTTTCTATATTGGGCATTGGATGAAGGGCGCTTTACTGGATCGGCCCGCTATATGTACTTAATAATCAATCGGTCGCCTCTTACGTCGATCGCCCCCGAAAACTTTCATAATTGCACGCAATTCCCGACCATAACCTAGGCCAACATTGGGCAAGATTTCGTTGGCTTGGCTTTATGACAGTCTCGGGTTGGGTTTCGTTTATATTTCTGCTGCCTTTTTGCTGGTGGGTGGTGCGACGAAATGAGCTGCAATTATTTACCCAAAATACGTGTTTCCCTACCGCCGCTTGGCCAAATCATTTAATTCAATTACCACTTTTGTTTGTTTTTTTCTTTTGTTGCAACAATTGTCGCGTGTTTGGGCCAGGTTTGTGTATGGAATTTCGGATTTGATTTCTTGTTGCGTGCAGTTGGAAATTCACTAGCAACATTTCTGTCACTCGCTATAGTGTGTGTGTGTGTGTGTGTGTATGTTACCAATTGTGTGTATGTAAGTGTTGGCCGACTAACTGAAACCGCATTTGGCGACATTACGACGCGTCTGGTTCGTAATGAGAGTCTGAATCAGATATCAGTTATGTTTCTTTTGCCTAATTTTTGGTGTGCCTAGGATTTTATCAATCGCAAAAAGCCAAAGAATGTGCTTTTTCTATTTTGGGTCTAAATTGCTTAGAATGTTTTGTGCAACTTGTAGACATTTTACATGATTAGGTTTTTGTAGAATTCGCTGATTAATCTTTTTCTATGCAACCCCATTTATATTAAAAATCTTAAGTATTTTTAAACTTCGTTTTATTTCTCTATAATTATTCGATAAATTATTGTTATATTTTGGTATACTTGTATATTACAATTTAACATTTACTAGCTGACTTTGATGACTCTTTGGTGAGGTTCCCATCATCCAAATGGTTTTTTTTCATTGTCCTAGAACAACGAATGGTAATGGTGATGGGCGAACTTCAAGGGCAGGGCTTTTAGGTGGGCGTGGGGCGCGGCCAGCAGTTTGGGGAATGCATACCCAACGGACACGCGGTGGGTGGTGGTCTTGGGTCCAGGAATGGCTCGATAGGTGGGTGCAAAGGGCACCGCCTCCAGGATGGGTGGCAGCACTTGGTGGGTGACGGTGGGCACATGGAACTCTGGCAGAAGTGGTGCAGCAGCTGGGAGGAAAGCAGGTGCAGGAGCGGGTAAAAGCGGAGCTGGTGCAGGTAAAAATGGTGCTGATGCTGGTAGAAGTGGTGCTGGAGCGGGTAGAAGTGGTGCTGGAGCGGGTAACAGAGGAGCAGGAGCTGGCAAAAGTGGAGCAGGAGCAAATACGGGTGGTGCTGGTCCATAAACAGGTGGTGCAGGACCGTAAGCCGGCGGGGCAGGAGCAAATGCTGGTGGTGGAGCCACCGCAGGAAGCAAAGGAGCCGGCGGCGGAAGAACTGCCTCCTGCACCGCGTAATCCAAATGGTGCGGCAGAGCATGTAGGGTATCCAAGTGGTTCAGATGGTGCCCATCAAAGTGGCTCGCATGATGAGGATCAAAGTGGTTAAAGTGATGGTTATAAAACTGCGAGGGCTTGGCCTCACCACCCACTAAAAGGAAAGCCAATGCAAAGGCCTAATGAAAATGTATTCAAATTAATAAATAAATCTATAAAAAAAATTTCCTTTAATCCTCTTACCCATGTCAGTTGCCACATCTTGCTTGGGGGTTTTGTTGTTTGGTTTCTTTTGGGGATTAGCTTCGCGATCGATGTGCTCGACCTGTTGGTTCGGCTGTTAATGTCTTTTCATTGCCAAAATCCAATATTATTTATAGGGAAATCGAGAGGGTCTTTGTTCAAAAGACTTGCACTTGCATTTCTTCACTTTCGTCGGCGACTTGGCCCACTCAACCTAATGGGCTGGCTGGCTTTGAGGTGAGGTAACCCAATCCGCTTTAGTTGGTCAGCAAAGTCGTGACTGCGAATGCCATCGATCGAGGGGCCAATAACTTCTTGGGCGATTTGAAAGCACGGCCCAAGATTATATAATATGGGGCCAAACCGAGCCCAGGCATTGACAGTTCCCCATAAGTGGCATATGATTATGATAACCCATAAATATTGCTTCGACCATAAATAAAAATCGTTATTGCGCCTTAGGTGGCGACGCAATCGTAACCAAAATTGTTTACAATCTGACTAACTTCTGTTGCTTGAACTTCCCTAAGAAAAAACACAACAAATATGTCCTGGTTTTCGGCTTTAATAAGCCAAATATGAAATTTCAGTTCTCGTAGTCAAATTTATAATGCGATTTGAATTTACAATGCAAATTTGAATGTTTTGCAAATTTTAATAATGTAATGATTTAAAAAAAAACTCTTTTTTGGCCATAACAATGCAAGATAATGACAAAATATGGAATGGGATATCTTTTTAAGCTCGAAATCAAATATCAATATTTCCATTCATCTACACATCTAGTTAATCGGATTTTAAAGCTGCAATGGTAAGATCGCATATCAATAGATTTAGTAAAGTAGTTATTACCAATTATTTTTGATTCGCTAATAATGGCTAATCCAAAAATAAATAATACAGTGTTTTTAAGTTGTTTGTTCGTAATTTAATTTCAAGTTTGTTTACAAAAATTTTCTATAGTTTGGCTTGGTTACGAGGTGTGTCCTTAGACCACCACTGGAGCTGGGGCAGCGGCGGCGAAGGGAGCTGCGTAAGGAGCGGCGTAGGGAGATGCCAGATAGGGAGCAGCGTAGGGCGAGGCGTAGGGATAGGCGGAGTAGGCGGCGGCGGCATAGGGAGCGGCATAAGGAGCAGCAGCCAAAGGAGCAGCAGCCAAAGGAGCAGCAGCCAGGGGAGCAGCGGCGTACTTGGCCACTACGGCGGGAGCAGCTGGGATCCCGGACACATAGCGGCTGGAGTAGGGGGCGGTGAACTCGAAGGGAGCCGTGGTGTAGGAGGACAGGGTGCCGTCGTAGTTGTTGCGGACATCCACCTGGCTGCTGCCACCGGCGGCGTACAGCGGAGCGTTGGCGTAGGCCAGAGGAGCAGCCAATGGGGCCACAACTCCGGGCTTGGCCGCAGAGCAGGCAATGAGGGCAGCGAGAACCAACTGGAAAATAGGAAACATATAAATAATTCAATCAATTCAATCCTCCTTTTTATGGTAGTACTTCCTCGAGTCAACTTACAAACTTGTACATTTTGCTGGTGGTGGGTTGGGTTTGTCTAAAGCTCTTGAGCGATAATGTTCATCTGCAGCCAACTCAGTAGCTTATATAGCTCGTGCCCATATCCGTGCTCTTGGGGGGACATTCTGTCTGAGCCGAATTTTGGCCGCTTCTTTCGCTGGCCCACCTGGTAAAGTGCCAAGCGGCATACATGATCGCCATTTGGCCAAGACGTGCTCTGCCTTCAATTGCCCAATGTATTGTCGGAAGTCGTCCAAGTTGGCGCACGGATATGTGATTGCACTGAACAAAATGGTTTACTTTTTATGATATATGATATTTTACTATTTTATTAATCAAATTCTAGCCAAGAACCATTGATGATTATTAAGGAAGTCACTTAAATTTTCTCAATAAGTTTAAAAGGTTTTAACGTACCCAGAAAATTCAACAAATTTTTATTTTCACATAAAATATATAGTATAATTAAATTTATATCAATAAAACTAAGCATTTACATAAGATCTGGAAGTATTTTGTTTTTACTATAGCTTTCAGATTCTCAATAGGAAATTCAATTTCTAAATCAACAAATTTAAATTGACTTTAAGTTGATATATTTACTGGAAAGTGAAAAAGTATACACAAATATCAGAAAGGTATTTATTTTTAATTTTAGCTAATGTTTAATTTTAAACTTATTTAAAAAATTGTTTTAAGTGCACTGATCCACATTTGTATGCAGTTGAAGACTCCCTCGGTGGTTGGGCTGTCTTGGCGTAATTTGCAGTCTGTTTGGGCCATCAGTGTACGCCGCCTTGCATTGAATTGGCCGCAATCTAAGCCAAATTGGCTATAAAAATCGCCAACACCCCCCAGGCCGCAATTCCGCACCACTAAATGTCTCATTAGTTCACTTTTTAATGGCTCGCAGGTTCGCCAATAAAAAGCGGTCGTAAATTTCGCTCTCATCCTTGCCGCCGAAGCTTCATTTGTTTTCGTGTTGACCTGACCTTGACGCCATCCGGTCACAGGATGTAATGTAGATGAAGATGTGGCTGTAGCTGCCTCATCCACCGGCTGGCCTGGCTCAATCATTTCGAGGCGGCTTAATTGGCCAACGAGGCGAGGGCGAGGAGTGGAGTGGAGTGATGAAGCTGCCGAAACCGGCTTGCGGACTTAATGAGCCATCACAGCTCACTCGGTCACGTGCTGGCCTGGTCAACAGCATCGCAGTCATCTGGTGTGCCGATGCTGGTGGCTCTGCGATTTGCATTGTTGTGCTCTTTACGATGGGGGTATTTTTCCTATATACCAAAGCAAGCGAAAACGATCTTACAATGTTACACCCCAGTCATAAATATACTCTTACAGATTTTGTTTTTTTTTGCCAAATTTACCCAAGCTTTCCTTACTAACTAACTACCGACCTTTTAAACGAATTGATAAAAAACGATATTTTTGAAGGGGGCGTTTCGGAAGAGAATTCCGATTATTTATTGTGTTTATAATGAGGTAATTAAAAGTGCGATTAATTTATGAGCGATGCGGTTTTTCAGTTTAAGCATATATCAACATATTTTTAAGAGATAAAATTATGAATTAAATTAAATCTTTGACACTTTAGTTGGCTTAAACCTATACCAAGCTTAATACATTATTTAAAGGAATAATTTACAATTTTTAGTGTTTTTAATTGAAGAAAATAGATAGCGACATCGACAGGGCATTTTTTATTCGATAATCCACAACTGCTTCTGGAATCCAATCCGATGATGACGCTGATCTCAAGGCTGTTGCGATGACGAGTCGAGAGGGCAAGATATATATGTATATATATATATATATATATATCAAATTGCCCCACGCATGTAACTGTATACTTTATTCTGTATGCGCATTGCCGCCACTTCTGATCGGAGTGATCCAATCTTGGCGGTCAGCACAGCCACAGGTGGTACAGTTTGAGTCCGAGTTGTTAAGACAATTTCTGGACTGAAATTCTCGACCGATGATGTGAGTCAAGCACGGAAATATATGTACCATATTTACCATCGCCATCACCTTCTTGTCTTCAGCACTTCACTTCAGAGCGGTGCGATCCGCTCACTTCCTAGTTAACCATTTTAATTGGATCGCAAGCTGATTTAGAGCCCCTCCAAGAAGCTTTATCCCTCTTAAGAATTATTTGGCTGTCGTCAGTACCGTTTGCTTTAATGGATTTTCGAAAGCCAAATTTATGCAGATCACATTCGAATTCCTGTTTTTGTTTTCGCGGGAAAGCAGGTTCTATTCCCCCTGCAATAAATATTTGTAGAAGTGTTTCCAAATCCCCAGTTCCGTTCCCAGAACTGATCAATGGCACTTGACTTTAATTGGCTTTCATAAATACACGTCAAAAGTTAGTCGCTCGCTTGATTTCATTTGTTTTTACAGCCATTTCCAATGCCAAGTTTAAGGTCTCATTATGAGGAGCGGATGATGGAGATCTCTTGGCCCGATTTTTGTGTGTATGTTAATGCCCAACATCAACCCATCGGAGGAGAGTGAAAGGTGCAGACCCCTTTTTTGTTGTTGTCTTTTTTGTGTGTCTGCGTCTCAACCTTCAAAATATTATGCAAATGCAGTCTCTCCATCGATGGCAATGAGACTAAAAATGGCCAATAAAAATACACTCAACCAAAAGACTAAGCTTAGATGGCAAGTTTATTATTATCAATGTGTGTATTCACTAAGAGGAGAAGTCATCGCAGTTTGATGATCAGTCGGGATGGCTCTGGCTCTGGCTCTGGCTCTGTTTTAAATGTATTATTATTCTAGGCATGTTAGGAAAGGTGGATCAGCGCCTCTGTATCTGCGGTGTTCCATAGGAAGTGAGGCCTGTGGTCCTGGGCACACTGGCGTAGGGTGCTCCAGCCTGCAGCGGAAGTTGCGCCACATTCAGTGGTGCAATGCCAAAGGGCACTGGCAACTTGAGGTTCAGCGAATTGGCATCCACCGAGGCGGAGGCTATGGAACGACCAGTGGAGGAACTAGCCACCTGCTGCGAGGGAGCCACCTGAAGTGGCGCCGAGGGTGCTCCAAATACATAGCCCTGACTGGTCAGAGCCTGGGTAAAGGCAGCCTGCTCCAGGGAGGGCTCGGCAAACTGACGAGCCACATGGGGATACTGTTGGTACTGACTCCTCTGGGCTGCTCTTTGGACACCCGGCCGATTGGGAGCTGGATAATGGTAGTAGGCCAGCTGGGAACTGGGTGTAATAGAGTAATCCAAGTGCGAGACATCGGCCACAGCCAGGCTCCAAAGTTGCAGCAGTACAATCCACGCACAGGTCAACTGAAAGTGGTTTTAATGGAGTTTAATAGCTCTTTACACACACACTCTTCTTCTTGTTAAACACTCACGTTGGGCGCCATTTTCACTTTCAACACTTATTCGCAGTTCTTGTTCTTAATTTCAACACTTTTTAATCGACAATCGTTCGTTGATGTTGGCTGTCGCAGCTTTGGCTGCTGATTAAAATTTGTGAGCCAGCTGAAGATGCTTTTTATATGCGTATGGAGGAGCCGTGCGATCGGTTCTCACTCTCTCACTCTTTTCAGGTCTTCCTCTGGCTCTTTATTTTGTGTTTTTTTTTGTGAATGCTTTGGGCCAACACTTGAGTGCAGGCCAAGACGAAGCTTTTTGGCATTTTGTTGCCTTTGTTTGTTTACTTTGTCCATTTGTTTGTGGCTTAACAAAGCTGTTGCCGGGCAGTTTTGTCTATTGATAATATTGATACTTGGCTGCCTTGCATATAAATCATTGTTGGTCATTTTTATTGGCATCCAAACTATGCCACTACATGAGTTAGCACTGGTTTGGAAAGATCACTGAAAAAAGGGGTAAGATGACGTATATTTTGGTAACAGCCCCCGTGGCTCCACCACTGTTCTAGACTTTGCTGCATAGCTCAGGCATGTCGACAGCATTTGAGCTTATTAAACACAAATCGAATCGAGCGTCATGTGACAGCAGGAGCCAGAAATGCCGCACAAACATAAAAGCCATTAGCCCCCAACCAAAACGGAGGACTTTGACGGAGCGGTGCGAGATTTGCATGCTAAAGACCCGATTGTTGTCCATATCTCGGTGTTTTGATTGTCGCTCTTGCTTTGTGGGTCTCTCGTCAAAGATTGACCTCAGCCGGCGGGACTTAATCAAAATCTATTCGCATCTAATTTATATGTGCACTGAACAAAAAGTGGACTAACTTTCTAGTATACATTTTTGGGTTAAGTACATTAAAAGGTGGGAATATCTTTTCTATTAATATGATGGAATGTTTTTTAATTTGTGGTTTAATATTTTACACTTATATGTATAATTTTGTATTTTTAAAGCCTCAAAATATTGAGCTTGGTAACATTATTCCTGAAACTTACATTTTGGATTTTTAAATCACCTAAGTAGTAGAAAAGGTATAATTTATTTATTGTTAAATTAAATTTCCTTAATTTATATTTAATGTTGTAAATTTGTTACCCTTTTTTTGTTTTATTTTACCTTTTCTTAAATACTAAGTTTCTAAGATGAACAGTTTTTCGATAACTGTAAAATATGACACCTATTAAAATACTAGTCAAACATTTAATGCGGAAATCAACAATTAACTTGATTTATGTATTCAAAACCTATGTTTGTAGAGTAAATAAGTTGTAGATCTTTAACTTAAAAGCTCTTTAAGGCTTAAACTGTTGACCCAAATCTCTTTCTCGCCTTTATTCATTGAGTTAGGTCAGTTGGCCAGAAGTTGGAGTTAATAGCGGCAAATTTGGCAGTATTTTGTCTGGGCCCTCTCAAAGTCATGCCTCGCCTTTGGCCAAAATTGACGGAGTCAAAAACTGCTTGGAGCCATGAAAACATCTGAATTATTTATGGGTTTTTTAATATAAGCATAATTTAATCGATACGCTGCGCGTTCTGCGCATAAATTCACGAGTTGCGGATAATACAAAACATAACAACATTATTTAGATTTAATTAATTGCTAATTTGAGGAAATTATCATTCATAGTTATGCATAATGAGCCGGGGCCCATCTGGGGTTTTGGTTTCTCAAGTTACCAGCCCTGAGTGTTAAATGTGGTGGGTGGAGGTCCATAGACGGCGGCCGGGGAATGATGAGGTGGTGACCCAAAGTGAAGTTTAAATCTTCCGTAGGAGGGGGCAGCTGCAAGCTGGTAACCAGTGGGCGGGGCCGCAAATCTGGCTATGAACTGCGGTGGTGCTGCTGCCGCAAATTGTACTGGCGGTGGTGCGGCAAACTGTGCCGTCGGTGGTGCTGTAAATCCCGTATAGGTAGTAGTAGTTGTGGTCACTGGAGCTCCCAAAGAGTACTTAATGACTGGCTGAGGGGAAGCATAAGAAGCGGCATATTTAAAAATCGCCGGAGCAGGAGGAGCTGGAGCATAATGATCTGGAGGTCCATAGGTATTATATGGCTGATGAACGTTATAAGCCGCCGGCACAGTGACAGTATCGGAAACGGGAACAGCTACCGGAGCGGGAACGGCCACAGGAGTGGGAACAGCCACTGGAGATGGAACCGGAAATGGTGATGGCACTGGAACTGGCACCGGAACTGGAACTCCCACGGGCACGCCCACCGCCGAAGAACCATGAAAGAAGCTACCCAAAACGGGTGAGCCCAGACACATCAGAACACATATCAAAGCCCGCTAAATATAAGAAAATAATTTGTTAAATTCATCACAAAAACACTTTAAATTCACTTGCTTTTGAAATTTGTATCATTTTCCCCCGTTATGCTTTCTTCCGTTTTCGATTTGCGTATTAAGTCACTTCTCTTCGACACTTTCACACGTAATGAATCGATTTTGGTTGGCCATCGCAGGTTTATATACCACGATCAGAGTGGCGTTGCTCACATTATGCTGATTTCGGGGCGGAGGAAGAGGTCTGGAAACTAGAGGAGGCGAAAAGTAAAAACTCCATTAAGGGATCTGCGCACGACGTGCAATCGACAAGCGAATCGTGCGGCAAATGCATGCGACAAGTTTTGCAATGCCCCATCCTCAAGGGAAATTCGGCGGAGGAGGGTTACCACTCACAGCCGGTGGTCAAAACTTTAAATGCGTTAATTAAGGTGAGTGCATACTATACCTACTTTTTTGCAATCACTCTCCTCCATAAATTCGGCAGTATTAACTTTTATTAGAGTCACAAAGAATGTAGTTTTTCTTGATTATTTTGTAAATGATTTTTAAAACCAAAAAAAAATTCAAAAGTATGGTTTTTGGTCTGAGTAAGTATTTTCTCATATGAAACTAATGGATAGAGAAACTAGGTGTTCGAACCTTCGATTCTGATTGCGTAAGTATTGATTAGTATTTCAAGAAAATTGCTCATTTTTATGAAACTATAAAAACGATAATCCCAACATTAAAAATGCAATGTCGACTCTGTTTTACAGCCTTGCATTTTAAATTACGCCCACCTTAATTCTCATTGAACATAAAATGTTGAGATATTCCGCTGTACTTGGATTATCTCAATCAACTCCTTTGATAGCACCAACCCACTTCAGAAGCCATTTGCATGTGCACTTCATTTGCCCAATCCATGGATCATATTTATGAATGCACGCGCTCTACTGCAGCAACTTTTACTGCCGCCGCCAGCTGCAAAAACAAAAACAAAAACAAAGCAACTACAACAAACCCATTGCGATCACGTTCCAGGCACCTTTTTATGTTTATGACTCTGATTGATGGCCGTTGCCGAAATATAAATGCCAAAATATCACACGCCAGTTAAAAGTCGATTTATTACCGCCGCCAACAAAGCCAGCTTCGAACTTCGAAGCTCTCAATTAGCTGGGAAAAGCCTGAAAGTTGGCAGCGTATTTAACAGCGCATCCAAGTCACCCGAAAGTGGGCAACGCGTGGCAGGCACTGCTCCCATAAAATCTTCAGGAACCTGTCGTAAACAGCCGAAATTCCCGCACGGGTGGCCAATTAAATTGGCTGCCAAATGCCCGACACGCGCTCATCGAAATTGTCAACACCGAAAACAAGGGAAATGCAGGAGGGGCTGCCAACAAAATTACCATAACGAAGTGGCTAAATCAGAAATCGATATGTTCACATTCACCTTCGCTGAACCGAAGAGCGGGCACTTAAAGCGGGAATTTCCCCGAAGATTTTCCTTTGCCGGGCTGAGTGGAGCACACGCCCAGCTTTTGAGAACGAGCCCTCGAGTGGTTGCCCCGCGAGTTACAGCCATTTTCCACCCACTTTCCACCCATTTTCCGCAGATTTTCCACCGCCGATGGCAACAGATGCTCTCGAGTTGGAGCCGCATTGTAATGTAATGCGAGATAAATCGCTGCACGTGTTTGCCAGCGACAAATGTGAGTTTTCCCCCTCCGGAAAAACTTTGTTGCACGCTTTTGAAGTTTTTGCTGATTTGATTCACTCAATTAATTGGGCATACTGTTTGTATCTTAGGTGGAAAATATGCTACATTTATTTTACAAATGTTTTTCTCACACGGACAGATTTATAATTGGAAAGCGGATCTGATAAAAGCAATTGCTTAATAAATTATTTGATACAAATGTTTTTTGAGCTAGGTATTTAATATGTAGGAAATATAGCAATTAATAAATAATAAAAATGGTTTTTTTTATAGACAAAGTTTAAAATATTTAAAATGATAAATAGCTTAATCAAATGATTAATCAAATAATTATCAAACACAAAACATCCTTTAAAAAAGGAAAAATACTGCAATCGTATTATAATGCTTAAATGAATATTCAATTGTTTTTCCCAATTAGGAAAATGTTATTAAGTTTAATGGTGGGTAATAAATTGTTACAATTCTCTTATTTAAGATTGCAATGAGTTTACTTTTAAATTGAATTTCTATATCACCACTCCATTTTATACATTCAGTTTTGTTATCCTTACATATTGCGTATACGCAGGGAGGGCAGGCGTTGAACTCAAGGCAAGGACGTTCGAGGGCACAGCTGCATTTAATTATCGGTGGCAAATCCTTCATAGAAATAACAACTAAATAATAACGAGCATTTGTTGAGTGTGGGTGGTTGGTGCACACTTCATGTCAATGTCCTGGTCAAGGTCAGCTGAAAACGTGTGCATTTCCCAGTACGTGCAGTGCCTGCGGCCAGGGATCAGCTTTCCCGACCCTTTGAAATTAATTTTTCTTTCTCGGAATGAAGTTTCCACTGCCTGGTTTCTGGTTTCAATGCAAGTTCTAATTGCGGGACCTGAGGATGTGATGTTTTGTACTTTTATCCCTCCAAAGGTCTTTGCCCTGGCGCGAATCAGTGGCTTGTTAATAATGCAGAACAGGAGCAAAACAAAATGCTAATTCCGCTTGAATAATTAAATTAAGCTTAGCACACTCTTGGGCTAAGCGGAAAAACTCAAAGAGAAACCCCACAATTTGGTAGCGCATTTCCACTCAATCTGAAGTGCGGTGGATAAACAACAGCAGGTGTGTTGCATTTGCGAGGTTGTGGGAATCAGCTGAGAGCTGCAACTGTGCCATGAGAGCACCTGCCGCAAAATGCATACACTAGTGTCAGCCTGATGGGCTCGAATGAATATTCAATGGCCTGAGAGATGTAGGAAGCAGAAGTTGAGCCCACCTTTGTCTGCATACTACATATATCTCTGAAGGTTGTTGCCAAATTTGCGCTTGACTAGCTAACGGTATTGCTGTCTTCACAAGTCCATAACTACGATATGCTTTATGAGCAGGGGACATAATTTATGCCGAACTGAACTGAGACAAATTAAACTTATAGCTGGGCACAATGGTTGTCAAGGTCGAAGAGCCGCCAACAATGGCTTATTGTTATGGGCGTTATGAATTAAATTTAGCAACCCCACCCTTTCAGCGCAACATTTTCACTCAGCGTAATAATATTTATTAAATAAAATCGTAAATCGATTTCCAATTCGCCGCCAGGCAAATATTAATACAAGACTTTTCAATTTTCGCATGAATTATAGTTGTTTTTTCAGGCCAGGGATCAGCTGGCCGTCTAAAAAGGTAATAAAGTGGCTTAGTGGTGAACACTCAGCAGCTCTTGATGTGCTCCAATTTTTCACTTACGAAACTAAGCAAAAAGCATTTACCTGCGACAGTTGGCCAGGCATTAATAAAAATATATTTCAACGCACTTTTCACTGGTCAACCTGTTGAAAAGGCGCCCGCGTTTGTCGCTTGAGTCTTTCGTCTCTGCGCATTGATAATTGCCAAGGGGGAGGGGGGCAGGTGGGCTGGGCAAGGCGTTGCAATAAAACAATTTTTTCGGTATTTTGTTTTTTCCTCCAAAATTTCAAAACACACGTCGGTAGTGGATATGAATCGAGCGAGTTGCTCAAGTTAAATTAATTTGAAGTGCAATTGAATACTGAAAGGAAACTTTTTTTTTGGGGGGTGGGGGGGGGGGGGATACCTCTGGTGATTTAATAGTTGGGTGACGGAAAATCAATCAAGCAGTTGGGTGTGACATACTCGTGATGCCACGACCAGCAATTTAATCTGGAATCCTTATAAATACTATAAGATCTTGCAGTTCACATTGGACTACACTACATTATTGGAAGAATATTAAATCAATCAGTATCAACTAGCATTATCTTAATGCTTCTTTAAATGGCTTTGTCTTTTTAGGCATTTTATTATACATATGCATTTATATATTTAACTTGAAAAATTAAAAGGCTATCTACCAATTGACATTCAAATTTATTTTATAGAAATTCAAGTCAATATGCTATATGCATAAATATATTCATATAAATGCCAAAATAAAATCAAAATACACTTAAACTGTGTCCTATACTTGAAAACCCCATTCTAAAACCATTCGGCTTTTCTGAATTATCTAGAGCACAGAAGAAAAACCTATAATTTACAAACTTAAATAACAAAGCTGACTAAATTTATGTTATCCAAAGTGTACCCATTACAACAGTATATATTTCCTTTTTTGAAACCCCTGATGCCATTAGTAAAAGAGAGTAATTACATTCGTTTTAGAGTCATTTATCGTTTATTTACAGAAAGTGTTGAAGCCACGAGTGGTGCATTGAGTGGCGCCATGCTAACAAAACTTGATCCTTCCTTTAATCTCTCGCCTTCGCTCTCGCCGCCTCCCGTTAGTTGTCCTTATTTCTCTAAGTGTCTCTGTCTCCAAGTGGGTTTCTGGGATTTCCGAGGGTTTTTGTACACAATTTGGGGAATAGACCCGGTATTTTTCTGCCTCTGACTACGAAATGCAAATTCAACACTTTGACGGCAGCAAAATGCGAATTAACCGCTAAAATATCTCAATTTCGGGGGTCGTCAACATGGGGGCTGGTATGTACGTATTGGTACTGGTATTAGATCCCTAGTGCAGGTATCCTCCGTGTCCGTAGCCAGAGTATCCCAGTCCGTAGCCACCATAGCCGCCATAGGCACCGCCATAGCCGCCGTGGTAGGTGGAGGTGGAGTGGATGGCGGGAACGGCATGGACCAGAGGAGCAGCGTGGACCAGGGGAGCAGCATGGACCACGGGGTAGGCCTTGGTGGCCACCTTGTAGGTGTTGGCGTACGAAGTGGCCACCGGGTGATGGGCCACAATGGGCGTGGCGTAGCTCTTGATGATCGGAGCGTGGGCGATCACGGCCGGAGCGGCATAGGCCGGAGCCAGAGCGGCGCCGTATCCTAGTCCATAGCCATGGCTATAGGGCGAAATCACTCCGGCATTGGCCACGGCGCACAGGGCAGAGATGAGGGCAATCTGCAGTAGAAAACTTAATTGCTATATCCATTCACACAGTTATCCTTTTTAATCCTCCACTTACCAGTTTGAACATTTTGCTGGTCTTGGCTGGCTTTGACTTCTTGACTGAAGAGCTGAGTGTGCTATGCTTGGACGTCTCAAGTTGCCTGTTATTTATACCCGCAACATGAGAAATATTCTGACAAATCTTGGCCCAAAGAGCGACGGAGCGGGAGAGCAAACACAAACACAAACTCAAACACGCCCGAAGCTTTGTGCATTTGCCGACGACCAGCAGATCGCGAAAGAGATCAGTCACGCGGTGACTTTGGCTCAGACCCACCGCCAACTTTTGAGCCACCGAATCCCAGCTTTTCATGGAAAACCTCCTCGACGGGCATTTAATTCAATTTGTGTACAATTTTTTATTTTTTTGCATTTTTGTCAGCTATTGTTGGCTTCCATGGGGTGGCTTTTTTTTGTAACGGAAATTTTTATATTTCCATTCATTTTGGCGTGGAAATGAACAATTGTTTTCTAGCGGTTTCAAGCTGAGAAAATTCTACTGCTAAATCTGGTTATTGTGCTTTAAATTGGCTATTAAGTTAGGTTTCCTTTGATATAAAAACTTATAAAAACTAATTAAATTCCTATTAAAATATATGTTAATGTTCTACATTTTATGGAAATGAAAGCTACTTTTAAACTTTATGTGAAGTTCATTTGCTTTATAAAAGTCCTTATGACTCCAAATGTTTTTCGAAAGCACAATACACTTTCTTGTAATGTAATTGTAATTTTGTATTCCTAATAATAATACAACATGTATTATTTTATTTACGCATTATATCTCTGTCAGATTATTTAGCTTTATGCGATACACAATTTATCTTCAGGAAAAGCCTTTAAGCCTATTTAGCATATCGGTTTTCCGATTACTGATCTCTAAATCCTTTCTAAAAGCACACACGCACTTGATTATCAATCAGCTCGGCCAGCTGACTGACTGAATGACAGCTCATTACAGATATGGCGATCCGTAGGTGTGGAAAATGTTGTTGCTCACATGCAAATGATCAATCGGAGCTGCCTCTCCACGCAGCAAATAAATGCAAGCGGTCCATGAAAAATTACTCACTTTAATAACTGACAAACATAAAGTGGAGATGGAGATTGGTGCAGTTGGTCAGTCGGTGGCCAATGGACGGCAGCTGGTTCGCCCATATTTTGCATGCATTAATTTTTAACTGATTTGTTATCGCGCACATGGCGTATGCGTAACTTGGGTGGACTCCGGCCACAGAATCAATTGGAAACAGAGGTAAATCATATTTACCAGCATTTCGAATGGCCTGCCAGATTTCCTAATAGCCATGCTTAATTCCTAGTCAGCTTTTGAAATCATATCACAAGATCGGCCAGAACACGAGGCGTGAAAAGAATTGCAAAACGTATGTTTCGGGCCTTGAATCGGTGGTTTGTATCAACTTTAAATATTCTCAGAGGGCTAACAAAGCGCGGCTTAAAGTTTATGACTCATAAATCAATAAACAATTACGATGGCGACAATTCTTCGGCTTTGACCCTGGGCATCGTTTGTTGATTGGATCCGAACGGACAATCTGCATATCAACGGGGCCTAGAGCAAGTCAAATCTCAAATCTCAAACTAAACCAAACCCTTCACCAAAGCCAACACCTCGTGAGTTGGACCCGCGGCGTTATGCAAATGCTAACCAAATTGTCGCATAAATCTAGATTGAAGGCGGCTTGATTGACACCAAACAGGATGCCAAATTGCGTGGCTATCGATCGATCCGCAGCCACAGAAACCAAACCGAAACAGCCACCCACTCTATGGTTGGACTTGGGTTTTTTTTTTTGGCTGGTTTGATGCTGGTTCCGATTGCAGCTGACCACCTAGCTCCAGTGGCCTGTAATTGCATTTTAATGGCCTCCCAATTGCATTGGGCAACATCCATGCATTCGACTCTGATTGGATTCGCATTTCGTTTGCCAAGCGACGCCCAAAATACTTTGATTGCCAACAAATCATTCAAAAGTCGAAATTAAAAGCCGTCAATTTTTGCAGTCCAACTACTCGGGGCTCCGCTCAATATTTTTTCCTTTCTGTGATTTATGTGATTTTTCCTGGGCAATAGTCGGACCTGAAAAATTTGTCTGGCGAATTCTGGCTAAAGGAAATTTCACAAGTCTGGAGGTCTGGAATTCGCAACCAGAGCATAGGTGATTAGTTCGGCTTACTTGCATTTGATTAGGCCAGCCAGCAAGCCAGCATGTGACCGCAAAAAGTTATTATTTAATTTGTTATAGTTTTGCATAATTGTCGGTTGGGTGGATGTGGATGTGGATGTGGATGTGAAGGGTAATTTGCATACTATATACCCCACAAAGCCTGCTGGTGACTCCCATCTGCGGATCGTTGACTGTGTGACTCGAGTGTGGCCAATTAAGTATTAAGTATACCACATGGTGGACGCCACTCGGTCAAGGTCGTGCTTACCCCAGCCTTTGTCACAATGTCGTGCACATTACAATGTGTACAGCGAAAACACCGACAATTACTCGTTTTATAATGATTAATACCAAGAGAAATAGCGACAACTGCAGAGTGCGAAACTGTAACAATGGCCGGCAAAAAATCTAATTTGTGTATGGAAATTACCCTGGAAACCTTTCAGAAATAAGATCAAATTTTAAAGTAGGACATTAGGTTGAACTACAAGGTGTTTTTTAACACCATCAGTGTTTACTTATAATTAGGTAGCAAATTAGTTAACAAACAAAATTCACATGATCATTTGTAGCAATTGTAAAGTAACTATTTGAAATATATCTAAATGTTCTAATAAAGTATTTAACATAAATAGTCTTAAAAATTAAGCATATAAATTATTTGCCAAAATAGAGGTACATTCTATTTTGTAATGCCAGTCTGCCAAAACGAATTGGTCCTGAGTTTTATTGAAAATTATTTTTTAATGAGTCTGAAATATCATTCCGTGATTATGCTCCTAGGGTACCAATCAACGCTTTGTTTTTCCACCTTCCATAAAGCAAATGTCAGGCGGGCACCGCTGTGAAAAGCTCTAGAAACACACTCGCCGACAGAGAGCTGGGTTTTCATTAATGGAATTAAAGTGAGCTAAGGTGGATTAACCCCATGCCACCCCTTTTCTCCTCCCTTCCTTTGGCTACTGTATTATGCCAGAGCTGTTTTACCTTCAGCTCTGCCTCGAGGTTGGGCCAACAATTATCATTTGCAAAGTTGGTTTCGTTTTGCTTTGAAGTTCTTTTTGTACAGGGGACATTGCGCAATGTGGCTCATGGCACGTAAGGCATTTGTTTTTGTAGCATACTTGTTGTTTTGATCAACCTGCAGCATGTTAAAACTATTTTGGTCACAGATCATTTGACAGCTTCACTGAGTGTTCGTTCTCTGGCCGCCAATGCAAATCGACCGAAATCTGCTTCATAATTAAGTAGTTAAATCGGAGCTCAGTGTGTCTCGAATTTGATTTGCAACAATAAAATATACATGCTGAACAAACTCACGCCCCTTTTGGCGCTCGTAAATTAAAGTTGTGTGTCGCCAAATTGTATGCAAATCGTTTGACTCCCAGTTGCGGAGATTTATGCGAGGGGCTGTCCAAATAATTCGTTACTCGATTAGTGCTTTTTAATTGAATTTACTCCTCGTTTGGGTGCGCACTGTGCATTACCGTTTTCTTTATGTTTTTATATATCTATTGTTTTACGATTCCAATAGGTTCTAATGCAGCTAATTTGACTTTCACTTTTTGCTGCCGCCGATTGCTGACTGATTTAAGATTGTTCTAGAGCAATTCGGTGACTTGTCTGCTTACTCACCCTGAACTTGTGCTGAAATCGAATTACTGGGCGCGATCCAAGCATGATTGCACACCTGTGAGGGCAGTATCTATATCTAAATTAGAGGTGGCAAAACAATCAATCACGAGCATAAGCTTCGATTGAGATGGCGTCCGATCAGGGATTGTATGGAAAGGACTTTCGTCCCAAACTTAATGTTTTAAATAACTAGTAACCAATCTTAACAAAAAGCCATTTTTGCCATCCCTAGGTCGCGCTCTATGAACTGCTAGCCATGATCAAGTTCGCTCTGCTTTGGATTTCTCACAGACAATAGAAAAAATGATCTGAGAACACCATAAGCGATAAAAAGTCAATTAGACTTAATGATAGCCGCAGCTAAACATTAAATTCATGTACGTAAATTACATAAAAAAAAAAACGAAATAGCTACAAGAAAACAAAGCCAAAACGAATTCGATTTGAGAATAACAACGCCTTGCGAACCAAACCAAACCAAAACTCGACTTGACTTCGCATTCTGTGTGTAATCAAGGAAGTTGTTGGCGCTCTAGTGTTTGGCAAGTTGCAACCGGCAAAAAGTGGCTTGTGCGTCTGGTTTTGTATAATTCAGTCATTAAAATTAATAAGACAATGCAGATCACACGCCCCACAGAAAAACGCGCTGACAGAAAAACTCTAAAGGCTGTCCAAGAACTGGCCGAACCAGGCATTTCCCAAACGTTTAGGCCTGGCGGCGGATGTGGCTATTACAGATCTAATTACATGGCGTATGAGCGATTTTCAATGCTGTTTTAGCCAGGCCAAACCGAGTATCCACCGATAACGTTCAGATAAGGCTAGCTAAGAGTGTTGCTACTTTACACCAATAATTACAACAAAAAGACTAAGACTCGATTTTGGTTAGCACAGCTAATTAAGTTGCATGTTTCATGCTGACAAACTCAAAGATACACAGATACAAATGCAGACTCGAGTTGAGTTCGAGTCAGTCCCAGTGGACACAGTCAACTTCTATTAGCCAGACTATTAAAAATGCTTGTCCATTTGTCAATATTCCAATTACTGCGGGAATTGTGTTCGGAATTTTGTTGGAAAAGTGGATTAGCTGGAGCTTATGTTCTTCGTGGAAATATGTATTTCCTTATGGGATTCAACCGCCAGACCTTACCAACTTAAACTAAATTGAAGTAATTAAATAAATTTATTAAAATATTTACTAGTACTTTGGTCAGGCCTAATTGATTGTAATGAATTCCACAGTTGTTTACTTTTGGCTAGAAAACTTAATCGTATAGGTGGTTAAATAAGCGCTCATTGGCCATCATGGGTTAAGTCAAAAAGCAAAGCTTATTTAAGCTAATCAAAGCTTAAAATATAAGCTTTGTTTATAGTAAGCAGCTCAAAAGTAGACAATTATTTTTTCAAAGGTTTTTTAAGCATGACCAATAGAATTGGTCGAATACAACAACTTAGCTTACTTATTTATTTGTTTGTTTGTTTATCACGCTTTTTATTTCTTGTGCCGCTAGAGATTTAACACCCGGCGGTAAGTGCAAGTCAAAGACTTTTGCCAACTACTGCTAAACAGTGCAGTGATTTACACTTTCAAGCTGGCCAGACCAAATAGTAGAAAGACTGGGGGCATAGAAGCCAAAGTGGACCGACTCCAGTAACAATGGCATTCTGCAGTAGCCATTCCAACAATCAGAGCAACATGGCCAATGATTAAATCGTTTCGGGGCCTGTCAGCGTCTTGTTATATCTCTCGCTTCTGAACAAGCTCGTTGTGGGTTTTTTTTTTTCTTGCTTCGGTTTTTCTTCTTAATTAAATTAGAGCCAAGGTCGCTTCAAATGGGCTGGGAATCTTGGCGAGCATGGTTAATTAAAATCAAAGTAAGCAAAACGGGCCATATGCGACATATGGTGTTTGGTGTGCGATTTGCGTTGGTGGCACCCAAAAATAGTCGGGAAAATTCAGTCAAGTCAGGCTGGGAGCAGAAGGCTGAAAAGAGTTTTGCCTGTTAGTTATGCTAATGGCTGGAATGCTGTCCCACATCTGGCCCAGTCAAGTAGAAGAAATGAGGCAGGAACCCAAAGTGGATTGGGTGGGGGTGTGGGTGCTACAGCAGGTATCATTTGAGGGTGGCTTGTTTATTTGCCCACTTCGCTTTCAGCCTCGCCTTGGTCCAAGCCGTTCGCTCAGTTACGCCCAAATGGGTCACTAATGAGCCATCTGGGCCTGGGAATATGGTTGAGGAAAAACGCAGAAAACAGAGCAGCAAAACAAAAAAACAGACAAAATTTTAAGATGATGGCTCGATTGTTTGTGCCAATTCTAACGTAAAGAAGCCAATTCCCTTGGTCGGGGCCGTATAAAATGCGGGTGACTTCTTCAACTGCCAAACATTGTTGTTCAGAGTTCAGCCAGCGAAGATGTTCAAAATTGTGAGTTGCCCCGATATCATAGTAAAAAGGAGTAGCTATATTAAACTGTTTCTTCTTAAGGTGTTTGTTTTGTGCGGACTGATGGCTGCCCTGATCCAGGCTCGTCCCAGCTATTTGCCCAGCTACGAGCACGTGGAATATGCTCCCAGTGTGGTGGGCTATGAGAGTTACGCCCTGCCCGCCGCCGTTTCGCACCAGAGCTCCACGGTGGTGCACGAGAAGCGCCCCTACTGGCGCCCCATTGTGGATCACACTCCGCTCCTGAAGACCGCCTATGCTCCTGCCACTTCGATCTCCTACGCCCCACTGAGCTACGCCGGCAGCAGTGCGGGTTGGTACGAGCCAGAAGTCTGGGGAGGAGCTAGCTATCCCAGCATTTACCTGAAGTAGAGGAGTAAAAAAAAGGAATATCCCCCTCAATAAATCTCATGCTGCACCAATGCTAAATTTTTAACAACTTAATTTTCACCGAAATTGCAATAAATAAAAGTGAAACACAACTGTTTATCGTGTAATAACATTAATAGATCATGTTCAGAGGTCAAAAGGGATGGCTTAGTTTACTTTATTAAATTGGTTTGGACAATGTCATCACCATCTAAGCTCAGTGAGTATCTAATATTATTTTATATTCAAAATTAGAGATGCCAAATTATGTTAAGTTAAAAGATTTAGTAATATGTAATTTATTTTTGTAACTATTTATATTTTTATTTCAATTATGATTATGAATCAAGAACATTAATAGCCACACAAATATATTTATCACAGTATTTGTTTGTTACTTGCATTTAAATATTTGTCTTTATCTATCTTGTAGATATTTTCATATTTATTTTATATGATATTTAAATTCATATGAATAGCAAAAAAACTATATATTGTGTAAATTAGTTTTAATTTTAAGAAAACACATTAATGGTTTTATATATTTGTCATTGTTGAACTTATAGGTATTAAATATGATATTAATCTAAACACTAAAAGCCATAGAATTATATTTTGGTAAGGCTCGCTTCGATTTAAAAGAAACACAATATTTGTTTGATATTCACATTTAATTTATTGTTCGTTTTCGGTTTTTGCTAACTAGTAAACAAGGCACAGTTCAAAATCTTTTGTTCTCAACGCCTTACCAGGAGTTGGCGGCATAGGCGAGAGGGGCGTGGTGCAGCAGGGGGGCGGGGGCGGCGTAGGTCAGGGGCGCGGAGTAGGCCACGGGGGCGGAATAGCTCAGGGGGGCGGAGTAGCTGAGAGGGGCGGAGTACGAGGAGTAGGCCACCGGTGCGGAGTAGGCCAGAGGGGCGGTGTAGGCGACGGGGGCCACAGTCTTCACAATGGGGGCGGCAGCCACCACAGGTAGCGGAGTGGTGCACAGCGGTGGTCCTGACCACTGGGGCGACCACATCCTCGACCACCGGGGTGCTGTGCACCTGGGTCAGACTCTGGTGGGAGACGGCCGTGGGCACGCTCTTCACCACGGCTCCAACCTTGGCCAGCACGGGTTCCTGGATGACGGCGGTGGTGGCAGGAGCACTGTAGACCAGAGGAGCAGCAGCCAGGTGTCCAGGCTTGGCGGCAGCCACGGCCAAAAGAGCAGCGAGAACGAACTGGAGAAGATAATAATAACAATAAGCAATCCAATCAGGGTAAGACTTTGTTCTTCAATCCTTACCAATTTGAACATTTTGGTTGAGTGTTAACTTCTTCGACTGTGTCGCTGGAAAGGGAGACAAACTTCGAGTGTGTTGAGTTGAGGGACTGTCAACGTCTTTTATACTTGAACTTCACTTTCGCACACACACCACACACACTCACGCACTTTGCCGGCTTTTGTCCATTGAGGCGGATACAAAAGCCATAAGTCGAACGTGCCCGAACGGATTCTGTCCCGCGTATTGGCCACAAACCAGATTATTATTCGTGGCCAATTTCTGTTTGGCTCGCCATCTCCTTCTCTTTTTCGCTCCCACCATCAACACTCATTACTTCAGTTATTTTCGGCCTCGCACTTGTTGCCATACCCACACTCTTGATTTCATTTCACAACCCGGTCTCATTAGTCGCACGTACTCGCCCGGAGATCGAATTCTGGTGGGGAGCAGAGAATAAAGGGTGCGAGATTACTTCTAATTGCGAGCCAATCTAAGCCCGCTTCCGACTCAAGTCAAGGCCAGTTATCCGATGACAGAATCACACTTTCGTTCCCAGAAACTCTTTCCTCGATTCACGGAATCGCCTTTGCATTTCGATATCACTAAGTAAGCAGAGTGCTTCGAAAACAAACTTTGCCGCATGGATACTCACTATAAAGGATATGACACCTAAAAAACTGCATACAACACTCGGGCCAAAATGGATGTAGCTTTAAAATGGGTTGGATCTAATAAAAAAAGAAAAAATCAATAAAGAAAATTAGTTATTAAAACGGATCAATTTAATGTAAGATAATTAAGTAACTTTATAAAATCATTTAAATCATTTTGATTTCTTTTAGCCGAAGTATTTTAAATTGTATTTTTATAATCATAATAATTCTTAATCTATGATAATTTTATACCAATTAGTGAACTTAAAAACCATGTGTTCGATAAACTGAAATGTTTTCACGGATTTAACAGGGTATTGTTTAGTTACTGTTGAAAAAATAAACATGAAAACATTCCGACTGAAGTATAGTTTTTTTTCCCAGAAATAATGTCTCTGTTTAAGTTTCACTTTAATTACTTATAAGGGCACCTGTGCATCAAGAGTGTCATCAAGTCCCTAGAAATGAAGAAATTTTTCTATAAAAGCGGTGAGCTGCAAAAATGCACTAGTCATTGCAATTGAGTCGTTATAACTAGCCATACAAATGGATTTCCTGTTGAACGCGGTAAGAAGAAGAGCGGAAATTCTTTACAACCTTTCTAATTGCCGTGCAGATGTTTTTCTACCTTTTCCTGTCCTTTCACTGCACAAGCGGATATGTTTGCGATCGTCACGAGATATTTAGACGGGACTTAAACTTAACCGCTGTGGATTACGGATTGGGTGGAGCTCTGAGTGTGGTGTTCGGCCCCTTGGCGAATTTGGCTGACAAGGCCAATATCGATATACCCCTTATATCAAGGTTCCGTTCCAAAGAATCGGAAAGCTAAAAAATGTGTAAAAAATACATTCAAGGAAAGGAAGTGCCTAAAAATAAATAAATTGTTGAAGTCTATACAGCCATGACAATTTACTTAGGTGCAATGACACTTTGGCCTTGCCCTGACATCTTGATAAACAAAATGGCTAGTGCAAAGCCGAGTTCACTGACCGGAAATGCCTCTGATTTCCCAGCCAGCGGGATGGCATTGCTGTCACCCTACTAATTTTCACCCACATGTGTACAATGTTTATTCAAGAAACAGGTGCAGCAGGAAGTAGGTGTACGTGCCAGAGGGCAATGAACTAGGACACTTTTTGAATAGAAAACAAGTTAAGACCCAGTCGTCAGCCAGGAATGTCAAAAGTTAAGCTAACTGACATGGAAAATGTTTAGATTTGAAAAAGCATACCTTAATTTAAAGAAACCATTCATTAGTTGTTAGAGACGATCCAAAATCTATATTTTGTTTCCAGAATCAAATGTTATAGATTGTTTATTCTGTAAAATACTCTATCAAGTATTTTTCCAGGATAAAATTGAGTTTACTCTATTTTTTATGTAGTATTTGCTTAAAGGCCTTTTAGTTTTTTTTACAAACACTTAGTTTTTACTTGCTCCTTCAGCTACTGGAAAATGAATGACCGAAATAGAGAACAAAACACCATAAAAAATTTCGAAGCAAAACATTTATTTATTTAAAATTCGTATCACAAAACCGTCCGGCGATGCCCTCGCATCCTGGTCACCTGGGAGCAGTTGGCAGCGCTTTACCACACACCAGTGGCGGTGTAGGTCAGCGGCGAGGAGGCGGCCACTTGGGCGTAGGATGTGGCCAGAACGGGAGCAGCGGCGGCATAGGTGGCATGGACAACTGGAGCAGCGGCATAGGAGGTGTGGACAACGGGAGCAGCGGCGGCATAGCTAGTGTGGACAACTGGAGCAGCAGCGGCATAGCTGACCACCGGAGTGGACTTCACCACCGGGGCCACGATGTCCTCCACCACATGCGAATGGCTGTGCACCACCGACTGGCTCTGGTGGGAGACGGAAGTGGGAACGCTGTTCACCACTGCACCCACCTTGGCCAGCACGGGCTCCTGGACGACGGTCGTCGCTGCTGGGGCGGCATAGACCAGCGGGGAGGACTCCAACAGGTGACCGGGACGGGCAACGGCTACGGCGAGCAGAGCAGACAATACCACCAACTTGAACATTTTGGGCTAGTTTAGGTCTGTATTGACTGTTTGGGACGGTTTGAGTTTCTTGTGAGAACTGTTGCTGATTGCCGGGTTGCAGTTAACTTTTTATACAGCAGCCACTTGGCTTTGACCTTCCGGCGCACAAAAGCGCGTCACATTTCCAGCCGAAATTAAACCCATATCAGATTCTGGCCGACGATCAATAAACAATTAGCGTCGGTGGACGGCTCAGTAGACACAAGCAAGCATTATGTTCGAGTACACCGAAAAATAGCAGAAGAAAAATATATAAGTAGAGCAAAATATTGTAGGTAATTTTTCTTATAATTTAAGCATTACTTTATATATATACAACTTTGAACAGGAGAATCTATTAAAACTCCATTAACATTTAGATGTAAATATGTAAGAAGAATTTTTATATACATTTTTTATATTTTTTTAAGTTGTTAAAACATTTTAATTAAATCATCTTTGCACAAACTAAGAAACATTTGTTATTAATACAGTCAATAATAGATGTCGTTATATTATTGTTTGCAAACGTTGTATACGTGCTGACTTATTTGTAAAACGAAAAATCATTAAGCCCATCATTGAAGTATCAGCAATATTTTCTCTGTGTAAAATTGAATCGAATCACAGCCATTAGGCCCCCTTGACTGCCATTAGAGACTGGGGCTCCTCGTCGACTGCATTACTTGCACTTTGAGGGCGTGAGTCAGGGTCAACGTGCAGTGCGTGAGTTTCGGGCTTTGTACTCAAGGGTCTAGGGTTTCAGGTCTCAAAGTGACCAATTGCAAGTCTCATGCTTTATTGTCCCAGCGAGGGCAGATTTATACAACTCATTTGGTTTTGACTGCGCTTCGCTCTGCTCGTAAATGTTTTAATTAAACCACTCTTTCTGACTTTGCAGCTGCGACGTGGCAACGATGGACAATATTTTGTTAGCTTATAGTATATAAGCCAGCACTTTGGGTTGTCCAATTATCAGTCAACTTTGTTCGCTTCAGCAGCTCAACACAGACCAAGAAACAAAAATCCTTAAACATGTTCAAATTGGTGAGTTAACTGAGGACAATTGATAATCATTTAGTGTGGTTATTAAAAGGTATAACCATATATTAATTTGTCATCCTTCAGGTGGTGTTGTCTGCTCTCCTTGCCGTAGCTGTCGCTCGTCCCGGCCATCTTTATGAGTCTCCCCTGGTCTATGCCGCTCCAGCTGCGACGACCATCGTCCAGGAGCCCGTGCTGGCCAAGGTGGGTGCAGTGGTGAACAGCGTTCCCACTTCCGTCTCCCACCAGAGTCAGTCGGTGGTGCACAGCCATTCGCATGTGGTGGAGGACATCGTGGCCCCGGTGGTGAAGTCCACTCCGGTGGTCAGCTATGCCGCTGCTGCTCCAGTTGTGCACACTAGTTATGCCGCTGCTCCTGTTGTCCATGCCACCTATGCCGCTGCTGCCCCGGTGGTGCACACTTCCTATGCCGCCGCATCTCCCGTCATCTACAACTCCAGCTGGTAATCGGCAGAGAATGACTCTTGGGGGCTCATCCGTGCGATCTGGATGGTTAGAAAAAAAAGCGATTCCTATTGTATATAAACGAGTTTAATTGCGAGTAAAATGTGATTGTTATTGAAAATTTATATTCGTTTTTCTGGGAAATTTTGGGGATGATTTTGAGTCAAAAGTTTGAGTCAATAAAAGTTAATAGCTAACTTTAAAATTGAAAACTTAAAGCCAACAAGTTTTCAGGTCTCCAAAAAAATAAAAAACTAAAAAAAATTAAATTAATAATTTTTATTATTTTATATAACTGTATTATTTTATTTTTTCAGAATAAAATTAAACTCGAAAAATTAGCCTTAAAAAGTTATTTTATCAAAAAAACTTTTAATAATTACAGTCCCTGCGTTTCGCTTTTCAATTTTTGTTGTCACTTTGAATACTCTTTCAAAGGATTTTATAATTTCAGTCAAAAGTTAGCAACACATTGAATGAAACAACTCCAAACTCAGACAGTTGAAAAAATAAATACCATAACGCTGATTTTCAGATATTCTCGTAAAATAGTATATTATAGTATATTATTTCAGAATGTCGATTTTAATTTTTTTTAACGACATAATATAGCTGCGACAGAAACGATCGAAAAATTTATCCGAAAATCAATATACCTTAAACGTCCAATCATTTAAGATCTTTCTATTTACTTGGTAAGCACGACAAATGTTGCTGATTTAAGTGGCAAGTCTTAAATATAATGATTCTTATTTCGAACAATTTAAAAGAAGTTAAAAGAGGTACCACAAAATTACCTTTTTGCAGCTTTTAATGACATTCCCATTTAACAAAATTACTGTCAGTCACCTTAACTTCTATTGTAGTATTAAGGGCCCCAAAAAGTTAGTTGCTTGGAAATTTAAATAAACCGCCTCTTGAATAGTCGCCAAAGGATTATGTTGAGCATGAAACATGGATTTATTTACATCAGTCGAAATGCGAAAGAAGAAAAACAAAACATCGGGGTAAATAGAGTAAGCAGGGGTGGGTTTAGGGGTAAGGGTAAGCCATAGTTACTAGCCCACGCAAAGCCGCACAGGACATTCGGCCCCACTTTACCAGGATGGGGCCCAGCCGTGTCCGGACCAGCCATGTCCGGACCAGCCGTTTCCGGCCCAGGGTGACGAGACGAGGGTCGTGTGCAGGGCCGGAGCCGCATAGGTCTTGATGATGGGAGCGGCATAGGTCTTCACAACGGGGGCCAAAATCGGCTGGACAATGTGGGCCGAACTGTGCACCTGGCTGATGCTCTGGTGGGAGACGGCACTGGGAACGGTCTTGATGATGGCGCCCACCTTGGCCAGGGCCGGTTCGTGGATGATGGCAGGGGCGGCATAGCTATGGAGCAGGGGTCCGGACTCCAAATAACCCGGACGGGCAGCCACCACGGCGAGCAGAGCGAAAAACACCACCTATTTTTGTGGATTACAATATATTTAGTCCCAAAACTATAGCAATCAAACAACAGAGCGACTTACCAACTTGTACATTTTGCTTATCCTTGCGATCCTGGCTATTGAACTACTGATCTACTGAACTGTTGGTCTGTGTTGACGCCTCGCCGAATTGTGCTGTTAGCTCAAATTTGCAGCAGCTTTTATACTGCCAAAATCCGAGCAGAGGCCATGTGCAACCGAATCTTAAAATGCAGAAAATACAATAATAATAATTTTGTTGCTTTTTTCCTCCTTCAAGCATCGTTAAGAAAAGCTGAAAAATAACGCCAACGGCAATGGCACACGAAACAGGGGGAGAATCGAGCGGCAGAGCTGCCTAAGTTTGCATGTGCTGCAGCAGCAGCAGCAGCAGCAGCAGCTGATTCGCTTTGTCTTTTGGCCAGATCCCCTCTGACAACACCATCCAACTACCAAACAACTACCCAAATGGCCAACTGACCGAGTGGCCACAGCCCACCTAAGACATCGTACCCCATTAGGTTGCAAAAAAGCAAAAAAAAAAAAAAAGAGATACAGAAACCAGTCAAAATAAAGTGTCTGGCTCGCGGACATTGGGCTTTTGGCCCACTCGGGCAGTTGGCCAGCAGCAGCCACTTGCATCACTTCAGGCCAAGACGGGCATCGCAGAAAATGTGCTTCACACTTGTCATTTTCCTCTTCGCAGTTGACCGTGAAAATTTCCCGAGGCTGCCACACGCACAGCAGCAACATCAGGCACACAACAGCAACATCAAGCACACACCAGCAACACCAACTACAGCCCGCCCAAAATAGCCCAAGTTCAATGTAAACGCACTTGCGTGTATCTGTCATGGCCAAAACATAACTGGCTCTAATCTGCAGAGGAGGAGGAGGAGGGGGGTTTGGGACAGGGGACTTGTGTCTCCGGTTGTTGCGTCTGCGGGAGAAGGCCAACTTGGGCGGGTTGGTAGGGGCAGGAATGTGCGCAAACTCACTGGGCAATTTGTTTGCCCATCACGTCGGCCCACGAACGCGAAACGAAATGAAAATGAATTTCTTCATATTTTTAGCAAGCTTCGCAATGGTTTTTCTGTTTACTTCTTTTCGCTTTTTGTATAGCAAATTCTGGGTAAGACAAAACAATTGGAAGAAATACATACTCTTAAAAATTATATATCTGAGGAATTAATTTGAAGTCCAGAACTAGTTTGATATGTAAAAGCGAAAGTAACGAGTGTGCATTTCATGTGTTTTCTTGGTACCTAAATTTTGTGTATATTAATGTTTCAAGTAAAGAAACTACTTATCAAAGTTCTTTTATATGATACATTAAATTACATTTTGATGTGTGAAAAATTTAAAATGTCTGTGCCACCATTAATTTTTGGTTTCATTTGTTGACTTTTGCAAGAATTATTTTAGACCTTACAAAGTGGTCGAAAAACAGATATTTTTTCATTCACTCAAATTCTTGGAACTCAGAAATTTAGTTATAGGTCTTGAAGTTAAAGCTGCTAAAGACTATAAAGTAATCAAAAATATATAAGTTTTTATTTAACAAAACTTTTTAAAATTAAAAAAAAGTTAAAAATTATAAATTTAAAAATGTAAATTTATTTTAAACAAAAGAAACCCAAAGTAGGATATATTGTAAGGTACACATATATGTATAATGTTGAATAATATTGTAAATTACACACATCTTTAAAGTCAAATCTGAACCCCATTTTCATATTCCATTTTTTTTCTCAGATATAAACATAAAATACATAAAGGCTGATAAAAGATATTTCATTAATAAAAAAAATAGTAATACATAGCCAGGCGATCCCAAAATGTTTATTTTCCTTTACTGTATCTTTTATTCCCCAGGGCAATTCCAGCACTCCCTGCCTTTCTCCACCCCTTTTCATCTGTTCGTTTTTTTTCAGGTTATGCTAATCTCGGCTTGCAATTGTCTGGCATAACAATGGCCAGCTAGACGGGCCAGCGATAAAGCACCAGAAGGCAGCACAGACCCAACCTCATTCGTAGCCACATCCACATCCACATCCACATCTGCGTCCACATCCCACATAGAACCGCACTCGGGACTGGTCTGGAGTTCCGCTTTTGTGTAATAAGCAAACATCGACTGCGATTGCGCAGGCGCACAGATCACACATACGCAAATGGACAGTGGTGGATTACAGAAGGGGTTTTTGGTAGGCCAAAATGTATAAAAGAACATTTGTTTACTTAAGTACTTATCCCCAAAAAAATTTAGCAAACTCCCAACAAAAAGGTATTCGCCATCCGCCACTGTCCATAAACAACAAACACAACTGTACTTTCAATAGTGTTCAACTTGTGTTGTATTTGCCGCCGTTATGGTGATTTGTCAGCAATTTTTAGCATGATTAATGAATGTTTCGATCTGGCGACATAACTCCCTCCCGCTCCACCTCATTGTTAGCCGAAATTCTTGAGTGACTTTTAATAGATTTGAGTCTATTTCTGGTAAATTCATAGCAATATCCGGGCTGTGTTTTGTTGCCAACATGCTGTGCGCCAACATCTGCGGTCCATACTATATCTTTCATGGGATCTTGCTCTGGGGGTAATGTACGCCTTATGGCCAGCAGGCAAGTGACAGTTCTGCCGTTTTTTTCTGTTTCTTTTACTGTTTCTGCCAGTGCATTGCATAACACTGATCACAAGAGCAACAAGAGCACTAACCACATTAAGAAATTGCCTGGCAATTATCATGCAGGGAACCAGTTCCCCGGGCAAACTCGGTTTCGATCGCCCCTTATCGCACACGTTTAGCACCAAACTCAATTTCGCTTTTAATTAGAGACATTCGAGCTGATCTCAGTCTAAGCGTAATGAACAACAATTAAGCCGCGCTTAAAGATCAATTACTCGGCGGTAAAGCAACACTTGTTGACAGTCTTTTAAACGTCATTACTTTTCTGGCATGTTCTTTCCATAATTACCTCTATCTTCTCAGTGTTTCCGAGTCTTTTATTATAAATATCTAATTTGCATTGTGTTATTGTTATTTTTATACAGGTAATTGGCTGGAAGGTCGGTATAGATCAGACGGAAGAGTTTGAACACCATTTGACATGATGTAAATAACGTATGAAACTCATAAGTCAGGAAGTAGTTATTGGAAGTCAATTGGAAAATTGCCTCAAACGAAGTGAAAGCTAAGGAAAATAAAATTAAATATTTAAATTATTTTCCCGTACTTTAATTAAATCAAAACCATTATTTACAGTGACAAAAATAATGATTAATTCGAGAAAGAACTGCTCTTATCCAAGTTTAGTGAACGAAAAGTAGATTTAGTGATTCCGATTTACTGATATTATAAGTAACCTTAAGCTTAAATTATTTGCAAGAACATGACTCAATTTTTATACAATTTCAAGACATTCATCCAAATAGAATATGTATTTAAATATAATAAAAATGTCAGTTGTCGAGAATAAAAAGTCTGCCATGGTGTGTTTTTTAACCAACTAGTCTGCCGCCTACTAATGTAATTCAAAACTAAGGCCATTAAGTTGTCCATAAAGTTTAAGTACAAAAGCATTCCGCTCTAAGCCCAGCAACCCACTCAAGACTCAAAATTAGTTGACCATTATGTTACGTGAAATTGAATAGTTTTGCGGGCTGGAAATCAGAGCTTTGTTGGCCAAGCCCGATCTGTCGGATTGGCGATGTAGTTGCCAAACACTCCCGGCCACAAACGATCTGACTTCGACTACGAGTGCGACTACGACCTGTCCTGTTGGCACAGTTCACTCAGGTGTCAGAGCGCTGGACACTCAGAAAGTCGGGTAAATTCGGATACTCTGGCTAGAAGGAGCATATTACGCAAATGAAAAATGTGCTGCAGCTGCGGCAAGTAGAGCGGCGGCAACTGCATATAAAATTCGTTTGCTTGGCCCCCCGAGTAATTACGTTCGACTAACACAGCAGTTCGCAGTTCGCAGCTCGCAGCTTGAGGTGCCACTCTGGCGGATACTTAACGAGCCCAGAGAAACAGGTGGCCGATGTCCGGTGACCAATTGGCCATTGGCTAAGGTCAGATATGTCCATCAATCGTGCGGCGGCATTCTCGGCACAGAATTGGAAGTGCTGCGTCAGCGGATGCCTGACTTGGTTTGGTTCACAATTAAATTGCACTAACATTGAAAATAACTCGAGATGCCATGCTGGAGATTATTTTTTAACTGGGGCTCCCACTAACCCACTGAACTGAATCGAACATTTTGGGTGGAGTGCACAATGGACACCAGGGATTGCAACACACTATACGAACATAGTGCAACCCGTTTGTGTTGCAGATCCAGATGCAGTGCTTCCTGGTCGCGATAAGCCAAAGCAATTGAATTCATTTTGGGCCCCATTTTCGGGGAGTGCTGTCGCTGACCAGGGACTTTGTCTGGCCGAACTAGCTGTTGTGTAAATATTAACCCGGCTAAATGCAAATCATGATTAATTTACGAGAACCCCAACTCCCTGCCAAGCTGACATTTCAGCACTTGCCGTCCGTGTTGCCTGTCAAAATACCAAACGACATTCTAATGAGCTCGTGCTCTCCGCGCAAGTGTTCTAGTTTGCCATGGAGCTGAATCTGCTGCCGTTCGTGAACTTTTCCACCAGATGACAGGGCGCAAATGGAAGCCTTAAATATCACAATCGATGGCAGACAGAAGCGAAGCCAAGCAGCTCGAGTCAAAATAGTAGCTCTAAAGATGAGCTGCAAATGCGGGTACGATGTATCGGAAGGCTTTAATTGAATACGGATTACAGACAAGGTGCCTCTGAAGTTGGCCTTTATTTTTATTAATGGCAACTTTTAGAGGCAATAAAAAAATAATAATTATTCATACAAGACCAGCTGATATCAAAGATTTACGTGAATTAAAGACTCTGTCTAAAGTATTTTATATATCTTATGAACACAAACTTTTAGACAATAGTAAAAATTATAGGTTGCACTTTTTAAAGTAAAATGTAAATTTAATATCTTATCTCACATTTTACCTATCGAAATAATATTAAGCACACAATTAGATAAATTTTATTAGGGAGAGAAAATCTTTACAAAAGTAAAATCAAAGAATATGGACTAAAATATATTTTTTTAAATATAAAATATTATTATAAATAAAAACCCTAAAACCCTACATATTTTGCATATATTTCTTAAAAATCATTAGGAATTTTTAAAACTATTGTTTCGATTTCAACAGTATGAGTAGGGCGCCAGCAATATCTAGATCTCGATTCACACACACTCTGAAAAACAAGTTGGGTTTTATTTGGCGCATTCTCAGACTCTAATATTACATAGACATAAACGTAGGCAACTAATTTCCACGACAACAAAATCTGCAACAATTAAATTGCCAAGTGTGAATTTCCGCTGACCAAGAAACGAAAATAGAAGAGCCGAAAAAAAAAACAATAAATGCGATGCTGTAAAACCAACAGCAATTTGCGGGCCAAAACTGCGAGTAGTCAAGGTCGCAGCGGGCAAATGTAAGACTCGCATAAATTATGCTACTTAAGTAACATATAGATACAAAAGCAAATACAGGGACAACCTGCAACTGCTTTTGGTCTAACGGTACGAGTGCGAGCGAGTTGCAGGCACAAATTGCAATGAAGTTGCAGCAGCAACATCGCCAGCAGAAGCAGCAACAATTACAATTACCAGTGCCAAGTGCTGCAGACAAACGCCGAGAACGGCGACAATCGCTGGGATATTTACTATAAGACTAGCCAAAAGAAAAAAAAACAAGTCTGCGACAACCTTAAGATAAGCTTTCTGAATGAACACATAAGCAGCTACTCTATATTAATTGAGGTACATCAGTAATGGGAAAAAGTTGGGAAAGAGGTTAACACATGTTAAAAAAAACTGAATTAATAAGCAGCTACTCTTCAAGCTATTAAGGTACACTAATTATTAAAGAGCATTAAAACTATTTGTGAAAAAATCAATTTTTAACGATCTACATTAATGTATTAATATGTAGGACTTACTAGATAGCGGATGATATTATAAATTTGTAGGTACTATATAAGCATTTCGGTTTTTTTTTATTTAAAGAAATGCTAAAAAAGTTATCAAAACTAAATTTTAATTTAGGTATTTGTAATTTTTAAATATAATAATTTCGATCTTAACATTCTTTTATATTTATTAAATTAAAAACATAACACTTTGCCAATCGCCTTAGAAAATTAAGTTACTTGTTATTAAAATAGTTTTAATGAAAGTTTATTTTTTATGTTGGAAAAGCTCTATACATATTTAAGTTTAAATTAGACAGTCTGCAGAAAGTATGCAAAGCTAACTGTGCACAGGGAGTTTTAATTTCTGAAAACTTGACTAAAGCATGCATTTTTTTATGTTTCCTCCATTTGACCCATGTACGTTAGAGCATCGCTATGGCAACATTAGCTGAAGTGTCTGCCACCTCATTGAACCCAACCGTGGCAGAGTTCAGCGCTTGGGATTGGAAGGGGTCGATGGATGGAGTGGAGCGTCTGAGACACGAAGCAATGGCTGCGGGTAAACGTAAACAATGCGGCGCTCGACAAAACTCTGTGCGAAAAAAGTGGAGACAACGCAAAAACAACAATTGAAATGAAAACGAAACGAGCTGCAATTACAACGGCAACAACTGCAGTCTGTGGAGTGCAAACTGCGGATGCAAACGCAAAGTTCCACAACATTGAAGCCTCTCAGCAGCGGCGGATATGGCAACGAGAGCATCTGCATCTGCTTCTGCTTCTGCATCTGCATCAGCATCTGCAGCTGTTGTTGGTGGCTAGGTGGCTAGGTGGCTAGATGGCTAGGTGGCAAGTGAATAAAAGCCACCTCCACTCCATCGAGTGGCATCAGTTGCAGGCCGCAAGCCATTGAGGATTAAGCCACCCACCCACAACATGATGAAACTGGTAAGGATATCGCGGATAAACACTTGAGAAGAGCCTGATTCTAAGGATATTCAACCAACAGATAGTGTCACTAATTTCCATCTGCGCCTTGGCGGCAGCTCGTCCTGGCTTCCTGCATGGCCACCACCATCACTATCCGGAGATTCCCTACTATCCACACCACCACCATGTGGAGCCACTGCACTACCACCTGCCCGCCGCCGTTTCCCACCAGAGTTCGACGGTGGTGCACAGTGTGCCGCACCACATCATCAAGCCCGTGCTCCTGCCCACAGTGGTGAAGACCGTGGTCCATCCTCCCATCATCAAGGCCTACCATCCTGCGCCCATCATCAAGGCCTACCACCCGTTCGATCCCTTCCATCTGCACCACCACCACCACGACTTCCACGATTACCACCTGCACTAATCGACGATGGCCAATTGACGATGACTGACGATCGATAATGATAACACTGATTACTGATTACCGATAACGACGACGGGAAGGATGCAACCCTTATAAGCTGTGTATGTTTGCGTGTGTCGATTGTTAATGTGTAATATCCAAAAGGAAGTTTCGCTGTAAGCTGCTGAAAAATATGCTATTCCATCTATCTTAAATACTGTACATAAAAGATACAATATCTAAAATGGTAGTTTCGTTTGGGATATGGGATTTATACTCAGAAATAAAAATGTTTTTTATTAAAGACAGAATATGTTTTAACTAGAGAATTAACCACTGAGCTTATGCCCTGCTCTATACTTACTCAGTAACAAAATTTCTGGGCTTTGATGTTTTCGTCGCTGCAGTCAAATTTTCCGTTCGCAATGTTTCTAAAAAAGAAAAAAATAAGAATGCCAATAAAACTATATTTTTTCTGTCCTATCAAGTAACATAATGAATTTTTTGGCTAACCACTTTATCACCCACTCATTAATCTTTTTTCCTTTAATTAGGAAACGAATACCGGAAACATGATATCGAATATCTATGTCGCGAGACCGCACGAAAATCACTTCCCCATATTGAGGTGACATAATAAGCATGCCTCTGGCATCGTAATGTAATTAACCAAAAAAAAACATTCGATACATTCCTGGGGGGATGGCACATTTCCCATGGTGACAACACACGTTGCCATTTCATGTGGCAACCAAATGCTTTTTCTGTGTTATGCAAATCAGTGCATAAGCAGTTGATGAATGTCTATGCAAGCGAGGCAAAGGGGAGTATCTCCGGTATTGGCCAAGAGAGGTGATAAATAGTCGCAACTGCTGCTGCAACTGCCGCAATTTTCCATTGTGAAAATATAGTTAGAAGAGATCCATCCAGATATACTTCAAGTTCAAGTCTGTTTCGCTTTTGCAATTGCCCAACCGTTTTGCATAAGCCAATGCAAATAGCCCCAGTATATTACCCACACCGAACACACCCAGCGATATATTCGCATTCAGAACTAGCTTAATTGGCAAACATTTAATACGCCTCTGTTCACTTCCTTGTTTGGTGCATTAAAATCAAATCAAAATCAATATCAATCAGCAACTACCAAAAACGCTAACCCTGAAAACTTTTTGCTTTTTGTTTTGGCCTGCCTTTTCAACGCCGAAATTAGCCGCAAATCGGTTATGGTTTAAGCCAACTTTTTCAAGTAGTTCGCTGACCGGCAAACGAGGCAAGAAAAATAAAACAATAAGTAAATAGATTCGGCAAGGTAACTGCGGTTTTTGTATTATTTTAGAGACACGTGATTCGGAAGCTCATTAAAGCTAAACAAATAGAAAAAAGAGGAAAGATGCGGAGAAAAAAAGGTGGGGTTTTGGTTTTTGGTATTAAGATACCAATAAACGTGTTGTAAATTTAATTTTATTGAATTTTAAAAAGTTAAGTTAAAGTTTAAGTTAAGATAAAGTTGTTATATAAATGTCAAATCAGCCTTTAAAATCCATTGACTACCCAAAAGCGCATCCTTTAAAAATGATTCCTTTTAAATGCAAATATATTTCCCGATCTTTACTGCATGACGGCATTGTAATAACTCACTGCCCCCGACAGCGATCATAAAATGTGTCTGATGTTCTAGTGTCGCAGTATTGCACAAGACAAAATCGCTTTGGAGACAACCTCTATCGATTGGCCGAGCCCGGAGGCAAGTTGGCTGACCAACAACCAACTGCCATGCCCGCCGGCGTTATTGGCAAGTCACATTAATCAACGTTTCGCCAAGTTGGGAACTTAATTTATGCAAGCCAAAAGTGCAAAGAGCACGCCCCTCTTCCCCTCAACTAAGCCGCTTGAGTTGATTCTTTTCTTGGGCTCACATTACATATTTTCTCCACTGACATGATCCTATTTATTTGTTTGCTTAATTGTGCGACGCATGCAACAACGTCAAGTATACGCCGCATAGCCCCAAGTGAGACTGAAGGAGGGGGGGAGTGCAGTCCACTTAGAACATGTCTCGCATTGCATAAATCATAAGGCGGCGAAATCGATTCGAATCAGATCGCATTGAAGTGGTCAGTCAACTGAGGGAGAACCTGCACAAGTGCACTGCAAGATAAGGGAAATAAAATTAAAGGCAAGATATCTGAATTTAAAATAATTAAAGCATTATATTTTAGACTTGAAAAAAATTACACAAAGATATTATATTAAAAATTTAATATTTAGCAAAAGACAAAACAGTTTTTGGAGGAATAAATTTTTCATTTTCCTAAGTTTACCAGACATAGTAAATTAATCCTTTCTCCAAATGTTTTTACAATCAATGTAAGTTAATTTATTTTCTGTGTAACAGTGTAAGGCGATAACCTGCCCCCGGAAGGGTTTGCATTTGGCTCGATTCAGTTTGGTTCTATGTGGCTTAACTTGGCTTTAATGCCGTTGAAAATGTGTTTGTTGCCGGGCCAAATGAGTGCAGAGTGCAGAGGCGTGTTGGCGACCCATTTAGAGAGCACCAACTGCAGTTCTGATTAATCTGTATAAATAGGCCAGTCGGGAGTGCAGTTCTATGTCAAATCGTTGCAAACCATCGACAAAACAAAATGTTCAAGCTTGTAAGTGATTTATAGCAAAAGAAAAGGATTTTCTTGTGAAAGGATTTTGGCCTTAAAAAATAAAATAATATGTCTTCCTTTTCCAGTGCGTCTTCGTTGCTCTCCTCAGTCTGGCTGCTGCTGCCCCAGCTCCTGCTCCTGTGCCCGCTCCTGCTCCTGGACTGATTGCTCCTGGACTGGTGGCACCTGGAATCTGGGGACCCACCGTTGTCGCCGGACCCCATCTGGTCGCTCCCCATGTTGTGAGCGTGGTGCCCGGAGCCATCTCCCATGCCGCCATCACCCAGGTGCATCCTTCGCCGCTGCTGGTCAAGAGCATCCACGGCCTGGGACCCGTTGTGATCGGTTAAGTGCCATCGGAGGTCCAGCCACCCACATATCTCACCCACACGCCAGCCTTTCAGCTCCTGTTCAACTTCAGCATTTCCCCGCGGATTACTTTAATCACGCATCCTGTGCCCTGTTTATAAAGCAAGCAATTCAGCAATGAGAAGAAAAAAAACCCAAAAAAATGTTTAGACACTAAAATACATTCCAAGCAATAAATTACCTACCATACTTGTTATAGCGAGCGTAAATGTTTTTTGTTTTATTCAGTACTCTAGGTGTTTAATGCAGCCTAAGAGTAGGCTTTGAAAGCTCACAAACGAACTGTAAGTATAAGACTTGTATAAGTAGGGGTTATAGACAAAACAATCATTTTGGCCAATTTTTGACTGTTTAAAAATGAACAATAGTATAAAACTTGTTCACAAAGCAATCATTTTCGCCAAAACACTATATTTAGTATGACTGTTTAACTATAAAACCTATTCAAAACGAACTTTTCATTTAAATTTAAAAAAATTAAACTTATTGTTCGCAATTATTGGTTTTACTCAAAGAGTGTTTTTTACATTAACTGTTTAAATATGAACTTAATTTATTTATTTAATATTTTTATTTTTAATTGTAGTTATAGAAAAATTAACAAGTAGCTAAAAACAAAGAAAAGTAACTTCAATAACTTACAAATAATTTCTTAATTTGGCATCCCTTTAAGATATATTAAAACACAATCAATTAACTTGTTATTGAGAAACGAAAAACATTTATTTAAACAAAAAATCGTAAATATTGTATCACATTTGAGTCCTTAATGGTGCAGGGTGTAGGCCAGGGGAGCGGAGTGCACCACCGACTTGACGAGGGGAGCAGAGTGGACCACAGGCACAGAGTGGACCACAGGAGCGGCGTGCAGGGAGTGAACCACTGGAGCGGCATGGACAACGGGCACAGAGTGGTGGACCACTGGAGCGGCATGGACCACGGGAACCGAGTGGACAGCCACTGCGGGATGGGAGTAAGTGGTGGTCTTCACGATGGGGGCAACCACCGGCTGCACCACTGCCTTGCTGTGCACCTGGGTGATGCTCTGGTGGGAAACCGCCGAGGGAGCAGAGTGCACTACCGATCCAACCTTGGCCAGGACGGGCTCATGCACCACATGGTGGGTCTCAATCAGTCCAGCGCTGGCGGTGGCGACCAGGAGAGCGATGACAGCAACCTGTATTGGTAATAGGTTAGTTCAAAAATCTTCTTTTCCTTCCAAAGTCCTCTAGACTCACGAATTTGAACATCTTGATTGGGTTGGTTTGTTGGTTGGTTGTTTTTGGGGTAAGCTCAGAGAGATGACTGATGCTGGTGGGATCCGCAGAAGAGGCTTTTATAGCGACTAACCACAGCCTGGCTAAGGGCTCAAACACTCAGAGACTTCGGCTTCCGAAGTTGTCCACCTTGAGGGGCTTTTGATAAGGCACGAGATACTTCAGACTTCAGACTTCAGTCTTCAGACTTCGGGCTCCAGCGATCTGAGCTTTTGGCAATCGGCAGCTGCAGCAACGAGTAATCATAATGAGCTGACTTCGCCTCGATTTCGGCTCTCGATCCGATCAAAGTCGGGTCATGCAGGGGCGTACTGAAGGTCAGTCAGTGGTGGTGGTTGGGCTTGAAGCATCGGCTGATTCGAGCTGCGCTTTTGGGGTTCTATATAAGTGGGGTTCGCTGTTCCCAAACATCATCAGTTATTCAACAAATCTTTTCAAGCAAACAAGCAGCAATCGCTTCAAAAAACTCAACTACCAAAATGTTCAAATTCGTGAGTAAAATAAGGAATATTGTCCTCTGGATTTGGAGTAATCGAAGGCTTTATTTTACAGGTCGCCGTCATCGCTCTCCTGGTCGCTACCGCCAGCGCTGGACTGATTGAGACCCACCATGTGGTGCATGAGCCCGTCCTGGCCAAGGTTGGATCCGTGGTGCACTCTGCTCCCTCGGCGGTTTCCCACCAGAGCATCACCCAGGTGCACAGCAAGGCAGTGGTGCAGCCGGTGGTTGCCCCCATTGTGAAGACCACCACTTACTCCCATCCCGCAGTGGCTGTCCACTCGGTTCCCGTGGTCCATGCCGCTCCAGTGGTCCACCACTCTGTGCCCGTTGTCCATGCCGCTCCAGTGGTCCACTCCGTGCACGCCGCTCCTGTGGTCCACTCTGTGCCTCTGGTCCACTCTGCTCCCCTCGTCAAGTCGGTGGTGCACTCCGCTCCCCTGGCCTACACCCTGCACCATTAAAACATTTAATTTGATTGTTTGTTAACCAATTATATGAAAACTAAATAAAATTCTCTAAAGTATTATTGATCCTTAAATAATAGCATTTTTTATTATATTTAAAATTAAACACCACATGATAGTGATAAAGGATAGAAGCCTCAGAAATATTTATGATACAAAATATAATTAATAAGATGTAGAAAATTCTGCATTTGAGTAAAAATTAAACATAAATGGCATATAAGATTATAGATATAGTTTTTTTAAAATGCAAATAACTTTTATTTTATTGGCACTACTTTTTTTCAAAAAATAATGGCATATAAGATTTAAAATTTAGTTTTAAGATTTAAGCTTTTATTTCATAATTAAATTTACAATGTTTTTAGCTCCTGCTAAAAATTTAATTAATGGCTATCTGATTTGTACATTCCACTCCTACCACAATTAAGACTGGTGAAAAATTTAACACCAATCACTAAAAAAATATAAATAAAAGCTTTAAATTAATTTCAAACCAAAAATCTAAACTTAGAAGTCCCTTGCCAATCAGAAATCTTTCGCAACTTTTTTGATGTGGTAAATAATTTATAACAATTTATTTAAGCAATAACAAAAGCAACAACAATGCATGGCTAGTGGCCCAACGTAAAAGGCTTGCCATAATAGCAAAGTTCAGGCCAAGAAGACATCGAATTGCCTGAGGTTAATGTGGGCAGGTCCCTTGTCAAACTACGATTGAGAAATCTGAGGTGGTGGCCAGAACAGTCGGAAACTTTGCGCGCAGCAGGAAATGTCAGATTATGATGGATTTGGCAGGCCTGAACCAAAGCAAGGGCAACGATAACCAAGGTGTAGAGCAACTATAAAGTAAATAAACGTAAAAATAATATAAATAATAACATTGATTTTTACTCACCATTCTATGCATGTTGAGGCAGCTGTTTATTGGATCTAGTCTTAGTTTGAATTTGGCTCTGCGAAACTCCAGTAAGAACTCATGAACCACTGAGGCCTACCCAACGTTTTTATAGAAAAATTGTCGATTGATTTGCCAAAATGACAAATGACACGCTCAATTTAACGAAGGTCTTAAAACGGGCCTACTTAGCAAATCGATTGAATAGACTAGAAAACAGTTGTTGACCTGGTCAGATCACTGATCCCTAAAATATAACAATATAATAAAAAAGCTAGCTGTCAGCCTGACAGATAAAAATCATAAATCACTTGCAAAAATAACGATCACTTGCAAGAATGCTGAAAGAATGTTTATTTTTTTAAGATTATCAAATTTCAAGTCACTCAACCCTTAGAAACATACTTTTAGTAATAGATAAAATTAAATTAAAAAATAAAATGTTATTTTTTATTGAACATGAGTGAAACCCAACTAAAACACATAAAAGAAAACATTGTGAAATTATTATTAATCAAAGAGATTCATTTATTTGTTTATAAAGCTTAAAGCTTTGTGATGGAGAAATTAATTAGCTAAATTAACATAAATGTTGAACCGGAGTAGCTTGTGACCCAACCCCATAAAAAAAAGCTTGCTGCGAACTCAAAAAATATTTACAAATAAATAAAATTAACAACTTGTTTATCTTATCCTGCGATGACTGATTGAATTGTACGAATGATCGGCAAGCATCATTCCACATCCATAAAATTACAGACTGAACCCCAATCAAAATCTGTGTATAATTTTCTGGGTATTCATTTTTCACATTCCCACCGCCAGATGTGTATCTTAAGTACGTGTAACTGTCGCTCGGTCCAAAAGTCGAGCCCCGAAAAGGCGAATAAAAACAATGACACAGTCGCCGTCGAAACAACAACGTCCAGCTCAAAATTGTGGGTTAAGTGCGCGTGGGGCTTGTCCAGCGGATAACCTTGACATAGGGACTGGGACTGACTGAATCTGAATCTGAGTCTGAATCTGGGACCGAATCGGGGGGCTTTATCTGTCACTCGAGCGGCACTTAACAGCTGCTGAATGCAGTTGGTAGCCAGCCAGGTCTTTAGGTCTTTATGGCCTGGCCATGAATCACTTGAGAAGCCGCAGCCATCAACTGGACCCCTCGATGTTGCAATCGTAGTCCGACTACTCCAGCTTTAATTTGAATGCAGGCATACGAATATAATTTATTGCGCTTTTGTTTGTGGCCCGTTTAATGAAGGGCAAACTTGAGGACTCTGATGTGGGTCAAGTTCGGGGATACACCGTTCTTTGCTGCCTTATATGTTATTGTACATTATAATGGTTGTGTGGTTAAAATCAAAAGAATTCAGTTATTTTTTTTCAATTTTTTACTGGCTTTTAACCATTATTTTTGATACATCCCTTCTCAAAAAACTGATTAGTCATTTTATTTTTAAAATATTTTTCGCTATGATATTCATTCATTACCGTCCTTAATTATTTGATATTTGTCTATTTTCGGATTAAATTTTAATATCTGAAAATTTAACTCAAACTTAAGCCATATTTAAAACGCTGTTAAATGAAAAAGGAAGTTGTTTAAGCCTTATATTTTTCACGTTAACCTAAATATTTTAATATTAGATAATGCAATTTAATATGCATATTATGGCATCTCTTCGGTTTTGATTTCATTTTAGTTTCCCAGAATTCCACTCCAAGTTACCAAATTTGCTCTTATCTCATGTCCGAATTGCATACCCAAAATGTTGCAAAATTTTTGCTAAAAGGTGGGCCTTGTTTCCCAGAATTTTATAAACAATTGATTTCAACAGGCACTTATTCTTAGCCCATGTTCAGTTCAAGGACTTTGGGTACCTTTTAGGTTCTTTTGACCAAGCCGCTGAGAAATATTACCTCTCTTCCAGAGAAACATGTACAATTGATTTGAAAAGGTCACATTTATTCTTAGCACATGTGCTTTGTTCATTACCAAGACGAATTGTCATAACCTTTAATTATCTGTTCAACTCCTGTCAAGGTTACTCATCTTATGTGCACAATTCGATAAGGGGAATTCTCATTGGCTTTATGATAGTAACGCTTTTTCACATTGGCTCCTTCATTCATTAGCGTTATGTGGTAAAAGGTCACATAACGAACACCTTGAGATGCATCCTAGAGGACACACATCCACAGGATACACTCCTTTGGGGGGGGAGTGATGTGCATGCAACTCAATTACGGCCAACAAGAAGGATGATGTATATTAGTATCTTCGGGTAATAGAAGTGCAAGGATAACCCACGCACTCTGTAGTATGGAGCATACATCCATCTGCAGGCAGCCTCATTTGCGTAAGCGACCGCAGCTAAGGCCAATTACGTGGCCCATTGTCGATTGATTGGCCTGTCTTGTTGTCCCGACTCGTCGACTTCCTCACCCACACAAAAGCCACTGGAACCTAGGTCAGTTAACCAACTGCGTCTTTGATAAGCGCTTAGAAGCCAGAAAGTCAGCTGAAAACCCGAATAAGTGTCTTATTTGAAACCCAAACCGGTTCGGGGCTCAAGTTCAGCCGAGTACTTAGCGACAAACAATTGAGGTTTGGACCAAACTAGGCAACTATAAAAGCCCAGCGTTTGGTCTGTCATCATCAGCAGTTGCAATCGATTCAGCAATCCAACCAAACCCCCAAAAAACCAAACCTCCAAAAATGTTCAAATTCGTAAGTTGTTAGGGAGTGGAAAAATAGAAAGGAGTCCTTTAATATATCGATTATCCCATTACAGGTTGCCTTCTTCGCTTGTCTGGCTGTGGCTGCTGCTGCTCCTGGTCTAATTGCCGAGACCCACTCAATCGTCCAGCCAGCGATTCTGGCCAAGACCGCCTATGTGGACACCAGTGCCTCCTCGGCCATCACCCACCAGAGCAATGTGAACCTGGTGCGCAAGGTGCCAGTGGTCTACTCCGCTCCCGTTGTCCATGCTGCTCCGGTTGTCCATGCTGCCCCGGTTGTCCATGCCGCTCCAGTCGTCCATGCTGCTCCTCTGGTCAAGACTGTCATCCCCGCCGCTCCCCTCATCAAGACTGTGGTGCCAGCTGCCCCTCTGGTCCACACTGTGGTCCCAGCCGCTCCTCTGGTCAAGACCGTGATCCCAGCTGCCCCACTGGTCCACTCCGTCCATGTCCAGCCTGTGGTCCACTCTGTGCACAGTGCCCCAGTTGTCTACTCCGCCTACCACAAGTAAATCAAATGAAAGCGCGTTGATATGGTGACGATATAACTGTTAACAAGAAATGACAAACAATAAAAAAACAATTTAGAAAAGATTCTTTGCTTATTGTTCTCTGAAAAATGTTTTTAAAATATGTATTAATCCGATTAAGCTTTAAACTGAAATTGGATATTTAACTAGTTATATTAAACACAATGCATATTGTAAGATTACAAATGCGTCCTAGTTAAATTAAATTTTCAGATAATTTCATATTTAAAACAGCTTAAAAACCGCAATTGATGAAAATCAAAGAGAAACATAATAATAAAAACTAGGATTTAATATGTTTTTTTTGCCAATGTAGATATGCCCTTACATATTACTCTATAATCAGGACAATGTATTTTTTTTTTAATTTTCCTTTTTAATTTCTAAACAAAAATCTTAGCCCATAAGCCATAAAAAGTTATATAAAAGTGCCTTCACATTTCAAAATATCAACTGCGAAAGAAAAGCAAAAAAATATATAATTGCTTTGCCAAAAAAATTTCTTAGCTTTGCCGTTGGGCATCTTTGCGGTTTTGTTATCTTTTCTTTTATTTTGAATATTGGCAGCGAGCTACCGATGCATGACTATGAATACTAATGAATAACACTCAAATAAGTCATTCAAATTGATTATTTAGATGCTAATTGAATTGGATCAAATCGATCAGCTATTCAAATTTGTCTCTTTGCCAAAAACTGGATCTTTTCAACCCTCTAAAATAGGTATATATAGTAGATTTCACAATTTATAATATCAACAATATCAATTTATTCAAAGAAGCAATTATAACAATCCGTGCGTCCGATCAAACAGTTTCCTAGTGGTGGTAGACATGGGCCAGTGGGGCAGCGGCCACGGCGACGGTCTTGACCACGGGCACGGAGGCAACCACCGGGGTGACGAAGGTCTTCTGGTGGTGCACCTGGGTGTGGCTCTGGTGGGAGACGGCATGGGGCAGGGCCTTCACCACGGGCACGGCGGCCACATGGTGGACAACTGGGGCGGGGGCAGCCACGTAGGTCTGGTGGTGCACCACGGGCACGGTCTTGACGAGCGGGACCACTGGAGCCACATGCTTCACAACGGGAACAACGGGAGCCACATGCTTGACCACCGGGACCACGGGATAGACGGGAGCCACATGCTTGACCACCGGCACAGTCTTGATCACGGGCACAGCGGGCACCACATGCTTCACCACGGGAGTGAGCACCGCCTGGTTGTGGAACTGGGTGAAGCTCTGGTGGGAAGTGGCCACCGGGGCACTGTGCACCACGGCGCCCACTTTGGTCACAACTGGAGCCACGGCCACGTGGTGCTCCTCAATGAATCCGGGGGCAGCGGCGGCGATGGTGGCCAGGGCACAGATGGCAATCTGAAGTTAAAGTACAAATTAGATCCTGCAATGGATCCTTAAATCCCTTTTTCATATACTATACTCACGAAGCGGAACATGTTGAGTTGGTTGGTTTGGTGCTGTGAAGTCGACGAGTGACTGATGCTGATTTGAAACCAAGTCTACGGCTTTATATGGCCAAAAAACATTGCCAGCCAGATTGTCCTTCAAACCGAACAAACCAGCGAGCAATTGGCAAACTCGTTTGATTTACATTGAACTTGAACTCGCCGCTTAACTAAACATCTGCGAACCCTCATTTGTAAATCAGCCGACAATCAATTGTCGTTAGGCGCGAAAAGGTTTCAAAGTTCCAGCAACAACAACAACAGCGCAAAGATTAATAAGCCCAAAAGCGAATTGTTTGCTCAGGTTCAGAGCCCAGCCGAAGGTCTTGCGATTCGTGTCAGCGAAAACAAGATGAAATGCAATTTTATTTCAAACGAGGCACTATAAATGACCCACCATTTGGGCCTGGCCGTTCCACTTCGCGTCCATCGGAGCTCAGATGCGAATGCGCTTCTTAAGGCTGGAATGTCCTGGTGGTGGAAAATCGTTTCAGATTTACTGGCAATTTTGTGAAGCAGCTACTTTTTTGGACTAATACAGATGCTGCATTTGGCTCTCATCATCCGAACCGAGCATGTTGAGCTGCGAGATTCGCAGGCTGAGGGGCACCAGTTCAGTCCTGCTGGATGATGAATTACCAATAGCGCCATCCTGGGTGCCCAGCGATGAGGTCATCGGGCGATTAGAAATATTCATGAATTCCAGGCCGATGGCCAGTTCGGACATCCGTGGGTGTCGGAACTGGGCGCGCCACGACTGGTTGCAGTCCTCATGGAACTCCAGGGAGGACTCCTCTGAATCCTCCTCCAGAGCTTTCACCTGGGCTACCATCATCTTTGCACTGGCCAACCGCACAAAGCTACTACTATTGTTCCACATGTTTGTTGTTGCTCTTAAACTTTTCTTTATTCTGAGTATGTACTCTTGTTGTGTTTATCAAACTGATTTGTTGAGCTAATTATCAAAGCCCACCGGGTGATAAAAACAAATCGCCTAGATATTATTTGAATAACTAAAACTAGCTTTGACCAATCAAAATAATAAATTTTTTCCAAATTCCAATGCTTATCATTCTATATAAAAAAAATCTCTTTTTATTTAAAACCATTTAAGATTTATTATTATTAATTCATATCCATCCAAGAAATACCTTAGTTTTATTATTCATATTAACAGGAAGAAGGAAGCGTTTCCGATTCTATATTAGTATATATTCTTGGTAAGGATTAATCACTATAAAAGCTAGTGGTTAAGATTGTAAATGTAAATTCTAGCTATGCTCACAAAGCGAAAGTTTATTTCTAACGCCCAAACCACTCAGAAACATGGAAGAGTACATTTATTATTTTTAAATTGGTTAGCACTTGACTTCTCGTATAACTATGAGTTTTAATTAAACTGATTTTTAAAAACAAAAAAAAAGGAATTAATGGAAAAATGAAAAAATCCTCCATATGCAATTTAAGACCTATTTTTCAACAAATTAACAAGTAATATATTAAATATGAAACGGCAATATGAATCCTAGAAAAAAGAGCTAACAAATGGAATGTCATACTGTTATAAACGCAGCCTTTATTTACACATTTAACTAGCTTAAACTACACACTGCATTGCCTAACTATTGGGCACATAGACCGGACTCAGGTTGAGCTGCTCGTAGCCAGTGGTTCCGTTCTCCTGCGTGGCCTTCGTGTGGAAGGTTCGATTGAGATTGGTGGGTTCCACATAGCCCAACGACCGACCCATGGGTGCGATGACGAATCGGGTCTGTGCCTGCGAGGATCCCTGATAGGAGACCACCGATGGCGCCGAATCGATCAGCAGACGAGGCGCCTCCGTCGCTGGCTTGGCCAAGACCAGAGCCACGAAAATTAAGGCCAAAAGCATCTAAAATGGATGATAATAAAGTTTAGTAGAGGATTTAGTTGCTTGATTTGTAGAAAACAAATATAAAATGTATCGATAGTCGATATAAAAACACATTCTTTTGCAGAACTTAATAAATCATTAAAGCTTTTACTGATAAAAACACTAAAAAACAGGTCAATCAATAACATTTTTAATTTGCCAAAAATGCCGGGCTTATAAACGTAGTAATGGATTCAATAAAGTACAATCTAAAACCATTTAATTTACAGAATTTTCGCATTTGTTTAAAAGAGTTAAAAGTTATTTAAAGCCTCAAGCATATGTACATGACTCATTACTTGCATGATATATTTGCGTTTTCGAACCTCCCCGATCTCGTAGAGGATGCTCATCAATCCCACTCACCAGATGCCGCATGGTAACGATCCAAGCCTAATGGGTCGATTATGGAGACAGCAAGCCACTGAGAACACCGCCGTCGAACTGAGGTGGGCGGATCGAATCGAACCGAATCGAATCAAGTCGAGGACTGGAGGTTCCCCTTTCGAGAAGCAAACACAAAGCGGAGCGAGTGGCAAAGTCAAACTGAAGTGCTGTGTGAATTGCTGTGCCATGAAATCGCGGTGGAGCAGTTGCTGGCCCAAAACAGGGGCGTGGGTGGAGCACGCCAAAGGGGGTGGGCCCCTCGATACAACCCCACTCACACAGCCCCTGGAAAAATGCTCGATCTGCGATCGAAGCGTTGGAAACACGCGCGCAGTCGCGGTTATCTTGCAATTGTGGGAGTGTCTCAACTTGGACGCAGCTTTACGTAAAGAAATAAACCGAAAATAAGAAAACGAAAAAAAATCAAATATAAATAAATACCGAACGCCGCAAATATTGTAGTAATAGCACCGCAACAACAAAGCCTACAACATGCGACGCCGTCTGCGCAACTCGCTGAAGGTTGATCCACTCCACTTCGCACCTCCGCCGCTCGCCCACCACCGCACCACCAACTATTGTGGTTGCTTTTGGTTTGTTTGCTCGGGCTGCCATAATACCCTTAGTGATGTGATCTATAGTTTATTGTTATATTAGTTCAAACTATTAAGAAGTTATAAAAAAAAGAATTAGCAAGCTTTAAAGATACAATTTTCAGAATATTTTATTCTACGCTAAAATAAAAGTCTATATTTTGCACTATTTAGACAAAATATTCAAATTTGTACAACAGTTTTATTTTACTATAAATATGGATAATGAATTGCCTCAATAATCAGCTTTAAATGGTATTAAATTATTAATATTTGCAGAACGTACATTTTTGTTCTTTAAAAAAACACCAATTAAATTAAAGGCTTTGTTTTCTAAAATAAGACATTTTCAAATTAAACGAAAATTATAAAATTTAGGGCATACTGTTCTTTAAAAATTTGTATTATTAAACATTAGCTGCATATCCTTTAGCCATTCCCAAGCATTATCTGCTGCAGGCAAAAACTGTATAGCTTTTCATTGCTTTCAATAGAGTATAGAAAGCTGTATTTCAAAATTATCATTTTTCGCTTGACGTTTCAATAGCTAAAGTTGCCGTCGTGGCTTCGCACAATCTCCGGCAATGCGGCACATGTTGAGTCAGTCAGTTGGCCATATGATTTGGCTATTAGCCGGAGGCGCGTAATGGAAGCTCTAAGTGCACGCAGCTCATGAGAGGCTGTCGGATCGAAGTACTTTTTGATTAATTAATTAGCTGCATACAAAATGGCCCATAAATCTTGCGGCTCAAAGACAGGGCGACCTCTTGGTCAAGGAGTCCGTCCTCTTGGCCAGGCTTGTCCGGCTATAAATGGCAGCGGCACTTGTCTAACGGTAATTAGTTGACCACTCAAGTGACCATCATGCACATCACAGTGAGTAATCTGCCCAAAGTGGTGTCCTGACCCCCGATTCCAAATGCAGTCCCAATGCCCACAGGTAGTTTGCCTTGTATTCACCTGGGGCCTGGGCCACAGTCACGGAGCCACCACAATCCTACATGGCAACGGCCAAGTGGCCAGTGCCGTTTCCCACCAGAGCTTCACCAGATTGTCGTCAGCGGAGCCCCTAATCCTCCAGTCGCCGAAGCAACAGGTTGTTCCCTCAGCGCGGATTGTCAACCAGCACAGAGCAGTGGAGCGGCATCAGGTCAAGAGGTTCTTCCAGGCGACGCAGGAGCAGGAAAAGGAGGAGCAGCTGCCCCCCATCTCCAGTCAGACACCCGCCCACCTCACCTACGCCGCCCATCCGGTGGTGCACCAGATGCTGCCCAGGATTAAGCCCGTGCGGAACATTAGCTTCGACTCCCTTGTTCCAGGACCTCGCAGCCTGGCCACCAACCGAAACTTGTCACCAGTTTAGATTGCGAAATATGTTATTTCACTTAGAAACTAATACCACTTAAGTTTGTATTAAATACAATTAAATACCACTTCATAATCTGCAAGAAGAAATATTATAGATATGACACTTTCATAACTTGCAATCAATGGAATTGACATATAAACTAATCAAAAAAATTTAGAAATTTCCATTTTGCCATTAAAAACAATTTTTTTTCTTTCACACTTAAAAATTTCCTTTATGTTAAAACGTATCTTTCTCAATCATCAAAAGTATTAAAGATATTTTTTATATATTAAACATCTGGAGTCCAGTTTATTACACAAAAAGGGGATACAACTTTATCATGTTATACATTTATTGCCATACCAACAATTTGTTTTGGGTTTTTTTGCATTCACACATCCACATAAATGTAGACACCTAAGTTTCGCTTGTCAATATTTTCGTTTACGCAAATTCCATTCACTATTAATAGTTTTTTAAGAGTAATTGGCCTTAAGAAAAAATAACCAAATATATCCCAGAAGCCAAAATTCAGATTCAACCAGAGGACTCACAAAATAAAAATAATAGAGGGTGGACAGCTGAGCGAGGGATGAATGCCCGGCTGATCCTGAAGCAGCTTCCGAACCATCTGATCTTCCGCATCCTGCACTATTCCTTGGTTTCCCAGCAGCTGCGGGACGAACTTGGAGTTGGTGCAGGATCCTCGAGGTTAAAAAAGGGCGGGAGCAAGCTCTTGGAGTGGCAGCCCTTCGCCCTGTGGCTGGCCAACCTGTTGCTGAACTACGCAGGCGATGCCCTGGGAAACCTGCTCCTCGGCAGTCTGCCTCTGGAGCCACTCTGCAATACCGCAGATATCCTGCTCTGCTCAGTAATCTGGTGAGTGTGATCTAATGCGAACTTACAAAAATGAACTAAAATTCAATGTCAAGTAAGAAACTACATTTATTTCTGTCATTTTTACAATTTAGTTTAAAAGAAAATATGTTGTTTTTTGTTTAAGTTGCAAGTTTGGCAGAAGACACCCTATTTCTGATTTATAAAAAACGAATTTGACAATATTAAGAATATTTGCTAAAAAATATAATTTTATAATTTTTTTTAAGGAAAAAAAAAATAAATTTGTCCAATAAAGATAATCTATTTTAATCTAGCATTTACAAAAAAATTTACAATTTTGTATGTTTTTGTTTTACTGAAAAATTTTAAGCATAGCTAAATGATCTCTTACGTAGGTACTGCTTTTTTTACTGCCCTTTTGACCTGGCATACGACTTGGCCAGCACAATGGCCTTTCGCATACTGGCCACCGCCTTGTCAACTATCAGCCAGATTCAGCTAATCGATCGAGGAGTACATTTGGCGGGAAAAGTGTACGAAAATGCTCCCGTTCCGATGCTGATAGTTGGTACTGTCATGGGCAGTGGAGCAGAAATTCTGAAGCCAGTGGCCAGTCTGTTAATCAATAGATGTCAGCACAACCAGTCGGCCTATCTCAAGCTAAGCAAGTGAGTATAATAAGAGTAAAATTGAAATTATTATATTTGTTTTTTATAGCAACTCAAAGCTGGCGCTGTTCCTATCCTGCCTTTTCATGCTGGAGATCTTTCAGAGTCCACTGATTCTGGGCCTCAACCGTCATAGTCTTGTAGTCTACAGCCTGGTGATGACCACTGCCTTTAAATTCCTGTCGCTGACCTATCGAACGGATCATTTTATATGGCTGTTGGAGCATCAGTTACGATATATCTTATTTGGCGGCCTTTCGAGGGATTTGACCAAGTTCTTTCAACGCCTGTCGGAGCCAGAACTACGGCGAACGTGGGCGTTCTCGGAATTCGATTGAAGCCCTCGTGGGGATTGCGTAATCTTACCCCCCTTTGCATTCCCCTCTAGATTGAGGGGGGTGTGTGTGGTGGGTGGGCATTTAAGCGGCTTAAGTTACCGCCCCGTCCAGCCAAGCGATTGGAGAACTGCAGCAGATGTCTCGCTTGATCGGGTTACGTATGCTAATCAGCTTAGAAGCATCCGCGGACAGTGGACAATGGACAGTGGACAGAGCGATGGAGCAGCGGATGAGGTGCTGGGTTACGACCACGCGGACAATGGATGCTCGAGAGTGCTCGTCCAGCTGTACTGTGAAAATTCTGTTTGGGAATAAATCCACACATTTAAACGAAAACTTAAATGGCTTTTCAATCGGGTTTTATACCCGATAATAATTTAAGTAAATAAATTATACTCAAGTTTATATACATAAGTCACTTCAATATTTTCTCAAAAAAGGATTGATTTTATGAAATTCGGCATATTTTTTTTTTTGTTTTTTAAGATTAAATTTCAAAAACTAGTATGCCCTAGTTTGTTTTTTGCTTGTGATTTATATATATATATATTTATATAAATATATATATATATTTTTTTTTTCTCTATTAGAAAGAACAAGTTCAAAAGTTAAATTTATTTGTATTATTGTGAAGTAACAGTAACCCCTTAAGCTTTTAAAAAACATATTAACAACACGCTTTTTCCTAAATAAGAATATTATAAAAAAGGTCAAAAAGTACGATCATTAAAATTATTTGTATAATGTGTGCTCCTAAAAAACGTAGTAGGCACTTCATTAAGGAGTTTTCCGATCATATAGTTGCCTTTCATATATCGTTCTCTTCCAAATAAAACTATTATTTTATTTCCTGACCGGACATCCTATCAAAATGCCATACAAAGGAAAAGCTAGTCCTCGCAAAATCAGCAAGACAAGCGTGGATAAATCCAAAAAGAATCCTTCTGCAATTATATCGATTCTTTGCCCGGATGCCAATAAGTCTAGGAAGGAATCAAATAAGGACTGCAAGAATGAATCCAAGCCAGAGGGATCTGATGGCAAGGAGTGTCCCCGAACGGGAAGCTTTAGGTCCTCAGCCGACCAGCGAATATATCTCGAACAGGAGGTGGTGCCCATTCTGATGGAGGGTATGCTGGGATTGGCTCGCGAATTGCCCCGTGATCCCATCGGTTATCTGGAGAAGTTCTGGCTTAACAATGAGCACAAGTGCGACATAAAGCTGCCGCAGAACATACTCTGATCGATTTCTGGTGTAACCTAATCAAATTTAAAATTATCATATGATTAAATGTTTTTGGTTTGGTGTTTAGCTTAGTCAACGATGCATTTCTTTGGGCAGTGAGGCGTGGCGATAGGTTCTGGGTTTTGAGGCTATAAAACCAGAGTTAAACTGCTCAAACTGCATCATTCATTTGTGGGATTACAACTATAATCATGTGTAGATTGGTGAGTACTCTTTTTAGGAAAAGGGGAACAATATAAATTTAATTTAATTCAATTTAATTTAATTCAACTGAATTTAGTTCAATTTAATTTAATTAAATACGTTTCAGTACCTGCCCGTCTTGGCCATTGTGCTCATCCTGGCTGGAGCTTCGCAGGCAGCCAGTTTGGAGTGGCCCTCGAATCTGGTGGCCCTCAGTTCGGCCAAGTCGTCGCAGCTGCTGCCCCTTGCCAGTGAGGATTCGGTGGAGTTGGCCGAGGGCAGTTTGGGATCCGTCGTATCATCTGTTAGCCAGCCGGAGGAGCAATCCGAGGAGGAGGAGGAGGAACAGCAGCTCTCCCAATCATCCAGTGGCACCTCGGATGCCCTCGATGCCCGTGTCGTTTCGTCGGGAATTCCCGTCTCCGTGCCTCTGCCCCTGATCCTGGCTACTCGCAATGGACTGCGAACCGTGCTGACCATCCAGGAGCCAACTGTGGCCAAGGTGGGCGAGGTGGTGCAGCATGTGCCCACTGCCATTTCGCATCAGAGCCAGACGGTGGTGCACGATCACCGCCGGCTGGTCACGCCCATTGTGGCTCCGGCTGTCCGCACCACCCAAGTGGTGCGCCAGCAGCCACCTCTTCTGTGGACCGTAGCCGCCGATCCTCGAGTGGTCCTCATTCGCAACTGAGGATCCAAGCCAAAGATAAACAAGATGAGCTCGCCAAATCTACGATACTTCTACTCGTAATTCCCTTTCTGGACTTTATTTCCCAAAAAACTCTGTCTCTTCTCTGTCTTCTTTCTTCTGCCATTTTCTGTAGAATTCTTCTGTAGTTTGCTTTTAATAAAGATTTCGGATTTGCATTTAAACGGCTTAAATTATTGAGAAACTATAATAATTTAAATTAGAACTTACCGCAATACTTTTTATATTGCATATTTTTAAATTAACTTTATTTTCCGTTAATTAAAACTGGAACATATCCTATATAAGAATTTTGACATTCAATGCTCAAGATAATTTGGCTTGATTATTTATTAATAAACTTTAATTGAATTTTCCATTTAAAACTACCTTCTCTACCATTTGCAATATATTTTCTGTACTGGCTAATCTCTCTCTCAGCCCATCTTATGTAAAATTCTTGTCCTGCATTTTGCGCATTGTGAACTGATTGCATTTTCACTTGTCTGGATTCCTGGATTCGTTGGGCGTTGTCGGTGCGACAGGAAATCAATAAAATAAACACAGCGACCGGCCCACGTCCACAATAAATATGCCACATCCGCCCCCCTGATTCCGCCGACCTCTCCGATTGTGTGCAATCAAGATCTCTGGAGGATTAGGCAGACACAGGGTCTGGGTTAACAACGCCCAAGTCTCTTCTCATGTTCAAGGGCTGGGACCATTCATTTAGAATGGCTAGTCCATTCTCCAATCTGGCGTTCTTTGCTGAACTATAAAAGCGGAGGATTGTGTGGCCAATGAACAACAGTCAAGTGAAGTGCACTGAGGCAGGAAGATGTCACAAAGATTGGTAAGTTAAAAAGTCTATATGGATTTTAAAGCAACTTAATTCCCTTATCCTTGCAGAACTTATCTTTAATTGTCCTGTTTTGCCTCTTGGCACTTGGCATAGCTGAGCTGCATATCTACCATCCTCTGATGACCCTGCATCACCAACCCACTTTGACCCACGTGGGTCAACTGGTGGATCATGTGCCCACTGCGGTTTCCCACCAGAGCTCCACCATCGTCCACCGTAGTGTGCCCAGGATTACTCCATTGCTGGCACCTGCTTTCAGGACCTCCTATTTGCACTATCCCACCTGGAGCTATCCGGTCTTTAATGGCGACAACTCCCTTTACAGAAAGTAACCAGCTGCACAGCAAGACCCCTTTAAAATGGATTAAATCCAAGTAATTTGACTACCCAACTTTCGACTTAAACAATAAAACAAAACAAATTCGAAAACCCCTAAAAGGACTGCATTGTTTCGGAATTGTGTAGGCTAATCTCAATTGGATTTGGGGGAAGACGACTGCCAATTAGATTTCGCGCTACGCTGCACTTCTGATTGAGTGTTGGGTGGCAGAATATTATTCAACTGACGTCACCAGATGAGCAAACACACGCACGAAACAAGCATTGCTTTGGTATCCTGTTCTCAAGGATATTTTGTTGGGTTATTGAATTGGGGGAGCAGGATATAAAACAAGGGTTATCTTTATATACACATTTAAAGGAAAATTTTTAGTTCTTATGAGATTGCCTTATTAGTTAGTTCAAAGTTTATCAAACATTTCCTTATATATTAGATTTTCTACTCATAATTATAATTTGGCATGCAAGCTTAAGCTAATTTATACTTTGAACATATGTACACCTTAATTGAAATGCAACAACTTAAAAATATTGGAGTAAGCAAATTTAGAAATTTCTTTTATTAAATTTAATTACAATTACTTTATATTTTTTAACTTTATTTTGACAGCTTAAATTTACAATATCTAAAGACTTTCAATTACAACCAAATCTCATGAATGGGTATCTCATAGCACACATATTTAAATTCCATTACATTTTGGAGTGCATTGGTGCAGGGATGATTGACGTGCCGTACGCAAATGTTTATGTATTATTTTCAGGGCCTTGGAGGCTGTTGTTCTATCTGCTTTGCCGGAATTTTCCATGGGAATGACCCCGGGTCAGTAGCCGAAAACCCAGCTATGCATGTTCCCTGAAGAGCGGAGGTGGTATTAGAGGTGAATTGAGTGAGGACTTTCACCCAAAGTGTGAAATTGTCCTGGCTTCGTCGCACATCGAAAGACAACAAATGGAAGCCCTGGGATGTTTGTTACACTCTCTTGTGAAGACTGAAATAATAGAGTTTCAAATGACACAATGCAAACAATAAAATTGAAAGCCCTGAACTCCATAGAAGGCCAAAGGTTATCTCCTGTCAGGGTCTTAGAACGGGTTATGCAATCGCCGAAGGATTTATTGATGCCAATTAACCGTGTGAAGCGAGTTCGCCGGGCAAAATGACGCATAAAGCTTAGAGGGGGGTAAATACCCTGATACTCTGCCACATACTATAGTTGGGCATATTGGATTGCACAAGATGGCTCCTGCATAAAGGTTAAAGCATCAAGGTGGCCGGAGCAGTTTATCGATTGATGCACAAGTGCATTGTCTTTTCCGGCCATTCAATACCTGTCATTTGCATATGCCCCAATGATGCAATTCGATAAAAGGCGTAGATTCCACCTCTCTGGGCTGGGTTACCCATCATCATCAACATCATCATCATCATCATCATTGTCATTGCAATCGTCATCAGAGGTTTTGTTTTCCAGTGCGGCATAGCCGCCTTTTGGGCTCACACCACTTTAAGTCGAGCGGCATCCCAAAAGACTGCCTCGCAGAGTCGGACAATGAATGGCCCCCAAATGGGACAACTTGCCCATCCCTTCCAGACCGAGGTTCATCGCATCTCCCTGGGTCTGGGCTTTGATTGGGGTTATATGAGCCCCGCTCAATTGGCTCAGTGGGAGATTTGAGAGCTCGACTGCTGTGTAATCGGTTTGTTTGTCTATCACAATCCGCCATTTGAATGCATCGTTATGCTGTCATCTTGGCGACTCGGCGCACTAAAAGGACCAGCCATCCTGGGAGGTCCTTTAGGAAATTTAATAACTTAAATCCCGAATGCGGATAATGAAATTCCGTCTGATCAAATCAAAAGGCGAGCCACTTAGCATAAGTGGGACCGCCGCAAAAGCAAAAGTTTTCCCCGAACTCAGACCGAAACTTATTAAATATTTGATGTAATCCAGAATTTTCGATTTAAAACACAATTATTGCCCAACTTGTGTGGCAGAGGCTTTCACTTAAAGCCGACATTTTTTGGGGGCAGGGGGAAACGGAAGTTTTGTGGCATAAAATCCCCCATCGCGCCAACTTTCCGCTGTGGCAAGCAACGGTTTTCAAATTAATTTACAAATGCTCAGAGCTCGTAGGTACATTTATTTGAGCCGAGATGAAGACAATAAGCCGTGTTAAATGAGCCAGCCAATAAAAGAGCAGTGAAAGGGGGCGTTTGATGCGGGTGAAATAATTCGGGATATTATGTAATAATCAGGGGGGAACAGCTGTCTGCTGGAGACATGACTCACTCCGCCCTTAAAAACCATTTATCACTCACTCATCCGTATGCAAATCACACAATGTGGGTGAACGACCTTGACGGTTTTGGCCAACTATTATAATAACATTAATACAACCATAAGCTAAGGCATACGCATCGATTTTATTACAAGCAATTTCGCAAAAACAAAACGCGAAACGGAGACGAAAACAAAAGCGAAAAACTCATTCAAATTCCAGCCAGTCAAAGAAAACCGAACCGAAGCTACCACAAATCGACTTCGCATATGAATCATAAGCCCGGCTCACTGCATCGCACACGACTGCATTGTTATGCAAGCACAGAGCACACAGCAAATCCAGCCAAGCGATGCTAGCCACAAACTTGACTGGGGTTTCCCCAAGGCCCAAAAGCTGTTAAAGCCAAAGCAATCAAGAATTGAATAGGCCAGCCAGCATTGAGAGACCGAAAACTTCACTTCGGTTTTCTTGGGCTTTTCCAGCATTGGCGAATTTTTGTTTTGGGCAAATCCATGACACAATTGCAATGGCAGTATAAATGCGGAATGCAATTGCGTGCACTGGGAAAATATATTATAATATTAGCAAAGCGAAATTAACAAAACAAACTTGAAAAAATAACAAGAAATATTATATCATAGCTTACCTTAATGTTCTAAATTTGTTGCTTAACAAAAGAGAATATAAAATGAACAAGAACTTTAAGAACAATAATAGAAAAATGGCTGTTAAATTAAGATAACAATAAAATAATTCACAAATTCATTTTGAAAGTTTTTTAAATTTATTCTCGTAAGAGATAATAAACTGAAATAATTAATCCGAATTTCTATTTGGTGACTTCATGCATTTGATTCCTAAAGCATGATAGAAAAAATGTTAATAAATACATTTTTAGCTGGGCTTCATTTATATCCAAGCCAAGACAAATGTAAACAACAACAAAGATTTTAAATTACATTAAAAAAAAAAAAAACCTTTCCAAAAGTAACCGACGGACAGAATGATAATTAATTAAAAACAAATAAAGCCATAATTAGATTAATTTTTTTGGGCTTGGTTTAATTTAAATCCCAATGAAGATTAAACCCTAAATCCATACCCAACCAATAATGGTTGACTTAAAGAGATTGCCAAATTGTCTTTGGCCAAATGGTGCGTGTGGGTGGAAGACCTCAACTTGTTGAGCAATTGACACAAATCTAAGCCGGGGAGCCGATAAACCAGCCTTGAGCTAGTGACAATTTGTATTTTTTTTTTTGCCTCTTGGACTTGAACTGTTTGACAAGTTGTTTGAGAAGGAGAAAGAGGGAAAGGTATACTAAGAGAGAGAGAAGGAGATAGTGCTTCAGCCAGGGGAAGCTAACAAAGTGGAGCAAACACGATTCCCACACAAATCCATTTGGGCAAACAATTAACAACTTGGCCATAATTAACATAGGCTATGTTGTAATACTCCCGCCCAAGAAATGTGCAAAAAGTTGGAGCGAGCCATAAATAGAAATGAGTGTATGCCAAATCTCAAATGAAGTTCCAATAGCGAGCCACTGAACCTGTAACCCCATCGGATTACACACTCTCCAGCTGGCATTAGTTGTCACCGACGAGGTCCAAGTTCAAGTTCAGTTCATCAGCATCTGGGATTAACCAATAGCTTAGTTTCAGCTAACTTCCAAAATTATTTTTATCAGGAAAAAAATGTTCAGTCACAACAAGCCGCTTTTAATGATACACTTATAAATTTCATAAAATAACCAATAAATTCCTTTTATAACAAAACATTTGATTATTAATGTGTTATTAGTTAAAAATAAAAAAAACTAAATATTAATTCATTAGTGGCTTTTTGATATTTATTAGTTTTCGAATTTGAAAAAAATTTAATTTGAAGTATTTATAAATTGTATTAATGTTATTTAATATATGAAATAACAACGTTTTTACGCTTTTGTAGACTTTTATTATCTTTAATAAATAAATTAAAAATAATAAGTTTAAAATATCATATTCCTAACATTTCTGTACATTTGCTATTTTGTCTATTTGCTTTTAAAAAGCATTTTAAATTTACTTGTGAATGAAATTGAGCACCTTGAAGTTATAGATTGAAATTTTATACTCAATATATTTTTTAGCAATTTCCGAAATTTCAAATTACTTTCCTGCCAACCTCTATGACTTGAAATAAACTCTATTTTATCAGTATTCCCAAACAAAGGGTAAGGCAAACACTATCGTTAACGGAATTAAAAATCGATGTGAATCAGGTTCGACGCACCTCCTTCAAACTACGTTCGAAAAGCCCAAATTGCTCACAAAATGAGTCATGAAAAACCCGATGGTCAAAAACTACGCCACACGCTGATTGATAAAAACTCCGCGAACTAATCACGAACAATAGCCTGAGAGGTGTTTGCCAAACAAGCCAGAGTGGCGACAATAACAACTCCGGCAAATCAATGTGATTAGCATAATTTTCGAAGATCTGTTCATTATCAACTTTCTTGGAATGGTTAACATAAGACGCCACTTAAGTGGGGCTAGATAAACGACTCCAGCTCATCGAACCAAGGTCAGTAACACAAGTGGAAGCCACTGGATCCACTGAATCACAATGTGAGCCACTGCGAACAGCACTGACCACACACAACACACACAACAGACAAACTTAATGATCGGGATTTGAGGTAGTGGCACGCGAACGTGATCATCGTGAATAAGTTGGGGGGAATGTCTCTAATTTTTATGAACTTCGGGTAATTCCGCAAAGCACTTTTGATTCACAGTGAGTTGGGCTATGAACACTAAGCAAATGACCGACTGATGACGTCTGCATTGACCATGGGTTTAAAACGAGGCAATATTAACTGAAATGCACCCGAAAACAGGGGCAGAAATATACGGAAAAAATGAGATGGGGAAAGATGAATGTATGCCAAAAGATCCGGTTTGAGGCAATGCCCAATTTTAACCCTTTTCACGATGTTGTTTTTATTATTCGGTCGCTCCTCTCTGACCCAATTCATAATTGCAGAATTGCATAATCCCGGTTTCTCAACACAACGCCTTTCCGGGAAGCTAAACTTGGTTATTCAAAATTTGGTCAGAGCCCGCTTAAGAAAATCGTAAACAACAAAGACCAATTTGGATGTTTAACATAGTCACTAATTTTTTTTAAGGAGCAGTAAAGGTTTTAATGATTCAAAGTGATAGTTTTGGGGTTTTGGCGCTGATAATGAAGCTACCCAAGTGATATTTCCGCCTAGACCCTCGTCTAGTGACCTCCAGTAGTTTAGCAGAATTGGGGATTTGAGAAAAAACCCAGACGAAAAATGATTACCCACAAAAAAGTCAACGCTAACAGTACGAAAGAGAGGTTGCCAAACATTGACGCCGTTGCCGCTTTTGTGCCTTTTGTTTTGGGCTCCCGATTCGCAAACTTAGGCGGCCCGAAGGAGGGACAGAGATGCGAGACCCCCAGAAAGAGACAGCGCAACGTTGGAGCTTGACTTCGACGTTGCGCATGCGCAGCTTTTGTATAAAATGTGCGCGGCCAACGAAAGCGAAATCAGTGAACGATCTGCAGACCAACGAAAAGCACAATCGGTGCAGAAAGTGAGTGAAGTGAAAGGATAACAGACTCCATAAATTGCATAAGGATTATCAAAAAATAAAACAACAGCGATTATTACCCAGTTGGATTATTAAACTTGACATAAAAAAGGTGAGTGAAGTGATGCGAATTACCAAAGTGAACTCGAGTGAACCAAACGCAAGCTAATTAAAATTAGTTGTGTTTAATTGTGAGTCTCCAGCAGATAAAATGATGCTTGTAATATATGTATAATAACAACTATTGGTCAAAAGCCTACCAGCCGTTATTGAGCGAATAGAAAAAGTGAAACTTTCACTGCCAACACAAAGGAAAAACCTAAAAGTTTCCCAACCCCCACCGATCGCACATTTAGCATCGCATCTCGCCAAAGAAAATCCAAGCAAAAGAGTTGCCGGTAATTTGCAATGCAACGCTGCACACAACTTCCGCCCAAAAAGCTGGGCTTTAAGAGCTATCCCAGCTCGCCATCCCAAAATCCATTTACATAACTGGGAAATATATTTTTGACGCACTTTAAAAAAATGGTGAAAAGCGAAGAAATTAATAAAAACTTATTATTGGAGCTAGGTATTTAACTATGCCGTGCCATATCTTAAGCAGAAAAGGTTCAGTTGTTAGACTAACTGAATTTATTGATTTCCCTTTTGCAGAATTTAAATACCCAAAAAATTTTAGTCAAGCCTAAATCTTATTTTTAGAAGTCTTATTTTTAGAAAATATTTTTTTTTATTTAAACTGGGCAACTTAGTTAAATAACAGGTAATCCAAATTGCTGTCTTAAAATTAGATCTTAAATCAATTAAACGTTTTATAAATCTTCAATGATTTCTGAACAACTATTTATTATAAGCATTTTAAGAAACCCCAATTAAATTCAGCTCTGAGCACTCAAGTTTCAAATTGCTTACCCCCAATTTTTGTCGAAGTGTAGCCGATCTTTTACAAAATCCGCCCTCGCTCTGAGCCGGTGACATAACTGCAATGCAAAAGACCATAAAAAAAGGCTGAAAAGAAAAGTGAATTTTACAAAAAAAGATACACGAAGCGGAAAGCGACTGTCAGGGCGAGAGATCAACTTGAGCGATGGTCGTATTTATTCGGATTGCATACGTAGGCTTGCTTGCTAAATCTGGAGGAAAATTACCTCATAAATTACAGGTAGCCGCTGCTGTTCCCTCACCTCAGTCACGCATTTCGGGCAAAAGTAACGTTAAAAATCAAGCAATTAAGTGCGACGGTCTGCGACCTCCAACGAAAGTAAAAGTCTTATACGAGAGTCTGAGTCACGGTGAAGATTTCGTGATGTGAACCGGTTTCGGCTTCGGATTTGGTCTTGGATTCGGTTTCGTTACGGATTGGTTAAGCCAAAGATGGCTAGAGAGATAGGTGGATAGGTGGAGAAATGTAAACTGGCACAATGACTTTGGGGTAATGGTGTCAAGCTTGGCAGTTATGTCATAACCAATCATGACTAACCTCTTCGCTCAATTTCCTCTCAAAACAAAAAGGCAAGCCAATCATCAAATATAAAAGTTTGTCAATCAATTATACAAAATATTAATGGTGATTATTATATTGAAACAATTAATTTAAGATAGGTGAGTAGGCAGAATTATGACAAGCTCAGGTCCTTATTATAAAAGGAGTAATGTATGGATAGGATGTAATCATGACTATACCTCTTTGCTTCATTTCCACTAAAAATTAAAAACATTTCAATTATGTGTTTGTTAATAGATTGTAAACATTTTAAATGATGATTTTAAACAATTTAGAATGCAGTTTATAGATGAGTGTATAATAAAGAGTGTATAATAAATAATTATATATGTAATCATGAATAAACCACTGCATAAGTTTTCGACTATACAACATTACATTATGACAATCTTAGGCTTTGAAAGGTGTAATATATGAATATGTAGAATGTAATAAACAATAAGTAATCCTTACAGAATATGTTTCTTAAATTTATAAATGGCTTCTTACCCTTACAGATCTCCAGAATGAGAATAAGAGCTAGCCTGTTGGCAGTTGTGCTGCTGGCCACCGCCTCCCTGGCCGAGGAGTCCAGCTGGGGCAATGAGTGGGCGCCCATGGAGGATGCCATGCCCAGTCGCCGATCTGTGGATACCAAGCCCGCCGAACAAGCTGACATTCAGGGACGCTACTTGGTTCACGAACCCATCCAGAGCAACAGTACCTCCACCCGGATCGATGAGGTCATTGATCAGCTGATCAACTCCCGCCGGGAGGGCCGCAATCTCGGGGAGTACGATGCCGTCTATGCCGATGGAAATATCGACCAGGCTCTTCAGCAGGGAAACGATATGCAGGCCCGCAATCTTATCCGTGACAAGCTGTGCGGCCTGGGTCTGATGAGCTGTGATGTGGAGGAGAAGCGTCCCTTCTACTCGACGATCTACGCCCAGGGTCCTCCTCCACCGTCTGGTTTCAGTGGTGGTCCCTATGGTCCCGCCAAGCCCATGCCACCACCAAGTTACTTCAACGGCCGTCCGCCAATGGGATCCTACGGACCACCGCCCAGCTCCCTGAACTCCTTTGGACCTCCGCCCAGCTCGGTGAACTCGTTTGGACCTCCCCGCAAGGTTGGCTACGAGGGACCCTACAAGCCAATGTCTGGACCTTATAGGCCAACTGGTCCTGGTGGCTACCTGGAACACCCGCCACCATCCGCTATTGATGGCTCTTCCGATGGCATCACCTATACGAAGCCACCACCCGGTGCCCTGATCTACGACAGCAAGCCACCAGGACCCATCTACACCGGAGGTCCTTCTCTGGGTGCCGGTACCGTGTTCACTGGTGCCTCGAACGGAGTTCCCCCGTACAACTTTGAGAATCCCGAGGGAGGTATCCAGGGTGCCAGCTCTGCTCCCAATGGCTTCTACTCGCAGCAGTCTTCGGCTTCCTCCTCGTCGGCCACTTCCTCCAACACCAAAGTGGTGGTGGGAGCACCCATCGATGCCCTGCAGCAGCATGTGCACCATCACTACCACCATGTGGAGGGTGGCGAGGGAGCCAAGGTGCCCAGTGTGCCCATTCCCATTGGAGCCGGCCAGACCATCAACACGGACTTCAGTGCTCTGGCCCAGTCCTCGGCCACCTACACACCCTCGGTTCAGTCTTCCTCCGGATCCAGCTACTCCCAGTCGAATGCCTTCAATGCTGGCTTCAATGGCGCCTCCCAGGGTGGACTCCTTTCGCAGAGCGGCTTTGGCCTGAACCAGAAACCCACTGTAGATCTGTACAAGCCCAACTCCGGCTTGGGAAGCTTTGGCCAAAGCGCCTCTGGAGGATTCAGTGGATCGCCCAGCTCCAGCTATCACAGCCAGAATCCCGATTACTACAAGAAGGAGCTGCACGGTGGAGCCTCCAACCAGTACAATGGCATCTCAGGTGGCTACCAGGGACAGGGACAGGGACTAGGACAAGGACAGTACCAGAGTGGCTATGACACCTCCCGCCAGCAGATCGTGGACTGCCAGTGTGTGCCCATCTCCCAGTGCCCGGCAGCCGATCGCATTGGTCGCAAGGAGGACCTCATTCTGCCCATCGATCCCCGCAACCTGGGCAAAGACATTGAGGCTCTGAGTGACGATGCTCTGGCCACCAATGCCACCACTCCTGCCGAGGGTAAGAAGGCTGAGGAGAAGTCGGACAAGGATGACAAGAAGCGCACGCGTCGCCAGGCGGATAGTGACCAGAAGGATGAGGAGGCCAGCGATCTCTCGCTCGATGCTCAAGGGGTAAGTTAATGAAAGACCATAACTTTTATAGTCTAGGTAGTGCCCAACTAATGCCAAATCACACATGGTTCGCATGGACCACTAATCGTGAGTTCTAGCCAAGCTCCTCCTCCTCCCCCCACACACCCACACACACACATCCAATCAACCAATAAATCAATCAGTCAACCAATCAACCAATCAACCTGACAACTGCACCCATCGTTCAACGCTCCAAGCTCAACTAAAATAGCAGAGTGCAAATCGGTTCCGATTAGATCCGTCACTAATCCCAGAACTAAACCAGAACTAAGCTAACCAAAAGCACGACCTTTGTGATCGCACGCCTGCAACCTGAAACATGCAACCTGCATCCGGCAACCGGAAATGGAACTCCACCTCTAGCGTTCTTATGTTTTCCGTCCTCCAACAAAAATAGAGACAGTCGCCGCTCGGAGGATCTCCACTGGCGTTGCCCGCCCTCCAGGCCATCGAGCTGATCCAGCGGAAGGTGCTGCCCACCTATGGTGTGAGCTTTGGTCTGCCCTATCCCACGGGGGGATATGGTGGCTATCCCTCGAACATCCTGGGCGATCATGTGCCCGCTCAGAATCCCTACTTCGGTTCAGTGGGTCCGAATGGCCTAAATCTCGGCCTGGTGAATGTGAATCCGCTGGTCTCGGTGCAGGTGGCCAAAACGGAATATGGCGAAAAGGTGGTGAAGCCACTGGTCAATCTTCATGTCACCCCAAATGCGAATCTCATCCAGAAAGTGGGGGATTTCTTCAAGCGAAAGCCCACAGAAGCGTATAGCACTCATTATCACCACCACGATCACTACAGTGGCTATGAGCATTACGATCATCACGATTATGATCACCATGGTCATCACGACCACCATTCGCATCCCCACTACTATGGAGGATCTGGTCCTGGTCCCCACTTCAGTGTGGAAATGGTGCCAAGTACTCCGATCTTTGAGTACCACAGTGGCCCGTCTGCACCTGCCCAGTATCATCACCACCACGAATCGACTCCCTATGAGAGCTCCTTCAGCTCCATCTATCCCGGCTCCAGTCCCGATTTCGGTGGCTTTGGCGAATACTCGCAACATGTGGAACGAAGTGCCAATGTGAGCAGTGGTGAAACGTCCTCCTTTTCATCGAATTCCGGGCGTCGTGGCAAGCAGTTGACTCTCGGACCTCTGTACAACATTCCCACTCCGGCTCCAGGTGGATCAGCCGGCAGTGATCGGATCACTTTCCCCAGGGATCGCAGGCGTCGCAGCGTTGAGGATGGTGTGTGGGCGGGAGCAGCTCCTGAGGAGCAGGTAACCATGTGTTGATCAAGGCTTAGAGTTTTTTAAAATTCCATGAGTAATTGATTAATGCCAAGACAATATATAAACATCCAATTCCAGATTTTAGTTATCCAACAAATGCATAAACAACAAATCCTTATACAATTATAAACTTTTTTTTAATGCTAATGCAATATAAAAGTATTTAATTGAAATATATTTACAAAATATATATTTTGTAATCCAACAAAAACTTATAAATTCATAAACTTAAAATTGTTCTTAAAAAATTTTAGACAGTTAGTGTGTTGAAGCTAGGCAACAAAGGCAAGAATTGAAATGTGAATATTGACAAGATTAGTTACTATCAACTCCCCCGACATATAGCTAATTTGTGCCCTTTTCTTGATATTTTTTAGCGCGCTTACTATGGCAACCGACCCGTAGAGAAGACCTGCCGCATCAACGAGGTCTGCTGCCGTCGTCCCCTTCGCCCCCAGGCTCCTCCCCAGCAGTTCGGCCGTTGTGGAGTGAGGAACGCCGCCGGAATCACCGGTCGCATCAAGAACCCCGTGTACGTGGACGGCGACAGTGAGTTCGGCGAGTATCCCTGGCATGTGGCCATCCTGAAGAAGGACCCCAAGGAGTCGATCTACGCCTGCGGTGGCACCCTCATCGATGCCCAGCACATCATCTCCGCTGCCCATTGCATTAAATCGTAAGTGCTAAAATCGTAAAATCATAGGGAGTCAGTGGATTAACCTTTGACCTTTCCCAACCAGTCAAAATGGCTTCGATCTTCGTGTGCGTCTGGGCGAATGGGATGTGAACCATGATGTGGAGTTCTTCCCCTACATTGAACGCGATGTGGTCTCCGTGCATATCCATCCCGAGTACTATGCCGGCACCCTGGACAACGATCTGGCCGTCCTGAAACTGGATCAGCCCGTTGACTTCACCAAGAACCCGCACATCAGTCCCGCCTGTCTGCCCGACAAGTATTCCGACTTCACTGGAGCACGCTGCTGGACCACCGGATGGGGCAAGGATGCCTTTGGCGAGCACGGAAAGTACCAGAACATCCTGAAGGAGGTGGATGTGCCCATTCTGTCGCACCAGCAGTGCGAGTCGCAGCTGAGGAACACTCGGCTGGGCTACAACTACAAGCTGAATCCCGGATTTGTGTGCGCCGGCGGAGAGGAGGGCAAGGATGCCTGTAAGGGCGATGGCGGTGGTCCTTTGGTTTGCGACCGGAATGGCGCCATGCACGTCGTGGGTGTCGTCTCCTGGGGCATTGGATGCGGTCAGGTGAACGTTCCCGGAGTCTACGTGAAGGTCTCTGCCTATCTGCCCTGGATCCAACAGATCACCCAGAGCTATCAATGATTAACGGAGCAACATGATGAAAAGGAGAAGGAGCAGGTGACCGCCTACCATGCGAATGCATCGCCATCACTACCAGATGATGACCCCACCTCTTCCGACGAGTTCGTTTTCCACTTCTGACCGAAGCCATCACTCTACAAACTTTTGCAAACTCTCGAACCGTTTCGATTGTCGCATTCGTCATCGTATTTATCAGCGTCGTCACTCCTATTTATTACGAATGTCTCTTCGATTACCTGTTATGTTTTGTTATATACTTATTATGCGCCCACAGGCGCCCCTTCACTTCGCTTCACTTCACTTGTTGACCCACTCATTAGCGGCCCACAATTGTTACTTAATTGAAGACGCACAGTCGTAGCGTCACCACTTGTTGATATTAATTGTAACTTGTATCTTGTATCCTGTACATCTGAGTTCCGATTTTGTCCTGTAAAATAGTGTTTTGTCATAATTAATTTATTTATATATTTGTAATAAATTTATAATTATGTATTTAAATAAAAAATAATTTATATAAAAAGAAAACTGAGAACGAATTTTATATTTGGGCAGAGAAAGGGGAGAAAGGTAGAAATGGCCATTGTTTTTCGATAGTCCCAGAATTTTCAAAGCCTTTGAGGCATTTGTGATTAAGTTTTTATAACATTAAGGAATTAGTTTGAATGTTTTTGTATGTATGTACAGCTTAAACAAACCCTTAATTTCAAGAGTCCTTTTTGTATTTTATAAAATTTAAGAATTATTTGGATTGTACATTGATTATTCCAGCACTTGGTTTTGTGATGGTTAAAAAAATACTTTGGCGTAAGTCAATGGGAATTAAAACATTAAGATAAAAGAAAGAAGCTGGTTCAACCACAACATCTTTATAGGAATTGGCTTGCGAACCACCCTTAGAAATTAAAATCTTTATATTTTATTAAATTACGTTTTACGTTTTTACAAAGATTAACATTTTGAGGAATTTACATTCTATTTTTAGATTAAATATGTTTAAAAGTCTTTAATAATATTTAAAATATTCTTTATTATTAAATTGCTTATGGAAACTGTGTAATAATGGTGACTGCAATAGTGTACTTCGCATTTTTTATTATTTTATATAATTTTCAAATTAAAATTATATTTGAATTTTGATTTACCCAGACTTCCCCTTTTCGTAAATTGCCGAATTTCGTTAGCTAGTTAATCTGCCTGAAAACGTAATCCCCAAAAGTGGCTTTCCCCTGCATCGTTGCACTACGAAGTCCGCCAAAAGCGCCAATTAAAGTTCAATTACAAAGTAGTGCTGCACATAAAATGCAAATTAAATTTAAGACATTAACAAACCGGAGGGGCCGACCGCTTTACACTGTCCGTTTGGTCAAAAGCAAGCGTGCCAGCGAAGCATTAAAAGACGCCACCGACACCGAATCTTGGACTCAAAAGTGGTCGCCTAGCTTCCTCAATGGGATGCAAAGAAATGGGTGTGAAGGTGCAATGTGTGTGGACTTGGCTCCATATAGTGGGCAGAGATATTCAAATAGTTTTAAAGTATGAAAATCATAACATGCCCATGATCAGTTAAATTTAAAAACCGCAACCGACTTTCCGCAACTTGAAAAACTTTATGCTCGGCTGGCGTCTCTGAGAGACTTATAAATGGGGTACTTCCAAAGAAATTGAAGTTCAAAGCAGTTCCAGCAGCGATAGCGAGATGTACGGCAAAGGATTACGGTTTCTGCTCGGCCAGCTAGTTTTGGGTAAGCCGGGAAATACCCTTTTTGCCAAGGAGTGCAACGAAATTGTGTAAAAAAAAAATAAGAAATATAATACAAAATACGTGTACATATTTTTTCCAAAATTAAAAAATTTTGTACAAAAGGAATTGAAAAGCAATTTACATGACTTTTCATTGAAATTATCCTTTTGTATTACATTTCTTTATGATATCAAACTCAAAGATATACATATATAATGCAAAAATGTGGGTACTGTGAAAAAGTCTTCTAAAAACTATATTTTCAAAAACCTGAAAATTTAAAGCTGTGAATTTTATATTGATTATGCTGTAAAGAACATTATTTTATAATCTATTAGTGAATATTAAGTTGGATCTTTAAATTATACGATCAAAATAATCCTTGTGAAGGTGAAATATAGATTTATTAAATCTTAAAACCCACAACTTACTATAAAATATCATTTTAGTGGTCCTTTTGGCCCAGGTGATGGGACGCCTGCACAAGAGGAATGGCTATCACTATAGGCCACAGCAGCCGCCACCAATTCACCAAGGTGGATACTTTGAGCCCCATCATCCAGCAGTGGACCCTCCCGAGCCGGAGAAGCCACAACATACCACTAAAACCTACTACAATCCATCCGGAGGAGGAAGTGGAGGATCGACTTCGTCGAGCAAGGGAACCGGTGGCTATAGCATTGGCAGTGGCCTGCGATCCATTGCCCAGGGATCAGCGGATCAGGCGCACAGTGCGGTGACCAACCAACATGCGGCTGCAAAGCAGGCGGCTTATATAGCCCAGAATACCCTGGCTCAAGCCGCTTCCCAGGCGGCGGCCACAGCTCAAGCGGCGCTGGTGGGAAAGCAAGTGGTACTCCAGGAATTGGAGCAGCAGGCGGCCGAGGCCCAGCGATCGCTCTCCCGCGAACTGGAGCAACTGAAGGCGGCCAAGATCTCCTCCAGACTGGCCCAGCAGACGGCTCAAGCGGCCCACCATCACATCTCCGTGCTCACAGCAGCCGTGAATAATGCCAAATCCGTGGCTGAACAGGCGGAGCAGACCTCCACGGAGGTGAACAATCAACTGGCCTCCCAGTCCCAGATGGTCGGGCAGTCCAAGAATCGATTGGAGCAGGTGGAGGAGCAGTTGCACCAGGCACGAGTGGACTATGCCGCCACCAAGGAATCCGCTCTGAAGGCGGCCAATTCAGCGGCTGCAGCCCAGGTTAATGCTTCCAAAGCCGCTCAGCATGCCACAATTGAATTGCACGAAAGCACCAATCCCTCGGCCCACGGACACGAAGGTCAGGATTTTGGCGGGGATGATGACTCCTCCTATGACGAGCACCTGACCCCCAGCGGAGTTGGCCACACGGCTGGCGGCGAGGAGCTAAGCGAACATGTCAGAACACCTTATCAGTGAGGGATTCCCAATCCCACAGCACAGTGTATTAAAAGTAGTCGAAACTGGATTTACTATTTAGATTAATTAAAAATTTTATTTATGTACATAAAATAAATGCATTCAAGTCAGACTTACGTGGCTGTGAGTTGTCAGCAAATTGAAAAGGATCATTTAACTGTGTTTCTCTAATAACTATTGTATTTAAAGTAAAAAAAATAGCAAACGAAAAGCTAAAGCTCAAGAAATGTAAATATATTCAAGTAATCTTTACGCACTTAATGCTTTGGCGCTTAGAAATTACAGCTTTCACACATTTCTATAATTATTAATTATTAAATATTTCTACCATGTATTACCATTGATTAGCCTGCTACACAAACATAATATATTTTTATGCACATTTCCTCAAACTGTAATTTCTTTGGCGCGCAGCATTGCCAGCCTAAAAACTTTTCCCTCCTAACAGCACTCTGTTAGCTATCAACAGCGCTGCTAAATGCGCCGGCACAGCTGTTCGACCTTCCCAGTGAATGGCAAACTGACGGTTTTTTAACTTTTACCAAAAATTCAATTAAAACTAGTTAAATATCACGATAAAATGGCCCAAAAGGTGATGAAGTACTTTGGCCGGACCACGGACTTCCGCGGCAACACGTTGTGGGAGCTGGTCTCGGATCTGCCCAACTGGGGAGTGGGTCGCCTCCTCATACGTAACATGTTCCAGCGATATCCGGAGCCCTGCTACATGCGGATTCTGAAGGTGCAGTCCGTAGATGAACAGCCCGGCGAAATCCGCAAGGTTCGAGTCACCGTGGAGAAGACCTGGCGCGGAGTAACCCAGCCCAAGCCCGTGGAGATCTACAGCACCAGCTACAAGGCGGACTACGAACTGGTGCCCCAAAGTGAAGAGGCCAAGTACCTGAACAACAACAACAAGGTGCAGCCAGTGGTGCTGCCCACCAAGATTGACCTGCCACCTCTGCTCCGCGAGCTGGTCTCAGAGGAGACGGGCAATCCCAATCCCCAGATGAAGGTGCACTACAAACTAACACACAACAAACTGGCCAGATTAGCCAAGGATGGTGAGAAACCAACCATAAACTTCGAACTGGGTGTGGGACAGCCCAAACCCGTAAGCGCCAAGCTTTACGAAGGATTATTATAAGCCTGGGACATTGTTAAAATATTAAATACACATATATTATACACTTAAACTAAAGCTCATACAATTTGTACACTATCTTTACACGGGTTAGACTCTGGAATGGAATACAGTGTTTAAGAAGACTGGCATTACTTCCCGTTGACCTCCAGGGAGCGCAATTTCCGGGTGAGATTGTCTACTTCGAGGCCCAGCACATCGAGGTTCTCTTTCAGCGTTATATTCTTCAGCAGCGTGTCCTCCAGCACAGCTTGCAGCTTCTTGTTGATCTCCAGGGAGAGCTCCAAAGACATGGCCTTGCTCTCGCCGCTTGCTTTCGAGGATCCTCCATAGATGGCCGCCATAATCCCATTCCCGTACTTGACCAGCTCGCTTTTGTTCTGATCGCTGCGCGACGTGGTCAATGCGCCGGCAGTCTGATCCCTGAGCATGTAGTGCTGCACCACTTTGGACTTCTTCTGCACCTCGGCCACCAGAGCGGCCGTGTGGTTCTCCAGGAACTCGATGCGTTCCGTTTGGCGGGCAGTGGCCTGCTGCAGCCGCAGTATTCGCTCAACGAGGACTTTTTTAGACGGTACCGCTTGGAGATCCTGCTGCGGCGGCGGCTGTTGAACTGTGGTGGCACTACTAGCCACCGTTTCCGATTCGGAGGACTCGCTGGCCCGCCGGCTGCCGCTGTGCAGGCTACCGTGGCTACTGGAGCGACTGTGACTGCGTTGCTGGGGATTCTCTGTTGGGTAGCCATTGATCGCCTGCTGGCAATTGCTACAGTAGCTGATGGGCACCTTGGAATCCGTAATCCCCCTCTTAAACTTGCTCAGCTCCCGGTGAAGTTCCTTAACCACGGTGGCATGCTTGTGCTGGATGGCTTCATAGTCCCCCTGGACATCTTCCAGCTTTTGCTTGGTCAGCTCGTACAGCTTGGTCTTTTCGGATAAATGCTTGGCCAGCAGCAGGCGCTCCTCGCTCTTCTCCGTCGCCTCCAAGCTGAGTTGATGCTCCATTTGATTGTACTTGGAGTCGTAGCCCAGTTTCTCTTGTTTAAGTAACTTGTTCTCGGCCTCTAAACCTTGGGCCTGCAAAGAAACAGATATTAAACTATAAGATCCTTCATCTGCATTAGGTTGCTTTCGGTATCTACGTTAATAGGAGCTGGTTAGAATCTTTGGATATTCATAGCCTCGGTGGCGCAGTTGGCAGCGCGTAAGTCTCATAATCTTAAGGTCGTGAGTTCGAGCCTCACCCGGGGCATGTATACTTTTTTCTTTTTTGTTATTGCATTTTTATTTTTACTTACCTTGGCTTCAGCCAAACAAATGTCATTCTGCAGTCGCACAATTAGCTCACTCATTTCCTTGTTAATGGTAAGTAACTCCTGTTTCTTCACTTTAAGTTGCTCCATATCCAAATCGTTTTCTTGGACCAAAGCCTCCAGTTGTTGGATTCGTTTTTGTTGGTCCGCCAACTTTTCTTCGTTTCTGAAATAGTCAAAATTATAAATTATTTGCGAATCTATAGAGATAGACCTAAGGGAACTTAAGGTTTGGACACTGAAATATGCATTTAGGAACTTTGGCAGTTTTGGTTAGGAGGGTACCTAATTATTCTACAAATAAAACTTACAAGGTGTTTTGAGTACGTAAAAGCTGAAGTTCGTCTAGTTGTCCCCTGAGTTTAGCGGAGTTAAGCAGCTCATCGCTATAAGAAGCCTCTACGGAGTTGTGCAGTTCCCTTAAGCGATCGAATTCCTGGGTGAGTTGGTTATGCTGTAATGCAAAGAGTACAAGGTAATTTAAAACAAACTATTAAAACCCATAAGTTAACTTTACCGCTGAGTGAATGTCTTGAAGCTGTTGCTGCAGTTCCTTGTTGGCATCGCTTAGTCTTTGCTGCTCTTTGGTGACTTTATCCAGAGCCTCAGTCTTGCTGGTGATCTCGTGTTTCAAGAGTATTGTGTTGGCTTCGAATTCCATTTTAAGCTTCTCTGTAGGTAAGAATAAGAATAGGTAAGTCATTTGTAAACCGTTTTTTATGAAAAACAACTTACCATTGGCCTTTTCCTCCAGCTTATTGGGTGCATTCTTTTCCTCTTCCAGTTTGCGTTCAACAACCTTAAACGGGAATAAAGTTTATTAAATGGGGATAAACTATAGTACTTGGATAATCTATCCATACCGCCTTGGCCTCTGTTTCGATGTTCAGTTTGTTTATGTGATACTTTAGCTTGGACTCTAAGTGACCCATTTCGATTTTGTACTTTTCGAATTCCCGCTGATACTTCCTGATTTCATTGCTCTGATAACACCAAGATAAAATGGTTTGGATAAGAGGTTATTCATCTACAGATCAACTTTTCCACCCACCTTTTCATCGATGATGTACGTCATGCGGGACTTTTCCTCGTTTACAGCCTGGAATCTGGTGGACACATTCTTGACCTCCTTTTTGGCCTCGGCCAGTTGCTTCTCCACCGCCTCCTTTTCCTTCTTGGCATCGATGAGCAGCTTCTCCTTCATGGCAAACTTTATGACGGTGGCCTCCTTTTCCTTGTTGGCCATGTCCATTTCCTTGCGGCAGGCCTGCTTTTCCTTGCCGAGGATGGCGTTCTCTCGCTGGATGAGGGTTATCATGTTGTCCTTCTGGTTGTTGGAGGTGCGCAGCTGGTCCAGCTGCTGCTCGTAGTTGCGACGCTGCTCCTCCAACTGGGCCAAACAGTGGACATGGGACAAAATATCGTTCTGCGGGGGCTTCGAAGGATTTGTCTGCAGTTCGTCCTCCTCCTTTTCCTGTGCCTGAAGATCCTTGAATCGCAGGGTCAGCTCTCCTTCTTCCAATGGCACTTGTTCCAGGACGGCTGCCTTAAGTTCCTCCTCCATTTTGGTCCCATCCTGGTCACTTTTCGCATCGCTTTCTTCCAGCTGCTGGTCAATAAAATCCGCTTTCAGTTCCACGTCTTCATTTGATTTCACTTCGATGTGGTTTAAATCACGGCCAGAATCCCCATTTTCCATTATATCCGGACTCTCCACCTCAGCCGGCTGTGTTGCCTGAGCTGATTCCATTATTTGTTTTAATTATTTTATCATTTATTCAAATTTGACAATGAAATTCGCGTATTTTTAGCTATACAACAAAGTTTGCTATTTGCAAAGCAGCTGTTTATTTATAGGAGTTGACTACCCTGCCACTGCAGTGTGAACGTACTTTACCGCTACCAAAATCCACTTACACAAAAAAGGGCCACACTGGTGTTTGTTTACATTGCAATTGTTTTATTTTTATTCGATTTCAAACATGGTTTGCGCTTTGGGCATTGAAGGCAGTGCCAATAAAATAGGCATTGGTATAATTAAAGATGGTGAAGTGCTGGCCAATGTGCGGAGAACTTATATAACGCCACCGGGAGAAGGTATATGGGTATTCTAACCAACCGGCATTTTATAGAGATTTCATCATGATGTTCTATGCAACAGGTTTCCTGCCCAAGGAGACGGCCAAACATCATAGAGAGGCCATTCTGGGCTTGGTCAAGGCCAGCTTAAAGGAGGCACAGCTGGAACCCTCCAACCTGGATGTCATTTGCTACACAAAAGGACCAGGAATGGCTCCTCCCCTGCTGGTGGGCGCAATTGTGGCCCGCACGTTGTCCCTTTTGTGGGACATTCCTCTGCTGGGCGTCAACCACTGCATCGGACACATCGAGATGGGTCGCCTTATCACAGGGGCCCAAAATCCCATAGTGCTCTATGTGAGCGGTGGAAATACCCAGGTGATTGCCTACTCCAATAAGCGATATCGTATCTTTGGCGAAACCATCGACATCGCGGTGGGCAATTGCCTGGATCGATTCGCCCGCATCATCAAGCTGTCCAACGATCCCAGTCCGGGCTACAACATCGAGCAGCTGGCCAAGCTTAGCAATCGGTATATTAAACTACCCTATGTGGTCAAAGGCATGGATGTGAGCTTTTCGGGGATTCTGTCCTATATTGAGGATCTGGCTGACCCTGGCAAAAGGCAGAACAAGAGGAAGAAGCCGCAGGAGGCGGAGGTCGTTGACTACAGCCAAGCGGATCTTTGCTATTCGCTGCAGGAGACCATCTTTGCCATGCTAGTGGAGATCACAGAGCGCGCCATGGCCCACTGTGGCTCCAATGAGGTGGACTATAACCCCTTTCTATATTAATACCCTTAGCTAACCCACTTATTTTCCAGGTCCTCATAGTAGGAGGCGTGGGCTGCAATGAGCGACTCCAGGAGATGATGCGTATTATGTGCGAGGAGCGCAATGGAAAACTCTTTGCCACGGATGAACGTTACTGCATAGACAACGGCTTGATGATAGCCCATGCCGGGGCGGAGATGTTCCGCTCAGGCACCAGGATGCCCCTGGAGGAAGCCTTTGTGACCCAGCGTTTCCGCACGGACGAAGTGCTAGTCAGCTGGCGCGAGGACTAATCACAAAAGAAATATTCAGTGTGCTTTGTTTGTTTATTAAATAACTAATTTCCATAACTTGTTCAGATGTTTATAGTGTGCTGATTTAGCATATAAAGAACTTTGACCCCGCTTAAAGGGCCTGCTCCTTGCCCGTCCACTGGGCCTTCATCTCCAAAGGAAAGACGCGCTTGCCCTCGATGACATAGACAGCTCCGTTCTTATCCTTCTCCAGCACATTCAGAATGCAGCGAGAGACATCAGCGGCACTCTGCTTGTTCAATCTGTCCAGGATCCTATAGGTCTCGTCACTGGTCTCCGGGAAGATGATCTTCTCCGTGAAGTTGGTGAACATATCCGTCATCGTAGCTCCAGGACACACAGTCACAAACTTAATGCCTGATCGCTGATAATACTTTTCGTTCTGGAGGGAAAAGAAAACAAAATTATGAAGAGGAATATGAGAGATATCTAAGCAGTTACCGCCAAGCAACGGGTGAAGTTGATGATGCCCGCCTTAGTGGCTCCATAAACGGGAATGATGAACATCGGATCCAGACCCACCACCGAGCTCATGTTGACCACAATGCCACCCTTGCCGCCGTTATCTTTGCCCATGTAGGGCAAAGCACTCAGCGTGGAGTTGATGATGCCACCCAGATTCACCAGCAGAGTCCTCTGCACATCCTTGTCATTAAAAATGCCAGCCACATTGACCACAATGTCGATGTTGCCAAAGGTCTTGGCTATCTCCTCGTAGGTGGCCTCCACACCCTTCTTGTTGGCGACATCCATCTTGACGATCATGACGCTCTGCGTGGGATGAGCCGCCCGTAATTTTACAAATTCCTCCAAGTTGTCCTGCAGATCGATGATGGCCACCTTCTGGGAGACAAAGTTTTAAGGAAAGACTATACATAGAGCAGAGTGATAAACCCACCGCTGCTCCGGCGGCCAGGAGCTGTTTGGACACCTGCAGACCAATGCCTCCAGCTCCGCCGGTCACCACTGCATTCTTGCCGCGAAAGGACATCTTGGGCTGGCTGATACTTGTAGTAGTCGGGTGTATTCCTTGAGGCTTCATCAAGCTCAGAGCTCAATTGCACTACTGACTTGGAATTGCACTGATCACCGCATTTATAGCTATTTTCCAAGGGATATATGATATATCTTTGAGTGATTTTGGCTCGGCTGCAATCAATAGCTAGTTTTCCACCTGCTCTGGGTTAGGATTATGCAAACTGAAGCCGCCATATCGATTTCCATCGCTATCTGGTCGCTCTAGCGTTCAGTCTGCTTCACACTGCTCTGGTTTTTGCGATGTCAGCTTTGTATCATTGATAATGTCGTTACAGAGATAAAACAATGATCTCTTAATAACCATCTTGCAATGTCATATTCTTAATATTCAATGGCATAGAACCTAGGCACTTTAAAATAACTAAAATCTGATTTTGGTCAAACCTTTTCTTATAGTTTTTAAAAAAAGGAAAATAATTAAAATTATTTTGTACTCATAAATTTCCTAATCAAGAATGGTTTTCCATTTCTATAAATTCTTAAAACAGTATATACCATTAACCGACAAACTACAATACAAATAAAGAATCAATGTGGACATTTTTAAGTGTATTTATTTAAGCAAAACTCTTATGAGAACAAAACATATCCACGTATGTATATGTATGTCGTATATCTTTGGTTTCCATATATGATAATTAAATATCTTTCACAAATTTCAATATTAAAAGTTTATCTCGTATCTTAAGACTAGCAAACATGGATTCGAATACCATGAAAGATATATTTAATTTTGATTGGAATTAGCTTTTTGAACTTTTTTGGGCCGCTTCAGAGTTGTACGTATCGAGGGAAAACGTAAGGAAACCATAATTAAAAAACTCAAAAACATAATCAAATTATATCAATTTATTTGTAAGCACTTAAATTATCACAAACTTAGATTATGTACACAAAGATAAATTACTGCAGCTACCAAACGAAATGGGAGACATTAACTAAGGAAACACAAAAGTTAGAAAGACATTTTTTATAGAGAATGGGCGGTTTAAAATTGGTGATTCCCTTATTTGGTGGCATTGTCGTAGGTGTCCTTGTGCTGATAGCCACTCACATAGCCTGATCCATCGACCAAGTTACGCCTGCCAGCGATTCCCTTGCCCTTTCCGGAGGCATCGAAGCGTTCCTTGTGGGAACCGGTGTACTTGCTTGTGTCCGTCAATCGATCCACGGCAGCTGCCGCCTTTCCAGCCTAAAAAAAAGTTAACCAAAATTATATTAAATTATTCATATACACAAAAAGAAAATAGAGAATAATATATATGATATGACGACTTGCATTATGTGTGATATTACAATCGAAAAAAGTAGTACTAAAATTTATATTTAAGCAACAAATCTAAAGAACAGGAATTTTAATTCGAAATTTTTAGGTTCGTCTTGATTCGATTTACAAACTTACAAAGCAATCTCTTCGAAAAATGCTGCACTTGTGCAAACTTTGAGCGAAAATTGTTCGCTCAAAATAATATTTAAATAATACTCATTAATTTGTAATTCTTATTATACACCTTAAAATAATAACGGATTTTTGACAGTGTTAAATTATATTAAACAATGATGTTGTGATGACTTCACAAATGATTTTCGATTTACGACAAGAATTTGAATTAATTTTTCATTAAGATTTGAAACAGATATTCAGCTGGTTAAATCTATACAAAATTGGAGATAACTATTGTAAGGTAGCATTCATATTAAATTGATCATTGCCGATCTTTTTACACTTAAGGTATTAAAACAAAACTCACCGAAACGGAAACCACTCCTGGAGCTCCACAGCCGGCCAACTTCTGCTTGATCTCCGACAGCTCCACCTTTTTCGTCTTGGCCAAATCCTCCAGGAATTTGTTGTAGTCGCCGAGTGAGATCTTCATGGCCTTGAACTTCTTGAAGTGGATGCCCGTGTCGGTGGTGGTGATCTTCTTGTCGATGACCTTGGCCTGCTTCATCCACTTGTCGCTCTGCGAGAGCGTGATCAGCTTGCCGTCGGACTTGGAGTCCCCGAACTTGGAGAAGGCCTTGAACTGATCCGAGAAGCTAACCTTGGGCTCATCCTCCAGAGCCAATTGGGCCAACTCGGCCGCCGGAACCTCGGGAGTTGGAGCTGGGGAAGGGCTGCCATTTGCTGCTGCTGCCTCGGACATGCTGGATCTGCAATTTAATTTAATTAATTTATTAAATTCTTTAATTACACACAGACAGAGATTATAAGCCATTATGGCTCAAAAAAAGTTTTAAGCACCATTCGAAATACCTCCAATTTCTTATTTGGAATAAGGGTCATTAAAAGTTTATCAATATGCCTAGCCTGGTAGGTCAGTTTTCCATTTTTCACTTTGTTGTGGTCTCTGCTATCACGCAACTTTTTCCTTAATGCGTAATCTGGTTAGGAAACCACCTACGCATTTTCTCACCTGTGAGCTACAACGCTAATCAGCATTGCGGTGGGTCTTGTCTGTCTTCGTCAACTAACGAGCTTCAATTCCCATACGTATCTTTACGAGAAACTTATCTGTGTTTTACTCACTTTCCTATCAACATGATAATACAGTTTATACTGGACAATAACAAAGCCATACCCACCCAAAGCTAGACCAAAGCTCTCTCAGATGTTGGGAGTGATCCAATACTGAAATGGCGTCATCTGTTTGGTTCCCCCATCACCCAACGAAGCCAATTATCGTCTTTTTGCAAAGCCCAAATAAACAAAACTAAATAGTCAACAGGTTGTTTGACTCACCTAGGTTTCTCTAAAGGGGGTCAGAACTTAGCGGTAGCTCGCGAGATCTATTATAAAAAGTCTTTAACATACAGTTACGATACCATAGGTTTAGTTTAGGTTTATAAAACATTGCTTAAGGGTAAAGCCGCAGGCAACATAAACCACTCATTTAGATGAGTTTCAGAAATTAAACAGTTCTGGTACCCAAATGTTGCCCCTAGGGTATTATTTCAAAATAAATATTTATCACTTTTCAAAAAACGTACTTTATTTATTTATTTAAAGATAAACTGTTTATTTTCCCCCACCCATTCGCAAAAAATACCCCACTTAATTTGTTGGCCATCGAACGTGGCATAAATTTGTACGATAATTTAGTTTTGAAATTGCTAGTAGCATAAATTGTCGTCTTGTTTACAGGCTACCCAACACGAAGTTGAGAAGGCACCAAATCCTCATCCTTCCATAAACAGTAAATAAAACGTGAGCATTTATTGGCGGGGCCATTAATTACGCACCACTTAAGGTTGGAAGACTGAGCCCCAGGAGAGTTGGAAGCTGTTTGGGGGAACCATTTAAGGCGGCGATAAGATGGGACTGCAACCAGTTTGGAGGCCTATGTTCGTGAGATATGAGGCTGTGGCTTGTGCCCGGACAGATGTTAACAAATCGAAAAGGAAGGGGTATATACTTGTATGCACCCAATCGCCGTGACCTTGATGCAGCCCGTCGAGCATGTCAAATACTATACCACCCCCCAATCGAATACTGAGTGAATCGAGTCGTCACTGCTTATGTCATCGCCTCATTACGCCGGCTCTTGATTACGCTGCTCTGGGATCAGCTTCAAACTAGCTCTGGGGTGAGGCAATTTCATAGCCCATATATTCCCCAGATAATCCACCAAATTCATCTATTTAATCCGACTGAATAATTGAGAGCATTGCATGCAACGCAAGTTGCCCCTGTCATTAATCATCTTATTGGACCTGGGTCATTGAACTTGAACTCCGCTCAAGACGAAACAAATTACCGAACCCGTCCCCGCAGAAGACTAATGGAACCCTTTACTCCGCCCCTACTTGTAATTGGAAGCCATAAATACCGAGGAACAAGAAAAGTTGACAAACTACACCACAAAAGATGTTGGAATATGCAAGAAGGGTTTTAAAATGACAATAAATCAAAATAAAACGACTAAAGAATACTCTCAATACAGTAGTTTTTAAAGAAGTGTTTTCTTTAAGGAAATCAATCGTTGTACTTAAAATTACTATATTAGAAATAGAATGACTTAAATCTATTATGATTGTTAGACAGTAATTTTATACTTCAAAGTTTTTAACCAAAAAATAGTCCATCTATAAATAACGAGTATGTAATAAATTACCTCACTCCAAACCGGACAAACCAATCCAAAGGTTTGGCCAAGACAATTACGACACAGGATGTGTTGAACTATTTTGGATACTACACATTTAATATACCCATTTTAAATTATCTGTGACAACTCAAAGTCAACATGCCCCTCGCGAACATGACCGCAGAATATCAGGCATTCTGATGGGGAGCGTGGATAGTCTAAATCAGAAATAATCCGCTTTGACTGCCAGACCATAAATAATTCGTTTCTTCTCGATTTGCCATCTCTATTTTGGTTTCTTTCTCTGTATTTCTGATCTGGCGAACAAGTTCTCATCCAGCTCCAGTCAGGCATTGCGAATCCGTTGCCAACATTTTAATTAGTTTTTCAACCAAAATGGTAAAAGTTAATTGGGAATATTTATGGCGAAAATTTGAATGGGAATATGAATGGGTTATAGATAGCCATGTATAGAAAAGAATGAACTTCCTGGAGAGGAGGCCGAGTAATTATAAACCCAACCTACCTCAAGTGTATTGTATCCCAGAGCAAATGAATAAAGGGAAATTTGGGTCATCTTGTTGTATATTTATAAATGGAATGGCTGGGGGATAAACATGAAATACTGCACCAGATATGAGTAAACATGTTTGTATATAAGCATTCTCAAATATTACCGCCTCGGACTGAATGCATAAATTAAAATGTTTTTTTTTTTTTTTGGGGGGGCGGGGGGTACCAAAACAGGAAGCAAAGGCGATTTCAGATATAACACGCAACGCAATAGAGAAATCATTGACTTAGGGGACTTATGCTCGGGGCATAATATATGTATGTAATTTATACCTACATCACCACTAGCCCAGATGACATCACTGGGAGCTGGGAAACGCGCAAGCGCCAGTTTGGAGAAGGGGTTTCTGGGGTCGGGGGGTTGAAATTTCAGACTGATGATGATTTAAACACACGCATATATACACACGGAAATAGGGAAACTGCGCCTAAAACAAGGCCTCCAAACGGAAATTGAAAACAATGATGGCCCAGGAACAAAGGAAAAGGGGAACGCAATTGGCGGTAACTGGGTCAAAGTTTGCTCTTGGAATGTTATAAAGCCTTTTCTTTAAATGATATATAAGCCTAAGACTGGAGGCTGCTTAAAGGTTCAGGACATTTTTAAAAATAAACCCAACTTAATTTAAAAAGTTTTCCTTTGCACTTCACCAACTTACATTTGCTTAGAAAATGTAGAAAAACTGTTGAATAAATTTCCAAAAAAAACTGTATGTTTTTACTCCTTAGATATCTTCCAACTACTTTAAGGCAAACGCGCGAATGCTGGCGATGTCGAAACTCAACTGTTTGGACAAATGCGCAGCCACTGGCTAGCAAAGGCCCAAGCGGCGTATGAGTGATATTTTTGTTTTGAGTGAGCTTTCGTTGAGTGAAACAAAAACTTAAAGGCATTAAACATCCTATACAATATTTTATAAAACGGAAGAAAGCAAAACAAAATATGAGCAAACATAAATTCCTAACTTTCTGATTGAGATAAAGAAAAAAATTGGATTTTATACACACTTTTATACTGACCCCTAATTTTTTTCCTAGCGATGACTTCATTTCACAAAATTTAATACACCGAAACTAACAGCGAAAGCCACACGACGAAGCCATTTATCAAGTAAAAAAAAAAAAGAAACAAACGAGACCTAAAAACAACTCAGAATAACAAAAGTGACGTTGGGCCCCAAAGTCTTATCAGGCCAACAAGTTTCACTCAAACATTTGGTTTGTTGTGAGTGTGATTCTGGACAAAAAGCTTAAAGCTTTCCCTGAATTTGAGTAGTAAAAGGGGGCGAGGGGGTTTTCCATATAGACTGAGCTAGTAAAACAGCCAATTTGTATGTGTCCGCCGCCAAAGCAGAAAACGATGCGTGAAATTTTTGACAAAAAACACGCACAACAAGTGCCAGACAATTGGAATTACGAGGGGGGGGCTTTGATGGGAATGGTTTTTTCAAAGTGTTTTGGGGGTGTGCCTAAGACTAGGGGCCATGCTAACCAGTGAGCTCATGCCTAAGTATGCAAATGAGGTTTTCAAGCGATTAAGAATAGTTGGCCGGCTTTTATGGCAAATGGGTTCTCTGAACTCTTCTATTTTGGGCAATCAGGTAAAAGTAAAAGTCAAAAGGAAATCATAAGGAAATTGCTTCGCACACAATAAAATGATTAAACACAATCTGAAACAACAAACCTCGAACCAAAACCTAAAACAAACCTTAAACGAAATATAAAAGAACAGAACGCTTGACATTGATTTATGGGAACTGACTGTCAGAATTATTTGGTTAGTTTCGTTAAGCCACGGGCCACATGATGAAGTCATAGCCCTGGCCCAAAAGCAAAATACAAAGCGAGTTTAAAACTAACTAACCTGGCAAATGGAGCTTGAAAACCCTGAGGAGGCTTTTAATAAAGTCCCAAGCTAATTAAATATATAAAAAAAATTTTAAATTTACTTAGTTATTAAATTACACTTACCAAAGTTTGATTCTATTTAAAAAAAAAAACTTATATGATAAGTTTTCTAAAATATAGGAAAACTGTGGAACTAATGTAAAAATAAATTATTTTAAATAAAGAATTTGGTGGGTGATTAAAATAAAGTAAACAAATAAATATTATCCTCTTCTCAGTAAGTCCCCTTTCAAGGGCATAAAAACAGACCCATCCCATAAATACAAACAAGAGTCTTGCCATCTAGCCTATCTTTAACACAACTCTAATTAGCCACGAAGTGAGAGTCAGTCCAAACACCAGATGATGGTTCACAAATCAGTGAACAGCCCACGTCAGGGGGCCCAAGAAATGCCGCCAGGTAATCCAGACCAGATTGCCAATCCAACTTCAATTCCAGACCCAGAACTAACGAGATCATTAAGGCTGGCTGGAATGGCGAGAATTGGGCTTTGATTGAAACTAAGTGCCAACGGGGCTAACATTAAAACGCACTTATCAGCCGGGTCCGTCAAGGCCAATGTGGTTCTTGCAGCTGCTCCTCCTCCTAATCGGGAGCGAAGTTTAAGCACCACAGATCTGCGGCATCCGATAAAGCCGCGGCTAAAAATAAAATCCCAGCGAAGGAGGGGCAGAAGTTACCAATGCAGCTGCAGAGGCATCAGGAGCGGCCTTAAGCCATATTTTTGGGGGGTTTTTTCAATGTTAATTGATTAATCCGCGAACAGGCTGACCCATTTTATATCCCAACTTCTTATATTACAAACTTATTGAATTATAATATAAAAACTTAAATTTATCCCGAAAAAAAATATTTATTTAACTTTTTTAAATATATTTCTAAAATATTAGAACTTGTGTTTGATTGCGGGTCAGGATATATATCTATATATATATATATATATTTATGTGTTATAAACAATAACTTTTGGATAATAAAATGACAATCGTTAAAAGAAAGAAACACATGGTGTTTCTAAAAATTTGGAGGATTGTGAGACCACCGAAATCCCCATTGCACCCGCCACTGGAACTGAGGACTCTAGTGTCCAAGTTGGGGCCAAATGTGGCCCTTGGCCTTCACTCACCTTGAGATGCCGTGGTTGCCGTTGTTGTCGTCGCCGGTTGTTGCCACAGTTGTTGTTGTTGTTGTTTGGTTTGTCGTGGCCCCGTTGCAGTGTTCGGACCAAAAAAAAAAAAGAGGCTGAGATGCCACAATTCAGCGGCAGCAACAACAACAATTGCATATCAATTACACGCTGGGCTGGATGCGGTCTTTGGCCTTGATGGTACTCCCAGCCAAGGCCCTTGATTCGGTTGCAGATGCAGATGGCAGGCAGCGATTGCTCCTCCAGCGAGGGAGGAGATGCCTCTCCCTCCCTCGATTGAGCCCACTCCAGCCTTGGCCACAATTAAACCAAATTGACACCGCCTTCACGAGGAGGCGATCCCCGAAAAGGGGGAGTGAAAGGCGGAGCTGCAATGCCCGTTAACGACACAAGTGGACAAGACATCACGATCGCCTCGTTTGCATTGAAGTGCATCTGATGGACACATATGGAGAAAAATTAATAATAATATTTTAACAATACTGTTAAATTATACTGCCAAAACGTTACTGATCTGGTAAATGCTTAAACTATCTTGTCATAGAGCATAAAACAAAATTGAAACATATTGGGCTTAAATAATTTTAAAAATGTATAATTTGTTCAGAATACTATTTACTTTTTATTTAAAAAAAAATTAATCCATTAAAATCATTTGTCAAATTAAAATTCGTATAATTTTTAAACATTATATCTATAATTATTAAATGATTATTATTTAAATATATTAAAACCTATTGTTTTTTAAACAATTGTCTAATTGCAATTCGATTTTTTCAGCATGCAGTAAATAAAGCTACAAAACTATACCTAAGCTAGATTTCAACGCCAATAATTTGATTAAATGATACATTTGGGTATTTGTAAAATTTTTAAAATATATTTTTTTACAGTGCTAAAGAATAGTACAATCCGCAGGGACAGCGGGAGCTGACCGCCAAGAACCTCGACCAAAACCAGACCTAGAACTCGCACAAGAACCTGCTGGGTATAAAAGGATGCAGAGCTAGGCTCAGAACCAACAGTCACGAGTGATCTTACGAGCAAGACTCACCTGCAGGAATCCTTGATTGTAGAGCCATGAAGTATCCACTTTTGTTATTGGGCAGCCTGAGTTTGGCCCACGGACTGGCCCTGTACTATCCGTATGCGTACAGCGCCGAGGGAACCGCCGTGTTCACTCCCACCCAGCGGCAGTACATCGCCAAGGATCGGTTTGGCCAGTACGCCTTTGGCTACTCGGAACCGCTGTCCAGCAAGCAGGAGACCCATACGCTGGATGGAACCACCAGGGGAACCTATAGCTACGTGGATGCTGAGGGAAAACTGCAGACCGTTAACTATTTGGCCGATAACGATGGTTTCCATGTGGCAGCCACCAATCTGCCAAAGGCAGTAGTTCCCCAGGAGTCGATTGGCATTGGGCCAAGGAGTGCGTCGCAACCGGTGGAACATCCCGTGGAGCATCCCGTTGTGGTGACACATCCTGTAGTCTCACATCCTGTTGGCCAGCATCCAGTTGAAGTTCATCACCCAACTCCAGTGGAGAGTGGCCGCAGTGCCCAGCCAGAGGTACACCATCCAGTGGAGCACCACCAGCACTCCGTACCCGTATCCGGATCTTCTGTAGGACATGTCCAATTGACGCATCCCGTTGCCGATACCGTGGAAGTGGCGGCGGCCAAATCTCTGCACCTGAAACGCGTCGAGGATGAGGGAGTGCGCAACCAGCTATTGGGCAAAGTTCCAATCCCAGTGGCCCGCAGCCACCATGTGGTGGTTCCGGCTCCTGTCTACGGGTACACCATTCCCCGGTACTACACCTCTGGTTTCTACTACTGAGGCGATGCACTCTGCGCCCGGTTTGGATGATTATTAAAATGAATTTTGAATTTAAATAAAAAATTGTCAATCAGTCTGAAGCGGTTTGTGTTTTGGTCTTCAATGGGATATTTTTGGCAATTTTATAATCGCAATTTATTTAAATTTATTTTATTTATTTTTTGATAATCTTTTATGTTTTAGCCTAAAAGTGCCTATTAATTTTGTTAAAGCAGTTAGCTTTCTTCATAATATCAATTAGTTTTTAAACTGTTGCTAATTTCTGTTGCTAATATTAAACTCTTGGTTTCGAAATAACTTTTATGAAGTTAATTTTTTCCTGAGCATGTGAATCCGATTAAAGTTAACCCCAGCCAGCAGCATAACCCCAGGACCGGAACCCGCTCACTCGGACCCTGTCCTACCTCAACCTTTTGGCCCCAGTCCAACCCATCACATACCGCACACAGCATAAACTCTTCATAAACGTAAGGCGAATTTTGATTTCAATTAAATTTAATAGCAGCATAAACAACCGCAAAGGCAACAACCGAAATAACTTAAACTGGAAATGGTAGCCGGCATGTCCTATAGCCCAACCCGGTTCCTTGACCCCTCTTCGACAATTCCAGGCATACACTGAGAGAAACGTATGCTAAGCTACTAAAGCAAATCACTAACATTATACAAAAATTTTAAATTAAACTTTATGCTTAAATGTTTGTAATAGATATACACCAAAACGTTACATTATGTATTTTGTTGGCAATATAAAAAAAAAGTCTCAAAAAAATGTAGAAAATCATTTACTTTGTATTTTATAATCAACGTATTTTTCCAAGCACTCAATAAGAAAGACCCACTTTAGGTTGTGCCCAAGCTTCTTTCCTGTGCGTTTAGTTTTTCTCAGTGCACATCCAGACCCACAGAAAAGCAGCCTGATTAAGTTCTTGCATTGTGGCATTGCGGAACGTTGTTGGTTGTCTCCGAACATGTCCACATCCGATACCGATACAATACGATACGACACGATACTATATGTGTTGGGTGCCCCTGCCGCAGATGAAAACAAATTGCGGCTTTTGTGCTCAAATTTATGCTGAACTTGTTGAAATCGAAATCGACAAAATATTTATGTACGAAAATGTGAGGAAGCAGAAGCAGAGGAAGAGGAAGAGGAAAAAGGAAAAAGGAAAAAGGAACAATAATCCAGGCTGGTGGAATATGAAAGTAAAAACCCAACCGGACGACCTTCCTGAGAACGCACGAAATTGTACATTTTTGGCAGTAGGCGCCGCCTATAAAAGGCAGAATCCCAAAACGATCCCAGCACAGAGTTCTCTAGAGCGAGTACTAGTCGACCACACTAGCAGCGCCTTTAAAAAAAAAAAAGATTCCCTCTTAAAACAAAATATATACTTATAAAGATACACCGCTTGAGAAGATGCAGCTCCTCAATCTTTGCCTGATTTTCACCACCATTGTTTTGGCTGCCGGATCACCGACCTTGGAGTATGGGGCACCACCAAGTTCGGATACAATAAGTCAGTACCACACCCAGGATGAGCATGGTCAGTATGCGTATGGCTACATGGCTCCACTCTACTCCAAGCACGAAACGCGTACCTTGGATGGTGTGATCCGTGGAACCTTCTCCTATGTGGATGCCCATGGTGAAACTCAGACTGTGGACTATGTGGCCGATGCCGAGGGTTTCCATGTGACCTCCAGTCTGCCAAATCAGCAGGCCAATCAGGAAACACCGGAGGTGGCAGCCCTCCGGGCTCAGCATCTGGAAGCCCACAACCAGGCCAAATTGAGGTTGGCCGGAGACTCCTCCGTCGGTCCTCAGCCCGTTCAGGATACTCCCGAGGTGGCTGCCGCCAAAGTGTCATTCTTCAAGCGTTTCGAAGCCGAGAAGCTGCGCAACCAATTGCTCGCCGAGAAGAAGGTCGCGGTGATAGCACCTCCATCTCCCACTGCCGTTCGCTCCCAGCCAGTATATATCTATCAGCCCACCACAGGATTCGTCTACAACTATCACACTAAGTCCCAAGCTCAAGTTCCCTCCAGAAACTACCTGCCAGTGGCCTAATCCTGAAATTTCACTTCTTTGTAAAATTCTGTTAATTGTTGAGCAATAAATGATGCAAATTGGAAATTAAAAATAATATATGTATTTTAAATTCTTTCTTATATTTACAAAAAAAAGTAAACAATGCAAGTTTACTAACCATTTGTTCAACTATTTCCTTCACTATAAAGCTAAGTATTATTTTATTGTTTCTACAATCTATGATTTTTATCCGAATTTGGACTTCACTTAATGATGACCTTAAAATTACTGCAATTAGTTTCTTCTAAGAATCATAAAAGAAACTGTCTTTCAGTAGATTTAACTGGTTTAAAATACTCAGATTGATTCATTTAATCTTAACCCACACGTGGAAGATAAAAAGAGAATTTAATTTGGCACAATGGTGCTCTGTCTTGCATTTATTCTTAGGAAACACATCAAAGTTACACTTCATTCTGTTCCACAATCATGAGTCGGCCTTGATCCATCTCCACAACACGTAGCCTTAATCAATTGCGTTTGCTCACCAACAAGCTGCGACTGAGGGCCACTGGACGCAGGGTTCTCAGCTCCGTGGGCGTGGTCACACTGTACTTGGTGCTGGGCGAAACCAGGGTGTAGTAGGCACCGATCGGCACACGGAGATCACTGTTGTCCAAACGATCCTCGAGCAGTTTCTCGGTACTGGCCAAGTCTCCTAGCTTCAGATAGCTGCTGGAACTGAGATCGGACAGGGAATAGATGGTTCGCAGGCGCAGATCATTGGCATCGCCATCGGAGGAGCTAGGCAGTTGAAGAAGCTGTGAGCTTTGGCGATCGATTTGGCGATCATTTTCACGGTTGGTATTCGATTCCCGAAGGGTTTCCTGGTTTCGGGACTGATCTTGTCGTTGATTTTGCCGGGACTCTTGATCTTCTCGCTGATCTTGGCGACGATCATCTCGCTGGTCCTGACGTTGATCTTCCCGCTGATCTTGTCGCCGATCTTCTCGCTGATCTTGGCGGCGATCATCTCGCTGATCTTGGCGGCGATCATCTCGCTGATCTTGGCGGCGATCATCTCGCTGATCTTGGCGGCGATCATCTCGCTGATCTTGTCGCCTATCTTCTCGCTGATCCTGTCTTCGATCTTCTCGCTGATCTTGTCGTCGATCATCTGGTTGCTTCTGCCTTTGATCCAGTCTTTGCTCCTGCCTCTGCTCCTGTCTCTGATCCTGTCGGATTTCCTGATCCTGATCTTCCCTGTTCCTGATCGGATTGCCAGATCGCTGACGATCGGCCAGCATGGCTGAGAGCTCAGCTCGAACTCTCTCCAAGATCGCAGCATCCTCATCGGTCAGGCTCTGCTCCCCCGACTGCTGATCCTCGCCGTTGTTTCTTGTCTGACCCTGTTGCTGTCGTCTGTCCGCCTCCTCGCGCAAACTGGTCGTTAAAGCCTTCTCCCGCGCATCCCTCAGAGCATTTAGGTGGGACAGACGAGCCTGCTGCACTTCCTCCGTATCTGTTACTGGCAATGGAGCCCTGCCCTCATCCACTGGAGCTTGGGGTTGGTTACTCGCCTCGGCCTTGAAACCCTGAATGCCATTTGCCTCATATCGAACAGTCTGTAGTTTGCCATCGGCATCCACGTAGGAGTAGAATCCCCGGGAGGTGCCATCTCGGGAGGAGTATTCCGCCCTGGCCGCGTTGTCGTCACTATAGCCGTAGGAGTAGAAGGCTCTGGCCGTGTCCTGCTCCTGGTAGCCACTACTTGGCCTTTGAGGCAAACCAGCAGCCGAAACTAGGGCTAAAAGCCCGGCCAGAATCGTCCAAGTGAAGCAGTGCATCCTCTTCTTCTGATTGCTCTTATGGAACTGATGCTGCAGTGGCACGTCGGTGGGTGTTTTATACCACCTGTGGGTGATGGTAACTCGAGGCGACACCCACCATCCACCATCCACCACCCAGCACAGAGTCTGCACAATGACCTCGAAATCCGCAAGTCGATACGCCGCGATCTGATTGGTGTCGATTTGCTTTTGGGGCCTCTGGTTCGCTACCGCACGGATGTTGCAATAGTGAACTTAATATTGAGACACGGATCCAATGGTTACGCAATTGGGCGGCACTTCCAGCAGAGATCTGCGTCCCCACGGATGTGGCAACCGCAACCTGGATTCGGGCGGAAAACAAATGGGGGAAATAGATTTGTTCGCATTTATGGGATAAACAGTCATATTCGATTACTTGCTGGCTTCATTAACGCATGGCTGACACAGATATGTGAAGTGCATAGATATGGTAAGTGGCCCATTGAGAGTATTGTAAATATCCGTATTTAGTTGAATATATATACTTTTATACCTAATCGGTTAGGATTTTGTCACTTTTTAGAAGGTTTAGAAAGGATCTTAATTGAATGTTATTCATCTAAATGAGAGATAGTTACATTTAATTCATTAAATTCTATTTAATTCAATAAAAAGGCATTTATAATCTTCATATCTTAGTAAAAAAGCACTTGTCACTGTAGTTGTTTGTAATTGAGCAACCTCGGAGAGAGGTGTGCGTTTATCAAAACTTTGAAGTCGTGCTATTCATATGCGCAGTAACACTAACTTTTATCATATGTACGTATATTAATTAGCATCAGTGCTGCTGTTTTAACAAATAGGCAGATCAACAATAAACAAACATTCATAATTAATATTTTTATTTAATTATGAGCAACAAGGAATTCTTGTGATAATCAAGAAAATTTAAATATGACTTATGTCTCAAAAATCTAAATCAAACACGAATATTATGTGCTTAAAATTTAGCAGCGTGAAGTTTTAAATATCTAAAAAAAAGTCATATTGTCAGCACTATTAAGCTTAAATAGTTATAATTGAGAGCAATATTGCCCAAAAAGCTTCGTTTAAACGAGAACGGAGAGCAGAATCACTTTTCAGATTATATGGGCAATGGTTCGAAAACTCTGACGATGATCAGTTTGCCACTTGGCGCCGACTGAATTGCACGGAATCGTTTAGAGTAAGTTAATTTCAACAGTGCGACATGGATTTGGCCGGCAAAAATGTGGTTTACCTTGGCGGATTCGGCGGCATAGGCCAGAAATGTGTGCAAGAACTTCTGCAGCGGCAAATAAAGGTGGGTCTAATACCGCAAACAGCAACAAAATGTACCCCAATTAATGTCTTCATTAGTCACTGGCCATATTTGATTTGGTTGAGAATGCCGCTATTTTGGCTGAGTGGAAAAACAATAATCCCAACACGGATATTTTCTACCAAAAAGTGGACATCACACAGAAGTCGGATATCGAGACGGCTTATAAGGAAACTGCCCAGAGAGTGGGTCACTTTGATGTGGTGGTCAATGGCAGTGGACTAATGAACGATCGCCTGATCGAACTGACAATTCAAATCAATCTGGTAAGGGAGTCGTAAAGCTTATTTCCCTTAAAAAGAGCTTTATTTATTTATCTTTTCTCAAAGCTGGGAGTTATCAACAGCACTTTGACCGCCTTGGAGTACATGGACAAGGCCAAAGGTGGAAGAGGTGGACTCATTGTAAATATATCCTCGGTGGCCGGACTGCAGCCCACGGCTCTAATGGCCATTTATTCGGCGGCCAAGTCAGGTGTTACCACTTTTACCAGGGCAATGGCTGTAAGTACTATATTTCAATTTTTCGGTGTTTTATATTCCCTATAAACTAATTATATTTCACAAGTTTTAAATCCATTATAGTGTTTTTTAAAATAATTTTTAATTTAGTTTGCAAGCTATTTGGGAAAAAATAATAAAATACCAAAAAATGTAATTTAAATTTAGTTCAAGAATAAATTTGTAACATTATTTCAACCCTTTTTTAGAACCCCATTTACTACGCTCACTCTGGCGTTGGCTTTATTACCATCTGTCCGGGATTCACGGATACTGGACTTTTGGATGATATTGACAACAAGACGACCTTCACCTACGAAACACCCATGCTGGCCATGTTCAATAAGGTTAAACGACAGAGGCCAGAGGACTGTGCCAGCAATTTAGTGCGGGCCATCGAGACGGCCAAAAATGGAGCAGTTCTAATGCTGGAGACGGGTGAAACTCAAGAGGTGGATATGCCAGACTTGTGGAAGCCTCAGTTTGAAGATTAATTATGCATTGTTATTGTATACATATAAGTATTCTCTTACGGTTCGTTGGTCATTTTAAAATAAATGTTATTTATAAATTTAATCAAGTTTGTTTTATACTTAATAAGGCCACATGGACCGCAAAACAGATTAGATTGCCATGAAGCCAGTACGAAATAAAGTCATATTAAATGGGTGACTCAATTTCGTTTATGTTTTAATTAATAACATTTCGAACAATGACACTGAGTAGTCTTTTTCCTGAAGAAATTAGCACAAGAAACATTAATTATCTCGAGATAGACCTCCTTATCTACATATAAAGTTTAGATGAGCTGGTTATCTTAGTGGATTCGACGGTTAGTCCAGAAATGCCAGAGCATTATCTGGATAGTTGGTTACTATTAAATTGTTTTAATAAGGTAACAAAACCATTTCTATACTTAGCAAGCCCACAATAACCGCAAGAACAGATCGCATTGCCAAGCAATCAGAACCAAATCAAGTCATATCAAATTAAGTTGTAGAATTTGATTAAGTTTCTTTTATTTAAATTTCAGGCATACACACACAAAATTGAGTTTGGTTTTAGTTTTCTTATGTTTTTTGGTTTTCCATATCTAACATTTACAATGAATTTTGAAGATAAATATACATATTCAGCACATCCAAGAACATACATTATCGATTAACATTCCACAAAACTAGAAGAGATGTTGGGGTTCGGTAATCCGAAACTTTTGATACCCTAGAAAAGAGTTTTCGAACTTCCGTGGGTTAAAAGGAAAAGTTTCCAAGCATTATGAAAGTATAACGATTAGAGCTGGGAAAACAGACAAACATAGGAACTAATTCAAACTAGAGCTATGAATTTTCAAGCTGCCAGCAGCGATTTAATGGAAAAAGAATATTTTAGCAATAGGAATTCTGATAGTTATAGGTGTGGCATAAAGATGAAATATCTTCCTTTCTGGGATATCATAAACATGGACATAGACCCAAAAGTATTCTGGGGATCGGTTAAAGGGTAGAAAGCACGTCTTCCGTTTGATAGGGAGGGTAGGTATAGCTTTTCCGTAGAATGCATGTAAAATACAATCTCTGCTTACATAGTTCTATGATACAATATACGTCTCTCGGATTCATTCTTCCAGTTGTGGGTGGTGTGTGTATTTAGATACATTATTATACTCGTTTATAGTTAGTTTTAATTAGCATTTAATATAAAGACATTTGTTCGTTCCCATTGAACTGGGATTAGTTTCGCATGTTAACTGTAAATTTCACATCATCACAATTCAAGGATCTTCAACTTATAAATTACACCAAAAAACAGCAACGATTCGTTTGCAGTGTCGTGACCTTTGACCTTACAGGGAGCTTACTCAGTTGAGCTTCGACATTTGGGATGGGTTGCACGGTTCAAATTGAGAGTATTGTATTGTATTGTCCTCGCCATAACACATTTGATGCGCTGAAAGAGAGTTCCCTGGCTATCTACTTATTCGATTGCAGTGTGCAGTGCTATGAAGGATGTTATTGGGTGGTGGTGGTTTGACAAGCGGTCTCCTGGCAGGTTTTCATAGACTTATCGGATCTGAGCTACTGCAAAGTCGTCTGTACGTATCTATATTCGACCTTGGTCGTTTAACATCATCACTAACCCTAAGTTGAGGAACAGAAGCGCCTATTAACATACCGTATTTTACGTTTATCTTCTTAAGTTAAGCGGATTGTCTGTATCTAGTTGTGTTAACTATAGGATCTCGTATTGTATTCCATTAAATTTCCTATCTGGTGGTTGCTGTTGATGTTCTTAGTTCCTTATTCTTTGCTGGTGGTTATATTTTAAGTTTCTCGGTTGCTTTCTTCTTTGCTTTTCAACGCTTTGATATGTTTCGCACATTATCTTTCATCTCGAACTTAAAATAATGGTTGAAATAAAAACCAAAACAACTAAAAGTTTTGTGAAAATTTATTTGTAAATAAAATAAATAATTTTTTTTTTTTTGCATATTTTTTTTCCACTTTGATTAACAGAACTCGAAATTTGCTTAGGGTAGAAACATTGAGTGATAATACCAAAAATACATTTAATTAACATATGTATAAATATATATGCATTTAAATAAGTGTGTGTAATTAGAAAATGTCTGTGTGTATGTGTGAATTGCTCGGCACGATCTGTACAAAAAAAGAGCCTCGGTCAGTTTTGAAGTTTTGAAGTTTTGGAGTTTTGGGGATTTGGCGGGTTGCTGGACTGATTGTAAATTATAAAGTTACAAAACTCAACTCAACAAATACGTTATTATGAACTGAACCCATTGGGTTTAAGCTAAAAAAAACTTCACCACAGCCAAAGGTCGGGCGGAGAACGCTTAATCTGGATCTGAACCTGGATCGGGACTTAAGTACGCAGATAAACGCCTCTCCTCCCAGCCTTCTTCTATATTTTCACATTTCACAGGAGACAAATAGATTGAAGAAATCTCAATTACCTCCCCTGTTGCGCTTCTATACATTGAATGCTTTAGTTTCTGAGTAATAGGAAATTACATTTAAATGTATGTTTTTTTGTTTGTTTTAAAATTGCTTCGATCAATTTTAACTAGCTCACAACTGAACACATATTCCCCGGGGGGCGGGGAATATATTATTACATGGATTCTACTACACACACGGCATCGAAACTCGTTAACAATAAATATATTTGTAAAGATATATATGTTATATTCTTCTATGATCAAGCGCAGTAATATATAAGGTTCCTGATTTTATCGCTTAACAAATACAAGTTACAAAATCTTTCATTTTTGCTTCAAATCAAAATGATGTACAAAGTCTTGAAAGCAAAACGCGGGCTCAACTGACATTAATATATAATATTAATAATAGAGCGCACAAATTGGTTAGTTTCTAGATATAAATATAAATTTATATTTGCATTGAGTAGGTATGTGTAAATGTTCTCAAAGCCCTGACTGACATTTAACTTTCTCTTCGTCACTTTTTTTCTGTACTTTACTTTTCTCACAGTTTACAAAAAGGGAGAAGGGGACGTGATTTTAATTTATTTTCAATAAATTTAATAATATATAGTACAATAGTTAACAACATCGCACAATAGCGTTATTAAAATTTCTTTAAGAAATATAAACATTCATTTCACACACATACAAATGATCGTTCGTGTCCTGTGGCTCAGTGTGTATGCGTGTTAGTGTATGTGTGTGATTGTGTTTTGAGGGCGAAAGGATGTTGAGGTCCTTTCAGCCCTGCTGATTTTTGTATATATAAAAATAGCGTTTTGAAATAGTTAATAATTAAAAAAAATATATATGTTTATATCTATGTATACAGCGTTACACAATCAATCAAAATTTGATCACAAATAATCAGGGGGATGATAAACACACTATTTTGGATAGAAATTTGAGTTTTACTTAGATCTCGAAGTCTTGTGATCATGATTCAGTTAATTAGTGCACAGTTTCTACTTCATCTGAGAAAATTGCTTTAAAATCTTTTCTGCTATTCAAATCTGGATGTTTCCATATCTCATCCCTCTTGATCACCATTTTTTCTACGGGGGATTTCTACGGTTCGTATTTATAGCAGATCTACAAGTCTGAGCTGAACTCTAGGCTAGACACAAAGTTTTACGATCTAAGTTGAGTTAGTTTTTGCTTGCTTTTTTGTTTTTTCAATTGCTAGACACAATCCCCGAATTTGAAACATAACACGAACATGGTCAAAACACATTTCCACAAAATTTGAACAATGAACTAAGTAGACAATTATTTAATAGATTCTAATAGACGGTACCCAACCCAGTTGATGTTTTTCTTTGTTTTGGCTCCGATCCAATAACGGATCAGTCGGATCAGTTGGATCAGTTGGATCAGTTTTAACTACAATTACATTTGAAATTCTACCAAAGTTTGAACTGTGCGGTACAAACCTCTAACGATGTGTAAAATGATTGCATTATACATATTCACTTCCCTCCCACTCGGTCTATATAAACACCTATATAGAAATATCCTCTGGCTGAGTGAGCCAACTGCTCTTGGCTGCTGCTGCTGGCAGTTAGTCCACCTTGATCCCACTGTCATCGGGATCGACGATGTCCACCAGGTTCTTCTCCAGCTGCAGCATCATCCCGCTGTCGATGCCGCCCTCGAAGCTATCCTCCGACATCAGCTGTGGCTTTCTGCCCCACATCGGTTGCTGCAGCTGCTGTTTTATGGCAAGATAATAGATAGATAATAGATTAAAAAAGTGATAGTAAGTACTTAGTACTTCCGGTGTTTAATGACAGCTCTAAAAGAACTCGGCTATCCATTAGAACTTAGGGTGTGCTTGTTACCAAGCCTTTTAACCATAAAGCGAACAGACAGATATAGAAAACAAGTTAAATATTCACACCCCTGATTACTGGGCAATAAAAAGTTAAGTAACCACACCTACCTTATTGGCATTGAAGTTATCGTTCCTGTCGCTCTTGTAGCCACCATATCCCAGGTCACTATCGTTCTCCAGCACCCAGTTGTTCCAATTGCTGCCCGTGCTGCTCTTGGGACAAATGGGACCATAGCGACTTAGCATGGAGGAGCCGGTGGGCACATCAAATGTGGACGCATCGTCATCCAATATGGAATCCGAACGCACAAAGTTCGCCGACTCTTTACCCGAATTGTTCCAGAACAGCAGCGGTGAGCTATGGTTATTGTTATTGTTGTGGGAGCTGCTATTGTTGTTGTTTTTGTTGTTGCTATTGTGATTGTTGTTGGTACGCCGGAACAGAGGCAGTGCATCCACATCGCTGTCCGGGGCTCTGTCCAGATCTATGTTAACACTATTCGGCGGTTTCTTTTCATAAAATGAGGTATCAGCTGTTGCGGCTAAAATCGACAACGGTCGGCTGGGATTCGGCTTGCTGGACGGTGGCTGCTGCTGTGCGGGATGCTGTGACGGATGCTGCTGCTGCTGCTGAGCGAGGTAGGCATGATCCCATGGGTTGCCCAGATGGAAGACATCCCCGGTGCCACCGGGCAGCATAAAGCCCTTGTGCAGGTTGCTGTTCACACTAAAGTTCGGTGGGTTGGCATTGCGTTGTGGTGGAGCTCCCGGATTGGATTGGTATTCCCTGGGCGCGGGATTCCGCTGCTGACCAACGCCGTAGCCGGTGAAGCGAGGATCATAGCGGCCGGGCACTATGAGTCGTGCAATGGGACTGTGATGCGAGGGATGGAGTAGCGGTGGTGGCGGCTGTTGTGGCGGCAATCCTCCTCCTGGCGACAGACCCAAACTGGGCTCCAGATAGCCCCTGGGTGAGCCCATATAGTGCATGGGCGACATGGGCAGCATGGGCGGCACTCCCAGCGCTTGTCCATCCTGCTCTCCCAGCGGCTTCTTGAGGGCTCCTCCGACCATGGTTGGCGGTCCTTGCAGGGCCAGCGGTGTCTTCAAATGCTTGCCACGATTGCGGGCCCGATAGCGCTCTACCTCCTCCTGGGAGTGGGCGAAGGTGCAGCTGGCACCTCGGGGACACACCCTGCGCACATTCAAATCCCTGCACAGGCTGATCTTGTACTTGGGATTGCTATTGGCTGTGCCACCACTGCCACCGCCGCTGAGGCCGTCCTGTGCCTTGCGAACGCCGTGGTGCTGAAGAAAGTTCACCAGTCCCACGACCGAGTGACGGACTGCATCCAGGGCCTCGGCCAAATCCGACCAGGGAGCCACCTCCGCACAGGGATCGATGTTGGCCAGGTACTTGAGGTGGTGATGCAGACTGGCCAGCTTGGCAGGATCACTGGTGCGCTGCAGCGCGATAACCAACTCCTGAACCGATTGGGCAAAGGAACTGGGCGTTTGCAGCTTGTCGATGATGCTCTGCATGTGGCTCTTGTGCATCACGTCGCCGTACAGCAGGGAAGACCATTGTTCCGGGGCAATGCGCAGACCCGCCTCGGTTGCAATCTGGACGATCTGGGCATCGTGCTCGCGGCGCAGGGCATCGTAGGTGCGAAACTCCTCTTTGAGCTGCATCAGCGATGAGTCTGCCTCGCGTTTGGACACCTTGAAGCAGCTGGCTCGGTAGAGTAGCTGCACCACATGTCCGATACTCGTCTTGGAGGCCTGTGGAAACTGCGGTTCCAATCGCTGCACCACGAACATGACCAGCACTTTGCGCGACAACGCAGATCCCTCCTCCAGCGCCAGGAGCACCAGTTTGAGTACCTCCTCCTGCATTGCCGGTCCCAGAAACTGGCATCCTCTCGTCCGCACCGCCGCCCACAGGTTTGAGCTCAGCTGCTGGGGATTCTGGTGCTGCAGGATCAGCTCGGTGACTGTGCGTTCGCCAAGGGATCTGGCCGCCCGGAGTGCCCTTACCCGTCCCTCCTCCTCCATCAGCTGGCAGTTGACCAGGGTGACCAGTTTCCGTTGCATGGGTCGAGTTAGCAGATTGCCATTGCCGTTCAGGTTGAGGAAGGACTTCAAGTGCAGGGCCAGCTCCTCGATGCACTGCTGACCCAGGTGGTAGCACTTGAGATGCTCCGGCTCCAGCTTCTGCACACTGGGCGGTGGTGGTCCCAGCTCCAGGAGCTCCGAATCCTTGACCAGCTGGAGCAAGGCATGGTTAACGGGCAGATTGTCGATCTCGCTGACAATCACGGTCTGTAAAATAGGTTTTACACCATGTAGAATACAAGATTAAGCAATGGTAAATAGCAAAACTCACCTGATCGAAGGGACACTGCCGGTTGTAGAGGGTCGTCAGGCATAGCTTGCAGATGGTGTGCCCGCAGCCCAGACTGACCGGGCATCGCTGGCTGGCCGCGAATTCATTGCAGCAGATGGGACAGTTCAGAAAATCTGTCCATGAGGGAGCCTGAATCGGCATGCTGTGGATATAGCAACCATGAAAACATCAATTAAGATGATTAAGTCAAAATAAAAGTAAGATCAACTGCGGATAACGAAGTTCGGCATACTCTTGGCAGGCATCTTGAGGATATTATTATCATAACTATAGAAAGTATTTAAAGAAATGACTAATTTTGAATATCCACTTTTTTAAACTTGTTCTTTTCTTCATGCAAATAAAACAATACTTATAACTTTATTTCTGTTCTGTAATTCGAGGAACTTTTTATCGGGGATTAGCTGATAAGAACTTTATTAGACCTCAACTGTATATCTTAAAATTTTTTTTTAATATTATTTAAATAAAACCTCTTATTAATTAAGTTATTAAATCAAAAAGTTGCTAATGCACCAAAATTTCTGTTATATTCAAGCAGCAACGATAAAAAATGTAAGATGTAAAATGTAATCAAAATAGATTGTAACTTAATATTATTGACGTCCGAAAGTAGGAAAAAGCTACAATTTTTAAGATTTATCCTTCTATTGGATTTGATTGAATTCAGCCCTAATATGGAAAACTTGCGTTAGATATAAACAAAACTTCTAAATCTTTGAGGAAGAATACCTCAAAGAACAAACGTGAAATTGGTAAATACATGGCCGAAAAATGGATGGTGTTACAGAAGTGATGTAAAAATACAAGTGACGTGAGTCAAGGTAGAGTTATTTTCCATTTACAACGATCAAAAAGTGGCACAGTAAAAAAAAGTTTCGCTTTCGTCTTTTTCTTCTTCTTCTTGCAATAGCCCCAACGTCAGCTGTCGCTTACACACACACATGCACACCTGCACACACACACACTCTCTATTTGATGTTGGTGTGTGGGGGCATTTGTACACGCATGCAAGTATATCTGTATGTATATAGCGCATATATATGCCCAAGTTGCACTTCCTGGAGAACTTTTTTGAGGGTTTAAGGACATGGAAGGATCGGTTAAGATCCTTTCGAGCCCATCAGAGAGCCAATCACACACACAGGCGAACCTTTTTAATGGGAAACACAAACGTAACTCGCTTTCAACGTCATCAGCCATCCGCTTTCTTTTAAGACGCGAACAAAGGGCAATATCGGCTAGAAATCTACGCGATTTGTGGTCCTCGGACCTCCTAATTGGGTTTTCAATACTTCGGGCTCGTCCTTGAACGCCAGCTATCCCCCAGGAAAAACACTGAACTCCACAAAACTCTCTCCCAAGCGTTTTTTTTCGTTACGTTTCACTTTTCACTCTGCCCGCAATTTACGATCGAAAGTCACTCGAAAGCCGATTTCGGCACTGGCGATGCACTGACTCACCTTCAAAATGCACATATTATTGCATTAAAGGTACGAAAATATGTTTTTTAATTTTCATTTGATTTTTTTTGTAAAAAATTGGGAAGTTGCAATCAGTATTAGAGGTGGAACCAACATCGATGTCATCGATGTTTTCAAAACATCGGCTATCGATGTTTGGCCGGGCAATATCGATTATTTTTGGCTCAGCTGATTGCGATTGGTCGTTATCGTAAATGCATTGACTATCAACATTTAAAAGTTTCTTTTAGCGGGATTTTTTTGTATTTATTGAATAGAGCATTTATAAACTAAACATATCTTAAACGTCTAGGCTTAACTAAAAAATCTTCTTCAAAACTTAATTTATTATTTATTCTAGGTTTTTGTGATTGTATTCTAATTAGCACTTCGTGAATAAGAAATCTTTTAAAATGCCCTATTATAAAATTTAATGGCGATGTTTGCATTAATGTAGTCAACTATTACCTAATGCTATTATCTTGAACTACACTGTAGACGCTTGTAATGCGATTTGAGCTGGTGATGTAATTAATCCGATTAAATTTACATCACACGTCTACAACCCAGAAACTACTGATACCTTTAACCAGGAAATACAAGGCAAAAACAATCCATTTAAAATTCTTTTATTCAGTTATCTTTGTACATTTGACATAGTGTACATTATTTCTAGGGTTTTCCAGTCGGGTAATAATTACATGTAACTCATCTCATTTAAAAATGTCACCGAGTTGCAAAAACTCTGGGATAAGAATCTATTTCTTAACGCCATAAGCAGAACCCTTGCTAATCTTCGAGGCGTTAACAGCGTATTCCATGAGGCCATAAACTAAAAACAAATGATAACAAAATGAAATACAAATTCAATGAGATTACATTTTTTTTACTTACATCCTCCCAGAACGGATAAAACCGTGATAAAACCAATCCAGTTGCCCACAACCAGGGCGCTGATCAAATAGTGCAAAATGCACAGGACACAAAAACTAGCCCAGCCCAAAAAGTTAAGCAAGGTGGCTAAACGCGGCTTGAAGATCTTCTCGGGAACCTCCTTTTCTCCAGAAGCCTTGAAGAAGCTACCGGTTTCGTGGAAGCTGTCGATGATCTTATCCTTCTCTACAAAAAAGTTCTGCATCCAGGCGGCGGCTTCCTTCTCACCCTCCGGAACCTTGTCCAGTGGCACTCGACGAATAAACATGTACGGCTCAACGGGTTCTCCATTTAACTGGGACAGCGTGGTGGGTCTTGTCTAGAATAAAATAAATCTAAATTTTAACACAATGATTTACACTTTAAGGCGTTCATATATGGGTTCAATTTGATAATTTTTTCTACTTTCTCTAACCTAGAACTAGGACAAAAATAGTATCATTATAAATATTTAAATGTAACCATTTAAATTCCATTAATTTAACTTAGTATATATAGAAAGATCTAAAATTAAGTTATTTTAAAATGTATTTTTTCCCTTTTGAGTTTTGAAAAGCCTCACCTCAGCATTTCGCTTGAAAGCGAGATTGATGTCGTAGATGGCAGGACAGACGCCTCGCATGGTTGGCAGACTGGTGGTGAATCCCTTGGTGCGCGGAATCAAATGGTGCTTCAGGATGGGAAGACCTCGTTCCTGGGCGAATTTCACGGACAACTCGTGCTTGGCCTTAGTGAATCGAGTGCCTTCGGCATTGAGGAGCAACCAAACTGGGTCCGGGTAGGAATAGACCTCCTTTAGCTGCGTTTTGATCACCACCTTGTCCTTCTCGAAATCGCGGTCCAGAAAGATGAATTCGGCCATCCACCAGACCCATCCTAACACGGGAATATAGCGAAGCATCTTCTTGGCAAAGGCTTTGGTTCCTCCCAGAACTCCCAGTTTGTCGGTAATCATCCAGATGGTCAACCAGTCAATCTCGTACGTGTGGTTCATTAGCATAAATGCATGCTCCTTGCCAAAGAACTTCTCATCCTCGGGGTCGATATACACCCTTAATTTACTGCCAGCATACCACTCAGCCACACAGACCAGAACTAAAATGGGGAACATTTTGAAAACATTTAAGTATTTATTAATTGTTATTTCAATATTTACAATTCCGATTTCTATAAGGAAATGTGAAAAAAGACGACGTAACGGTAATGACCTTATCAGGACAAAAAAATGCGCCGGAAATGTCATGAAAAACTAAACACTATCTGAAATTGTATTCCTAACCTAATGATAATGGTGAATTTGACTTTTCTAATACTTACTGCAGTAGAACGAGTAGTGCAGGTAGTACATAAGACTCCGGGAAAGGCGTTTGTCAAAGGGCCTCACAAAAATGATCAGCAGAAGCTGGCCAATGTTGATGATAAAGCCGGCTGTGAAGAATGTCACGGCGATCAGCAACCGCCCCAATCCCCTAAGATGCGACATCCTAAGCTAAAAATAAGCACATTTAAATAAAATCAATCAATTAAGGTCGACTATTACATAAACACATCGAATTTCCTGTCTGCAATGCAGTTAATAAATATGTCCAGCGCGCGATATCAACCTAATTATGGCAGCACTAAAACTTTGCTCCCGATGTGTCATGAAAAAATGGAATTGCTTAAATTATAGTACCGTAAACGCACACTTGAAAAACTCACTGTATCAGTACAGTAAGCACTCTATTATGTGTCCACTAATAAACTTTACTTATTACTCTGTATCTTACATTTTTGGATTTCCATTGATAAGATTATATATACATATGTATATCTGTAAGACGAATTAATAAACCAATACCGAGAAATAATAAAATAACAGCCACAAATTCACAATAATATTCAATTTTTTTTGTAAAATATTCGCAAAATTTAAAGTGATATAGAAAAACTTGTTTAGAGTTTTTGGTTTGAATTTGGTTTTTAATAAGTAACCGTTAAAACTTCCGCAATAGACCTTTTAAATTTGTACTTGATATACATATATAGCTTTTTTCACTTTCAGTTTTCGATATAATACTGTTCTGCTTTTCACTAACACAAACACACTTACCAATCTTTGCGGAACCTTAACAATTTAGAGAACTTGTTTTACCAACCAGCTGAAATCAACTGAATGAAATTGACTGTTTTCTAAGCGCCCGGGCCCCTAGAGATATAGATCTGCGTCGATAATACACCCCAGGAACCTATAAACTAACACTATTAACCACCTGTTATCAGTGAAACCAGGGAAACCAGGCTGACTACTTATCTCCAAATAAATGAGGTTGTACTATGCAGCCAAGGACAAGCAGTCGAACTAGCGGAACGTGTGCGCTGCTTCTGATCATTACAACTGATAAAGAACCGAAAGTGTTTAGCATGCTGATAAGTACAAATATATTTTTTACGATATGAAAGAAAATTTATTTGTGAATTAAGAAAACAGTTAATTTTTCTTTGCCTTCGCTTTTGGTTTAACTTACTTATTACATCTCTTAAACGAAGGATTTTTGAAAATTTTAGTGTTTTAGGGTGACAAAGATAAATTAACATGATTACAATTTTTTTTAAGAGTAATATTTATATTTTAAAAGAACTCAGATTTATGTTTTTGTTATTTTATTTTGTATCTACGATTTAAAAAACAAAAAAAATACTGTGGTATTTTGAGTTAAGGTCACTTTTTTGGTGCACTGCTTGCACACCCACTCATCAGCTGTTAGCTCCCCCTTATCAGCGCACTGCTTGCGTTATCAGAAAAAACAAACAAACTTCTCACGTTCGGTTTAATTTTAATTATTGCAATGCTCGCCAAAATACAATTGATCAAACGATTAAATTTCCACTTAGGTGTACAACTACCAACTACATACGCAAATTGATGGCTCCAGTGTGCGGGAGTTACCTCGTAACCATAAACTTAGACAAAAAAAACATGCACTTCTGTTCAAAAAACACTTTAAATCGTCCGGTAAGGAATCGCGAATTGATCCATTTAGCAGAGAGATTTTGCGAGAGGGCTGCCTTTTACAAAGTCACTTGTAGATAATTGAGTTCGACGACAATCGGAACTAAATGCGATATCGAAAGTTATTTTGTGATCGGCTTGGAGGCACCACCAGCTCCATAGCTGGATCCCTTGCTGATCTTCGTCTTGTTGATGGCCTGACCCATTAGCCAGTAAACTGAAAATATAAAATAAGAAATGTTTAAAAAAATAAGTTTTAGTATATCACACTGGACGTTTTGTTGTTAAAGGTTTTCTACATTTGTTTAAAGATAATATATTGCTATGTGTATTATAACTGCTGATATCAGCATAATGTTCGCACCATAAAGAACAGTTGGCCAATCTACAAATTATTTAGAAGCAAAGTAATAATCAAATAAAAGTTAACAAATCCACAATTAACAAGTTATCTGTTTTTTTTTCCATTATCTGTTGCACTCAAATTTGTTGTTCTAAATGCCAAGTTATTTTAAAAACTGTAAGATATATAGATAGATAGACATATAGAAGTATTAATACTTTATAACTACAATAAATTTGCCTTTAAATATATTTTTTTTTTTCAATAAAGTTCTCTATAATGAATAGCTTCTAATGTGATATCCCGCGTAAACCCAAATCCTGAACTTACAGAGTCCCAGCACGGAACATGCAGTTATAAGGGCCGTCCAGTTGGCCGCCAGCAAGGAAGTGATCAGGTAGTAGAAAATGCAGAAAAGCGAGAATGTCGCCCAGCAGGCAAAGTTCACCAGCGAACACAGCCTGGGTTTGGTCACGATTGACGGCACCTCCTTAATGCCGGACGTCTTGAAGAAGCTGCCCGTCTCCAGGAAGCTGTCGATGATCTTGTCCTTCTCCACGAACAGATTCTGCAGCCAGGCGGCGGCCTCCTTCTCGTCCTCGGGCACCTGTTCCAAGGGAATACGCCTCATCAGGAGGTGAGGCTGGCACGCTTTTTCCATGCAGCAGGCTCAACATGGTGGCAGGGGTCTAAAAAAAGTAAAGAACAGAATATAAGATTGTGTTTATAACCTTGAAATAACACTGTGTAAGATAAAGGGCACCGCTTTCAGTAATATTTATATGCTGAATTTACGATTCCACGTTCCGACGATAGCTTTATAATCTCAATTCAATCGAGTCACAAGTATTATTTAAAGCCGTAATAAATTTTTATTACATGAGTCTCATGCAAAAATCATTAGTAAGAAGAAAATCTATTCACATTTCTTGCCAAAAGATTTTGGCCAAAAAGGTTTGTTTCACTACCAAATTTACATTTAAATTAACTTACTTTAACTTGAAATGTTATCTTATTAAAACTGATCGGTATCGGTACTCTATTCGTTCTTGAAAAAACATGACAGGAATATTTAAAGTGGTAGCAACAAGTTATGCAGATCAAAGTAAGTGATTAGATTAGCATGAGGCAATCAGGCAGGCGTTATCAAACTGGCTGATAAGCCTAATCGCAAATATATAAGTATGCAATGCAAAATTCTGCATTAATAATATATTAAGTACCTTAACTATATTATATAACTCAATTTACTTGAAGTTATCCACTGAATTATATAGTTTAAGGTAAGAAGAATTCTACCTGAGAAAACTTTGAATATTATTTACCTTGTCTGTGGGCCTGTACGCTAGGTTAATGTCGTAGATGGCGGGACAAAGACCCCGGATGGGTGCCAAGCTGGCGGTGAATCCCTTGGAGCGTGGGATCAAGTGGTGCTTCAGCACCGGCATGCCCCTTTCCTGGGCGAACTTTACGGATGCCTCGTGTTTGGCGGGCGTGAAACGGGTGCCCTCCGCGTTGAGCAAAAGCCAGGTGGACGAGGGATAGGAGAAGACCACCTTGAGCTGCTCAGTGATGATGGTCTTGTCCTGGTCGAAGTTGCGGTTGAGGAAGACGAACTCGGCGAGCCACCAGCTCCAGCCGATTATGGGCAAATAGCGGATGGCCTTCTTGGCATAGGCCTTGCAGTTGCCGAGGACTCCCAGCTTGTCGCAGATCATCCAGCCGTTGAGCCAGTCGATCTCGTACTTGTGGTTCATGAGTAGCAGCACATGCTCCTTGCCGGCATGGTTTTCAAAGTCATGTTTGTCCATGTAAACGGTCATCGTGCTGCCGGCATACCATTCGGCAAAGAAGATAATCTCTGAGGGAATATAGAACTTTGTTAAAGGGGTTTTTAGCAATCTGGTTGGCATGTACTCACGGGAATACATCGAGTAGCAGGCATAGTACATCAACTGGCGGAAGAGTCGCTTGTTTATGGGCTTGATGAACACATGCATCAGCAGCTGGATAAAGTTGATGCATAGCCCACTGGTGAAGAAGGTGAGCGCGATGCACAGGTGGATCAGTCTCAATTGTTTCAGCTTCTCCAGCGACACCATTTTGATCTACAAGTACCAAATGCGTAACCAATAAAACTGCAGCCTTTACGTAATCAACAATTTAATTGCACGTTATTCGCCTTGTAAAGTGGTACTCGTAAGTCCAACTTTATAGACCCCACGTATGAAACACCCCGTTTATGGCCGTTAAACAAAGTTCCCCGCACTCACTCTAGTTGAGTTTTCGTTGTCTTGGGCCAAGAGCACGCGGCTAAGTTGAAAGAAAGCGTAAAAAGCGGGAAGGCAACCACCTGCGCCACCAGCTGGCAATGGACTGGGGCAACCACCGAGTCGCACAGATAGTCGCCAGATATCGGGACAGCTATAACTTTTGCTAAACCGGCAGCCGTAGGAGAAATCTAATCAGCCTTTGCCGGACAATCGATGACTTCTCACCTGGAAATTGCAAAATTAGCAACGGACAAAGTCCGGCTGTTTGACGGGTAGTCATTATAGGGCCGATCGAAGATACTTCACAGTGGAAGCTCGCGAGAGTAAATAATCTTGAGAGTATTTTAAACAGTGAGTAATTAGTATGGGGAGGGGGAAGCAAGCTTTAGTAATACTTTTAGTACATGGAGGTAAAACCATGGTTGTAAAACCATTTTTATAGTGTGTGGAAAAACAGTTCAACTGTTGAACTTTGCGGACTATCCATTAAAATTTAAGATAGCCGTTTTTGACATCAACATTTTAGTTACCAAATCATTTATAAAGATTTTAGCAATTTGTTATTTTTAAATTTGTTTAATTAACCCAATTATATTTATATTTCGCTTTGAAAGAACATATTTTTTTGAAACCTTTTTTATGAATTTTAAACCTTTGAGGTTGATTCTATAAACGAATTTAAATTAAAACAAAAATAATTAATACTGCGACACGTGTTATAAAAATATATATTATGTACATATATTAACTTGAGTGGCGGATCATCCAAAAATGTTAAAATGTGATAATACTTGTAAGAAATAAAAGGATTATGAAGTTGCAGCTATTTAAAAAAAAAAAACATTTGGGTATATTACACTGGAAAAAGATTTTAATAAGAGATGCTTTTACAAAGTCCCAAAGAAATCTCAAGTAAAATAAAACTCTTGTCTATATAAACCCAAAATCACAATTGATTGTGGTATTGTTGCATTCAATTGGTGATCCCGACGGGGTTGATTGTTGAACCCCTTGCATAAAATTAGTTTACTTTTTCGATCGTTTACTATATATAGCGTTCTTGCTCTGGCTTGAATAGATATATAAGTGTATATGTATATATGTACATGCATATATATACATATATTACTCAGCTGGCCCACGTGTGCGAGTGTGTGTGTGTGTGGCGTGACGTGACGTGGTTAGCTTTACGGTTATCACTCGTTTTAGCGCTTCACGATCCGTGATCGCATCGCCACCCACTATTATCAAAAACAAAGTCCACCCGCAGGGCTATCAATCTCTTATCGGTTATTCCCTGGTACACATTGTGTATATACATTAATATAGCAGTCCTACGATGAGCCTTGCCCTTCGCTTACAAATATCACTGCGCAGAGACTAGTTGGAAAAAACACTGGACACTACAATATATTATTAACTTGGCGCCGACTTGCCCGCCATTTACCTTTTTGGCAATGTTTTTGTGCGAATTGATTTGTTTTCTTTTGTAAGCCAACGGTATGACCGTTCGAGTGCAATGACGTTTGCTCCGGTAAAGAAGAGGAAGCACAGTATTTCCTGGATTTGGTATTTTTCAACAGTGTAACCAAGTTACAAACTTTCGTACTAGATTTAGTAGGTTTGAAAATATTTTAAACTGGTTTTTATTTTATTACATTTTTTTTTACATTATACAGAATCGTGCAATTTTAATCAGCTGCTCGTCTGCTATTTCATAAGTAGTTAATCTTTCTGATATTCATTTTTTGGTTTTCAACAAATTTGCTTTGTGAATTAACCGCATTCTAAACAATTTTGATTGGTCAACTAACACCAAGTCGTAGAAAACCAGATATTCGACGCACCATTTATTCGCAATTCAGATGTAACTACAAATTGGGAATTATAAACCGACCAAGTAAGCTGAGAAAATTGTCCAAATGTTTTAATTGTTAAAAACGGTTAGCCTGTAAAATAAGTTGGATACCATCAAACTTTTAATGAAAAGTTTTCAAAGTCCTTGAAACAAAAAAAAATATTATTATTTTGATGCTATGAGCTTTTTTATTTTTTATTTTAATCATACATATTTTATTTTTAATACGCGTGCCAAATTCTGGGCTTGGTAGGAAAATGGTATTTCAAGATGGTATTTTTTCCCTTGTTTTCTGCTACCTGGCAACACTTCTGGATTGAGTCCACACTAAATGCCTGTCACAAATCGTTCGCAAAATTAACGCCAAATCTTTTTTTCACAATTGGAAATTGGTTGTTCGCTGTAAGTATCTCCCTAAAAACCAGAATAGACGCCAAGTTAACTTCTTGGGGTCTTGGGACAAAGTTGTAAGTGGTTTTCGTCAGCGGCAAAAAGCAGCGAGACGGCAGATTGAAAAATTCAGCCGGCAGACGCTTTTTTGTTGGACCAAAATTTGCAGACGTGAGCGCGTGAGTTTTGGGGTGTTAATCCCAGTCCTAGTGATGTACATACCTGAACTCGGTCCAATTGCAGCAGCGATGTCCAACGTGGAGATCTACGACTCCTCCAATTCCCAGCTGAGCAGCGACGAGTATAGCCACGAGGAGGAGGACTACGACGCCCTGATGGACGCAGCCGTTAGCAAGCAGCGTCCCCAGAAGACCAAACCAAAGGGACCCGGATCGGGTAAGCCCGGAAATGGAACAGCAGATCCACCGGCTTCCGCAGACAAGGATGCGAAGGCGGAGAGCGCACCGGATCCCCCTTCCACACGGGCCGAAACCCTTCAAAGGATCCGGCAATTGCAATTGCAGCGGCGCCGTTGGCCAAACCTTTACTTCAAGCGTCGCAGCATGCGTTGGTAGGGAATCCACTCTGAAAATCATATACCAAGCTCTAATAACTCCCCTCCAATCTCAGGCTGCGACCCAATAAAATGGACTACAATACCTATTTGGAGGGTCTGAAGGACTTGCTGCCCAAGCGTAGGAACAAACTGGAGCTACTGGCTCGCTATAAGACCTGGCGCCGTAGGAGCTACGACAGCAGGAGCCCCAGTCGCAGTCGCAGTCGCAGTCGTAGCCACAGCCGTAGTCGCAGTCGTAGTCGCAGCTACTCCCGTAGTCGCAGTGGCAGCCGTTCGCCGGAACTGATTTGTCTGGACGACACAGAGAACGAGGAGTCCCCAGAGAAACCAGAGATAGATACGCAGGCTAGGGTTACGCCCACCAAGGAATTTAAACCTAGGGTTGCGGCACCACCGCCTCAGCTTAACTTCGAGCTGCCAGACAAGCAAAAAGCCCACGAAAACGGTGACTTTGTCCTCGATGAGTTCCTAAAGAAAAAGGAGCCTCAGCAGCCGAGTTACGATTTGGACAACCTTCCCGCCAGCCTTGAGTTGGAGCAGACCCTTAATGAAACGCTGGTGCAGCAGGAAGAACAGGAGACGGCCGAGTCCCTGGTGATGGATGCCACTCTCAAGAGGCGCCGATCGGTGACACCGCCTACAAGCAGCGAGAAGTGCCCCAATCCCGAGAACCTGGATAAAGAAGATGATGATACCATTGAGTTTTTGTCGGTGCAGCAGAACAAACCAGATGTGGCGGAACCACCATTAAACCTGCAAACGTCCGTCACACCACCGGCTAATCCCCTACAGAATCAGCCGGCTTTTAAGCTCAGCACACCGTACACCCTGGCTCATTCTTCTGCTACCAAGCAGGCAGACAATTTGGCCAACGTCTCCTACAGTTTAAACACTCCCACACCACCGGCCACACCCATGGAGATAGAGATATCATATCCCAACGAGAAGCTGCCAAATAACACAAAGCTAAATATTCAAAACTATTCAACTCAGCACACATCCCAAGTGGCGGTCACCGCACAGAGAAGCCCAGCTCAAGTTCCGCTAAGGGAAGTTTCAGCTCAGAAAGCTCCAGCACAGACGACTCCGTTGCGCCAAGCTGCTCTACAGCAAATGGCTGCTCCATCAGCACCACCCCAGCAGATGGCTCCACCCAAACCAGCTGCTCCGCAGCACCTGGCTCCACCAAGATCAACGCCACCGCAGCAGATGGCCCCACCAAGATCAGTTCCGCCACAGCAATTGGCTCCACCAAGAGGAGCTCCACCACTGCAGTGGACTCCTTCAAGGGCCGAACAGCCACAGCAGTTGGCTCCACCAAGAGAGGCTCAGCCACAGCAAGTGGCTCCACCAAGAGGAGTTCCGCCTCAGCAGTTGCCACCACCAAGGGAAGCTGCACCACAGCAGTTGGCTCCACCACCACAGCAGCCACAAATGCATCCCCACTTGCCTCAAGTTATTTCCCCCAGTTTTGTGGTGCCACAGCAGCCGCAACCACGACGCTCGGAGACGGTGTCCACCCAGACGCAGGTGTCGCAGTCAGCGCAGCCCACTCCCTCGACAACCCGCCAGAAGCCCAACATTGATCTCAACAACAGTGATGCCAGCTTCCATTATCGCATCAAGGAACTGTTCGAAGAAATTGATACCATCATGAAGGACAAGGTGAACTCCGTGCGCCCAGAACTGAAAGCTTTCACAGAAGAGCGTGAGCGTATCGATGCGGATCTAGAAACACTGGACAAACTGATAGCAAAGAAAGAGGAGGAATACAATCGGCTACTCTACCTTCGTCACGTGAAAAAGGAACTGAGTGCACGAATGGAGCGCTCGGAGCGCATAACTATGATAAAGGACTTGCTGCCGGCCCTTCTCAACAAGAGCGTCAGCACTGAGGAACTGCTGGAAATGCACACGCTGCTCGTTGACGAGCAGCAATCTCCAATGCCCTCAAAGTACGGCCTGTCGGCAGTGGAACAATGCCTGAATCACGCCACACTTAACCAGAATAACTTGCGTTTGCTGCGCGGGTGAGTTTGTAATATTAAATGCGAAATGAGAGTTTTTCTTATGTCGAGTTGACATTTTCAGAGCTATGGGCTTGAAGGAGCAAGCCCCGCCGGTATCCCTGCGTCATTTCGAGGAGGAGCGACAGCTATTCAGAAGGAATTCCTTGCCTGCACGTCAGCCACCGATGCGCCATGTTCGCGACATGGGAGAGGAGCATCAGCGAGAGTTTAACCAAGATAATGCACCACCATCCAAGCGTCCAAAGCTATTTCACCCGCTAGACAGGTTGGAAGAGTTATCAACATTTTAGACTAGCAGTTGCTCATTAACAAATGGCGTATATATATTTGTAGATATCAAGAGATGGCAAATTCCACGCCCAATTTGGCCGCCGCTTCCTCCTCTTCCTACAATAAAGTCCAGGGTCCGGGAAAGCCTCCTTATTACAACAACCTCTCCCTGGACAATCACTTTGACAATGAATCACTGATGATCAAACCGCTGTTTAACAGCAGTCCCATGGTCTCTCAACGTGAACAGTCCAACAGACAGGTAAGAAATAAATTAAAACATTATGTGTTTGTGCCAAAAAATGATTGTTACCCTTCACAGTATCACGAATCACATTCCGCCTACCGCAACGAGGATGAAATGGGTGACGTCAAGCGCAAGTTAGGCAAGAGCAAGTCGCAAGACCATAAGAGCATTCGTAAGTCGAAGCACGAAGACGCTGCTGCCACCAACGGCAAAGAGGATAAAAGCTGCCACGAATGCAAGCGTCGTAAGGCCACCTACTTGTGCACCGGTTGCCAGAGTCAATGGTACTGCAGTCGTGAATGCCAGGTGAGCTTTGCAATTTTTAAAAAAAGGAATTTAAAGGTTATACATCTAAAAAGTTAAACAATTTAAAGTAGCTTATCTCGAATGAACAATATGGTTAGGCTATACCACTATATGCAGCAGCTTATTTCAAAAGCTAACTTACCAGCAATATTTTGATCTATCCAAAGCAAAGAAAATTATAGTAAAAATTGTTTTTTCTTTGAACATACATTTTAGCTGCGCGCTTGGGACACACATTATCGAACTTGTGGCATTTAGGTGGATTGCCCTTAGGATATCAGCATTACTATGTCTATAAACTATAACTATACTATAGCGTATCGCATCGCAAATGCCCTACTCCATCTACTCAATTGCGTTAGTCATTCAAGGATACAGGACACTGACGGACAATTCAAAATTGCGTTTCATTAACTTAATTATTTGTACTTGTACTCAATCACCACTCATCCTATAAATAAATCAAATATTTCAAGACAACTCTACAATTAATTATATTATGCAGAGGATGCATAGTTGATAGAAACTATCGTTTTTGCATGCATTTTAATACAATTTAAACTTTTTTCTTAAACTTGTATTTTTTTAGTTTGTTTTAATATATGGACAAAAATTTAAATTTGGTTGCAGAACTAGACAATTTTATATATCCACAATTAGCATTAATACATTAATTACCAAATTGAATAAATTTTAAAATTCTATAAAAAAAAATTTAATTGAAAAAGCCGTTCCTTAATTTGTTAAAAATATAATTTAACTTCAATTTTGGGTGCTACATTGCGAAAAATGTTCTTTACATGCAATTCCTTGCTATTGTTAAACAAACAATATCCTTATATTTATTTTAAGGCATATCTTTTTTGTTGTTCTTAAAACTACAATATGTAAGATTAATTAAGAGATAAAAATTCAAATTCAAAATTGTAAAATACGTTCGAACAATATAAAAGTATTCCAAAAATGATTGGGTTTATATTTAATTTATAAGTTATAAATAATCTATTACATTAAATAAAGACTAGCACACATCTGCTTAAATTCGATTTATTGCAATATTATTTGAATTAACAAGTACTAGAAACAGCATTTTATATTATTTCAAAATTTTCCTTATTCAACACTAACTTATCGATAAAATCCGAGCGTATGGCAATGCCTTCGAAAGGCGGGAAGATTTAAAAGTTTGAATTTCGAACAGAGTATTCTGTGAAATTCAACTAAACCATGGCAGCTGGAATTTAACGAGGAATTTCGTCTAGAGTCTAGACCTTTTAGGGCTCTATAAACAATGCCATTCATTTGCTTCGCCTGCGCACCTGGCACAACAGCTTGATGTCATTGATATGCAATTGGAGTGGCTGCCTCCGGGACCACGGACCACGTCTCAATTTGCGGATGCGCAGCTGGCGACTGCAGTGTAGTCGAAATTTCAGATTCGGATTCCAGACCGCATCGGCTGAGGCGGAGGGCGTGACGCATTTGTACGCGTATTGCCACCATAATCGAATGCTCTGCTTGGTGCTGTGCTGAAATCGGGATTGCCAGTGGGTGGTTTTAGTAGTGTGGGAGTGTTGGGACTGGGATTGGGCTTGGTTGTGGGGGTTGTAAATATTATGGGACCCTAAACCACCCGATGACTGAAAAGAAAATACACACACTCACCATATAGACGGGCAAAACGTAGAAGCGCTTGCACTCGCGCCGAATAAAGTTGAAGGCGATGGGGCGGCGGTATGTCGATGATACCTTGGTCAGGTGCGAACGGATCGCGCTGGCGCTCGTCGATCGCTGCAGACGCTGGAGCTGCAAAAATATAGAAATATAAAAAAATAAAATAAAATGGAATGGAATGGAATGGCGCGCGCACGTAATTAGTTTTCCAAACAATTGAACACATTTTGTGAACACAATTAATATGCGCAAAATGTTTGCGAAGAATTCGCGCCAAATTTGGCTTGCAAATGATTCGAATCGAGCGGGGCTTAATTTGAATTATGGCCGATAACTTTGTGTACACTCGGTACTATATTGTTTTTAATTTAGACACCTGGCTCTTCCTAACAATGTGAACTGTGGACGCCAAATTTAGTAGAATTATTCGTTTTAGCGCGTTGCTTTTGCATTTAAATAAAAGGGTTATGGTATTGCTTAACTGGAGCACAATATCAGAATATAGAACTCATATACATAGTTACTCAAAGTTGATCTTTATTTAACGTTCGCCTTTGATTATAGAGGAAAAATTCATTTTTTAGAGTCCCCAAATATCTTTGAACTCTATTAAATGTTATAAAAAATTATCTTAATCAAAAACCAAGACTTGGCATTATAAAAAGGGTTATTAAATTATCACGATTGTATATTTATAGCATTAATAAACTCATGATTTATGAGTTTGTTTATTTATTTTTAAATAAAATTTAAATAAATATTTGTTTTTGAGGAGTGTACAAATAGAGCCATGTCTGAAAGTTTGCTGAAAACGTTATCATTTAAATATTACTAACAGTTGTGAATGAAATGATAATATAGATCGACAATATCTATATGATTAATCACCTTTCCGGCAAGTAAACGTTATCTTAGGGTCGGAAAACTCCACAACAGCTCTGAATTTTTAAGTGGTGGATTGGGGATCGGTTGGGTGGGGTTGGGTTGGATTGGGTGGTTGAGTGGGTGGTGTGGGGGGTGTCCCTGAACCTGCTTATCAATGCGGCAAGCAAGTCGCTTTTGTTGTCTACATAATAATAACTATAAAAATTACAGTTGCAAGGCGGTGCGGATTGTTTTCGCAGTGAGCAAAAGCGACAGGCAAAAGCGAAGTCATCCAACTCGAAGTTGATAGCAATTAAATCCGCTTATCAGTTTAGAGACGCGATTTAAATTAGCACCCCAATGGAACCCGCCCCCCCTTCAGCCCCTTAATCTCTCGTCCCCTCCTTCCCTGTCTCTCTCCCACTCGGCTTCTTTGTGATTTGTCCTCGGCGATGACTATACGCCGACAAGTTTTTGCTATTATTAAACAGTTTTACAAGCCGCTAACGCTCAGAAATTGTTGCTAATTAGTTGAACCGCGCACGCCGGCGCAGCAGACCTTAAAAGCGGCGACCCATTCAATGGGCTCGGGGGGGGGGCGGTGCAGGGTTAGGCGCTGGCAACCACCGAGCTGTGCCAGCTCTAATAAAGGTGTGCGCTGGTATGAGTACCGCTGCACCGCGAGAAATTACGTATTCTGTTTCTATCAAAATTATTAAAATATCTTATCATTATCATCGAACTTAATAGACAAGCTTTTTTTTTCAAATTCATTATTGTAAAATTAGCAACTTCAATATGAAGAGTAAAATGATTCATTGTCAAAAATGCATAGAACAACCAAAGCAAAAGTGGTTAATTATTTACAAAATAATGTTCAAAATCAAACAAACTTTGGTAAACAGAAATTGTTATTTCAGCAATTACTTACAAGTCTTGATTAATTAATTGATTAAACAATTCCCGTAAATATTTTTCTTTAAGTGTACGTGTCAAGATTGGAGGCAATCGAGCTGAATTAGATGCTGCTGGGGTCGATTGAGTGCAGATCAAGCGATGAGCAATCGAGTGCAGGGTGCAGCGTGAGCAGCACAATTAGATTCTTCGAAAAAATCTGAAATTATGAAAGGACCTTGAATGCAATTGCTCTTTGGAGCAATTTGCATGTGAATAGAGTCGAAAAGTCGCATTATTTCGTTGTCAATCAGTGCGTATGTGTAATATTTAAAGGGGTGCATGTGCAATTTGACTGCCTGTCGATAAAGCTTAGTTCTTTATTTATCCTCGCATGCACTTTCTCTATTTATTTACTTATTGTTTTCGCCATTTGCCCTCTGACAATTAACACGGCAACAGAAACGTCGAACGAAAGCGACTTCGTTTAAAGCGATTTGTGCGCGCTTTTTCATGAAATTCGCTGTTGCGTTTGATGTTGTATTAGGGGTATGTGCGTGCTACGGGGTTTTTGTGGGCCCGTGTCCGTTGGCTTGGCACTATCTCCTTCTCTATCTGCCCGGCTATATCTAAGCACGATCGGTCGCAGGGTGTCGCCGTGCTTGTGTGTGCCTATGATTCAGCGCCGGGCACACAGCACAACAACAGTAAACAAATAGCAGCAATAGAGGAAGGGGTTACGGCATTCAGATACCCATTGTATTACCATGAACACTAAAATTGCTAAGTTAAACATTCATCTACATACCAAATCATGTGGTCAACAAAACATTGGGTCATTTAGCTTTTCTAATATCATTCCTGACCAATTCGCCAAAAAGTATGCAATGACTTTTAAGAACGATAACACATTAATATTTCCTAAATTCCCAAATTTACTTAAGTATACCTAAAAGATCTTGGTATTTAAATATTAAATTGATATTTTACTATTTACAAATTTTAATTGTGTAACTTTAAAATTGGATAATCTCTTATTCAGAATAAAAAAAAAATTCATCGAAAATGTATGCTACGAAAATCGTATTCCTGTTTTACAGCAACAAGAAAGATTCATAAAAATGTACGAATTCAGATAAAACTAATCTTGTATTTATCTAAAAACCTAAATATATTTTAAAATATTGGAGAAGTTTATTTTTCTTTTAAGGATCCTTTCTCTAAGCTATAACTAAAATGTTCCAGGCTAGGATAAATACAAAAAGTCTATAAAAGTCGCACTTCTAAAGTAATCTTAAATGAATGTGTTTTTATTTCTAATGGGTCTTATAACTGAATGATAAAATATTTTCATCCATAATATATTTTTTATTACGAGCGATAGATAGTGGATTGAAGTCTTGAATGAGTGAAGCTTTTCGTATTTACGATCCTATGGGTGGGAAAATTGCTTAAAGAAGTCTAAGCTCCGTGGCTTTTCCTTGTCCGTGCCCTACCACCTGAAATAGCGTAGTATACCCCATCTGACTCCACATATATGGGGTACCACAACTCCCACCACAATGAATGGCGGGCGCTGTGTTCCGTTCTGTTTTATTCTGCCAGTTGATTTCTGTTCGGGTTCGGATCCGCTCAGTTCAGTTCAGTCCAGTCGGTTCGACCACGGTTCGTGTCGATTTCGAATTCGCAATCCGTTCCGTTGTCATTGTCGGATTGGATCGGAGAGGGTCTTGCAAGTAAAATTCATGTTAATGAATGTTAATTTATACATTTGTAAGAATCTAAAATCTGTTTTTCCATACACAACAATTATTGACGCGCGCACGTCGGCGGCCGCAGTTGCTGTTCGGCGGCGATTTCGAATTTTGAAAGCAGTCGCGCCCGAAACGTCGCTGCGAACGCATCGATCGGTAATAACGGTAAAGCTATAGCATAACGCTGCGGGAAGAACTGGGCTTATTACCACAATGGATCCCGAGTTTGTGAACAAATACAATCAGGTCCTTAGCCGGCTAAAGCTGGTGGAGAATTTCGATGGCAGCGATCCCGGCAAACTGCCTCAGTTTCTGCAAAAAATCGAGGCCCTAATGCCGGCCATAAATACTTTCGACGACTACTACAAAGCTCAGCTAATAGGACATATTAAAAATAAGTGCACGGATCGAGCCAGAGAAGCGGTTTTCACGCGTCAAATGAGCGCTCCGGTGGGCAATGGCAATGGCAATGGCAATGGAGCGGGAAATGGTCACCTCCTGAAAGCCGAATCCTGGCTAAAACTCAAGGATCAACTGCTGTACAACTATGCGGAAAGGGAGTCCAGCTATTCGCTGATACACAAGATACGCAGCGCTGTGGTGGACTCCAATATAGAGCTGTATTACCAAAAGATGGCCAAGCTGAAGCACAGACTGATCAATCGAAAGTTAACGCACAATGATACTTTATATGGACTCGAGGATATAGAGAGGATCACACTGCAGGTTTTCCGGGATCATCTGCCCGAGCCGACGCACTCGATGATCCTGCGCAGAAATCCAAAGAGCATGGAGGAGGCCTATCGCTATATAGTGGAGGTGCAGCAGCAGTTCTACACGCAAAGCGGATCGCTGGCCAGCGATAGCCAGGGTGCCACTTTCTCAACCAGCCACAAGCAGCAGTCCTACGGCGTGGGCATGGGCGGAGTGGGCGTGGGCACCGTCGGACTGGGCGTGGGCATGGGCGCCGTTGGCCTGGGCCTCTCCTCCTACGCCCGCCAAATGTCCTCAGACAAGGGGCACCAGCAGCAGCACCACCAGCTCCAGAGCTCCAACTCCAAGAGCTACTACTACAACCAGTCGGCACCACCGGTGGGCGCTGGCAAAAACCATCCCATGTTCAAGAGTATCGGCAATCCCACCTTCAAGTCCAGCTTCAGCTACAATGGCAGTAGCAACAGTGGTTCCGGCATGGCCTCCAACTACTCGAGTGGCAAGAAAGCGGATATAAAACAGAACTACCAGCAGCAGAAGAGCCAGAACTATGCGAAGACCTCATCGGCCAGTGCTTGGAAGAAGTAATGATGATACGGATATATGGATGTACGGATATATGGATGTACGATCTCCCAATCTCCCAACTATGAGCGATCCAATGAGATAAGCAGATCGAGCATGACCTAATCCCTTTGGAGCCTGTGACTAAGCCAAGGCAAAGTGCTTGCCACCTCATGCTAATTACCCTAAAACCTCACCCTCTAATGCTGATGATGATAATGATAATGATGATGATGATAATGATGATGATGATGATGGTGTGGTGTCACCGAAGATTATAGGATGTGAATATAGATTAAAGTAATGTGAGCAATACTGTGCAACGAGATGGAGCTGATCTTCTGTACTTCCAGATAAACATTAAAATATATCGGTATATGATAATGATGTGAATATTCAAATAAACAAATAACACAAATGTTAATATTATAAATAACAATGCAACAAATTAAATACCTCCATGAATGATAATGTATAAGATTGCACATGCAAATAATACAAATGATGTGAATATAGATGAAGATAATACAAATAATAGAAAGTGAAGGCATTCAAGTTATAGAAAGTGTGCATACAGCTGGAAAAAAAAATTAAGAACTTAATAATATGAAGTTAGAAAGAGGTACAAAAATTATAACAATATTATTTAATATAATTAAACAGATAGTAACCACAAGTATATGACATAAAAGTATTTTAATTGAAGAGCTAATAGAAATGATCTTGTCGATAAACAAGATAATGAAGCCGATCAAAATGACGTTCAGTAATGATGACATCGATCGCGTGTCTATCGATGATAATCAATCCGCAGACAGTATGGACATGTTAATTATTAGCTCATAAGACCCGAGTGTACATAGCCCCACACCTCAACCTCAGACTCAGCCTCAGCCTCAGCCTCCGTCACATTACCCCCTTATACATATATCTCCCACAATTTCCCCCATTTTAACAACAATCAACCACCCACCCACCTTCAAATTTGTTTTTGTTAACAATAAAGTGTAAAGTTTAACAGCCTTTTGTTCTGTGTTTAACGGTCAGGGGTATATTTTTTGGCGAAATTTGTTTACTCACAATTTGCTGGGCACTGGATCGATGGGCAGAGTTCCGGGGATCATAGCCCATGTCCTGCGGAGCTGGTTCCGTTTGCTGCTCCTGAAGTTTCACGGTCTTGGGTCTTGACTTATCCTTGGAATCCTTTTCGGGCTTGCCAAAGAGTCCTCGCTGCTCGGCTCGACGAATTAGATACTTCTCATTCAGATGAGTAAGGGTTTTTCGACGCACCAGGGATAGATAACTACCCGTAGTCTGTTGCTTGATGCAATTATCCTGATTGATGCATATATCAGGGACTGTGTCCTGCACAAATTCATCGATATCGGGTGTCACAATCAGATCAATGCTATCCAATCTGGGCAAGGGGGGCGCCATTGACGACGGTGTTCCCGGTACAGGCGGTTCCGGTTGCGTGGAGGGCTTATCCTTCTTCCGGGGCGAATCCTTGCTCATTGCAGCCGCCGGTATATTGGCTGCCTCCGCTTCAGCAATGGCCTCCAGTCGTTTCTGCTCCTTGTAGGCATTGCGATGTTTCTCCAAGGCCAATTTATTAATCAACTCCACGACATGCTGCACCATATCCTCGTTTTCAGTGCCCACAATGGAGTGCGTTTGATAGAGGACAAATTGGACTTGGGGTCGCGACATCGACATGGTGAGGGTCAGCAGCTGCTCCTCGAGGATCATGGCCACCCGCTGGCGACCTTCATCGCTGACCTCCGATTCCGTGAGCACCTCCAGCATACTCAGATCTCCACCACGCGAACAAATCAAATCGATGGGATCCGAAATGGCACTAAACGAGTTTGGTGGCGTGGCGAAAATGCCCACAACCGTCCTGAAACGATTCGATTCCATGGGAAAGGAGGTAAATGCATCGCCAAACAGTCGGATATTATTAACCCCTATTGATTCCATATAGCGTCGGTACTCCTTCAGATTTGCCCCGGCTCCATAAACATAGAAGTTGTTCACCCGGTTGATGGAGTAAAAAAGCGCTGCTAAATACGCGGTGGATCGAGGGGAACCTATATGCGTCTGCAATATATCGCCGTCCAACTCGAAGTAATCCATTAACTTGGACATAATAGCCGGACCAAAAGTAAAGTTTTTGTCCTGAAAGTATATCAATATTTGTAAACATTTCAAAAGTGCATTGGACCCTCTGCAGCCCAAAAAAAAAACAAGGATAAACATTCTCTAGATCTCAAGTATTAAATTACATGACGAAAACAAGTTTACTGTCGGCGATATTTGGTTTCAATGTTTATTGATCATACGCAGTGTTGACTTTCCGAAAATGTATTTACAACCTGACTTCGTGCATTTTTTCTGGGAAAAAATCAAACGTGCACGCCTGCTGTATTTCAAATTTTGATCGACACATTCAGTTAATTACTAAAAGTTGTAACCGAAAAAAAGCGTTTAAAGTAATAACTGTTTTAATTAATAGGTAAATATGTGTAAAATAGTACGTAAATTTTTTTTTAACGAAAAACCTTGGTAGATAAATGAATTACGTAATTTAAGTTCAATATATTTTTGATAAAAGTAATTCTTTGATTAAGGTCATCAATGTCTAAGTTTGATTTGTCGATAATCATACACGTTCATACTTTAAAAGGGATATCTGGGATCATTACATTACCATATTTTGTTAAATAAAAATAAAAAGACTTACCTGCATGATAAAGTAATGCTTAGTCATCAGCACGGATTTGGTGAACTCACTGCGGTCCTTGGGAATACAGGATATGACCAGAGGACAGATATTGTCCCACTTACAGTGCTGCACCAAAAGTTGTTCCTCATCGTCTGGCCCGTGTACAGTAAAGCCCATTTCGGTAAGGATCTTATCAGCCTCTTCTTTGTTTCTAAAGAATCAAATGTGTAAAAGTATTTATACTTTTCTAGTAACTCACTCAAACTTTAATTCACTCACTTTACTAAAAAGGGATTAATCCAACCGGTGACCACGGGATTGGCAGCTGCGATGGCCACTTTCTCATTCTGAAGGTGGATGGGCAGCAGTTGGGAAAGTTTAAGAGCTCCTACCCGAATCCTCATCCGGGAAATCGAGGCTGCCAAACGAATACGATGTTGCCACAGGACATCAGCATGATCTGTTCGAGAAATTGGGGGATTATAAATAATATCATATTTAAATAAGTGATATCCACCCACCTGTCACTTCCGACTCCTTGTAAAGACTCGCTTGGAGATCCTTTTCCTCAGAGTTACGTCCTTTAAACTGACGATCGTAGAGTTCGAAGAGCATTAACCAAATCCTTTGTTCGTCGTTTTTGTACTAAAGAAAGGTATAACAAGATTAATAAAAAACCCTAACCAGCTTTAAATCAACCCTTAAAAAAGTTACTTTTATAAAACTAAATCTACCCACCTCTTTGTGTTGTTCAAAGAAGCTGACATCATTCAAGGCATTTGACATAACAACCTTATCTAAAAGGTACAAACAAACAGTTTAGTTGCCCATAGAAAACCATGCCAATCTTAAGAACCCACATCTAAAAACATCGTAGATTAAGGAAAAGGCCAATCGCATCTCATGCTCATTTTGAAAATCCACCAGAATCGGTGGTTTGCGGAGAAGTTTGGCGGCATTTGCGATGGTTGGCAATGTCCAACGTGCGCCAGCCTTCAATTTGACCTTGACCGTAGTGGAATGACAGTATTTCAGGATCCTGCTACGTCGTCCATTGGGACTAACCCCGGGCGACAGGATCTTGGTGATGCGCAGCGGATCAAACAAAGGTTTCTCCTTCTTATTGATGTCGTGTAGGGATAGCGTTTCATCGGACGAGTCGTTCACGTGGCGTTGGATCTCCAATAGCATGTAGTACATCTTGTCCTGCCACTCTTCATCGCTGGGCAAGTAAATCTGCTTGGTCTTCTTCAGCTTCTTGCTTTGCTCCTTGAAAATGGCCGGATACACCGAGAAGATGTCCGCCAAGCTCAGGAAAAATAGTTGATTGGACATGGCGGATGCTTAAAAAGTTTACCAAATCAGCAGATGGTAACTATTGTTGTGAGATAGCTTGGTACCTCCATCTATGATTTAATTACGATTGTTTAGGTTAGCTTTAATTTTATCATAGGCCAGTTCAATGTTAATTTTTGAGCGATCTTATAGTATTTATCGTTTTCAAACTCACATATAAGCTCTTAGACTATGTAGATTTTTCGTGATATATATATGTACTTTATAATCTTATCTAAAAATCATGATGATGGTTATTAAAACTGTCCATTTCTCTTAAATGAGGATGTGTTTATATAAAATGTTGGTTACTCGACAATTTTCAGATTACAACGTTTTAAATTATTAATTTATTATTACATTTCAACTGTTAATTAAAATGAACTTAATGAAATTGGTATTTAATTCGAAATAGTTTACAAGTTTATAAGATTTTTATTAACATGCAATGGTTTTCGCAATTACTTAGTTACGAATTTTTGTTTGGTTTAACCTAACGTTAGGCCTCTATATCACACCGATCCACTACATTTCAGCACGATCGGTTAATGAGGGATAGCTTCCACAATTAGTGAGATACCGATACGGTGCTCTAATTGCGTACAACCATTATATTTTAATGCACTTGATTTCAGCACGATCGGTTTGTGATAGTTACAGGTAAACCACACGAAGGCCCTTTTGGATAAACGGGGAAATCCCGGATAAACTTCCTTTCGAATAACGGTAAAAAGAGCAGGAGCGAATCCGAACCGAGCAGTTGCAGTGAACAACGGCAACTGGATGAGCCCAGGTGGACTCTCCTTTCGATGGCGTGTCTTTCATCTCCCTTTTTGCCTTTGAGACCGCCCACATCCCCCCATTTCCACAACCAATTCCAATGACAATGACAACTGCTGATTTTCATTCTCAGTCTCGTTCTCTCATTTCCATTTCCATTTCGTTCGGTTCGTGCTTAACACCAATTCAATGCTGGGAGCCTCCAAATTCTGAATCGACATCCAACCGCGCTGCATGCTCCATGGAATTACTTATCTATCTCTTTGCACAGCCCCCTCCAGCCCTCTCCCTTCCACCCACCTGTCGCCGCATGCAATGTGCACGCCAATACTGTCGCCCTCTCCCTCTTGCGGAGGGGCCCTTCCCATCTGGCAGCTGGAAAAAAAATTTCGCCACAAAGGACAAACGGAACGTTACCGTTATACGCTTTCCCTGGATGAGTGTGTTGTCAGAGCGATAGGTGTATACAGATGAGATCAAAATATTAGTGGCTGGTTAAAAAATAAATATATAGTTAAGGGCCATATACTAATTAAGCTTAAATTTTAGGCATTGAATGAGGAGCGAAGGATAATTTTGAAAACTATTGTTTCTTTGGTATATCTAGATCAAGTAATATTTTTTTGAGTTGTCTAACAATAAAATGTGTTTCTTATTAAATGCCTATAATATTTAAAATCTCATATTACAAGTTTCGATATTTACCTATATTCCAGATTTAATAAAAAATGTGGAGTTTTAATAGAAAGTTAAAGAAATTGATGTAGAAAGTAATATGAACATGAAAACCTCTGAATTAAAAGCATTGCTTAACGTCATATTTCCGAACCGAATACCACTTTGACCCCAACTGTAACTGGGGGTTGGAGAGATGGATCCAAACGATATCACACTTACCTTTTATTTTTTACGTGCCCTGCACGCTTGGCGTAATAAATTCCGTTTGCCATATTCGCATGATTTGCTCTGATTGGAATTCGTCTTCAATAAATTGCCAGAAATGTCGCTGACAGAAACAGAGGGGCAAATGGGGTGGGTGCTTCTGGTATTCTTCGATGTGTTTGCCTTGATTAGTCGACGACGAGTTAGAGCCCCCAAAATCCCCCTGCCATTTGTTTAATGTTTGATGGCTTCGAAGCGTTCGAATCGAACATCAAATTAAATGTTGATTAGACAACTTCCAACTCTAGTAAAATGGGGGAGGTGGAAAATTTATTGCCCTAGGTCAAATATCGATTATCGCCCCCCGTCACCATAATATTGGGTCAGATTGAATTGAATGTCAATTTGATTGGCATATCTGGGTGCAAATATATATATATATATATATATATATACTTGTATGTATAGGGCCTGTAAAAATATTTGCTATTTGGGTCTCCTTTGTGACCTTGAGCTGGGAAGAAAAGTTCAGTGCTGTTTGTGCTTACTTCAGTTCGCCTAATTGAATTGCCAGCTTTGGTTAACTTCTTAACTGAGATCAATTATAATTGGAAAAAATCATATCAATTAAAAGTGCCCCAAACTGATTCATCTAGCCTGATTGTTGACCACGAAAACAGTGACCGCACAAAATAATTTCGGGGGGCTGGGACTGGGGCTTCTCAGCTGGGCGTTGCTATCGGGCGAAATAAATATAACCGAGGGCTACTATGACTGTTTAGATATGAATAAGCAAACTTGAATTAGAGTTATCAGGGGTGTACGTCGAAAGATAACTCGGGTGTCATAATTAAATTTTTCTTCTGTTTCCCGGGCAAGTAAAGCCACCCCGGCTTAAAGTCGACCGATGCGACTTCTTTATCGGGACAGTGCGTGTCCGTCGTGTAAGCCTCCGTCGTAAATCAGTTGGGCGCATTCAGGGCTTTGTTTTGTTTTGTTTTGTTTTTTTTTTATTAAGAAGCATATTTATTATATATAAGATGTATGTAATACAATAATTTTTCTTTCTGTCCGGGTTTTGCTTTTCTGCTTTTTACGCTTTTATGGTTTCGGTTTCTTTTCGGTTTATCGTTTTCATTTTCATTTTTGTTTTTCTTTATCCATTTTATATAATCATATAAAACACTGAGCTACAATACAAATATTGTGATAAAAACTTACAACATAACCTTTAATACATAAAAATACTTGCGTAGTCTACAAATCGTATCGTTATAGAGATTTTCTTCGTGGATCGATCGATCGCCCGCTCGTCTTCTCCTGCTTCTTTTTTTTTTCTTTTCTTGACCTTCCCCTAAATTGTTTTCACTGCTTCTGTCGCGCCTCAACGGGTTCTGTATTTGTTTTCGTTTTTGTTTTTTCATTTCTTAGTTTGTGTGAGTTTTACCCTATTAAAAGATTTCATTCATTCTCCATCTGTGGCTGATGATGATTCGTATTTGTTTTTTATGAGAAGTTAAAAAAAAAAAAAGGAAAACAATAAACACCGAGGAATCCGTGAATGATTGGGAGGCCGACTGGATAAGGGAGAAAGTGGAGAAAGCGTAGGAGAACGAGAGGGAAAGACAGTGACCTCCCCGCGGAGAATTCTCCCAGCTCTTCCGCTCCTTATTCTCCTTAGATGTTTGTTGTGTTTTATATGAGTTTGTCGATCGTTTTTGTTGTCAGCAGCGTTTTTAATTACAGTAGAAATTATGTTTATATTTATATATATATTTGCATAATCAATATCATTAAATTAAATCGTATAAAACACAAGACAGTAGAAAAAATAATTGTGGTGTACATAATTTTGTTTTAGTGGACGTACCAAAAGGGAATATACATAAGTAGTTACAAATTCGTACAAATTAAAAGATAAATTTTGTTCGTATGGATGGTCGAGTATTATTTTTGGTTCGAATTGTTCGGATTATTATGTGTATGTGGGTGAAAACATCGATGGTTCAACGCTCTGAGCATCTCATACGAATGGGGATTTTGGTTGGCAAAATCATAATACACAGTACAATTACAATAATATTTATAGAAATAAAATATAATATAATATAATAAAAGAACCAACATACAGTTTTTACGTTTTGTTGTTTGTTTTGTTTTGTTTTTTTTTTTTATACACATCTTTATGCATAATGGGCGTATATAAGATTTTATATATATAATTATAAGTAATAAATTTTATCCGCTTTGTTTAATTATTTGCACACGAGAATCAAAATTACTATTTGCAATCATATATATATAAAAAATAAACTTAATTGCCGTCATTCCGTTATATCGTTCCTAAACCATTCTCATTCTCATTCCCATTGCATGCCATCCCTTCTAACCATCACTATATATGTCATATCATATCATATCCTTCTATCGTACTGGTTGCGGATCTTTTCTTTACTTTAAGCTTAATCAATTTTGGAAGAGTAAACAATACCATCGAGTTGCAATTGTTGCTGCATATGCTATATGTGTGTGTGAGAGTGAGTGTGGATGAGTGTATTATATAGATCGCTTTTGAATGAAAACTAATGATTAATGCGTATTGTATGCTGTACTACACCTTCCTAACTTTTCCTCCTATCTGGCTTCACTCTTTTTACTCACGTTTTGCTCACTTGTTCTTTGTTTTATTCGAGTTCTTTAACTAATTTTTTATAATTTCTCCCCCCGCTCTCATCGCTTTCATTCATCTTCTTAATATTTATACGTATAAACTTTTATAATTTTATACTAAATGGTTTTTACGGTTTTTTTTTGCGTTTTCTTAAATTTTTTGCTTTTTGTTTCTTGTTCTTGTAATACAAACGTCGTCGTGTAAATATATAAAAAAAGATGTCCAAAGTTTTTACGTTACGTTATTGTATATGCTTTTTTGTTTTTCTCATTACTTAGTGGATCGTTCTCTTGCTGATAGTTTTTGCCTGCTTTTGCTTTACAGTTGTCCTAGGTTTGTAAATGGGTGTTTTCTTAATGTTTTTTTTTTTGTTTTTCGAGTGGTTTTCTGATGTCTGAATGCTTATATATGAGAGCGCAGCGCCTAGCTATATAGGGCCTTACTATAGTATCGTACTACGTATGTATATATATATAATGTGTGTGTATGTGGGTGTTTTTGTTTCCTTCGATCATACACATATACTAGATATATGTACGCATATAACTAACGGCGAATTTACTTTGTTTCCTCCTTCTCTTTGTTCTCCTCGGTCGACTCCTTCTCGTTCGACTGGAAAATATAAAGGATATAGGTTAGTATACTCAAAAAAAAAGTTGTTAGATTAAGGACTAGACGGGCTTTTTTCGTCGAAACAAAAATGGACAATATGCTGACTAACAAATGATTTTGTTTTGTTCGGGAACTATAAAACAACAATTTTAAATTCAATTTGTTATAGTACTAATTTAACAAATTTTGTGAATATTGTGAGTTTAAAATCGTTTGGTTTTAAATTTAAATATAATATATATATATATTAAATGTTATTTAAAAACTGTAGTTTATTCGACGTAAAAAACCATCTGAGATTTAGGAGTTTGACCTCACCTTGTCCTTCTCCAACTCCTTCTCGATCTTGTCGCCCTCAGGGCCCTCTTGTTCGTTTGATTTCTCCTGTTCGCCGCCCTCCTTGCCTTCCTTGGTCTCAGGCCTGAAATTTTGTTAATATTTCATTAGAAAATTAGATTTGAAAAGAGATTTCGAGCCATGACAACTTACTCTGGCTTGGGAATGTGCGCATTGAGGTCCAGCTTCGTGCAGATCTCGTCCCAGTCGGGGAAGCACTTGTCCTTCATGCGCGAAACGTGGCCAATCAAGTTGGGGCACTTCTCGGTCATGTAGTCGCGCAGCGGATACGCAATGTCCTTGGACAGATAGTGAAGCTGCGAGAGGACCGCGAAGGCCACCACATCGAGGGTGGTGGGCTCGTCGCCGAAGAAGAACGGCTTGCAGTCGAGCATCTCGCTGAGCACCTTCAGGTCGTTCTTGCCGAACTCCTCGATCTCCTCGGCGCTGTGGACGCCGATGCCATGCGCCTTCAGCTTCTTCGTGCCCTGGAACCACTTGTTGTGTTGAATAGTTGTTTTGCCGTACAGCAGTTACGGATGGGGGTTACGGGGGATGCACAAGCATACGTTACGGAATCGGGGTGTTGGAGGTAGTTGAATTGTGATGTGAGTTATTTGGGATCGGGGGGCAATACGCATTACACAGTTAGATGTTCAAAACCAAAGTAGTATGCAAAAAGAACGAAAAAGAAAAAAGAGAAAAACCATGCAAGAGTTAGTGGTAAAATAACGATTGTTTTCCTTTCGATTTCCCGTTTGGGTTTTTGGGTTGGTTATGTGAGAACCGATTGAGATATAAACAATTGCATCCCGCCAGGGATTTATTGTTTATGCCAACGCAGTTTTCGGGATAAACTATGTGTGGGGATGGTGGTGGTGTTTGGAGTTGTTTTTTTTTTTTTTTTTTTTGTTCTGTTAGGTGCAATATAATACGCCACCGCTTCCTTAGTTTCAATTTTCAAGTATTGTTTATTTACACTACCCATCCATCCCCGTCTAATCCGAAACGCCAGCCAACTCAGGAACCTATTCGGTTTTTGATTACGTTTTTAATCTAAACAAATCGCGGATATCTTCGGTTTCGGGAACTACTCGAGGCTCAGCTGCTGGCGTTTTAAAATATTCGAAACCAACTACAACAGCTACTTCTAAAGTTAAACATTTCTCTACTTGTCTAGCAGGCATCTTCCGGTTTTCACTTTCACTTATTTTGTTAGGTTTCAATGAATACTGTTTTAAAACTTGCATCATGAATTTAGAGAAAAACTATTTATAACTTTTTGCTTAATATCAAATCAGTCTGTAAGTTCTTAACTGCAGCCAATACATTTTTTAATAAAAACCCTTTATTACGAATTAGTTTAATAGGTAAACGGGTATTTATAAAATGTACAATTAAATATAAAAATATATACCAAAATTTTAATTCTTAGTAAGATACCAAAAACAAAGTTACTTTTAAACAAAGAGAGTTATATATAGATAATGCTGACCATGATTGTAAGTAAAATAACCTCTGTATAACTAATTACAATAATGACCAAAAGTATGCAATGTTCCAATGAATGTTCTAATCAAAATCAAACAAATTCGGGAAAGTGAAAATCGTGGACCATGAACATGACCGCCATATCTCAAACTATCCAGTTACCTTGCGACCAAAGGTGATCTTAAAGAAGAAGTTCAGAATCGAGTTGGGCAGCCGCAGGCCGAGGGCATGCTGCAAGTTGACCTTGTAGCCCTTGAGCACATTGTCCGGATACTTGGCGCGCCAATAGAAAATGATCCAGATGAGATGGTTCTCCAGCATGGCAATCGTGGCATACGAGACATTCCTCTGCTCGGCGGTGAGACCCGAGTCCAGATTCTTTTCGTACTTGGACGACAGTTCCTTGATGATAATGGCCGAATCGGCGATTTCCTCACCGTTCAGCTCAATGAACGGCAATTGACCCTTCTTGGAGCGGAAACGCATCTTATGATCGACATTCTGTAAAGGGAAAGAACACGAAGATACATTTTATTGTTTTTTTCATTGCGTGGGATGAGTAATCGTGCGAGGAATGTGGGGGAGTGGGCGATTGTTAACCCCACCCTTTATCTGCGGGCAACATTCCACATCATGCAGTGAAACAAATAATACTTGGTCATTAAATCCGTATTTCTATATTCAGGCGATTTCTAATTGTGTTTTATCAGTTTGGGATTTGAAGTACATACATATAATACTAAACCAGACGAGTGTTAGGGTGTTGTTTATGAGTCTTATTATCTGAATAGTGTTTCATTATACAAGTAATGTATCTTGTAAAATATTGTTATTCCCAGTATTAAGTATTGATTTAGAACTGATTAATAGATAAATACTACCTAATACACAAAAAATTGTACATAATCTCACCATCTCACAAAACTGCACTGCCTATCTTATATCCGCCTCTGTTATGAATTTTCTCTTAGCATATGAAAGAAGGTACGCTTTTTATAGTTTTAAGTAAGGTACAGAAAGAAAATTATTCCAATTAGTTTCCCAAACCAGTTACATAAAAATTAAAAGCATTATTCTATTTCCGAAACTATCCGTATGTTAAGGATACTCATAAATTTGAGATGTCCATATGGAACCAGGACGTTTTTTTTTACAGCCATGACTAATGCGAAATGTAGTCCACTCCCCCGCAAGAAACCGGCCGCTAGGTGGCGCTCATGACATACATCTAGCCGGCAATCGTTTGTTTGCGTGTGTATTTGGGCATTTCCTATGTATGCCAAGCAGATGCTGAAAAACCAACCACTACACGGAAAGCTAGCTGTACCTCCCAGGAACCCAAAAACCCAAAACCCGGACTCGAAAGCAGAAAACCCACCCAAAAACCAACACCCCTATAACAGACGCACAGCGGGAGGGAAACGGCGTTCCAATTGCCCGCTATTCGAACGTTTTGACATATTCCAATCCCTTCCAGTGTGTACACACGTCCGCACGAAGCGTTACCGTTAGCTATGTGACAGTTATAGGCGGGTGTCCGGTTTAAACCTTTTCGTTTTCAGCTTGGCTGCACAAAATCTACATAATAATTTCTAATTAGAAACAACGGCCATAACAAAAAGCGAGCCGGGCCGTTGGCATATTTTATGCTTTCGCGCCCTCTGCCAAAAAAGGGAGAGGCAGGGTGTGGTTGTTCGTCAGAGAACGAGAGAGCAAGGAAAAGAGAGAACAGAGAGATTTTCATTTCGCTTTCCAGCGGCAGCATCGCATCGCGACGCTCTTCAAAAAGGGTGGAGTCCGTATTTTTCAATTCCAATGATCCACAAAAAAGGCAGCCTGTCTGCTGCTTCCTCTTCTTCAGCTACATCTTCTTATTCTGCTTCTTGTGCCCACGCACAATGCAAACATTTATATTTTTATTAAATCATTATGCCAATTAAGGCAATGGCTCCCCCTCAATTTTCTGACAGTGTAGAAAATCAGGCAAGAAGAAGCAACAGCAATGCAATTATGCAGCCTGTGAGTGTGTGTGTGTATCCACACCCTTGCACAAACGTTCCATTGAGAGCGAGAGCGGGAGAATTGCACTGGAGCGAGTAAGCAACAACAAAGGCCGTCACTGTGTGTTGTTTTAATGCAAATATGCGGTTTATTAATTAAAACAAAGGCAGATTCAATACGTAAAACAACAAAAACGACATAAAAGAAAAAACTCCATTTCCTCTCAAACACACGCACACATTCGCACATGTACAGTTGCAGCAGGAGAGACAGCAGCGTTGCCAGAATGCCTTTAAATTGTAGGCTGGCAATATTGCACAAATGAAATGGCGCGCCAGCATTTCCATTTGAATTTTAATCAGTTTGTGCTCGTATACATATGGCAGAGAAAATGTAAATTAATTGCACAATCTACTAGCGCGACACTCAGGAATGCCAGCAATGCGGGCCACCGCCTCAAAAGCGAAACTTATGCGTTGTTGTTGTTGTGTTTGTTAATGGGCGCCGCCTTCAATGTGGTGTGAAAAAAAATGCATTTGGTTTATCATCAATAAAGAAACAACTTCTGCTCTTGTTTACACTGATGAATGTGTATACAAAGGAGGAAAAGAAAAAATGCAGCCGAGCAGCGGGGGGTATAAAAAGCAAAACGAGAGGGGGCAAAACTGGCTTAGTCAGTTGCATTTACAGTCACCCTCCCTTTTTTATGATTAATGCGCTGCAACAACAAACCAGAAATGTCAAAGGTCTCCAGTTTGTTGAACTCTTTCTTTTTTATTTTGTGTTTTTGGGCTGCCTTCTTATCAGTGGAAATGGGAAAAATGAAAATGGAAAGTAATTTCCAGCTGCGGGCCAACTGACGGACTGTCAATCATAATTGCCTTTGTGGAATGCAACATATGGGGCGATTGCTTATCGGCATCTGGAAAGGCATCAATTAACATTCCTCACAAGGGGCTCGTTTTTCATTAACCAATGTAATTAATAAGATTAAACAGCAATTGCGTCGCCAGTTTTGTGCGGGTGACCGCACCCATTTCTCCCTCTCCCCCAGCCATATGTACAAGTTTTTCCTCTCCTATAAAAATATGAAAAATATGCAAGCCGCATCGCGCGCTTTAAAAAGTGAAGAATAAAAAAAAAACAAACTAAAATGGAAGGCACCATTGGAAGTCGTTGACAGTTGTTTGTCTGCCTCTCCCTCCCACACTATTACAGCTACTTAACGGATAAGAAAGGAAAGGGAAAAGGAGGACGAGGAGGCGAGGGAGACAGCAATTTCTGAGACCATCTTAAACTCAATTTTTATTAAAAGCAATTACAAGCTGCTGCTGCTACTACTGTACACAGAAAAGAACATATTGGTTTAAAATGGAAGTATTTACATTCTGCATTTTTTGTTAGTGTATTCCGTTACCCGCAGATGAACTATAAGAAGGATTTAATAGGCTAGAAAAGAGTTTTGTCCGCCTTATTTAAAAGATTCAAATTTATTAAATGGTTTCTACACAGACTCCGATTTCATCATATCATATCAACATTTCTTTCAGTGCAAAAAGAAGTCGAAAGAAAAGTGAAATAAAAAACAGTGCAGCAACAAAAGACAAAGAGCAGACGGTGAGAGAGTGAGCGAGACAAAAGGAGAGAGTCGGCAAGTGCAAAATTTGAAGCACGACTTTTGCGAGGGGGGGGAGTTTATGGTGAGGGGGACAGAGTGGAGCATAAAGCAGCGACGCAGCGTCGGCGCACACACAAATTTTATGTATACGCTGTGCACACACACACTCAGGACCAGGCTACAGGTTCACACACACATGGCGGAGGGAAAGAGAGGGAGGCTAAATGTATCCCTTTTTCAGTTACGGGGCAGGGCAGGTCACACACACACGAACAGGCTTAGCACACCATGATGGCGGCGCTGGCTCTCTCGCTCTCTCTGGCTCTTCCTCTTTCCCTCTCCTGCAGGAGCTGGGAAAAAATCTGTACCGCAAAAATGTCTTGAAAATCTGGGATATCTGGGTTTCTTTTTGGATTTTCCTGGGTTTTCTTGGGGTTCTACTTAGGTTTTCCAGGGTTTACTGGAGCTTATCATTATGTTTAAATAGTTTTTCTGAAGGTTTTCAAGGTTTCGAAAAGGGGTTTATAAGGTTTTTATATGATTTTACTTAGTTTTCTCAACTTACCTCGTATTTCAGGCCCACAAGACGCAGCCAAGTCTCCACCTTCAAGCAATACGGTGATAAAGAGGGCAGCAGCGGGGTGCGCGAAAACTGGTACAGATAGATAATGTCCTTTTCGAAGTTGGTCTTGTGCACATTGAACTTCTGGGCGGGTGGGGCTTCCGATTTGGTAGCCACTTCCGATTTTGCCGACGCCTCCTCCTTTTTGGGCTCCTCGTTATCCTGCTGTTTTCCGGCCTCGTCCTTCTTGGGCTCCTCGCTATCCTGCTGCTGTTTACCTGCCTCGTCCTTCTTGTCCTCGGCAATCTCCACTTTTTCCACTGCGGGTTTTTCCGGCTCTTCTGGCTTTTCCGACGCCGCCACTGCGGGCGTTTCCTCGGCGGGTATTTGGGCCACTTCGCTTGCCATTTTTCTTGTTTTTTTTTGCTTTGGCTTTTCTTTTACAACTTTTGCTTGCTAATTGAAGTTGCGCTTTCTTTCAGCTAAACAGATTTCGGCTTCGCACTTTTCCTGCCACTCGCACACATACACACACGCGAGAGAAAGAGAGAGAGAAAACTACCACTGCGCTTTGACTCGAATTCGGTGTTTTCAGTTCCACGGCAAATGCAGGATCTTGACTGGATGCGATTCGAATCGTTTTCGGATGGATTCAGGAGCCGCTTTCCTTTCCAACCGCTCTCGGGAGTTTGAAAATTTGAAATGAGAGCGGACTTAGCGTTGCGGAGGCGACCTGGCCTTGGTGGTGGCACTTCGTTGCACTCGATTTTTTCACACGAACTAGTCGATTCAATCGATTAGCGTTATCGATGCCATCGATGTTTTCGAAGAGTCGGTGTTTTTATTAGCGATGGTTATGGATGGATTTAACTTCGTTTTCTTTATTTATATGATATATTTAGATTTGTAAATTAGTTCTTCAATTCGTATCTAGAATTGCATATATGACTTTACTAATAATTATTAGTATTATTTACAAAATGTAATCTTAAAGTTACAAACTTAAGCTACAGCGAAATACTAACAAATATGATAGAGGTTTTTAAAGAAAAAAATTAACAAGGATTTGGTTTAAAAGATTTTACAGTTTTTTTTAAATTTTTACGAAGTTGTAGATAAATTATGATATATACATTATTTAGTCTGGTTGTAGAAACAATTAAAAAAAACATATTTTATCTTGCACATGCGGTGGAATTAACTTTTTTTTTAATTATGCTGTTTTTTATTAGCATATTGGCAAAAAGTAATGCAAAATTGACTTAAGTTCAGTTAGGTATCAAGCCTATTTAAAAACAAAACAATATATACTTCAGTACCTAAATACCTAACATAGCCAGTTTTTAAGGCAAATAAAAATCTTTACCGAGCTAAACTTTTACCTATGTAAGGTATAAGGTATCATAAATTCTTACCTAAGTATGTACCTAGGTACACCCCAACAGTGTTCATTAGGAATGTGTCTTTTTAGACTTAAATCTTATTTTTAATCGGTCGTTATTTTGCAAGAAATTTTTCATTTTGATGTTTTACATTAGAGATGTAATGTACTGTTCGATCTTTTTCGCAGTGTCGCGCACTTACAATATTCGATAAACCTATCAAGAGTGGGTAGTCCACCGCTAGCTTATATTTTCACAAACAAAGATTTGTTTAATTTAATAAAAACGCAATTTGACTAAAGTGAAAACATAACTACATCTGAACGACAATGGGAGCTGTTTTGGGCCTTTGCTCGGCCGCTCAGGTAAGTAAATTTATTGCATTCAACGGGGGTAAATTTGATTTGTAATTTCGCTCACTTGGTTACAAATCAATAAGGGTAGCCATATGGTTTAATGAACTTGAGTTTTTATTCGCTTTACACCATTTAATAGGTTTATAGATGCTATAATGGTTATCTAATGTTCAAGGGCGATTCTTGTACTTTTGGAGTTTTCAGATGCTGATTATGTATCAGCGCTACAAATATTTGTGTTTGTCCCAATAAAATATGAATTATTATGCCGCTTAATATTTATCTTTGATTTTAACGACATAATCTAAGAAAACAAACATAATACTTAATATATTGTTTTCATTTTAGCATAATAGCTTTTAAGACATTCATTAAAATTTTAAAATCGGCCCATATATGTTGTATTTTCCTGAGAGTTATTCCACCAATTGATTAAGCCTTCTTGTTTTCGGATATCTTCTAAATTGTATTATACCAAAGGGATGTACTCCTTACATATCACAGGAGATAAGGGATTAAGGATTACAAAAATCACCCACTGAACAGGGAATTATTAGTTTTCTTAAAATATTTTTTCTTTATGGGTTGTTAGTCTCGTGATCTATGTATTTAATATGTTTTGTTTATCACATTTCCAGTGCGCCATGTGCTGCGGAGGCACTGCAGCCAGCATGTGCTGCTCGGCCTGTCCCAGTTGCACCAACGCCTCCTCCTCGCGCTTTATGTACGCCTTCATCCTGCTGGTGGGCACTGTCTTGGGGGCCATTGCCCTGTCTCCGGGATTGCAGGACACGTTGAAGAAGCTTCCGTTCTGCATCAACTCGACTTCCACGTACAGCTCCAAGACACTTGACACTTTTTCGGGAGGATCTCTGCAGGTCGACTGCGAATATGCCCTCGGTTATATGGCTGTGTACAGGATTTGCTTTGGAATGGCCTGCTTTTTCGCTTTAATGTCACTGATTATGCTGGGGGTGAAAAGCTCCAGGGATCCGCGATCCCACATCCAGAACAACTTTTGGCCCCTGAAATTCCTGATCTGCTTTGGCGCTGCCATCGGTGCGATCTTCATACCGGACGGATCCTTTGGTCCTGCCATGATGTGGGTGGGTCTTATAGGTGGCCTGGCCTTCATACTCGTTCAGCTGGTCATCATTGTGGATTTCGCACATTCGCTGGCGGAGAACTGGATAGGTAAGTCATGGTTTTTGGCAGATTTGTAATGATTCATCATGCTAATTAACCACCTTTTTTTTAGAGAGCGCTGAAAGCAGTCGTGGTTATTATTATGCCCTGGCAGGGGTCACTCTCTTGGGCTATATCTTATCGCTGACTGGGATTACACTGCTATATATCTATTTTACCACTGTGAGTGGAGGTTGTCAAGCTTATTTGTTTGGTTTTTAACTGTTCTGTATTTTTAGAGTACTGGCTGCGGCATCAACAAGTTCTTTATCTCCATTAATCTCATCCTTTGTTTGGTGATCAGTGTTATTTCGATTTTGCCAGCTGTGCAGGAGCGTTTGCCTCATTCTGGATTATTGCAGAGCTCTTTGGTTACCTTATACACGGTTTATCTGACCTGGTCCGCAGTGGCCAACAATCCGGGTAGGAAAACTACTTTAAAATGTGTAGAAAATGTATAGTTTATATTATGAACCCATAGAAAAAGAATGCAATCCTGGAATGTTTGGCATGATGGAGGGTTTCGGCAATGCCACCACCACTGTGGCTCCGCCCACCCACAACTCCCGGGTTACTTTCGACACCACCAACATCATTGGACTGGTTGTGTGGCTTCTGTGCATCCTCTACAACTGTATCAGTTCGGCGGTGGAGGTTTCGAAGATCACCCATGACAGTAGCGAGAAGCGTGGTAGGTGTTTTTCGGTTCCATTCCTGGTGCTCCGTCCGCATTCGCAGCCATTTCCACAATTCCACAGTTTCCATCACGCATATTCGATCGCCCCCCTCACTTTTCATTTTTCTCGCTGTACAAAAAAACCCCATGCTAATACTGTTTATATTAACACTCGTTTGCTATTGCCGCTTTATTTTCTTGATTTATTTTCCGACTAACCCAACTAATCCACTCGGTTACTTGGTATTTGAAACTGTGTGAAAAATATGGCCATCGGCGTTCCTCTTTGCACTCTGATTAATGTAGTTTTAACAGAAGCTCTATCAGACACAGAGGCGGGCACGGATGCCAAAGGAAAGGCGAGCACGGATAACGAGACCGAGGGCGTCACCTATTCCTGGTCCATGTTCCACGTGGTATTCGTCTGCGCATCGCTCTACGTTATGATGACTCTGACCAACTGGTACAAGTAAGTGGAACAATCTTATTTGGTTCCTAAAAACATATATGTATCGATTAGAGCCCAGCTCGATTGGAGTTTTCAAAACATAGCTCACGACTACTATAAACTATAATTTAAAACTCATAGAAATAGAAATCAGATGAGCTCATGTAGATCATAAGTTGAAAGGCATAACTAATTTAAGATACATTTAAAAAAAGAAAAATTCTTGCTCTAAAGAATTCGCGGGTTGAGTTTTGATTAAGCGAAAAAAACTTTTCAATGATCTGATCTATTAACCATAGAAGTCATTAGTTATAGATACTATCCATTGAGCATTTAACACTTATTTATCAATCTAACTTATTATTTATCCCCTCAGACCCAACTCGGATATTGAGCTCTTCAACGGCAACGAGGCTTCCATGTGGGTTAAGATCATCTCCAGCTGGCTGGGCGTCTTCATCTACGGCTGGAGCCTTGCAGCGCCCATTATCCTCACCAATCGCGACTTTAGTTAAAGCGATTTTAGTGTACTTATTGTCTAGGAATGGTGCTTAACCGAGCAAAACGAGAATGCCAAAACGGAAGGAAAAGAGAACTTAGTTTCCAAACCTAATGAAGATTAATCAAACATAATTTTGACTCTTATTGTGGTGTCTACTCATTGATCTTATTCTCAAATTGCAACAGTTATCAACAAATATATATATAAATTAATCTACGCGTATTATCTACTTACGAAATACAACAGAACTTAACCAAATTATTGGACTCTTTCTTTGGGTACTTTCTCCAAAGCTAAATAAAGTTGATTTTATGCTTTCATCGTAATTGAAAATGTATTGATAGTACTGAGCTTTTGCGAAAATGTAGTTTTGTTTTAGTACTTTACGGCTCATATATTTAAGGCATTGGATTTAAAGACGCTTGCTTTAGAGATTATTTTGTTTTTTTCTCAAGGACTTTATATATTTAAGGCATTGGATTTAAAGACGCTTGCTTTAGAGATTATTTTGTTTTTTTCTCAAGGACTTGAAATTATTTAAAGCAACATGAAAATAAATAATAATTAAGTCAAATAAGTTATATATTTTTTCTATTAATGGAAAATCAAATTTAATGTCAATATATTTCCACTCAAAATGTGAACTTTAGAAATAATTATAAATATATTTTTAATTTATATTTTACCGGTTAACCGGTTGAGTGTGCAACAGCAGTTTGAGTCACCACTATGGACACCCGCTAATTATTTGGCGTTGCCATATTTCTACAATTGCTTTCAAATGTTAAAATTAATAAAACATTAAGAGCGGTTGGACGGCCTATACCGTTTTGTCTATCGAAAAAATATAGAAAGTAAAGAAACGAAGCGACAGATCTAGCATTCCTGCAGGCGGGCAACCCCGCCAATTTTTTCTTATAAAACCTTGCTTTTCGTATCATAGACTTAATTTAAAAAACAAGACCCGAGAAAATTTCATCGTTTTTAAGTTATTAATTAATGTCACAAAAAGTAGTCATTTGCCCCACAGTGCACTGTTGCCACCCGCTAATTAATGGCGTTGCCATATTTCTATAATTGCTGATAGTATCGCCTAAACACAGATTGGTTCACCTCTAAGTTGATGGTTGAAAACAAAGCAATTTTCCTGTTTTTTTTTTGGCAGTATTTAATTTAATTTCGCTGGCAAGAGTCGCGCCTTAATTGCCAAATACATATATTCGCCAACCCCCCCAGTCCCCCGATTGCTTGTTGCGCCTGTGCCGGTTCTTTCCTTTGCATGTCGAGTGGGCGGGCAAAGGAAAGCTAGCGCAGTGAACAACAACGCAGGTGATTCGACCTCGCGACGAAGCAGGAGCACATCGAGATGCAGAGCTACGGCCCCGGAGGAGCAGCCGCTGCTCCGGCCGTGAAACGCCGTACGGATAGCTACGAGGCTGCCCAGCAGCAACAACGCACCCCGCCAGAGGATAGCGACGAGGAGTATGTGAACACCAGGATCCTGCGACGCCAGGTGCAGCTCCAGTCCACTCCCGTGGCGCCTGTAGTGCCCATGCCCATTACCATACCCCCCGCAACCATGTCCAGTGCGGGCAGTGCCCCAGCATCCGTGGAGGGGCGAGAGGAGCAACCGGAGTTCCCCGGATCCTCGGCAGCATCCTATCAGGAGGAGCGAATGCGCAGGAAGCTGCAGTTCTTCTTATGAATCCCATCGAGAAGTGGCAGGCCAAGCGAAAGTTTCCCTACAAGTTTGTCGTGCAGGTAATACCACTTCCGGTCGTCCATTTCCATTTCGATTTCGATTCACATCTGATTAAACAGCCGATTTAATTAAGGTAGTCTCGTGATGCGCGGGAATTGGGATTGAGGGGCAGATCTGGGATGACACATCCGAAGCACTTATGTGGGCGACTTGCTCAATTTACAAAGGCCTTATTGTTTGCTTAGTTTTTGAGCATGTAAAGTGGGCAAAGTCAACACATTCTTGATTATTTTGCTTGCATTGTTAAGCCCCTCCGTTCTTATCGATATGCCTTATCTATAAGGTCCAACTATAGTTAGAACAATACGTAATAAACCCGTGGAAATTTAACGTTTTTATGGCCAGACACTTCGTGTAGGCGCACTCGTACGAATTTTACAAGTTATTTAATAAATGTTTGATTCTAGGGGGATTTTTTGAGGGCTAGGTTTTTATGGGGATTTTTAAGAATGATTAATAGAACACAACTAGCCATGATTGGTCTAAAACGAAATCAGATTTCGTCGCTGCAGATAGCCAATAAATATAAACTGACGCATGCCCTAGCATAATTCGGCATTTATTTATAGATAAGCTTTTCTAGATCACAGCCCAACTACCTCCTATATGAGTTTATGACGCTTGAGAACGCTACAATTTGTACTATTTATTATAAGTTAATATGTAAAATTAGTTAACAACTTTCACCACGCAACTCTTACAGATTGTCAAGATCTTTCTGGTGACGATGCAACTGTGCCTTTTTGCCCACTCGCGGTATAACCACATCAACTACACGGGTGATAACCGATTTGCCTTCTCGCATCTCTTCCTGCGCGGCTGGGACTCCTCCCGGGAAGTGGAGAGCTATCCGCCGGCGGTGGGTCCTTTTGCCCTGTATTTAAAATCGGAGTTTTTCGACACCGTTCAGTATGCCGTCGATGGCTATGCCAATGTAAGCCGATCGATTGGACCCTATGACTACCCCACCCACAACAATACGATGCCGCCGCTGAAGCTGTGCCTGCAGAACTACCGCGAGGGCACCATATTCGGCTTCAATGAGTCGTACATCTTCGATCCACATATTGATGAGGTGTGCCAGATGCTGCCGCCGAATGTGACCACCATTGGGGTGGAGGATTATCTCCGGCAGCGCAATGTGCAGGTCAATTTCGCCTCCCTCGTCTCCGCCCAGTTGACGTTCAAGATTAAGACGGTGAACTTCAAGGCTAACGGTGGCCCTTTATCGGCGCCCGATTGTTTTCGCTTCGACATTTCCATATTGTTCAACAATCGCGATCATGACGGCCAGATGCTGCTCTCGCTGGATGCGGAGTCGACGCGACTGAAGTGCCACGGAGCCACGGACTTTATATCGGAGGCGAATTTCGATTCCATGCTGCGTAGCATACTCAACATATTCGTCCTGCTGACCTGCGCCCTGTCGTTTGCCCTCTGCACGAGGGCATTGTGGAGGGCCTATCTGCTGAGATGCACAACAGTCAACTTCTTCCGGTCGCACTTTGGCAAGGAGCTGAGCTTCGATGGGCGGCTGGAGTTTGTTAACTTCTGGTGAGTCTTTAAAACAAAGGGATTACGCCAATACCTTGCGTTATCTACACATTTTTCGTTACTTGAAATGTTTAAGCGTGACAAATATTGGAATTAAAAAATAATTGTCTTCACTGGCAAAAAAAACGTAAACCAAAATATTTTGTAATCACTTTTAATATTTTTCACTTTGATTTTATATTTTAAATATGAAAATATTAACATTTTTTAACTATTTTGGAATTGATTTACATTCTGAAAGAATATCTTAAATTAAAAAAATATTTAACTTAAATAAAATGCATTTAAATCAAATAGGTACTAATTCAAATCTATTACTTCCCACAATAAATAAAATATGTTAATATTAAAACTTAGTTGCATTGTATTTCATATTGAGATTTAATATTAAGTTTAAATATTAAATACAACATTTTAATTCAACAGTCAGATATTTTAATTTACTATTCCATTTTTTGTAAGCAAAGGCAAAGCATAGAAACGTAATGAGTTAGCAAGGTTGGGTGGTAAAATCCTTTAAACTAGCTACCAAAAACTAATCTATAACATGATTGTTTTCACAGGTACATCATGATCATTTTCAACGACGTCCTTTTGATCATTGGATCAGCTCTGAAAGAGCAAATCGAGGGAAGGTACATGGTGGTGGACCAATGGGACACCTGCTCGCTGTTTTTGGGCATTGGTAACCTGCTCGTTTGGTTCGGAGTGCTGCGCTATCTGGGCTTCTTCAAGACCTACAACGTTGTGATACTGACACTGAAGAAGGCGGCACCAAAGATTCTGCGTTTCCTTATCGCCGCCTTGCTGATCTATGCGGGATTTGTTTTCTGCGGCTGGCTGATTCTGGGGCCCTACCACATGAAGTTCCGTTCGCTGGCCACCACGTCGGAGTGTTTGTTTGCGCTGATCAACGGCGATGATATGTTCGCCACCTTTGCCACGCTTTCGAGCAAGGCCACCTGGCTGTGGTGGTTCTGCCAGATCTACTTGTACTCGTTTATATCTCTGTACATCTATGTGGTCCTGTCGCTGTTCATTGCCGTCATCATGGATGCCTACGATACGATAAAGGCGTACTACAAGGATGGCTTCCCCACCACCGATCTCAAGGCATTTGTCGGCACGCGAACGGCCGAGGACATAAGTTCCGGCGTCTTCATGAACGATCTGGATGACTTCGACCAGACGAGCTTCGTGGATGTGGTGCGGGACATTTGCTGCTGCGGTCGCTGCCGACGTGCGCAAGATCCCGTGCAGGCCAACAGCGGCTACACCAGCCTCTCGAGTATTATGAAGTAACTGCGGTGCGCCATACCCAGTCGCAGGGCTTCATTTTGTTTTGTTTTGTCTTGTCAGCTTTATGTGTGTAGTCAGTCAGTCGAACTTGTTGTTAGCTTTTCGTATTAGTTTGTTAGTTTGCCAAAGCACTTGAACCGGGAAAAGAGAAACCATAACGTACGTACCTTTGAGAAATTCCAAAAGCAGCTGCTCTGATCACAAACATTAGGCATGTTCCGATTTTCACTTTCGCAGGCTTTGCATTCAATTTGATTTGCATAAACATAATACTTGACTTAAATATACATCTCCTTAATCCAAATAATTCAAACAAATTATAGACCAACAAGATCAAAACTTAACAATTAAAATAAAAGAAATATTTTTGTGAAAGTGAAAACCGAATATGAGAATGTGAAAATGCACTACCAGGCAATGCTGTGCTTTGCGAAACCACAAAGCCGCTAAATTGCTTTTGTAACGAAAGATATTAGGTGTGTGATATAAGGCGGAACCAGAACCAGAGAACAATAGAAATTACAATAAAGGGAAACTATTTTTGCCAGGTATATCGACATGGGTTTGATCAAGATCTTCCATGAGAACCAAATGCATCCGAAACGAGTCTAAAAGATTTTAGGTTTGGTTTCGGTTGGCAAGGTGGGAAAAAGTTAGATTTTTGTCGACTCGTGTTATTTATACAGAACCCTTATTTAAGAATACATTAGGTAAATTTATTTTATGTGTACAATGAAAACTTTGTATTTATAACCAAAAATTATAAAACCAATAAACTGTTTACAGAACTCAATTTGAGAATTTATTTTTGCAATATGATTCTGAAATATTGGGATTGGAAAATTATACACAAAGAGAAAAACACTTACCTCTACAATAATGAATCTGAAATCATCAAATTTCAAATGGCGACAAAAATGCATTTTCACTTTATAAAATTAAATTTATTTATTATATTTATTAAGATGAATTAAGTTGTGGATACGCGACATGTCGAACGTGATACAATTTATTTTGTTTCTTCACAATCTAGCGTGTCTGTATTTAAACATTTTGGGGGAAACTTTTATAAAAGTTTTCTTTTTATTGTATAAGAGGTAATAAACAAGACAAATTGGTATGGATCGTTGGTTTTGATCATATAAATATATAGAAACAATTACGCTTACTAAGCAAATCTTCGTTTATTTTAAAGATGACTGCAAATGGTTTTTAACTACAATCTTTTAACAAGATACGCTACATTTCATCAAATTCAATTAAAATAAAGACTATTTGCTCAATTAGTTAGTCGATTGGTAGAAACACTTTTCGGATATTATTAAAACCGCAGGTTTCTTGTTATATTACTAACCATTTACCATTTACTTTAAGGATTGCATTGCAATTGTAGAAAAGGCAACGAAATAAGAAGTAATAAAAAGGGAAAGGAGTTTGTGGTTCCCCAATAATTGCAAATTTATTAATTTACCCGATCGTTAATTTTTGCGGTTTTAAGCATGAATTTCATTGAATATTTTGCAAGAATTCGCTGAAAGCGAGATGATCACATTTTAATGAAATGGAAAACTGGTTCTCCAATTGACGTAAATTCCATCAGGCAGATGTTATGCGTACGCGTATGCGAATGCGAATGCGTACCCGTTGAGGCGGAAACCGTTCAAGCCAAAGACTTATTTTACTTAATCTTAATTGGAAATTCAAGACGATTCGAAGCAGCAGTCAGCCTTACTCCTCTATGCAAATGTCAAGAGTGGCTAAAATAGACAATGACAATTCAGAAAGGTCTCTCGTCGAACGGCAAAACACTTTGGCACACTTTAAAGTTGAAGCCACCAGCCAAAAAAAAAAAATGAAAAAAAATTAAAAGAAAAAAAAAATGGCAGACAAAAAAACTTAAGTTGGTGGCAGTTCGTCACGCCTTTAGACGCCTCTCTGTCAGTTAGCAGTCGTCGCGCCACGACGTATCACTCTGTGGGCCATAAATGGCTTTAATTTGGCTTTAAAATGATCAAGGTCGCTGCGGGTAAAAAAAAATAACAGCTTTTAAATTGGAACGACCAGACGACGGCGAGGAACTACTTAGCCATCAAAATAAAATACAATTCGAAAGATGTATCTTTCTTTTCAGGCTTTTTCTCTCAGCAAAGCGAATTTGGCAGACTCTTATTAAATAATTTGAAAATAAAATATTTAATTTTTTAGCAAGTTTGTAAATAAACTGCAAGACTATGATGGACTTAATTTGTTAGTAATTAAAATTAATAACATAATCTAGATTTAAGCCCTGTAAAATGGTATTAAGAAGACCACTTCATTTGTTAACAGTTATAAAATTTAAATAAATATAAATTTTTAAAGCACGTATTTGGTTTAGAATAATCTCTTTTTGTTTCCCAATGGTAATACGGTTTTGGCTTGATCGTGATCCTTATCCAGAAAATAAATTACCGAATTAAAGCTATATACATATTTTGGACTCTTAAAGGCATACTTTCTAATTATTCATCAAAGTAAATTTTAACATCACTCATACGCACTGTGCACCAAGTTCACCCAAAAATTAAATCACTCGAAACATCGTAGGATAGCCAAATAAAAAGCTAACTCATAAATACGTAAATCCGTATACGTAGGATGATTAAAAATGCATTTTGTTTTTATTTTTTTTTGCGATTGTGTGGGCACTCCCATGCGAAGTGTTTCGCCTGACACACATCCAACACTCCATCGGCAAATGGAGAGGGTTAGTCAAGAGACCTCGCAGACGTTCTGGAATCTGATGGTGGCACCACCATACATACTACATATGGCCAAAAGTGCCATTTGCATAATGGCTGCTGTTGGTGGCTTCAGTAAAAGAAAAAAATATATAAGCAAACCGGGGAGGGCGCTCCAAACTCCGAAACACTTGCAATCCACAACGGCGGCTTCACTTCTCACCTCGCCAAATGTGCGAGTCGTAAGCCGCCAGCCGCCATCCGCCACCATTTTGCATATAAAAGAGTGATCGCGTACGTGCCGCACTTCTCTCTTCTTTTTGGACCACGATCCGGTCACGATCGGGCCAAGACTTGTGCAACCAACAACCAACAACCAACAACCAACGAGCAACAAAAAAACAAAAAAATCAAAAAAAGCCGGGCTTGCCAGTTGATCAGTGATCAGTGATCGATCAGCTCTTGTGGAGCTTTTTTGTGGATCCCATTCGGGATTGCCCCTCGAAAACCGATCGACGATCGCCGAACGCGGTGCTGGGAAAGCTTCCCAAAACTCACCACAGATCTCACCGTGTAATAAAAGAAGCAATTTTGACTTCGTCTGGGGCTTTGGTGTCAGAGAGGGGTTCGAGAAATTGTGCGCGGCATCGTAGCAAACAGTGTAAATGGAGCTTTGATAGCGATCGGAAGGACAAAACTTGCTCTCCGCCGACCAAAACTCCAAACAAGTGTTTTTTTTCCCCCAAATCAGTGTGTTAACCAAAAAAAAAAAAATATTTAACCAAAACTATAGGAAAAAACTGTGTGCAGCAAAAACGGACAAATACTGATCGAATTGCAAGTCCAACTCAAGATGGCAAAACTATTTGTGGTTTTTGCCGTTTTGGCTTTGGCGGCCTTTAACGAAGGTAAGGTCTCACCACCAATCAAAAACATATATGTATATTTTATGCCTCTCAGCGTAGTCATAAGTTTTAATTATTGAACTGCAATTTGCATTTTGGCTGGCGGAAGTTGTCAAGACATCAATTAAAAACTGCTCGAACGTTACGGCCTTCAGAAGAGCAAAAAAAACAAAAATAAAAAATAATTAACCAGACAGCAAAAAAACAAAGAGGAAAATCAAAATGAAATTGAAAAGCCGTTTTCAAGATGTGAATGTGTTAACCTTGATTAACCGAAAAAAACCAGTAAAAAGAAGAGGAAAAAAAAAAGGACTAGTTTGGAAAACAACTTTCATTTGCTTAAGGGAGAAGTACCTAAATGTAAGCCTTGAGCCGCAGCGTAACAATGCAGTTATCTGAGCTCCTCCACTCGTTTCGATTTGAATCGACTTGACTTTGACAGGCCATCGATCATGATTAAAGTCGCAGCATAAGCACTACCTTGTTGCTGTCCGTCACTTAACGGTTATGCAAATGCGGCAACACCCTCGACATCTCGGTTTCGAATTTGAATTCGAATTCAATTCATACGACTGTTGCCAAGTCGCAAGATGCAAAATGTCAAAGTTATAAGCGCAGGCGCAACGAGTTTCGGAATGCTTTCTGTATTTAGGTATTTCTATATTTCGGTATTTCTGTATTTTGTACACAGACATTTATTTCTGTTTCTGGGCTCTCGGTTCTCTCGGTGACATCGTATTTCATAATGCCAAACGTGTTTTTTTTTTTTTTCGGCCAACACACCACATTATACCAGGCAAGCAAGTAAGCTAGCTAGCTAGCAACCAGCCCGACCGCATGCCATGTCTATAAGCTCGAATGGGAGCCGAATCCAGCCCAGCCGTATCTGTGTTTTGGTAACAGGAAGTGCCAGGCCATGGCGACATGGTGCACCCAACCCCCAACCCCCAAGCCCCAAAACTCCAATACTCCAATAACTCCAATACTCCAATAACTCCAAAACCCAACCCACATTCGCCGTGGAAATTCTTCCGGTTTTGCAACTGCAAATGCAACTATTTCGCTACAGCCATTTCCTCTTTTTATTTTTCTGGTTCATTCAACAAACAGCCACGGCCAATGAGAGCGATCCGCTGCTGAGATTCAGGCGACAGGCCACCACCGAGGAGACCAAGAAGGAGGAGTCCTTCGAGAAGGAGCTCTGCAAGGACAAGGACGCCGGCGAGTGGTTCCGCCTGGTGGCCGGCGAAGGTGACAACTGTCGCGACGTCATCCAGTGTACCTCATCGGTGAGTTTACCTTGCCAAAATACTTATAAATTTTTAAAATATAGGTGCATTTAAAATTTATCAGAAATCAAGTGTTAACTGTTTAGTGCATATAAGCATAGCACATTAGAATTTTAGTTTAAAAAACGAAAATATATATTTTATTTACTGCTTTCCTCTCAAATCTATAAAACTACAATCTTTTACTAAATCTTAAACAACGGAATGTATCATAAAATCAAATTCTTTCAAGTTTACTTTAATACTTCAATTTTATAAATTGTTAGAAAAGCGAAAACCGATTTGGCTAAATTTTATCCAAATTAATAAATAATTGTATCATTAATGATAAAACTATTAAGTGTATAAATATAAATGGTAATGCATACCTCTTGTTTTAAACGAATTTGGTTTTTATTTCCAAAATTAAATGATTAATAATAAAACAAATTTGGTACACTGAGCAGGAATATAAATGTTGTCTGAACTAATAAAAATTGGGTTAATATTAATTTAAATAATAATGATACACTTGGTAGGCACAAGAATTATAGAAGAATTATTATATATAACTTTAACCAATTAAGGAATTGCATTTTTTCCAACCCAGATTTGTAATATAAATGTTTGTTTTTTTTTCAATTTGGTTATAGGGCCTGCAAGCCATTCGTTGCCCTGCTGGTCTGTACTTCGATATTGAGAAGCAGACCTGCGATTGGAAGGAGTCGGTGAAGAACTGCAAGTCCAAGAACAAGGAGCGTCGTGTGAAGCCCCTGCTCCACACGGATGAGCCCCTGTGCCAGGACGGATTCCTCGCCTGCGGCGATGGAAACTGCATTGAGCGAGGTCTCTTCTGCAACGGCGAGAAGGATTGCTCAGATGGATCCGATGAGAACACCTGTGGTAAGTTTCTCTAAAAATAATATTATCATTGGTACTAGGCATTTAAAAAACGAACTAATTTAAATGCTAGATTTATTAATTTTTTTCTAAAGTAATTTAGAAAGTTGTTTAATTATCAGTACAATTAAAGTGACTTGATTATGCCCAATTAAAAAAGATTTTACACTAGTGCATATGTTACATATATATTAGAAGGAATATAACTAACGATTATTTTTCTCAAACAATTTATAAACAAATAAAAAAACAATGTTGCCATTTTTTTTTTTTAATTAAATCTTAAAGGGTTTAGTTGTCATAAAATATAAAAAAAAAGTGATAAATTATGCTTGATCTATGTGCAACTGCATCGTGACAAATCATTTTGTATTAAGATTAATAAAACCGTCAAGGAACAATAAAAATGGAGTAACCACAAATAATTGATCAAAAATAGCTGATAATACACAACGATCGCTCGTTCAAATATTTTGAAGCACTTTTTCATTTAAATTTGACATTTGACAATAATAATTCACTGTGATTCAGCATAAATTGTGGGGGACGGCAATAGAAGTAAGCCGCGCTGCCAAATGTTGTTTATAGGATTGGCTTTCCTCTTAAAGGCCCGAGGCTGAGTGTTATTACACCATCGACTCAGATAATATAAGCCTTCAAGGGGCTTATGGTATTTACTCACAGAAAAAGGTATTACTTATTCAGATCAAATGGACAGCATTGTAAACTCATAAATATTGATTTTATAGAGGCAAATCCAAAGTGATTATAAATTCTTTGTTTTTATGGACTTATCCAAATACCAAGTCGTTTTATCTTTGGCCCGGCGCCAAGACAAATTTCTTTCAGTTGTTACCCAGTCGCACCTTAAAACCGGTTGGCGGCATTTAAAACATTACCTCAGCGGAGGAGTGATACTTAAAACTCCACTCTCGAAAACTCTGACAACGGCACACAAGTGTCTGCATTTTTGTGTGTTTGCAAGAGGTTTTGGGGATTCCAATGACGCCTACATGCAATGGATATGTTGCACAGATCCCACGAACCGGTTTCGTAAAGCCCTTAGCTCTTAACTCAAGTCAACTCCACTTCACAGTGTTCTCTAATGTAAAACCGACTTTTGGATGGAAATGTCAAGTGTGAAATGAAAACAAAATGTCAGACACCGTTGGTTGCCAGCTCCACGGGCAGTAGCGCACAAAGCCAAAGAAAAAGTATTAAACCATTAATTAACAACATCGTAATAGCGCTAACCTTGGACTTAATAGAAATCAAATCGAAGCAAAACAAAATGCCTCTCCATAGGTGGTTCGATTCATGTGTAAATTAGCCTTACATAAGCGGCTTAAACCAACGAAAAAAAAAAGAAACATTTGTTGTATTTGCTCTGCGTATTTTTAGCAATTGCAAAAAGCCGCAAAGCAAAGGAAAAATAAACACAGTCATGAATACAAAATAATAATAATAATGGCAACAAAAGATCGAAACAGCAGCCCGCGTAAAAACTGCAACTAATTTATAATAATACCAATAGCAAACTCAGACAGTTAGTACTACTACAAATAATTGTGCTCATAACTCTTCGTACATGAACAACATTTCTCAAGAGGCTAACCTACCATATACAAATACTGACTTAACGAGCTAATTAAATGCCAAACAAATCAAGCCATTAGACCTCTTCTATAGCCTCGCTGCTGTTCAGATATCCCAAATGCGATTGCAAATCGCACTGCATACAGCTATATATATTTATAAAATGCGAAAATTTGCACTTCTGCCGGCAGCTTTTGAAATGCTTAGCCGAGCATAAAGCCATACCCGTGATCGTAAACGTAAACTTAAACGTAAACAATTGAATAACTCCAGTCCAAGTTTAGCCCAACTTGCCTTTGGGCCCGAAATGAGGAAGCCCACGTCTCCGGGAGCCAAAATAAATGGCAGGCGATTAAAAGACCGATTAAATGGTCATACACCGTAGTTTTCGAGTTTGCCAGCGACAATGTAACGAGAAAAGTGCAACAAAATAGTTGCTAAATAGTGCAGCAGGTAGATGGATTTTTCTTAAGAAATAGTTGTAAAAGAGTCATAAGGCTATCGAAATTTGGTTGCGAAAGAATAACAACTTTATATCATTAATTATATTGGGTTTTTAATTGGCCCTACCTTAAGGATTTAATATAATTTTTACAACCATTAATACAAATTTTAATTACAAAAAACATTAAATCTAAATTAAATGCTATATCAAATGAAATACCAAATTTAATTTAATTTAAAATATATGTTTCCACAAAACATTTAACCCAAAAGGCAACAATTTCAACACTGTGTCAAGTTTATTATGTTTAACATTAAATTATTCATAAAATTGTATCCAAAAGCTAAAGTTTAACAAAATATGTATTTTATAATGGCAACCTCAAGCTAACAAAAACCTTTAACAGTAAAGGTTTTTTGCTATTTCAAAAATTTGTATGGCTTTTGAAAAGTTAAAACTCAGGTTAGTCTAAAAAACGAATGATGACTTATATATGGCAAAATACATTTTGTTTATGGCAACTTATGCAAAATCACAACGATAAATTAGTATCAACTTAAAGCGGAATTAAGGAGACTTCCAAGAATTCAATCAAAACTTCTGATTAATGAATTTCAGCGAATCTCACTTAACCTCATTGATTCTCAGAATTGCGCCAAAACAAAGTTCCCCACAGTAATTGGTTGATCATCTTCAGTTGGCCTGACTTCATCCAATGATTATAATCCATCTCCATCTTTGCAACATCCTCCTCAGTAATAATGAGCCAGCTTACATACAATCTCTGCAAAAAAAAAAAAAACAAATAAAAGAAATAAAGGCAGAGCCCTAAAAAAGTCAATAATGCCAGGGAATCTGGTAAGCAATGAATACCGAATGCTCAATACCGAATGCTGAACCGGTCCGCGATGACATAACATTCGACTTTAACGACAGATTATTGGCAAATGTGAAAAAATGACAGAGGGGGGAAAGAAAGCGGAGGCAACTTGCAAAAAGGTCAACAAAAAGAGACAAAGCCGGCAAAACAAAAAAAAAAAGAGAAGAAAAAAAAAGATTGAAAAACTTGATGGACAAAATACTTTGGCCTTTGCATGCCACACGATGTCTGGCATTTCACTTTGGCCAAAACCAAATGCCAAATGAGACAGCAGCACAAATAATTTCAGCGAATAACTTTCGCAATTGATCACATTTAACGAGGCGGCAAGTGCAAGGCTTACCAATTGACTTGGCTTAAAGCAAATAGCCATCATTTGCATTTGGCCGATAAACAAATGGCCAACATGTGGGTGGCTATAGATTGTTTTTTGGGCGGAAAAAGGGTATGGCTAATAAGTGAACGCTGCCTGCATTTCAAAGCAGCCACGCTTGATTAACAACACTTGAAAATTGCTCAAAACAAAAACCAAGAAAAATTCAATATAATAATGAAATAAACATAGGTATATATATATATATATATAAACAAAAAACTGACTTGAGGATTGTGTGTAGACATTTTCCATTCACTTTGCGTTTCGGTTTTCCCACCTCTCTTGATTGCTTTTCCAGACCGCGTCGGTTCATTGAACTAACCCCTTCGCCTTCCCCTCCCACTGCACAGTTAGCTAATTGCTTAAATATTTATGTGAAAAGTTTACTGAACTTTTGCCGGCTAGGTGAACGCAGGCAGAATACAAATTGTCAATAACAAATGATGCCAAAGAAAAGTACGGTCAGTGTGATCGCTTTTGTTTAATTGACTCCAAGAGAAAATTGGGAAAATAAAATAAATATAAATTGTGAATACGTTAAATGGTTTAGTGGAAGTTGGTAAAATTCTAAGAAATTTCAGGCTGTATAGGATTGTTAGAAAAAAGAAACAGATTTCCATTGGTTATGCTAGAAAAATGTAAGAGCTTATATATAATATAATACATAATACCCTCTGAAAGGGTTTAAATTCTGTGCCCTTTCTCTAGAAAACCTATATCTAAAATACCACATATTCTGTTAGGATCAATAAAAGCAATAGTGTTTTTAAAATATTAATAGAGTCTCCTCAAGCCTTTTTTTTTGCGATTCTCTTTAAAATTAGTTATCATTTAGATTTGTTCTGGAATTATTTTATATAGAAAACCTTCCTTTGCCTTAAGTCTAGGATCAATGAAATCATTAAGTATTAAATTTAGGGACAAAACCCAAACCATATATATATCAGTATGGTTCTTAAAGACTAATCCTAGTCCTAATCGAAAATTTCTTAATCTAAAAACATATTTTTTGTCTCATCTTTACCCCCACAGATATCGATAATGATCCCAATCGTGCTCCACCCTGCGATCCCGCCGTGTGCGTGCTGCCCGATTGCTTCTGCTCGGAGGATGGCACCTCGATTCCTGGCGATCTGCCCGCCAAGGATGTGCCCATGATGATCACCATCACCTTCGACGATGCCATCAACAACAACAACATCGAGCTGTACAAGGAGATGTTCAAGAACCGCAAGAATCCCAATGGCTGCGACATCAAGGCCACCTACTTTGTGTCCCACAAGTACACCAACTATTCGGCCGTGCAGGAAACTGCCCGGAAGGGGCACGAAATTGCCGTGCACTCGATTACGCACAACGATGAGGAGCGATTCTGGTCGAATGCCACCGTGGATGACTGGGCCAAGGAGATGGCCGGCATGAGGATTATCACGGAGAAGTTTGCCAACATTACGGACAATTCGGTGGTGGGCGTGCGAGCTCCTTACTTGCGAGTGGGTGGCAACAATCAGTTCACCATGATGGAGGAGCAGGCCTTCCTGTACGACTCCACCATCACGGCTCCCCTCTCGAATCCGCCACTCTGGCCCTATACCATGTACTTCCGGATGCCCCATCGCTGCCATGGCAATCTGCAGAGCTGCCCAACCAGATCGCATGCCGTTTGGGAGATGGTCATGAACGAGCTGGATCGTCGCGAGGATCCCGCCAATGATGAGTATCTGCCCGGATGCGCCATGGTGGACTCGTGCTCGAACATCCTGACCGGCGATCAGTTCTACAACTTTCTGAACCACAACTTCGATCGCCATTACGACCAGAACCGTGCTCCATTGGGCCTGTACTTCCATGCCGCCTGGCTGAAGAACAATCCCGAGTTCCTCGACGCCTTCCTCTACTGGATCGACGAGATTCTGGCCAACCACAATGACGTGTACTTCGTGACCATGACCCAGGTGATCCAGTGGATGCAGAACCCACGCACCATCAGCGAAGTGAAGAACTTCGAGCCCTGGAGGGAGAAGTGCGTGGTGGAGGGCAAGCCCGCCTGCTGGGTGCCCAACACCTGCAAGCTGACCTCCAAGGAGGTGCCCGGGGAGACCATCAACCTGCAGACCTGCGTCCGATGCCCCAACAACTACCCATGGGTCAGCGATCCCACTGGCGATGGTTTCTTCTAAGTCAGCGGTCTTAGTCTTACCCAAAACAAAACCCAATTCCAAACCCACAACTCACACCAAACCCTAAACACACACACACACACACACACTCTCTTACACTCGATCGATCGATTATCGATTATCGATTATCGACTATCGACTATCGACTATTGACTATCGACTATTTGAATTTCCTGCAAGACTTTTACGAGTGTACTCTTTTTATTAAACGACTGACTTCGAGGCAAGTCTTTGCTGTGTTACGGTTACGTTAAATCAACATGAAAATTCGACTTGAAAAACCCACAAAAAGATATTTCTAAAACTGCAAGCCACCACCAACATCCGAACTTGTGTTTACGTTTACACTCTTTTTTGTAGTTTTACGTTAATTTGTATGTGTATATTTAAATAATAAAAACAAAAAAATGACGAAAAATAAAAACGAAAAAACCACAAAAAATCAAGAAAACAAATCGCAAATCGCCGCTTCTTTTGCGTTCCCGCACATCACCATCTAGTTGGCAACAGAGAAATATGATTTCCAAGAAGCCCAAAACTGAAAGAGACACAGAGTCTAATTTGTATGCCATCTACCCACTGACTTACTAACCAGTTTTCGGAATTATCCGACACAAATTTGAATAACAATAACGCGTTTTTGGTGTTTCAGTTTCGATTTCAGTTGAAGTGCCCATGTGCATTTCATATGTAAATTTGGACTATGCCGAGACAGGTTTTACTACATACATATATGCGGTCGCTATTCGGACACCTAACACCGATCCGGTCTAGAATTAGATATATTAGTCTATACTATACTGCACAGGCATTAAGTATAAAAAGGCATCGAGATTTGCTAATTCATATGCGCACAAATCAAAGCAGAGGGAGATATTAATATTGATTTGGCTGTGGAGATGGCAAAACAGGTTCTTGGGCTTGGTCTTTCGATCCAATTCGATTCGATTCGTTTCGTTTCGATTTGATTCGATTTGGTTTTCGGTTCGGCCTGACTTGAGACCCGCAGATCTTTGCGCAATACCAAACAAATCGACAAAAAAAAAAAACTGCTAATTAATTTTAAGCATTGCAAATTTTTTGGCTGGAAATACCAGGCACATATGAATACATATTATATTTATATGCTTTACACATTTTTGCAGGCCAAATAAACAAATACGGATTTGTTGTATGTCTTTCTGTATATCTTTTTTGTACGAATGCGACGCATAAATAAGTTTTATCACCAATCAAGGTAAGCGGCTCTCTGAGCCTCAAAAAGTGGCCCAAAAAACGAGTTCCCTACGCTCAGGTGTGTATGATTGTAACCCGAGCAAACTTTTACTTTTCCGAGCCGAGGTAAGTGAACTAGTTGCAAAGTGGGCGATTTGCATAAATTGCACACGAGTCGACAATTCGCAGGTAGGCTGATCGGCACAGTGGGTCAAAAGTTGTTTAAAACTTACTTAAAACTTATTTTTAATCAATCGGAATTTATAGCATAATATTCTAACTCAATTTTTCATTTAATAGTTATGCTAAAAGTTTTTTTTTCTGATTTATATTCAGTTTTTCCAATTTATTATTACATTATTATTTAATAAATTCAAAAGAAAGCATTATAGTATTAATGAATACATACAATTGTTACTGACATTAACAAACGGCATTGTTTTTAAGTCTTGCTGGTAATAAAAAAATAATTATAAGCTTCTTTTAAATTGCAATATATATTTGTCGGCTTCACTTTCTTCCTTTTCACTTTAATAATATTTCATTTTAAATTTGTGTATTCTTAAAGTATGCATAAAATGAAACTAATTAGCCAATCCTGTTTGTCAAATTCATAATCACACTTAAATATAGAGTAACGTGCTTGACTAACCAGTTTCATTGAGAATTAAAACTAGAGCTATAATTTATATTAAACCGTTGGCATATACTTAAAATATTGCATAATTTTAATGCTTTGGGTTTCTTTAATTATCAACTATTAAAATGGTATGTATGTTATGAACACTTTGAGAACAAACAACAACCAAAATGACCTCGTTTTATTAAATGACCTAGAGTTTATTAACTTAGAAAGTTTTAAAAGATAACACATAAATTTAAGCCCATTTTTACTTAAATTTAAATTTTATTTTTTACTTTTTAGGGCATACACTTTTTAAGTGACTTGTATTTGTCATGTTGTATTTTAATTAAGGGATTGCCATTTTTCATACGATTTCTTGGCTTTGCGTCCACTGTTCGACAAGTTGGCGCCCCAGCCAGCCAACTAGTCGTATACTTAATTCTCGAATATGCTTCCTTGTTCTGTGTGTTTAGCGATAATATTCATTGGAATATGTAAGATATTGCCAATTCGAATAACGTCAATACCATCAGCTTCCAGGTGTGTGATAAGTGGTTGGTTTCACTGCAGCTGTCGCTGTTGCTGTTGATCAGCCAAAGACATCGCAATTTTTGACAGGCCATTTGTGAAAAGTTCAAGACACCGATGTCGGCGATACAAACAATAATTGCATAATAATGAAGATGGCAAGCTGTAAGCAATAAAAAATAGAAAAAACTAACAGATCGCAGCTGATGAGTTTTCAAATGGAAATGGAAATGGAAATGGAAATTGAAAGTCAAAGGCAAAACACACTCGCACCGATTGCTTTCAATACAAGAGTATAGTATATATAGTGAAGACAAACTAAAAAGAAAGTCCGTTATTTGCTGCAGGCCTTCGATGCTCTCGGCTTGCCATAAATTAAACGCTTCCCCGACGGATTGTCTTGGATCGGATCGGATCGGATCGGACCTGAAGATATAGCCACCAGAAAGGTGGATCCCAAGGGGGGGCAAGGTGAGAGGGGGGACAAGGGTGGAGCGGAGTTATGCAACTCAGCAGCTCGTGTTTTGGTATCTTTTATGGTTATGCATTTCTTTTACAGTTTACAGGCTCATCTTCCACTTCAACTCCGGTTTATTGTCTTGGCCACCATTTCCTTCATTAACAATTCCGCTTTGCATCGTTTTTTTTTTTTGTTTTCTTCAAAAAGCAATTTCTCTTTTCCCCCCTAAATCACGATCAATCACTAAGTTTATAGGCTTACAATATTCTGCGATTCAAGAACATCTTTGCTTGGTTAATTTTTATTGGGTCGAATTAAAGAAAAAGCCTTGAAGCCTTGAGTCCAAAAATTATACAAAAACTTTATTCGTTTAAATAAAATGAAAATAGAGTTTTATTACTATTCCCTTGTTTTGATCCATGGAATTTTTAATGAAATAGCCTTTGCACTTAATCGTAATAAAATAGAGAGGAGTCTTTGCCAACATCTTATAAGTTTGAATTCTAAAATAATTAAAAAAGTATACCCACATTTGCATATCACGAGCCCAAACAGATGACTTTGCCAAAAAGATTGACTTTTCATTTCGCATGCAAAATAATTCGCGTTTTTTGGTCGAAGGACTATGGAAAAGCCCATGGGCGTTGCTGATTTGGCTTAACTTGTGCCATTTGGCTCTTTTCAAATCAAAAGTGTGTCACTCACTCTGTAAACTTGTATCGATGACCTTTTCAGCGTCACAAAAAAAAAAAAAAATAAATACAGCTGCGAAAAAAAAGTTTAAAACGCTTACAAATTTAAATCAAATCAAAGGCAATAACAATCGCAGCGGCGGCTACAACTACAACCTAAAATCGAGGGCAACTAAATTATGTAAATCCGTAAAAACCATGGAACAAAAAAAAGAAAAAACAAAAAAAAAACCAAGAAAAAAAAGATGATGATAAAATAAAACGATTTTCACTCTTCATCTGCTCATCGCTTTGGGGTGCCATCATATCATCAACATTTTCACTCTAATTGAAAAACCAGTTTTAACAGTTGATTAAACGGCAAGAAGAAGACAAGAAGTAATAATAATAATCAGTGTTTTTTGTTTTTGGTTTTTGGTTTTTGGTGGCTTTCAGGTGAGATGCGGTTGAGGGATTATATCACCAACGTAGCGCTGAAATTAATTGTAACTAAGAAATTGCTGCAATCGGCATTTCGCACAGAAGAAGGTGAACAGCTTTTTGCAGCATCGCATCTTCGTGCCAATTGGCAGCCTTCACCGCTGGGCACTCCACTCCAGTTTAACTCCACAATTGGCCAATCGCAGCAATTAAAATATAATTGTGATCTGTTGCGATTCCGAGAATTTTCCACTGCACAAAGGCCGCTCGCTGCACACCCGCTGCTATAAAAAAAATACAAATTAAATCACTCATACGCCATGTTGGCCTTTCTGCATTCTCATTTGACTTATGTTCTCTTTTGCGACACGACAGAGAACTCGTTTTCAAGTTCAGGAAATAACTACACAATGTGCTGTATAGACAGTATACTGGAAATACTCGAATAAATTGCATTAACACGCCACCACGTCGATTCCTTCTAGATCGGACACGAATAAAACTTAATTGACACTGCTCTGGGGCATTTTTTTATGCTAGTTGTCCGTCGGACATTCTGTCGCCCAAGTTATCTGTGGTTGAGTGAAACAGTCTGGCAATAAAAGCAAAAGTGGTAAGGAAAACACTTGACGGCCAGCTATGATAATCAATGTCATATAAAAACTTTTTAAAATTTGTAGAATCTTATAAATGGGAAATGTGAAAAAATCAGAAAAGGAAATTTAAGTTTGATAAAAACTATTAATAAATAAGAGCGAAAACTGCTACTCTATGCTCTTTAATGACATTTGTGTTTCAAAATTTAGAGACTCTTTAGATCAATCAAGGAATAAATACAAAGATATTACTAATAATGATAATAATAATTCATATATTATTTATAATTTATAACAATTTATAACAAGTGTTTAACTTACCAAGTGGTAAGCAGATTTAGAATGGTTGAATATTCCAGAATACTTTAAACTTTAACTTTTGAAATAGAATGTTAGAAAACCCATCTTTTAAGTAAAATTGTTTGTAAATATCCACTTTATATAGTAAGGAAAATAAATATTAGATATTTAATAAACATTTTCGGTTTTTTCAATTTTTTTTACTAACCAGAAATTAAAAAGTAAAAGTTGATATTCAACAAATAAAAAATATGAAATTCAAAAACTCTTCTTGAATTCCCGGTATAATTTATTTTTTTTGTTATTTTCTTTTTATTCCAATATTATTATGCTTAAGATAAAAACAATGTTTGAGATGAACTTTTCGATGCCTTATTTTTAAAGCAAACATTGGCATTTCCTGTTGACCGTCTTGTTCTGTTACAGAGTGCTTAAGCATTTGTGTATGCCCACCATTTACACAAAAGTGTCCCCAACAATTTCATATCCGCAAACATGCTCCGTTTTGTTGCTGTTTTATTTTTTTGTTTTTTGCGCTCACACTTACGGGTTTTGGTAGTCACTTTGGATGGCTTATTGAATAACAGGCAGCAAGCAGACAGTTGGTAGGTTGGCTGGTATGTGGCCCTTAAACCGACTTGTTGTTGCTGCGCCTGCATCTCCTCCATCTGCTTTACATAACAGCCCGGCCATTGGGATGTGCAAAAAATGACAAAAAATAAGAAAAATAAATAAAGAAGGGGCTAACAAAACAGTTAACGGCGCGGCATCATTAATTTTTAAACTTATGATCTTTGGCCAGGGAGTGCAGCCAAATTAAGTCGCTGTGAGTCAGCGGCACTCGAAATAAGACTCTCTTTTGCTGGAACACTCGAGTCGTCGTCGTCGGCGGAGGTTTAATAACCTTTTAGTGTCTTAGCCACGTTAACAAGAATTTTATGCGACAGCTGCGATTGGCATACAAATCGGGAACCGAACCCCTTTTTTATATGCATCAGGTGTCCCAATTGGTATTCTTCTGGCGTTTGGGTGAAAATAAAAATCAACTTGACAATAAACGTGCAGAAGAAAATAGTTTAGAAAACAACAAAACGAAAGATAAAGAAAAAAAAAAAACAGTTACGAAATCGAGATTTTGTATAATAGTTTTGATAGAATATAAAGATAGAGCCAAGCCGCAGATGTTCAAAAAACAAAAGACTCGAAAATTCAGGGTCAGTGGCAGAAAAAGATTGATGGGCCAGTCGCATTTGATTTATGTCTATGACGGATGACTAACTAGCTGAGTAAACAAGCCCATCGAGGTGCAGTTCGTTTGATTTGACAAAAAAAAAAAAAACAAAAAACAAAAAACAATAAAGAAAAAAGAAAAAAGGAAAAAACAAAAGTCAAAATCAAAACCCCCGCACTGTTGGTCGTAAAATACAGACGAATCCCGCTCCCACCTGCGCCTATAAATGCTAATTAGCCTTTCTTCACACATCGAAGAAAGACGAGCGACGCCTGCGTACCTTGGCATTTTCAAAAAAAAAATACGATCCACAAGACCCGAAGGCGGTTACTCTGTACCCCTTTCGGCAAAAGCTCTTGCGCCGGCGCAGCATGGTGTGGTGAAAAGAAATCCACCACGGCACCAAAGCCTGGCCAAGACACCACGGCTTAATAAATAGAACTCGTTGCAGGTGGCCAACACCTAGTGTAAGCGTGGCTGTGTATTGGAAGAGTGCCTCCGTTCACTCCACTTCCACTTCGAACCAAGCATTCCCACTCAGAGTCTGGGCAAATGTTAGTAGAGTTTATAAAATATTACAATAATATATATGTATATTAAAGTTTCGCATGTGATTTGTGTGTTTTGCTAACTTTTTCCACAAATTCCGCCCCCGCAGAGAGCTCTGGAATCAATCATGGCGCGTTGGTGGCCAATTTTGAGCGTTTTATGCCTCTGCCTGGCAGTTGGTAAGTACTTCCATTAGTTCCAACTAGTACCTAGTACTTAGAGTTAAGCAGTTGACCTTTGGCGGTGGAAACTTTTGCCACTTTTCGCAAGGTTGCCAAAGAAAAAATATAAATACAAAACGCTCGACTTCAAGGCAAATAAACTTGAAAAAATCACAGTTGATCCAAGCCATTAGCGGCATGCAATCGATCATACTTATCCTTCGCTCGAAATGATGTAAGAGATGGCGGAACAAGAGATACAAAACTGTGGCATGAGGACGAAACCGGAGTTGGCCATAAAACGAAATTAGCATAGGAAAACGAACAAAAAACCAGCCGCCTGCCATCGGTTCCGTTTAAATATTTTTTTCGTATTTTTTTTTTTTTTTTTTGAACCCGCCAACGTTGTTTATGCAATATCATTTTAATGTTAAACCGAAAACGGGTTTCCAATAACCAAAAACAACGGTTAGCCAATGCACAAACCCGTTTGGCCAGACACCTTACATGACAAACCGATATTATAAGATCGGATTTAATACGATCCGATACGATCCGAAACGATCCGATCCACCAGTTCCATCGGCATTCCCCAGTGGCCAGAAAAGCGGTACCCGCACGAATGTGGATCTGTGTCTATAAATGGGATACCATCGCTTTCGTTTGCCCTTTCGTTTTCAACCAAACGAGACGAGACCAGACGAGATGAAAATGACAAAATGATTATGAACAAAAATGAGAGTTGTTTTGGTCGGCTAGAAGTTGTACTCGTATTTCCACACAAAACGGCCAAGAAACCGGTTGAAAGTCGTTCGTGTTGGCAGTAAGTTAACAGTTAACCCAAGAGGTGCGCCCAATTATAATGGTCCAGACCAACGATTACTTCATAGAAGTGCCGGAGATTAATGGCACCCAATAAGAAAAATTTCAATCTAAACTTTTAAAAATGTTCTCAAAGCTCACACATTTTTAAAAACAAAATTATCTCTCGTCGTTTTTTATGTTTGAAAAAAAATTATGTTAATAAACAACTAACCAATGTTCGTCACGAAAACATCAAATATTTGTATGGCATCATAATATGAAAAACATTTTTATTCAACCAGATGCTTTATATGTAAAAAATTCATTTGTGCCTTCCGGAGATCTGGACCCATCACGAAGATACCAAAGAAAACGTGACTATAAAATTTGATAAAGATTTAAAATAAATAAAGTGTATACTGCATTATTTTCTAAAAGTCCTTACCTTTTTGGAAAGATATGAAATTAAATTGATTTTTAAAGACTAAATACAATGCCCTACAATGAACTCGGCTTAGAATATATACAGAAGATTTGCATTCAATGTTATGCAAATAAATTAAGATGGAAAAAAAGAGGATTTATAAACACTATAAAGCATTCTTTTCCGATCGAAATGTGATATAAATGAAATATCCGATTAAAGTATATACCGTCCGGAAAAATATCATTCCTGAGATTGCGTCATTTCCGCTAACAACAGGGTATTTTCGACAAACTCAAAAAATACTAAATATGTTTTGGTATATATTTAAGTTTAAACCAAAAAATTTCTTTTTACGCAGTTATATAACTTAATTCTCACCCCTTTTAATGCCATTTTTAACTCTATTTTTTTGTTGTTAATATTATAGCACATGGCCAGGACAAACTGGAAGGAGTTGATGTTGAGGAGGTGTGCGCCGATCGTCCTGCAGATGAGTACTTCCGCCTGGAGACCGACGGCGATTGTCGCGAGGTGTACAGGTAAGCCGGAACTATAGGCTAGCCAAGATTGTCCGATCGACCAGCTTCGATGGCTGATGATGCCCAGATAAAAACGAAAAAAAAAAAGCAAAGCACCTACAAACGTATTTCTTGCACCTTCTTGTATCGGTATCGAAAGGTGCGACAGTGCCGGCGAAGATGGCACATGGCGTTTGGCGCCGATTCGCTGCGCCGGCGGCCTGGCATTCGATGTATTGCGCCAGCTTTGCGATTGGAAGTCGAATGTGAAGTCTTGCGATGTGCTCGAGAGTAAGTGCCGCCACCCAGTTCAATCATCCGCATTTTAGCTGCGGATGAATCTAGGGCTCGATATACTTCCCGAGAGCCCCCTTCTCCCCCTTCTCCGCCAACTATCCACCCACCCCCTCTTCTCTATCGCTATATGTCTGTCTATCTGTATCTCACCTACCAATTCTGTGTGTGTGTGTCTATATCTCTCTCTGTGTGTGTCACTAAAACCGGGGGAATCCCCGAATCGATCGAGTCATTGCATATATCAAAACCCGGAAAGGAAACCCTCAAAAACCCCTTAAAACCGACAAATACCGCAAAAACCGCAAAACCGAATCGGTGCCAAAGTTCTCTTAGCTAGCAACGCCCAAAAAAAAAAAAAAAAAAAACGAAATTAGAATTTGAACTTTATTTTGTAGATGTACCAAGTCGGGTTTGAAAGAAATTCAGTGTCCTTCGGGTCTGGCCTTCGATGTGATCAAGCAGACCTGCGACTGGAAGGCCAAGGTGACCAATTGCGACGAGAAAGAGAGTAAGTGTGACGACCAACAACTAGCCCAGACAAGCCAAAACAAATCAAAATTTCAATTTAAATTTACAAACAACAAAAAAAAACCAACCAACAAATACCAACACCTGTACATACAGTAGTATAGTCAGCAATGTTAGACTTCCGGAACTTTGGTAGATCAAAAAAAAATATAAAAAGAAAAAAGTGAAACTAAATATCCTAATCCACCAGCTCGAAACTAACACCACCTGTGCTAACTCCATCACACTCATGTAAATACTTCTCATTTCGAAATTTAGACATTTGTTGTCACTAACACCTTGGCTTTGGAGTAAGGCCAAAGAGTCCCATGCTAATTTTAATTTCCCCGAATTTCCACAGAGCCCCGCAAGGCCAAGCCCATCCTGAAGACGGACGAGCCCATCTGCCCCTCGGGCAAGCTGTCCTGCGGCGATGGCGAGTGCCTGGACAAGGAACTCTTCTGCAACGGCAAGTCCGACTGCAAGGACGAGTCCGATGAGAACGCCTGCTGTAAGTATATCTTGTCTAGAGGTTCCTCTTTAAAATTCCCTTAAATTCCATGCACAACAAGTGTGGTTCTTAGCTCAACATGAAGGTAAACTGTATAAGATAGCTCCTCAGTTAAAAAAATGTAGCCTACATTTCAGCGTAAGATTTATAAAGGTCAAGTAAACATTTGAGCTTCTTTAAACATGGCTTGACTTAACTAAATTTAATTTAATTAACATCATTAAATGTTGAATAAGACTTATTATTATATTTCACGAAAAGGGATACACCATATTCCGGTTTCCAAACTTTTAAATGTTTTATGTTAGCACATGTAGGTCTTTTTTTTAAGAACCTCTGAGTTTTTCTAAGATACAAGATCTACTAGGCATACATTAACCCATAAAACAAAAGACCTTAAATTTTTCAAAAAAGCACTAAGACTTACGTAGTATTTTTTACATTTTTGTCCATTCGGACATTTTGTTTAAGTTTTTTATATAAAATTGTAGTATCAAGTATTTCAGAAACTTTAGGGGCTTATAAAATAAAATATTTATTATTTGAGGGCTTCACTGATATAACACAATTTTCAAAAAGGTTTAATATTTATGTTTTATTTACTTTTAAATATTTGTGCCATCTAGGCAGTTCCTTAAACATTTTATATATCATTTATTTTCCTTTTGTTTTTTGGCTGAATAATATAAATCATAATTTATTTGATAATTTGAGAATGTGTAAAGCTTGTAACCTAAGTTAAAAAGTCATTTTCAACCACAGGGAATTTAAAGAGGAGTCTGCAAATATTTCCACCCACCAATCCTCCCTGGCAGAGACTAATCCCCAAGTTATTTCCAATCCCCAGCTGTCGACGAGGATCCCAACCGTGCCCCCGAGTGCGATCCCACGCAGTGCGCCCTGCCCGACTGCTTCTGTTCGGCGGACGGAACCCGCATTCCCGGCGGCATTGAACCCCAGCAGGTGCCCCAGATGATCACCATCACGTTCAACGGAGCCGTCAATGTGGACAACATTGATCTGTACGAGGACATCTTCAATGGCCAGCGCCAGAATCCCAATGGCTGCTCCATCAAGGGCACCTTCTTCGTGTCGCACAAGTACACCAACTACTCGGCGGTGCAGGATCTGCATCGTCGTGGCCACGAGATCTCCGTGTTCTCGCTGACGCACAAGGATGATCCCAACTACTGGACGGGTGGCAGCTACGACGACTGGCTGGCCGAGATGGCCGGTTCGCGGTTGATTGTTGAGCGTTTTGCCAACATCACCGATGGCTCGATCATCGGCATGCGGGCTCCCTATTTGCGCGTTGGTGGCAACAAGCAGTTCGAGATGATGGCCGATCAGTTCTTTGTGTACGATGCCTCCATTACCGCCTCACTGGGACGAGTGCCCATTTGGCCGTATACACTGTACTTCCGGATGCCGCACAATGCAATGGCAATGCGCACAACTGCCCGTCGCGTAGCCATCCCGTTTGGGAGATGGTGATGAACGAGCTGGATCGTCGCGATGACCCCACCTTCGATGAATCGCTGCCCGGTTGCCACATGGTCGACTCGTGCTCCAATGTGGCCAGTGGCGATCAGTTCGCCCGCCTGCTGCGCCACAACTTCAATCGCCACTACAACAGCAATAGGGCGCCGTTGGGCCTCCATTTCCATGCCTCGTGGCTGAAGTCCAAGAAGGAGTACCGCGATGAGTTGATCAAGTTCATCGAGGAGATGCTCGGACGCAACGATGTGTTCTTTGTGACCAATCTGCAGGTGATCCAATGGATGCAGAACCCCACCGAGCTCAATTCGCTGCGCGACTTCCAGGAGTGGAAGGAGAAGTGCGACGTCAAGGGTCAGCCCTACTGCTCGCTGCCCAATGCGTGTCCGCTGACCACCAGGGAGCTGCCCGGCGAGACCCTGCGCCTGTTCACCTGCATGGAGTGCCCCAACAACTATCCCTGGATCCTCGATCCCACCGGCGACGGCTTCTCTGTCTAGAGGGGAACGGGGGAACGGGGGAGCGGGGAGCAGTCCATTTTCCAAGGAGAACAACTCACAGTAGTTCCACCGAGAGTCTGATAAACTAAACAAAAACAATGAAAGCCCTAACAAACTGTGTGAGAGCGAGCTAAACCATCCACAGAAATACTCAATTTGTTGCATCTTGCTTCTTGTGTGATCCTAAACAACCAGTTTCTTTCCGCTATTATTTATGTAAATTCTATTCTATTCTATTCGACTCCCTACTACTTTCTCTATCTCTATCTCTATCTGTATCTGTATCTCTTACTCTGTATCTTTATCTTTACCTCTGAATCTGTATCTTTACCTATTTTTCTTTATTTTTCTGTAACTTTTTCTGTTGATTTTAAAAGTGATTTGTTTTAATTTACTTCGCTGCCTCTTTGACCAGCTCAAAGAACTTTTTCCACAAACAAACAAAAACCAAGCGCCAAAAATCGCAGCAGCAAGAATATCTTCGTAATTGTATAAGTATTTTTTATAAGAAAAATATAAAAAATATCAAAAAAATTATTAAAATTTAATGTGGTTTTCATTTTGGGATTTCTCGTGAGTTAAAAAGAATTATAGAAAATAATCCAAATAGTTTGCTTCATACATTTTATTATGACGCATTCAATTTGCACTTGCTAATTACTTGAGGCTACATTTTAAGTTAGTTAGGTATTTAATTATTAAAATTATACGCACACTTTGCTTGCAAATGCAAATTTTATAATAGCTGATTAAGGATTTCAAAACATTTACCATTTTACAATAGTTTTTGTGACTAATGGGACTTTTCTGATTTTACTTTTCAAAAGAAACAAATTTATAATAAGAAGCTAAATTTTAAAGTCGTTACATTTTTAATAAATATCTTGTAAATTCGGAAGTGGACTTCAACTTTTGGTTAAGTACTAATCAGAAAAGTTATTTTAGTTATTTGGACATAAATGATGAAAGCTAACCATTTTGTATTTGCAAGTAAATCGTCCGCATAAACAATGCCATTAGTTTGGGACCATTTTGAACCAAGATCAGAGACGATTAGAGCCACAGACGCACTTGCTGATCCCAACTGGTGGAGGACAGACACATGCCATTGGGGCACAGGCTGATGCAAGTGACGCGGTTCTCGTGACCCGAAAGTGAGCCTAAGAAATGGAAACAAAAGAAACAAAAGAAACAAAAGTTAACAAATCGATGTAAGTCAAGTGGCTGTCTGAGCATTAGTCGTCTGCCCAGCCCCATTCCACTCCAACGAATCCGCCAAGTGCAGTGCCCACTGTCCACTGTCCATGACTAAATACCCACCGGTGTGCCGCTCCTTTACTGTGTCCCACGAGTGAATATTGCCCTCGATTCCGCCGCACATGAGGTAGCGCCCGCTGGTCGATAGAGCTAATGGGCACACAAAGAAAATCAGATTAAAACCCCTCAAAAGTCAAGGCGAACTGAGAACCAGAACCCACCGCACGAAGTGAAGCCCGTGTTCTTCTGGGGCGGCTCATACAGCCCGATTTGCTGGTCCGACCGCAGGTCGTACATGCGCGCCGTCTGATCCTCCGAGCAGGAGGCGAACCCAAAGCCACTGGGATGGTACTGAAATGTTGCATTTAAATTCATTTAAAACAAATTACATTATATATTATAGTATCAACTCAAATGGGCTTAAACAAAAATACAATAACATAAGGCAACGTTAAGGTTAACGTTAATTTAAGGTTATTAATATACGGTGGATTATAAGGAAAGTATTCTCTTAAGATTGTTCTAAAATCTAACTATGATTTAGAAAACAAATTAGTGTTTATATACTTATCGCTTAGATTTAATTTAGGATTTTACACAAAAATCGACATTAAGCTATAAACTTTTAATTATCCAAATTATTATTTAGTTTTATTATTATATTTTATTATTATGACATTCTGTCTTTAATTAAGCAGTTCTTCAAATTTAATTTCTTTGATTTTTTAAGCTCTTGATGAAAAATTGAAAGAAATTTATGTAATTTATGTAATTATATAAATTAGAAGTATAAACTCAAGAAATGTAGAAAAGGGAAAGCTGTTAAAAAATATTTAAATACAAATTCTTTAAAGACATTTGTAAAAAAGTATTACAAAATAACACTAATATAATAATACATTCTATTCTTAAGTGCTTGAAATTTAAAAAAAAATTATAAATAAAGAAATAATGTAAATACAATCAAAAATATCTAAGCCATCTAAATTCAACGGTTAAAGTTGTTACTTTTTTCCTTTCTAATTGTTTGTCCTGTCTCATTTAGAAGCACAAAGTGCTTCTGCTTTTTGTATTGTATTACGAAAAGGATATATATTCTATGAGAAAATGTAAATATTAACTTACGCAGACAGAGGACACATCCATGTCATGGCCAAAGAACATCTGCTTATGGCCCTGTTCACGCACGTCCCACAACTTGGCAGTTTTATCCACAGAGCCGGTGATATAAGTTTTCATATCGGGAGACAGCGATAAGCCAGCAATATCACCAGCATGTCCATTGAAATCCATTGTTTTGACGCCCTTTTCTAGATCCCAATGGCAGCTGTTTTAAATTCTCATTAATTTTAAAATTTTAAAATTTTAAAGATTTTGTATGTAATAACGCACATTTTCATATCGCCCGAGCCGGTGATCAGATGGCCATCGTCCAGGAAACGACAGGAGCTGAGGAATCCCTCGTAGCCCATCAGCTCCTTGACCATCTTGGCCACTCCGGAGGCATCTCGGTTGTTCACATCGTAAACGGTGCACTGGTTGTCCATTCCGCCGCAGGCCACAAAGTTGCCCGACGGCGAGAAGGCCACCGTCATCACCCAGGCGGATCGCAACGGGATGATCTGCACCTTGTTGGCGGTCCAGGTGTCCCAGATGATCAGCTTGCCATCCAGGGATCCTGTGACGCAGTGCCTCGAGTCCCCGGCAAAATGCACCGAATTCACCTTGTTGATGTGCCCCTTGAGGATCTTCTTCGAGGAGAACCGAATCTTTGGCACATCGCCCATGTCGCCGCATTTGTCGGCCAACGTGCAATCCGCTTTCGATTGTTGGTCATCCTACAAATTAAAGGTGAAAATTATGCATGAAAATTAATTTAATATTCGTATATTAAGAAAATTATTGGTTCTTTCAACGTTTGTCTGAGGACATGCGTACTCATTAAACATTTTTTCAGTTAACATTTTGATATTATTTTAACTTTTGACTAATTCGAATTTGTGCACATAAAGAAAATTGTTAATTTAAGATTAGTTTATTAGTTAATTTAGATTTAATATTTGATAGTATTTTAAATGCAAATTACATATTTTTACTAAGAAACCAATGTTTTAATTATTGTTTTCATTAATTTTTACATAATAGTTTTTGTGTATTTGATTTAATTTTTAATTTAATTAAGGCATTAAGGTCATAAGTTTATTTTTATAATTGTTGATTTTTTATTTTGATAATTCGTTTTTCTGAGGTTAAATTTTTAATTTAATTAAGTTCTCTTGTAGTTTGATAGATTTAAATTTTTTAATTGTGGATTTTTTTAATTTGATGCTTTATTTTAAAGGTGTTAGAATAAGGATGAAGTCTAAATTTAAACTTCTCTGTCAAATGATTAATTTGGTTAGTGGGTGGCATAGAATTTTTAAACTTAATCTTTCAGAATTTGTCTCATTTTTTAGATTGTTGATTTGGTTAATTAGTAGTGTATATCCCAATGAATTCTTCACCTTAAACTTCTGTATCATGCCATTGATTTCGTCGTAAAGTTTCTGTGTTTCCGGATCAATTTTCGGCATGATTGAGCATTAATTATAGCGAACGGTCGCAATATTTACAGGGAGAATATTTCTAGATTTAAACCGCACCGCGTCGCACAATAAACTGAGTGTTAAACAATTTGTTTCACCTGCTTGTTATGATGTTTTCTGTTTTTCCTCAGCGGTAATGCAATTAACTAATTGGATTAGTCGTTAAATACAAATATATACAAAGGCAAATTTTGGGCGCCAAAAATCAAAATAAATCGTACAAGGGGGCTGCCAACTTAACTTAAGTAAATGCATTCTTAACAACACTGAATTGAATAGGGTTACCAGGTGGGTGGCTGTTATGGGTTTTGTTTAACCAAACAACGGTGTTTCTATGGCCGAGATGAATCTGGTCCCTCTAATTACACAACTCTCCGGACTCAGCTGTTCGGTCACCTCATTTTTGTTTTCCCTGCTTTTATTTATAACAATTGCCCGCATAAACACATCGCCAGCATGGACGCAAAGTAGGCAACGCCATGGAGACGCTGCCATGTGCCAACCAGCTGCAGGATCACCAGCAGCCGCAGCAGCAGCTCGTGAATCTCAGCATTGACGCGAGTCTGGGCGAGAATGTGGTCAGCATTCCCAAGGAGCTGATCCTCATCTCGCTGGTCTCCCAGGAGCAGTCGCTCTACAATCCCAAGCATCCCAACTACCGGAGCACCAAGACCAAGGACGAGAAGTGGATGGAGATTGGCAGCAATGTGGGCTGGTCAGGTGAGTGGCTGCTCCTCTTCTTGGTGTTCCCCATTCCAAGATCATTTCCAATACGCATTTCCAGATGTACAGTGCAAGTCCAAATGGAAGGCCATGCGGGATCAGTACTGCCGGGAACTCAAACGCGCCAAGGCCTGCGCTAAAGCCGTCAAGTGGAAGTACTTCAAGGAACTGGATTTCCTGCGTCCATATGCGCTGGCAAGGAAGTAAGTGGAGCAGCCCATTAAGTGACCTAAAGACTTATTTCCATGTCTCAATACACTGAAACTCGGAAATAATCTTTTTCAAGGATTCCTGATCACTAACTTTTTGGAATTTCATCAAATAAGATACTAAACTACACCACTTCTTGAGCTAAAAAATTCTTGTACAATTCTTTACTATGGACCTATATATATATTTTTATTAATTTTCATACTAAAGTAATTCTTTACTATGGTCCTATATATACACTTTTATCCATATCCACACTAAAGTAAATTCTTTTATAGAATCTGATCTAAAAATAATATCGATTAAACTCTATTTTAACTATTTTTGTGTTATACTTTTCTATAGATAAAAGTGTGTTAATATATTAATATTTAAGTATAAATTATACAATTTAATTTTTTTGTAGAAAGATTATAGTGTTTAAACTAACTGTTCTATCTATTTTTTGCTCAAAATACTCAGTTCTGATGTCGTCAGTAAAATCAAGATTTGTTCAGGCCGGTTATTAGTATGTAAAACTAAAACTAAACTCGATTTGAGTTTCAACCAGTTTCTTTCTGTAGAAAGTTACATTATGTAAAGGTTAAGAAGATATAATGAAAAACATTAATGCTCTGAACAGGCTTATAAAAGGCTACTAATGTCTGATATATAACCGTAACCTCTATATTGTTAACTCCAGCTAATCGGTTTACTTTTCCTAGTTACAGAGGAAGATCAGGCCAGAATGCCAATGGCCTAGTGCCTACGGCAACACCAATATCTCTGCCCCTGGGCACCTCATTCAGCAGCAACAGCAGCAGCCAGAACCTCAACCTCTCCGGCAGCATTAAGATTGAAGATGCCAGTGCCTCCGCGCTGCTGGACAACTGCACCTTCAGCTCGGCCAGTTCGGTGGACAAGAAGCCTGCGGCCACTTTCTTGGCCAGCCATATTGGGGCAGTGTTGCAGCAGCAGGAGCAGCAACTGCAGACGCAACCTGAAAGCAATTGGAACTACCTGACGGATGCGGGAGGCGGTGCTACCCCATCAATCATTGTGCAGTGCGGCACGGCTAACACAACCACTGTGGTGGACACTCTATACAACGAGTTAGTGGACTGCGTCAATGCCGCCAATCAGTCAAACTCAGCTGCAACAGCTACTTCCACTGTGTCCACCACTTCGGCTGCGCACAATCAATCGACAAATGCCGAAGAGGAGGACGACGATCCCATACACACCTTCCTCAACATGGAGAGCTACTTTGAAAAGGAACTGATCACGTTGATCCAGCAGGAGGACATGATCTACAACTACAGCAATGAGAACTATCGCAATGCAAAGCTCAAGATGGAGGTGTGGGAGGAGATCGCCAGAAAGCTTAAGAAGTCTGGTAGGTAGTGAATAGGCGAACATGATTCAGATTACTTATGCTTTGACTATTTTAGTAAAACAATGTCGACTCAAGTGGAAGGCTTTAAGGGACCAATATGCTCGCGAGCACAAGCGATTAAGGACACTCATGCACATCGACGCCACTTCGCGTTGGAAGCATTATGATTCGCTCAGTTTCCTGCAAAAGTACATACAACAAAAGACGCTGTAAGAACGGTTTTGTGTTAAAAAAAACAAAAACTTAGATTATTTAATACAAATTCTTAAATATATATTTAAAGTACATTACATTTTTCCATATGCAAAACATATGAAAAAACATTAGCTATAGTTATCCTAGAATTATTTAGGATCTCAATCATTAAGAAGACTTTTTAATGATTTTTGTTTAACCTTCCAGCGATGCCGAATCGCAACTCAGCATGCTGTTACCCAAAAATGATTCGGTAAGAGAACTGGAGGACCACATGGGCCACTCCCACTCGCCGCCCACGCAGCAGAGCACCTTGGAGTCGTCTTCGTCGAGTTCCCAACTCAACATGCCCGCTTTGCCTCATTTGACTGGACCACACAAGGCTGAACAACAGCAGCAGCAGCAGCAGCAGCAACAGCAGGAGGAACACCAGCAACAGGCCAGTGAGTTGTGTGTGGCCTCCTACGATGACATGGACATCGAGAACTACATCAATGGGGATGCACATCATGACGATGAGGAGGAGGAAGACGATGATGAGGAGATGGAAACCACAACGGCAGCGGAACAGACGAATCAGCAGCAAGACCAGCATGTAATGAGTTATGATCACGACGAGGGACCCGTTTACATGGCTGTGCACAGCGTTGGCAGTTCGATGGCCAAACAGGAGCAGCTCAGCGAAGGAGCCTCTAGCTTAGAACAGCATCAGCAGCCTCAATCGACTGGAGAGTATCAGAAATTGGAGATACAGACGCCCACTACGCCTCGATACCAGAATGCTGCCACCACGCCCAGCTCCACATCCACCTCGCGCTATCACTCGGCACCCATCACGCCCAATAAACCCAACCATATGGAGTTTCCCTCCAGCAATGGCCACAATTCTGGAGAGGATGATGAGATCGGTGCGTTTTTCAAGGCTGTTTCCATGAAGATACGTAATGCTCAGCTGGAACCGGTGGCCTTCACCGAACTGCAAATCGAAATTCTGCGTGTCATTAACGAGGCACTGAGGAATCACTAGTGACCGCTAGCTTCCTAGAGGAGCAGGAGTCACTAGTGACCTCTAGCTTCACAGAGAAGTAGGAGAAGTAGAAGCTTGGGCGGACCATCAACGGTTTCAGGGCGATTCATTGTAGATTTTAAGTGTTATTTCAAAAGTGTTTTTTCTAATTTCTAGACGAGTTGATATTTTTGTAAATTTTCTTTTAAATTTGTGAACTTTTTAATGCGAAAACCAATTGGTTGATCAGCTCAAAGGCGAAACTTAAAATGTTACGTGTAAATAGACCAAAATCCAATGCAAACTGAAAGAAATAGTGTTTATTAGCTTAGGATGAACTATTATTTAAATAATTGTAACCAAATCGATTGTAACCAATTCGTACAATGTCAAAGCAAGAAAAAATAATATATATTTTTAAAGCAAACTATTAAATATTTTTTTATATTGGTGGGAGGAAATTATAGACTAAGAAAAATCCTAATGATCAAAACGGCCTAAGAAGTATAAAAATAACGTATATTTGAGGAATAATGATCCAAAAAGTGGTCAAATGGTCTAAATTATAGGAAAAAGCTCATTACGGCCCAAAAACACATTTTTAAGTGATTTTTCTTCAATATAAGAAAATAAATGTTGTTAATTTTGACACTTTTTATAAAATTGTTTTTTTAATGTAAGTAATTATTTTTTACTTTTATATTCGGACTGGAATTTAATATCTGTTGTGTCCCATTTAAAATTTGAGGCTTGACTTCTTATTGTTTTTTTTTAAATGACATTACTTTTTACAGTGTATTTCACAGAGGAGCCGCCTAAATACACTTCCTCCAAACGGACCTTATACAGGGTATAGAAATCAATGTATCTGGTAGTTAGAACTGATAGTTGATGTAGGTTGCATTTGGGTAGGGTTACCTTCCTTTCCACTACCCTTTCTCCCTTTGAAAATTCCCCATTCATCCACCCACAACACCATTCCACAGCCAACCCCATTCGATTCACCCGCAGCTCAACACAAACATTTAGACAAACGACAAAGCGTAGGAGCAGCTGCATTCAAGTGGAGCACTTGGAGCAGAGTCACCCAACCACCCAACCCCCGGATCCATGTCCACTGTATATAGAGGAGTACGTATCTCCCCATGTACAAAATGTACTATATAAATTTATACATGCTAGTATAAGTCAGCTCTCTGCTGCTCGTGCCACAGAAAATGGTCTCCCTTTTGGCATTGGGCAGAAACCGGTTCGAAATGCGCATCCAATGGGTGGATTGTGCGAAAGGGACAACCGTAGTGCTGCCCCGTATATATAAGTTGGAAAAATGGGGGCGGTTCCCAGTTGGAAAACACTGGGTGTGGCCATCCCCGTTGGCAGATGGCACCAGCTGCTACCTGCTGCTACTACTACTTATACTGCTGCTGCTGCTACTGCTGCTGCTGCTGCCCGGAAAATTTATGTAAAAGTGAAAATTTTTTAATAAACATTTTCATTTTCAGGCGGAAGTTGCATTCCGATTGCCGGGGCTAATCAGACGTAGCGCACTTCGGTTTCTGCAAATGGGAAATATTTGCCATGGGCTCCACGCCTGATTGATTCCTTTTACCATTGCCATGGCCATTCCCATTACCGATTGCTATTGGTTCGGTGGTTCTGTGTTCTGGGTTCTGGGCTCTGGGTTTTGGGCCCTGGGTTTTGGTTCGGTTAACTCTGTTTGCGCTTGCAAATTAATTTCCATTCTTTGCTAAATGGTTGAGTGCGCGAGTTTTAATTAAAATTATGTGGGTTTGGGTCGCACATCGATGAGGACAGGTGCATTGATTGGAAGGGTGTCTACCTAGACTATCTATCATATCATTTTGAAGAGTATTGACATAGGTTTTAATGTTTATTCTTCTGCTTTATTAGTTCTATGTGCTTAAAACTGCTTCATTAAATTTTTAGTTAAATCAATTTTATTATTTTATATATATTTTTTTATTAATGTTAATATTTTAAATTGTTTTTTGTAAGTCAGCTTCAAGGTCATGATATTATGGTGAAAATTTAAAATATGAAAAGGTTATTTTTGAATATTTTTGTTTATTACCTTTCCGAATAGCCTTTTTTTTAAATATCCAGTTCGTTAATTGACATTTATAAACATTTTACATATATTCTAAATAGGTTTATTATGATGATTAAATTAAATCCGTTAAATTAAATTTAAATTAAAATTGGACAATCTTAAATCAAAATATTAAATTACTGTCAATGACCTTCATATCATTGATTACCCGTTTAAAATATTTTTTTAAAAGAGAGTTAAACACTATTAAAAATTTAATAGTTTTATAAAAAAATATTTTTGGTACCACACAGTGACCTGTTTTATAAAAATTTCACTACATTTACTTTTGACAAAAACTTTTTGGAAGCAATCTGAAAATGTTTGCTAATATAGTTAATAACTTATGTTTATTTTGCTAACATTAACATTTTATATTTTATCTTCTTTAACTGCCTGTCATACATTTTCGCCTCATCTATCTATCACCATCGTGTTGTCCGCACCTGAACCTCTCCGCAACTCTTAAAGGCCATTTTCAGCCTGAGAAGTAAATCCGCAATAATATTTATTCTCACTCACCTTATCACATTATGGGACCTTTTTCCCAGCAATTTCCAGGCCACGGAAACTATTTTCGCGGCTCATTTAACGGGTTCGTTCTAGCCCAGAAGAGAAATCATAAAAAGCACATAAAAATACATATTTTTATTGCTTGCGGGCAGCAACGTAAGTATAACACTTTGGCAGGAGTTTCAGACACAGTTAAACCAATTTGCAACTCATTCCAGATATGGCCCATCCTTGGCATTAAGTATATCAAATTTGCCACGATTACGGCGACGCCTCACCGCATTTACGCCCAAAGGCATTCACAACCAAAAAAAAAAAAAAAAACAAAATGAAAAAAAGAGATGGTTCGAAACTCATTTCCTGCCCAAGAAAAATTATGAAGAAATTCAAAAAGCTGAAGCCGCCTGCAGCTTTGGGTCACCGAGATGGCAACATGGCAAGATGGAAAGACAAAATGCTGACAAACTGTTGAGTGAATGTGGTTGCCCCAAAACTCCTTTCGCAGCCAATACTGTTATCATAAATAAAGTCAAGCCAAATGTCAGCGACAGGCCTCATATCATAAAGCAAATGCAAGTGGCGCAGTGAATCGAAATCGAGGCATCGGCATTCGCATTCGCATTCGCATTCGCATTCGCATTCGGTTTGGCTGAAACCATTCACGATTTATTGTCCGATATGCGATGCACTTTTCCATCCTCCACCTTCACCTCCTCCTGCAACTGGCCATCTAGACATTTAGCCAACTGCCCAACTCCTTTTTGCTGTCTCTCTGTTAAACTGAATTGTTTCCGGGAACTGGGCAGCCAGCAACAATGGCAACACACAGCAAAGCGCTGAAAAGCTTGTAAAACATTTGTAGCAACTGCGACTCGGACTTGGACTTGGAGTCCCGAGTCCTGAGTCCCCGAGTTGGCCAAATGGACGTGCCACTGGCAGCTACTGTTGACCACGTTCACCGCCGAAAATGTTTTATTCATAAAGCTTAGCGACAAGATCGTCGCCCGTTCAATGTTGCTGCTGTGCCGGGATGTTGCTGCTGTTGCTATTGTTGTTGCTGTTGCTATTGCTGTTGCTGCTGTTGCTGGTGTGGAGCTGGGTCCAAAACCTATGCTAATTTCACATGCAACTTATCAGCCGACGCGCATCTTGTCAAGAAGCTTTTGTGTGCGGCTGTTAGAAATGGTCTCGAAACCATCTCCATCTCCATATCCATATCCATCTCCATATCCATCTCCATAACCATATCCATCTCCGACTTCAACTGCAAAAACCCGACGAGGGGTGCTAATCGCCAAATTTACAACTTGATGCAAAACTTTGCCCTGCAAATGGACCAGAAAACAAAACGACCGCACTGCCGAAAAAGTGGCTTGGGGTTGGGTTGTTTTTCGGTTTCGGTTTCGGTTTCGGGTTAGCCAGGCCAGTACAGGCCAGGCCAGGCCAGGCCAGGCCAGGCCGAACTATAAAAATAAAGCGCGGAAGGGGAGAGGGTTGCCCAAGCCGGAAAGTGTCCACACTTTCACTCGCCCCGAAAAGCAGGCAACGCAAAATGTAGCATTTGAAAAATGTACTTTTTTCACACTCCACGAGGGACGGAGGATAAAAGATACGGGGATTCAACGGAGATGGTGGGCAGCAGAACCGGTGACACACTGGATTCAAACCACTAAAATGCCAACAAAAAATATTGCAAGCAATTTTCAGAAATATGTAACTTTATATGTGATTTATAAAACTATATCCATAAATGTCACTTCTACGAAATTGAGTAAAGTATCTTGAAGCACCTATAATTAAATTTAAAAATTAAGAAGTGAAATAAGAACATAAATTTGAAGCATTATTAGGTTGGAGTCATTAGAATTTAAGATTTCCAACCCTTTTTATTTTATATTGTTTTTATATTTTGGCATCACTCTCTATTTTAAAAACGTAATGATTTCCAACCTTTTTATTTTATATAGTGTTATATTTTGGTATCACTCTCTATTTTAAAATCCCACTGTGCAAGGCCAAACGGAGCGTTATTTTGGGGGGTATTTTTTGTTCCAAAGTCCGGGCCGCATAGTGTTAGTTACAAGACACATAACACTTTGTTATGTGCGCTTGACAAAGTTGGGCAGCGAGACAAACAGCGGTAAAAGTGCTTAGTGCCTTAGTTTAAAGCGAATCGCATCCTTTTTCACTCCGAAATAAAAAAAAAAAAAAAACAGATAAAGCGCACCACAAGTTACGTGGGGTGGAAAGTAGCGAATTGGGTGCTAATATGGTCAAAGCATTGCATGGAACACAACTTTCTAATGCTCAACCTTCGGGGGGTTGGAGAACTTTTCGTGATTTTTTTTTTTGCGATGTATGTATTTTATTTTTAAATTTTGAAGATTTGCACATGCTGATAACGCGCCCGAGAATGGAACAAATAAATCTCAGACAAAAGGAAACGGATAACGGATATTTGCGGAATTTGCAGACACGTGTGTGGAGAGCGGAAGGCATTTGGAAACCGTTTAGCGGGGTGACTTTTCCCGCATATGCCGCAGGATATCTAGTAAAGCATGTATGGTCGGGGGAAATTGTTGGATGGGGGCGGGGTTCCCAAAAACCCAAACCCAGCTGCGAAAGTGCCAAAATGCCAGGCGCGACAAGATCCAACACCTGAAAAGCGAAGACCCAAAAGCATGCATTCGAACATTCGAATCATCGCCACATCCAAGGACCCATACCCATACCCATACCCATACCCATGATCATGATCATGATCCATGATCCACTCGTTGCAGACGCACAAAAACCATCATCATCGGCTCTGGCAAAATGTCAACTTTATTAAAAGAAATTATAAATTGGTATGCCAGTCCAGAGTCTCAAGTTTCGAGTCCCGACTCCCGACTCCCGAGTCCCAGTCACCACTTCACAGACACCGCGCGCAAAATTCCAGGCTCACACATCATTAAACGAGCAAAAAACCGAGAGAGATCCATCCACTCAGTTGGCTTGTTTCCGAGTTTCGGGCCCAAGTGCCGCAGCCGCAGCCTTTGTCCAGCCCATTACAATTACTGACAAAAAGCATCAAGGTAGCAATAAAAACAAACTTCCATGGGGGAGGGCGGAATCAGAAGTTTCAATAGATATATGAGATCATCAATTTGGTAGATTTAATGATGTGCTAAATTAGGTCTTTTGCTTAAAAATTATATTTTCTAGGCTAAACTACTTTATTCTTGGTATATTTTTTTTTATTTACTATTCTTGTCCTTAAAAATATAAAAAAAACATTTTTTTTTTGAGTTGTACCTGTTAAATACCAATTTAATTTGTAAAACTTTATTTTTTAGCTTTTTGTTTATCAACAGTAATCTTTTTCCCTAATCAGATTCAAAAATGTAAGATGCTCAATTATCATCGTTAAATAGATATAAAGATAGCATAAGTTTTATAGTTAGAAACAATATGAATTAATAATACGATCTTCATTTAATAATAAGCATTCTTTCTATTTAATAATATGCTTTAAAAAACTTGTCAAAATAAAATTACAATGCGAAATTGGCTATACAAATAATACTTTCTAGTTTTGTCAATATAATAATTTTATTTTTTAGGGATCTTACCTCTTAATACTCCTCATCCCATCCTCTGTGCCAAAAACTGCCCAAGAATCTCTATCAACAGGGGAAAAAACACACGCGCAGAGAAACGAAAAGCTCATGTCAGGCCATTTAGAATTATGATAGAGTTTTGATGTTGTCATAAAAAAATTTAATTGAAATACCAAAAATGGCAATGAAAACCGGCCAAAAGAGATGTGGAATCCAAACGTGCTTGGAGGAGCCCAAAAGGAAGCCAACAAATCGAATGTCGCAGCAGATGAAGATGTCAATGCATTGAAGTCCGACTTTTAATGTGTGTATTTTTGGAAGGCATTAAGTATTTATTGCAGACAAGGCCCGCATGTATCACTCACCTCGAGACCCTTGCGGGTCGAGAAAGATGTCAAAATGAGGCCACTTAGGCGAGACATTTCCTCCTCTCCATTGCCACAAAAAACAAAAACATACAGCGAAGTCAAACAAAAAGCAGAAGCTCAGCTCATCGCTAAACTGAAAAGTGAAACGATCTCGACGCTCGACGATGATGATGAAGAAAAGTGAGTACAAAAAACAAGTAGCGGACCGCTTGCTGGGTCTTTCTGACTGCAGCTCAACTCTTTAAGGTGTTGCCAAGACAAACAAGTTGGGGGGAATAGGCATTGGGAATGGGAATGGGAATGGGCCAAAAACTACCGAAAGGAAGGGACTGAGCCCGAGCCCTGGGCCACATTTCAATTACCTTTGTGGGCAGCCATTTAAATGAAAATGCCACACATTGCAGGCAGGCACAAGCCACAGAAAAGCCAGCGGGGAACCCCAGTTCGCCACATGTGAGAAGGCCACATGACACAGACCGAGGCCGGCAAGCAATCATAATCTTAAGGTAATAACAGGCACATTACATGTCACATTAATAAACGCCACCGCATTGAAATTAATATCATAATTCATATCGTTATAATTTAGCATGCGTTCCAACTGCCGCCCACATTGGGGTATCCTGGCCCAAATTCCTTGCCAACTCCTTGCGGCCTCCTTGCATCCTTATTAATTTTATGTGACTTTTATTTTTTTGATGGCCAAGGGTGGGACTTTCTCCTTTCTTGGTTGTGCGAAAAAATTGCAAGTAATCAGAGTTCACTTTGTGGGGGGTCCACAAACATTTACATGAAAGTCTTTTAAGCTTGATAAATGAGTGGGCTGAATTTGAGGAAACCCGTTTTGGTGGGTACAAGTCAAAGGGAAATGGCAAAACTATGAAATGGGGTCATATGTGGCGTATGCGCAATATTTGGCAATTGCACTTAACGAAGGGATTTTAAACTTGTTTAAATTTGTGATTATTTTTAATAATTAAAGTTTAAGCTTAAGAAACAAAGTTTCAAGTGGGACAAACACCAATTTCTCAGAATACTTTCTAAGAATGAACTAAATTATATGAGAAAAGTTGAAATTTCAGGTAAACTGAATATTTCAGATACTAACTATCAGGTATTACATTTTTAAACAAGTGTCTTACTTAGCTTTTAGGGACTAATAAAATTAGGGTTAAAGCAATAAACTTTATTTTTGTATAACAAATAAATTAAAATGGTTTTAAGAAGTTGACAATGAGCCATAGTTTCAATGACATTTAAAAGCTTTAAGTTGTTTTTCAAAGGCCTGAAAAATCTTTTCATAAGCGATTTCCTAGCCATAAATTTGTCTCGAAATCGGCATCATTATCATTAATCAACTGCCACTACAACAACTGGCCGAAATGAGCAATTGTGGCTTTCAGTTCGATTTAGTTTATGATCATGGCCAGTCGGACAACATCTGGCAATGTCGAACTCAGAGCAATTGTCAGTGTCACCGGCCATCGGGACTATTGAATGCATATTGAAAGTGCTGCTTAAATTGCAATTGCCAATTGCAAGTTGCAAGTTGCAACTGCAACCTCGGTAAGCAAAGTACGATATCGGAGATTTCGCTGTGTGCGCATTTCATTTCATTGACAGCCTCTGTACAAACGTCAGAAACAATTTAAAATGCCATTTTTACATGACGATTTATTTGTTGACATGCCGGCAGTCAAGTGGCAGCAGTGGCAGTAGCAGTAGCAGTAGCAGTCCCAATCGAAACTGCTTGGCCAAAAGATTTTTACATACATGACCAGCAGCAGCAGCTGCGATTCCGGCCGAAGATGGGTTGCAGACAGATTGTGAGTGTGTTTTGCATTGGCAGCAGTATGGGTATTGAACCCATGGGCAGCAAACCAAACACTTGTCGCCAAACTATAAATCCTCGACGGGCCTCTAGTCCAGCAGCAGCAGCAGCACAGCAGCAGCAGCATTTTTCCACCGCTCGGCTTCTTCTTTTAAAACTCAATTTGCGCTAATAAATCGCCGAAAAAGCATTTTGACAGCTTATGATGCGCAATGGCGCGCGCATAAATCTTCAAGCGTTGCTTTCCAGCGAAAATCGCTAGCGGCTTTTGCAAAAGCGATGGGTTTGAGGATGAGGATGTGGACTCCTGGACAACGTATTCGACGGCATTCGTCATTATTTGTTCATTTTTAGCATTTAACATTCCGCCAAAGTCCGCGCCCGATGGCTTTCGATACGGCAAAGTCAAAAGGCCAAGCCAAGCCAAGCTGTCTCGAAAAATCGGCAGCAGAAGGATTCAAGGGGGATGTGTATTGTACTGTGGGCAAATGGGCCTTTCGAAATTGATAATCAAGTCAGTATATATTTTCAAAACATTACGGTTCGACAACATTTATTACAGAAATTAAACATCAACATTAAATCAAACATGGAATTGAATTCTTAATTCCTTTCTTATTGGGATATTCAGGAACAGCTCCTAACTAAAGAGCTACAAGCCAGTCCAAATTACAATTTAAAAAAAAAATAGATTGTTTTATTTTGTAATGTATATTTTTTAAAGTGTTGCGTTGTGTGTATCATTATTGTGAGTTAGTGTTGTATAGTTTTAAATGTTTTCAAAATTGGAATTTATATATTTGTATATTGTTTTATCTTTTAAATTAAATTCTTAATGCTTGTGTTGCAAGGCTGTAATGTAATGCGTTGTGTGTTTGATAAGTGTGATTGGGTGCCGAATGGTTTTTTATGTTAAAAATTTGAACTCCAGATATTTAGAGTGTTTAGTTTGCTAGAAAATGTATACAACAGAATGGATAAACCAACAATTTTTTGTAGCTTTAAAATACGTACAATTTTTATAATTTATAGTTTCTTCTTAATGTTTTGCGATCCACTGTACTGGCCGCTGTTCGATTTGGATTGCCTGTCTGACCATTTCGCTTAGGTGCTTGCCCCTCGTATTGTATTCAATTTTTGTCAACAACTTCGTTTGCCATGCTCCCTGCTCCTCGCTTTCCTTCCCATCCTCAATCCTCAGTTCACCATGCTCCATGATCATCATCATCATCATCATCATCATCATCATCATCATCATCATCATCGTTTTCCTGTCTTGTCGTCAGAGTGTCTGCCGCAAACACTTTCGAGGGGGAAAGTTGGGAGAAGAACGAGGACTCAGGTTCAGACTCACCTTTGCCAAGTGGTTTTGCATCCCCTTTGGACTAATTAATTCCCCATGGGCAACACTTTTCTTTCGCCGGCGGCCAATATACCTAGCCCCAAATCAATTTACATACGCTCCAAGCTCTAAGCTCCATTGTATGGAAAAACTACGACAGGAACAAATATTGTTTTTCCCGTTTCCCTGGAAAAAGGCGAATATAATCGCTTACAACTACCAAAAGCAAAGAGAATTCACACAGACATACACAGGTGTTCGATAATAATTTTTCAAGTTGACAACAACTATGCCAATTCAATGCCACCCAATCCCCTTCAGTTCCGACCCCTTTTTGCAACTTATACACTTAGAAAATATGAGAAGTAAGAACAAGGAAAAATAAATTACAAATTATGGAAAAATAATTTTAAATGGTATTTTAAATTCAATAAAACTACTAATGGAAAAATAAGTTTATTATTTGCAAGCGATGACAGCAAATATTTGAGTTAATATTTATAAATCAGACCTCAAAAAAGTTAAAATACTGTATACATTCTAAATAACATTTCTTACTAAGGGGGAAATATTTAATTCAAGAACATAATTTCAAAAGTTTAATATTCTTCAATCAATAACTATAATACGAATTGATGAAAGAAAATAATATATAAATAAAGATTTACTTCATTTTGTTTTAAGAGATTTCAGATAAAACTCGAAATAAATATCAATTTATCTCTGTGATTATTATTATGTATTAGTAAGGAGACCATTGATTATTGATTTTTCAGTGTAAGTCTGTGTGTCTGCTCCAGTTTTGGCTGCTGCTCTTGTGTCCGGCTGCGAATCGGAGGCGATCCGAGGAATTCCAACTGTGCGCTCAATTGTTGCAACTCGACCAAATAAAAAAAGGCCGAATCCCGACCAAGCTCAAAGATTCTTTATAAGCGCAGGCACAAAGTCAAAGACAATCAAAATATTTGCATATTACCAATTTTATATGCAAATATCTCGATGTCAGTCGTGAGCCGACAACGACAACCAGCGGCGGCAAAGGCAGCGACGTCGCTTTGGCTAGGACTGTCTTGGCCAAAACCCCCTTCCCCCTCCCCTTCCAGCCTTTTTTTTTTTTTTGGTACTCTTGTTTTGGGGCCGCTTTGGCGGCTTGCAAGTTTACATTTTTACTTTACACAGCAGCAACAACACGAGTAGCCGCAGCGGCAAAAAGGATGCTTCACACAAAGCCCTGCGTTTTCCAGGGGAGAAGGTAAAATGCACTGAAAAAAATAGAATTCAAAAACTTACAACTGGAACTACAAATAAAATCAGAAATGTGTTTGTCTAACAGGAGTTGCTGGTAAATAATAAATATACATTATCGATTTTTTTAAACTAAACAACATACTTGAATTCTTTTCATGCTACATTGAAGGAATAACATTTTAACATTTTAAGGCCTTCTAAACAACATTTTGTTCTCGAATATAAAATCTCCATTTAAAAAGTTGTTGCAAATTTAATGGTGCATGAAGAAAAATAATTTTATTATCAATAGTATGAATACTTAGAACAACTTTGTTATTGTTAATTTTTTTCAGTGCATGGAATTGGGGGAGGGGATTGTACTTACTTGGGAGCAAGTGGTGTGACAATCGCACGTAAAAGTGCAACGGTCTCTTTGGGGTTAAGTCAGCCCCAAAAGCAGCAGCTACCAACGCACGACAATTGAAGAGGAGGACATACAAGAGGGGATTGGGAAATGTAAATGGAAATGGGGGGATTGTGAGACGAAGGCGGCAAGGAGTTCAAAAGTTCGTTGACAATTTAAAGGGGCAAAGGGGGTAAAAGGGGCAAAAGGGGCTGGCCAAAAGACTCGAGGCGAGGGCACGAACCATAAGGGGACTTCTAGAAATAGCGCAAAAGTGATATATTTATGCCAAGACCATATGGGCAATTAAACAATCGTTACTCAGGCTGAATTGATGGGTTGAAAGATGTGAGGGAGATCATTCCTTGCGTCGTTTCACATTCCAAAGATATCAGTATCTGTTGGGATAACAAATGGGCAAAGGGGTAATATTAGAAAACTGCAATTATCCATCAAATATAGAAATGTTCGAAATATTAAAAAAAAATCAATTTATTATTGGCAAAGTTAGTTTCTTTTATTTCTTATACAAACTAAAATAAGAATATTATACAAATTTAAATTTAAATGGGCTTTTAAATCATGAAAACAAGTTAAAGGGAGAGTTCAAAAACCTAGAATGAAATTATTATATTTTAAAAATTAGTAAATTTATAATTTTTGAAAAACAACTATTATTTAAGTGAAAATTTGAATAAGGCTGTATATAAGCTTTCAAAGTTTTAATCACTCAGGCAGTCTCTGAACGTTTTCTATATATTTGCAGTCATTTTAAACTCATCAATATTGGAATTATTGTTTATAAAACGCATTAACTTCAGGCCATTTTTCTCCATATTTTTTTTGTGTTCCATAATAAATTGCAAACATCATAAATCAGATGCCGTCGGCGGCTTGCTGCCATATTACTCCGCTTGCTGTCGAAACATTCATTCATTTACGCATTCATTCGTTTAATAAACACCATTTTTGGTTTGGCCAACCATTTTTTAAGCCATTTTTAAAACGCATTCAAGCAAGTCGTGAAGGCGAGAGGAAAAGAGGGGCAAAAGGTGGATTGGAATCGGTATTGGAATCGGTATCGGAATTGCCAGGCAATTAAGAATCCGAATCCGAATCCGAAACCGAATCGAAACAAATCGAACAGTTGGACATCTGGACATCTGGACACCCCCTGGTCCTTGCAGCTTAATGCGATTTATACGAACTGATGGCCTGCCTGTCCTCTTAATTGGTCGGCTGGCCGCAGTCAAGAAAATAAAGTACAAAAGTTGTACAACACGAGGGCCGGCCAATGTTGATTTTAATGCCAATTTCATAGACAACTCAAATATCTGTATATACAATATATATATGAAAGGAGGCGAGGCCAACAAAAATGGCAAATGATTAATTAAAAATCTTTCTTCGCGCTGCTGTTTGCTTAAATTTTTAACATAAATTTCACGTTTTTTACATTTCAAACGCATTACTTCGAGTTCGTTAGGCCCTCGCATACCAAATGGGACAATCCGACTGTCTGCGTTAGCCGCAATGCAAATAGAATTGGAGAAATAAAATAACTCCCTGACATCGCACCCATATCGGTGGCACTGTCACTTTTCGGGCGTTTTTTTTTTCTTTTCAGACATTTTATGCAGATAAGTCGGCGAATGACGTCGAATCCGCAAAGTGCTTTGTTGACTTACTTAATTTGCAAGTGGCCAGGGTGAAAAATACAGATACAGGATAGACAAACAGATACAGATCCAAAAAAAAAAAAAAAATAAAATTGAGGAAAGGGCGCAAGAGAATCGTCCGAGTTAAACACCTCAACTGAAGTAGTAATTTTTAATTTCCTTCAGCGGCTGTCGAATCTTCAAAGATTTTTCGGCCTTTCCGCTTTTTTCCCACTTAATCAGCATAAAGAAACTTCTTGCCAGCAAATTTAATTAAATAATGTTGGAGCTGGCTTAAAAAAATGCGGAGAATTCTTGGACAATTAGCTGGGGTTTCGCTAAATGAGCAGCTAAGCGGCAAAGTGGCAACACCTGTGGCATTTTTTATATCTTTAAAGGACATGGGCGTCTAAAATAATCAAGAAAAAAATAATTAAGAAAGAAAAAAGCCATAGAATCTTAAACATTGTTAAAACTAGTATTTATCTTACATCTAATGTTGCCAAACAAATAGTTTAACAATTATGCTTAAACTCATTAATTTTTAATTGGTTGCCTACACAACAAAAACCTTGATTAAATCAAATAAATTTGTACATCACTTGCAAAGTTTGGAAAGCTTAAAAAGATTTCTTAAGCTAAATTCCCATAAATTTGACCCCTTTTCAACTACGCTCTACATTTATAAAGTGTGAGCTCGCATCAAACTTCAAAAAGAAATCAAATTAAATGTGTAAAGCAGTAAAGATAAAAATGTTTGGTAAAGCACCCAAAAAAATAAAGGCGGAGGGGAAAGGAACTTGTGAATGCCAGGAGAAAAAAAGGTCAAAGTGCGTTGAATTTAAGGGATTTTTGTAGATTTTTTACTCTTCGTTATCAAGGGCGCGAATTGTTGTCAGTTTTGGAAGGAGTGGAAAGCGGGAAAATGGGCTGGGAAAATCAGGGGGGTTGGTGTTGAAAATTGACACTTGAAAATGAGCTTCGCAGGGGATTTTTTGTGAGAAAGGGAAATAAGAACATTTACACTTGCAATCAGACAAAGCTGACGCTAAATGCAATTTACCAAAGGGGGGGCAGGCGGAATAATCCAAACAGATCCAAAATCATCCCCACAAATCTCACGGAATGCTAATGACAATATAACAATAACGGGCCAGAGGCATCATTGCAACAATATGACGACCCTGGACGACTGTCACATCGCTAATGTTGCTCCTGGTTGAAGAGTTGCTGTCTGGTTTGAGGTTGCAACGGTTGGATTGCTGCTAGATTGCCACTGGATTGCTGTCGCATCGTTGTGACTCTCATTGCAGCCGGGCTGCGCTTTTAAATGCCTTCATGCCCCATAAGCTGACAACATTTGAGAGCACTCCTGGCCATCAGACGTTATTAACTAAGCGAGGGAGCCAACAATTGTACATAAAGTCAAGCAATAATCGATATAGACGGAATGGTGCCACTGCTGATTAAGTCTGAAAAGGCTTTGATGTTCAAGGAAAATATTTTAAAATAAGAAATTAAAAGAGAAACATTGCCATCTTACTATCGGATAAATAATCCGATTTGTAAAGATTTATTGTAGTTGATCTGTATTAAATAAATACCTGAATAACAGAATAAATATGTCTTAAATGCAATTTTTTCTTACTAAATAACTTGTTCCAAAAAAACGACTTTTATATATATTTGTAATAATTTATAATAATAAAATAATAAAAAATCAATGAGTAAGTAATGAAATCAATTAGAGAAAGAATACCCTCAAAGAATGCATTAAGAAAAAGCTAATCCGCTTTGAAAAATCAATTTAATTTCAGGCTATACATCTTGCTAAATTTTCAACCAACGAAAATCAAGTGCTTTACCCATTTCTCGCTAAATAATCAAATTCACTTACGATAAACAATCAATTATGACCTTAACACAAAACGAATTTCTTAAGAAAACAACTATCCAACATATGGTGCGATATTATCTAAACAGAAGATTGCAAATATAAAGATTCAACGGACTATAAACCACACACTTTCAATCGTATTTCAATAAAGCAATGTAATAATCGAGCGAAAAAATAGCAAATCATATTTTACTAATTTCAAAGTGAGAACAATGAGCCAAAAAAACCCAGCCCCAGCCCACTTTTTGACGCCCCCTTTGGCAACAAAAATAAACAAAGGCGCGGACGTGTGGCCAACCACATTCTGTTTGTGATCGAATGAGCAGCAAGCCAACAACAATAAACCAAATCGGAAATCAATTTCAACATTGAAAAATATAACTCATAGAGCCACAACAACGGCAACAAGAACAACGGCGAGTTCTGCCATATGGTGCCACCTTTTTTAAGGCCAACAAGCAAAGGGAGCAACTTCAAACTGCCGCACGCAACAAAAGGGGAAAGACCACCTCATACACTTAGAGAAATAAATTTACCATAACCAGTATTCAAAACAAAACTTAAATTTCTTAGTTTTGGTCACAACATTTTTAATAATTCATGATATATAGAGAATAAACATATATACAATTTATATATTAAAAATTATATTCACATTTAGTATAACAAACTTATATAAATAATATAAAAATATTTTAAAAAAATATATACACATTTATTCGTTTTTTTGTGTGTTTGTTACTTTATATAATCTTAACAAATAGCTTTTCATAACTATCTTCGAAATAATAACTCTTTGTCTAAGCAAGATCTATGTGTATCAGCAGATTTAAAACTTATTCAAAATTTTTTTTAAATAATTTTTGTTTAAAGTATTTTCTTATTTCAAAATTTTTCTTAGGTTTCTTACTCACATTTGATAAAATGACCCCTGCAATTTTCGTTTTGGAATTTTTTTAAGTGCACCCACACACACACAAAGTAAAAGCGAGAGGTGGAAAGGTTAGGGGGGATTAGTGAGTTATATATGGGAATGTCTTAACCCCATCTAAACAAAACCAAATTGGCCAGACGGCGAAGGCGACGGCGGGGAATATTTGAGATATTTAACAAGGCAAAACAATAAAACGACAATTTAATTTGTCCGCCTGGGGCAATGCCAATGGCATCCCAGCTCCTTTGCCAGATTAGCGTAAATTTAATTTTACGCTGACACACATTAAGCTGTTACAGCCATTCTCCATTCCCTTCCTCCACTGCTAATTGCACTCATTATTATTGGTGTAATATTAATTTCAAGGGTGGCAGCGGGGAATTCAGACTCAACCCTTCGAAAGTCACAAGTCACGAGTCATCATCAACATCATCCTCGACTGTTTAGCCGGCTGTTTGCATTTGGTTTTTATGTGAAATGTGGAATGTTGAACACTTTAAATTTGCCGCACCACATAAAACTCCAGGGCAGATCCTTTACCAACAACTGATGGTGCCTCCTGTTGTTTATCTCTAATGTTTGACGCTAAATAAAAGTGCAATTTGGCGTGAAAATGCCTAGGTTTGGTTCTTACCAAGATGTAAAATGTCATTTGTATGTGTTTTAAACTATTTAAGTTATTAAAATACCAACAATTTGTATACAACAATTTTTAAACTACATCATTTAAGCAAAAGGGTCGAATTAATTATTTAATAACAAATTTAAGCTAGATCATTTAGAGACTTTTAATTAAAAATTGTCCAATTTTTTTTTGCAAATTCCGTTACTGAACACATTTTAATGCTAGAGTATTTATCTGTTAAAATCTAGCTTTTATTTATTTGTTTTTAAGGTTGCTTATGACAAATAAATAAATAATATAATAATTATTATAAAAAGAGATAAATATTGTGGGTGAATTGAATCACTTAAACTCTTAAAAAAATCCAAAACGGTTTTGAGAAATCTTGGCTCTTAACCCTTTTCCCCCAACTTACCCCTTGAATTGAAATTGAAACTCCTGCTGTTGCCGTTGAACTTTTGACCACCAATTAATCAAAGAAAATTTTAACAAATTCATTCTGGCAACATATGGAGGCATCGCAGACAGCTTTTTGTTTGAGTATATATGTATGTGAGTGTTTTGTGCCAATGCATCAGCATGTATACAACCACCCATCCACTGTATTCCCCCCACACAGCCTAATTTCAACATGAATAATTCGCATTTAATTAGGTTTTTACGCAATTCCAAAATCTGTTTGTTTCGGTGCCAAAGCAAACACATAGGAAACTTTTCATTTCAAAGAGTGAGAAGTGGAAACCAGGACTGTGGCCAGATATTATAAATAATTTTGTATAATTAGACACACTTGCCGTCCGGCGATTTGACATATGAGATCTCGGGCAAGGCCAACGTATCGAATTGGCTGGAAAAGGCTTTAAGTGGCCAAAGGACCCCCATCTAAGGGGGCTTAACTTGTTGGCATTGCGAAAATCCTTCGGCTGACTTTTGCCACTTTTGCCACTTTGCTGCTGGGCTTAGGGCCAAAGGCAACACAATGACCTTTATCTGGTAAATTAGCCACAGAGTGTCATAAATTTTCCAATGACAGCGAGACATTGTCAACAGCTCCTTACTTTCTCCCCCTTTCTCTGTGGACCGCAAAACTATTGGCAAGTTATTTTAATTCACTAAGCCAATTAGTGGCCAGGCCAAAGTAAGAAAGGACACTTTGGTTCATTTGCGGTCCTTTAAAGATGGAACGAACCCCGAAGTTGGGTGAAATGTCATCAGGCACACGTGTGCATAAATAAAAACTTGTCATAGGGAAAAAAAAGTTCATCAAGCCCCTCCGACTAACACTAAACGTGTCAAAAACTTTTATAATATAGTCGCTTCGCGTCACACATAGAATATCTGGAGCCATAAATCCCGCCATGGATTCTTTCGCCTCCAAAGACAAAGGGCCTGTTGTCATAGGCAAAGTTTAAATTACTTCACAGGCTGTGACAGCGTATAGTCAGTGCCTCTGCAACTATGCTGGCACATGTGTTCCGGATGAGTAATACTAGTTGCAAACTAAAATAAAGATGATGCATGTGGTACGCCCTCTAGAGAAGGACATATAATTAAGGGAGAGATTCAGCTTAGCAAGGAATTTGGAAAATCATGGATGAAAATATTACTCGTACTGGGGCGTGACACGAAATGGGTGTATTTATTTTCACTTTGCACTATAAAAATTATAAACCTAAAATGTATTTATCATAAAATAACAAGGTATTAAGATTACATAGATTTAGGATTTTATTTTAAGAATTTTTATAAATATAACGTAGAATGTTCATACTGAGTTTGTTAATACGATGTTTGATGTAAATCATCACATCACATATTGACATTATTGTCTTTATTCATAAACATATTATAAAACCTATAAAAATATTACAATTCAAATGTGTAGCTCAATTAAAACATGTAAAGGTATCTACTGAAATTTAGCAAAAAGGCCAAACAATAAATTCACGTAAAATAAAGTTAATATCGCAAGGAGTCCCATCTCCCATACAACTTTAATGGTTTTTTCCCATCCTCAGCACCCACGATGGGCTAACAGGCCATTGTCACTGGAGTGACCACAACAAATTGAGCTTATCATTGACGGATTAACACTAAACACACCCACATGCACACGAATTCAGGGAGATGCCAAAAGGACCACCCGATGTCCACTTGTTTTTTTGGCTGTGGGTGGAGGGGGGTTGGGAGAAAGTCCGCATAGATGAGACATAAATCTGCCACACGTAGCCGGCTCAGAGGTTGACTAAAGCGCAAAATTAGCGATGTCGGGAAAAGCATATTGATGAAGCGTTAAGACCACATCACAACAGATGACCCAAACCGTTCGGAAAAACGGGAATGGGGTTGCCAAGGGGGTGAGTGTTGGTCTGCTTGGGTCGCAGGTCGTGGAAAGTGGAAAATCAATGCCGACGACAAAAACATGACAAGTTGATCCCTTTAAGCCGCAAGTTATGCCAGCCACGCACATCACACAGGCTCACACTAAAAGAAAAAGGAGCGGGAAAGAATCCTTAATTTCATTAGTTCGCTTTATTCCTTAGGTAAACTATTAAAAAAGAAATGTAACTTTTATATATGTTTTAAATAAAATATAGATTTATTTCAATAATAAAGGTTTAATTCTTACTAAGATGGAAATTTATAGAACAACTAACTTCTTAAAATCTTACAAAAATTTATTTTTATTATGTCCTCATTTCGATATATGTGCTAAAACTATTGAATTTAATTTCCAGTTTTTATTTTTTTTTTTTTAATCAAAGTAAAATTTTTTTAAGATTTTAGTTCTACAAATCGTTTATAATAGTGAAACGTTTTTTTCCTTTAAGCAAAATTTTTATTAACACAACCTTTTGAACTCTATATTTTATTGAACAATATTTCTCCCTGTGCATGGATTTTTATGAGGGATGAGGGGCATGGGGTTGACAAAGTTGACTTTGTTGTTGCTGCGCTGCGTTTTTCTGTCACTTTGTGCAAATGTGTCCTTGCAAATCCTGTTAAAATTGCATTTGGAACATGTCAACATTGCGACTGTGTGCTACCGAAAACCACAAAAAAAAAAAACCAAATACGCAATCCCGAAAAAAGTCCGAACCAAAAGCCATATTAGCTCTTTCTCTTTTCCTCTTTCACACCCACTCCATATCTTATGGGTATACTTTTTTTTATGATTTCGCTTTGTTTCATGCCATTTTTTCGTACATTTATTTCGCTTGTAATTCATTTCCATTCATATTTACATGGCAAAAGTACAAAGTATTGGTCGATTTTTATTCTCCTCCGCCAGCACATTTGTCTGGGATTTGCGGGGGATTGTTTCCGGGTTCTCTTTTTCTTTTTCTTTTTATCACTTGTTTTTTATGTTAGACCCATCTGTGTTTTTTTTTTTTTTTTTTTTTTTTGGTTCCATCCTAACTGGTACTTTTTTTGGGTGGTTCGTTCGAGGGATTGGTTGTGGCAGTTTTGAAAGCCGAACGGTTTTGGCACTTGTTCTGCGGTTTCAATTAATTCGGAGGCGTTACCGGGATTTGTCTTGAGTTTGGGAATCTGGGAAAGCAGGTGTGGAGGATGAGTTTGCGATAAGAATTATGTATGATGGTGGTTCTGTTTGTCGAACAAGACAGGATTACCACCTTATAAGGTCGATAAATCAAACAGGCTGGACCAGGAAAACTCATAGGAAAGTATTTTAAAGGCAGTTAATATGGAAATTAATATTTCAATCTGATGTATTTTCTTATAAATGGCTAAATATTGGTCATTTCCAATTGAAATTATTATATCATTACATTACAAAATATGTGCTTTAAAAACAAAAGGTAATTTAGAATATTCAGAAAACAATTGTATTATAAAATCTTCTAAAAAGGGTGTAATTATTTCGGAAAATCGATTGTGTACACTTTAAAAAAAAAAAAAAAACCAAATGCCAATATAGTACTTTTTAAACTTTAGTTTAATCTTTATCGTTTATAAACATTAATAAATTGTTAACGAAAATATACCTTTTTTTAATAGAAAAAAAAGATTAATGTATAATAACAAAATCTTACCCCACACTAGTTTAAAAATAATAAAAACAAAAATCCAATCCAATAATATATGTACTAACCATAAAATGTTTACCAATTAATATCTAATTTTGTGGCACCACAAGAGTCCACTTATAAGACTGTATCACGTCACCTAGGCAAACTGAATTATGAGAAATTGTTTGCGAAAATAAAAAAGCAAGATTATTAAAGAACTGAGCAAAGCTAAAGTTGTAGCAGCTGCTCGTCCACTACATAAATTAGTTGTCAGGCCAAGTTCTACAAAGTACATACTAACTGGGGGATAAGCAGGATGGGCGGATGGGCGGATGGGCGGATGGGGGATGGGGGTTTGAGGAGGTGGCCAAGACAGACGACAGTTGGTTATATATAGAGCCGCGCCCACACACCCGAATGATAACAAAAAAGAAATCGGACTAGAGACAAGTATTTAATTTTGTAGCTGGGAAGCTGACAAACTGACAAGGAGAAGAATAAGACGGCGGTGTTGGTGGGAGTGGAAATAAGTAAAGGCAATCAGCAGAGTGAAGGCAGCACATAAATAAAATGAAAAATCTACTGCCAACCCGAAATGCAGTACAAGTTCCTCTGTACATGGCACTCGCCCTACGAGTTGCCTTCAGATTCCACATCCCACATCCCAGATACTAGTCGGCAGTCGCCAGTTACTGGTTACCAGTCAGCAGTCGAAGGAAGACTTAGTTACCTCTTTGGGGGAGAGGTTGGGGTGGCACAAGGGAGCTCCACTCTATGTACTAGAAATAGACACATAATGTAGGCTACCTCCAACGTCGGCGCATGCGCTCCAAACTCCCAAGCCTCCCTCCTAGCTATCTCACTCTGGCACTCCCAATCCCTCACACTCTCGTTTGACTTCTTTCCTTTTTTTTCACAGTGCCCAATATTGGGGTCTCCCTCCAACTCCCCGTACAGAGAAAAATATTCATTTTAGGATTCATTAGAATTTGGGGTTTTTGTTTTCGGAATTGTCACCCAATTGTTACTAAAAATAGGAAAATAGGAACATTTATCATTGGCGCTCAAAGACTTTTAAAAGTTTATGATTAAACATTTTAATTTGTTTATTATATTCTAATATTTCTTAAGGCTGTAAACCGTTTTTCCTAACAGTACTATTCAAATTTTTATCATTGTTTTAAAATCTAGAATTTTTATGTTACTCTTGAGTAAAAAATATTCTACAGTTTCTAAAACAAAAGTCTTGTCACCTAAATATGTGAGCCCAGTTTAAAATAAAGTTATGAATGTGTAAAATATTTCTGGAAATTCGTTTGGATACCCTAGTTATCTTTTCCTTAAATATTATTATTAACTTTCATTATACAAAATGGAACAAAATCCTACAATCAAGTTTAATTATTAGGATCAACATTTATGTGTACTTTACTGACTTACCCATCTGGAGTTATCATAAATATTAAATAACTTAAGAACAACATTTTTCTAATAGAGAATAAAACACTTTTGTAATGGCTATGAATTTACTGACCTTTTCTTATTTTTTTTTCTGTGCATATAGAGCTCCCGTTCCAGCTTACCACTCCCTTATACTCCTCCCACTCCACAATATCGCGAACTCCCTCCCACTGACAGAGATGGGTAATAAACCGAAAGGCAGGCTGCTGGAAATTATAAAGTGCAAACTTCTCTGCTCGCACAGGAATTCTTAAAATGTAAATTTAATGAGCAAAAAATTAGAAGAAATCATCCCGAGAAGATCCCCCGGCCCAAAGATGGTAAAAAGGAAATTTACTAGCCACCAATTAAAGAAGAGGGGCGCGAGTGGTGTCAACTGCCTCGATTTGACAGACAGGGCCCCATAAACATGTCAGAAAGGTTTTCGCATTTTTTACACGAATCTCTAGACCGCCTCCCCGCGGTCCTGACCATCCAAGTAAATTGCAAGGAAAATACTTTATTTAGTTAGTCCGGCATATTGGAAATCACAGCAAACCCAACGAGGTCGAAATAAAAAGTAGCGCGCCGATGGGTTAAGCTTTTTATACTGTCCCCTGTTCACAGTGGTTGTTGTAGGTTGCTCCTGTGCTGTTGCTGTAATACTTGTTGTAGTCTCAGTTGCTGTTTGTAGTAATATTTTGTGACAACTATTTCTGGTTGTACGTAGTTTGTTGGTTAGTTGACAGTGGAACAAGTAAAGCACTTTAACAAATTACACTTTGTTTTTAATGAAACTAAAAAATTATTTTTATTTTAAACATTTTCTACAACATTGAATTTCTCTATCATTGAATGACATGAGTATCTATCCCTTTTGAAAACGTTGATTCAATAGCTGTAAACCTAAATGTTTTAAGTTCGGTGTTTAAATTATTTATTTCCAATACTCAAAAGACAGATGGAAACGTGGACAGGAAAATAGTTGGAGGAACTTATAAAAATATGACTTGACGTTGAAAAAATGTAACTATTAAATGCTTGGGTAAATAATTGGTTTATAATTTGTTTAAATTGCTTAATATAGGGAACGTGATTAAGACAAACTAGCGTATCAAAAAGTTCCAATTGGCCTATTAAATTCCAATTTTCGGAATACCCTACTACTGACATATTTTTGCCACTTCTCGCCCAATAAATACCACAGTAATGCGCTATATTAAGTGGACGGTGTGCAAAAAGCCAGCTGCAGGGGCAAAAAGAAAGAGACTACTTCCAAGATACTTTTGTCCAGGACAGTGTCCGACAAACAACAACAAAATGCCAGAGCCAAAAGTATAAATGCTTCCCATACGGTTTATTTACACAAAATGTCAGAAGTTGATGTGGTGGATGGGGTGGGGGACGGGGAGGTGGGGTGGAAATCCGGGGAGTACCAGTACCAGGTGCTGGCAGACAAACAGGCGTACAATGGCCAACGGACAAACATGCAACCATTTTGGAATAATAATAATGCAGCGGCAAAAACAAACTCACTGACTAAAGAGGTGAAATATAATGTAAAAGTACTACCGGAGTGGGAGTGGGCGTGCGCGAGTACGGGATGGCGATAGTGTAGCCAAACCGGTTGTGGCCATTGGCCAATCAGAAGCGTCGAGGCGTTACGCAGCGACGTCGACGCCGACTGCGCAGCAGCGAGGCTGGAGAAGAGGAAGCAAACGGGCCGACTAACGGCAACTGGTTTCCAGGCAGCCTCAGTTGGATTTTTGCAGCGCGTACGTGCGGGTGTTCTGTGTCGAGAGAGCAAGTGAAAGCAAAGGAGAGAGCGAGCGAGCAGTCAGCTGATCCGAATCATCGTTTTACCGACGCGCAAATACAATAATTACCAAACGTTTGTTCTGGATACAATATCAAGTGATCTTTGCATGTGCCAATACTACTAAAACACAAGTGAAAGTGAGGTTATGAGTGCCCCCTAGTGCCAAATCAGTCTAAACCAAAAAAAAACCAAAACAAAAACAAAAACGAGCTGCAGATGGAAAGCAACGCATTTGGCAGCAGCCATTTGCCATCTCAAGCGCTCGTTGTCCTCTCGGAAGCCGCTTCCGGTTTGCATGAGGCTCTACGTGGACAACGTCCGTTTCCATCGAGAGTAAGTAAAGGAGCACTAAGCACTCCTCTAGAAATGCTAACACAATCCGGACAACTGCTGATTGGAATCGTCGAACCGATCCGATCCGATCCGATCGGACAGAGGGGACATATTTATGACAAATCATAAAGACTGGGGGCCGGTAGCCGAATGCCGAAAGATGTCATAAATCAGCACACCGCTCGGGAAGAAGAATCAGCGGCAAAGGCAAAATGCCCACAGCAACCAAAACAATGCTGCATTGTAAAACAACAAATCCAACCAGAACTTCCAAGTGAACTTCCAATTGGAGATGCGATTAGGGATGACACCGTGATTGCAGATCATGCACTCAATTAACGATCCATTTATGATGGAGAAAGTGAATAGAAAGCACTGTTATCTCTTCTTTTAAGTGCAGTGAATATGGAGAAAGAGTTTGGAGATATAACTTTCTTCAATTAAAATATTAAGCATATTTTAAGATCTCATCATACCCTAGATCCTTTGCCGACACACGACCAATATATGGTTGAGTGGTGTTTCCACCTAAAGATATGTTCGTTTGTAAAAATTAATTACGCATAGGAAGTTGTCGATCACTGACACAGATGAACTTACATTTTTAAAAAATCAACTGAAATATTTAATATACTAAATATAAAGACGTTTAGTATTGTTAATAAACAGTAATTTTATTTTTACTCGTATGGAAAAAAAAGATATAATAAAATTGACTTACAGTGTATTTAAACATGATTTTAACAGAATATTGGAAAGAACAGAGCTCATAAAATATAGTTCGAAATTTGTAAAAGCGAATGTTTTTAAAGTATATTTCTCGTTAGATAGTGTTCGTACTGTTTTATGATTACCGATATTTCCTATACCTATATAAGTCGATCACGCTCGCATTTCCAATCCCGCAGTCAGTCAAGAGGCAGATTCAGAGAGTTCGTCGTCGCATTCCGATCAACGAATGCGTTTGCAAACGCCCCATTGTGTGTAGATTTTTGCGACGAACAGATTTATGATAGCTTCAATTCCGAACTTCAACTCGGGCCTGATGGAAGCGGGCAGCAGTCGCTGCCACTGTTAACTACTGGTCCGATCCCACAGAGAAGCTGGCCATTTGATTTGGTTGGCAGTCGGCTCCTCCGCCGGCTTCTTGGCCAGCTTCAGCTTATTTTGCTCTTGCTGCCTGTCATCATTGTAAACATGAGCAATGATCTTGACGCTGATGCTACAAATGATGAAGAACTCGAGCCCTGATGATGTTCGAACAGTTCGAAACTGGTTATTCCAACTGGGGCCAGAAGTTGGAATTGAAATTATATCTCTGCCTCTGCATAGCATTGAGTAGCGTTAAGATATGTTAAACATGACAACAATATGTCCTCGGCTTTTAGATGCGAGTTGGGTTCGATGGATAAAAGTTATTTGGTATGGAAGATTGAAGAAACAGAATGGCAAGGCAATATTGTATTTCACATTTTAAGAACATTACAAGCTTTTGTAGAGATTTTCTATTCTATAAATAAACGTGAGTTTTATTATTAGGTACTTTCTTTTGATATTTATTAACATTTATGTTAAATCTTAATTTTACTTCACATTAAAATTATTCTTTGCAATCTGGATCGTATTTAGTATTTAGGATTCTTGTTTTAAGAACATCATCTTCAAACATCGTCTAAACAAATGACGATTTCAATGTGTTAGCTCGTTAAATAGCATATATGTGAAACAACCAAGAAATACTATGCGAAGAAAGCAAGAAATCCTAAACTAAAATATTCCCTTACCTTCCCACCAATTTCACTTCCTCCAACAACGACTACGGCTACAAAAGCCACTGCACCACTCGCTTATCTACCCTAATTTATGAAACCATTTATAACCAAGCCTAGCCCAAACAATAAAAATTAATAAAAACAAGCCGAGCAAGCATATTAAATGCAATGTCAAATGGTTTAATATCGCCTTCTCCTGGTTCTCGTGTCACTTCTTCCAACTGCCTGTGCACGGACCTCTTACTTTAACCACCAACCTGTCTGGGTGGGTCAAAAGCAGCGAAAAGAAAACCCAGCGGGCACCATAACAATTTTGTAACCACAACAGCAGCAGTAACAACAAAAGGTAAACAGACTGACCCCTTCGCAAAAAAAAAAAAAAAAATGGCAGAACGAAGTTAGGGTGGGCAAAATTATGAGACTAAGTCGGGCCAGCATATGAAAAATAATTCTTTTTTTTTGCCACTTATTACCACAAAGTATGTGTAGGTGAGTTGTGTGCATATGCGTGTGCGACTGTGTGTTGGTGTGTGACTGAGCTTAATTTAATTTATAGCAATTTATCAAGAAGGCAGCTAGGGAGCAGGCGGAAAAATGCGAAGGCATCGAAGCGTTTAACAAGAAGCACTCGTTGGTAGTATAATGCCCAAATGGTCAGTGATAGTTGGCTTGTGGAATGCCAACGGAGGAAAAAATATGTGAGGAGATATAAAATAGAAGATATCAGGAGACTTACATAGCTGTTTCTTAAAAAACGTGAAATTTGTAAGATGTGAGTTGAAAAAGTATTTTTTAATCGTGCTTTAAAATTTTATTTTAATTTTATTCAGATTGCAACAATACACGATACAGACTAGTATTATGTTTTAAAGTTTTTAATAAACAGGACATGTTGAATTTTATAAAGATTTTACATTTTAATTCGCGATTCATTCTAAGCAAATTTGTTCGATTACAGAGAACTTAAATTATTTTGTGTACATTTTTTTCACTTTTTTTTCCGCTTAACAGATGTTTTACTTTTTCAAAAATGATTGTATTAACAATACAGATATGTTTTTAAACAAAGCCACAAAATATTTTTAGATGCTTGATAGTAAAATAGTTTGCTAAAAGAGGTAAAATCTTTGCGAGAAAAGGATAACTTAATCAAATCTTTCAAAAAAGTTTTTATATTTCTATTACGAAGTCTTAAATCTTTAAAACCTTTCTAGTAATAACATTTTTAATCATTTTCCCCCCGAGTCAAACGCCACAACGTATGCTATACCATTTATTTCCATCACAATTTTCCGCTCCTTCAGTTCAATCACTTGGGGCCACGAAAAAAAAGCCACAGACGAACAGGTTAAGGCTCGCCATAAACATTTAGTTTGCGAAAATTGCCAATTGGTAAACGTTTTTAGTATTACCAGCCAAGTCCAACTGCAAGGAGCTTCAGTTCGATCTGAGCCTCGTTTACTTCGTGTTAGTGCCACAAATTGAGATTTATTTGTGGTGTTGGTTGAGTTGGCTAAGTTGTTTGTTTTACCTCGTGTCCGTCTGCTGACGCTGGGCCGTGTTTTATGGCCAAGTTAAGCGAAATTGGCAATTGTATGTAGACAATTGCTATTTGCCACTCGTTATCGTGTTGTTGTAATTAAGCTGTTATTGTTGTTGGCTGCCATACTATATATGCTGCTATATGTCACTGCAGATGAGCGTTGCACCGAATAAGTACGATTGTTGCGAGGGGTCGCCCGAGGAACACCAATAATTCAAGTGTTAAAAGCAAACAGAACGAATTTATGCAAATCTGGGCACAGTCATCCCCTTTTTTTTTTTGCCGGATAAGGAATGTTACAATTTGGGATAACAAATCACCCGCCCGACGCTAATAGAAAAGCAAACAAAGAGGGGGAGGACCAAAAACACAACATTCTCCAAGGGATGGCACGAGCACCTGCTCCTGCACTGGAAAAATTAGCGATCATAGTCTCATATTTTCTCCATTTCATATTTTTTCATTTAAAATAATGTTGATCACCACTGTTGTCGGTTTCAAATCCGATTAAGTTCGTTAAAATTGAATTGGCTTGATTGTTTCAAATCGGTTTGTAAACATTTTCTTTGAGAAATCCATTTAAAATTAAAGTATTCTGTTCGGCTATGTGAAAGTTATAAAGTAAATGGAATGGGTTTTGTCTTAGACGCATTTCTATTAGCACGAGTTCAAAACATTAAATGCAAATTTTGAAATGTTTTCTTTTTTCTCTGTGCATGGCAGCTTTGCACTGATTAACGGGCATAAATCAATAGGCACAGTCCACGCTGAAAATTCTTCAACACGTATTGTATTAAAAAGTCATTTGGAATGAGAGTGCCAAGTGGTTGACCACTTCTGTTGGAGGTTATCCAATCCATCCCAGAGCCCCCCAAACAGCTGCTGTCCATGCCGCAGACTTAGACAAAGTGCAACTCATGCGGTTGCAATCCCCCAAATTCTCCTCACCCCACTGACTTGCAACATTTTAAACCTAATGAGCATGGGGATGATTCGCCTAGTGATTATTCAGACCCGATATGGCAACATATGCGTCAACAGTTCGCCCCCAAATTAAGGTGCTAATTTCTCATGATAATCCTTAATTTATGGGACTCAACTTGGGTCCAGCGTGTGACCAGGATTACGATAAAAATTAACAAGAACCAGGGATCAGATTAATCAACTGTCGAAGGAGGGATTTACGAGTTTAATTGATGAGATTGATTGACCAAAAGATAAATTTCTTATTGCTAGAAAACTTAATGATAGACAACTTTATATTAGCCGGTTTTCCAAATTTTAATAATAAAAGTACATGTTTTATTAATTCTTGTTCATCAACATTTTTGAATTCTTAAAAATCGATCTAAAATCATTTAATAAATATTTTGTTGTGCTTAAGTTTATTTAAGCTTAATATTAACCAACTTTGAAAATCAAGTTTAAATTAAAATAATAAAATTATATTTTAAATAGGCAATGCGTAAAATAAAATATTTTATAGTTAATCTAAGCTTAATATTTACCATCTAAATTTCAAAGCTAAAGGTTCTCATCTACCCAATTCCATTTTCACAATGTAAGATGTAAGTTAAATCATACTTTAAGTGGGCTATCCCAAAAAACGACCTTAAATGAGGATGTTTCCTCAACTAATATTTTTCCTATAATTTTCTCACACTTTTCGCTGCAAAAATACTTTCCTTGGCAGACAAATTTGTATGTAAATTTTTTCCATAGCCAAGTTTGCAATGTTTTCGGGGGTCGGGAGTGGAATTAGAGTGTGGGCGAGGGTTAATACTTGTCACACATGTCGCTGCTTATGTTATACTCGTATCTTGTCTGCGTCCCAACCGCCGCTTAACACTCGTCAGCCTCAATTTGTTATGAACGCTATATGTTCTGTGGGTTATCTGCTGTGGGTGAACTTCCTCCAGACCAACGAAAATCCCAACTCACCCTTCCCATGTTACCCATATCATTTGCCAAAGTCTTTATGTGGGAGTTTTGGGTCGGGGAATGTGGAATGGTAGTGGGAGTGGAAGTGTAAGCATTTTTCTCGTTATTTTACACCCCATTGGAAGTGAGCAATACCCCACTTCCCTTTGAAATTGACACAGTTTATGGCAGTGCTCGATATCGTAATTCTAAAATCTCTCAATTTAACATTTATTTGTCGTAAATTAAACATTTTTGTTCATAAATTGTATCGATGCAAATCCCATGCATACTTTGGGGCGTCTTCCGTCTTCACTCTTGGGATTTGGATTAGGTTTTGCCACATTTTGCCTGAATTTTAGCATCATATCGCCTTAGCATATAATTCAATAATAATACAATTTTCGTGTTTAAGCCTCCACCTGCCATAATTGGCTAATTTTAACGCCAAGTCGTGTAGCACATATAATTTGTTATGGGTTCCGTTGCTTAGACTGGAGTAATGTGCAAATTTAACGCTCACTTAACTTTTAAAAGTAATGCTAAACTCAAACTTTTTTTACCGGGTAGGTGATGGATATTTTAGTTTCGTAAAGCTCTTTTCAGACGGTTCCATATTTGATAAATTTTTAAAAACAAAGTTATATCAAAAAAAAAATAAACCTTTTAAAAAATCAAAACAAATAAATACTTCACTTATTGTTAGTTTATGTTGTAAATTAAAAAAAGATAATATATAGTTTCTTAAAATAGGGTGTTTTTAAAATGAAAACTTAAAAAAAAAAACAAATAAAAGGATAATATACTTTACTTTTAGTTTTTGTTTCGAAATTTGAAACGATAAAATTATTTTTAAAATTAAATGTATAAATAATGTTTGGTAAAGGAATCGAATCTTCTCTCTGGAGGCAAATCTTAATCACCACCCCAATATAAAATCAATAAAAACACTATATTTGCCTTGACTCTACAACATTTTCCTTACTTCTTTCCAACTATACTTTTTAGGTAATCCCTTTCGATTTCCCCCTTTTCCAGTTACCTGACGCCAAAGATCTCCACAACATGTCACTAGTCGGCAACTACTTCAATCCTCACCTGCTGCTCAATCACGGGATGTTGGTGGCGAACGGAGCGGCGGCGGCGGCGGCGGCCGCTGGAGCGGGACCGGCCAACTATTTTGCCAGCGATCGGTCGCCGCTGGGGAAGCCGTCGGTGCTGTCCAACTTCTCGCTGCCGTCGGCCTTCTCACCGCCCAAATACATTGGCATATCTCTGGATCAGGTGAGGGAATTCTTTCTCAAAAAGAAATAACATAGCTGATAATCGACGGAAGATTGACACTTGTCATAATGGGATTTGCACGATTTCGATTTTTCACCCCCCGGCAGAATCTGTTCAATGGCAGCGAATCATTTCGCACGGATTCGGCCAGTCCCACATGCACATCCCATGAATCCATGGAGGGATCACAGGATTACGATGCCGTTGAAAAGGGTGAAAGTCCGCGCAGTAATAATTCTCAGGATCCCAGGGATTTGAGACGTAAGTAGGGTGCTGCAGCACCACCACATTTATTTATTTAGCAACATTTACATCCAGTAAAAAGAAAAAAAAATAGACAAAATTTGCATGTTTGCGATAAAAGGAAAAACTTTGAGTTGAGGGCTTTCGATTTCCCTTTTTTTTTCGTACTGATAAAAATCGCCAGGCGTATTTGTTTCAATTTTACTTTTTGCTGAGCAATTTTAACGCATCAGTAGGTTAACTTTGACTGGCAGGCGTAAGGACAGCGACAGCATCTCTCCGACCTCCAAACAAACTCCACTTCAATTTGTTTTTTATTAGTTTCCTCGAGCTCAGATATTTGGCTTTAATTTCACATATTACCTGGGGGTTGTTTCTGCCTAGCCTGTCCTTAAATTTCCATCCTTACTTTTTCCAAAAAGTAGGCTAAACCGAATCGGCTGCAAACGCGTTGCTAATTGGTCTAGCAAAGCTGTTCGAGTTAATCGCCTTATGACAAAAATCTGGCGGCAGCATATGAAAATGATAAATATGAATGCAAATGAACAAAACAAATGAGGATGAGAAGGATACAAAATAAATGACAGGGGCGTAGAATTAAGGGGGAAAGGATAGAGTTTTAAATGGCTTAGATGTTTACGGGTTATACATTTGTATAAGAAATATAATTTTTTTTGTAACCATGTTAGTTACAGAACAAATTGCTAAAAATAACCCAATGACTCAATTTTTAAATTAATTAAAACCAAGATAAAAACCAAATTCTATTGACTGCATACTTAAAGCCTTATAAAAAAGTTACAAAAATTTTAATTAAGAACTTCGCATTTTAATTTAGTTAGATAGATTTTATTCATGAAATAGCACACATATATAAATAATTTCTTAGATATAGAAAGCAATAATACAATCCCCTTTTCCCGCACCCCTGTCCAAAAAAACAGACAACTCTTTATTTAACTTTTGGCTGTTATTTGCCTTTCAACTTAAGCCGGAAAACCAGTTTTACCCCTGATCAACCCAAACCATCCATACTCAACATGTGGATTTGTGTTTAACTTTTGGATTATGCGAGTAGTCGTGGATAGACAGGATGGCCATAAATTAATTTCGATAAATAATACACTTTTAATTAGCTGAAACTGCAGCACAGGCGTTTGCCATCTATCAATGGGTTAAACTAACTAGTGGTAAACAGCGAGCGAAGCTCATTTTAACCCCTCTTTGTCATCTGCCGGGCCGAAGTCAAAAGGCCGTGCCAAAAGTATTTGAAAGCAGCAAGGGGTTAAGCAAAGGGGTGCATGTCGTAAGTGTTTTAAATGGCACAAGGATACTCGACTGGAGCAGGCTTATTGAAATGTAACATCAACCCCATTCCAAGAATCGTAACCACTTGACTACAAAGTCAAACCGACGGCACATCCTTTCGGGCTCGTGTTCGGCACACGAAGACGTCCTTTAGTCCCGGGCTAATTACTCATCCACGACTTTTGTGGCAACTCTTCTGCAGGCAATTATCCACCATCCATCCACTCGAAGATCCCGATCCCATAATGTTTGCTCATTTATTTGTCGGCTGTTGGACACACTTTTTTCCCTGGTTTATTTCACAATTCGGTTGCTCAAAGGATGCGCAAGTGTTGCAAATCGCTTTGATTGCTTTGTTTGCCATTGTTATGACGAGCATTATTATTATTATTATTATTTCCCTTCGCGGTTTTTGTTACTCCGATGATGTATTATATTGAATGCACACTTGGAATTTTCATATTAATTTCTGTAATATTAATGGCATCTACAACCAAAGGGAATAGCACAGTACAGCGGCATAAGTCATAATTCATGTAACGATATATGGAACGCCCATTTCTCGGATGGGGAGGATTATGAAATAGCATCGTTGAGCACGTGTCCTAAAAAGGGAGTGGGTGAAGTGGGAGGTCATTGAACACTACAGTTTTAGGGAGTTTAGTCTGTCACGCAGGAGAACTATATATTTTGCATACTGCACTAGCGAAAGTTTGAATTAGTAATATATTTACTAGAAATAATGTGGTGTTTTTGAATTGAATAATCATTAAAGACATTAAAACTCAATTTTATGTTGCTAACAATTTAGTTCAGTAAACAACGAAGGTACATTTGATATTTACTTTTAAAACATAAATTGTTCATTTATTTCTAAAATAATATTACTAAACAAACATTTGAATTAATTATAAAAATCCCTTTAATACAAAAACTCACAGATATTTACATAACATTAAAATGTATATGTTTTATTTTAATAAAGTTGAACTTGTAACAAAAAAATCTAGAAATACACCTATTCATTTATTTTAAAAAGAGAAGTAGAAAACTGGCCTTATCTTAATTCAATTCGAAAAAGTTATTTAAAATAGTTTCGAACATTTAAAACCAAAAGCTTAGTAAATTACAAGTAAATTTGCATCTTCAATAATTTATAAATTATTTAAATGGTGACCAATTATAAACTTTTTTTCTTTATAACGAAAGTGAATGCGCAATAAAGTGCCGAGCTAATTTAAACAAAAGTCACGATTCTGATGTATCTCTATGTATATTAAGCATATCCATTCGAGTGTTGCTGATGGGCGCGGTTAACCGACATATTTTGCCGGACAATAATTTAGAAAAATATAATTCAATTCAACAATTGTAGTTCGCCCGCTCGACTGGGTCTGTTGCGACCATATTGCGATATATTTATTGTAATATTATTTTAATTGCTGGGACGCAGTCACGTGCAGAATGGCGGCCAGATTTTGTTTGGTGGGTTTGCAGTCAACAGTTTGTATTTATTGTGGTTGCCGGTGTTTTATTTTTTCGCCTGTGGCTACCGAAATACGTGGGGTCGACGTGTGTCTGACATCGGGAATCCTGCAGCGGAGTTGTGTGTTTGCTGCTGCTGCTGCTTTTGCCAACAATTCAGATTCTCTTCGAGAATTACGAGCTCCAATTAATTTTTTTTCGACGTGTTAAAAAGAGGCATGAGGCAATTAGAAAAAGGCTGGAAAATTTATTGGTACGATAAAAGTGGGGGAAGTGCACTTGGAAAAATCATGTCAATATTCAGGTTGATAAAAAAAATGTTTCCAAAATTTATATGTGTCCATTATCACTAGACAACTAAATAAATCTAGTCAATTTTTTTTGAAACTAAAAATCAAGGTAAATTAACTCAATAGTTCAATTATAAGTAAATTAAATTTGATTTAAATTTACTATAAAAGATTTTCTTCAATAAAGAAACATTGGTTTGGTTTCTATCTTGGTACATGGCTTAGGAATCTTTTCCTTATTCTTTTTATTTTTCATTAGTCCTAACATCTAAGTGGATATGCCAAAAACCAAGTGAAAAAATAAGGCATTTTGGGCATTTTAAAACGTAGAGAAAAGAAAATTTGTAGACTTATGAAAACAAAAGCAATTTAATTTTAGGTCTTGCACCGTATCAATTTAATAAACCCAAATAAGGTGGTGAAAAATTGTAGCTTAAGGAATAGTTTTTGTTCTATATTCACTGACATATTTAGCTCACATTTTCTGCCAGTGCATGGAAATCAAAGCGAGTTTGCAGTTTACCATTTATACCATAGCCTCACCACTTGATTGATGTTTGTGGGCTTGACTAGAATTTACCGATTTTCCGCCCTCTTCTGTCCCGCCCCCGCAGATCTGCATAATGCGGGGAAGGCCCACCAGGCACTGGCCACCTCCTCGTCGGCGTCCAGCTCCTCGTCCTCCTGCTCGACCAGCAATCCGGCCATCAGCACGGCACCAAGCAGTGTGGCCGTTTCGATGGCCAGCCACCTGGCCGCCTCGTCGCCGCACCACCACCCCCACTCGCACGCCCACTCGCATCCGCATCCGCTGGCCCATCCGCACGTCCATAGCCACCACCATGGCCACCATGTGGGAGCACCGCCCGTGTCCACGGCCGTGACGACGCACCACCACATGGCCCATCCGCATCCGCTGTCCCATGCCCACCATGCCGCTCACCACGCGGCCTTGGCCAGTCTGAGCATGGCCGGACTTCGGGCGGTTCCGGGCGGACTGAGCCTGGTCAGCGGATTGCAGGCCGCGGCGGCCGGTGGCGCCATTCCCGAAATGTGCCCCGTCTGCGGATTGAAACTCAGTGCCGAGGAGTGGCACTCGCACTTCCTCACCGAACTGGACAGGCTGTACAAGCTGAGTGCGGGCTTTGAGCGGGCCAATCTGCAGGCCACCTACATGTTCGCCCCGCCATGTCCCGCCCAGGAGAACGCCATTCGCACCAGTCACAACCGCTGGGAGGTGGGTTTCCCCCTTGGAAATATATATATATATTTTAAGTAGATTTTTAACCCTTGTTTCCCTTATTTTATAGACCTTCCAGAGAATAAGAAACAATCGCCAGAACCGCCTGAGACTCAAAGTTCGCAAGCGCAAATACGGCGAGATGTACATGATGGAAAGTCTTTACTGTAGCAGTTGTCCGATCTGCAAGAGGAAATATGCCTTGGAGACGGGCAAGATTCCACCTGAGGTGAGTCAAATGTCTCGAAATCTAGAGCCAAAAAAATATGTTTAAGCTATAAAAAATACAAATTGTAGAATTAATATTACCTATAAATTTCAAATTTATTCTTTGTTATATTCAAATTCGAAATACTCTGCTTTGTTTTTCATCGAAAATAAGTAAAATATGTACAGGTGTTACCTAAAAACACAATTATATAAAATTTATTTAAAATATTGGTTAAACACTCGTATTAAAAATATTAATATGTGAACCTTTTTAACAATATTCAGATCGATTTTGGAGAGTTCTTGAAAATTGTAGGTTATCCAAACGTAAACTTAAAATATAAGTTTAAAAGGTTTAAAGAAAGTTTAAAAAAATGAAACTTAGTTAATATTTATAGGATGAAAACCAAAAAAATTTGAATTATAAAAGAGGGATTTTTTTAAACAACAAAATAAGAGTCAACTTCATGACCTAAAATGTAATTGAATTGTATTTTCAGGACGATGCCAAATCGCAGGAGGAGATCGAAACGGTAGATGTGGAGAGCTGCAACGACGAAGTGCCCGACTCCGGATCTGAGCTAAATATCCAGGGATCAGGAACATCCGCCTCCGTTCTGCCGCCATCTAGTATGCACAACAGCAACTCGCAGCCGGGCAAACTGGACGGGATTCTCTACCGAACGGGCTGTGTGATCAGCCAGAAGGATCCGCATGCCGATGAGCAGGATGTGAGCACCAATGTGGCAACGGCCAGCAGCAGCAGTTGGCCGGGAGAAGTCAATCCACCACCACAGGCACATATCAGTGGTAGGTCTTTTAAAAAACAAACTCTGCAGAGAAAAATTAATTAGTGACATTATAATTTAGATTCAATTATAAATATGTGTATCTAAAGAACATTTATTGACTTGTGTAAAACAATGTTTTTGTCTTGAAAAACATTTTAGAAAACATAAAAACTAAACAACTGTCAAATACTAATACGAAATCAAAACATATTTTGGGAAGTAAAAGAATATATATAATATATATATATAGATTAAATCAAATATATTGACTTAAATGCTTTATCTTAACTTTTTTAATTTACTTGTTTTAATTGCGAGATTGAAGAATAAGATTATTTTTATACTTCTAAAAAAAACTTTTAAATGCCATATTTTTAATTAACAAACGTTTTACCACCACCTCAATTTTCTTGGTGTTTAAAAAAAATGAGAGTTTTATTTCCTTAAAATAATATTCATTGATTGCTTTGATTGTAAGTGAATATTTTTGAGTGTAGCCTTATGCTAATGATTGCCTTCCATTTAACCCCCAGTGAAAACCGTCAGCGAGCTGTCATCCACCACACATCACTACTACAACGCCGATTCCTGCGGAGTGGGCGTTAACGACAACAACAGCAGCGGTAGCACCAACAACAACAACAGCGGGGGCAACAACAAGGACCTAATGATGGACACGGCCTCATGCCAAAATGATAGCGATGAGGACGTAATTGTCGACGACGACGATACTGTGAAGATGTCGAGCAAAATCAATTACAACAAGATTCAGCGCCGGCAGGAGGATCAGAATGTGGGCAGCAGCAGGTGAGATCTGAGTCATCCGGAATAAAATCATATATTTCGGATAACAAAACAGAGGGTTTTAAAAAGCTTCAATCTTGACAATTTAAGAAAATATTATTTGTAAAAATCAACATAATCTAAAGAATTCATAATTTACACTTTTGTTTAAAGGTTCATTATTCAAGCTTACAAAACCTAAATCTAAATAAAAAGTGTTTCCAAATCTTATATGGAATGTTGTGTTAGAAATGTTATAAGCTTAGAAGTGCTGGATTTAGATGAATTTTTTCGAAAAGCCATTATTTAAGAAAATTGAAAGGGTTTAATATCAACCCAAAATTCACCAACCAACATGCAAACGCAGGTTTTTAGAAAAATAAACCACAATTCTTTAAGACCTTAAGATAGCTTTATACATTAGTGATTTCAAAACTAACTAGTGACTTATAATATTCCGAAAACTAGCAATAGGGAGTTACTAAAAATAGCTTTTAATCCCAAAATAGGTAAGAAAAATGTCAGCATATCTCATAATGATACCCTTTCCGTTCACAGATCCCTTGAGAACATTTCACCTGTGGAGGAGCGACCCCGTTCGGAGCCGCAGGTGAGCAGCACCGAGCCGGGACCCATGGACATATCGCACAACAACAATAATAGCAGCAGTAACAACAATAACAACAACATCAACAACAATCCGGCATCGAAATACTCGGAGAGCATGGAGAACAGCCTGTCGCAGTTGTCGTCGATGGGCGTGCCGGGATTAACGCAATTGGACACAAAGGTGGGAATTAGTTCGGATTTAAAACCGGACGATGAAAACAAATGTTTCATTTGTAAGGTAATTTCTCAGTTTGCTTCAGTTCTCACTTTAATTCTCGAGCACGATCTATAATACCCCCATTACCACACCCCCTTAACTTTCTATTTCCAATCTAGTAATTGTCTACTAGTTAATTGCACACTTAATATTTGATTGTAAACAAATTGCAATTGCTATAATTTGTTATATTTGTTTCTTGTATATTTCAAGACAGGCATAAAGGATCTCAATACGGATGCGTTCCTGCGCGGTCGTAACTTCTATTTCCACCAGAGTTGTGCCAATGTGATGAGCAGCTATCGCTTGAACAAGGAGCTACTGAATCAGGCCCAAAATCAGCAAAGGGCTTCAGGTGGAGGAGGTGGTGGAGTTGGTGGCGGAGGAGCAGGTGATGTGGTGGCCACGGCAACGCCACGCAGCCTTTCACCCGCCCAATCGCCACAGCAAAGTGTGACCCAGGTCATGGAATGAATTGGAGTGAGGGTCAAGGGGTCGAATTGATAATTGCAATCAAAGCGTGAATTTATTAAAATTAATTAATAACATATTGTATTTGAGGTAGCTAATGAAACGCGACGAGCAAATGGATATTTAATTGGGCATCCCCAAAGTAGGCAACACCCCAATTATCGGTTCTGCTAGCCCGCCCACCAAAAAAAAAAACACAAACAACAACAACAACAAAAAAACACCCACAAAAAATCGAATGTTTTTGCCCTGTATAAATTCTACATGTAAAATTAATTTGTTTTCATTTTAAATGGAATTGGTTTTTGTTTTGTAAAACAATATTTTAGTGCAATTTTTGTGTTGCCTTCTCAACTGTCATATATATAGTAAATATATATATATATATGCATGTACTTTAATATATCATTATGTATGTATTCGTAATTTCCCTGAACGTGCTATAATTGTTGAATGTTTGATTGATAAAACAAAACAAACAATATACGATAAATGAGAATAAATTATCATCTCTAAGCATAAAACTAGTTGTAAATTCTTAAGCCCATAAATTATTTATGAAAAATCAAATAAATATGTGAAAATACCAACAAGATCGGTTGTAATATGTGGAATTTAATAAAGGTAAGTAAGATTAAGTGTAAGGGGGATTAATATTATTTTTACTTTAAACAATTTAAGTAAATTAACGAAGATATATGTGTGAAATAATATGCAAGAAGATGCTATGGCTAAAGATGTAATAAATATATATTCAATGATAGTTTCATATTCGTTAAAATAAAAAAAAAATAAAACAAAAATGTAATCAAAATAAATTGGCTTAAGATTAAGTTTTTTGCTATAATATTTTGTCCATATCTATTTCTGGGATAAAAAAAAACAAAACAATTATCGAATTCTGGACTAACGAAGCTTTTAAGTGTAATATATTTATGCATATAAAGCTTGCTAAAGCTTTATCAATTTAGCAGTGGAAATTTTCAAGCTGATTACAAAGCATAAATATCAACGGCAACAATAACTCAAATTCATAAAGTATCAAATGGAAAATGATTTTTTTTTATTTTAATGTGCATAATGATATAGCAATGTAATAAGATAAGGCAGGAGAGGCATCAGAAAGTAATATATAGTATAGAGAACCGGCAAGAGACTGAGAGCAAGCTTCCATGAGGGTTCTCTACAGTTTCGCTACAGTTTCGCTACAGTTTCTCTCCGGGTATAAAAAGCACCCGCCCACTGGCAGTAGATTTTCAGTGAGCATCCGAAGCGATCCGCGAGTAGAAGTGCCATTTACCCATCGATCTTGGAAATTAACGTTAAAATAATGTTCTCGAAACTGTCAACACGCGGCATTGCCACCCGCCTCAGCTACTTGGCCCAGAAGACGGCTGCCCAGGAGTCGGCCACTTCATCCGGATCTTCCCTTTCCGAGGCAGTCTATGCCCGGGAAAACAAATACGGTGCCCACAACTACCATCCACTGCCGGTTGCCTTGTCCAAGGGCGAAGGCGTCTTCGTCTGGGATGTGGAGGGAAAACGCTATTTCGACTACTTGAGTGCCTATTCGGCAGTCAACCAGGGCCACTGCCATCCAAAGATCGTCAAGGCCCTTACCGAACAGGCCACCAAATTGGCCTTGACATCGCGGTAAGTGAAAAAGGCGAAAAAACAGAGCTCCAGTCAAATAAAATTAGAGAACAAAGACGTGCCCCCCATGAAAGCTTATCGGCTCCAGACTTTATCAGCAATTTATATAGTATTTAGGGTGGACATGGTTTAATGGATTTATTTCAGTTTAGTCTCAAAATATATAGTTTTTACATTAGCTAATAAATTTTTAGATTTGTTAAGAAAAATATTAAATTTGGATAATGGGACGTATACGCAATGTTGAACCTCGCAATCCACAAAGTGACATTGTTTTTGTCAATGTTCTTTTGGTTTCTACTTTTTGTATTTAACAATTATGTCTGGATTACGTGGCGTATACGCAATTTTATTTAAAAAATGTTAACCTGTCATTTATAATCAATTTATATTTTCAAACTTTTAAAGATAAAGTCCGCGCTAATTTTTATATATGTTTAGTATACATATCTCTGCCCAATTGTTTGGGAAAAATTTTTGTTCACTCAAGTTTAAGTGCAGATTGCTTGCCCTATTTTCTTTCTGTTGTCAACCGAAAAATTAAACTCAATGATTGCTTAATAACTTTTTCGGTTGAATGGCAATAAAACTTATAAAGGAGCGTATGTCGGGGGCGTTAATTTTTAATGTGTCTGAACAAGATTACACAGTCTATCAATAAAATTTTCGGATTATTAAAGTACATTTTAAAAACAACTGTGTTCAAGAAGTCATGTGATTGATTGGTCAAGAGAATTTTGGTTTTTTTCCTAGATCATTAAAAAAGCTTATAACAAAAATTATACTGCATTTGTTTACTTCTAAAGTTCCTTTTTTTTACCAAGTATATACTTGGGATGTTGATAACCCCCCGCGGACTAACTGAAATCTTATCAGTAACTAGAAAATGCGTATATAAATTCTCACTTCTCTGAGTAGTGATTCCACACTAGTCAGAAGAAAATTTATTTAATTTATTTGTGGCTTGAATTCTAACTAATGGGTCTCCTCGTTGCCGGTTTTATTTGGTTTCTTTTGGGTTGCCAGGGCCAGATTGTTAGGTTGAGTGGGCCAATAAAGTCAATAGAGGTTCGTTGATAACAAATCGCGAGACCGATGACTTGTTATTGTTTGTTGCGATTTCTAAATTTGGAACTTAATTGAGATTGATAACGCCAAAAGGCAATGTACTGGACAGGAAAGAGGTTTATTGAACTATTTTTAGATGACCAGAATAGTTTTTGACCTATTTTTGTGGGATTATTTTAGCAGTCTTTGAGCGTTTTAAGAAAATGACTTTTAATTTAAATATCTAAAAGTCGCAAACAAAAAGGAGGGGAAGAATAAAATGTCTGTTAATTTCATATTTAGGTGTTAAAACAAGGTAGTATATATAAAAAAGTAAGTATTGACTCAGACCACATTTTAATGCTGAATGTTGCTCATTTATTTTAGAATTTTTAAACACGTAAATATGGAATTTAAAGAAAGTTTTGTATCTAAAATAACAGTCTTCTAAAAACCATGCATATTTTCTGAGGCTATGTTTTTTTCAAAAATTGTACGGAATAATTATAAGATATAGTACACAACAACCATTGTTCAATTATTAATTACTTTCTCTCTATTTCGTGCCACATAGTGCCTTTTATTCAGATGTCCTGGGCGAGTACGAGGAGTATGTGACTAGGCTATTTGGTTTCGACAAAGTGCTGCCCATGAACACGGGTGTTGAGGGTGGAGAAACCGCCTGCAAATTGGCCCGCAAGTGGGGCTATCTGGAGAAGAAAATACCAGCCAATCAGGCCAAGATCATTTTCGCCCGCAACAATTTCTGGGGACGCACCCTGTCCGCAGTGTCCGCCTCCAATGATCCCAGTAGCTACGAGGGATTTGGACCCTTCATGCCGGGATTCGAGTTGATCGAATACGATAATGTTACAGCACTGGAGGAGTCGCTCAAGGATCCCAATGTGTGCGCTTTCATGGTGGAACCCATTCAGGGCGAGGCCGGTGTGGTGGTCCCGAGTAATGGTTATCTGAAGAAGGTCCGTGAACTCTGCTCCAAGTACAATGTCCTCTGGATTGCCGATGAAGTGCAGACGGGATTGGCCAGAACCGGAAAAATGCTGGCTGTTAATTACGAACAGGTTCAGCCAGATATTCTGATCCTGGGAAAGGCATTATCCGGTGGCTTGTATCCTGTTTCTGCGGTTCTCTGCAACGATCAGGTGATGCTGTGCATCAAGCCAGGTGAGCATGGATCCACATACGGTGGTAATCCTTTGGGCTGCAAGGTGGCCATGGCCGCCTTGGAGGTCCTGCAGGAGGAAAAGCTGGCCGAGAATGCCTTCAAAATGGGTGAACTGCTGCGCAGCGAGTTGTCTCAGCTTCCCAAGGATGTGGTTTCGGTGGTGCGCGGAAAGGGTCTGCTCAACGCCATCGTCATTAATAAGAGTAAGTTTTCTTTACTTTAAACGAATAAGCCTTTGGTAAACTTAACTTTTCTCTTACAGAATACGATGCTTGGCAGGTGTGCCTGAAGCTCAAGGAGAATGGTCTTCTGGCCAAGCCCACCCATGGGGATATCATTCGTTTTGCTCCTCCACTCGTCATCAATGAGACTCAAATGCGCGAGAGCATCGACATTATCAAGAAGACCATTCTGTCTATGTAGATTTTCGGATCGGAGCTCATTTATAGCTCGAATAGCATTTAACAAGATTTATGTTAAGTTTTTTTTGAAAGTCTGAAATAAATTACAATTTTAATAATTTTTATACAAAACTTGTAGCTTTTTAATTCCAAAATTAGGAATAGTAATCATTTATTATATGAGTGCCACTTTGTTTCGTAAAAATTATTGCATATTCTTTGGCGAAAGTTATGTGCTGAACATATATGAAAATAAAATATATGAAATTAAAAGACAAAGCAAACAAAACAAAAGTTTTCAGAGCAAAAAGCGGTCAACTTTTGCAAATAACTTGACCTGTTTAAATATTTTAATCAAGAAGTCAGATGTCTAAATGTGTAGTTTTGTTTGATTTTGGTATCACATCGGAAATTGTTATTATATTTTAAATAAATTATAAAAATTTATGAAAAACATACATTTTAAACTAATAAAATGGTGCCTATAAATGATTTAGATTTTATTTGAAAATATATTTTACAAATCCATACCCCTCCCGACTGCCATTTGCCAACTATGCCACGCTCGAAATCCGCTTAAAAAAGTCAAATGTAATCTAAACCATTTCAATTTGCCAGCCTGTCTGCTGCCTGAAGGCGTCTTTTGCAGACTACGAGGAGTCAACTTCAAAAAATGCCATCCATTCTTACACCTGTCAAGGATGTCACCGGTAGCCGCCCATTCCCATCCTCCAAAAACCCCACTCTTTTTACGGCAAGGACTCCCCTTGTTGTGTTTACCGCGGAGCTTCATCTGTTTGGCTTGACGCTTGGCATATTGATTTTAAAGATTTAAATCAGCTCGGGGAACAACAGGTGACGAGGCAAACGATGCCCATAAGTAGGCTAAACATCCCCTCAGGGAAATGAAATTAGGAACAGGGGTTGGACAATAACGGGCATTCGATTTGTATTTGATTTTTATTGGGCATATTCGATGCCAAATTTGTTCAACGCCAATTGAAAAGCAATCGGTGGTAAGCAAAGCGACAAGAAGCTACACTCTTTTCCAGCTAATTAAAAGTTTGCGCATTAAGAGAAGCGAATATGAAATAAACGCTTATCTTTAAAGCCATAAAACGTAAGCAACTCTCGCAGCAGGACCTTTTTGTCCTTCGGTCAAGTGTTAACGCTTAAAACTAAATCTCCTGCGTCTGGCCTTTTGTCCGAATCTAAATGGTCTTCCTACCAAACTGAAACTGTGTCCTGTTATTTTCCTACTTTTTTTACGGGGGTGTCAAAAGCCACACGACACTTGGACCTTCCCTGATCTTCGTCTTTGTAGTCTGTCCCATAATCTTTGCCTTTTTATCGCCGCCCATCTGTTGATGTCTTTATTAAAAAAAAAAAAAAAAACCGAAAAAAGAAAAAAGGAGAGTAAAAGTAGCTGGAAAAAATCCATTTTTAGCCCATTTTTTGTGGGTTTTATTGCTCAGACAAAATGAAGGGAATGCAGAAGGGACACTCCTTAAGCATTTTATTAGCAAACTTCAAGTTGTTTCGTCTGCACATAATTAAATAAAGCGTTAAAATTAAAAATCAAGATTTTTTTTTCCTGAAGGAAAATATGTTTTACAGTGTGGGTGTGGGGGAGGAAAGGATATGCTCTCCGCAAAAGGACCTTTTCTCTCAGATAAGCATTACAATGTCGTTAATTCGTTTGCCTTTATGCCGCCGCTCGGAATTCCTTGGCCTAAAGTACCGAAAGGCGGCGATAAGGAGCGAAAATGTTGCGACATTTTCCGCCTGGTAATTGTCCTTGGCAGGATGCGCGGTGTCCAAGTTTATTGCCTAACGACCGCGGCACGTTCCCTTCGTTTTTATATTTTAATTAAAAACCAGCAGCCAACTGGTTGGAGCAATCGAAAGAATGGCGAAGAAAATGGAAATGGAAAATAACTTTGGAAAGTAGTTCACTGATTAGACATTGACATTTTTTTTTTTGAGATAACTTGCTGCCTACTTCAAGGATGAAGTTTAAAATATCCCTAATTAAAAAACTAGGAATTATAAGTTCTAAATGGTTGATTATTTTTGTTCCCCACCAATTTATTTAATGGATAATATGTAAATGATTGTTCCTTTATGTTTAAATTTATATTAATTAATTTAATATTATTTAATATTAAACTAAATGTCTTATATTCTAAAACAATAAAATATATTTAAACTTTTTCTTATTTTTTTTCTTATTCGAATTACTTAAATGGATGAAATTTAAATAATTATCTTCTATAAATGTTAAAATTTATATTAATTAATTTAATAATAAATAAATGTGAAGTTTATTAACTTAATAAGAGAGTTAATGCCAAGTATTATAAAAAAATACAATTTATTTAATATAGTGACCCTTTAAAACGACTTTAAACGCCTATTGAAGTGTGTATTTTCTGTATTTTAAAGTAAACTAAATTAAATATTAAGAAGGTTTTTTAAAATTCGTATTGCTACATACGATAACCACTGAATTTGTCAATCAAGAAATCCCACTCACTCCAACCAAAATTCCAGCCTCTTCATTGTGTTGATACTTACACGAAAAATCAGCATTTTAATAGGAAATTCGTGCGAAATTCCGATCGTAAATTTATTAGAGCTTAGGTTGCATTGGCTGCAGGCCTCTGCTGCTCACATGTGTCAACAGACAATTTTCGTTTATTAAGGGGATTTGGTGAACCAAAAAAATAGCTATAATAAAATGTTTAAGGGAGAGAAGTACAAGCCCAGCAAATGATAAAATAAAGAGCAATAGGCAAGATGCAAAAGTAGCTTATTACAAAAAGAGGGTGCAAAAAAGTGGCAGCAAGGAAATTTCTTTTTGTTCTCCCTTTTTTATGGTAAAAAACACAGGGTGACGAAGTCTGGAAAGGGGGGCAATATTTTTATGCTTATGACGACCACTGCGGCCCTCTTTTGTGTTAATAATCTTGAGGCGTCTACTGTTATAAACGGTTTTTTTTTTGTTTTTGCTGCCTTGATAATTACATTAAGATTTGAGGTTTTCTCTTCGTTTATTTTTCTGGGTTACTTTTTTATGGTCCTTCTTTTTGTGGCCACAGGGCAATGAAGCTATGAAGGGGCAATCGTAATTTAAACTTCTTCTGTTTCTTGATCGTTTGCTGGCAAATAAAAATTCAATTGTACAGGACATAGAACAATTATGACAAAAAACCAAGTGCCGAAACGAGCACACAGGATAAAGGGTTGAGTGTCGAGAGTCGAAGGACTCGCCGTGCATATTAAATAGTTGGTGTGTGCGTTTTGTTGACTTGTAATAGTATTTTTCATGGGTATATTGAATTTAACTTCATTTGTTTAAAATAAATATAGATTAGTCACAAATAATTACAAGGTATTAGGATTTTACATTTTATTTTCAACATTTACAAAATGTTAATTTGTCAAAAGTCTTACACTTAAAGTAATTTAAATTAGTTAAACCAATATTCAATCATACTCCCTTACTACATAAACATACAGAAAATCGGCTTATAATTTTTATAAAAAGCTAAGATATCAATGGTTTTTACGTTGATAACAAAATTGAATATGAGACTTTAGCTTAAATGAATTTTTTTATAAAACTTAAAACCGGCCACGAATTCCTGGCTATAAGTTTTTTTTAATTTATCAGAATCTGGCTTCCTTAATTGTTATTATTTTTAATTGATCTTTTACTTTCTTTTTATCTTTGCCATTATGAATAAAAAGACATATGTAGAAATACAATACAATTAAGTCGGTAAGGCCGTTCTACGTTAATATACAAAACATACAAATTTAAGTACCAGGTAATCTTTAGCTGAAATTCCGGATTATTGAATTTATATACATTTTTTTTCGACATTCAAAATACACATTCCCCAAGGCAAATCACGTCGGAACAGTGGCTTTCCAGGACAGGCAACACATTTTTAAAACGCCCAAGGGGACACGTGCATTAAATCGCAGGATCAGAGCAGAAGCAGTAGCAGAAACAGAAACAGAACAGAACGAGAGTAATTTACAAAACTCGTTGGCAGTTGACTTCAACGCGTTTGTCTGTCGCGCAATTAGGCAATTGGCCAACGCCAACGCCTGTGTGTCTGTGTAATTGACAAAAATGACATGCGATTGCGGACGAGAGAGAGGCGAAATGAAAAATAAACCAAAAATTGATTTTTATGTAATGAGTACGAAGGTCCTGTTCAGGACAACTGCAACTGACTGTTGTTGTGTGTTACTTTTTTTCGGGGCAGTCGCATGCCGGCTGCATATTAAAAAGTGCGTGATGCGATGGGCGAAGGGCTGTCAATTTTTATGAAGTTAAATTCGGAGGCGGTTGGAGGCGGGCTGCAAAAGGTGTTGCATGTAATGAAGCGCATAATTTTAATTGGTTTTTGTTGAATTTAATAAAGCATTATTAATGTGGGCAGCGAAAGGTAATGAAAACTGCGTTATATACTTAAAATAAATTTATTAAAATGAATTTGGGAGTTTTTTGGAGATGCAATAAAATTAAATTTTTGAGAAGTTATTACAATTTTGTTACGAAATTTTTGATATGCTAGAATAAGAATTTTTTCATTTTATCCATTGAAATTATTGTTATTGTGATTTCTTAAAATGTATTAATTTTGTTAATTTCTAATAAATTTCTTAAGGTTTTAGTTTTTAATTCATTCTCAAGGTGAGTTTTTTATAGAAAAAACTATAAGGTACAATTTAAAGATCTATAAGTCTTTAAACCATTCTTATACATTATTGTTAAAGGATAACAAATCTAATTGAAGTATGTAATGCGTGGAGAAACTAAGTTTATAATCGTATGCTGATTATACTTTGTTTGAAAACAAAAAGTTTAAATCTTAGCGCCACTGTAGCGCTTACCAACACTTAGAGTTCAAGTCGAGATGGTCACACTTTAAAATGGTATATATATTTTTTTGAAATCAGTGTGGTATTTTTAGACTTAGTCCAAACGGCCACACTGAGCAGCAACAATTTTTTTGTTTCTCATTTTGTTTGTGAAAATTTAAAACTAAACGACAAAGGCGACCGAGCGATTTCCCTCGCTGCTGACGTGCTCGATCAAGTCCCAAAAATGTCGCAACAACGTGCTACGGATCAAAATATGGCCACCAGCAGCAGCAGCAACAGCAACAATAACAACAACCAAAGCGATGTGATTACGCTGGACGACGACGACGAGGATGGGGAAGTGATATTCGTGGGACATGTGCGTCCCACTGGCTCCACCATTGATCTCTGCCTGACGCCCTCCACTTCGGCGGCTGCGGCAGCTGCTGCCCGTTCCGGGAGCTCCTCCGGAACTGCCGATGACGATCCGGGATCCAGAGCCACTGCATCTGCATCCAATCCACTTTCACCTGCTTCGTCACCGGCGGATGCAGCAAAATCCGTCACAGTGGATGCAGGTGAGAAAAGTACCTGGCCATCATGTCCAGAAAATTATTTATTCCTTCTGTGGAATACTAATCTTGTTAATCTCAAGTAAACTTTCTAGATTAAGTTTATACTAAATACTTTATTTACAGAACATTTTTTTTTCTTACATGCACTTTTTTTATGTTATCTACACGCTTTGTTTTTATCGGAAACGAAAACCATATTATTGTCAAACCGGAAATAAGAAAATAAATTAGTTACAGTACATTTTTTATAATTTATAACTTTAATTTACAAACTGAAATTTTTTTAAAATTATTTTAATTATAGGAAAGCCAGTAAGTTGTTCAGATATATCCCTAAACTTTTTGCTCACAACGTCTTACCCTTATTTTCCAGGCACCACAATTTCTGTCGGAGATCCCCTAGCCGCAGCAGCTGCTGCTTTGGAGTGTCCCATTTGCCTGCAAACATGCATTCACCCAGCTCGTCTTCCATGTGGCCACATCTTCTGCTTCTTGTGCGTTAAGGTGCGTAGTTCATGGAGCCCAATGCGGAAGCCTTTTTCAGTCACTTAGCCATGCAGTTCACATCGTAAAATTCGCGCTTTTGAATATAATTTTCGAGCACCACCAAAGCCTACAAAGCACGTAGCCAAGTTCAAGGCCGTTTTTAACCCTTTGGTGCCAAAGCGGCTCCGATCGATTGATTAGCATGCCGGGTAGTATCACGGTTCACTCGCAATTATGGCATTAGATTGGCTTCCGGCTAACGACTTGTCAATTGATTTCCTTCCCCTTTCAACTTCAATCAGTTTGAGCCTAAGTCAAGTATTCCAATTAGCACTCGAGTGCATTTTCCCGTTCTGAAACTTGTTTTGCGCGTGAATTAAAGCCAATTTACACAGCAGTTTAAGTTCTTGAACTGACTTCCGCTGGTAAAATTATCTGTTAGTCAAATAGTTTTCGCAATTTTAAGCTACAAACAAAAAAATCAATACATTACAAAAAAAAAATTGTAAATTGAAAACTACTTGGCTATTTTCAATCATAAACTTGCTTTAAAAAGTAAGTCCTATGCCTAGCGTTTGAATCAGTTAAAAAATAAACTAACCTTTGAAGTTATATATTTAGATAATAACATACTATTTATTTTACTGTTTTGACATTATACTCTTTGTTATTGCAAAACAACCATTAATATAGTTTCCGAATTCCCCCAGGGCGTTGCTTACAAGAATCCACGCTGTGCCATGTGCCGCCGAGAGATTCCCGTCGAGTTCCTGGACCATCCCCAGCTGGTAAATGGCATTGAGGACATCTGCACCACTCGGGCCACCGAAGATGGCTACCAGTGGTACTACGAGGGCAGAAATGGTGAGTACAAATATGCTTTTGGTGTCGGTCGCCCCTTATTTCCCATAAACCCCGCACCGCAAAAAAAAACCACACTATGCACATCCAGGTGGCTGGTGGGCCTACGACTCTCGGACCAATGGAGACATCGAGATTGCCTATGCGGATTTTGAGAAACACAAGGCAGCAAAGCCACCGCAATCGGCTCTTGCTACTCCATTGGATTCCATTCCCGATTCCGATTCCGGAGCGATGCCACCGAATCCTGCACTTGCTCCTCAAAATCAAGAAGATCCAACTGTTCCGATGGATCTCTCAGCCACTGCTAAGCCAGATCCAGAGGCTTGCGAGGATCAACCATTCGGTGATCCTTGTACTCCCGACATGTTCGATAATGATACTATTGAATTTGCTGATGGTGAAGATGAAGATATGTATGACGACTATGATGAGGATGAGGAAGTTTGGATGAGCACAGACTCCGAGGATGATTACTGTAACCCCGAAATTGGACCGCATCCGGGCAGATTGCATCTGCAGATCTGCGGGAGTACGTACGTCATTGACTTTCTGCAGATGAAGCAGTATCCCCGCTCGAATCCCGAAAGGCGTCGCAATATCCAGCGTTGCAAGAGCACGGATGCCGTTCACAGCTTATCCAAAGGCGTCGCTGGGCTCAGCAAGCACCAAAGGTGCAACTAAACTCTGATAAAATCACCCACATATATCCAACTCCTAATTCCATTCACCGCACTATCATTTCCATAACCTAATCCTAGACAGAAAACCAAACTGTGATACAAGGGCGAATTAAAACCCAAAAGAAATTCGATCCAATCCCAATCCATTCCGAGTATGTTTGTCCTGTAAAAATGTGTAACTTCAGGTTGGTGGCAATACGATGACCGCACGAGTCAGGACATCGAGGAGGCCTTCAAGAAGGGCGACAAGTCCTGCACCATCCTGGTGGCCGGCTACGTCTACATTGTGGACTTGGAGCAGCTGGTTCAGCAGCGCCAAAACGAGCCCACTCGCTGCCGGCGGGTCAAACGAGATCTGGCCACCATACCCAAGAAAGGGGTGGCCGGTCTGCGGATCGAGGGCAACCAGGTGACCAGCGACACCGTTTTCAGCAGACCGACCAGCACGACCAATCCAACCACCGTTTCGGCAGCTGCCTCCAGTTTCATGTCCACAATAGCAGCCACGGATGCGGCAATCAGGATTGCCAGCGACATAATTGGCTCCACTTTGGCCCATGCGGACGAACTCACCCGTGGACTGGCGGCCAGCAACATCAGCGACGATCCCAGCAGCAGCAGCAGCAGCGGTGAGCAAACCAACTCCACAAATCCACAGGACGCAGGACGCTCGCCTGCCTCCTCGCCTGCCTCGAGTTCCATGCAGGATCTGATCACGCGGGACCTGCGGAACACCCAGCAGGTGATTGCCCACAACCAGCACACCATCGATCTCTTCGAGCAGGCCTTGAACGACTTCCAGGCGCTGACCATGCGCAACTATGTGGACTCCAGCGATGAGGAGGAGCAGGACGACCAGGATCAGGAGCAGGAGCTGCGGGAACGGGAACACGAGCAGCTGGAGGCGGGCGAGCAGCCACAGTCCGGCGATAATCACCAGGGATTCTAGAAGTTACATAGCCCACTCTGAAGACAGATTACTCAATTGCTAGCCCAGCCCATACACTTAAAGAAAATATCAATGTTCCTTTTAGCAGATTTCATTAAACGGAATGGGGAATGTTAACTAGAGAAATGCAGCGCGTACCTGAGAATATATCAACTAACATATATATTGATAGGCTCCGAGCGTTGAGCGTTGAACAGAAATAGAAACGGAAACGGAAACAGAACAGAATGTCTACAGGGTAAAACAAACACATATTCCTTAAAACTTTAAATCAGAGATATTGATTCATAGAGGTTACAGCAGAAAAGTGAGAAATTGAAAGAAAACATCTAAATAATATTCTATTCAATTTTTTATTAAGAAAATAAACCAAGTTAAAGCAAAATAAACTTGATTTTAGCCAGAGATGGAACGGTCATATGTGGATTTTAAAAAGCAATGTTTAAGAAACCTTCTTACTGTATGGCTATTTTTAGATTGACTTTAAAGGTCTTCATATTTCCGTAACACCTCCGAACTTGCAGTATTTCGCTGTACATAAACTATAACAAAAAAAACCTAATAATTACCTATTCAAGAGTGCTAACGCAAATTCTAGATATTCAAAAGCTAACAGAAGGCAAGGCAACCAAGAAAGAAAGAGTAGTGTGAGAACGACAATATATTTGAATTGGGATTTACTTGACAAGGATGCGATTCTTGGGAGGTCAATTAGAAGGAAATTCCCATTTACATAAATGATAATCAGTGCGTTTCTAAAAATATCTTCTAAAAATCTTCGTTGCAATTACAAACTCTTAATCTTATTTCGCATACATTAAATTACAATTTTAATTTCCATTTTAATCTCCAAATCTTTTCAAAACGCACTGTTGTCTGGGGAATCAGATCCAGTATTAATTAATAAGTCGCCGTTAAGTGCGTTAAGCAAAAACAGTTCTGTGACACTTAAATATATTGATATTTGTATTGTATAAGTTAATATAATAAAAGTTATTAGAAGAAAGAAGTTAGTCAGATTACAAATGACTATCTTACCTGAAGAACTAATGTATATTATGTGCTACAAAGGATATACACCTGATTTAATAATCTCAAATTTTGTGACTACTATTTATAGATTCGTTTTCGATATGTACTCCGCCATTACTTCTAACAGCGAAATGCGTATTCGTTGCTTCCCTAATATCTACGATATACCTAAAGCTCTACTGAACCCGACTCCCGACCTCGAAAAAACCCCTCCCGGTAATATCAACAACAATTTTTGAACTATACCTAATGCTCTCACATAGAGATCCAACCATCCGCTTAATCATTTCTAAAACCATCCTCCCTTGAATACTCGCATTTCTTTGATCTTTGATAACGTTCCGCTGTCGCATAACTGACAAATTAAGGAAATGGCATTAACTAGTATCATTTGCATTGCATATCTGGAATACAGAGTCTTAACGATATCATTTCCTTACCTAATGGTGGCAGGTCTAAGCAACTCATTCGTACTTATTAATCATTTAGCTTCTCAACAATTAAATCAAAACCAAATGTGCCAAGCAACATTTTTTGAACAGCACTCGCTCCGATATTTTCGACAGCACTGACAAAGGGCAACTATAATTAACAACACGTAGTATTGTCTGTCATTAATTATACTTATAATTAATTATTTATTAAATAAGCATTTACAACTTGGTTGATACAAGATGTTAAGAAATAGTTTTTTGCTGAATCCGATATATGTCGATTAGAGATCGAGCTCCTAACGCAAGATCACATTTGTCATAGTTTAGATCCTAAGACATGTAAAGTTTGGCAATAAAAACAATTCAAAAAACCTGTCTCGAACATTATTTACATAAAATCATCATAATGAAAGATTTCAATAAATATTCGTTCTTGGTTTTTTTATAAGTATGAAATTCCATTCATTTTCTGGCGGCAATAAATTTAAACAACTAAATCATATACTCTTTATCCATACTCAAATGAAAAGAAACGATCCTGAATGATCGATATCGCAATGAGATCAAATAGTAGAAACATTTTTTATAAAAACCCATAAATCTTAACTACAATAGAATCCCATATCATCCCTATCTGAGCTGACTTCAATGTTTAAGTGAGAACAACAATCCCAAACCAAACTTATCTCAATGATCCTCAACCACCCTTAACGAGCACTTGTTAAAGGCAAAAACTTATGGTGAAATGAAATACCGATTTCCATTATTCTGAGGCAGTGATTGACGAAAATGGAACCTGCAACCTGGACGGGGAGCTGGACCCTGGGACACTGTCCGTCTGCAAATACCTCAAACCCTATGACTCATGCGCAATGGACCAAAAGAAAGAAAGAACAAACAAGAAAAGGTATTGAAAACAGTGTGTGTGTGGGGAAAAGGTTGCTCTAACAAGGGAAAAGTGGATTGCGTGATTGGAGGGAGTCCACCGAGAGAAAATAAATTTACCAACCGATCATTTTGGAATATACTCAAGGATAAAATATTAATAAGTAACAAATGGTACAAGTTATGGCAAAATATTTATGCTATATAAAATAGTGTTTAGAACCCTTATAGATAACCAATCAAATTTATGTAACATTAGTTCAAAAAAATGTGTATTGATTTGAAAATTAAAATTGCAGGCATTTGGTAAATTTACCACTTAAGAAAGGAAGCGCTTGATAAAAATCGGTGTGTTGGTAAGTTTTAAAGACAATTTTTTCACAAAAATAAAGATCATTAAATCGATCGATAATTTTTTTCACTATCTTGGGGGAGCACCAATACCAATTGTGTCCCATAAACATGGTCTCCAAAGAATTCCCTCCTCTTCGATGCGTATGAGTCATCTTTGTTTACGTAGAAATTATGCTACCTGCTGCACATTTTTTTTTTTTACATTTTCTGGTTCTACCTGTTGTGCCCAAGAGGAGGAGAGGGGGCCATGGGAATCGAACATATCAAGAGTCGTTGTTTTCACAGCTCTGCTCTTGTGTAATAATACTTTGATGACGGCTCGACTCTAAAGACGTAACGACTTATCAGTTTAATTGGGGTTTTACGCTTAAAAAATTCTATGAATGTTTTTAACTCTTTTTATCTTAAACATTGTGTTTAACCCGACAGTTTTCTCTCAGAATAGGCGCGGCTTTTTTTTTTAGTAAATATCTGCGATAAAGTATTCAACGAGAAATTCAGAAAGTCATAATTAAAATACATATGACCACAAAATATCTTTTTGAGATTGAGAGTCCAGTGGTTTCGAAAACCGGATTCGATCGGATTTAACAGTGTTCCGGACATTATTAAATGATTTTTTTTTAATTGCGAATAAATTTTAATACTTTTCCGCCTTTACAATTCATCGAAATTAAAATCTACAATTCATCGAAATTAAAATCTAAGAGTGCAAGTGCAACGATAAATGGCAGTTATTTATTTGTTTTCATTATCATTTCCCGCATTCCCTCGACAAAAGCTTGCCAAAGCGTTTAGGCCAGCAAACATGATCGTGCACGATGCGGACTTGTGCTTTTTTTAACTTTTAAGCCAGCTCCAGTTTAATTGGTAACAACAAGAGAGAAGAAGAAGAGATGCAGCGGGCATCAGCAACAACACCAGTGGAGTGCCTTGCAAGTGTTGTTGTTCTTTTTATTTGTGGTTGGCCATGGCTCTCTTTTTTTACTCTCTCTTGCGCTCTCTCTCCCGCACACATGCGCAGTGCCACCTGCGCTCAGAACCGGTTTCGAGGGAGGAAATCCAAGAGAGAGCGGATTGGGTTTCGGCCCAAAGCCAGCAGCCAGTTTTTTGCTTTTTTGTTCGATTTGTATCTACCTTTGGTGCGGACGCGTTTCGCTGCGGAACCCCAAGAAAGCCAGAAAACCAGTCTTTAATTGTTCCATTTCAACCTGAAATCAATTAAAAGTTCTTCGCCAATAAACAAATCAAAGTAGGGAATAATGCAATCAATGCAATTAAACCGTGGAAAACTGCTGGAAAAGTGTGCAAAGTGTGTGATAAATGTGCAAATACAAGAATTTTTATATTGATTTTCTTGGCCAAAAGAGCGAAAGAGCGAGCAAAAAGCAGCAAAAGAAGAAGAAGAAGCAGCAACAGCACAAAGCTGCGCTGTAAGGCTTCCGACGTTAGTGCGAGTGAGAGGGCCAGACTTGGGGCGAGTGAACGGAACAGCATTAGCCATTTTGCGCTTGTGTTTGTGTGGCAACATTTCAGTGTGTTGTTTTTGTTATGTTCTAGCTTTGGCCAAGTTAAATACAAAAAAAAGAACAACGAAGAAGTCGAGTTTATACACAGAAAGAAAAGTTGATGATCAATAATAAATGAAGATTTTTTATGTCGTTATGTACTGGAAAAGCATCAAACCTTGATTTGTACATATAATTTGTATATTGAATATTTAAATTTTATATAAGCAAGCGAAAAATATGTAAAACATACAAAAATGCTCATGACCTCAGTGGGATTTTAGTCCCGGGTTATCTTGTTAAACGCTGATTTTCTAATACAACATTTTAAACTCATTCAGTTTGCAAATTTAATTGATTAACGTATAAATACATATTTGGGTATCTATTAGAACTCTCAATTTTTTTAACTAATATCAATCTGCTTTTTTTTCTGTGTACAAACAAAAAGAATTAATACCTGTATGTGAGCATGTGTGTTTGTGAGCTTATTCTTTTGTGCAATTCGCCTTTTAAAGGCATCATAAAAATAGCTCGGCCTGCAGTTTGAAAGTGAAAGAACAACAACATTTAGGCGGAATGCAAAGTGAATAATTGACAAGTGCAATTATCGACCCTTCTTCGCGCTTAACTTCCTTTGTGTGTGTGGGCTTTATTTTGCGTGGGAGTTATTGCTTTCTCGTTTGCTCCTTTAAACGCATGTCCTGCGCCTTTTACCGTTTGACGTCGTTCGCTCTTTTATTGATTTTTGGCATTCATTGATAAAAGATTACAAGAAAATGTGTGTGCTCGCGAGAAATAGAATCTTTTGACAAAAAAAATGTATTGAATTCCGTGATTACCTACTATAGCACCCTCGCTTTGAACAGAATGTCGTAAGGATCGAAAATAAAGAACCACCCACTCGAATCCCAATCCTGAATCCTGGACAATGCAACCATTCAGCGACAGTCTGAGCAAAAGTCGCGATGATCTGGTCAATGTCGCCACCGCCGCATCCCGGCAACAGCAACATCAAATCCACGGCAGGAGGCGACACCACGGCAGCAGTCCCAATCTCTCCCTGGATCAGACGGATAATCTGCGAAGGAGGTGAGTACACTTTATTGATTCCATAAAAAGAGAGGTCGAAGTTTTTATACCCTCGTAGTTATGTATTTCCCAGATCGCATTATCAATTGATCATTATTTAATTAATAAATCTTTAAAAACTACTGCAATTGTACTAGTTGTAATTTGATTTAAACAGTGTTCGTGATAAAATCTTATGACAAACATTTTTTTTGTCAAAAAAAACAGTCAAAAAAAGTAGCTTAAAAATAACATCATTAACTTAAAATACTGGGTTAAATGAAAATTAAAAGCTACATAAGCATTTAAAAGGCCTAAAATCACGACGTGGTTAAGTAAGAGAAATTCAATTATATTTCAAGAATATGCCGAAAAATCGTGCTTAATTAAACGGGGTAAACAACCTTCAATTCACACTGTAAACATATTTTGACCGATTTTTTTGTAATTCTTATGCAACTAAAATACTCAATAATATTTAACGGCTTAACAAAAACTAAGCTTTGTCTGATAAAGGCAGGATTCTACTTTCCCAATTTGGATTCTTCAACTGCAAAGAGTTTCCTAGTTGGGACTGGTTGGTCTCCACAAGTCTAAATAGAAATCGGTGCAAAAAACCCCCAAAGCGCTAAAAATAACGTTAGTAAACACGTGCAAAGCAAAAAGCTTGTGGTGAAATGATATAAAGTAAACACAGTAGATACTGATTAAGGGATATCAAAAGCAAGAAAACAATCCAGTTATTGTTGTTTTAATATTATCCGAGTTGAAAAGCTTAAAACATGATTACAAGTTATTACTTTTATTAATGTATTTCTCTTTAAGGAAGTATTTTTTTTTTTAGATACATGTCTTTTAACATTTGAATAATGTTAAATTTTAATTTATCTAAAGAAATCTTTTACCTTTTATAATCTTGTTATCTGAAGATTTCATGATTACTACTCATACTATTTGAAGTGTTTCATTTAATCGATATCCACTGTAAGTGGAGTGTGGAAATACAATTGCGGGGGGCGTAATGAAAAACTTCCTAGTCGCACACACACTAGCACCCACAGTACGCTCACCTGTCGGTGTGTGTACTTTTTTGATCATGTGGTCCCCTGGAAACCAAAAACTGGTTTGGAGTGTGGCCAGGCGGCAGGCTGGCTTAGAGAGACCTCGAATGGCACGCCATCCGATGCTGGCACTTGCGAATTTGGTCAGTCTAACAACAACAATGCCAAGTGATAACACCAGATGGGAGAGCATGGTGGGAGTTAAAACGAGAGAGAGAGAGCGAAAGTTGTACTGATAATGGGAAGCTTTATGTCCCCGCTCGCGATTCAGTTCGCAAAAATCAATCGTTTCTGACGGACGCTTGCGCGTGAAATTCGCGATCCCGCTTTAATTACGCTCGTGTGTCTGTGCAAAAACAATAACAAAAATCCTGCTTATCGCCAAATCAGTTTGTCTGTGTTTGTTGGTGTGACGCAGTTGTGCGAAATACGTGAAATGATAGCAATTTAACTTTTCACTAAACCAATAAACCAACCCAACACTCTTGAAAAACCGCCAACGAAAGTGTTACGTCTTTTTTTTCTTGTAATTAACAACAACAAAAAATCGTACCAACTTACCTTGACGTCATTTGTTTTTTTTTTTATTATTATATGTACGTCGGACGACAAAAAGCGTTTGTTTTTGTTGTTTTTTTTTTGGTAGCTGCTGGTGCTTGGCACGAACTTTTAATCAAAAGTTGGCCAACTGTTGTTGTTGTTGGCTCAGTGCGTAAACAAAAAAGAAAAAGTGCTGGCCAAAAAGCGAGCGTAAAATTTTGCATTATTGCAGTCGCGTCGCATGAATGAATGAAATTCTTAGTGCGCGACAACTAATTACGAAAGCAAACAAAAACAGTATAAACAAATAAACCATGGTCTACACAATACCGTTTTTTAGCCACAATGACCCGCCAGACGACATGATCATCACCAAAGAAAAAAGGTAAGACACCACAAAAGTATCTCAAGATGCACTGAGTCACAGAATCTAAAAGATTCACAGCTGACCTTTGCAGAAAAAGAAATGAGCAGATGCCGCCAAATATCCGCGTTCTATGAACCACCCGCAAAAGGTCAGAACGTGTGAATTGAATGCTTTTTTTTCACAAATTCATAAATAAACGAAAGGTTTTTGACATTTGCACGGCGGGTGTTGCTTACTGCGTGCGAGCAAACGGCTATATGGTCAAAAAACAACAAATCAGCAAAGAACGGTAAATGGATGAGCATTTGTATTTGTGGGTACGGGTGCACCTCTAAATAAAGGAATGCTTATGCATTTTACCTTCGTGTCACTAAAAAAAAAATAATCGGTAAAAGAATCAATATTGACAAAGCTAATAAGCTGGTCATAAGGAATTTTTAAAAAACTGTGTTTACAAGGGAAAAGATAACTTGCATGTTGTCTCTAGTTGGTTAAATAGTGATAAAACTTTAAAAAAAATTAAAAAGAATGATAAAGCGTTAAAGGAATCTCTTCCTAAAACGGAAATACCTGTCACAGCTGGTATCAGTGAGAAGATGGTCTTTATTGTTTTTTCAAACTCAAATATGTATCTAAGAACTACTGACTTCATTACTATGTAACTACAATAAATATACCGTATTTAATAATTTTGTTATATTTATACAATCTTAGCTCTGTCACTAAGTGGGCTTTCGTTACAGTGATAGTACATACATATGTATATTAAAATCACCTGTTCATCTCTAGTATCAATACTAATGCTAAACGAAATCTGAACAGAACGGCAGATTGGCTGTTTATGAAAGCGTGGGTGCATGGGTGTGAGTGTGTAAGTGAGTGGCAGGTGATTTTCGCCTATCAGACTTTCTACTCTGAGTTGTTGCGTTTTTTTATACTGCCATTCTGGCAGTGATAAATGATAAATGTTTTTTTACCTGCTGCCGCTTTTGCACTCCAATACGCTCCATTGCCCCATGTTTATTTATCTTATCAGACAGAAAAGCAAACACGAATTCCAACAGGAAGGCTTTTTGTGCGCGAAGAACTGAAATTCAAGCGATCACTTTTCTAATATTTATTTGCACGGGCTTGTTTTTATCAAAGTTCCCTTTTTTTTTGTGCGCGTTTACTGTGTCAGCACGAAAAATGATTATTATGGCGTGTGTAAACACAGAAATCGCGAAAAGCACTTTGATTATCATTCAAACGATTTACTGACAATAAACTCTGTGTTTTGCGACGCATCTTCCTACTTCATTTGATGATGCTGGTTGTAACTTGATTTTAATATCACTTGTGCTCTTATGTTTATCGATAAGGAACGACTATTTAAAGGCTATGCGTAATCGCCACATTTATAGAAAACTTGATTGACAGATAGCCTGAGGTAAACATTTTAGTTGATAATAATGGCGCCCACCAAAAGGCATAATTTGTCGATAAAGATATTAGAGGTGGAAGTTTGACGTTTTCGATTTATTTAATTAGCGATTTGAAATTTTCCAAAAATAAGGTGGTGCCGATTTTTTTTTTATTGGTAAAAAGAAAACTTCTCCCTAGCTACTATTGAGATTGTGTACTATTGAGATTGTGGAATGCGTAAATTTCCATTAAAAAGGACTGATTCTCGCTTATAAAATATGAATGAAATAAAATATCATTTATTTCAACTTTTCAAAACGCCCCTTCTGACACAATTTTTTTAATGCTAAAAATAATGATAATTTTAAAAATTTCGTGAAACATTCAGCATTCATTCAACTATCAGCATCACAAGAAGACTTTATATCTGGTTTTCGGAATTCTAGTTTTATAAGTATTGATTGCAAATTTTAAATCGAATTTAAATGATATTCCTATTGCGATATTGTTCTCAAAACTCGTGTGATTTTTTGGTTTTGATTAGTTTTGTTTATTGAAACTAAGAATAGATAATTAGATTGAGCATTTGTTTATACTTGTCGTGGATGAATCCCAACTCGATATAAAACAAACTGTATATGATCAAAACTGTAATTTTAGAAAGCAACGCTTTATTATTTATGGAGTCACCTTGGCATGCAACCTTAATCATATGACATATGGAACGAACGAATCTAAAAGTCACAAAAACAATTCCTTGGAATTTCAGAACAGATTTAACAAAAGTTTTAGTTACAAATCGAATTCTAGTGACATTTGATAATACCGGAAATGCCACTCTGCCACCTGTTTTACGCACTTCAAGAGCCATTATATAATGTTACTCGGTTTTGATGAGTAAGCTGAATATGTTTAGTCCAACGGATCGACTGACTTTATCTTTGGCTGTAATAGCAGCGATCGCTGAGATAAATTGTATTCTGTTTTTATACGTTAATCAGATTTAAATAAAAATCGGTGTATATTATATATGTATGCTAATGTTAGTTAATGTTAGTCTTATCAACACTTGTTATAGCTTTTGCCATGTCTCTTATTCAAGTCGAAAATCTTTTTAAATATTATACAAAATTCTTAGTTCTTAGGAAAGTTCACATAATAAAGTTCTCTCTATTTCGAGCGAGCGAACTGCTTTATATTAATTATAGTAAGTTTTTGGAAAGAATCTTTAAAACTTTTTCGCAATCAAAATAACGAAATAATAAATAGTATTTCCTTTTAGGCTTATCAATAGTGTATAGCAATTAAAATTAAAATATAAAATTTGACTCCCATTTAACATGCAAATTGATACATCTGCATATTTTAATTGCCCCACAGCATGGCTTGCCTGCAGGACGAGTTTGGCCACCTGGGCATCGCCGCCACAGACCTTCCCTTCAAGTCCGCCGATTTGGACTCGCCGCCCCGGCTGCAGCATCACAACAACTATGCAGAGATCACGGACAGCAGTGCGGAAAACACGTGCCAACAGCGCTGGCCACCTCACGTGGGAGGGGCGGCGGCGGCCTTCGGGCATCCGGATAAGCCCATTGGCTGGATGTACGGACTGCTGGGATGCATGAAGCCAGTGCTCTCGTTTATCGGCAAATCGGGCGTGATCGAGGTGAAGAGTCAGCGGAGCGAGGACTGGCAGATTCCCTTCGAGTCCATCACGGATTTGGAGTGGCTCGGCAGCGGAGCACAGGGTGCCGTCTTCAGTGGCAAGCTAAAGAACGAGATTGTGGCCGTGAAGAAGGTGAAGGAACTTAAGGAAACGGACATCAAGCATCTGAGGAAGCTCGATCATGAGAACATTATTAAGTTCAAGTGAGTATGACAATTGAAATATCATACTTTTACATATAAAGATTCACATTAAATGTAAAAAAAATAGAGTAGAGTTTTCAAATAATCAACAAAGGAAACCTAATAATGACAACATACTAAACCACATTTTTTTTCCTACAAAAAGCTTTATCAGGCTAAAGTCAATTACTTTATTTAGTAAAATCTTTTAGCATCAACGACTTTTATTGTTACATATTGTTTGTATCTTTATTAAAAAATAACTTAATAAACGTAATTTCACACGACTATACATATAAAAGAAATGTACATAATATTAGCTTTCTTTCTTGTTGCTTATCTCTTGTGAAGCAAGGAATGCTTAATGCAAAACAAAACCACACATTAAGACATTTGGGTTTTTCCGGCTCGCAATTAAAATAATAATAAAAACCTAAAGAATATCGCATCTAAATAATTTTGTACTTTGCAGAGGAGTTTGCACGCAATCGCCGGTGTTCTGTATCATTATGGAGTTCTGTCCCTATGGACCCTTGCAGAACATTTTGAAGGAGGAGCAAGTCATGTTACCGTCCCGCTTGGTCTCTTGGTCCAAGCAAATTGCACTGGGAATGCAGTATCTGCATTCGCACAAGATCATACACAGAGATCTTAAGAGTCCCAAGTGAGTCACCTGAAACTATCAACACGAAAACCAAAAAATACTAATTGGGATACTTGTTTGTTTTGCAGCATACTGATAAGTACAAATGAGGTGGTGAAGATCAGCGACTTTGGCACGAGTCGCGAGTGGAACGAGATAAGCACCAAGATGAGTTTTGCCGGAACAGTGGCCTGGATGGCACCGGAAGTGATCCGGAATGAACCGTGTTCCGAGAAGGTTGACATCTGGTCGTATGGCGTGGTGCTCTGGGAGATGCTCACCTGCGAGATACCCTATAAGGATGTGGACTCGTCGGCCATTATCTGGGGTGTCGGCAATAACTCACTCAAGCTGTTGGTTCCGAGCACCTGTCCCGAGGGATTCAAGCTGCTCGTCAAGCTCTGCTGGAAGAGTAAGCCACGCAATAGGCCCTCCTTTCGCCAGATTCTCTCGCACTTGGACATTGCCGGCCCCGAACTCCTACGCAAGACAGAGAAGCAATATTTCGAGACGCAAAAGTCATGGAAGGAGGAGGTGCGATCGCATCTGAAGGAGATAACCCAAAATGGCACCAGCATACACAAGTACGAGCAGGATCTGATCAAGCGGCGCACGGCAGAGTGGCGACATGCCCAGGACATCCGAATGGTGTACGAGGAGAAGCTGCAGAAGACGAACCAGCTGTTCTTCGAGCTCAGCGAGTGCATGTCCCAGTTGCAGGAGAAGGAGAAGGAAATCGCTGAGTAAGTGCAAGATTGTGGCTCTGAAATAAATTTTCGATTTACATATGACCCCTTCTTATTTGCTTAGACGTGAACGGAAGCTACCTGGCTGTGGCTACAAGCCGACGCGACGTTTGGGAAATACACTCAGAAAAATGCAGCACTATCGCCGACGACTGAACGCTCCACCAGCGGCCATTCAACAACAATCCACCACACCAGATCCAGAAACTACGCCGGAGGTATAACACAATTTACTGCTTTAATGTATATATTTACCTCATGACTTTAACCAAATCATAGAAAAAAAAGATAAGCATGCTTTACTTGCACTGGATTTGTTTCTATTTATAAAGTATACTTTCACTAAATCCATATATAAAATCAATTGCGCACTTTTTAAGAACCTTATCACAAATGGTAAAAGCCGTGGGAAATACAAGTATTTTTTACTTAATTGCAATCTTTTTCGATTTGACTTTCATATATTTGAATATTAAATCAAACAGTTTATCAGGCATTGTATTTATTATTATGATTTTATATTTAATTCAAATATGTACTTTATATAGTTTTGAATTTAATTACCAGAATTTTTTTTTATTCTATATTCTATTTTATTTTTAAAGTGAATATATGCTTTATTTTTGTATTGGGGAAATGAGCGATTTACAAGTTAAAACAGGGACTTAATTTTTATTATAGACCATTAAGAACGATGGAATAAAGTGGGTAGAAAGTAATACTTTCTATTTTTCAGTCTCCTGTGAAGTGTGTGCTCTATGCCCAATTGGACAGCAATTGCCAGCCCAAATCGTATCTGGCCAACATAATACCCGGCGGCGGCATTGGCGGCACGATGCCGAACAAGAACAAAAAGAACTTCCGGCATCGACGCAACGGCTCGGGATCCTTTGGTGCCCCGCCCAAGTACAGTCCGACGCGGGATCGTCGCTACCAGAGCGAGCCGGAGAACCGAAAGGTGCAGCTGGTGGAGAGGCAGACCCAAACCGATGCCATGGATGTCAGTGAAACGGATATAAGTCCCAGCGCAGAGGCTCCCCGATCTCAGCCCATCGATGTGCCCGTTCCGAATCATCGCCAGCTGCCGCTGCAACTGCAGAGGGTGCAGAAAATTGCTCAAGCTCAGGCGAGGGCACGCAGCGGAAGCACTTCGTCCGCCGCCGGTGTCCTGAATCCCGCTTGTCCCTCGAACGGCAACTCGCTGAGCACCAGCGAGCTGACCTACCAGGATGCCTGCTCCAGTCCCGACCAGCTCATCGACGATGTCATGAACAGCAACGAGCGATTGGACCTGACCGAATGCTGCAGCGACAACGAAAACCTGGATCGCCTGGGCCGCAAAGTCATCGAATTCATCAACGAGAACCGCCTGTCCATTCAGTCGAACACGAACTCCAACAGCAACACGGAGAACGGAAATGTCGGCGGCGGAGGAGGAGGAGCCTCGCCCGTGGAACTTCGCGAAAGCGGTAACAGTCCGTGCTTGAGTCGATGCAGCAGCACGCAGAGCAAACGGCGGAAGCAGCCACTGAATGATAACCCAAACGGATGTTCAATAAGCAATGCCAACGGGGAGTCCCACGAGCAGGATAGCTGGTCAGATGAGGAGGGCGAAACCACGGACTACAAGCACGCCCTGCGGAGAAGGAGGTGAGAATGGAACCTTTTTTATACCCTTGCAAAGATCTTTATAAAGTTGGTCAGTAGTTTGTAAAGCAGTGGAGGAGACATACTCGACCCTATAAAGTATTCATATACTTTAACTGTCCGTCAGTTCAAGTCAGATTCTTGAAACAATGATAACTTTAAAGAATATTTCTGGTCTGACGACTATAAGGTTAAAAAGTTTGTATTTTTTTTTTTGTAAGTGGTCGCTGATTATTATTATTTTTAATTTGAAGTTATACCTTCAGTTAAAACAAAATCGATTGACTACATGCTATAGCTGTCATATATCTTTCATGCCGATCATATGGTTTATGCAGATTATTCGGCCATTCACAAATATCTAGCTGCTCGGCCGTCTATATCCCATATCTGCCATAGGAACGATAGGGAACAACTTGTTGAATTTGAGTGATTTGGAATTATTATGGGTTTATCTCCCTTTTTTTCTTTTGCATATAATGGTTTTATATCAATTTGGAACCATCTCTAGACCGCCAGGGTATTAAAGTTTCGGTTTGTCGAAGCTATCACCGTTTTGCCATAAGTTTGGACAGCAAGATTAATGTAATTTATTCGCACAATTTCAGTTTTGGCCGCCTGCCCATTGGTCGTGGCATGCGACCGCGTCGCAGCTACAAGGCTCCACTCTCCCAGAAGATTGCCATCCACAAGCGCAACGTGGTCATCGTTTCGGACGAGGAGGAGAACACCTCCGAGTACAGCCACTCGCCCTCCAGTCAGCACTCGACGCTCGAGAGCAATACGGACATAGCGTCGGCCATGAAGAAAACGCAGGACACCTCCACCTCAACCAACAGCTGCAGCGAACCCGAGGACGATTCGAGTGATTCCAGCGACGAGGAGCAGGGGAATCGGGCGACGAAGGCCAGGACGGTGGAGGGGTCTGCCTTGGCGATGGGCGCCGTGCGCAGCAGCGATATTATATCCATACCCACTTTTGAGGCTGATGGCGCCGTCAATATGGTCTAACCTAGTACGATGATATGTAGCCTAAACTAAAACGTTACGCAGCAACAGCTATCTCCTATATACTCAACGAGAAATCGCCCCACATTGTATGGTATTATCTATGTTCATGTCCGAATCTGAAACTCCTCTTTCTAATTTATGTGTGTAAAACGTGTGTGTGTGTAGGTGGAAGACAGTGTCCAAGCGTTGATCGTTTCGGATTCTGTTCGATTCTGATACACAAGGCTAGGAAAAAAAAAAACCTTTTTACTCGTGTCGTCGTACTCGTATCACATGCATTTCCTATTTTGCTGAATATAATTTTGCATTAGACTTTAGATTAGATTACTACTTTGATTCTTGTCCTTAGAGAGCTGCCTTTGTAATATATTTTAGAAATGCCCTAATTGTACATGTAATTCTAGCCATTAAGCATAGTTTTTTGTTTCGATAATAAGAGCTTGAGCCACAACACAAAAGGAAAACCAAGAAACGCTCCCACAAAAACCGAACTACAAAGCAACAAAATAGAATTGGCCTCAGGCATTAAATAGTAACGAACCGAAGGGAAGATAACTTAATAGTCAGGGATATTTTTTATAAAACAAAATTTGCTAAGAACGTGAGGGGAAAGTGTTTTTCGAGAAGCGCATTGTACGTATAATTTTGTAGACGCATTCGAATGGAAGCATTCGCCATTCGAAAAAAATCTTAATTTCTATATGCACAAAAATTCCAAGCTTCAGTGCCTTAATGCAAACACAAAAAAAAAAAAAAAGAAGAGAAATAACAAATGGTAATACATTTTGGAGAAATAAAATGATAATCTGGTAGATCTGACCGCGGCTATGACGTGGCCATGAGCGCTTTCTAGACCTTATAGACAACCTATCGATGGAGCAGATAACTATATATTTTCGCCCCTCTGGAAATCGTTCATCAGCTGCAAAACGAATTACAAATTTAATATAACTCTATATACACTCAATATATATATATATATATTCTATATATTTACACACTAGTTGGATGTTTAGCTTCGTAAGATATGTCGCTTATTCGGGCGCGACTTTTCTCTAAATTATGTAAATGTACTCCATATTAAGTTTAATTTTAACGACTCATACGAATTAGCAATAATAATAAAATGAAAACATATAAGAACGCTATAATCCATGGTCTAATCGGCTTTATTTTTATAGAAAAAAAAACGTTTTAAAAAATTTTTTTTTTTAATTAAACACTTTTTTTTTTAGAAATTTCAAAAAGTTTTATTTAAAAACCTGTTTTAATTGTAAGGCAATTAATTGTTTAATCCACAAGCTGAAAAGCGTTAACGTCTCTAAAGTTAACTCAAAATTTGATTCTGCAAAAATAAATTTCGTAAGGTGGACCTTTTCGAGTGTCAACGAGCCAACAGCTTTTGTAGCCTTTTGTGTGGCGGATCCTCCAGCGGCATGGCCATGTTCTTGAGGGCCTTCTCCTCCCGCGAATCGATGATGTGGCACACCACCTCCGATTGCTTGCGGAATGCTATCAAACCGGCTGTGCCGCTGGTGAGATCCAAGTGGCGAAAGCGATCGATGTCGCAGGTGCAGCCATCGAACACGTAGAACCAGGTGGCCACCGACATATCCGCCCCGTGGATGGGATGATGCCGGAAGACCACGTAGTTGCCCCACGGCGTCATCGTGAGCACCCGGTTGGCCACCTTGAAGGCGGAGCCGAGCAGTCGGTTGAGGCTCTCCACGGTGCCACTTTCGGACCCAGCGACGGCCAGGAGTTGCGGCACCCTATTAAAGCCGGGAAATCTAAGGGGCGATACTCGGGACTCGCATTTCTCCGTGGGATTCTCCGCTCCTTCTGCGGGGTCCACATTTACTTCCTCAATATTCTGAAATTCCATTGCGGGCAGAGAAGAGTTCTCAATTTGGTCCAATTCAGGGGTGAATCCCGAGGCAGTGGGCGTAGTCAAGTGGGCACTGGCCACAGGCGCCACTCCCAGACTTTTGGACATATCCCCCGATTGCTGGATTATATCTGTACGAGCAAAGATACTTGTTGGTGAGTCCTTGAGTTCTGAACTTTTAGTGGGTGCTTCCTTCAGAGGCACTACACCTTCACCGGATGTGGAGGCCTTAACTTCATGGTTTGATCCATTGCTGGTCATTGGCTTTGGATTGGAACTTTTACTGACCCCATCTCCAACTAACTTAGTGGCTGTATCTGGAAAGGTTCTTTCCTTGGCTTTAACTACTTTAGAAACTAGTCTCCTAAAAGAGGGTTCCTGGGGAGAGCTCTTGATAGTGGTCCTGTCGGGAGAGGATCCTTTTGTATATGTGGTTTTTACAAACTTTTTCAAAGTCCTGCCATATGAGCCTTCTTTAGATCTGGAGCGCTCAGGGGATTTGAGGGGAGTGGGGCTGGATGACCTGCCCGCAGTTTCCCTAGAGTTTTTTATACTTCTTTTCATGATCCTTTGAGGTGATAATCCTTGCCTAGATTTGAAACGAAAAGGGGAGATAGTAGGAGAAGGGCTAGTAGACCTCCCACTCGTTTCAATGGGCATTGATCTTGGGGGTGCTTCCTTTGGAGAGCTCCTGCCAGGAGATGATCCTCTTCTGAATTTGGAGAGAACAGGGGACTTGGTTGGAATATGATTGAAGGACCTCCCAGCCGTTTCCTTGACTACTGATCCTTTCGGTTACTTCCTTTGGAGAGCCTTTAATGAGTATTCCTTAAAGCAGATAATCCTCGTTTAGATTTGGAACCAAGAGGGGACTTGATGGTGCCTCCAATCGTTTCCCTGGCAGTTGATCCTGTGTGATACCTACTTTTTGACCCAAACCCTTTGAAAGTGCATCCGTGGGAAAGCTCTTAATGGTTATCCTGCCAGTAGATGGTCCATATTTAGACCCAGAACGTTCTGGTGAAGACCTGCCACCAGTTTGTCTGGCTATTTTTGTATGTTTTCTAATGATCCTGCCAGATGGTAACCCCTCTCTAGATCTGGAACGTTCAGGGGACTTCGCACCGCCTCCAGTTTGCCTAGAGGATCTCACAAATGTTTCCTTTTTTATCACCGGAGATACCGGATTTTTCCTTTCCACTTGCTCCTTTTTGAGAATGCTTGTCCTGGATTTTGTGGAGCCTTGGAAACAAGTATTTTTGCAGAGTGTAATGCGACATTCACACCTCTTACTTTTTGATCCTTTCGCAGACTTAGTGTGTTTCTTGAGGGGATTGGTTTCCATCTCCTCCTCGCACATTTCACACTCTGCCCCAGCATTCTGTCGCTCATCCAGGATTTGCAATTTCTCAATGTCATTTTTATCCTCCGTGCGACTGACCACATCCTCCTCGTCATCGCTGATCTCGGCCAGGGATCGATCGCACACGCGCACACCTCGCTGCTCATTGAAAAAGATGGGTTCGTTGAGGGACTGCACATCGCAGTTGTCCACATCCCCGGGCAACGGAGCCAGGGCGTAGCCCTCGGGACACTCGGCGAGATTGCGGATGCGGAGTACGTGCAGATAGTAGGCCGACTGCCGGTTGGACTCCATCAGCAGCTGGTGGAACACGCTGAGCATGGTCAGCTGGTCGCGGAACATGCGCACCGTGGCCCACTTGCCCGCCCCATCCTCGGCCACATGGGTGCCCACGATGGTGTGGCGATAGGGATCGAGCAGGTAGTAGAACTCATCCTTAACCCAAATGGCGTACATCTGGTTGTTGATCTGGAACACCACATTCGCATACTCCCTGAGAGCCTGCGACACATGGGCCTCGAAGTCGGTGTGAAGGATGCGGACGCCGCAGCTCCAGTGACCCGTCCTCACCATCGGCAACAGTTTCAGCTCCAGGACAAACTGACCCATGCGCAGTTGGGTGGGAAAGGTGTCCAGATCGATGGGTCGTCGATCCCTCAGGCAATCCGACCAGCAGCTACGGCATAGCTCCACACCGTAGCAGATCAAACGGTCCAGCATGTTGGTGTCCCAGTTGGCCGGGTGATCGATTTTGCTGGCCAGGATTGAGGCAACGGCCACCATCAAGCTGCTGCGGTTCCTCACCGGATCGTTTTCGTTCAGCGAGAGATGCAGCGTGCCCTTCAGATATGCGTAGCTCTTGTTCACCACCTTGAATTCGATGGATCGGTGGCTGGTGTCGCGCATATAGATGCGTCCATCGGGCGTCTCCAGGCGCACAACCACCAGTTCCCGAATGGTGAACTCATCCGCCGGCGAAGTGCCACTCAAGTTGCTGGCCAAATGGACCACATTGTCAATGGTTTTTAGGCACACCAGCATGGCCACTCCCTTGTCCTCGACCGTCTGCAGATCATCCCGCCTCCTGCCCTTCACATCGAGTACAAAGAACACTCTCTTGCGCCGCCAGACGAGCAGGTGGCCAACTCGGGTGAGCAGGAGACAGTAGCGACTGGTCTTGAAGAAACTAACCAGAATGGGTCTCAAGTTCTGGATTGTATGCGAGGGCTGTTGATCCAGAGGCCTCGATCCGCCACCCAGATAACGAGGTTCCAATGCCAGGGTAAAGGTGTGCCCCTCAAGATTGAAGTTCCTCTTGATCCGCTTCTCCTCGTTGGTGTAGATCTCCGGCTGGAACAGCTTACTACCCTCCCGATTGTCCTGCTGCTGCTGATCCATTTCGGAGCTGGCCCGAAACAACTCGGAGCCCTCCTCCAGCAGCATATCGATCTTCTCGGCCGTCCAGTCGACTTCCGGCAGGACATAGATCAAGGCAAAGGCCTTCAGGTAGGTGGCGAAATTAAGGACATTCGCCTCCTGCTGCTCGGGCGAGGATCCACAGGGATTGTTCACCGGGGTATTGGAGCAGACCAGACCCACGGGACTGCCCAGGGAGTCGGCCTCCACGTCCGAGCGATTGGGCACCTTCTCGCAGAACTGCCAGTGATCGCAGCTTGGCTCCTCCAGGGACGATCCTCCGCTGTGGAACTTGCTGCCCAGTTGCTGATCAACATAGCTGAAGTACCTAAGGATTATCGGGAAGGTGGATCAGTTTTGGAACTATCGACGGCTTCACTGGACACTCCTCACGTATTGCTCGTGCGGCTTTTGGTGAAATCCTGTTGACTGATCGGCATCCTCGGCGGTCTGGAATTCAAATTTAATACTAACAAAATTTTTTCTACTTTTTTCAGTTTTTGATCTACAGGAATTTAAGCTGAATATTTGAGAAAGGAAGAATTGATTACTAGCTAGGTCACAAACAAATATGTTATTGATTTTACTTAGAATTCTGTTCAAGAAATGAAATTCAAATATGTATTACATATGTATAAAGATTCAAATAATAATAAAAAGATAGTCTCAAAAGCAAAACAAATTAAAGAAACATTTACAAAAACTACAAATTTATCTAGCTGAAATTAGTTTTTCAAAAATAAAATACCTATACAAATGTTTTTAAAAACTACAAATGTGTCTTTCTAAAAAAATATTGATATTTAAAATGTTAAAACCCCTACTTCTTCAATCAATTTAAACTTACAACTTTAAAAGAACAAATTGTAAATAAGTAATAAATTTATAAAAATTCAATAATATAACAATATACCCCGAGATTTCAACAGTTTTAAAAGGAAAATAATATACATTTTGCAATCTGCAAATCGCATTTAAGAAAAAAAAAATAAATTTGACTTTGTAACTGCTAATTTGTACTGATACTGAAATAAATTGCTTTAAACTATACTTTTTAAAGGTTTCTCTGAATCTTTTCTCTCAACTTTGGTTCATCGTTAGGCTTTAAAAAGTAAAATAACAAAGTACACGCATAGTTTAGTAATTAATTTAATGTATACATATATATTTAACCTTTTGCTTTAATTAATAGTTACTTAAATAGAGGGACGAGGGAGTACTACGAGCGTTCGAATCGGGGATTCCCTCAAGTCGTCGACCATAGCGGCGTGTGTTTGTGTGTGTGTGTGTGGGCGTAAGGGGCTGAGTGTGTGTGTGTTTTATTGTGTTTTTGTGTGCGGTCATATAGCTTGGAGTGCGCCGGCAGCTCTCAACATTCCATGGCCAGGGAGTTGGAGTTCTCGTTGAGGGCCTTGATCCCGTTCTCGATGGGCATGGCCAAGCTGTTGTCGTCCTCCGGCTGGACGACTACAGACGCCGCCGTGTCCGATGTGGACGGCGGTCCATCGGTGACCATCTCGTCGTCCTCGTTGTGGCCGTTCTCCACGGCATTGCCGTTGCCATTGATGTGGCCGTAGTCCCAGTTGATCTTGAAGCGGGTGACTCGCGGCTTGCTGGCCAGGATGTTGCGCGTCAGCTTGTCGAACAGCGGTTTCGGTGGCGGATTCTCGCGCATCTCCGGGTCCGCATAGTCGTTGTTCACATAGTAACCGACGCGGACGAACTCCTGGCCGCGATACGAGCAGGTGAGCAGCACAATGGTGACCCCCACTGCATCCTGTTCGGGTATCTTGCTGACATCCGGCGGATCGGCCTGGAAAACGAAAATGTGGCGACCCTCGGGCACCGGGCCCACATATATGGTGTCCAGCACCTGGTCGTGCTCCTCGGACTCCGCCGAGCCCACATAGATCATCTTCCACTCCAGATCCTCCTTCAGCTCCTCGATGCACTCGAATGTCAGCTCGAACTGGAAGGGATTGAAGAAGCTGCTCGGATTGTCCAGCACCACCACATTGGTGATGTGCACCTTGGCCATGGTGACTGTACTTGGCGGACGGGCTTGGATTCGGTTCGGAAAATGTGCACCGAGTTTTTCCAGACGCCTACGACGGCGCGCTTTTTTTTTAGCAGGTTCTGTGCAGGTGTTGCCTGCCCTGATGAAATTCTCTTGCAAAACACTCGACAAACACTGGTTTTTTGTGACGCAACGCTGGCCGATGGTTTGGGTTATATTTTGGCTCAGTTTTGTGCACTTTACAGGCTAAATTTCTCCGTTTATTTATCGCAATTTGTTGGCATTCCTTGCTTGCAAAATTTGTGATGACAGCTGACGGCTTTCCCGCGCTTCAGTGTGACCGTTCTGCTGACCAAGCGGTGGATAAAAACTCACCACGAAGAAGTAACGGAATGTCAAAGGAGTATGTCCCCGCTAGTTGCAAAGTGGTTCTTCGCTACTTGCCGCGTAATAGCCTATTTAGACTAGTCACATCATTGTCAAATATGGGAAATAAAAAAGCCGCATCTTCAAAAACGTTAGGCCTTCGGATGGTATTTAGGACAAAAATAATGAAAAAAAAGATTTAATAAATTAAGTTGCTGAAACTTATTTTTACCATTTTGGAAGTTGTTGGTAAACGGATTTTCCACCAAGCACAAAGAGCTTTTATATGGAATATTTTTAAATTAGCCAAAAAGCAATACAAGAAATTTGTATAGTGATTCCATCACTGGCCAAGACTTTTTAAGCTGTCATCATCTGCAGATTTTATTTTTGATAAACTTGACTTGTATAAAGAATTATTAATAATATAATTTTTTTATGAAATACTTGATAATATATATATCTACAGGTTGCTAATGGGAAATATTTTGAGCATTTCTACTTTTCAAAGCTTATCCATGATGCGGCCCTGTCTGAACACCCTATAATAAGCTCCCGCTATCCACTTTCGATACCAACATCGACGTTTTGCCACCTCTAATTTGTTCTGGGTAATATTTGTGGTGTTTTCTCTTTGTAAATAGTTGAAGTAATGCTGCACCTGACGGGCCAGAACTACAATGCCCGCGACATAATCCGGAATATCTTCTCGCCGCTGATCGGTGTGCTGTCCAGTCCGCAGGCGGACGAGATCTGCCACCGGAACAACCTGTCCTTCGTGGAGCTCCTGCAGCCGTTCGCGAAGTTGCCAAACGATGGTGGGTAAATTGTGCACGGGGCATGGGAGTGAAGTGGGTGGATGTGGATATGGGCGGACGAATGAGGTAAACAAGGCACAGCTGGGGCCAAAAAAGTAGCACATCTGACAACCGATTCGTCGCGCTTATTCAACGTTTCGTTTTGCTTTGGAAACAAAGAATGCGTTGCTTTAAGTCATGGGTTCTGTCAATTGCTGTACTCTTTAGCCCTTTTTTATCATATAGCTTTGCATTGAGTCACCAAATCTTATATCATATCCTAAATCTATAATTCTAGCGTTTTTGTACTCTATAGTCTATTGATCTCATAAAGGGTATAGATTTCGTAAGATACTTCAACTAAAAACTTATAAATTAATATGATTAATTAACGATTAACGATTTTTGTAACACCCTCTTGCAGCACACTTTCGTGACGTTTCCGGGACGAGTGTATCCGTTCGCGGACTCCGCCTTAACTTCTGTGATGTGGACTGGCGGCCGCCCCAAACAGTTCTGGCCAGGAAGATGCTCAATGAGTCGGTGACCAATGCCCACAATGACAAGACCCGACTGGCCACCATAGGTAGGCAATCCTTTCACCCAAATAAACATTCTGCTAACCCAGTTTTCCTGCCCATCCACAGCTGACATAGACCTCGAGTTGCCCACGTCGGAACCGTGGTTTGAGCAATGGCGTGAGACCTTTTTGACGGTGCAATTCCCGGCGGATCATGAGTTCACCCGCCACTTGCTTAGCTGTTTGCTAGTGCTGTCCAGTGCGGATCCCCAGATCGTGGAGACGGCCCACAAGCTGGGGCAACGCGTGCAGCAGATGCAGAGCATCACGCCTCAGAAGCTGCCCAAGTGGTTCCACCCCAACGAGGTGCTCAACAGCTATGTGGTGCTGCACGAGGCCAGCCAGGGCGACTTGTCCAAGGCGCAGCAGGGATTCGAGCTGCTAAAGTCCACCTTCGGAGACAGCAAGTGCTTCCTGGTGTCCATTAACTCGCTGGATGGTCAGAGTGCCGCCGAAGTTCCGGATCATTGGGCCACGTTTATCAAGAGGCAGCCCAAAAGCGATGCAAACGTGCCCTCGACGGATCTGAGTGCACCCAAATCGCCACAGGAGGCGGTTTCGGTCATCAGCATGCCCGCCATGCAGATGTCACAGCTCCTGGAAGGAGCCAATGCCCAGGACAGCGATCTGGCCATGCTCCATCCGCTGAGTCCCATGCAGGAGAGCGCCACGGAGGCGATCAACTCGAAGTTCAGCATCAGCAGCGAGAGCATCGCCTCACAGACCATCAATCCCAATGTCTGGGCCAATGAGTTGGAGGCGGATGCCCCGCACGGCGGATGCCTGACCAATCGGGACATCGACAACCTGCGGCACTTTGTGCAGGACTATGCGGTGCGTGCTTTGATACCCTACATTGAGCATCTGGTGGCCATTCTCGCCGAGGGAGTGACCAACAAGAAGGGCGTCAGCAAGTCCCTCTTGAGCGCCACCAAACGGTGGTTCGTCACCAGCAAACCAGGAGCAGGAGCCAACAATCAAAATGCAGTCATGTAAGATGTCTAAATTGTTATTCGAAATTGTAGGTTTTAATTTCCTTTCCAGAGGCAGTATAATTTAGTCCAGCAGTATATATATACTAGAAAGTATATATAGTTTTGATTACCATCGATGTAGAGACTAGATTATATTTCTTATAAAGCGGTTTTAAATTTATAAGATCGGACAGCGCTATTATATAACTGCCAATGATAGTTCATTGTTTTTAAACATATAGTTTTAATGGAATATTTTATTGTTATATTAGCTGCAAGGGTACATAAACTTAAGCTTGTCGAAATTTGCTTCCTTTTCTTGTTAAGTGTTAATTATTATTCTTTGTTTTTTTGTTTAGCTACACCAATGAATCTGCTGAGCTGCAAACCCGCAAGTTGGGCGATCTCTACTTTATGTTCTGGTCACTATAATTTGGCTTTTCAAGCCTACCATCAGGCCAAACGAGACTTCAATGCGGACTCGGCCTGGCAATACTATGCGGGTGCCTTGGAGATGGCTGCCCTATCCGCCTTTATGTTGGGAACTGCCCACCGGAAGACCTATGACTATATGGAGGATGCCATTGTGTGTTATCTCACCGTGTGCAAGTAAGTTGTTTATAAGATTTCTTGAATTTTCCCAGCAGATTCTTATATTTTTGTTATTGCAGACTACAGCAATTTGCCACCAGGGCGACGCTGCTGAGCATGGAATGCTTGAAAATAGCACGACTTTATAGCGACGTGGCAAAGCAATTGATACGCATGACCAACGAGGAATCAGATCTCCGATCAGCTCTGTTGCTGGAGCAGGCAGCCTACTGTTTCCTGGTGACCCAACCGCCCATGCACAGGAAGTATGCCTTTCACATTGTGCTGGCCGGGAATCGTTACTCCCGCGCCGGCCAAAGGAAGCATGCGTATCGTTGCTATCGCCAGGCCTACCAGGTCTTCCAAAGGCGCGAGTGGAGCTTGGCTGAGGATCACATTCAGTATACGGTGGCCAAGCAGGCCTATATGCTGAAGCAACTGGAGGAGGCCAGTCGCTCCTTTGCCCATTTGCTGCGGCCCGGCAGCCTTCAAAGTGCGCAACAGCAGACCAGTTTCCTCAAGGAGTATATTCAGACGCAGAATGTAAGTTGAACTTTATAGGGTTACAAAAAGTACATTGAGTTATTTTATAAAAAAGATGGGTGTGTGTGTCCTGTGTCGAAATTTATTGTGCCATGACCAAAATTCTAATGAAATGGATCATCTAAATCATAAAATGTCAAAAGACAATCAGTTTAATAACACCATTAACTAGTCTTTGACATAATGGTTAACAATTAAACCTTAAAAAAACTTAATTTTTTAGTTATAAAAAATGCATTTATCGATTCCTTCCATTCTTTGTTCATTTTTTTTTTTTAAATTTTGTTCGCATTCGCTTGAAATTTTAAGAAAATATTATAAAAAAAAGTTAAGACTAAAATACAAAAAATTGTAAAACTTGAAAGTAGCTTGTTGAACTCTTCTGTTAAAAGTTTTTGTCTATATAATGAATTTTACTAATATATTAAACTCGTTTATTTCAGGAACTCCTAAAGCGCAGTCCTGAATTGGGACTTCTACCGCATGCCTTACCCCAAGTAGTGCAATCTTCCGTTCGTGTTCTTACTCTAGTGCAATCACCATCGGCACTGGCTTCCCAAGTGCCGGCCACCAACATAGACATCAACTCCAATCTGACGGCCGATGAGTCCATTTGGAATAAGATTGAAGAGATGCTCGTTATCACGGCCGCTAATAATAAGCCATTTGTGTTTAAACCATCGAGATATTTGTTTACGAAGCAGCAGCCTGCGCTGGAAACTCCAATTGCTGTGCAGGGCGAACCCATCGAGCTGGCTGTGACCCTTTCCAATAGCGTTCGATGTGGCATAGCCCTCACCGAGATTGATCTGCTATGGAAACTGACCCTGGACAACGAGGAGGTTCTGTCCAATGCTTGCGTGTATGAGGAATCGGCGGATAGTGCCAGCAAAATAGCTGTGGGTGCAGCCATTAAAACCAGCTGCGTGGCTGCCATTGAGCTGGCCGAACAGGCTGAGCAAACGTTGCACTTTAAGCTGACACCCAAGTTGACCGGACGCCTGAATGTCCTGGGAGTGATTTGTAGAGTGGCAGCCAGTGCGGATCCCGTGGCCAGTCTCCTGGGAACCCTGCAGTTCGAGACACAAAAGATCAGACCTAACAATGCCAAGCAATCATCGCAGACTGTATTGGACAACCGATTGACCATCAAATTGATTCCCCAACTGCCCGCCATGAATGTAAGCTTTAGTCCTGTTCCCAGTAGACTTTTGGCTGGTGAAATTATACCTGTTTCTGTGACCCTTCGGAATCTGGGCATTGCTCCGATTGAGGAGATCTACCTGGGATGCGATAACCCGCGCTGTATATCCCTCTTGGATCAGCACAGCCAAATGCCACTGGCTATGATGAGTTGTAAGTGAATAATAAGTCAAATATATTCATATTGTTAATATTGTTACACTATATTTGCAGCCCTTCGCAATCTGTCCAATGACAAGCTCGTCAAGGACAAAGAAATCCGTGGACAACGTGTTTTTCGACTGCTACAACGCCCAGGACAGGCTGCCTTGGATGCCCAGCAGGTTCACACCATCTCCATGTGGCTGCAGGCTCCACATCAGGCTGGACCGTTTACCCTTCGCCTTCTCTTCTATTACTCCTTGCCGGGTGGAGCAAACTCCAGCATAAAGTATCGCCTGGTTCGCCATATTTGGCAGCTGCAGGTGGAGAGCTGCCTGCAGGCCGACTCCACGTGTGTGGTTAGCAATGCGGTGACCAACGAACTGGGCTTGGATGTGAACGTCAGGAACCAGCATGCCATGGAGGGAACGGAGGTGTACATCAACTCGATTTCCTTGTACTCTAAGGAATTCGATTTAAATCCGGATAAGCTATACAGTAAGTTGGGTGATGTTCTTAGTTTTTGGTCTCACAGTGTTTCCAAATACTCAAATCTCCCTTAAACCCCTTGAAAGAATAACTTATGGTGAAACATTAAAGGCTTTATTGATTGAACTTTTTATAAAATCTAACTATATTATCTTTGCAGTCATGAACAGTATGGGAGTCAGCCCTGGACAGGCGGGAGCGCAGTGCCTCAAGTCTTCCATATGCTGCAATTTCCAGTGTCGCCTGCGGGAGAGGGACAACAAAGAAGAATTCAAAGACATTCCATCGATCAAAAGCCTACTGCAATCTCGACTTTCCCACTTGAAGATCCTGCCTGCCCAACACGCCCCGCAGGTGGAGCAGCATATGCCCACCATTCATGAGCCGCACAGCTTTCTTACCAACGAGGAGACGGTGTACTTCAATACCAACATCTCAACGGAGGAGTTCAACGCAAGCATCGCTGGTTATGAGCCTCATGCCACTTTGGCCATAAGCTGGAGTGCCCTGGTGTCCAGGGAGGAGGGTCAGCGCCTGGCCAGTGGCCAGCATTTCATCAAGCTTCACAAACTCTTCGAGACGGGACACTGCCCGGCGGCGCCAATGGGGGCGTTTCTCCGGAGAAGACCATCTGCTGACGACTCGCTGGACAATCGACGGGAATTTCCACTTCCCGAGGGAGCGGTTAACAATGAGGAAGCCTGCCAACCCCTGGCCGAGGCGGATGAAGAGGATTACTGGGAACCCAATGAAAACTATGTGGGCCAACGGTGCCTTCTGGAGGACGAGAGTTTTGTGATGGCGGTTAAAGCTTAAATATTGTCGTCAACTCGTGTCTGTAAATCATTATATGTTATCTGTGAATCGGTTATGAGATGTCTTGTGTTTTTAAAAATTTGGATTAGATTGGGAATTCCGAAATTAACCAACTACTTATACATATATTGTAATTATCTTAGGGTATCATGGGGTACAAATGTTTTTCATTACAGAGAAATCAACAGTATGAAGTGACTAAACTTAAACTGATATGAATCGGTTATGAGATGCTTAAATTATGTGTTGTGTTTTCAAACATTTTTATTGGATTGGGAGTTCCAAAATAAACCAACCAGTTAGGTACTTATACATATGTTCTATGCAAAAGAGAAATCAACTTGATGAAGTGATAAATTTGAGATATGAAAGAGGTTTAAACATAAAAACAATTATATAAAGAATACACACTTATGTGTGTTTTAAACGTTTCAAATAATATATATATAAACGTATATTTACCCTATCCTCAGTCTGGGCTTTATCCGATATTTCTAGCATGTTAGTGGACATAGATTCATAACATTTACCAAATGTCTTTAGCGCTTGTTTCATTACTTCATAATTTGTTAGTTTATTAATTGATTTAAAAAAGAATTCATTAATATTACACTCTAGTAAAATGCTTAAACATGTAACATTAAAGTGGTAATTGCTTTTTGGTAGTTTCTAAGCTGCTGACTAGACGAGATGATGACGTGGTTCTTAGTGGATGAGAAGTGGGTGTGTGTATGTGGAATTCAGTGGCAGCTCAACGTAATAATCTTGGTGGCAGGATTAATAGCATTTATTAGTGAGGCTTTAAGTGCGTTTCTTGGTCATGTAAACACGGGCCGTGGCATAGAGAACATGCGTACAGGCGTATATGTTCCCGAGAGCGCTGCCCAAAAGGGCTCCAATCACATTCGGAATGGGATAGGCCTGCCAGTCGCGTCCCCAGTCCAGAGGAGCCACCACGCTGCCAGCCCAGGCGCCCAGAATTCCGCCCAGCGCATTGTACTTGAACAGATTCAGAGCCGTGTCCTCGCACTTGGTCACAAAGTCCGGTTTCTCGCAGAAGCACACCTGGAGGGCACCGCCGCCTCCGAGGAGGAAGACGGTGGGCGACACCGTCAGCAGGGTCATCAGCAACGCCAGGACGAAGGTCTGCTCGTAGTTGCCCAGCACAGGGGCTCCCAGAATGATGCATATGAAGGCGTAGAGCAGTGTGCACAGGAACTGCAGCGTGAATCCTCCGAGGAGCTCCCGCGGCGTAAAGTAGGCGGCCTTTTTCTGACGCTGTTTCACGGTCAGGACGCCATCCTCCACCCGTCCGTAAAACCGGGCCAGCACAACTTTCAGCAGCTCTCCCAGAAATACAATTGGCACCACCAGCGAGTCCCAGAAGCTGCCGAGATGCGCCCAGTTCCGGCGATACTGCATGTACGTCATGCAGATCAGGATCGTGGCCAGGCTGAGGGACACGTGGAAGAGCTGGTGCTTCGTCTTCTGTTGGTCGAATCGGGAAACCATGGTTAAATGCGTTTAAATACAATTTTCTGATATATTTTTGCTGCCGTCTTCCTGTCCTCCGTTTGTTTTTCGTCGGTTATCAACACTGGCTTTACAGTGGGTACTGTCAGCTTCAACATTTTTAAAAATGCCTAGACTACAGTAGATAAGCGAGATTCAAAGAAAAAATAAAAATGTGTTTTCAAACGTGTTTTTGAATTAACAAAATGTGCCCACTGAGCCACTGAATAACGAAAAAGCTGATGGCCAGTCGATCCAAAAATCTAATAAAACCCACAAACAAATCGAAATTACTCCAATATGTATTCATAAAGGGCAAGCAATTCAATTTGTATGACTTTTTACATTATCAAATTATATAAATGAATCCATATATTTCCCTTATTTAGTTTACCGTACATTTTTTTTTAAATTTCTCTTAATAAGTAAATTTTATGGAAAATGTTAATTAAGTTTATGTATGTAGTAAGAATTCTTTAATGAACAGACTACCAATTGGTACTGACATATTTGTTTTTTTTTGTATTTACGGATTTTCTTGATACCAATAACTTTAATTAGCAAAGTAGCAAAATTCACCTTAAATTCAAGCTTAAATCTTATTCACTTCCTCAAAAAGTTTTGAACATTTCTTGTTTCCTACCTAGGACCAAAAAACTGGTATCTTCACTAACACTGATAAGGACATTAAATATAAAATTCATTTTTAAATAAAGCATTTAGACTTTTGTTTCTAGTCCCACTGATTCTGGTTCTACTGTGCAAAACAGCCGCAATCGTTTTGCAACACTGCCAGCCGCTGTCATTTTACCAGCCGTCACATAATCACTCCACACACATTTCGAGTGCAAATTGTTTTTATACCATTTCTAGATATTTCTAAGTAAATTGCGAGTGGGAATTGCCATCGAGATGCTAGCCCGCGCCATCCGAGTGCGTCCCGTGTTGCGGGGCATCGCCTCGAAGTCGATGTGGACCCGGAACCGTCCCGCCCAGAGTTCGCTGATGCAATTTAGCCGGGATCAGACGACGCGCCTTCAGCGCTTCCATGGAGCCAACTTGATGGTGCAGCGCTTTTACAGTCGCAACCGAGACGACTCCGACGAGGATATGATGGAGAACCAAAATCCCGTACTGATGTCCGATCGGGATCCGCAGCTGCCGGCCACGGTGGCCGTGCCGGACGTCTGGCCACATGTCCCACTGCTGGCCATGCGCAAGAATCCCCTATTTCCGCGCTTCATGAAGATCGTGGAGGTAATGTTATCACGAACCTGGGGAGGATTGTTTATAGCTAGCAATGTAACCCAGGAGTTCAAGTGTCCCATTCCGTCAATGTAGATTGTAGATATGTGTTTTCATATAGGCTTACCTAAAGCCTATACAATAATCTGACTAGTATCCTAGAAACCAAGCCAATTTGGTGTATATCCGTTTGTAGAGGTTCCAGAACCTGGAATCCAGGTTATCAAAATCTAGACAAGACTTGAGATCAGATAACTTTGACTGTCTTATAGCTCCCTAGGAAAAAAATTGCAAATAATACATTTTTCTTGTTTTTTAAGATAGTTTTAAGCAATTTCTTAACATAGTTTTTAGCTTGTGTTTTTTGAGTTGTTATTGATTATATTTATTTATTTATGCTAGGCACTACATTTATAGTATTATAACTTACTGATAGACAACTAGACTATTTGCTTATATTAAAAAAAAACTTGTATTAATATACGTAACCTACACCCCAGGTCTCCAATCCCATAATCATGGACCTGCTGCGTCGCAAAGTCAAGCTAAATCAACCATATGTGGGCGTGTTCCTAAAGAAATCCGATGGCGAGGAGGAGCTCGTCCAAAATTTGAATGATGTCTACAGTCTGGGCACTTTTGCTCAAATCCAAGAACTGCAGGATCTGGGCGACAAGCTGCGAATGGTTGTGGTGGCCCATCGGCGCATTCGGATCACTGGTCAGGTGGTCGAAGATGTGCCACGACCAAAGCAAGGTGAGCTTATTGAACAGACATGCACTAAGCGCCCTGATCTTGTGACATATGTTTCTGCCCTTAGCGAAAATGACCACTTTGCATTATCCACTATTTAATATCAAATTACAAATCCCAGCTGAAGATCAAACGACTGATCAAGCGGAGGCGGCGTCCACGAGATCCAGATCCGAGACAGCCCGTAAGCCACGTGGCCGGGTACCAAGGAGTCGACCTAGCAAATTACGCGAGTCGGCTACCGCTGAGGAAATGGTGCAGAGCCAGACACTGGAACAGCCACTGAAAGCAGGCAAAGTTGAGTCCGTGGGTTCGCCCAAGCCTCCCAAGGAAGGCAAACCATTGGAAGGTACTGCTACCAATCAGGCGGGAGCCGAAGGAGAAGCAGCGGCCAGCGCACCACCACCACCTGTACTTATTGTGGAAGTGGAGAATGTTAAGGAGCCGTCGTACAAGCAAACCGAGGAGGTCAAGGCTTTGACTCAGGAGATAATCAAGACTCTTCGGGACATCATCACCATGAATCCCTTGTACAGGTATGCCAAGTATTTCGAAGTTTATTTCATGCGTATCTAACTTTTATCTTATCTTCTAGGGAGAGTCTGCAGCAGATGCTGCATCAAAACCAACGAATTGTGGACAATCCCATTTATCTGTGTGACTTGGGTGCTTCACTTTCCGCTGGAGAACCAGCTGAACTTCAGAAGATCCTGGAGGAAATGGATGTAATATTAGTTACATTAAAATTAAAATATATTTTCAATAAGTTTATATATATTTTAGATCCCAGAACGACTGCAGCTGGCTTTGACACTGCTAAAAAAGGAACTGGAGCTTTCGAGATTGCAACAAAAAATTGGACGCGAAGTGGAGGAAAAAGTCAAGCAGCAACATCGCAAGTATATACTGCAAGAGCAGCTGAAGGTTATCAAAAAAGAGTTGGGGATCGAAAAAGACGACAAGGATGCCATAGGCGAAAAGTACCGCGAAAAACTAAAGGATAAAATCGTACCCGAAAGTATAATGACTGTTATTGACGAAGAGCTGACCAAACTGAACTTCCTGGAAAGCCACAGCTCTGAGTTTAAGTAAGGGTTGCTATATCATATCTGTTTCATAAACTAATTTCTTTTTCAATTCCCAGTGTAACCCGCAACTACCTCGACTGGCTAACATCTCTTCCCTGGGGCGTTATTAGCACCGAAAACCTTTGCCTAGACAAGGCCACCGAAATACTGAACAACGATCACTATGGCATGGAAGATATCAAGAAGCGTATTCTGGAATTCATCGCCGTCAGTTCCTTGAAGGGCAGCACGCAGGGCAAGATCTTGTGCTTCCATGGACCACCTGGCGTGGGCAAGACCAGCATAGCCAAGTCCATTGCGCGCGCTTTGAACCGCGAGTACTTCCGCTTCAGCGTGGGCGGAATGACGGACGTGGCCGAGATCAAGGGGCATCGTCGCACCTATGTGGGCGCCATGCCGGGCAAGCTGATTCAGTGTCTCAAGAAGACCAAGATTGAGAATCCCCTGGTGCTCATCGATGAGGTGGACAAGATTGGCAAGTAAGTGAAAGGCTAAATATTAAATTATTAAGTTATAAAACTAAATACTTTTCTTTTTCAGAGGCTACCAGGGAGATCCAAGCTCAGCCTTGCTGGAGCTGCTCGATCCTGAGCAGAATGCCAACTTCCTGGATCACTATCTGGACGTGCCGGTGGATCTCTCGCGAGTGCTCTTCATTTGCACAGCCAATGTGATAGACACCATCCCTGAGCCCTTGAGGGATCGCATGGAGCTAATCGAGATGTCTGGCTATGTGGCAGAGGAAAAGATCGCCATTGCTCGCCAATACCTTATGCCGCAGGCCATGAAGGATTGCGGACTAACGGATAAGCAGATCAACATAAGCGAGGATGCCTTGAACATGCTGATCCGGAGTTATTGCCGGGAATCCGGTGTGCGAAACCTGCAGAAGCATATCGAGAAGGTTATCCGAAAGGTGGCCTTCCGACTGGTGAAAAAGGAGGGCGAACACTTCCCGGTGAATGCCGATAACCTGACCACATTCCTGGGCAAGCAGATCTTCAGCTCGGATCGCATGTACGCCACCACACCGGTGGGCGTGGTCATGGGGCTAGCCTGGACGGCCATGGGCGGCTCATCTTTGTACATCGAGACCTCCAGGCGGCACATACGGCACGGTGAGAAATCGGACAAGACTGCGGCCAGCGGAACCCTCCACATCACCGGAAATCTGGGTGATGTCATGAAGGAGTCGGCCCAAATAGCCTTGACCGTCGCGCGCAACTTTTTGCACACACTTGAACCCAAAAACTTGTTTTTGGAGCAAGAGTAAGTTTCAGTTTAGTTAAACTAGGTTACTATCATTTTTATGTTCCAAATAAGAATGATTCCAGTTTCATGTGTGAAGCTAAGTTTAAATCAATTACTTTTTTAGTTCAAGCCATTCTTTACTTGCATAGTTTATTTATATCCGTTTATTATTTTAAAGGATAATCTATATTTTATATTACTTTCTATTTTTTATTCACAGACACATTCACCTCCACGTTCCTGAAGGAGCCACACCTAAAGATGGTCCCAGCGCTGGAGTCACCATCATCACCGCCTTGATTTCTTTGGCCACTGGCAAGCAGGTGCGTCAGGATGTGGCCATGACGGGTGAAGTGTCCCTGAAAGGAAAGGTGCTGACAGTTGGTGGCATCAAGGAGAAGACAATAGCAGTATGTATAGTAATAAAAAAAAATAAGAAATATTTGTTTAAACAATGAATTTCCCTATTATAGGCTCGTCGTAGTGGCGTCAATTGTCTGATCCTGCCGGTGGATAACAAAAAGGACTTTGAGGAGTTGCCCACGTACATTACTGAGGGCCTGGAGGTTCACTTTGCAGCCAACTACGAGGATGTCTACAAGATAGCCTTTGGCGATGCCACCGAAACGTCGACCGACAATGTGGTGGAGCAGGAGCCGCTGCAAAAGATGTCCAGTGCGGCGGCCGCCAAGTCGACGGCGTGGCCTTAATCGTAGCTTTAGCAAGGGGGTTTTTTCCGGGTGTTCATAGTTTTTATTGCAATCGAGCGTTATCAGGTTAATTAGTGTATTTAGACCATAGCATTTGTTAAAGCTAATGCCGAGTAAATTGAATGTACTGACTAACTGAAGGCAGCGCTTTCTATGTATTAGACATCAGCATTGGCCAGTATCCAGTCCAGGTAGCGGTCCACACGTGTGTAAATACCCGGACGACCACGCTCCCCGCATCCAACGCCCCAGGACACGATGCCGATGGTGACCCATCGCTGGTTGGGCAGCTGCACCAGCAGTGGACCCCCGCTATCGCCCTGACACGAGTCCTGTCCTCCGTCCGGGAATCCCGCGCACATGGCCGAGTCCGGAACATGCTGCACAAACGAGGCCCGGCAGTCAGACTGCTTCCACACCGGCAAGTTCACCTGAAGTCGTTAAAACGAACTATTATTTGCTGGGAAAGTTACTAGTTTTAACAAATATTCATTTATAAAGGTCAAGCCTTCATCGTACAAGTAATTTCTTTTCTCTGCCTACTGAAAATATTAAAGTCTTATATTACCAATTAAGGGTCAGTATTTCAGCTAACAAAAGCTCTTCTAAAACTTTTCCAAATAAAAATGTTTTGTGTCAAAATTTTGTTTAGAGCTTTTTAGCTTCAATACTCGCCCTAAATAAAAATGTTGAATTTCAATTAAAGTTCAGAAACTAGAAATAACCTTATATTTACGAAATAACAATAAACGCTGTATATAAAATGAAGATCAAAAAGGTAGAATATACCCACCTCCATAAGGATGTTGGAATGCGGACCGCCAAACTTCTGGGTGCCCCAACCCGTGACAATGGCATTCCTATCCGACCAATCCTCGTTCACGGGCGGCATGCAAACCGGCCAGATATACGTGTTGAACAGCGTGGCTCTGTCGATCCTGACGATGGCAATGTCATTGTCGTAGTTCTGCGGATTGTAATCGATGTGGAGCACCATGTTGGCAATGCGGAAGTCCCGGGCCCTCGTCTCGTTCAGCATGTGAGTGTTGTACTCGCCCAGACGCACAAAGATGTCCTCCTTGTCCTTCTTGTGGAGGCAGTGGGCGGCCGTAAGGACGTGGCGATCGGTGATCAGGACACCGCCGCACCACACGAAGGGCAGTCCCTCCTGGAGCAGGGCCGCCATCCAGGGCCACTCGTCCGGCTCGGCTGGTCGTCCTCCAGTGAGGCGCGGGAACTGCCTGGTCGTAATCCCACAGCCACGCTGCTCCGGCTGATTGACGATCCGCGGCTCATCCTTGTCCGGATTGGTCACGATCTGCGGACTAAAGCGGTTGCTGGTCGACTGGTCAGTGCAGCAAATGCCTATGGAGCTGCGGGAAGTAAAGAAACAAATTTGAAAAGTCTTAAAAAAATATAAATAAGTACTTAGGGCAAAAAACACTGTTTGCCAACTCTTTGAAATGTAATTTAAAAACTTGATTTGCCAGTTACGAAATGTTTTTACCCTTTTATTATAAGCTTTATCAATTGAATATTTGTAGGACAAAATTTAAAAGTCCTAACCAAATTAAGACATACGAAAAATTTAAAGCATTTCCCAACTCTAAAAGCAGATTTAAAATATAATATATTTTATTTTTTTGAGTATGTTTTTCAATAATAAACTAGCTTTATCCGTGTTTAAACAAGAACATTATTCAAAAACTTGATTTTCCGCTTACAAAAATCTTTTTATAACTTTAAAAACAAGCTTTATTAATTTTATCTTTGTTCAACTAATATTAAAAATAAAATTTAATTGGACAATTAACATAGACAAATTACTAAATTGTTCCAAACAAAATGTATCAACTGTAACAATACAAATTTACTATATTTGAAAAACGGATTGATAAAAAAATATAAAATCCTTGAAAAGAAAATGCGTATTAATTTGTAATTTCTTTTAAATTATTTTTAAAAAGTTAAAAAAAAAACTTAGAAACTATGTGTTATGAATTGAGCACTGCATCTTATCACTTGCTTTTTAATGGAACTACATACATACCTCTTCTCAATGATACAAAGTTGGGATACCAGGCGCCAGACATCGTTTTTAAGCTCCGGCATGCGGCAGTAGATGATGTGGCGACAACGACCGGATTCACCCAAAGGAGTGCTGCAAGGGCCATAGTCCTTGTTTTCCTGCGATTAATTAAATTAAATTCGCCAATTATATGCCCTTGTAATCAGTAGAGATTGACTCACCAGCAACTGCGAAGTAGGAGCTTGCCGCTTACTGAGACGATGTCGTGACAGAAAATTGACGACTTGGTTCTCGCCAGTACGATTTTCGTGGCTATATATCTGGTTCTCGGATTCGCCCCATTGAAACTCAGCATTATCGCTGAAGTCGAGGAGATCTAAAATGGTATATGGATTTAATTTTATTTAGAGAGTTATTTAGGTCAAAGAATTAATAAAAATAAAACAAAATAAAATAACGAAAAATATTTAAAAATACTTTAAAGAGTCCATTAGACAAGGATAACATTGTAATAGGTTTCCAGATGATAAATTACCAATCTTAAATAAAATATAAATTAAACTAAATTATATGTAATTTATTTCTTATCCAAAATGTAACTATAATGCAAATATTTTGCCATTTTTGGACGATAAATCCTTAATAGTATAACTTTGTAATAGCTTTCAGATCATAGATTGACAATAAATATAAATGAAAACGAATTATTTGTAATTTATTTTTTATCCAAAATGTAACTTTTCAATGCTTATATCGACTCACTGAGTTGTAATTTTTGTTTTTTTATGATTTAAACTCACCAACATAGTCGCTGCTTAATGTTTTGCCAAATATCTGCTGCGAGCTAAGGCCTAATAAAGCCGTAAAAGCCCAAAAAAAGGCCTTCATTTTGAGTTGTTTTCGCAAATGCACTGGGATTTAATCGCGTGCCGCTTCCGTTGCCAGCTGAATCAGTTCTGCCCTGTGTGCAATTCTCCAAAACAAGCTAGTGTGCCGATATGGAAACCGAAACCGAGCTCAGATCGGCTCAACTTACGATTTGAATGATGTACTTGAATACTGCTTTTGATCGTGTACGATGCGTTGACACTTCTGGGGTTTTCCTGGCCAATAAAGCGGCGTTCAGGCAAGTCGCGTTCGCTTAAGCTCAGTTCTCAGACAAAAACGCTTTTTTGGGATGGGAAGCGCCAGTTATATAGTCAATATTATATGTGATCCAAATGGCTTATCTCTAGGGTGTAAAGCGAGGCACTGAAATGCCGGTCCCCTTTAATGCTTATGAGCTTCGACTTAGACCCAATTCCGTGTACTATCTCAACGTAGCTGACTAGTTGGTTTGGCAACATGTTTCCAGGGGCGAAATGAATACTGCCCAATGATGATCATCATCCACTCGAATTCTCCATGGAAAACGTGATGTGCATTGCTAATGATCCGGTTCGGTGGGTTTTGATTCCGATTCCATAGAAGTAACATCTCCGAAATACTAAGGAAGATTTTATAAATATTTAATTGCCTTTTGACGCTTGCACATCAAAACAATAGTAAATCAATCGCATATGAAAACCGGAATTACAAAAAGTTGTTCAATGTTATATTACAACTATCTACAAATATAGTGAATATTTAAAGTTTAAAATATAGACATATACTTATGAAAGAATAATGTCTTATGAATAATGACTGCCATTTCGCGTTCACTAAGTAACTAAAATATGAAAACAATTACTACCAACAACATTTTAAACATGTTGTACTCACCATATAATTTTATGTTGCTTTGTTTAACCAAATATAACAATACGAATTGTTTCGTGATAATGAAAATGTTGATAAATAAATAAGTGTGGCCGAAAATACATTAATCATGAAAGCTTCTAACCCTTATCAAAAATGTTACTGGTAACCGTTTTAAATAAAATCACTATAAATTCGCGAATTATGTGTTTTGATAATGGTTTTGTTATTTTATAAAAATGAAATTTTCTAAATTCTTTCAAAATAACGATCTGTTCAGTAAACAAGTCATTTTAAATACTCTCCATATTCTAATTCAAAAAAGTAAAGTAAGTAAAAGATAATTCTAATTGGAGGGTTATCTTCTTTTTCCTTTTTCTGGTAGAACTTTGGCTGCTGAATACAATTTTTTTGGGTTTAAAAAATTTATATTTACTTAAACAGTTTAAAATTACTATAAATAGTCAGAGAAATCTTGCAGTTAGATATTATTTTAGTATACATGCAATCGAGCTCGCAGATGGGTTATAAAGTTTTTTTTTTAAAATAGGTGAAAATGGCGTGCTGGTGCGTTGTTTAATTACTGGACCTACCAGATTTAATTGTTATTGGTCCAGCCTACTGAGGCAACCTATAAAGATGCCCCACTCGTCAGCTAGTCGTCGTATTTAGTTCCCGCCACCATGAAGCATTGGAAACGATGTTCATCCGCCGCTTTGGCCATCGTCCTGCAGATTCTTCTAACGCTGCTGCCCGATCCTGGAAGGGCCATGACAATGGACCAGTTCTTGTCCTCGCTGGACATGATCCGTAATGGCTGTGCACCCAAATTTAAACTGGATATGGAAGATCTTAATCGACTTCGCGTGGGCGACTTTAATATGCAGCCATCGCAGGATTTGATGGTAGTGATCTCATATTTTTACCCCATTTTTTCCATTTACCAATTTAAATTCTTTATCCGTTCAGTGCTATACAAAATGTGTGTCCCTGATGGCGGGGACGGTTAATAAAAAGGGAGAATTTAATGCCGCAAAGGCTCTGGCTCAGCTTCCCCATTTGGTTCCCCCGGAAATGATGGAGATTTCCAAACGATCCGTTGAGGCTTGCAGGGATACGCGTAAGTTTCAATCATCCAAAATAAAGTTTAATAAATATAGTTTAATAATTTGCAGACAAAGGATTTAAGGAATCATGCGAAAAGGTCTTCCAAACAGCCAAGTGCCTGGCCGATAATGGCGAAGGAAAGTTCATGTGGCCTTAGGGAACATTTCAGAAATGTAGTATTAATTAAAAACAACTTAATTTCCATTTTTTAAATATTGAAAATATAAAAATCAGTTGATTGGAAAAACAAATAGTTGTTCTTTAAACTGTACTAAATTAAGAAAGACGTCCATTAATCTCAAATAAAATTAAAACAATCTTAAGAAAACCATAAAATTATTTTAGGCATTTCGGACGACGTTTTATACATTTTTGAAAAATATTAATTTCTTGTAAATTGAAGTTCTAACAACTGTATTCTTAATTTTTTGTAAGATCTTAAAGTTAACTCACCCATAATTTAAAGTACCCAATTTTTGATTTTAAACATTGTTACACTTTATTGCTGATATTGTTAACTAAATACAACAGTTTTATATTCGCATTATGCACACTTATACATTTCGTAATATATAAATACTCAATTGGCTTAGCAACACATTTGAACTTAGGGAGATAATTGCATTTTTGGAGGTTACAAAATAAATGCAAAATCTTATACAAATTGGTTGCCTTGCAAATGTGTGTACAAAGTTCTCTCTTTAGTTATTTTATCGTATTCGATTTTCTAAATTTCGGATTCGGTATAGATTAGTGTCTTAATAGATCTCTCAAAAAGGGCCTCACAAAAATATATCCGATTAGAGCGTGTGTGGGGTGTTGTTTTAATGGCATTAATGTTGGATGTTGGAGGAAACCTGTGCGGCGTTTAGAAAGTGTTTTTGTGTATAGTATATAACTAAGAGTCCAATAGTGTCCACATCCATATAGTAGTTAGTACATTGTTGTATATAAAATCAGTACACATTGATGCTTGTATATTGAACCGTTTGTTAGCTGGTTTTCGAAATATTCTGTAACTTCTACACACACATCTAAATAGGTTGGTGGTACACTCCTAGTTGTACACACATATAGGTATATATAATTTGATATATCGTACAGTTATAATTAGGTGGAGATTGACAGGCCAGTTGTTTAGCTCGGCATTAATTCCCCTTTGGGATTGGGATTGTGTAATGCCGTTGATTGTGTTGTGCGTGGGATAGCCTCGAAAGTTGGTTGAAAGTATGAGGGTGTACATATAGACTATAAGATATTTCTTTCATCCTCCTTCCCTAACTAACCTAAAAGTTTTTTGTGCTTCGAGTTTTTTGTTTACATTTCCATCTGGGATCACATTTAGGTTTGTAAAATCATATTGTAGAGAGCTAAAGCTTTACTAGCAGCCTAGTTTTCGTTTGGCGGAGTAAGAATCTTGAAAAATATTAGTTTATAAAACCTTTTTGGGTTTTAATTTTCCAAAAAACCTAACAATAGGTTTTTACCAAATTTTCTTTGAATCACAAATTTTTTTTGATTTAAAAACTTTCTGAAAAAAAATATTATAAAATCCAAATCTAATATAACTTTAAAGTTTGACCTTTGAACTTCAAATAAGAAAAAAAAGTTTTCAGTCTAAAAACCTATTTAAAAAACCTTTAATTTTTAAAGACTCCGCCAAACGTTTATAAATTTAATAGGGATGACAAAGTTTTTTTTGCAGACAAGGGATTAAATGTTTAGTAGTCGAGTTCAACCCTAAATTATTTTTTTTTTCTTTTTTAATCCCTTGTCTACTTCTTATCTTATAAGATAATTTGTTGGTCTTCAGGGGAAGACTTGGAATTTCGATTTGTGCTTTAGACGTTTTTGAGCAAAGAAAATGTTAGGATGACAGGGAAATGATTGCTGATGTGCGGACTGTTTTCAGGGAGGGTCTGGTAATAGTTTTGATTATGTTTTGCCATTGCAGGACCAACCATCGTACGTTATTGCTTGCTTAGTCCATCAGTCGAACGCCGGCTTGAACGTCATCGGCCATGCTGACGCCTTTCTTTTTTTTGCCCTCGCTGGCTGGCTTCTTCTTGGTCAGGACCAGGGTTTCCGGCTCATCCTGGGACTGCTGGCGCTTGCCATTTCCACTGCCACCTCCACCGGCTCCACCTCCACCACCGCCGCCACCTCCTCCGCCACTGTTGCTCCTCAACTTGAAGCGCGTCGTGGCCGCCGCCGCATTGTTGTTGGCACAATTGCATATGGCATCGAAGATCCGCACCACGAATCCTCGGGCTCGGTTCACCACCTTGCCGTTCTTAAAATCTGGTATGGCGAAACCTGAGAGATTAGTGCTATGCGAAGCGCGGCAAGTACGAAAAAATACGAAAAACAAAGATCAGTGAGAGGCAAAATTCAAAGTTTAGTGCAACACAATATGGGCATGCAATCGAGCTGGCATATCTGATATAATGGGTGAAGTAATGGCGTGCGAGTGCGCTTATAATTATCACGGATCCATACAATTTCCTTTGATTTAATTGACACTTTTTGGAAGAACTATAAAGGTCTCCCTGTCATTGGTCAGTCGCGGTAGTTTATTTCCGCCATTGTTAGCAACAGCAACCAGATCTCAAATCGTATAATAGTCGATTTATAAAAACCAACACTTGGCAGAAACTCTTGGTAAATATCGCAAAGCGATATTTGGGTGTGTGTGTGGATACTATTTACAAAAAATTTTGTACAAGAAAATTAAGTTCTTAAGAATTTACCATTATTTTCCGAAAACATTAATTAAGATTTAATATGACATTTAAAAAGTGTGATTATCAATTATAAGATCTATACCAAATAACACAAAATCTATTTAAAAGACCAAAAAGTTCTCACCTCAATATATTTTTGTGGGCTTTAAAAATGCCAAAATTCATTAAATACCATTGTAGTGTAAAACTATTTTTCTCTACTTGAATAAAGTATTTATTTTGAAAGATTGAAAATGTGATACCTTCGCTTTCCCCCAAATTTACCGATTTAATTTGCATTCACACACATTATCCACCATCAACTTGGATTCTTTGTTCGTGATAAGTACCTCTTACAAGAAGAGCTAGTTCAATGCCGAGGGCACTGGGATAAGCTTAAATCATGCTTAGCTAATGACCTTTATCCAAAAATCAAATAACACTTATCTTTGCTCTGACATACGCTGACAAAGAATACAAGGATTTAAGTACAAAGGTTTCGAAGGAATAAAGAAGCCATCAACTATATAAAAACGCAGGAAACGATATGGACCCCATTGCGTATACTTACTCGGTCGCTTTTCCTTGCCCTGAAACAGAGATTACAATTGTTTCAGTTAGTTTGAAGACTAAATGCAAGTAAAGGTACCCAACCTGTTGCGATTTCTGGCTCTCAACTGCCCGCCTGTTGGCCTCCGTCTCAGCCCGCAACACCACATCGTCGAGCGCTTCCCGCAGAGCGGCCATGTTCTGGGGACTCTGCTTGAACGCCTCGATTCTGGCCTCCAGCGACTCCGTTTCGATTCTGTCCTCACTGTCCGGCGACGCGGGCTCGGGATCCGCAAATCTTGCATGCATTTTCCACTGTTTTTGGTTTGAAAACTCCGGAAATATCCTTCAAAAATTCCGATAGTACTGCTCCCGAGCTTTGTGCCTTTGTCCTTTGGCGATGGGTATCTACAAGGAGTGTTGAGCAAAGCGCTTTGTGCGTTCACCAAGGAATGCGGCGGAAAAATCAATAGCCATTCACTTGAGGGGCCATGCCCGCACATGCGTGCTGACTGCGTGGCCAAGCTTTTTGGCTTTGGGTGGGAGAAGTTTGGCTTTGCACGGAAAAAAATATATCGTTGACTTAAGAAATGAATCCGAATGTTTTTCAAACTTTTCCAACTCAAAGTCTAAAGTCTAAATTAAATTAAAATATAAACATTTGGAAACTCCCACATATAACTTGAATACTCTGGAAATTATAATATTGTTAACATATTGTTTCTTCTAATATTAATAAAATCTCAAAACTTTCACACAACATTTAAAAATAAAGTTTTAATTGTATTCTTTTCTCTTAGTGTGGTGACATATTATTGGGGTAGGTTCCCGCTTTCTTTGTTTTATTGCATACGATATATGTATTCAGACTACGAGCTAAGAGCTGGCTACTCCAGATGCGAGAGATCGTCCAGCTCGGGCGGTGCGCGCACGATCTCCGTCTCAATGATCAGCGAGTTGGCATCTAGGGTGCTCTGAAAGATTCAACTGATATACCATCAACTGCTGGCGCTTCGCTACCGGCAATAACACAAACATTCTCGCTGCTCCGCTGTGCGGCTGACAGAAGGCTGCCGCTGCCGCTGCCCATGCCGATGCCGATGCCACTGCCGCTCGAGTTTGAGTTCGAGTTGGAGGCATTGGCCCCATTGGAGGCCGCGGAGAGGACCACGCTGTGCGGCGAACTGCCCCGTCGCACCACCTTTGCCTGGCCGGGCTGCGGCGAGTTTTGGGTGACTATCACAAACTTTTGCGGCGGCTGATTGGCCTGAATGGCCCTTATCTGAGGCAGGGCCGACACTCCAGGGCTTCTGCAAAAGAAAGAATTCAAAAGATTAGAGATATCGCAAATTTAGAGAACATTTTTTTAAAAATTCTATCCTGAATCTTATTTTTAGAACTTTCTTTTGTTGTCTGGTTACTAAACGACTGGTTACTTAAATGATAACGAAATGATTCTAGAAATTAGGAGAGTCAGGAAATTATGTTGTTCTGGGCCATGAAAGCTTATAAAAACAATTTGTAAGGCAATTCTACTTCCAAAATTGAGCCATAGTTCCAAAAAAAAAACATAAACCTATCAATTTTCACATAGTTTGTTAATAAATAATTGGAATAGTTTAGGTATGAAGATACTAGCTTTTTCAATGACTACGAAGACTTTTTGGAATGGAATTATATCTGAAATAAATATGAAAACAGTTTCCTACCCCTGCCTCTGAGTGCTTGGCATGGACACACGTCCAATGGTGGTGGCCGTTTGTGCAGCACTCGTTATAGGTGCCGTGTTGATAGTGTTCGACGAAAGGGTCACAATGCTGGAGGCGGGGGCATTTCGTACTTTGACCACCGCCTGACACAGCGACGGTCCCAGGAAGCCAAAGTCGTTCTTGTAGTCCTCCGCCGTGTCCGGAGCAGGGCGCATTTGCTTGAGGATCGGTGGACAGCACTTCTGGAGCATGGCGCGTATGTGGCCGGCGGCTGTCTTGTCTGTGTTGCTGATCGAGGTGCCCAGCAGGTGGGGCTCAATGCGTTCCGATATGAACTTAAGGCGGGGTATGATGAACACTTTGATGACCTCGCCTCCCAGCTCCGAGAGGCCTGCAATAGATCCGTACAGCGAGGACAGGTGGGTCTTATCATTTTGCAATGCCTTGCTGAAGATGCTGCAAAGGTTATACAAATAATATAGGTTAAAGAGATATTAAACTGGAGTGGCTTAGATTTACCGGGTAACTCGAGTTTGCAAATTATTAGTCAGGGTGTTGAAGTTCTTGCAGATCTGCGCCATGAGACGGGAGGCAAAGTCTCGCAGGGCCCAGTGATTGTCCAGTTCGGGACGCATGCACAGCTGCTTGGAAACAATGCAGGTCATCACCGAGGGTATCAGTTCGTGCAGCTAAGGGAAGATAAATAGGTTGATAAGTAATAAGACCATATCCATCAATCAAGAGCCTTACGTATTTCTCCAGGAACAGCGATGGATTGTCCAGCAGTGCACGCACCATGCGCATGAGGTAAATGAGCAGCGCCAGATTATTCTGAACCACATTGACCTTAACGCCCTCGGCAATGAAGGTGCACATGCGGGGCAGCATCTCGTGCAGGCCAGGATCGGAGCCCAGTGACTGCAGCGCCTCACCGCGTCGCGGCTCATCCGATCCCACGCAGGCCTCGGTGATCTCCTTGTAGTACAGCTGCTGCTCCACGGACAACTCGTGCGTGGCCAGTTGCTTGACGTGGATGGTCTCCACGTTCTTGAGCTTGTGAATCTTGCCGGTTGTGGGCTTGCCAGCCGCATCTTTGTTTAGACCTTGATCGAGTTTAATCACCGGATTGACGGAGTCCAGGAACTGCGAATCCTTCGAGAGTGGTGGCGGGTTCTCGGGTACAGTTGGTTGGACTCCCTCGACCACAAACCAATGGGAACGCAGGGTGAGATCGAGGGGTATCTTAACCGTGTTGCTTGAGGTGATCTCGCTAAGGTCGATCTCTTTGTCCTCCGTGAAGTGCAACTCCCTTCCTCCGCCGGATGCAAAGCGAAAGGGTATGAAGTCCTTGGAGACGAAGCCATATTGTGGTTCCACATTCCTGACCTTCAGGGCCATGTCGATGTCCCGTACAGAGAGCTTCTGCCGCTTGGCGTGGTGCATGAATTTGGCCGCGTCCTGGACGATCCTCTTCAGCTTGATGGACACATCTTCCGCCAGCTCCTTGGCGGCATCATCCGATAGGGAGCCCACGCCGATGCTCTCTGCGATCACCTTCATGGACTCCGCCGAGATGCTGGAGCCGTATAGCATGCTGCTGGAGGCGCTGTTCGATTTCGACGCTTTTCCACTCATTTTCCGAGTTTTTACAAATAAACAAATACTTTTTGCCGAGCTGCTCGGCCAGTGTGTACACACCGCGAATTGGGGAATAATCTGGATAGTGATGCCGATTAAATCGCGGCATTTGCCTATTTTTATTCTAGCTTTACTTATTTCTGGCCATTTTTTTGTTAATTATGAGTTTGATTTTGAAGTATTTAAAAAATGGCTTTCCTCTATTGTAGTAAAATGTTTAGCGCACTCGTGGTCCAGTGTTGGTGAAAAAGTATTTATTAAAATATGTTTTAATTAAGAGTAAAGTAATAAAAGCTAATTTATATTAGATTATGTTATAGAAACTAACCATGATTTATCACGAAAAGCTATACATAAATAAAATTTTGAACATTAATGCTATTATTTTTTTTTGAAACGGGATCTAGTATTCACTCTTCTGAAGAACTTAAATTTATTAGGTAAAGTGGATAAGCTTCTTACGATTTTAAATCTAATTTTTTGTAATTAATAAAATTAATAAGAATTGAGAAGAGATTTTGAATATATTTTTTGCACCTATTAACATGCCAAATAACCTGATTGTTATTTCTAGCTAGTTTCAGATATTTTTTCCTCCAGCCAAACGATAGTTAACACACGATAGTTGCCCACAAGCCGCAGCAGCGCACGGTCACACTGTCCGCGCAGACATCACGTACACACCACAGCTGGCCACACCAAAACGCAGTGTCTTTTTCTTTATTTATGTTCGTACATTTTTGGTTGCCTGGCTTTTTGTTGTTGCGCCACATTAACAATAACAATTAAAGCGCGCCCCCACCGCCGTTCGCGTATTAAAAAAGTGAAAAATCGGATTCGCGGATTAACGTGCCACATGCGACAGTCGAAGGCAACAGTGCGTCGTCGTCGGGCGTCGAACAAAGCGATTTTTGGAAAAGTGAAAACGGCGCCATTTTAGAAGCAGGCAAGCCACGGCCAAACTCGCAAGAAAAGTGCAAATATGCAATGTGTGAAATAATAGATTGTCCACGCGCTAAAAACACAAATCTCAATTAAAGCCGCGAGTGAAGGTGCTAGCCAAGAAAACAATCAAGCGTAAGTGCTCTGTTGTTTTTTTTTTTTTTTGTTGCATGTCGTCGTCGTTTTCGTCGCAGTTTGACCTACTTTAAAGTGCCACTAAAACGCACTTGGCTAACAAAAATGAATATATTACAGCTCCCCAGCGACACCAAAATATGAGCAGTGGCCAAAATGAGACGGCAGCAGCAAAGGTTCTGGAAACGCAACGCGCACAAGAATCCGGCAGTGAAAATGAGGCAAGTCTGGCACCTAAACACTTAACAAATTCAATATCTATAGTATGTGATTTAATCGCAGGAAACCGATTCCATTACGGATCAATCGAGTCAGTCGAAGTCCACCAAGTCAGCCACCCAGTTCAGCGTGCAGCGTTCGGACACCGGTGGCCTGCGCATGAGAATCTCGGCCATCCGCCCACCTACAGGAGTCGCAGCAGCAGAAGCAGCGGCGTCAGCAACCAAGAAACCGAACCTAAAGTCCAGAAAAATGTCCACCCAGGACACCGAATCCGGCTGCTCGGAAGCCAGGAACAGAGCGGCCAGCAAGAAGGTGAAAGTGAAGCGCAAGAAGCTGGCCAGCAGCACTAGTGGGCTGGGCAAGTCGGAGACTTTGTCCAAGTCCAAGAAGCCACAGATCTCGGCCTTTTCCTCGGACTCAGAGGATGATCTGCCCCTGAAGGTTCACCAGCAGAGAGCACCGCGTCTGCTGCTCACTGCAATCTCACAGGCGGCCCAATCGGCCAGCAAAGCCAACCCGCTGGACATCGGAATCTCCTCCAGCGACAATGAGCTGCCCAGCCTCGTGCAGGCGGCCATCAAGCGGGTGGAGAGCGATACGGAGGACACCACGGTGGAGGGCAGCTTCCGCAAGGCGGCCAAGGACAAGAATCTGCCCCAGTACCAGTCCACTTTGTTGCAGGACTTCATGGAGAAGACTCAGATGCTGGGACAGAGCACCAATTCGAAGTTCCCCGAGGAGAACGTGGTGAAAGCCAAGGAGGAGACCGTCCTGCAAGTCGCTAATCCTCGCAAGCGCAGGGGTAGACCCAAAAAGGTGATTGCCACTGTTCCGGCTTCGACAAACACTGGACCTGCTATAAACGAATCCGCCGATTCTGGCGTGATAAGCACCACCAGCACAACGCAAAGCACCACTCCCTCCCCGAAAATGCAGAGTGAGAACATTGTGCCCGCGGGAGCAGTGCCGATCGCCTCCGGCAGCAAACCCAAAATCGATATGGCGTACCTCGACAAGCGGATGTATGCCACCGAGCGGGTGCTCTATCCGCCGCCCCGGAGCAAGCGGCGTCAGAACAACAAGAAGACCGCCTCCAGCTCGGCCAACAAAGAGGAACTTCAGCTGGATCCGCTGTGGCGGGAATCGATGTGAACAAGAAGTTCCGGCTAAGGAGCATGAGTGTGGGCGCGGCTAGTGGAACCGGAGCCAGCACCACCATTTGCAGCAAGATCCTGGCCGCCAAGAGCGGCTATGTCTCGGATTACGGAAGCGTGAGGCATCAGAGGAGCGGCCACAACCACAATTCGGGCTACAAGTCCGATGCCAGCTGCAAGAGTCGATACAGCACCAAGAGCTGCATGAGTCGCAGGAGCAGGGCGAAGAGTTGTGGCTACCGCAGCGATTGCAAGGAGTCCGGAAAGTCTGGCCTTAGGATGAGGCGGAAGCGCAGGGCCTCCATGCTCTTGAAGAGCGCTGCCGACGATCCGGTCGAGGATCAGGACATCCTTCAGCTGGCCGGGCTTTCTCTGGGCCAGAGCAGCGAGGAGAGTAACGAGTACATCAGCAAGCCAAGCCTCCAGAGTCTGCCCACGACGAGTGCCAGCAAGAAGTACGGCGAGATCAACCGCTATGTGACCACGGGTCAATATTTCGGTCGTGGCGGCAGTCTGGCTGCCACCAATCCCGAGAATTTCATCAGTAAAATGATGAACCAGCGGAAAGAGACCCCGGCTCCCAGCAAATCATCGTGCAAGATTAAATCCCGTCGCTCCTCGGCAGCTAGTATGTGCAGCAGCTATGTGTCGGGCGTGTCCAGAATGCGGCGCAGGCATCGTCGGAAGAGTTTAGTCACAACAAATCGCTGAACATTGATTCCAAGCTGCTCACCGAAATCGAAATTATCACGAGCACCTTCCACTCGAGATGTCGCATTCAGGAGGATCGTCTGACCGGGAGCAGTGGCAAGGAAAAGCTGCTGGCCGATGCCAATAAGCTGCAGGCCACTCTGGCAGCTCCAAGTCCTGCCCAGCAATTGGTCCTGAACGGAGGAGCATCGGCTTCAACGCTGCCCAAACCTTTGAAACGCGCCCTCAAGAAGCGAAAGCTCAGTGAGCCCCTGGTGGACTTCGCTATGCTCTCGGCCAGCGCCAGTGGCACTCCCAATGGCAGTGGCAGCAGCAACGGGAATGCCAAGCGACGGCACAAGAAATCCCAGAGCAATGACAGCTCCAGTCCGGATGATCACAAGTTGCCGCTGAAGAAGCGGCACTACCTCGTGACGCCGGGAGAGCGCCCGCCTGTGGAAGTGGCCTTCGCCAATGGCAAACTGAATGCCGAGGCCTGGGCCGCAGCGGCAGCGACTGCAAAGAGTACGGCATCCACAAAATCGCAGGCGCAGTTCAATGCAAGGAGTGGAAAATCAGCGCTAACGCCCAAAAAGAGGCATCTCCTCGAGCAGCCGACGGCCGTAAGCGGAGCTGCCTCTTCAGCCAGCAATTCCCCGCTGAGGATTGTCGTAGATAACAACTCCATTAGCGGTGGCAAGTTGCTGGACATCAGTCCCAGCTCACTGTGCTCCCTAAAGCAGCAAAGAAGAGGCGGAGCAGCCAAACAGAAGGTGGCGGCAACAAAGGACTTGGCACAGCTGCAATCCCCAGCTGGTAGCTATCCTCCACCCGGTGTGTTCGAACCTTCTGTGGAGCTTGAAATCCAAATACCTATTGCTAAACTAAACGAATCGGTCATAACAAAGGCGGAGGTAGAATCTCCTTTGCTCTCAGCTTTGGACATCAAGGAGGATACCAAAAAGGAGATTGGCCAGCGAGTTGTGGAAACGTTGCTGCACAAAACCGGTGGCAATCTGCTCCTGAAACGCAAGCGAAAGAAGATCAATCGCACGGGATTCCCCACGGTGCGCAGAAAGAAGCGTAAGGTCAGCGTGGAACAGCAGCCAGCATCCGTGATGGAGGAACCCCAGCCGGAGATCGATCCCGATGATGAGCCCCTGCAGTCTATCAGAGAAACGAGGAGCAGCAGCAGTGCCCAGGTGCAGGTACCAGCTACTCCTGCAATGGATTGCGAGCGAGTGCCACAAGCTGGCGAGGCCAGGGAAACCTTTGTGGCCAGAAGCAATCAGAGAGCTCCGCGCCTATCGGTTGTGGCTCTGGAACGGCTACAGCGACCGCAAACACCCGCCGCCAGAGGAAGACCGCGAGGCAGAAAACCCAAGAACAAGGAGCAACCCGAAGCACCACCTTTACCGCCGCCTAAAACGGAAGCCGAGGTGAAGCCTGCCAGGAAACGTGGCCGACAGCCTAAGCAACCGGTGCTGGAAGTGACGCCACCCGCACCCACTCCTCAGCAGAAGAAAACCAAACTGGAACCAAATATTAAACTCCCAGCTGGCATCGATCCCAACACGAATTTCAGCTGCAAGATTCGCTTGAAGCGGCGCAAGAACCTGGAGACGGGAACTAATCAAAGTAGAAAGGAGAAGCCGGTTCAACCAGAACCAGTGGAAGAGATTCCACCAGAAGTTCCCGCCAGCCAGGAGGAGATTGATGCCGAGGCGGAGGCCAAACGGCTCGACAGCATTCCCATCGAACATGATCCCTTGCCCGCCAGTGAATCCCAGAACTCCGGTCCACCTGACTACGCCAGTTGCAGTGAATCCAGCGAGGACAAAGCGTCGACCACCTCCTTGCGGAAACTATCCAAAGTGAAGAAGACCTATCTGATAGCAGGACTCTTCTCTAACCACTACAAACAATCGCTGATGCCGCCGCCAGCGAAGGTGAACAAGAAACCAGGTGTGGAGGAGCAGCAAGTGGCGCCTGTTAGTCTTCTTCCTCCTCCTCCCTATTGTGAGAAATATCTTCGCAGGAGTGAAGTTGACTTCGAGCTGCCCTACGACATATGGTGGGCTTATACCAACTCGAAACTACCCACTCGTCATGATGTGCCATCCTGGAACTATCGAAAGATTCGAACGAACGTGTACGCCGAGTCAGTGCGTCCGAATCTGGCTGGGTTCGATCATCCCACCTGCAACTGCAAGAACCAGGGCGAAAAATCGTGCTTGGACAATTGTCTCAATCGCATGGTGTATACTGAGTGCTCGCCCAGCAATTGTCCAGCTGGAGAGAAGTGTCGGAATCAAAAGATCCAGCGGCATGTAGTTGCACCCGGAGTGGAGCGCTTTATGACGGCGGACAAGGGATGGGGGGTAAGAACTAAGCTTCCCATTTCCAAGGGCACCTACATCCTGGAGTACGTGGGAGAGGTGGTCACCGAAAGGGAGTTCAAGCAGCGCATGGCCAGCATATATCTGAACGACACCCACCACTACTGTCTCCATTTGGATGGCGGACTGGTAATCGATGGCCAGCGCATGGGCAGCGATTGTAGGTTTGTCAATCACTCCTGCGAGCCCAACTGCGAGATGCAGAAGTGGAGTGTCAACGGCTTGTCCAGGATGGTTCTCTTCGCCAAAAGAGCCATCCAGCAGGGCGAGGAGCTCACCTACGACTACAACTTTTCGCTGTTCAATCCCTCAGAGGGCCAACCCTGCCGGTGCAACACGCCTCAGTGTCGCGGTGTCATCGGAGGCAAGTCGCAGAGGGTGAAACCCCTGCCCGCTGTGGAGGCCAAGCCCGCTGCAGAGGGACCTCCGGGCCGAAACGGTCGTCAACGGAAGCAAAAGGCCAAGAAGCACGCTCCACGGCAGGCGGGCAAGGATACTGCTTCAGCGGTGGCGGTGGCAAAGCTCCAGCCGCTGTCCGAAAAGGAAAAGAAGTTGGTCAAGCAATTCAACACGTTTCTAGTAAGGAACTTTGAAAAGGTAAGTTTCTATTTATATTTTATTCCTGAGCATTTTCTAATCATCTTCCTTTTCCCCATTAGATACGCAGATGTAAAGCCAAAAGAGCATCGGCCTTGGCTTCTGCTACCACTACTGCCGCTTCTCCAGCACACGGTGCCACCAATGGCGATATTCCTGGTCGCCGCCCCTCCACACCATCCTCCACATCCCTGGCTGCACAGATCTCTGCACTCTGTACACCTCGCAACATGAAAACCCGTGGATTGGCCCAGGCAGTACATGATCCCGAGCTGGAGAAGATGGCCAAGATGGCTGTGGTCCTGAGGGATATTTGCAGTGCCCTAGAAACGCTAAAGATGTCCGATCTGTTAACCACAGTGTCCAGCAAGAAGAAAAAGGTCACAAAGAACTCCACAAGTGGCAAACCAAATGCAACAGCTGGTAGTTCTCGAGTGGAGTTCAGATCAATACAGGCCCAGGTCGAGCAGGGACATTACAAGACGCCCCAGGAATACGATGAGCAGATGCAGCAGCTCTTTGTGGAGGCCAAACAGCAGCATGGCGATGACGAGGGAAAGGCCAAAGCACTGCAATCCCTGAAGGAATGCTATGAGCAACAGAAGGCGGCCAGCTATCTTCAGCTGGTGGAGATTCTGGGCGATTCTGATTCATTGCAGAGCTTCAGGCCAAAGGAGGTGGCTTTACCCGTAGAGGAAGCGCCAAAGCTTGTGGTGAAAAAATCACCAGGAGCAAAGGAAAGAGATTCCCCATTGGTGCCATCTAAAGAATCACCCTTACTGCTTCCCGTTGAGACATCTCCGGAGGAGGATGTGATCCGTTGCATATGCGGGTTGTACAAGGATGAGGGTTTGATGATTCAGTGCGCCAAGTGCATGGTGTGGCAGCATACAGAGTGCACCAAAGCGGATATAGACGCGGATAACTATCAGTGCGAACGTTGCGAGCCCAGGGAAGTGGATCGTGAGATTCCCCTGGAGGAGTTCACCGAAGAGGGCCACCGCTACTATCTCTCCCTGATGCGCGGCGATCTTCAGGTGCGTCAAGGCGATGCCGTCTATGTGTTGCGTGATATTCCCATAAAAGACGAAGCGGGCAAGGTGCTGCCAACCAAGAAGCACACCTACGAAACGATCGGAGCCATTGATTACCAGGAGTGCGACATCTTTCGGGTGGAGCATTTGTGGAAAAACGAAGTGGGCAAACGATTCATATTCGGCCACCATTTCCTGCGGCCCCATGAGACTTTCCACGAACCTTCGCGGCGCTTTTACCCCAACGAAGTGGTAAGAGTCTCCCTTTATGAGGTGGTACCCATTGAGCTGGTAATTGGACGCTGCTGGGTCCTGGATCGTACCACCTTCTGCAAAGGACGGCCAATGGAATGCAACGACGAGGATCATTGCTACATCTGTGAACTGCGGGTGGACAAGACGGCGAGGTTCTTCTCCAAGGCCAAGGCCAATCATCCGGCCTGCACCAAAAGCTATGCCTTCCGAAAGTTCCCCGATAAGCTCAAGATCTCCAAGAGCTATGCGGTTAGTTTACACATTAACATATTCATACTATAAAGCATTTTAACACCTATCGTTTATTTGCAGCCCCATGATGTGGATCCTTCGCTGCTGAAAACAAGGAAGCAAAAGACTGAATTAGATGTAGGAGCCGTGCCAGCAACGATGCAAAAGACACCTGGCAGGCAGGAACAGCAGCAGCAGAGATCGGTTGGGCGGAAGCCGCGAGTGATTAGTGCAGCTCCAGTGGAGGTTGAAGCTGTCCATGTTGTAACACCAGTGGTGCCCAATAAACAGGTACGTTGTTGCATGATAATTGTCTTACAATTATTATTAATTTGGTTCCTCCCATCAACAGATGATTAAGAAGAAGCGATCGCGTTTAGAGAACGTCCTGATAACAATGAAGCTCAAGTGTCTGGATGCGCAGACAGCCCAGGAGCAGCCCATTGATTTGTCATACCTGCTGTCCGGACGCGGAGCCCGTCAGCGGAAGACCCAGCAGTCCAGTAGCAGCTCCACGGCCAGTTCGACCTAACAGATTTAGCCAGCAAATAGGTTAAGCCGTGTATATACGCCTAAAGTTAGAGGCATTGCTTAATATTTATGAAACTTCAATTAACAATTAGCTTGTAGCCATGTAAGATGTAACGGTGATAGTAGTAATTTTAGAGTGTACATTGTTATGAACAAATTTCGCGAAGAAAAGGCCTGCAATCGAGCGGCTAAAATGGAACAGATTATGAATTATGCTTAAAGTAAGGATTTATTTAAATATTAGTATTTACGCCACCACACGAAGCCCCCCATTTAGATGAATTTCATTTGTTTTTAATTGTTTATCGCATCTCCATATTTAATTTTGTTTTACGGAACCATCTCCTTTTCGTCCTTGCAATCCGAAGGCGTTTGAATTTTGCATTGTTATTTTAAATTATTTTATTATGTTATGGCTGCTTAACTACGAATCACCCATGTAGGACAACTTATTGCGCTATTAGTTTTTAATTAATTTCAAATTGTTATTAACTGCTAACAAAAAATTTAAAAGGGAAATAAAAAAATATATTTTCATTAAATTGCTTGCTTATTTTAAATGTGCCGCCCTTTGTGTGGAAAAGTGTTGTAGGATTGGGCATACGTTACGTTGCACAACACTGATTACATGGGCGTAGTGGAGGGATTTGGTAAATCGATTACCAATAATAAATAAGTTAGTTTTTTTTTAACTTTAATAATAGATGTTATTAACTTTTAAGACTCTATATATTTAATAACTAATTATTTTTAATATATAGTTTTTTTCATACTACAGCTTTATCCCCTATTAACTATTTTTAACCACACCTGTGACTATTCAAACATCTGTTCAGCATAACCGACCATGTTTTGTAATATTTTAAAACGTTCGTTTCAAGCGAATATCAGGAATGTGAATAACTTGAATGTGCTGCGCTTGAGCAGTTCCAACAATCCCCAAGGCGACATCCAGGATGCACTAGACATCGAGGCGAATCTCTTCGGAAATTCGGATTTAAGGCACGAGCCGGTAAACACGCGGGAAGCTTTACGCAAGAACCGCACTAAATCGTTTGTGGCTAGGAAACCCAAAGAAACCAGTGCTGCACCTGCTCCTCGAAAATTCACGGCCCCTCCTGCTCCACGTGTAGCGCCCATTCCGGCTCCAGTGATCAAGGACAGTGAACTCAATCTGGAGTTTGTGCGTCTCACCCTGCAGGATCCCCTGACCAGCACTCTTCTGACCACAGTGCGTTCCCGCAAGCGGCGGGACAAGAACCGCCAGATCATCGTCGAGGGCAGACGCCTCATCCAGGAGGCTCTGCAATGTGGCCTCAAAATGGAGGCCCTCCTGTTCAGTCAGAAAGATCAGTTGGCGCTGGTCAAGGAGGAAGTGGGCAGGGCGCAGCTGGAGACTCGGACCAAGATCTACAAAGTGCCGCAGCATGACCTAAAGACCTGGTCCTCGCTGGTTACCCCGCCTGGTCTGATGGCCATCTTCGACAGGCCCTCGGACAAGGGTCTGGAGAAGAACCTGGCGGAGCAACAGCGTCTGGGCAGTCAGCCCTTGCCGATTACTGTATTGTGCGACAATATCCGGGAGCCCAACAACCTGGGCAGCATCATCAGGACCTGCGCCGCTCTGCCCTGCAGCCAGGTGGTGGTCACCCACGGCTGCTGCGATCCCTGGGAGTCGAAGGCTTTGCGTGGAGGCTGTGGCGGTCAGTTCCGAGTGCCCATACGGGATGATGTCCCCTGGGAGGAGCTCCCTTTGACCATTCCTCCAGAGGCTGCCGACGACTGTAATGTTTTCATTGCCGAGAACAACCAAGAGAAGAGGGAGAGCAATCAGGCCATTGATTATGCAGAGATCAGGGGAATCGGAGCCCACAATCTGCTTATTATTGGCGGCGAAAGCCATGGAGTCAGTGAAGAAGCTTACCGGTAAGAGGTGAAACATTTAAGTGCTGGCCAAGCAAAGCTAATTTAACATTTCTTGCAGTTTCTTGAACTTGGTTGGACACAAAGGAAAGTGCGTCTATATACCCCTGGCTGCTGGAATCGATAGCTTAAACGTGGCATCCGCTCTGACGTTGCTGCTTTTCGAGCTGCGAAGAAAACTTAATGAGCAGACGACAACTAAGGATTAGGTTTAATTATGAAAGCCATCGTAAAAGTATTTTGTTGGTTAACGAATTGGAATGAATAAAAATAACTAACTTTGCTATTACAAATTTATTTCCCTTTTAATCAATCTAATATAGACAAAAACCTATACCTTCGAATGTATAAATCCCCTTTCAAAGACATTTTTCGTTCTCCTTGTGTCATAGACATATTATAAATTTATTGCTAGGCTGTTTCACAAATAGAGTAATTAGTAAATAGATTAAATTCAACTATTAGCTTCGATTTCCTTGTAAACCTCCCGCTTATACTCGTCCAGACCACCTTCGATTGCTCTCACAGTGCGATTTCCGCACACCCAGAGTTCCTTGCAAACGACCTTAATGAGGCGTTCGTCGTGGGAGACCAAGATAACGCCGCCCTGTCAAAATAAATAATAATAATAATGTTATTCATCTTCATTTTATATAGCATGTGAGCGCCTTTACCTTAAAGGCATTAATAGCCCGGCCTAAAGCATCAATTGTTTCAATGTCCAAATGATTAGTCGGCTCATCAAGCACCAAGAAATTGGGTTCCGCTATTGAAGAGATATGTAAATAATATTGCAATGAAGGCTCATCATGATCTTACCCATGCACATCTTCGCTAAGGCCACGCGTGATTTCTGTCCTCCAGATAAGCTGGCAATGCTCTGGAGGGCCAGTGGTCCGGAAAGGCCAAAGCTACCCAGCTGCCGGCGATATTCCTCATCCGGGCGTCCGGGAAACAATTCGGCCAAGACTCCCACACACGTCACATTCATGTTCAGATGATCCACATGATGCTGGGCAAAATATCCGATTCGCAGGCCACGATGCAGGACAATGTTTCCGTAAATGGTGCTCAGCTGACCGACAATGATCTTCAGCAGCGTCGACTTGCCCGCTCCGTTCTCTCCGACAATGCAGATTCGCGAGTCCGAGGTGGCTGAGAGATTAACGCCCTTGAAGATGGGCAGTGGGTCTTCGGGGTTGTAGCGGAACGATACCTCCGATATGGCCAGCACGGGAGGATTGAGGGGCTCCACTTCGGGGAATTTGAGCGTGACCACTGTCTCTTTCTCCACCGGCTTAAGTTCGGGCCTGCAAGGAATATTTTAGTAATAAGAATATAAGAAATGTTGGATTTTTTACTTTTTAATCGAAGTAGCACTTACAGTTTTTCCAGCATTTTAATTTTCGACTGCACGGATGAGGCACGATTTGCATTGTATCGGAAGCGATCGATAAAGTCCTGGACATGCGATCTGTGAGCCATTTGAGCCTCGTATTCCCGCCTCTGGGACTTCAGCTTTTCCGTCTTCGTTTTCTCGAACTGCTCATAGTTTCCCCTTCAAAGCAAAAGTATAATAAATTAGTTACTGAATTATAACCTATTTGCGACTGTATTACTTGTATGCCTCCAGTTCCTGGGAATGTAGATGTATAATGTCCGTGGGTACGGTGTCCAGGAAGTTGCGATCGTGGGAAACGACGAGAACTGTGGTGGGCCACGTCTGCAGATAGTTTTCCAGCCAGATGATGGCCTTGATGTCCAACATGTTCGTCGGCTCATCGAGCAGCAGCAGATCGGGCTTTGAGAAGAGTGCCCTGGCCAAAGCGAGACGCATGCGCCAGCCGCCTGAGAAGGATTTCGTTGGGCGCAGCTGCATGTCTGCGTCGAAACCCAAGCCCTTAAGTATCACAGATGCACGGGCCACAGCCTTGTCGGCCTCGATGTTCTGCAGGGCCGCATACGTTTCGCTCAGCTCATTGGACAGTGTTGCATCCTGCACGCCATTGTTCAGAGCCGCCAGGATCTCCTTCTCCCGGGCCAATAGCCTCGTTCGCTCGAGATCACACTCCAGCACGCTGTCCACGGCGGGTGTGTCATCGCCCACCACCTCCTGCTCCACGTGGAGAACCGAAATGTGCGAGGGGATTTGCAGCTGCCGCTCGGCAATCATGCGCAGCAGAGTGGTCTTGCCCAGTCCATTGCGTCCCACCAGACCATAGCGGCGTCCGAAGGAAAGCAGCAGATTCGCATTCTGCAGGAGAACTCTGGCGAAGATTAACAACATTTGAAAGTTTGCTCAACTGCTTAGTTACAATGTCTTACTTTTCGCCAAAGGCCAGGTCAAAGTTCTCGATCTTGATGTCCATCGAGCGGTTGAGTCCCTTTTGATCCAGCTTGGTGTTCTTCTTGTTGGTCACCTGGGAGGCTGTGGCCGTTTGCAGCTTCACCGCCACAGGAATCATTCCATGCTTGTTCACCTCCTGCCGTTTCTCCTGCTTCTGCTGCAGCTTGGCCTCCGCCTTTCCCAGCTTCTTGGAGTCAACTTTCTGGAAGAGTAAATGTGTTGCAATTATTAACCAAGCCCTTTGATATACAAGACTACTGGTCGAACTTCGTCTTTAGCTTGGGATTCCTTGGTATTCGCACTACATCCTAATGTTTCCCAGTTGGGGTATCGCCATCTCTAGAGGCACACTTACATTGCCGCCGTCCTTGTTCACCACCCAGATGCTCTGCATGTCCTTGTCCATTCGCTCCATGTTCTTGGCCATCTCCTCGATGTTGACCGGCGCATTGAGCACCTTGCGCTCCACACTGACCCCGTTGTTCTTCATGATGTTAAGGAACTGCTCGCACAGCGCCCGGACGCCCTCCTCCGGACGGTCGCAATCGACGCTCTGCAGGATGTCGCCCACCGCATCGAAGATGTCGTCGCCGGTGTCGAAGTCCTCCTCGCCTGGTGATAGGAAAGTCATCTTATTAAAAAGGTCGAGGGTATCAAAAGGTTAAGACCCCTTACTTCCGGTGAGCACCCCCACAACATAGGTTTTGGTTTCCGTGTCAATTTTGGGGAACTCGCGCTCCAGAATGGTCGTGTACTCGCTCATTTTTTGGCGGATTTCGCGTTGCGGGGCGGGCAGTCGGATCCTACGGTTGACCTTGATCGCAAAATCGGTAAATTATCGTGGAAGTCGGATATTAATTGACTTTTCCGACTTTTACCACCGCAAACGAAAACTTAAAGGGGGAGCAGTGTGACCGTTTCTCGATTGCTAAAACATACCTTGGCCGCGGTCACACTGCTTCTGGACCATTTCATTTCCGTTTCGTTCCCACAGAAATCTCTAGAGATTTTAGTCAGTTGGATTAAAAATCTCTCAGTCAATGTTGTCAAATAAAATTTTGTATATAATATAGTTTGAAATATAGAATTCTTGGCTTAGCGAATTATCAATAAACAGCTATCCCCACAATTTATGTAATTTTGAAATTACATACCGGTTGTATGTGGGTAAGACATAACAAAGCTTTTATAAACAAAATTTTAAAAACAAATACAAATCCTAAAATTTGGATATACTTAAAAGAAGAATTTAATAGTTCTCTACTTTTAAAATACAATTTATTAAAAAAAAATAGATTTGAGGAAAAAAGCTGACTTTGAACATATAAACCTTTAAGAGTTTATATATTAAGTGAATAATAAATTACAATGCTACAATGTCATAACAACATAGACAATGGAATATTAAAGTGCCCGTTCAAATTTCCCTGCTATCGGTCTACTATCGATATTTTATGTTACATCTCAAAGCGAATTGCATAAAATTCCTGTTTTCTTTCGACAGTTTAACCGATTTAATTTAACAAAATGTTTAACAAAACCGCTTTAATTGGAGCCATGGTGCGGCGAACCTTTGGAACCAGCAAGATAATGCGGGAGACAATTAAAAATCACGAGCCCAACAATTTGGAGAGAAAAATGTTGGTGTGGACCGGTAAATACAAGACGCAGGCTGAAGTTCCCAATTTTGTGAGGTATTTATTTGGGGTTTAATGCAGAGCATGCAACAGGTCCTTTACATTTATTATCCCATTTTGCAGTCAGGATGTCATGGAGCGCTGTCGCAACAAAATGCGCATCCGTCTGGCCAATATAATGATCGCTCTCACCGCCATCGGTTGTGCCATTATGGTATATAGTGGAAAACAGGCCGCCAAACGAGGTGAATCCGTTACCAAGATGAATCTCGAGTGGCACAAGCAATTTAAGGATCCTCAGGAGGGCGAAAAAGCAGCTGCTCCGGCTGCCAAATAGGAACCTTAACCACCAGGATAGCCATTCGCTTAGAAACATTACTATTGTCCAGGGTTCTGTTTTCAATTCCGATCAAAAAACGTTATACTTTCTGCCAAATATAAAAATAATTATATTGTAGTACCTTAGACAGTTCCCCCATTTTGTAAATTTCGTCGTCGATCCTTCGAAAGTGTCCTCCGATTATTTTAAGATTAGAAAAATCCATTTTATAAATCAATATTTTTAGGAATTGAAAACGGCAGCTGGTCAAATCTTTTAGTTTAGCTTTGGTTTAGAAATCATTTTGCCCTAGGTATGTGAACATGCCATATCCTTGTTAGATATTCAGTGATATTTGTAAACTCAAAGTTAGTTGTATTACCAAAGTTAATAAATATTTTATGAGAAAATTTTCGAGGCTGCCAAAATTTTTTTTACCAATAAAAAAAGTGTTATTTCTTTATAACTACTTTTAGGGGAGATTTCAACATGTAAAGAAGTTAGCCGCCATCTCATGTAGCAATAGTTATACGAACTTTCGTCTGAAAATTTTAATAAATTTAAGGTTTTTGAACGATAATTATTTATAATATAAAATATTTGAATTGAGATGCTCCGTATGTAATGATCTTGTGAATTATTTTAGAACAAGTTAACATACAGGGGTGGATAAAAGTATTTATACAAATCAAATGAAAATATGCTTATAAATTGGGTTTTCGATTAATGAATTTAACAAAAATGTATTGTTTCCCATTCTTATTAATTGCCATATCCTTGATGGGAATTACGACCCATAAATATTTTATGATAACTCATTGAGGTCCGGCAGCCGATTGGAAAGGCAACATCAACATCTGTTCCGATTGTGTTTCGCTGTTTCAGTGACCACCACTTGCTCTGCAAACTGCGCCGACTCCGTGAGTATTTTGGTGCTGTCCCGGATTCTGGTTCGGATTTGGATTCGGATTGTGATACCGACGGTGGGAGGCGCTGGCGCTTTTTGCTTTTCACATTTCACTTTCAGTTTGTCGAGAACTGTTTGTCTGAACGCCCCCCGAAGAAACTCGCTGAGCGGAGCAAATAGCGGGACGCAGTTTGGGCCAAGTTTTTTGTGGCCATCTCGTGCGTGCAGGCAAAGCTAAGAAAATTATCAAAAAAAAACCAAAAATATTATTAATTTCCCTAAAAGGAAAGGCCAGAAAAGAAATTTCCGAAACGAAAGCGGGGGAAAAATGTACACGAAATAGTGCGGAGAAAAATGTGCGGCTAACGGAAGAAGGAGGCGGAGGAGGAGGTGGGAAAAGTGTAAGAGGCGACAAGTGTAAAATGTAAAAAAATAATAAAAAGAAATGCGTATGTATGTGCAAACTATTTCGCAAATTTCCCAGAGAAAGGCGGCTAGATAGTGGTCAAAAGTCAACAGCAGTAATAAAGAACCATAAAGCAATTGTTTAATCAAACATCAGCGAAAGCAGATTGCCTGCCCAGAAAATCCATAAAAAAAGAGAGATTTTTCCTGTCTGTCTCTCGTGTCCGTGTTTGTGTGTGTGTGTGTGTAGGATTGTAGTTGTATGTGTGTGTGTGGCAATATTCGTTTGCTTTTTTGATTTGTGAAAATGTGTGTATCCGCGAATGTTGCTGTTGTTGCTTTTGTTGTTGCGGTCGGTTTTCTCTGCAACAACAACAGTCATAAAAAAAATGAAAAAATAGAACAAAAAAAAAATAGAAAACTCACATCCAGTTTTTTAACCGCCCATGTCCTTGCTAACTGTTAAAGGCATTTATAACAAAAAAAAAACTCTTTTTAATTGCAACTCATGGCGTGCGTGCAACACAACAACAAGTAGTTGTTCTTGCATAGTTGGCCTATTTAAAACCTCCCCCTCGTCCACCCACTCATGTTATTAATTTATCCAGCAGCAGACCAACAAAAAAATAGAAACAACATATCATGTTAAAAAAGCGTTGAGCAAACAAAATATATAACGGTCGTCCGTATGAAAGTGAAGGTCGTCTGTAGGAGAGAAAGGGAGAATGGGGCAGCAAGGAGCAACAGGACACTGGGAAAAATTCATATTATTTGAAATAAAAATTAACCTATATTTAATGAATAAGATTAAAATCGCACTATCTGCTTTAATAACCGTCACAAAGTTCTCTATAAATTTTATAAGTTCAAGCATCAATTAAAATGATCTTGAGTTTATTTTATTACCGCTTTTGTTTATTATCAAAAAAAGGCTAAGAAAACACTATGCCTTTTAATTTACATAATATTCCTGTTGAAAATATAATACTTTTTAATATTTCTTAGACTCAATTGGAAAATTATTTTAAATATTGGTACTTCTGTTATTGTGTTCTGTATTGTGTTCCTTTCTTTATACAATTATTTTTAGTATACGATCTTGGAAAAAGTATCCCTGATAAATTATTATAAATAAAAATTAAAATTTTTACAAAAATCTTTAAGAAATTGGGGAAACTTGCAATGCTATAAAGCACGCAGGAGGTATTCTTATCTTGTGTTTTATGACAGTTTATTATAAAACATATATAAATAAATCAAGAACTTAAAATTAAGCTCAGTGCAGCAGCAGCAGTCCATTTGCTGGCGTAAATGTGCGAAAAATCCTTGGCTTGGTTTTTGGCGCAACAACAAAGCCGCACTAATACATGGATCACAGCTGCACACACACACAGGCCTTTTCTTTGTGCGTGAGTGTGGGTGCGATTGTGTGTGTTTCTTTGATGACGCGCTTAGTGCAGCAGCAGCAGCGCAGTCGCAGCGCAGTCGCAGCGCAGCCTGTAGTTGTTGTTTTGTTATCATTGGATAAGAATGACAATTCCTTTGTAACTTAATGCACGTGGGCACCTCAATGTGGTCATTTTATCATTTCATCTTGATTTATCGTTACATTCGGTTGAATTTCAAATTAAGTAATGCTTTTATTTTGCCAAATTGCAATGGCACATTTTCTATGGCGCTTTTTCGGTTCAAAACTTGTTTTTTTTTTTTTATTAATTATTGTATAGCCTTGAATATGAACAAAACATTTTCTAATGTTCTAATTTAATAAAAGTAATTTATTTTCGGGGTGTCCTAGGAATCTCTTCTTCAACTAAAAGTCAATTTTAAACCTTTAACTTTAAATTTGCTATTTAAGACAAATTTTTTGAAAAAATGGTTTCTGAAAAATATACTCTGAAGCACAATTTCAGCGTATCGGCTAATTTTTTTAAATTCAATATTTTTTTTAATTTGTTTATTTCAATTTATAGGTTTAACTACTTGTTTTAATTTTTTTTTCCCTATATTGATTTTGAAACATTGTATTAGCCATTGTTGTCTCCCACAGTATATACACACACATATAGAACACATAATCCGTACGTGGTCGTATGCGTATTTCTACGCAGATATAATCACATTTTACGCATGGAAAGGCTTAGCGGGCCTACATAAATTACGCCATTGGCCTTAGCCACCATTCCATTCATTCACCGTGACCACCCGAACCACCCACTCAGTGCTGCCTAGGATTTGGCTCTCTGGGTCACTTGCACGTCCACTGGATGTTCCCTCCGCCCCTCATTCCCCTGATCCGCTCCTGATTTTCCGCCTTGTCAGGGCCATCAGGACAAAAGTTTTTTCGGGGGAGATGGGGGATTCGGTGGATTGCAGCCACTCCAGCGGACAATGTTGGCCAACTGATAAGCACGACGCTGTAAAGTTTTTATGAGTTTTGCAATTAATTTGAATAGCAAAATTAAAGTCTCGAGCTAGTTGTTCTCAACATCCCGTTGTCCAACATTATTATGTAAGCAAAGAAGTTGCACACAGTAAAAAATATAGAGGAAAATCGGCTCCAAAGTTTGAGATTATATACACAATCTTGTCTAAATTTTGTTTCAATAAATTGAAATTAAAATATGCGAAATTAAATTTACTTTCCACAACTTTAAAATGTTAAGTTGCAAAAAATAACAAAATTTGCATTTCAAACAAACAATTATATTTGAAACAATACCTTATATCAAAGTCAAATTAATTGTTGATTATTTTAAAGTCAAATGTCACTACAAACTTAACTAAACTTTTACGACATCTTACAACATCATTGTAAAGCTTAAAATGCAATGGTTGTTATGAGAAAATAGAAAATGGATTGCCAATTTGGGTTGTATTTTTCAAAGTGCACAGGCCATTGAGTTCCTCAATTTCCAGTAACCCTTTCTTATCGGATCCCAAAGCATTCACGTTTCCTTATTGTTGACAATATTTGTTTCGGTACATGCAATTTAAATAATAAATCAACTTGTAATCGAATTGTTGTGGGCGCATTCGACCTTTTCTTGTTTTGTCCTCTGGCGTAATATGACGTATGGGCAATGTTTTAAATTAATAATAAGCATACGCAGTGTTTTGCTGCTCAGCAAAATTAATATGCGAATGCTTCTGAAAATCTGGTCAATGATTTTCTTGCCAAGGCAAACAAATATATTGGTGAAATAATTTTATTTAGCTTCCAGATTGCGATGTTAATTGACCATGCATCAATTGGCCGAATAATTATATGCATTTAATAAAAGCTTCTATGCGGATTTACAGCCAATAAAGCAATATTAATGATTTAATTAAAAATTAAGTTGTTGATTAAACATTTCATCCAAAGCTTTATTTACATTTAACCATACTAATTAATAATGAATTTGATATGCAAAGGCAATCTCAACTGGTTGACAATAAATGTAATGCCTTTATTTTAAATTTAAATTACCAACAAGTTAACCAAACTTACAATTTTGTTGCTATTTTTATATCAATATGTTTTTTATTTAGAATTGTTAGCATAGTTCATTGCAAGTAGGTAATAGCTAATACAGAATGCATTAGCATAATTAGCTTGCCTCGGAGGCAAACATAAATCTGTTGACCCAAAATGCACCGGTCGGATCAATATCGCAACAGAGATATTTATAGAGCTATAGGTGGTTCAATGTATAAATCGTGCATAAAACCGAATTAATTTCCATCAAGGAAAGGCGGCACTAAACCGAATTAGTTTCTTTGAAATGCTTGCCAAATAGACACCTTACTTGAGGAGACACCTTCAATTGGATTCTTAGTGGGCGGATACATAAGCCTCTACTTAAGCGTAGCGACAGACTCACGAGCCAAAGTAGAAAGTACAGGGAAAATTATAAAATGTTCATAAGGCCCAGAGACAAATGCTGAAATGTTGTTTGATGTTGAGCCGACGGCGTGGGCAAGGGCGAGCCCGAACCAATCCCAATCCGGATCGTCCAAAGTCCAAAGCCGAACCCGAATCCGTATACGAATCCGTTTACGAATCCGTATCCGAGTCCGAGACCCAGACGCAAAGCCCATATCCAAAGCCCAGACCAGCCCCCAAGGGTCCCATGAGCAGGCGCAGAGAAAGTGATACACTCTCCCTACTTTCTCACTCTCTGTCTCTCTCTCTCTCTCTTTCTCTCTTCTCTGGCCGCTCAATTGTACATATTTCTCATTTTTTCATTAAGCCGATGAAATAAAATTAAAAACAAAAACAGCTTGTAAACAAAAGAAAAGCAACGCGAAGCAGTTGGGAAAACGCTGGGTATTTTTGGTCTGTTTAGGAGGTTGTTGGGATTGTTTAAAAATAGCCCAACAACACAAAACTAAAAGTAAACATTGTTAACTTATTGTCAATAAAAATACAAAATTGAAATGCCGCCCAGGCCATAAAATTGCGTTTATGATCTGGAAACTCTTCCATTTCTTTTTGTTTCGCATTTTGACTCAAAGTTGCAATTGGTTTCAACCTGGCCATGTTTTTTCCTATACTATTTTTTGTTTTTTTTTCGCAAAAATTGCTTCCGCTTTGAGAGGGCTAAAAAAGAAGAGAAAGTCAAGCCATCATAATAAAGCTGGCCCACGCAATGGCTGCGAAGGAAAACTCACAGGATTTCCGTAGACTTCTCGTGTGTTTCGTACATTAATGCCTAACTAGCATTTTGGGGCTCCAAATTGAATGGAACGGTCTCGAGGGCCGAGTAGGTGGTGGTCTGGCTGGTCTGGGTGGTCTGGGTGGTCTGCATTGCCCGTTTGTACTTTATGATAAACAAAAACAAAAACATAAAAAAAACGAGCAGTCAGGAAGCACAAACAAGAGTGGAAAAACACGAATGAGATGGCGGCGAAGTTGATATGCCCTGAAAGCAACATTAATAGATAATGATTATGTCCGCTCTGAGGTGTAAATTGATATGGTTATTTCACTGCTGAAGGTCAGAAAAGTATGCTATATTTATGCTGATGATATTTGGATAGCTATTCTAGGGCTTCTTGTTTAAGCTATTGGAATAAAATTACACTAATTATCGTAACCATTTTTAAAAATCTTCTTTGAAATAGCTGAATAAATTTCAATAAATTTATTCTTGAAATGTAATTTGGGGGTTAATTTTTATTTATTTTTTTTTATTTAACAAAGGCGCCACATGTCCCAATTGTATACGTTTTTTTCGTCCCTTTTTGTTATTACTATTTATTAAATATTAATAAATCAATTGTTCTTCTTGCAGAACGGTACGTTTAAAAAGTAAAGAAATTTATAGTCATATAATACATAATAACTTTGAGATATAATAATTAGCTAAAATTGCTGATTTTAAATTTCAATTAAGTATAACCTTCTTAATGTAATAATGAAAACTACTATTAAATCTGTAAAGTCCATTCACTCATTTCTTAAAAATGTTTTTGGTTTGTTTAACAAGCAAACAAAACTGATAATGAATCAATTGTTAAACATACACATAAATTCGAGATGACCTTTTGAACAAAGATGTTATTTTAACAATATGAAGGATAAACTCAGAGTTTGATAGGAAAGATAAAAATAAATCATTAATTATTTAAGCTGACCTTTCGAACAAAGAAGTTCTTTCTTCTTTATCCAAAATTGATTGATTTTCAACTGGGAGTACATTTCACTCACCTTTCCATGTATTGCTAAATCGAATTTGTTGATTGAAATGTTTATAATGGCTGTCAGAGACCAAAAGGCAACTGATCCAAATCCCAAACAATGTAGGTTGAGGGAACGCGACGTAGATAGATGGACAGATGGATGAATGGATGGATGAATGGATGGATGAATGGATGGATGAATGGATGGATGAATGGATGGAAGAATGGATGGATGAATGGATGGATGAATGGATGGATGAATGGATGGATGAATGGATGGATGAATGGATGGATGAATGGATGGATGAATGGATGAATGGATGAATGGATGAATGGATGGATGGATGGATGGATGGATGGATGAATGGATGGATGGATGAATGGATGGATGAATGGATGGATGGATGAATGGATGGATGGATGGATCCACATCATTATGATGAGAGATGAACGGGCATTGTTTTACCCCCCAACAAAGTGTAGCCTTGAGACGAAATGTAACTAAAAGTAGCCAACTAACTGGCAAATAATTAGGCAGCCCCTTGCCACGCTTAGCTAAAATAAACTATGCAAATAATTAATGGAAGCCCAGAGAGGGACGAAAAAAATGGCATATAATAGGGACATGTGGCGCCTTTGTTTTGGAGCCAAGCGGAAGTCACATTCAGCACCCCCTCATTTGGCGCCAAGGTGTTTTTCATTCGACAGCTGGACGGAATGGGTCACCATCACCAACTTCCCGACCTTGTCCGCCCCTCTTTTGCTGTTTGACAATTTATTTTGATGGCACACACCACGCACCGAATACGTTGATCCTGTCGCTCTGCTTTTCCTCCTAACGAACTTCTCCTTGGATTGCCTAACGACACCCAGACATCAACATCAACATCAAAATCAACGTCATCAGTGGGTGGTGGGTGGTTTTTGATGTGGGGGTGGAGCAGGAGAGCAGAGCAAACGGCATTGATTAATTTCCATTTCGTCCACCATGAACAACAAAAGCAAGGTCAACGACTATAGATGCACAGTGAAAAAAATAAAAACTATTTGCGTTCCATTCAAATACTTTTATTGAAACGACTTTGATTTTTAAAAAGGTTAAATCCAAAAAAAAACATTTATTTAGAGCGGTTTTAGATTTTCACAAGGAGATCATTTTTATAAGGTTTTTATATTTTTCTATTTAAGTGTTGAACTTAAAACTTTTGATTAAAAACTCTATGCATTTAAATTAAAATGTTGTTCAAAAATACAAAAAGGAACTCTCTCTAAAAAATATTCGCAAATATTTGTTTCTCTGTACATATTCTGAACACGACGAACGTCAAACTATAGTGGAAAATTGTTGATAGGATAATGTGGCATTAAAACATTAAGGCCTGACACTCTACGAGTCCGCGGCCCATTGTCTGCTGTCAAATAGTGTTGGGGGAAAATGGGTGGGTGGATGTGGGTGAATGCTGGTAGAAATGGGTGTAACGTGTGCCAAAGAAGGTTGAAACTGTCGGTTTGTTTGACTCGCCATCGGTTAATGGACATGGACGCGGAATTTGTTTGGATAATGTGTGATATGATGAACTGGGTAAACTGAGCTTACTTGCGATGCAAATGTAAACTTGAATGCAATTTTGCAAATGGAGGCTTTTAGGGCAGGTGCAGGCTATAAACCTGTTTTCTTGACCTATATTTATGAGACCAAATGAGTATTAATCAAATTCTCATCAACTCAAATAAGTTGTCATAATAAAAACAGCGTTATCGTCATCAATCAAATAAGAACCGTAATATTCATTTGGCATGTTTTGCATGCAAGTATTTGTTAAATAAGCCAAAGGAAGTCTATACAAACCCCATTCTCATCTATCACCTGAGCTAACCTTGTCTAACCTTAGCCTTCAAGTATTGACAACGTTTTTGTGTCGTGGTCGTGTCTTAGTCGTTTCCATTCAGCGAACTAATAACTCCTAATGGCTATTGTTATGGCAACGCCGAATGACAAACGCACCTTCCACTTCGCCCCAAAACACCTCCTATCACTTCTCCCATAGGAGAATCCTTTGAGTCATTAGTACACCTAGCGTAAAAATGTTTGAAAATCAATTTTCTATATCAAATTCATATTAATGAACAAGCAGCATTTTTTTTTGAAATATTAGTTATACATAAAATATATATTTTTTAAATTGGGCAAATAGACACGTGTTTTAAATTAATTTTAATATTTTTAATAATATCTTTTTAACTTAGAAAAACTAATCAATAGTTTATCAATCAAAAGCATTTTTGATATAATTTTAATTATAATTATATTTGATAAGAAAAAGTTTTCTTTTATGAATCTTTAACAAACTTTAGTAGAAAACTATTTAAGAAGTGAATATTATTTGGTAACGAAAACCTGGTCCTTTTCGTGAATTCCGTAAACTGTGCTGTTTAACTTATTAAGATTTCTGGGTTACAACTTAACAAACTTTTCTATGAACTTTTTATTATTTTCTCTAAGTGTAGAAGCCATTGACAGGTGCGCATAAATAAGCAAACACTTCTGTTGGCGTTGCGTAGCGAATGGTGTATCAGTTTCGGGCAGTGCAGTGTCGATGTGCTCTTGGCCAGAATAACAGAGCAATGGAATAACAATCGCGGCAGTGCCAGTGACACAACTAGCGACAGAGCCATAAATATTGTATAAATCAAAGGCACACATTATATAGACTTCAAGAGCCATGCCAAGCAATGACATTTATGGAAATAAATGACTTTTTGTCACAGTTCCCAGCTGGGTGGGTGGTTGCTAGCCAAAGGGTGGGGGGTGAGCCGCAAGGCCGAAGGACAGACATAGACACAAAAACTTTTTGCGTTCTAATTGTTGTTTGGAAAATGACTTGTGGCCCAACGAAGATTTGCAGGGTGTTTACTGTCTATAGAAAGGCACATAAATTTGTTGTGCGACTGGCAAGACCAAGCAACAAAGGCACGCAAAGACGCCCACGCATACCGCCCAATCATTCAAATACACTGAGAGAAGAATGAAGTAATGCGTCAATAGAATTTCATTGATTTCAGAAATAGAATGGTTGGTATGCTGACTTACTACCAAAATTCGAAGATCAAAATACCACAAGATTACAAATAAATAATTAATTTTTAAGTTGAACATACATTTTTGTAAATTATTAAAGTATTTTAATGTTTGGCTTCATTAATTAAAAACTCAGTTTACAAATATTTGTAAAGTCATTCTTTGTTGGTTTCGTTAACTTTTTTGCAAGAATTATCTTATTATACTTAACACTGTCAGTCGAAATAAATTTAAACTCGTTTTGCTAAATCGATATGTACGATTTAGAAGAGTTCTTATTTTTAATATACAAAGTTAAAATAGACTAAAAATCCTCCTAATCTAGTTAACGGATATCGTTTTTAGAATATAAAAAAAAATCAGCGTATTGATTTAAAAGGTTAAATAAATAAGTCCATTTAAAAAGGAAATATATTTTCATGTAAAGCAAATTCTTATTTTATTATAATAATTGCCTTTTGATCTTCAATATTGATAATAAAATGAACAGAAGGCTCAAAACAATAAAAGTAGAATTAAAGGAAGGTGTTTGCTTGCAGAATATTGTAAGTCTATTGTTGGATAATTCTCACACTGTGTCCATGCTGGTCCTACGAGAACCAAAACCAGAACCATCCAGACATGGACGACCAGATGGAAGAACGTCGGATGGTCGTTCACTCCGCTGGCTCGAACCATTAAAATGGTCTCAGCTGCTGGACCCACGGGGGCATACAATATATCCATATCCCCACATTGCGCTCCAGTTGGCTCGATTCCGTTTGGCTCGTTTAAATATTTAGACAGAGCGCTGCTCGAAAACGCATTGAATGGCGTTGTCTGTCGATTGCTGCCTCTGTGAATCATTTTATATACAATATATGTGCAGAGGCGTCGGCGGAGGGCAGGGGATAAATTGATAATATAAACAAGTGAAGCGAGAAATTGAGGAGTGGGTCGATATGTGCGTTTGTGTGTAGTGTAGTTTGTGCTAGCTGGTTGTTCCCACAGATTTATGATAATATTTATGCTTTGAGAAAGTCGGAAAACCCATTGAACGGGGGGATACAACACTATTTGGGATTCCCCATAAACTTTAGAATTCGATTGAAGTGAATTTCAAACAATTGCATGCCTCCAGATTAACTGTGGGTGTTTTATATTCAAATGAGCAAATCCCAAACGAATATTATTCACATGGACTTCAACTATTTGCGGAGGATTTAATTGTAAATGTGGGAATGTTTAAATTTTCTAAGGTATTTGTTTAAAAAAAATTGAACAAAATATTGCCTTAACATTTGTAGTTGGAATGTTTTAATCTTCTAAGGTATTTGTTTAAATAAAACTGAACAAAATATTGCCTTAACATTTGTAGTTGGAAAATAGAAAGAGCATTTTTGCAATTTCTCTGAAAGTGCTGACTAAAAATAAATTTAATGACTTTTGATACATATGTATTTCTGTTTTACTTGTATATCTTTCTTGAAACTAAACTCATGATGTTTGTGCTTACTTAAATATAACATTATTTTTATAAATCAGGTAACATTAATGAGTTGCTAGATTTTTGCCAGTATAATTTTGGATTATTAACATTAATTTAATTTAACAATAATAATTAAAGAAACATTCAAGATATTTATTTGTAATTTTTTTTTGTGTTATCCTTAGTTTTAGAATAATTTGTTGTTGCCATCAACCAACATGTCACAAACTTTAAGCTGATATTGCACTTTTCAGAGTTTTTGTGTGTATGACTCGGTGCGTGTCTCAGAAACTTTTCGTGGAATTAAAAGTCTCATACCCACCGTTTTTCCGCCCTAAAACTTGTGCTCAAGCCCCGCCAACTTTTCTTTTCTTTCTTGCAGTGCTGCACATCAACACAACTGAGGAACACCGGAAACTTTTCATATCCCCGCAGTGAACAATAAAAGCAAGAGCAGCAGCAGCCACAGCAAAATGACAGCAATAAGTTTAAGCAATAAAACACAGCTAGCCAGAAGTTGCGAAAATGCACTCGCAACACAATAAGAACAACGGGGGCAGCGGACAAAAGCTTTAAAATAGGAGTAAAACCCAGGCTCGGCGACTCCCCTCAACCCGCAGTGGGCCCAGGAACACCCCGAATCAACTGCCAAATACAATAGGAAATTAGCCAAGAACAATTAAGGAAAGGGTAGAAGAGAAGCCCAGCGAGGAGCCCCACAGTCGTCAGCCGGGACACTGAAACATTCCACCCCATAGCATGGCCTCGGTCGCCGCTTGGCTGCCCTTCGCCCGGGCGGCGGCCATCGGGTGGGTGCCGATAGCCACCCACCCACTGCCACCGCCCCCGATGCCCAAGGACCGCCGCAAAACGGACGACGAGAAGCTCCTCATCAACGTCTCCGGACGCCGCTTCGAGACGTGGCGAAACACCTTGGAAAAATATCCAGATACTCTTTTAGGTACGTTACATTAAAAGGGTAAATGACTATAGTCAAACTAAATAATAAATGACTATTATAATAGAAACGTAGGTTAGGTTCCTTTACCAATATTTAAATTGGATTTTCGAAGATTTTCATTTAACCGTTAGGTTAACCGAAAGTTCTTAGACAGCCCTATATAAAATCTTCAAATTTTAAGAAATTCCCAATTTTTCTAATAATTTTTCAATCAGTCGATCTTTTTTAAGTTTAAATATCTCTCACAAAGTAAAAAACCATTCAATTGTAAAATTTAATTACACTCTCTAAAAGTATTACCTATTTAAATAGTTAGACTTACGGAAGTTCTACTGTAGTTAAAAAGTAATTATATGTGTCCAAAAAACATAATCGATTCCTGAAACAACACAATTACTACTACTATTCCTACCAACAAACTTTGACCTTTTAGAGTTCACCAAGCAACGTTAGCGCAATGTTATTATTTTAAGACATTGCATTGATGTTTGTTTGTATACCTTTTCAAATATGTTTTTGTTTATGACTTTGAAAGACGTGCAAGTCTTGCAATGGAATTATTCAGCCAAATAGGCAATTCCTCAGAATGTGTTGTCATAGAATAATTTTATCACTTGTGAATAATTAAAAACATATTTAAAAATTTAAGTATACCAAATTGAAAAGTACGATAATGTATGTTACCTTTAACATAATACGATAATGTATGTTACCTTCAACGGACTAAAGCCCAAACGTGATTTTTACAATTTAAAATTTCTATTAGGCAAAATATAAATTTTTAGTTCAATAAAGTGGTTTTTTGTTGAGTATATGTAGGTTGTTTATGTTGCTAGCGATATACTTCTGTTTTTTTTTTAGTTTTGAAAGAAATTATAGGGGTAAAACATCCTTTTATTTCTTTAGCTGAAAGGGTTTATTTAAAATGTTAATTAGTCCTTTAAAACTCCATGAAAAATATTATTTAAGTGGTATTGACATTCTTTTTTTTTATCTTTTTAGGGTCCAACGAAAGGGAGTTCTTCTACGACGAGGACTGCAAAGAGTACTTCTTCGACCGGGACCCGGACATATTCCGGCACATACTCAACTACTACCGGACGGGCAAGCTGCATTATCCGAAGCACGAATGCCTGACCAGCTACGACGAGGAGCTGGCCTTCTTTGGCATCATGCCGGACGTGATTGGGGACTGTTGCTACGAGGACTACAGGGACCGGAAGCGGGAGAATGCGGAGCGGCTGATGGACGACAAGCTGTCGGAGAACGGGGATCAGAATCTGCAGCAGTTGACCAACATGCGGCAGAAGATGTGGCGGGCCTTCGAGAATCCGCACACGTCGACGTCCGCCCTGGTGTTCTACTACGTGACGGGCTTCTTCATCGCCGTCTCCGTGATGGCCAATGTGGTGGAGACAGTGCCGTGCGGTCATCGCCCGGGTCGAGCTGGAACTTTGCCCTGCGGCGAGCGCTACAAGATCGTCTTCTTCTGCCTGGACACCGCCTGCGTGATGATCTTCACGGCGGAGTATCTGCTCCGCCTGTTCGCCGCCCCCGATCGCTGCAAGTTCGTGCGCTCGGTGATGAGCATCATCGATGTGGTGGCCATCATGCCGTACTACATCGGACTGGGGATCACCGACAACGACGACGTGAGCGGCGCCTTCGTCACGCTGCGCGTGTTCCGCGTCTTCCGCATCTTCAAGTTCTCGCGCCACTCGCAGGGACTGCGGATCCTCGGCTACACGCTCAAGTCCTGCGCCAGCGAGCTGGGCTTCCTCGTCTTCTCGCTGGCCATGGCCATCATCATCTTCGCCACCGTCATGTTCTACGCCGAGAAGAACGTCAACGGCACCAACTTCACATCGATTCCGGCGGCCTTCTGGTACACCATCGTCACAATGACGACGCTGGGGTGAGTCTACTTTAACTAAATTTGTTCTGAGATTAACACAGTAAACAACATTTAACAAGAACTTAAATAAAAACCTTAAATTAGAAAGATAATAATATTATTCTTTTAAAATTGGAAATTTTTAAACTTTGTTTTTATATTTAAATATTTATTTATTTGTACAGCAGTCATAGCTGCTGGTGCTTTCGGTTAATTTGTTTCTATATATTCTTAGTGTTTTGTAGAAATCTGATATTTTATTTCATTTTGTAAAAAAGAAACAGTGAAGCTTTTGATTTTAATTTAAATTTACTTATTATTTTGATATGAAATCAATATTTTTGTTATTAAATACACATGTTTTTAGTTTCTGTAGCTATTAATCTAAACCTTAAAACTCAACGTATTACTATGTATTACTAATCCTAAAATCGTTCGATCTCTTACAGCTATGGCGACATGGTGCCAGAGACAATAGCTGGCAAAATTGTGGGCGGCGTTTGCTCACTCAGTGGTGTGCTGGTCATCGCCTTACCTGTACCTGTTATCGTATCGAACTTTAGTAGAATCTATCACCAGAACCAGCGAGCGGACAAGCGCAAGGCGCAGCGGGTAAGCCATTTATAGACAAAGTGTATATTTTAGCAATATTGGTAGTCAATTGCAGCCAATAAGTCATTATAAGACTTTAAAAAAAAATTCCGAATTATTATAAAAAAGAAAGTTTTATATTTTTATTTGTATAAATCAAAAATATTTGTAAATTGAGTTTTGCATTATTGCATTTTGCATTTATTGGCATTAGAAATATTTTTCATAATAGATTTTTAATTATTAAAATTAGAAACAGTTTTCTGAGCTTTGTAATCATACTTTGCAAGCAATAACTATATTTTGTTTGAGTGCACCCCCTGGCTAGCAACCTAGCACCACCCACAATTACTCATTATGTGTTATGTGTTGTGGCCTTGCAGAAAGCTCGCCTGGCGCGCATCCGCATTGCCAAGGCCTCGTCCGGAGCCGCTTTTGTCAGCAAGAAGAAGGCCGCCGAGGCTCGGTGGGCCGCCCAGGAGTCGGGCATCGAGCTGGATGACAACTATCGGGACGAGGACATCTTTGAGCTGCAGCACCATCACTTGCTGCGATGTCTGGAGAAGACAACGGTGCGTATACGCGATGTGCGAAGCAATTTCGTCCTTCGCTTTACAGCTATCTCAATATTTCTCTCTTAAATCAAATATATATATCTATATATATAAAAATATATGTGATGTATACGTATTATTGTCAGTCGACTGCGCGCTCAGTGTTTGAATTTTTGATTTAAACTTATGATTTACCTATCACACTCTCTTCTCTCTCTATACACTTTTCGTTTTTACTCCGTGACAGATGTAGCAACATTTGAACATCTCAGTTATAGTCAGAAATTGTAAGGTTCGCCACAAGCTCATTAGGCAAGCAATGACAACGGCAACAACGAGAGCGACAACCACAGCCAAAAAAACACCAACGGCGGCAACGGCAAACAGAACAGCAAATGGCCAGAGGAATAAGGATTTGTTGTTAAGCCTTTTAGAACTATCGCGTCTTCTCATTAATCCAAATCTAAATCCAAATCAATATCGAAAATCGCAAAGAGCCAAGAGAAAAAAAAAACTGAACTGAAATGCGAATATTCAGCATCTTTTGTATATGCATTTTTTATTGAACAAAATTTAAGTTTTCCTTCTGGTTTCCGTTTGTTTTTATTTCAATCTGTTTTCTGTACATTGTGTGTCGGAACTTTTGTATTACGTCCTAAGTTTTATGTTCTAAGTTCACCATTTGTGTCATGTTTTTCACACGATCTGAGGCCAAACTGGCTTTGAAATCAAGCAAATATAAAACATAGAAATAAAAAGCAATGAATATCAATGTCTATGCTCTGATAAACGAATATAAATTCGCCAAAGTAAGTGCTTTCGGTTTGTATTTAAGTTCCGTTCTTTCTTCAATCTTTCACTATCCCCCTCTCTCTCTCTCTCTCTCTATCTCTCTAGCTATCTCTATTTTTCTATCTCGTTCATGTTTACGCGTTGCAATTAATTTTTATGATTTCCAATTTTCAATTTCGAATTTTAGTTTTTTTCTTTGTTGATTGTCGGTTGTTTTTTGTGTTGATTTTCAATACCCTCTGTTGAAAGAGAACGATTCGTGTTGAATGCTATGCGCTCTGTTCTGTTTTAAGTTCCTCGAATAGGTCATTACCGAACAGTATCGGTTCGAACGATATGCGAATGCTCCCCCACATGCTATCAAGAAATTTTTGAAACGTCCATTTAGCCATATGCAATCGATTGCTGTCAACATAAAACCCAAAACGAATATAAAAATCCAACAATATCAAAATCTAAACAATTTAAATAGATGAGGGGGCTCATCAAGTGAGTGGAGGTATCATTAAAAACAATGCACAATATCTTAAGTGGATATAAAAGGCCATTAAGGCGTACAACATGTAATTCTTAATTTATAAAGAGTAAATTCCCATTTAATGGGCTAATTCAAATTCGATTAAAAATAGTTCTTGCTCAGCAGCAGTGCTATTTTAAGAGGATACAAATTTGTTTGAAATTTAAAAGAAAATAACGCTGGATAACAAAATTTGAATTTGATAGTAAATTTATTTATTTATTCCTTGATAGAATTTTTGGGCATTAAAGATACATTTTGTTTTGCTCAAGCTAATCATTTTTGATATTTTAAGTATTATTTTGTATCATTTTAAATAATTGTACAAGTTTTGATAATCTTATTATTCATGCTAATATAAAAAAGTTTAGTATTTAACGAGTTTTTAGTGTCTTTTGATAACTTAACTCAATATTTTTGCAAACGAAGGAAGTTGTCCAACGTTCTTGAATATGTTTAATAATGTATAAAACTTTTAAACGATTTCCTTTATCACTTTCACAAACGATTTTTTATACACCATAAACATTTTTATGTTTTCTAGTCGTAACAATAACCTATTCCACTTGATAAGCTCTTAAAATCTGAACCTAAAACCACAAATCAATAAAATAACGTATGGCCATAAATCAAGAATCGGTCTTGAGTGGCTCTAAAACGTGGCCGCATTTTAAACAAAAGTCGCACTCGAATGCCGCTCGCTGGCGCTTGCTTCCCACTCGTACCGCTCTGCCACGCCCCCGCCCTCCGTTCCGCCCCTGCATTTACCGCTCTCGTTCCGCTAAGTGATCGCCCGCCCGCTGCTCCGCCCCCTAGCCCGCCCCCTCTTGGCTGTCTTTTTGAAGTAACGAAAAATAGTTCTCATAGTGTCTTTGTACAATTGTCATTGCTTAGGAGCCGCAAAAACATCAAGAAAAAATCACTTAATTTATTAATTAATAAATTGTAGCGTTCAAATGTTTATAACTTGTGCCCACCTTTCCCCCTAGACCAGCTTAATGTTTTAATTGTTGTTTAAACTCGAAAGAGCCAAAAACGCTCGCCCGTTCTTCTTGTCTCTCGCTCTGAAGTATTTGTTTATGCGTATGTATTTACAACCCCATCCTGTGTTTTGTGTGTGTAATAAACCAATCCCCCGACCCCATTCCCAAATTTCTATATTGTAAAATTGTTGACAAAAACAAAAAAAAGAAAGAAAAAAAACAACATTGTACTCTATGTATTCTTCGTTTCTCTTTGTAAAATTCTTCTCTGGCTGTACACCTCTCAATGCTCAAAAAAAAACCGGCAGGATCGAGAATTTGTCGAGTTAGAAATTCCGTATAACGGCCAGCCCAAAAGACCGGGCTCCCCGTCGCCGATGGCCAGTCCCGCCCACTCGACAAACAGTGCCGCCGGTCTGCTGCAGTCCTGCTGCGGCCGCTGCTGCTCCCAGCGCTACCAGGTAAGCTATATGCCCCCAAAAACAGCAGCATACCCTGTACATAGAGTAAAGGACCCGCATTTGCAGGTGGGTCTTAATTCACTTTCCGTAAACCTCTCTCTATACTTATGTGTATATATACGGTTTGTGTGTGTTGACTTTGTTATCTCTGTTGGTCTTGTACTTTTTGTATATCAACCCATCTCACCAGGCAGACTTGAACTCATTTTAATCATAAGTCTAGGATAAAATTATTTATATTAACAAGAATTCTTCATCAAAAAATATATACATCAATGGTACTCTTTTAGGAGTTTCAGTTTTTTCTTGTGATGCGCAAAAAAGTATGCTATGAAATCCGTTTTCTCAAATGTAGCAGAAGTGTAGATGCAATGTAGAGTTTGCTGAAAATGTATAAAGACAGTAAAGTTAGTCAATACTTTGTAATTTAACAGCAACATATATTGTTATTCATACAAATATTTATATTTATTTAAATGTAAATATATGTTAAAAATGTGTTTAACCATGATATACATTTTTACAAAAAAAGAGTTTTTCATGATTATATAAGTTTTTATAAAATAACTTTTAAAGTTAGTTAGCTTACTCAGTGAGCATCCCTTAAAATTGATAGACTTAAAATATTAAATGGCTGCGGGTTTGATCCACGTCGATGCTTTTGTTTTTTGGTTGTAGGCATATCGTACACCGTGTGAAGCTATCATTAATCATTTGAAACCTGACCTCAAACGGTAAAAGCCCTAATGCATTTTCTGCTCCATTCTCGTTTCTGTTTAGGCCTGCGGCAAATACATGCCGGCTGCCAGCAATGCTCAAAATAGCCAAAACAATCAGCCCATGGATGGCACCTACCTGGTGGAAGCCTCGTTCTGAGCAATCGCATCCACATCCTTAGCCACGAACGCAGCCACATCCCTATCCAGATCAAGATGATTTATGTTTACGTTTAGTCTAACTTGAAAAGTTTTTAAACTAAATTGTACTCGTTTGTAGACATTGTCCTGTGTGTGTGTGTGTAGTCGCCAAAGAAACAAATTGATAGAAATCCAAGGAAAACTAATGGAAAAATCTAAATCTGAAATACAAGCATAATCTCTAAAATCTGATTTTCGAGTTTAACAAACAAGATATTTAATTAAATGTAAACAATTTCAGACTCAAACGAAAGCAGGCATCTCTGAGTGTGTAAAATGTAAGGAGCACATTAAAAACGAAACAAATAACAAATGAAATAAAAGTGCCGAGCCCAAAAATTTAGCGGCGGCAATGTCGGATTTGATTAGCGAAGACCCGTTAATGAAAAACAAAAAACAAAAACAAATATTAATTATAATAATATGCAACACTATTTACTTTACTTAGGTGACAAGACAACAACAAACAGCAAACAACAGAAACCGAAGCATTTTAGAGGAATTTACTGTGTATGTTTTAATAAAGTGAACATAAAGTAGCATAGAAGGCAAAAAATAGTTTGAGGAATGTATTACCCAAAAGATAACCGATCAAGGGCAGGGGTCCAAAAAAAATAAACAAAACCAAGAACAAAAACCGAACACAATAAGGAAATTTTAACAGCAAATGCTTTGTGTAGCCAGGAAATGAACAAAGGAAGGGAAATTGATGGGAAAATTATAAAATATTAATACGAATTCGTGTATTTTTTAAATGGTCCGTAGTTTAGTAGGTATGATCTCCATTGACTAGTCCCCTCCATTGTTTCTCATCAGCAAATAAATTATAATATTCCTGTAACGACTTCATTTTCCCCAAAATAAATGACATAGCAAAGAGGTTTCAGTTAATCATTCTCACTCACTCTTTCTCCGAAATACTCCAAAAACTAATCAAAATCTATTGAAAAAAAAAACAAAAATTACAACTTTCTTCCAAGAACTAATTTAGCAAGGAAACCTATTTAAATGTATATGTGTGTGTAGGAAAGGCTTTAACGAATTGGAACATTAACTAACTAAATGAACTCTTAGCAAATTCTAACAAAAACTTAAAGTACATTAATTAATTCTAAATTAAAAATCAAACATTTAAAATTAGTTCAAGTAAACAACTTAAAAAACAACATAAATATGGAGCTTGTATGTATGTATGATAAATTTATTATGATTACTCTAATTATTATTATGTCGACGACGAATACGATGATAGTGTGTTGACTATTTGTTTCTAACTCTCTAAGTTGCCTACTTATTTCCCAAGAGAACAAGCGAAACTAACAAAAATCACAACATTTTGTTAGGCTAAACGAAGTTGTGAATAAACCACAACAAAGGCGATTATGATTAGATCGAAAATTTCCAAAAAACCACATCAAGAAGACAAACAACAATTTGGTTACTAAAACCAACTCTTGTAGCGATATTCTAAAAGAAAACCAATCTATCAAGTAAAAAGGAAGTCGGGGTCGAAACAAATATCCGAAGGAGGAGAACGACGTTTCTGTTTTGATTTTTAGTGATATGTAATTCGAATTGAGTAACAGCAAAAACAAACACTCTGCCACGGGTCTCTGAGAATGGAAAAGCTAAAGATTAATAATAAATAAAATAAAGAAATCTGTTTACTTCCACCATATAAAGCGACACTCTTAACGTCACAACTGGCAAGTGCACAATGGGGTGGACCTGAATGGTAATGTACCTCTTTGGGATAAGGTATTTGGGTGAAACGTAAGATTATTATCATAGGTATCAAAAAAATTATAAACACTTTTATTTAAAGGATTTAATAATATCAAACAGGTTTCGGATTGAAACACCGTATGCTCTATAAAGTGTTTGTAATTGCGATAGAGTTTGTTTGCTCAAAGATGGTGTGATTAATGGAAGATAATGGTATATTCTGGACCACTCTAATGCCAACACATCTATGTGGTTTTCTATATTAAAGCGCTCTCTCGGAGACAACGCCTAGACTAAAGTTGAGATCTGACTGCGACCAATCGAATGGCGAAGATAACGGAAATTCCCACCATACATCATCGGCTATATATGAAACGCCAGGCCAGAGATCGCCTCTATATCTATTCTAGCTGGCGCTACGTGAGTGTACGTGGATGCTCAGCCGGTATACTGTGCCACACGATACGATACTTAACGATCGTCTAAACCGCCGGAGTCATTTGCTTTTAGCCTCAGCCCGAACAGATGTTGAGTGGCTTTTTTGTTGGTTTTGTTTTTTGTGCCGATAACCGGGCATATGGCCAAAACTAATTTGCATAGTTGTCGTTAGTCATATGCCTGTGAGTTGTCGAGATCTGTGAACTTCAACTTGGCAACGAAGATCCCTGGTAGCTAAACCTTCACATGTTCTTGAGGAATACAAAAATATTCTAACACTTACTACTTAGGCGAAGGTTAAATTGCATTTTTATTTTTTTTAAATAAAAACTTTAATAGAGTTTAGAAATCCAAAAATGGTTTATTTATTTTGTTTTGATATGTTTATTGTATACAACACTTAAAGCTTTAGTTTAAAACAGACCATTTTATACTTAACAAAGGATGCTTATTTTCAAAATTACCAATTAGGCCAGAAGTTATTTTGCTTAAGTATTTAAAAAAATTTTTTTGAAAACTTGCTACTTTGAGAAAATTGTATGAGCTTCTTAAGCTCTAATCATTTAATTTGTTGCATTAACTTCAAATTTATTTCTTGTTTAAAATTCGGAAAATCTTTTCTTCACACACTTTCGATTATTGACGGCTATGGATTTGCTCTTTTAATTTCCTTTCTCTTTTAGGTGGTTATTGTATATTATTTTTAGCTTGCCATCGTGTTCATGAGTGCCTTTATGCCGCATATCGATTTCATTGAATCAGTCTTCATCAGCTGCTCATTAGCAACGTCATTGACTGCGTTTTGTGGGGTCAGTTCCTCCTCCTTCTCTGTATTTTCCATTTTTTATTTCTGTTCGTAGAGGGAAATATAACGTCAAGCAAACGACCTTTGCTATAACTCAAGGCAAAACAAAAGAAGAGTGTTGAGTGTATAATACAAAAACTTAAATGCTAAAACTTACTCGCTTGTACGCGGTCGATTTTTGTTTGCCAAAGCAGTTGGCCATAAAGCCAAACTACAAAATAATAAACATGCATATGTACTTTACCGACATTTGGGTTTGGGTTTATGTTTATTTTCATTTTTTCCTTTTTTCTTTTTTTCGCTTTAATGATCAGTATACGCAACGTGGGTTGGCTTTTTGGTTTTGGTTTGTTTCGCTGGACAGACACTAATATTAACTTCGGTAAGCTAGCTTTATGACGTTATTTATCACTCATACAGCTAGATAACCAAAGACAACATAGCACCCTGTATAGAGTCGATTATATAACACTGCGAATTGTTGAAAGGGAAAGGAAAGTGGTCTCCTCTTTTGTTAATTTTGATGAACGCCTTTTTTTCTGGTTGTTTAATTTTTTTGTTGCTTTACTTTTTTGGTCATTCAATTAGTTGCGCGCCTTGGATTTTTCTTTTTTAAATTATTTCTTTTTAATGTTCATAAACCCCATGGACATTCACTCGATTTCTCGTTTCTCCAACTTGTCGCCCACTCACATTTTTTTCACACAGACATATCTGTCGTCATCGTTGGCTTTAGTTTTATTTCTTCTTTTTTTTTTTGCGCAGGCGTAGCCGTAAGCGCTTTGAATGCATTGAGAAATGCTACGTGGAATTTGAATGCATTTTGCATAGACAGGGTAACGAGATAATGGTCGGGAAAAAGGTCAAAGTTGGACGAGCGCGCGTTCGTCCAGAACCAGAACTAAGAACTAAGAACCTTGAAATGCCATGGGAAGAAGTGAGGAGCTGCAATGATTTTCCTTCGCTTGGAGAAATATTCCCATAAATATGCACGCTACGACGATCAACAATTATGCCCACCAAAACGATAGCCGTCTTGGTCTTATTCTTATTTAAACTCTTACTCCCATTCGTACGTAGGTATAGGTATTCTCAATGTTTCGGTTGGTCAAGTGACTGTAACTGGAACGACAAAAGACGATGGCGAAGACGTTGGGTGGTGGGTTTGGACTGGGCTTGGGTATGGGTATGGGTTCGAGTTCGGGTTCGGACCTGCATTGGCATTATAGCGCCGGCCCAAGTCAGTTAGTAAGTAAGTGAGTAAGCCAAGTGAACGGCTGAGTGGCCTTAGCCAGGTCTACAAGTCTACAAGTCTACAAGTCCACCAGTCTACGGGCTGCTAGACGAGCGTTCCGTAACGTAAGTTCCCACAATTATGCGCCTCGCTCGACTCCACAACTCCTCGAATCGAGTCGCACACACAGCAACACACAGTCACACACAGCCACACACAGCCACACACAGCCACACACACCACTGGTAATAATCGCTGAAACATAAAGCGGCGGAAAATGTTGAAAAGCAGCCAGAAAGGCAGCCAGGCAGGCGAATTTTCTGAATGTCTTACTTCACTTTACTTCACTTCACTTCACCATTTTGTTGGCCTGCCTTAAATTGTGCAATGGATATTGTGTGACGACAGTAGCCACAGCCAGTCAGCCAGCCAGCCACTTACGATCCATTCCGGGGGCCATAGGCTCAAGTACTCGTTCACTCAGTGGGTAGACTAAAAACTTTTCAAAAACCAAAAAAAAAAATAAATAAAACAAAAACATTCAAAGTCTGTGGGCCGCAGTTTCAGATCCAGATGAAAGGCTAACTAACTAAATGAAGGGTTCTTCAAACGGCTTACACAAGGCCTTAAATAAGCTACCCATTAGTTTGCAAAGGTATTTGGTTGTGGGGAAAGTCAACCGTTTTTTTTTGTAACAATAAACTGAAAAGGCCATTGTCATCTATAAAAGCCTACCCAAAAAAAAGATGATCCAAATTTAAATAGCCCTTATTAACTTGTTATATAATTCAAAGTAAATTGCTATGTATATCAGCAAATTTATTACAGTAGTCTTGGACTACAATGTTTTTAAATTGAGAAGAAAGGTTTATGGATCCAAAATCAATTCAAATCTGTCTATTATCATCTTATTTTATTTAAAAATTGTTTTGAACGTTTTCCATTCCAAAATTACAATTCAGTTTTTCTTTAAATAATTGTATCTACTATCATTGTTGCTCAAGGGATGTGTTTTAGGACAGTTACAAACCTTTTTTATTAAAAGGTAAGAAAAGTAACAATTTGTAACAATATCACCTACTTAGTTTCTGTTTCTATGTGAGTTTAATCAACAGAGTGTTTATACTGAAACATCGCTGAAACACGCTATTAGGGTTAATTTGCACTTGTATTCTGTAGTCAACAGGCCTATGAGATAGGTCATCCTATACATATATACATACACACCTCACAGTTTAGAACGAATCTCTCGACTTGAACGTGAATTACAGAATCAACATAATATCCATACCAAATATAGAGATATACTCGGTCTGAGTTGACGCCTATCCGGTGACCGCAAGTCATACTGAAATTCTCGAACAGTTCCAAGAACAAATCACACATCACGAGAAATCGAGGGGATACATCAGCATATTCAAATGGGTTGAATGAGATGCCGCCGCTGATTGGTTTGGATTGGGCCCATAAAAGAGCCAAAAGCCTAGGCCTAGATCGCAGATTTGCGCATATATAGGAAACTGATTAGCAAATCGAATTTTGAATAGCTCCGAAACACGTTTTTTCTTCATTTTTTTTTTGTTCTTCTCGGCCGAAGCCAGAAAATCAAGAGTTTGTCTGTCTGTGCATATGAGATGAGGTACATAGATGACGATAACGCTATTGAAAATTCTGGAAGCGTGTGTTGCTCCTATAGAGCCGGATGTCTAAAGAATTTGCTCACGATCTACTATACGTACCTTCTATATAAGATATGCGATATACGATGTGTGTTTGTGTGTGTGTGTGTGCCATGCCTGTGGGGTTATATCAAACAGCTGCGAATGCAAATGACATACCCAGATATATATCTTGAACTTCGAATAAAACGGCAAACTTGGTGTAGAGTGTTGTGTTGACTGGTGGCGAGGATTTTGGAGGATTTCACACTAAATCGGGCACTTAAACTGCACTAGTTCGATCTTATTTCGACCAAGTGTGTTGACTCTGGTCTCCATAAAAATATTTTGAGATTTATTTTATTCAAGATTTTGGCTCTGGCACCGGATTGCTTTAGCACACACCTTCAACGCCGCCAAACGCTTCTAAACTAAATTCAGTTTTGGTAAAAATGCGACAAACGAGCTCCAGATCAGCTTCTTGAGACGTCCGCCGTCGACGTCGGCGCAGGTATATTGTATATATGGTATATAAGCCCAGGTCCCAGGTATCTGTTGTCGGTGTGAGCCGCTTTTGCGTTGGTGTGCCGATGATCCGATCGCTTACCTGTAGCGCCGACTGCGACGTCGACAGCGGCGTAGGCAGCGTTGTTACCTGATTTTCGGGTTTTTGTTTTTTGTTTTTGTTTTTGCCCCTGCCGAGTGCCGAGTGCGACCCATGATTTCCCGCCAAATGAGAGGCACACACAGGTAAGTCAACACACAGGTAAGAGACAAGTACAAAAGAGAGGCTTTTCGCTTCGGTGTATAAGGTGTACAATACATAGGCTATGCCACTACAGAGCCATCGAGCTACAGACTTATAGATGGCTGAAAGACGTTGTTGCCTAACGATTGCCTATGTGGCTGTGGCTAAGGCTATTGATTTTAGATTTCAACAATGCGGGTGAAAAATACTCAAAATTATATTGCACGAAAGCTGAAATTATAAAAGCTGGCATTACGATGGGCTCCATACAGGGTGAGCCAGTTGAAATGATTGACCTCCTTTGGAAAATAAGTTACCAGGGGGCTGTCTTTAATCTATAAATGGTTTTATTTGCACTAAACTGAGATTTTCTGTATAAAGACCAAATATAATAAACATGATTTCAACTTCAGATTTCAATAAAAACGCCCTAAAATTAAAATTATTCAAATACTTAAACGAGTAACCTTTTATAAAAAAATAAGTTAAGGTTAAAACGCTTAGAATTTAATCAGTTGACATTAAAAATGTACGACATTCCTTAAAAAGATACAACCCTTATTGATCCTTCGATTTCACATTTCTCCTTTTGAATAAGTTTTTCCACCACCCTGTACACCCTGATATAACCCATCAAAAAACCCAAAACTGAAACCCTGTTAAACACATAAAAGTGGTCGATTTCTGGTCGTGTTTTTTGTTTGTCTTCGGCAAATTTGTTGTCTGGTAAGTTGACTTTTGCCAAAAAAACATAAAAAAAGAGTACATAAATATAGCGCGAAAAAGCCACAAAAAGTAAAAAACACGACAAAAAACCCAAAAATAAAATGAAAGAAGCCCGCAAATATCAAGAGAAACTTGATCAAGAGTTAAGAGGTCGGCCGAAAGTTGCGCATCTGACTTAGCCGAGCATCTTGCTCCTCTATAAAGAGGAGTGTGAAAATTAACAGCTGATCTAAGATATGAATACCGCAAAGGGATCCATTTGTGGATGATATGACCTGGTGGGCATGGGATAAAAATAATTTAAACATAAATTAAGTTTAACTATTGTCATAAAAATAACGTTATGCATAAATTACTGATGCTTTACTTAGCAGATCGAAAACGTTGTATGCTAACATCATTCATTTCCAAATAAAGAAATATTTAATAGTTGTAATACAAAAGTAAAATGTTTTTAGGTACTGACAGATTTCGTTCTTGCACAGATTTCGAACAATTTTCTTATGAAATCTTTTTTTTAAGTTTTTTTAAGAAAATCCATACTTGTATTCTAAGAATCCTGTGTAACATCTGCTGTAGGATATTATTAAGTCCCCATAATATGTAATTCCAGCAAGGTAATCTCCATTCAGTGCATGAAATGCACCTGAGGAAAGATCCCGAATCGTCAGATCATCCCTCGTTCTTGGCAAATCCTCACTTGTGTCAATGACAAGCCTAAGCCTACCCATTTCAAACAACTTCTCCCGAGAACCCACGTACAGCACGCAATCAACTGTAGCGCAATGGCCACGCAACAACCAGCTAAGAATAAAAAAATCACTTTTATGGCAAAGATCAAACTGGCAGAAAAACAACAGCGACGACAAAAAAAAATACGTTACCAAGGTAGGCCGACGACGATTGCTTTGCCTGGCAATGTTGCTGCTACACAGGGAAAAAGTTGTTGTTTTTGTCCTAATTTTCAACATTAAAATAAATATATTTATTGCAAGAGTATGCTTTCTCATTTCAATATATAATGTCTTAGTATTAGTTTAATAGCGAAATCAAAACAATCCCTTGCTAAAGCTGTTTATAACCATTACTTTATTTAAGCTCCCTATAAAAGTTTTTGATGAGCACACTAATACTATTTTGTAAAAAGTTGAATGATAAATAATTATAATAAATATTAAATAATTATTTAACAAGTTAACAAGTTTACTATCGACAATTAATTATTATAAATATAAGAAATTTCGTATTATCATTTTAAGCATATAAAAAAGTCGATTTCCTTTTGAAACAACACCAAGTTCAATACAATTTTTCGTAGTGTACTGCTGCTGCGTGGCAGCGACAACAACAGCAACATCAGCAGCAGCAACAACAACAACAGCAACAGCGAACAGCAAAGAAATGGCCGTTAAAGTTGCCAGGCAAATGGCAAAAGTCAGGGGCGTAGCTCGATCCAGGGTTTGCCCCACTGTTCCAGAAGAAAAGACGAAGCGGTAGCTCCCCTTTCGATCGCTACGTGAGCAGTTCCCTTGGCACGTTTTTCGGTTTTTTCTCCTTGCTTAATTTTATTTTTTCTTGATTTCTTCTTGTACTTCTTTTTTTTTTTTTTTTTTGTTTTGGCGTGGCCGACGACGACGCCCGTTTGCCATCATAAAAGAAGTCAATTGAATTTAAATTTAAAGTACATAATGGCCAAGTGAAGGAGGTGAGTTGCCTGAGCCGAAGGGGGGTGAGGTGGGGAGGGGGGTGTAGAGTGGTGAACGCAACGCTGCCGCCTTTCCAATTTCATAAAGTCATCCGTGTGGTTTTTGTTGCTGGCGTTGGCTTTTTGCTGTTGGGGCCTCAAACTCTTTGTTGTTGTTGTTGTCTGTGTGGGATTGAAGACTATGTATAGGAATATATATATAGTAAAGCTATATGTATTTCATGTACAAGGCCCAGGCACGCAAGGCTTTTGGCTTTTAAACGAGAGATATATCCATGTGTAGTTGTGTCCGTTGCTCTTTTGATTTAAACGTGCTTAAATTTAAAGATCAAATTGCTTGAGTTTCGTTTTTTTTTTTTTTTTTGTTTTTTTGGGAACTTTTTCGGGGGAGGCCATACTAATCGGTAGGCCCAGGAATTTTAAATCGTAGACAAGCAAAACCGCAAGCAATCAGGCAAGGAATTGTATAGAAATAAGCAAAGCAAGCAATGAGTCACAGATTGAAATGTCGTTTTTTGTTGGCGGATATGGTTAGCAATTTGTTTAGAAAGCCAGCGACTCGAGTGCCCCCACAGATTCGGAGGCTGACACACATTTATCAGCTTTATTCACATTTCGCCCACCGCTCGGATAATTTCGCTGGAAAAGATGATGAAGTGATTAGGGGCTTTTTCGGCTGACTAGCGTTCACAAAACGAAAGACTTAGGCAACGAACTTGGTCATAACCTATTGACATTATGACGCGGCAAAGTCCCTCTCTCTCTCTCTCTGTCTCTTCCTCTCACTCTGTCTTTCTCTGCCTCTTTCACTTGCATCTCGCTGGTTATTCGGTTTAAAAATTTGCATTGTTTGCCAACGTTGCGACCTCCCGATTTGTCTGCCTGCCAAGCAAACGTGAGATGAGTTGGGGTTTGCTCATTTACCGCCTTTTTCTGCCTCCGCCGCTGGGAACGTGCAGAGAAAATATTTGACTTTTTTGCGCACACAGTTATGGATATATAAATATGTCAAAAGATTTGTTTGCCTTTCTGTCGCGGCCATTGTGGGAAAGTGTGAGGTTCTGGGCCCCAACATTTCGGACGACAGTTTGTCAGAGATCTTATCGGCGGATGGGTAATTAATTGCGCAAAATAATTTTAAAATTAACAGTATTAGATGGGATCTGAACTATGCTTGTACACTTGGAAACATTAAATAAAATAAGGGAATGTTTAATAAAGGCAATTTTATATTAATTCAATTAAAAGATATTCATTCTTAAATTTTTAAATATATATTTCAGACTTTACTTAATTCAATTAAATGCAAATTTAATAATAAAATTTTGGTTTGATAGTCTGTTTTTAATTTTATTATAAGCATTTACGGAATAGGCGCTGATTCTGATGGGTTCAAAACAATTCAAAAATTAACATTATTATTCTGTCTGTTTTAATTTAATTACAAACAAATATTCAATAGAAGCTGCTAGTCTTATATATATATTGTAATTCCTTAAGAGCTCAAAAAAGTTACCCCAGCATGAAAACCATAGAATCCATTCACTTCGGGGCTCTATCGATTTCCAGATCATTTCACAATTCAAAGACCCGGCCATTGGCCATTGTCCGTGGTCTCCAAATGACCAGGTTAATAAGCATAATCCAATGGAAACCAGTTGCTCCAACTAGCGGAGCCAAGCCCCTGGGGTGGCAGCCATTTACCCCCCTCCAACACCATAACACACTCTATAGGCATTGGCATAGCCAATGGCCTAAACCTAAACCATATTTACCCTCTCCGTTCGAAAAACTCTATTCAGCCGGAGCCAGAACTAATAAAACTCATTAAACCAAACATGTTTGGGCCCAGACAAAGGCCTCTACTGTCTATACCCAATTTGAATAATCTCCTACACACAGAGATATATACCATGTCCAAAACGAATGGAGACCCGAAAAGAGTCAATAATCTGATTGGGGAGTCGAACAAGAACGAGAACGAGAACGAGAACAAGAACGACGTTCAATTAAAACCAAAACTCAAATTAATGAAATGAAAATAAAATACAAATAAAAATAAAAATAAAATAAAACTAAATTAACCAATGCCTGAACTCGAATCCAAATCTGAGCCGGTAACCAAAAGAAAGCGACTTCGCGGCAAAAGCCACCAAACCACCAAAGCAACCTCTGACAAAAAAAAAAAAAAGAGAGAATCAAAATGATAACTTTTCAGTTCGGAGCGAAACTGTACCCCCCTGTTCGGCATCATCGGCATTGGCATCGGCATCGGCATTATAATGATCACCGAGATCATGATGATGCTGCTGCCGTGAAAGAGCAAAGCGTACGGGCCAAAAACAGAACACAAAAGGTGGCTGGCTAGCTGGCTGGTTGGCTGGCTGGCTGGAACCCGAACCGGCAAATGGCCAAGATCGATACAATTTTCGAGCAGCATTCGGGTTTTCGGGCATTAAAAAGTCAGAGAACAGAGAACAGTAACAATGTGGAGTCACAGATACAAAGATAGCCATAACCATACCCATGCCCCAGCTATATGGCTATATGGTTAAAAAAAAAAAAAAAGGCCGAGGGACTGAGACAAAGTCACCTTTTGGTTATTCAAAGGGAGGGAGACAAAAGACGTGGAATGGGAACAAGATCATTGCATTTTTGCTGGCTGCTGCTGCTGCTGCTGTCGCTGCTGTTTTTGTTGCTGCCTTGAAGCCAGTTTCGCCCCAGCTTGGTAACAAGTTTGACTGAAAAATTCTAAAAATAATGCCGGCCGGTTTGTCGTTTCAAAAAAAAATCAAAAAAATACAGAAAAAGGAAAATAAAAATAAAAAAAGGGGAATAAGAAAGGAAAGAGTGGGCCCAACTCTTAAGATGTTGCATCAGTATATAAGTGAAGCGTGTGTGACTGTCTGTGTGTGGGTAAAAAGGGTAAGAAAAAAATAACCAAAATGAGTAACATTTCAAAGGAAGGGACAAAGGATGCCAAGAGCCAAGTGGCAAGTCACTCGGTTCGGCTTACAGGCAGCTGCAATTGGCCCAGGGATGGGCGCAAATCACAGGTGATTTTAGAACAGGGACTTAGGAGTTTTTCTAGAAAATTCTAGAGCGAAGATACTTGTTGTTCTAAGCATGATAACTTCTTATAATTTTAAAATAACTCTATTAAATTATTAAATATTAAAATATTTATTTTATTTACATTATTTTACCACCAAAAAACACCATAAACTTTAAGAAAGCTTGTTTTGCCAGCCTCTACTGGTTTTGTTTTGAATACTAATAAAAATATATTAATATTTATGTAGTTCTTGTTCTATTTCATATTTAAATTTATTGCTTAAGCTGATTTAATCGTAGTGCTCAAATCGAATCCATGTGGTTTTTGTTTGTTTTAAATCTCTATAAAAGAGAAAGAATGACTTTCAGATCCCAATAAATAAATAAATAAATGGAATAAGAAGGTCTATAATTGTTTTTAAATTAACCTTTTCAAATTCCACCAGAGTTCCTGGCACTAGTATTTACAACAAACTTTTAATTTTATGGACACAATTTTAGAATTTTAGAATTCCTGTCAATATTCCAATACTTGTAAAGTAACATTTCCAGAATTCTTTATATCAAAGTTTTAAAAGTAATAATGATTAAATCTTAAGAATAGGAATCCCAAATACAAACTGCATAGTCATTGTGATTTTCTTTATAGATGCAGCCCTGATGCTGTCCGAAGTTGCATCTTGGACCATCAGAGGCGCACCAATCTCTGTCCGGTTGTACATGCTCTCTGGTCCCTGGTCCCATGTCCCTAGTCCCAAGTCCCTACTCACTGTTCGCTGGGCCCTGGTGATCATGACGCTGCTAAATGTGGCCGGTGGTGAAGGTGCCCAGCATGGGGCAGCAACATGGCAGTGGAAGGGGCAGGGACAGCCTGTTTGGTCCCTCATCTCTTAACGTTTGTTTGCAACAAGTAACGCGCATCTGTATCCGTAGCTCAATCTGTATCTGTATCTGCGGCACTGTTTGCCGGGCCAAAGAGTTGGTTACCTGTAGTGGCCATGCTACCTGCGCACAGGTAGGCGTATGCATGTATCCCATCCCCAGCATGTGTGTCCATGTGCCCATGTCCTTCGTCTTTTGCCATGGATGCAGCGGTCAGCAGAGGCAGCATCATTATGTTCTGGTATATATATACATATATATATATACAGATTGTCAAATATCTCCCTTCCGCCTTTATGTCTTTTGAATTTCGCAGCTATGTATAAATGTATTTGCTATGAATATTGCGTTCAACAGTTATGGAAGTGTAAAAATGGAGTTCACTAACGCCGAAATTCGCGCTATTTTAAAGTTTTTGAATGGCATATTATGAAGTTGCTGTCTAGAACAAAACGGCGCTTATTTGAAATAAATCCGATCACTATAACACATTTTATAAAGCATTGAATAAAGAGCAAAAAAAAAGGAAGACAGATATTTGACAACCTTATATATATATATATATATATATATATATATATATATATATATATAATTATATATATGCCCATGCAGACTTTATATAAGGGCCAGCAGCAGATTGTGATTGTGTCTCCTGGTATGACTGGGCAACTTGCTCTTGGTTATGGGGTAGCTGTAGCTAAAAGCGTCGGACTCGTCTGCCTTTGCTTAATGGTTTTAGGAAATCGAAAATTAAATAATTTATCTCGATTTTATGACGTTACAAGCAGGTTTTTATACCCCTCTTCTCCCATCCAGCATGTAATAAATCTTCGGCTTACAATCAGGAGAAATGCTGCAAGAACAAAAGGAAAAAAACAAAAAAAAAAAAAACCAAAAACAAACATGCCTAGTGCGATGCTTTCAAGTCGTTGGTAATTTGAATAGCCACAGTTCTAGTGCCATAAAAAAACGATGCTATTCGTGGCCCCTGACCCTCGTTGTCGTAATCAAAATACCCCAGTGAATCAACCGTGGAGGGGAGCTATTTAAAAAAAAAAAACCCATCTTGACTTGCTCATTATTTCCCTTGGCTTCTTTTTTTTTGGCTGGTCATCGCTCTCAAGTGGTTCGTTCGCGTCGAGATTGATTCGAAAGAAAGGTGCAGAGAAAGTGGTAAAGAGGCAGCGGTCTTGGACCAAGTGGATTGTCACTGGGCCTTCGCGTTTACACTGCAAAAATACCATGTTTCTTTTTGCATACAAAATAGGACAAATCCAAGATGATTAATTTATTATTTATTTTTGCTATCTAAAACTTCAAGTATGCAAAGATTAATTATCTTTATATTTAGAATAAATAATCTTTACAAACAATATAGATTCTTTAAAATTGATAATTTTAATAATTTTTTTATTTACAAAATTTTTCGAAATATCTTATAACATAGTTATGTTTTTATATGTGTACTCATTTGATGTTGGAGGACAAGGATTGACTTGACGCTCCAGTCGCATGTGCTCGCATTGTTAGCAATTGATGGAAAAGTTTTCGGTTTAATCTGGACTGGCAGCTGGTACAGTTTTGATAATGTCCAAGATACTTTGTGGTCACTTTGATGTGGTTTTAAGGGCTTTAAGTGGATAGTGCATGCGTATAATCGGCAAACCCCGAAGATGACAATTCAGCTTAGCTTGACATTAAGTCTTATTCAAGTGCCACTTGACTTTAGTTCAAATGCTGCAGTTTCTTTTCTTCATTTAAAAAAAATTTACCTGACATTTACGATCCGAAACGATTTTAAAATTTGTGTGGAACAAGAAAACACCCTCTAGGTCGAAAAGTTACCTTATTTCACGATTTTTCCCGAAGAAGCAATGAAACGATTTAAAAAGTATTTTTGGAAGTCTTTCTCATATATAAGTATTCACAATTTATATGTTGTGATAGAAATTAGTAAGAAAAGATTTTTAATTCTTAATTAAAAAGGAATACGGATAATTAATCCTATTTCAGTTTTCCAATAAAATGTTTCTTAATTCCTTTAAATAAAAAGAATACGAAATATTTCAAAAGCTTTTTCTGTTCATATTTGATTTTTCAATAAAATATTTCTTTACAAAAGCTCTTTTCTGTTATTATTTTATTTCATGCACTTGTTTTCAAGTACATGAAATATATTCTATCCTTTAAAAGCTCAAAATATTGTCCCCGAAAAGTCTTTATAACCTGGCAAATTACCGGAATACTTTTATCCTGTTAAAAATGTTAATAAAATTGCTATTCATTCAACTAAATTCTAGTTTTATTTGGCTTAATCACTATGAAACAAACTTAAGGGAAACTCTAAAGTCATTAATTTTTTCCTAGTAGAGCACCACCTCCTCGATGCCATACCACGTGGTAGAGTAAATGGGCTTGATATCGCGCTTTTCCACAATATTCGATAGCTGCGGCAGCAGATTGGCCAAATCGAATAAGCTATCCTCGTAAAAGGAGAGAAGATCGGACCACTTGGAAAGCGTTTCGAGGAGCGCTTCGTCCTTGGAGATGCTCAGCAGGGTGAAGTGGGAGGTCAAAAGGCAGCCAAACCATTGCAGGGCCTGGACTTCCGTTTGGATCAGCGAGGAATCCCGGTTGGGCCGTTCCTCTAGCTGGGCTCTGGGATCGTTGACCAGCTCGTACAGGTGGTTCATCAGGTGCTGGACATGAGAGAGCTCCAGCCGATGGCGCAGATGCCCCTCGATACCGCTGGCATCAAAACTGCAGGCTAGCACTGCATTAAGCAGCTCTTTTTTGGACTGTTTCGTCTCCATGGGTTCCACTTTGGCATTGCCATTAATGACAGGGGTTTTCGTCCATTTATCTAGAGCAAAACGCAAAGACCAGGCCAGCATTCTCTCCGAGATGTTGCTGTAACGCCGCAGGCACATCAGCACATGCTCTGTGTTTCCGGTCTTAATGAATAGGGTCAATATCTTCTCGATAATCTCCTCTTCGCCCGCTCCACTTCGCTCCAACTGCCGCACCAAGGCCTGCACAGCTGTGTTCTGTGGGCCCGCATCGAAGAAGTTCGTCATTAGAGTGACACTCACATCCTCCAGTCCATTCTCGCAGCTTGTGGTCTCTCCATGGACATGTTGCTTAACGATTTCGTCCATCTCCTGATCCACAAACTCTGGAGACTCGTAGGCCAACGCCCTGCCATCTGCCGTTTCGGCCTCCAATGTGGGCATCAGCTTATTCAACTTGGATTTCACAGAGTTATAATTGATGGGCTTTGTGCTGCCACCGAACTTGATGATCGACTCTAGCTGCTCCTCCTCGTTAATGTGATCCAGTTCGATGGGCGTGAGGTGGGTGTCGCTGAACTGGGAGCCCAGCATGTCCACCAGCACTTCACGGTTCATACGGTACCGCACGGCGGCTATATTGTGACCCATGGCCAGCAGAATGTGCTCGTCGCCGGCCCAAAGGCGGGAGAAGTCCAGGTACACCTTGAAGTACTGCTTGGCATTGACCACCTTGAACTGCGTGTTGTAGACCAACAGCGAGGCACCCTCTTGTCCGTAGTTGGCGCCGTAGATGGCAGCAAAGTTCCGCGAGACTCCGTGCACAGATAGATTGCTCTCCACATTCAGCTCGGCCAGCATGGACACGAATTGTCCGGGTGATCGCTCCGCGGTACGCTCCGCCAGATTTAGCATGAAGATGCGTTTGTCGGACCCTAGAAAATAAGGCATTTTAAAGTAAGTGATAGAATTTAAATGGATACAACAATGGATACTGGCACTTTGGTGCCTGAGCTGTTTGAAGCTCAATCAGGCATAAACCGACTGCAGGGTTCTATTTCGTTTTACTACTTACAAATAGTCAGCAGTTGAGGAGCTGCATCGCCTTCCACGACGGCGTAGCCGGTGAGGCGCACTTCCTCCCGCTTGATGAGGTACTTGCGCCTTTCGGCGGTGGTCAGGGAATTTCGGATGAGCTGTAGTTCGCCGGTGGCCTTTGTTTCCTCGAAGTAGGTGAGCACCTGTTGGCCCTGGACCAGGGTGTAGACTTTGGGTTTGCTGATGACCTTGCTGGCGACCAGGGCCAGCTGCTCGGCCGTATCCTCCTTCTGATCCTTGCGAGAGGTCAACGCCTGCGATAGGGTTTGGCAGTCGCCATCGCTGTAGAGGACCAAGGCCTCCTGGCTGGTTTCTACCAGGTGGGCAATGCTTTTTTGGAACTTCAAGGGAAATTAAGGTTATAACTAATACTAAAGGACTTTGGGGTGCACTTACCTTCAGCTTTTTGCACTTGGCCACATCACTGGTGTCCACATCCCAAAGTCGCAGCGAGTGGTTACCAAAGACGCCCACATATTTCTGGCTGCTGGGATCGTAGATAACCTTGGACGATAGCTTCTCCGGCAGGGACCAACTGAGCAACTGCTTTTGTGTACTGATCTGTAAGGAAACGTATTATTTATAAGACAATCATCTTATTTTAGGGCCGAAACTCACATTCAAAACGACAACCACATTGCGTGCAAGTGTGGTCACCACATTGCCCTTCTCCTTGTCGGAAGCCAGGCCCAGGAACTCCTTGGGATCTGGTATGGGAAACAGATTGTAGTAGGACAGGAACTTGGACATTTTTTAAGTAAAGCTGTTTTTTCTAAATCAATAACAATTCAACACGTGCAGAGCGGCAAAATATTGAATTAGGGGTGGGAAAGAAACGACGACACCCTGATGTTTTTACAATATCGGTCCTATCGATGTTATTCCATCTCTAACGTTTGGCTAATAGCGTATTCACACTAGCGACTTTCCTGCAACAGCGACCAATTTCCGTAACAACGAATTTTTCATACCTATAAAGCCATAAAGAATCTCTACAACTTGCTGTTGCAAATAGTATTCGCCCTGCAATTTGGTTGGTACTTAGTATTTGTAAAGTGGAAAGTTTGGAAAGAGGGCATTACGATTGTGTACCTGCTACATCGATGTTAGGAAATGACGAATATTGGGAAGCGCTGCGGCAGCGCTGCGGCAGAGGGAAAGCAGAGTAGAGATGGGAAGACATTGCTGTTGCCCAGCCAATCATCGATAAGACCGATGTTTTGAAAACATCGATGACACCGATGTAACATCGATGAATCGCCACATGTAACCTCTAACTGAAAGAAGAAGAAATGGGTGGAAAGACAAAACAAGCGCCGCGCACCAAAAATAATGCAAAGGTAAGGCGTAATTGGGCCAAAATATAGTATTTAACCATGAATTTTGCCCTCCCGCACACTTAGCCCTCGAGCAGCAGCCGCACAGCCGAGCTGCTGGGCAGCTCCACGCCCATTTTCGTGGGCTTCTCGGCGCAGGCGGATGGCGGTGGCCTGGTTCCATTTGCTCCGGGATTCGCCAGTGCCGAACAAATGCCCGATAGCTTCGACGCGGCCATCAGCCCCCAAACGCAGATCATTCTGCGCAAGCTGTCGAAGAAAGACCCCATGACCAAGAAGAAGGCGCTGCAGGAGCTGCACGAACTGATCGAACAGTCGGACGTGGAGGCCCTCAAGAACATCCTGCCGCTGTGGCCCAAGTACTATCTGAATCTGGCCAGCGATCCGGAGCACAATGTCCGGGAACTGACACAGACGGTGCTGCAGTTGCTCATGGCCAAGTGCAAGAAGGCGATGGCTCCGTACCTCAAGTTGCTGGTGCCCGTTTGGCTGGGCAGTCGCTTCGATACCTATGCTCCTGCGGCCAGCATCGCCAGCCAATCGTTCCGAGACACCTTTGCGGGCAATGCCAACCGCACCCGCGAGGTCTGCCTGCACTGCCAGGTGGAGATCCTCGAGTACGCCACCCGCAACCTGACCTTTCACACAGCCGCCACCCTGTCGATCGGGAAAAGTCTCACTCCGGAGGAGGCGGAACAAAAGTACCAACGCGTGGTCATCAGCAGCCTTAAGTTGTTGTCCTTCTTTCTGGAGCAAACGGCACAGACGGAGGAGCTCAGCCAGGTCAAGGAGGGATTCGTGACCCTGGTGTCGCACCAGAAGTTCTGGAGCTTTGCCAAGCACAAAGTGCCGCCAATAAAGTGAGTAATCTAACAAGTTGTGAAATTCGTAAAATGATTCATCTTTTGACCAACCACTAATGATTTAGGGCCGCTTGGTTTGAGTGCATCTATCATGTCCTGCAATCTGTTGCCCTCTTAGAGGTAATCTCGCCCCAGAAGTCGCAACTGACTACCCTCTGTTTCCAATTTATAGACGATGCTGATCCCGTAGTGGCTCCTCACATTTGGGGATGTGTTTTGCTTCTACAAAGTAACTACGAAGATTGGTAAGAGTATATACCCCTACTATATATACAATCCTTTTTTAAATAAATATAATTTGCAGGTTTGTTCCGCTCAACATTCGCAAGGCTCTCCTTCCGAAATTGTCGTCCTTGCTTCGCAATGGTTTCAATCGCAATGCCCAGGCCATCTGTCCCAATCTGCTGCCATTTCTGTCCAAGATCACACCAGTCCTCGCTTCAAGATTTGGATATCTATGAGTTCTATCAGCGCTTCTTTGACGACATGAAACTGGCTGTCACGGAAAAGTTTGATCCCCCGCTGCCCAAGTCCGATTGTACTGTCATTCACAACGCCTATTTCGTGTGCCTTCGTTTTCTGCTGCAGCAGATCAACAACAACAAGGAGCGGGATCAGAAAGTGGAGGAATTCGCCACCAGCTTACTGCAGAACAATGTACTGGACCCCATTAGTTGGCTGCTGAAGAGCGACAGCGCGCATGTGAAGATCTTCTTCCAGCACAGCTCTGCACTGGTAGCCTTCTGGGATCGGCAGATTAACCATAGGCTGGACAATGGTGGCTTGTATGCCAAGTTGCTAAACCAGTTCTGGACACGCATCTTCGAGCTGGTCACCCATGATCTGGCTGCTGAGGAGGTGAACGAGCAGCTGCTCTCACATGTCTTGCTTTTGGTTCAGGATTTGCACATGGCTAATCCTAGCTTGGAGTCACCCAGTGTCAAGTTTGTCGAGGAGCAGGATGTTAAGGTAGAGAAGAGCGAACCCACGACGCCAGTTAAAAAGGCTCTAGAAGCTGCGGCTTTTATTCAAAAGGAACTGAAACAGTTAGTTGTGAAGCTGGTCAGGATCTGCCTGGAGAAGGCTAAAAGTAGTGGGACAGGTAGTTCATCTTCGCGTTACATTGAACAGATTCGCACCCTCACCAAAATGTTCACCGATGCCGTGTTCTACAAGAGTTTAACTGATGTCGGAGATCTGAAAGGAGCGCTGGATAAATTTGTTTCACTGCTGGGACCACTGAATGACGACGCCAGCGAACCTGTGCTGGAGATTGTGTTTGAGATTCTACCGCTGCTTGAGTCGGAGACACGCTTTAGTTACATTGAAAACGCCCTCATGAAGGTAAGTAGCAAATTTAAAAGCTGGAATGTATTATAACTGTATTAATTCGCCATAGCTCCCACAACATCGTGTGCAGAACCTACTTCTCCACCGACTGCTTTCGTATCCCCTGTGCACAGAGCCCGCCGTGAGGCAGATGCTCAGTGGTCCGGAAACTTGTGGCGTGATTGCGCGAATAGCGGAGGAGGTTGTGGTGGACAACGATCGGGAGAAGCTGAACCTGCTGCACAAGTGCTTCTTCCAAACGGACTCGGGAGACATACTCATCAATGCTGAAACTGTGGATAAAATACTGCTGGCCATGTGTGGACCCCTGGAGCAGCCGGTTGTCGATGACAGGGTGGAAGTGTGTGGCAGCTTTATTGCCCAGATAATGCCTGTGATTTGCAGCAACGATAATTCTTCGTTGCGCGTGCGCCATCATATCTTCCTCAAGCTGTTCAAATTCAGTTTGGAGCATCGGCCCGAGGATTATTTGTCGGAGGATACTCTGTGGGAAATCACCACCTGCTGGCAGGATGCACTGTCTAGTAAGGACATTGAAATCGATAATGAAATGCTAAAGAGCTGTGCGGAAATTGTGGAGGCTTTGGCGAACTCCGTTGAACTCAAAGCGGATAATCTGGATGGTATGGCGGAGGCAATGGCCAAGTTTGTCATTTGCTCCACGGAAAATATTGAGGAAGAGAGCAAGCGCTTGGAACGCATAGATGAAACCATAGCGTCTCTTCTGGAATCCCCCCTAAAGACACCAGAAAAAGTTCAACAGTTCGAGAACCACTGTGTGCTCCTGGAAGCCTTGCAAGGATCTGTCAGTGCGGGAGTTCCCTTCGAAAGCGCTTCCCTGTCCAATGATGAAACATTACCATTACTTCAGCGTTCCACCCTTAACTTTTCCACCATACACAAGCTTGTCTATCAATTCCCGCCACCGCAAAACACAAATGATCCTGAAGATGAGTTGACCGAGGACTACTGTGATCCAAATGCCGATGTGCTCAAGAATTGGAACGAACCCTTGATTGCTGAACTGCTGCAGTGCATTCGAGTGGCAGGCACCGCAGAGTGCTGGCTGGAAGTGTCGGAGCTGCCATCATCGGTGGAGGAACTAGTGCTGATCCTGTCGGCGAAGGTTCAAAGCTTTATGGGCAACAGCAGCGATCTGGTTGGAATAGTCAAGGAGCGTCTTCAGCAGGCTGCAGTGCAGCAGTCCAGCGTAATAGGATCTCGCCTTCTGAGTTACTTCACTTCTTGTCCGCAGTATGCGGCTTTCGAAGAGAGTGCCTGCATTTTGCTGCACGAGGATCTCTCCGAATCTCTGGTGGCGCAGGGAGCACTCAAGACCTATGTGATGGCACTACAGGTGGGAGGTTTGAAATCATCCAAAGATCCCAAAGTAATTCCTTTTTATTTTGCAGTTTCTGCTGCCAAAGCTTTCCCAAAAGGCCATCAGTCTCAATTCGGCCATTATGAGAACGGAACCACCCGAGATTTGGGTTAAGGCAGCCGTCTTTCATGCCCTTCTCCTGAACAATTTCGAGGCCGAGGTCAACGAGCAAACGGATCGCAATATCATTGTATCAGCCGTGCAGTTTATGACCAGCATAGGGGAACGACAAGCCATCCAAAAGGATTTACTCCATTACAATGTGTAAGACCATACAGATTTCTTAATTCTTTGTTTTGGATTTAATTTGAATGCTTTTTAGGGAAATACACAAGCAACCCTACGAATCAGTTATAAATACAGTGGAGTTTATCAAATTGCTTACCGAAGTTCTGAAACGGTTTCCCTACGAACTGGGCATTAAGAACTGGGATGCCATTCGCATTGGTCTCAGTTCATGGGTGCTATCTGTTTCCAAATCCATTGCTCAGTTCAGTGATCCAAAGGTAGGTTTTCTTTAAAAACTAATTTTCAAAATTTATAAACCTCTGGTTTTCATTACAGACCTCTCTTTTTGTTGCGGCTGTTTATCAATTGTTTGCCGCCTTGATTGAATTCATTCACACCGAGAAACAAAAGAGTTCAACGGAATTACTCAAAAATATGATCGATGAATGGGACTCTTTGTTTGCTAAGGAAGTCAATGTGGTGCTCTTCAAGTCGTTTTATCAACTAACTCACGAGGCTACTTTGGAGCCAGGATTTCAGGCCTGCTATGAGGCTTTACTGGAACGTCTAACACCAACTTTAGAACTGCTGGATTATAGTTTTGTTTATGCGGTATTGTATAAAGATTTACTTTTGATTGATTATTGATTGACTAATGGATTTACGTTTTCAGTTCTGCAAGTCGAATAGCAAAATCAGTTTGGACCACCTCTGCAATTTCCTGTTTAAACAGCTCTACAATTCCCAGCACTCGCTGCGATTGAGTGCTGTTCACTCCCTTCGCCAGTTAACGCCACACTTTGTGGCCGACGACATTGAATTGAATGAGAAACAAAGCGAGAGTCTGGATACCACTACTTCGATCTCCAAGTGGCACTTTCTCAATCGTTTTGAGGACTACCTGACACGCTACGATAGCCTGATACGTAAATACCTGGACGAGTTCACTTTCAAGCTGACGGAGCTGGAGGATCTCGAGGCCATAGACAGACATGATGCACTAAGCTACCTTCTCCTATGGGACTGCATTATCAATGCCTGCGCCAAATCTCCGGTTGCATTGCGAGCTGTCTACACCAATTGGCTACACGACAACAAATATGAAGAGGTAGGAAAACAATACATAAAATTTACTTTTGATTTGGGTCTTGCACTACAAATTTGTTTCATACTTTACAGAATTTTCTACATTTCCTCTTTCGCGCAATGCCAGTGGACATACTTAAAAATCACGGCGCCAAGGTGCACAGCAATGGAGTCTACAAGGAGCTCACTTGGACACAGCTGAAGGGTAAGCTCTAACACAACTAAGCAATCAATGTTTCCTCCGTCATGTCGTCATTGTTAAGAACGTCGGTCAAGTAGTCCTCCCCATAACCATAATCGTCATATTCGGCGCCTCCTTGCTCCACATCCTCCATCATTTCATCTGCTCCTGGTTCATCGGATACTGAAATGAAATCTGACAAGGGCACAAACTGTTCGGGATCGTTCTCAGCCATCATCTGCCGTTTGACAGGCATCTGTTGTGGCGCCAAGTAAATGTTCAAGTTCGATATGAACTTGTTTATCCAAACGGTCAGGTTGTTGGCCAATATGCGCTGATATTCGCGTAAATTACTAGTCGTGTAGAACTCTTGATCTGTGAAGGATTTAATTTAGTTGTTAAGCATCTGTTTGAAATAGTTAGCTCACCCGTAAACTCCCGAAGTCTTTCGAGGATTACACTACAGAGCGGCGAGTTTTCGTCCACAATAAACTGATCGTTGAGAAGAAAGTCCTTCATTTCCTCGAAGAGGACGCAGATGATCTTCTGCATCTGTTTGCGTTGGCGCATCAGGATGCGCTTCTTGAGCCCCTTGCAGCGGCGTTTGTGGAGTCGCTTCGCCGCCCTGCGCTGGCGCATCTCCTCCTCCATATACTCCAGTGCCTTCTCCATGCTCATGACCTCCACCGGCGGCTTGGGTTTCATGTGGTTCTCCAGAGCGGCTATGTGGCGAGGCGAGAGGTACTCCTTGAAGAAATTGAAGGTGTCACTCACTCGCATCGGATGCGGATCGGCCAGGCGCTCCACCCGGGCTGTACATTGGTTCACGAAGATCTTCTTGGTATAGTAGTGTGCCTGCTTGGCCAACTGGGGCGAGGAGAAGTCCTTCTTTGGCGTGGCCAGGAAGCATATGTGCTCCTCGCGGGACAACACGTCCCGGTCGATGATAATCTGGCCCGTGTGCTGGCAGGGCACATAGCAAGGATGGTAGCGGGGACAGACGCAGATGAATCTGTGCGTTAATATGTGTATTAGGATTTAATTTTCAAACTATGAAAAATGGCAAGAATTTAGTTTTGAGAATTAAGATAAAGAATTTTTTTTAAATTTATTAATTTGAATATTTTTGGAATATATTTTAATATCTAAAAATGTAATTTAAGCTTGTGTTTTTACCCATTACCCATTAAATATTTAATTTGAATATTTTCGGAATAGACTTCAATAAATAACAATGTATTTTAAATTTAAACCATATTAAACTTAAATGAAATGCAATAACAACAAATATATTCTAATAGTTTTCACATCAGTTACAATTTTGGAAACAATAGTCAGGTATATATGTAGACCATTTTTTTTTAAGTATATAGTACCCAATGTTTTCAGTAAAAATTGGATAAAATACACTTGCTTACCTGTACAATCCCTGGATCTCGTTGGTGGGATACTTGACCAGGCGGCGGATGCGTTTGGCACGCGACTCCCGCACATGAACCATGGCCAGGCGGGCATTGAGCTCGTCAGCCACGGTGGGTCCCTCCTGAAGGGGATCCTCCGGGACGTGCTCCTTGCGCGTTTCGCATTGCGTCTTCAGGAAGTTAATGGCCTCGGCCACCGTTGCCCTTTCGCCCGCAAGTTCAATGCGCTTTGGCTGCGGCAATTCGGAGGGCATGTCCTTGAAATTCACTGGCTTTGCCATACTTTCTAATTAGGAAAACCAAAAAAACTGACGGAAAAACTATTTAATAAATTGAACGACAGCAGACGATCGAGCTAAGCGAACTCTACTCTATATAAACATTGTTTGACTTATGAAAGTGTTTTCAACAAAAATAAGTTACACAGCCTGGCTTGCCTAGACTGATCCATTTGTGTTTCGTTTTACAGATCGTCATTTGACTCTGGAGCGTTATGTCTGCCACCTGTACACGGAGGTGCTACGCAAGCTGCCGGCTGTGGTGCGCAGATGGTGGAACACCACCCAATCCAGACAGAAGAACTTTGTGGACAACCTCACCACCAACTATGTGAGTTCGCTGATTTGCAGCGAGGAGCTGAAGGCGATTGCCAATCGCAAGGAGAAGCACGAGAACATGCAGGTAAGTGGCTGAGAGTGGATCTTTGGAGTCCTTATATCATATCTGGGGAGGCTATGCGCATGGAAAACACCACAGTGATGCTGATCAGCAGTATGATGATGACAATGACGCGGAAGATTTCAAGGGTCACCATATCTCTGCTAGAAAGGATATATACTTTATTTTCTTTAAATTCTTTAGCCTGGGCTGACTTTACATCCTAAAATCGCAAAGACTACTTAACTTATATATAATTATATATATAATTAATAACTTTTCCTACTTTTAGGTCACTGTTCACTCCTCCACCCGCGAAGTGCTGGCAGTATATGCCATTGATGAGGCCCGCATGGAGCTGGTCATAACCCTGGCCCCCAATTATCCACTAGGAGCTGTAAAAGTTGAGTGCGGCAAGCAGATCGGTGGACGAGCCTCCTCCCGAAATGTGGGAATGCAACTGACCATCTTCCTGACACATCAGGTATTTATTTATATGGTTACTATAAATCAATATACATAAATCTATCTATAAATGTAATAATGTAATGTAAAATTTCACTTCAGAATGGCACCATTTACGATGGCCTGACCATGTGGAAAAACAATCTGGACAAGAAGTTCGAGGGCGTTGAGGAGTGCTATGTTTGCTATACCGTCATCCATCAGGACACTTGCCAGCTGCCCAAGCTCACGTGCAAAACCTGCAAGAAGAAATTCCACGGACCTTGTTTGGTAAGACTACTCCAATATGTATGTTTCTCAGGTCTAAATGTATTTTTTTCCTTTAGTACAAATGGTTCACCACCAGCAGCAAGTCCACTTGCCCCATTTGCCGCAATGTCTTCTAGATGGAATATATAAATCTTAGTTGACAACACGTATTAAGCAAAAGGCACAACCAAACCATTCGATTTAGGCAATAGTTTCTGGTCTCTCAAATTGTAAATCAGCAATAATAATAAATTCGTACAATGTTTAAATGTTCTTCATGAGTTGTTAAGTGCAGGGATTGATTTTATTTGATTGTAAATAACTTTATTGCGCATTAAAGATTTTAGAAATATCATTAAAACAGGCAAAAAATTTGTGTACGAAGTAAGCTAATGTAAAACAGTTCAGCAACCATTTCAAAAGTCATATAAGGCTACACAGTTTATATAAGTCTATTTTAATATAAAATACTTTGTAATGCTTTAGAGATTTAAAAACTTTGCTAGAAGATTGTAATTGAATCATGGGAACAAGAGTAAAAGTTATCGGCACCTGTCCATACTGCAATCGTTATGTGTCCAGGGACTTGCGACCCATTAACATGCTGACACCACGGGATGCAAAGAGGATTTCTCAACTGATAAACGCGGAACCACCAGCTCCAATTCAGTTGGATTCTGAGACGGAATCGGAGGAAAATTCTAGGCTCAAGGTGCGGCTCTCAAAGAGGAAAGAAACCACTCAAGAGGAGCCACAGGCGAACGCTACAAAGGATGCCGAAGCAGAAAACTCTTTAGAGGAACTAACAGGAAACATTTTGAACTTGGTAGAGCAGGAGTTTGCCCGTAGTCCGGAATGCAGTGGAGCATCTAGGATTTCTGAAGAGAATGCCGGCGTCATCGTGGCCATGTTGACGGAGGAGCAGCGTATTATCGACAAGATTGAAAGGCGGGCACTTAAACGGGATGTTAAAGAGCCGCCTGCTAAAAGGCGAAGGTGTTAATTAATAGGTACATCACATGCAGGCGGCAATTACTTACAAGCATTGTAAGCCCACGTGCTGACCTTTCCACCCAGCTGGAAATAAACCTCCCTTTTTGCGCCTGCGCCTTGGAGGGTTAACTTTCATTTGGGGTGGGGCCCTCAGCACATGATGACTCGCCTTCGCGAGTCGGTTTTGCTCAGCAGTGCAGTTTTGCAAGCTGCTAACTGGGATTACACACGCCATTGCCTCATCCAAGTGGACTGCGTTGGGTCCACAGGATGACGTAAGCGCCGTGCTTGTACGATGAGCCCCCGGGAACTGAAACTTGGCCAGCGTGTTGAGGTGACGGGTAAAAATCTGCAGGGTAGGATTGCCTATGTGGGACGCACCACCTTTGCTGCCGGACTCTGGTACGGCGTGGTTCTGGACGAGCCGCTGGGCAAGAATAATGGCAGCATCCACGGCAGCATTTACTTCAAGTGTCCCCCAAACTGTGGCCTCTTCGTGCGCGCCCAGCAGCTGGTGAGGATTGCAGCCGAGTTGCCCCCCGGAGCGGACGACAATCGAAAAGCCGATGAAATGCAACGCGACGGGGCCAGAGCGAAACTTTCGAGGCGGACTGGCGGCGGGGGAAGGTCCGTGGAGGAGCAGGTGAGTGGTGCAAGTGGAGAGCACATTAACTAGATGTACATACTGCAACCATTTCCTGCAGGATAACCAGAGGGAGCAGGTGGCCAGCACTTCTGGCAAGGCGAAGGCGGCCACCCCATCCACTTCATCCACTCCATCACCGCAGCACAGGAGTCGGAACGGCCAGTCCTCCAGGGAGCAAGCATTGGCCAAGACTTCGGGCAAGTTTTTGGCGGCCCAGCAGCAACCTTTGCAGCTTCCAAAGGTGAGTTGAGGGGGTTTCATACTGCAATTGGTTGTGGAAAAAGTGGTTTCCGACTTATACCCAAAATATAGGTCAAGCAAAAAAATTAAAAAAAAATTCTTTTAATGTTGAGATTATTTGTGAGTACACCTTAAGTGTGATTTATAGCAAGAGAGTAAACTCTTTTAAGTAAAAAAAATACTAGGTACAGCAGCGGTCAAAATAATAGTTTTTTAGCTCAATAAAATAGCAAGCTATGATAGTTTAAAAGCAACATTTGAAAGACTTTGGGGTAAAAATAAAATTTAATATTAACATAATTTAAAAATATTTGTTAAACAATGTGATTAAAATAAATTTTTTTTATAATTTGATAATAAAAAAATATATCTCATATTCAAAACCGTTTTATTATACATTATTACAATTATAAATTTATACTTTATTATTATTTTCTAAAAAGGTAAAAGATTGTCCTATTAACGTAATAACGTATGTTATAGGGCACTTGTCATTGTCAAACTACTATTATTTTGACCGCAACTGTATTAAAGAAAAACATAAATTAAAGAACAATAAAATTGAATTTGATTTGTAAAACTGTTTTTTTTTATCGTTAGATAAGCTTCTAAGGAAGTAGTTAATTAAAATTAAAGGGCTTACTCTAATTTTAGAAAATTCTATTCAAGCCCATTCGATGTTAAAAAATTAAATTCTATTAATGACAAAATAAAATATTCATTCTCTGAACATTAAAAAAAGCTATTAGTTAGGGTAAAGCTTGCCATAAAATTATATTAATTTTTAATTTTTTCAGAATCCAATGGTGTCAGAAGGCAATGCAAGAAGTTCTCAGCTGGAGGAAGTTGAAAAAGTAAACATGTCTCCCAAGAAGTCCTCAGCTACTGAGCAGGCCCAAGAGCTGCCCAAGCAGGAATCCAAGGATGCACCACAGCCAGTAAGAAGGGAAAATGAGCCGGTTGAAAAGGAAGAGGAGCAGCCGAGCACGGGGCAGTTGGCCAAGCCAAGCCAGGAGACGAATGCCATTCCGCTGCAGACAAGCACAATTGGCGAGCTGCCGGCACAGAAGGCCGCTGGTCAACTGATACCGCCCATTATGACCTGCAACCAGAGGCGATCCACATCCTACACCCAGTTGCGACCCACAAGGATTAGCCAGCCCAAGCCAACTACGGCACAGGCGTAGAGTTCCACGGCCCAGCTCACTTTGGCCATGCCGGTGCCACTGGCTTTGGCACCCAAACGGAGCAAGACCAGCATGAGTCCCACCAGCTCGATGAAACGAGCTGCTCCAGCTGCCTTTGTGGAGCCACGCTTCCTGGAGATCCTGAGACCTCAGTTCACGCCGGGACCAGCTCTCCGGACTCCCAGCTCCGTGGCTCCACCCGTGGATAATCCAGAACTGCGGCAACTAAGGGAGGAACTTCAACTGTTGAGGGGGCAAAAGAGCGAGGATAAACTTAAACTACTGGAACTAGAGCGTATGCGGATACACAACGAACAACTGATGGAATTCAAGTCGCAGATCATGACGCAGCAGGTACTGCTCCAAAGGGAACTTCAAAGATCGCGACACGAGCTGAGGGAAGCCCAGGATGTGTCCTCGAAATTCAAGAGGGAACTGGACGAAATAGCCGAGAGCATAGAACTCCTAACGCTGGACAAGGAGATGGCGGAGGAGCGCATGGAGACCCTGCAAATGGAACTGGAAATGGCCCAGGAACGCAATGACGAACTGAGTCTGGACGTGGAGATCCTCAAGGCGGAGCAGGAGGAGCAGCAGGGTCAACGCATCGAGAAGAGTGAGAAGCAAAGCGGTGGCGGTGGAGTGACGACTACGACCCAATCCCCTGGCGAATTCCTACGCTTGGAGCAGTACAACCAACGACTGCGTGAGACAGTGGTCCGCTTGAGGGACACCCTCGCCCAGGAGAAGCAACTGGGCCAGCGCACGCACAAGGAGCTGGAGACCAAGCACTCGGAGATCAACGAACTAAAGAGCATCAAGGAGCTGCTCAGCCGCAGGGTGGACAACATGGAGGTGCAGCTGATGGACCTGAAGGAGCAGGTCGATGCCTCCCTGGGAGCCGAATCGATGGTCACCCAACTGGCCATGCTGAAGCTAGAGCTCGAGGATCGTGTCAAGCTGCTGGAGGATGAGGTCAACGAACTGGAGGCCCTGGAGCAAATCCAGGAGCAGCTCATCGAGAGCAACCAGGAGCTGGAGACCGATCTGCGCGACGAGATCGACAAGCTGGGTGGTCAGGTGAAGATCCTGGAGCAGCAGAAGAACGCCGCCATGGAGAGTCTCTACGACCGCGATGTGACCATCATGAAGTTCCGCGACCTGGTCAGGCAGCTGCAGGAGCAGCTCCAGCTGCGGGCCGATGGCACCTTGTCCATCGAGGACTTTAGCAGCGCCAACGAGTCGCAGCAGGAGGAGGGCTCCAACCAGAGCCAGACGGACTACCAGCACATCTTCAGTGTGAGCAAAGCGTATGGCCGGGCCCTGGAGCAGCAGATCAAGACCGTGGAGCTGAGGCTGCAGCGCCAGCACCTGGAGCACGTCCTGGCCTTCGTTCCCGAACAGTTCCTCCTGCGCGGCGGCGAGCACGATGTGGTCCTGGTCATGCTCCTGCTGGAGCGCATGAACGAGAAGCTCACCATCGTCTGCCAGGCCATCAACGAGAAGTTTCCCACGGCCTGTGAGTTTGGTGAGTTTTGTTTAGTTAATACGTTAGATTAAGGAAAATTGTTGGTTATGCTTCTAATCTGAAAGACTTCTAAATATAATATTTATAAATTCTTTAATAACTGATAAAAGTATAGCATTATCAATATTGTAGATTTAGAGCATGTTGGGTTTATTTATTTTTTTATTATTTTTTATTTATTTTTATTTTTAAAATGTTTTGGCAAGAAATTAGATATAAAGACCGCTTTAATCCCAGATATACAGTGGATATTTTATTAAATTTGGAGGTTTTTTTTAACTTAACCATATAGAACTAAAAAATTGTTTAAAAAAATTGTTTAAAAAAATTGTTTAAAAAAATTGTTTAACACAAATTTTTTGTAAAACCAAAGCTAAAGATCATTTTTCACATTCCCAAACAGCTAAATTCAATGTCATTTACATTTTTAGTAAAGTCAGATAAATACACAGTATTCATATATTGTATAAGTTTATAGGGTGTAAGGAAAGATAACGATTATTTAATTTTATTTTAATAATCCCATCTATACGGGAGATCTTTATATTGTTCGTTATTAAATATGTAATATTTGTAATTTACAGGTCGCGATGCCATCTTCGAGGGCTACTCCGTGCAGCGGTACATATTCCGGTCGCAGTGCCTCTACCTGCTGAAGAGTCTGCAACTGGTGCTGCAGCAGTTCCGCCACGGACTCACCCACTGCGACTACGAGCTGTGCACCCATGCGGCCATCTACCGGAGCGATCTGGAGGCCCAGGAGCAGCAGCTGGATGAGTTTGTGCGGCTGCTGAAGACGGGCCAACTGGATGAGCACACGAACTGCGAGCCCATTCAGCGGGTTCTTCACTATGTGAGTGGATTGCATCAGAATCTGATGCCACCGCAAACGCTTGTGGAACTCCTAGATGAACAGCAGCTGTATGAGGCTTTGATTGAGGTGTACGAGGCGGGTTTGGATGCGGTGAATGCGAATGCTGGTCTGATGCACACCATCATACAACTGGGTCATGAGCAGACGGCCTCCTTCAGTTGCATGCAGCTGCTGATGGAGCAGAGCTGTGCCCACAAGCAGAAACTCAAGAAGCTGCAGCGGAAATTGGGTGGCAGCAAGACGGCTGCCTGGACGGGAATGCAGTGTGCCCGGTATCAGAGGATCCTGGAGGCCAACGAGGCATTGGGAGCCCTAATACGGCTGCTGGGCTCGACCGCTCGAGAGGCCAGCAGGGATTCCAATGGGGGAATAGCCCATGAGAAGCTTTGGCGGATGCTGGTGCTCAACTACAACAAGTTCGCACCAAGTCAGGAGAGCGAGGAGCCCAGGGAAGTGGATGCCTACAGCCAGCGGTGCATGCAACTCCTGGAGGAGCAACTAGATGAGCTCTTCACGCTGCTAGAATCCACAGACGTGAATACGGAGTATGTGCGTCATCCCACTAGCAATACACTGCAGGAAAGGGCTGCCCAGGTCAAAAGACACTACGAGGATGTGAAGAAGCTGGAGCTGACTGTTGGCGAACGGGATAAGGAAGTGAAAAGCCTCAAGTACATGGCCAAGATGCGGCAGCAGGACTTCTCGGAGCTGCAGGTTCGCAAGGAGATGGCCGAGAAGCAGCTGAGTAAGCAGTGCCATGTGCTGGCCGGCTTTGCAGATGCAGTGGAGCAACTGGAGCAGTCCATTCTGGCCAAGGAGGCAGCCCTGGGACAGGCCTTGAACATACTGGCGGATAAGTTATCCATTCTGGAGCAGTCGCAGCAGCATTGGCAGGAGCAGCAGATGGTAGACAATGCGTGTGTGACCAGCACCACGAAGAGTTCCAACCGGGAGATGAACATGCTCCATCAGGCCCTGCGCCAGGAGCGATCGCTGCGAGTTCAGCTACAGGGCATTGAGATGAGGAAGACCTTTGCCTCACTGGAACCACTGCATGTTCCCACGCACCGGATGTCAGGAGTTGACGAACCTGGACAGGGAACTCCGCTCGCTGAAGAACCAGTGGCTACTGGCCCACCTGGAAATGGGTTCCACTGGCGTACAGCGACGCTCGGAGATCGAGCTGCAGGGCAGCCGCATCCTGCGACATATCTTCCAGACATATTGCACCCATCATCCGCATCGGGCCAAAAACACCGACTTTGGACTCTTCATCAGCGAGGATCTGCGCAGAGCATTCGAACACAATTTCTAGTTAAACGAACATTAGTATTCCAAATGTATCTCGGTCATAGCAAAGGTATATATGTGATTCGCGGCTTATATAACAAATTAATATACTAATAGTTATTTGTACGAAACTAGATATTATATATGAAACTGTACAATTATATAGTTCATTTCGTGTTTATCGGGCAATAAACAAATTTACATTACTTAGACAAACTAAAATGGAAAATTTGAATTTTGGATTTATCTAAAAAGAAAGCGTAATTTGGGGTTTATTGATTTTTTTTTTTAAATCAACTAATAAAATATTCAAATATGGTCCAATTACAATATATTACCAATTATTCAAATATTACGTTATTGTATAATATTAAATATATATGTATTTCTGATCTGGGGTATCTGGGAAAATTTAATTTAAAATTAATGTTTACTTAATAATTTTAAATAAGTGCTTCTGCTCACAAAATCAATTGAGGTTCCAATATTGATCACAATCAGGAAACAAAACTATACATCAATTTTCACATTACATTGTTTTGCCAAATATATAAGTATTAAATTATAATTATAAAAATATATATATACGTAATGTTGGTTTTAGGGACATATTCTTTTGGTTTGGATTTTTACCAAATATTTTTGACGAGTCACTAAGGTCCTAAAAGCAATCGAGGTTTTAATACTGAACCCAATCAATAACAAAATGACTCAATCTCATTGTCGAGCACCCCCGACTGTGGCGTTCTTAAATGTCGTTTATTTGAAATTAACATTTTACAAAATATCAATATACAATCCGTTTATGTACAAATACAAATAGTTGGGCATTATAAGAGGCGCGCAGTTTGAGATGAGAGCGGCGCAAGCAGTTCAATAAAACGAAACGCTTATCACATGAGCACAGAATCGGGGGATCCAGAGTGGGCGTTGTGGGCGGTGTGGGCGTGGTTGGAGGATATATATTCGGATATTGGATATATCATGGCAAGATGGCGGCCGTTGTGGGGTTTACATAAATACGTTTAATGTTTAATGAGAAGAAGATTGGATTTGAGGCTATTTACAGTTGCTGAACGAACAAAACAATTTGCGACCTGTGAAGAGCTGTTGCATAAAAATATATTTTAGTAAAAAACATCAATAAATTATGGGTTATTATAAAAAAAAGCCAGAGAAATGAATATCTTTCTTACATTTAATAAACTAAGATTATCAATCAGATTATAACTACAATCGAAGTCAACAAAATTAAGATTGATATTAATAAATTGTCAATAACTATACTATTATTAGATATTTATTAAGCTAATAATAATTAATTTAATACTAGCTTATCTAATTTGATAATCTGTAGAAAAGCAAATTTATTAATTATTAAATCTATAAGCATTGCCCTATAAATATTGTGTCCACCTTGGTTTGGCAACTTTGTGCAAAATTATTATTGATGTACCAGTTTAAGGTTTTAATAGCTTAAATTTTTATTTTAGTACAACTTTTCCAAATTATTTTTTAACTTGTATAGTTATTCTTCTAGTTACTCACCTCACGACTTGGCTTCCGTCTGGCGCTTGGCCACAATTTTGCCCTGATCGCGACTGTTGATGACCTCGGCATGGAAGCCCGTCTCCCAGTCGGCGTAGTACTTCACGGTGCGCACATTGCCGTCGGGCTCCACCAGGGAGTACTCGCCCTTGACCACGTCCCCGTCGCGCTCCTCCTTTTGGTGCTTGTTGTCGCCCGTATGTGGATCGTTTACGGCGTACTCAAAGGCATAGCGTGGATGGGCATCCTAAAAGAAAATAAAATTAATTTTAATTAAATATCATATATTCATATATTCATTGTGGAATCATGGGTAACTTACAAAGTGCTCCAGATGCTTCTCGGGCACCACCTTCAGCACGGCATGCTGAGCCACCGGCGCCGACTTAATGTAGGCGGTGGCTGCCACGGGGGCGTGGCTGCTCAGCGCTGGCACACTGGGAGCATAGCGATAGAAACCGGCTCCCAACGGTCCGATTCCACCCACTCCGTGCGAGTAACCACTCAGGGAGGAGTCCAGGTGGGCCAGCGAGGAGGTGGCCGGATGCGACAGACCAGATCCGTGGGACAGCAGACCGTGGTAGCTGAGGGCTGGGGACACCGCGCCATGACCCAGCGAGATGGCTCCGTAGTAGCCACCACTGTGATCCGCTCCATGGCCTAAGTTACCTGAAAGGAGGAGTTTTGTCAACGGTTAGTGATTTCAAATTTAAATTGAAATATTTGGATCAAATAGACGTAATATTTTCATATCAATACAACGGTTTTTACTTCCACTTTTGAAATATTTAAAATATTATACTAATTTTAATGTACTTTACCATGATTTTTTATTAAGGCTTTATATTGAAAGAATAGTAGCTGCAGTTTTGGAAACATCGTCTCAAATGTTTTACTCTTAGGACATTCTTATAGAACAAAATTGGTATTTTCCAATTAATCTTTAAAACTCACCCGCATGAATTCCGTAGCCGGTGCTGGTGGCCAGTTTACCTCCCAAGGAGTAAGCTGGAGCCGATGTCAACTTGGTGAGAGGAGCGCCCAGCAGAGCTGCTCCGTGTCCATGTCCACTGGCCCCGTAACCGAGCCCCAATCCTAGTCCCAGTCCAACCGGCGAGGCCACCTTGGCGATGGCATGACCTGAAGCAATGGCCACAGCTGGCTTGGACACATACTGATGGGAGACAGCTCCCGAGCTGTAACCCGCTGCACTTCCTCCATACCCAGTGGCCACTTTGGTGGCCAAATGGGGACCAGAGGCGACGGCATGTCCCGTGGACAGGTGGCTCACTGCAGGAGCTGCGTATGTGGCCACCTTGGCAATTGCCGGAGCAGCTGCGATGGCCAGCGCTGGCTTGGACACATACTGGTGGGAGACGGCTCCGGCACTGTATCCCGAGCCACTGCCTCCGTATCCATGGCCACTGGACAGCAGTGGACCCGCTGAGTAGGTGGAAACGGCAGGAGCGGCATAGGATGCCACCTTCGAGATTGCTGGACCCGTGGAGTAGCTGGAAATTGTGGGAGCAGCATAGGTGGCCACCTTGGCAATGGCTGGAGCGGCTGCGATGGCCACCGCTGGCTTGGACACATACTGGTGGGAGACGGCTCCTCCGTGGCCACTGATCCCATAGCCAGTGGCCACTTTGGCGGGCAGGGCGATGGCCGGAGCCGCAGGCAAGTAGGTCTTGGACAGAACGGGAGCCACCGGTTTCGAAACATACTGATGGGAGAGCAGGGCTCCGCCATGTCCCGATCCGCCATAGCCTGATCCGGCATAGCTAGTGGCAATCTTGGTGAGACTGGGTGCCGAAGAATAAGTGGCGATGGCAGGAGCAGCATAGGTGGCCACTTTGGCAATTGCTGGAGCGGCTGAAATAGCCACCGCTGGCTTGGACACATACTGATGGGAGACGGCTCCTCCGTGGCCAGATGCTCCATAACCAGTGGCCACTTTGGTCACCACAGGAGCAGAGGCATATGTGGCGATGGCAGGAGCAGCATAGGTGGCCACTTTGGCAATTGCTGGAGCGGCAGAAATAGCCACCGCTGGCTTGGACACATACTGATGCGAAACGGCTCCCGATCCCGAGGCTCCGTAGCTGGAGGACAGCTTGGTGATGGCCGGGGCGGATGAGTAGGTGGCCACCGCCGGAGCAGCGGCCACAATAGGCTTGGAGATGTACTGGTGGGACACATCGGCCGCCTGACTGTAGGAAATCTTACTGAGAGCAGGTGCCGCCGAATAGGTGGCTATGGCTGGAGCGGCATAGGTGGCCACTTTGGAGATGGCAGGAGTAGCATAGGTGGCTACTTTGGCGATGGCAGGAGCTGGCTGGGAGACGTACTGATGGGAGACGGCTCCTCCGTGGCCGGATGCTCCATAGCCAGTGGCCACTTTGGTCACCACAGGAGCAGATGTATATGTGGAAATGGCTGGAGCAGCATAGGTTGCTATTTTGGCAGGAGCAGTGGCGATGGCCACCGCCGGCTTGGACACATACTGATGGGAGACGGCTCCTCCATGGCCGGATGCCCCATAGCCAGTGGCCACTTTTGCGGCGGAGTAAGTGGATATGGCTGGAGCGGCATAGGTTGCCACCTTGGCGATGGCCGGCTTGGAAACATACTGGTGGGAGAGGGCTCCCGAGCCACTTACTCCGTAGCCAGGAGCCGAGGAGTAGGTGGACACAGTGGGAGCAGCATAGGTGGCCACTTTGGCAACGGCAGGACCAGTGGAGTAGCTGGCAATGGCAGGAGCAGCATAGCTGGCCACATTGGTAATGGCAGGGGCTGGCTTGGACACATACTGATGGGAGACGGCACCCGATCCCGAAGCTCCATAGCTGGTGGATAGCTTTGTGATGGCCGGAGCGGATGAGTAGGTGGCCACCGCTGGGGCAGCATAGCTGGCCACCTTGGCAATGGCGGGCTGGGCCACATACTGGTGCGAAAGAGCTCCCGATGCAGTGCCTCCGTAGCTGGCGGCCACCTTGGTAACCGCCGGAGCAACAGCTGGATAGGCGGCCACTATGGGCTTGGAGAAGTACTGGTGGGACACATCCGCCGCCTGGCTGTACTTGGTTATGGATGGCGCATAGCTGGCCGAGTATCCGGTTCCATGGGCCGACAGCAGTGACGAGGTGGTGGCCAGCTTTACAGCCGGTGCGGAGTAGGTGGCCACCTTGGCAATTGCTGGCGCCGAATACGAAACCGATGGCGAATAGGTGGCAATCTTGGAGATGCCCGGCGAGACATGGCCATAGCTGTAGCCAGGAGAGCTGTAGGTCTCCACTTTGGAGTACCCAGGAGTGGCCTTGGAGTAGGTGTACCCCGGTGAGCTGTAGGTCTCCACCTTGGAGGTCACCGGTGGCGCATAGTAGGGAATGCTCGAGAGCGCTGGCGCCGAGTAGGTGGCCACCTTGGATACAGCCGGCGTGGCCGAACTGTAACTGTATCCCGGCGAAGTGTACGTGGCCACTTTGCTGAGACCCGTCGATGGTGGCAAATAGGCGTTGTCCAGCTTGGTAATGGCTGGCGAAACCAAGTTCTTGATCTCGATTCCAGATGGCACCACGGTGGCGTACTTGGCGGCTGGCGACTTGTCCGCATAGGTAATGCCGCCTCCGTACTCCGCCGATGGAGTGAACAGGGTCTTCTGCACCGGAGCAATGTACTTGTCGATCTGGGCAATGCCCCCGTGGGACAAGCCCTCGATTCCGGCCGTCGACTGGTAGGAGGCACCACCACTTCCCACCGAGGTGTGCAGCAGGTGGCCGTTCTCCGCGTACGTGGAGATCGCCGGGCTCTGGCTGTACTTGGTCACTCCCGGCGAGATGGAGAACTTCACCTCCGCCGGCGGCGGATACGCGTAGCCAGCGGTGGCCGCGTGCACGCAGGGCAGGATCGGGGGGGCCAGAGTGGGCGAGGGATCCGCCAGAGCCACGCCGAGCAGGCCCAGAAGGGCTACCAAATGGAACTGAAACCGGAAGGGTAACATTAAGTCAAACAAAGTGAGTACCAAATTTAAATATAATATTATCATAGGGTTATAAAAAAAATTCATTCAAATTTATTGTACTATCTAAAAAAAATGTAAAACAAAGTTGGACAAACTGTTTTAATTGTGTTTTGTATATGTATTGCCTACATATTTAAATATATATAAATGCATTGTTCAGGATTAACATGTATTATTTAAATTTAATAAAAACAAAGGTTTATAAATATTTAAAAAATTTAGTTTTTTGTATTACTCGACATAAATTAAAGAACCAAATTTGAAAATTATTTATTTTATCAAATCTAAAACACTCCTAAAGATACTGCGCCTAACTAAATTTAGCCCAAATAATAGAATATTTATAAATTATGCATTTTCAGGATTAACATTTTTATATTCAAAACGTACACAAATACGAATTTAAATAAGAGTTAATTAAAAATTTAGCATTGTAAAGAATTTTTTAAAGATTTTAATTTATTAATTAATCCACTTTTTTCTATATTTATTTTGTTATTAACACAGCTTTGAGTCAGTCTTATTTAACTTTAAATGTTGAACCACTTCAAAAACACAAGAAAGCTCAAAATAAATAATAATACGTTTTGATACAGTATATCCTTTAAGTTCAGTTTCTTGGCTAATATAAATTTTCAATCAAACATTTTAAAGGTGCATTTCTTTATATATATTTATGCATTGGACATAATTTTAATATTTAATTTAAATATTTATTGTTCGTTTTAATTAACTTTAGGAACTTCACCCTGCACAAAATGTCAAATTTGTATTTCGCCATTGTCCTTTTTTTTATATTTGTAATTTTTATTATTTATTATCAAAGGACCCACCTTCATAATTTCACTATTCGAACTTAACACAGGCGACAGCTGTTATTCGTTTGCAAGGACTCACGAACTTAATAAAATCTTTGTTCAGTAACACAGCATTTGCACACTTTTTCTCGAAAAAAGAATTCACAAGCTTTGCGATCCTTGATGGTTCGATTATATTTGCTCTGGGTTTTATCCTTGGGCGGCTCTGAAAATAATTCGCATCGAGCAAAATACGCACAGATCACAATTAATATATCTATATTTTTCGTTTTCCGATTTGCTTAAATTCTAACAAGTACGGCTCGAAATAAAGTCGAATCGAATCGAAACGGAACGGATCGGAACGATTCGGGATGTAGAGCAGAGCCACGCGGCCGACTGGACTGGACTGTTGGCCAGCCCGGCCCTATAATCGCTTATATACGTTCGGTCAGTTGGCCAACAGTCGCGAAAAAAAAGCTCGCACGCATGCGCAGCAGCCACGCACCAGTTTGGCGACAAAGCGACAAAAAAAAAATCCAACTATGTTACTATATGTGTAGCAAAAGAAAATGCAACCAAAAAATCAAAGATCTAGTTGCTAGGAAAGAGGCACAAATGAAGTAAAGCTGCGACTTTGGCGCGTGCAGATGAAGAATTGATGACTGCTGCTCGACTCCAGATCTCTCGTTTGCTTTGCCAGCTTTGTTCTCTCCCCGTTGAAAATTGAAAACTGCCAGCTGAAAGCTGAAAACTGAACTGAAAATTGGCGAACTGCAACCTGCGCCTGCCTGGCCAATTGTTGGGCCCCACCTTCGCTGAGAGCCTCAGTTGGTAACGTTTTATTAGATCATAGTCGCGAACGCCTCGGCTCAAAACGTATAAACCGATCACAAAATGCGCGTGGTGCATTGTTGGCCAAGTCAGCGCGTTGTTTTTTTCTTTTCTTGCTTTCGGCCACAATTTTATTTCGACTTTTTTAAAGATTTATTTTTTTTCTTTTTGCATACCCGTATGCTTTTAAAGCGACTTAATTTGATTTAGATTTTAATCGCGGCCATTGCGTGTAGCTCTGGAAAAAATAAATGCATACGCAATTTGCTAGAGGCCCCCGAACAGAAAACCAAAAAAAAATAAGTCTAGAAAAAAAAGAGAGCAATGTATGTGTATAAAATAAAACAAGAATTGTGGTATTAATGTCGCTATCAATAAATTTTGTCTGCCCGTATGTGTGCGCAATCATGCGTGTTGTGCGCCTTGGGCCTTGGTTGTGCATTAGTTGGCTAAAAGGCATTGCATTGCCACATCATAATGCGATACAATGTGTAACTAATAGAATAGCCGGGAGATATGGCCAAAGTGTTGACTTGTCGGCAATTAAGGTCACCATGCATCGAGTGTCACCCTCTGTGCGAGGGTGGGTATACACCAAAATTTAACGCCACTCTTATAGTGGTATAGTGGTAATATGTCGAATGAATGGCCAACCCAATGCGTTAACATGTCTGATAAATCGGCTGGCTGACAAGCGATTTGAAGAAACATGGCCAAGAATTTGGGGTTAGGCTGGCATCGTTTTTTTTGTGTTGTTTATGGTGTTGAATTTAAAGATCATTTTTGCTCATTACTATGTAAAGGATGCTTGTTTATTATTGACATTTTAAAATTTAAATTTAATTTCATAAATTGTAACTAATCATTTATTAGATAAGACAGAGAAATGCTTTTTTAAAAGAAAACCCAAAATTGTTAAATGTTATTTACTTTCCTATTGTTATGATTAATAAAATTCAATAAAATGTTAACAATTTAAAGAGTTTTCAAAGTTTTTTAAAACTAAAAAAGATAAGGCGTTTAAGAATGTAAGTAAGTGTATGACTCTTATTAATCTTAGGTCACTGCGGATATTATAAAAATTGCGATTTTTATCCGTTTCTTCACCACCTTATATAATAAAAGAAACCATAACTGTGCCATTTAAAACCGCGCTTAATAAACCGTTTTTGGCCAAGTACAGACATCGCCCACGAATTTTGTGAGCAACAGCTTGGCAGCCATTTCACACAAGGTGCGGAAAATGCATTTCCACTCATAAACACCGACCATTGGGCTACCTAAAGTCATAATTTTGCCGCTTTTGCGACTGCCCCGCTGGCATCACGCATACGCCATGTTGTGCGCTCACACAGAGCTAAAAATGCCAAGCCCGTCGGCCTTTCTCAAAAAAAAAAAAAAAAAACACACGCAATACTTGCACTCTAGCACTAACTTAACTGGTTCACGATACACGAAAATATTTATATTCACTGGGGCTTGTAGAACTCTTGGGGCGAGAGATTGGCCGCTAGATTATGCACAAAACATAAAATCGACGATTTTATAAATATGTTTGGCAAATTTTGAAATGTTTACGCAGCGACCTGGTCAACATGATCGCAGTATTGAATGAACGACAAACCATCTAGATATAGGATTCGCCGCCCGTTACAATATTGTATGTAAATGATCCGGCTGGGGCGAAAATCAAGATTTTTCAATTAAAAATTGTGAAGGAGGTGAGGGGTTTTACTTGCGATTTGATTTCGTCATGATGTTAAGTAGGCATGGTCGTGAGGCAGCAGCCATGGCCAGCTGAAGCTGAGGCTGAGGCTGAATCTATATAGTTACAGCTTTACAAAGTCCGCAGATCGTTTCACCAAACTTACGCAACCCGAGAGATCTGTGCGTGTGTGTGACAAATGCGTGGCGAGGCGAACTAAACTCGTCCAGCGATCAGCCTGAAGTAGGTTAAAATTCGCGCAGCTGACTTTTCGGCTTGCGTTTGCAAATGTTGAAAAATTAAAATTCAATCAAATTGCGAAAACCGTTCGCGTAAAGCCCAAAATGAAAATAAAAACAAAAAAACAAGGTAATGCTGCACCGACAGCCCGAAACATGTTTCATGTTCAATTAACAGCAGCACCAGCAGCAGTCCTAGTTGGAAAAAAAAAATGGCAGGAAAAGTCGGGAACATTTGCGGACTTAAGTCTTCTCCCTGGATTCGCTTTTCCGATAAAAATCGCATCATGCAACACCAAATCGTTGAAGCTTAATTGGTCCACAAGGTTTATCTACTGGCACCGGCACTCGATCTGGATCGGCATTCTTTTCCAACTGCCGATTGCGTGTCTTGGTTTTCCCCACCAACCTACCTTTTTTTCGCTTTTTTTTCCATCGATTTTTCTTTCGGTCCGGTCTGGGCTTCTAATTGAAATGTCAACGCGTGTGCTGCTCAATCAATTTTCCAGCCAGCCATTTATGGTTGGTTAGTTTTATTTCGGCAAAACTTCGCCTAGATTTCACATCGCTGGTAATCGTCTGGCCAGGAGTTTGTCTTGCCTCTATTTTTTTGGTTTCTTTTTTTCCATCTGGGTGTTTTTAATTGATTTGGCCGGCATGCGGTGTCAATTGCGAGTCAGGGACAATGTGGCTGAGATGGCAGCTTGATGGCTGCCACTGCCACCAAATGGCAGACTTCAGACTTCAGACGCGGCGGACAGCTAATTAAATGCGCTTATAAAATTTTAGGAGACATGCCCATTAATAAGGTCCATTGGGGCTGGATCCTTATTCAACTTACTTACTTGTGCATAATTTTCATGCTTGCTTATAACAAATAAAATATTATTTGATTACCAAAACTTGAATTTTGTCTTAACTTCTTAAGTCTAAAAAGTATAACATTTGTGTGCTATTTTATTCATTGTAATTTCAATTGAGAAATATTTTTTTTATAAACAACCATTTCTTTAAATTTATTGTTTAATTTGTTCTATTTAAAACATAGGTAATATGTTGCCCTTAATATTACGTTTTACCGTTCGCCTACAAATTATTTAGTTGAAAGTTTTACATTTTAGCCTTTTATATTCAAATTGATTTTCCAGATTTTAAGAAAAAATAAAAAAGATTGAAACATTCAACCCACTTCATTTTATATTGAAAGTTAGCAGGGACTTAAATTAATATTTAGTGAAATTATGTTTGTATAAAATCCAAGGTAAAAAGCCGGATGTTATTGTGATAAACTAAAGTTGTAAACAATTTAATTTATGAAGCATACCGTCAGGGGCATTTTGATTTAAAAGTAGTTTGCTTATAGAAGGTTAAATAACAATATTTTATTAAATATTTAATAGGTTGATGCTTCGGTTGAACAACTTCTAAAGCAACCTCCTGTAAAGCAAAATATGCACCTCTAGTCGACTCGAGTGTCTTAAACATTTGTCATAATTAACACAGTTTAGGCATTCGGCATTCTTAATGTTCGATCTGCTGCACCGACTCTCCCACCAGCTAATCCAATTTAGCTAATCTCATGCATAACTAGTTCGACCACAGATCGGGTATTCTAATTACGGGTGCGATTTTGATTTTGATTTCGATTTCAAATTCGATTGCCAAATGCCAGTTTGAGCACTCGCACTTTTTGTCAACGCAAAAACTGTTGCGTATGGCATTGACTTGGATTTTCTTACAATTTCGATGCATAAATTGAAGTATCGACCAGCGATCAGGGACCAAAGTGTCAACTGGCAGATCGAAGTGAAGAGGGCGAAATGAATAAAAAACTGATTGCTTATATGCAAATTGCTCCCACATTGCGATTCTAGGCGAACCAGTTTCCCAGGCGTCAGCTGCAAAGTGATGCCAATAAAAACCGCGATGCTCATAAACGGCGATCGCTGCAGAATCACTTAGCGCGTTTTCCACTCGCGTGAGAATGCCCGATAGATTCTCAGATTTCGGCTTACGTTGTAGTGTAGTGTGTAGAGTGCAGAGGCGTTTGTCAGCGCTCCCAATTAAATAATTTACAATTTTCTAGATTAGGCGCCGCCTCCGACCGACGACATTGAACGTAGTCAGGGGCTATGAGTCATGACTCCGATCTGCGATCTGCGATCTGCGTTCAATATATCTCAAGAGACTTAGATCCGGTTTGGGGCTCGTCGGACTTGCCGGTGGAAAAGCTGCCCCGCTGACACTCACACCTTTTAAGGAAAGGATCCCGATCCCGACCCCACCCCTTGCCGCAGAGTGCTGGCCAAAAGCAATTAGCGGCCCAAACAAATGTGAGAGACAATTCTCAGAAGTGCCTGCATCATGGCCCATGCATTGCAATCGCATAATTTGCTGTCAAATCGCACGCGTTTTTAGGCACACTCTAGCGAGGGGTGTCTCCACTTTATTGGAAGAAAAGTAATTTAAATTTTAGAGACAGATATAAATGCTTTTAAAAATTTAATAAATTAGAGGGGGCTCTAATTTAACGGCTGAAAAGTATTTCAAACTTAAGAAATAAATATTAAATGCAATAAATTAGATCAAATACAATAAGTCAATGCATTTTTATATTGTTATGAGATAATTATACATTATTATAATAATTTAGATTCTAGATAGATACTAGTTAGTAAAGTAACAATAATTGTATAAATATTATTAACAATTTCTTACCACAGTGCTTATTTTATTAAAAATTAAACTCAATGTTAATTTTTTTAGGATTTTTATATCTCTTAAAATTTAAAAGGATATTGTTAGCCGAGGCTTGGTCAAATATAAATTTGAAAAAATGTTAGGCCTAACAATATGTACTTTTCAAAAAGTCAATTAATCACTTTCGAATTGAAATACTTTTAATAAATTAAAAACAGAATTAAATGAAAATAAATTACTTTCCTTTCACAGACATAAATTTCTCTTTTAGAAAAAGAGTATTCATATCTTTTACCTCAGTTATGGACATTTTTGGGGCGTTTTCAGAGCTGCGTTGTCGGCTTGAAATAATTAATGCGAACTGGTGTTAATTTATGGTTGTCGCTTTCGTTGTTGGATGGCGTTGCCGCTGCTTTGGCCATTGCATGGCATAATCACAAAACTCAATTGGAGGTTTGGCATTGCGAGAGGGATCAGAAGTCGGCGATCTTTGGCTGCTTGTTAGCAATTTCCTGCCAACCCACGAATTTTCTGGCTCATTGTTTGTCTCGACTCGAGTTCTATGATTTATGATGGAAAATCGGCGGCAAGTGCAGCTGGATTTTTGATTCCGCAAGATCATTACTTACCATGTCAGGGTGTTTTCCTTTATTTCTCTCTCCGGTAAACAAATCGCATTAAGTTAATTAATCTCACACTAATGCGAAGAAAATTGTTGAAGGTAAATACGTTTATAATATGTCAGCCATTTTTAAAACAGTTTAACTACACAATTAACAACTTAACACCGAAACGTGTTAATAAATGTTGAAAACCATTAAGCAAAGTGCTAAAAAATTGATTTCATATAAAAAATGTTCCTTTGTAAGAACGGAAGCACATAAAATAAATAAAGAAAATGTAACATTTGCTTGTAAAATTATATTTTATGAAGGATCAGCTAAGTTCCTTACCTGTGTGCCATTGAAAAGCAGTGATGTTCTAGCAAAATTTAATTTATTTGTCAAACAATAACTAAGATTTACATAGCTAAAAAAATAAATTACTCATAAAACGAAACCAATAAATAAAGAAAGGAAACACTACACAGAGAAAACTAAATTCAACGTTTTAGGTGCCAAAAAAAGGGTAAAAACATTTTAAAAAGTCGAACAAAATATTTTAGAAACTCTAAATAAATATAAATAAATTGTACTTTTTAACAGGTTTCTCCCCCGTTTTAGGACCTGAAACCTTAGCTGGTTTTCTCTGTATACTATACTTATTTCTAGACACCCTCCAAGTTGCGATAGCTGCCTGAATCGAAGCTGTGTGCACCAGCGTACATGGGAACCATGTGCTTCTTGTCCTTGCGCACCATATTCTGGACCAGAGTGGCCGACGCCGCCCCCTGTTCATCCTCCACGTAGTCCTCGAAATCGTCGTCCAAAGTTTTGGGAAAGAGAACTGGACCGGATTTGTCGGGCCACTGGGCACGTGGCTTCTGCTTGGGATGCAGGGGACGCAGCTTCTTGGGCTTGCGGTTGAAGTAGCTGGAGTAGTCGGGTCGGGAATAGGACTTGGATACGCCCTTGTACTTGTAGTGCTTCAGACCGGGCGTGGTGTGGACCACCTTCTTCTGTTGTATGTGGTTAGAGATGCTGTCGGGGATGCTGACTCTGGGCTTCGAGGGCGAGAAACTCGTATGCAGCGATTGCTGTTGAATCGACGGCTTGTGTATGTAGTTGTGGGGCACCTCCTTGGGCTTGTAGTGCTCGTAGTAAGGATGGTGGGAGTGTGCTGGTGATCCTGTGGTATAGTGAGGTCGATACTCCTTCGGCTCGTTCACAATCACCGCCTTCCAATCGCTCTCTTGGACGGCATAGGTGGGCTGTAGCTTCTGCGAGTAGTCCTCCAATTTGTGAGCAGCGGCTATTTGCTTATAGTACGTATCCCTGGCCTGTTGCAAACGATCCCTTATCCCCGGATCCATATCCATGGGCACTTGCTTTATCCTCGCATGTGGCTTGATCTCAATTAGGCTGGGAATCTTGGGATGCGAGTGTGTGAGATCCTCGATGGGTCTCTTCAAGGGTTTAATGTCCGAACTGAGGACAATGTGCTCCTGATCCTTGCTGTAATGATTAATCTTCGACTGGGAGGTGTCGTCGTTTACGTGGTTACTGCTCTCCGGATTCTCTGTGATGGGATGCGAATTGGCACCCACCGTCTTGACAATCGCATTGAAACCCTTCTTGGCATCGGCTGTGTAGTGAACCGTTCGTATGGAGCCATCTGGTTCCAAAATGCTGTAGTGACCCTTGACCCCGTCGCCATCGCGGGACTCCCACTGCGATTTCACATCGCCCGTATGCAGATCCTTGACCCCATAGCTGAAGGCATACCCCGGATGCTCCTGAAACGAATCAAAAATCGGGTAAATATGATTTAGTGCGTTTTTAAACGCTGCCAGAACGCGTGCGTTTCCAACCGCACCCAAAATTCGTACACACACTTTTCGAAACCCCAATGGCTCTGTCAACGTCTGTAGAATTTTATATGTTTTCATGACGACCAACAAATAACAAAAAAAAAAAATAAATGCCAAATAAAAAATGAAACAAATGCAATTTTTTTGTGTCAAGGCAAAAACGCGCGCTGTGCACAGTTTGAGAGCCATTGGAGGAGGCCTTTGGGTTGGGTTTTTGCAGTTCTTAGGGGATTGGGTTTCGTTTGATCTGCAGCCGACATTGAAGTCAAAGCAATAAAAAAATATATTAATTAGAAGAGAGCGGCTTAACCCTAGAAAACCATATAATAAGGTGTTCAAAGCCCATATATCTATTAACTCCAAGTTTTCATATTGAAAACTGTATCACATTTTAATTGCTTTGAATGTAACCTTATCATTAGTGATAATAAAGTGTTAAATGCAAATGACTTTAATTTAAACTTAAATGACATTCTAGATTGTTATTTATAGCCTAAACGCCACGCATTAACCCCATAAAGCTAGCCACTAAACAAACCGAAAATTACATAAATTCAATTAATATAAAATGTAGAGCATTCGGTGTCACTTGGACACGTTGGTTTAACAGTATATGTGTGTGCTTGCGCGTTTTCCCCTTCTTTTTTGGCACCTTCAGTATTTCTAAGGCAAATTGCAAAAGTTTTTCGCATGCTTTGGCGCTGGCTTCAATTAAGCGCAGACGTCCATAAATGGCCACGCACACAAACGCTAGCTGTTTTAATCTTTTATTTCATTTTCATTTCATTTTGTTTTTTTTTTTGCCCCTCTTGCAGTAGTCAGTATGGGTAACTATTAGTTTCTTTTCTGGCGGTTACTGCTGGTGCTGCTGCAGTTGTTCGCTGCCTATCAATTTTAACTCCCTGCTCCGCTGTCGCTGTCCGGACAAAACAAATGATTACAAGCGAGTGTAACCTGAGCGGCAGCCGTCGCACGCATGTCCCTCTATGTTTAGGCACAGTGAAACCTCGCTATTTAGAGCTAGATTGCCTACCAAAGCCCTAAAAAAACAGATAATTTTTGGTATACCTCAACATGTCATCAAATGTAATCCATCATCTATTCCAAGAAATTAGAAAATTCTTCCTTGTAAAGACAAAATGAAACTTACAGTGAATTTAAATTTATTTTACAATTTAACTAAATTTTGTTAGTATAAAAAATAGTTTTAAATATATTATAATCTTTTTATAATCCTATATATAGATTTATCACAAGAGTAACAACTCAAAAAAAGTGTTATTTTGAGTATTAAATAACTAAATTTAAGTGTGTTTTCTTTTTATTATTTATTCGAATTATCCTTATTTCTGCTCAATTTTACTGACAATCTTTATAATTAAGTTAAGTTTCTTCTATATTTTAAGTGCAAGCAATATTCTTTTTTGGGTTGTGCTAAAGACAATGGGGATATTATTACGATTTTTAGTTCAATTGTGAAAGGCTAAAAATTTAATTTAATAAATGTTCTGGTTAGTAAGTCGAAACTTTGCTTTCCAATTATTGTAAAGTATACATTTTGAGTAGAAGGCTTATTAAAAAAAGGAGGGATATTTCAAAACCATTTAAACTCAATTTTTTTTTGGAAACAAACAGGCAACTTAAGTAAGTTCTTAATTCACAATTGTGGCAGTACTAATTAGTTAAGCTTACTGTATGTTATAAATATATTTGAGCGCCTGGATATATGGAGGTTTTAATAAGAGTTGCATAAGGCGGCGCATTGGCGCTGTGGTGGCCATTGGCGCATTGGTCACTGGCCACCCAAAGAGATCATTTGGAGCAGCGGCCACGGTTGGTGGCCAATTTTGCTGGCAACTTTTGTGGGTGCGTGTGAACTTTAACTCATAAATTTATGGGTGAGCAATTTATGATTTGGCTAACTGGGCGTATGCGCAATCACTCCAACTGCGATCCACAATTACATGCAAATTACGCATACGCGGCGTTGTCAACATTTTGACAACAAATCGCCCGACAGATCGTGGGAGCACACAGCACGCCACACCAATTTTGAATCAAAAATGTTGTGTGACAGACGCGACAGTTCCAAAGGCGTTTACCCGTCGCAGCGGCCGACAGACAGACAGCATGGAAAACATTTTAACATTTAACATTTTTGTGCTACGAAAAAAACAGTTACAAAAGAAAAGAATTCAATCTCGCCTTCGGGCCACCTTTCGCTTAACTCTTTGGCTCGTAGGTGCAGCAGCCACAAGCTGAGTTATAAAGCCATATATGGCGCCCCCAATCGTGTGTGCACGCAAAACGCATTTTCGTATTTACGCATTTTCGCATTTTCGGCTACCTGCCAGCTTCCACCACTTAGCCCACCTCACCCCTCTCACGCAGATTTTCCCGCTGAAAAAAAAGACAATGGATTGGAAGTCAGGTCGGGCCAACAAGTTGATTTATGTGGGCGGCGGTGGAGGCGGTTTATGGCCATCGAAAGATTTAGTATCGAACATTCGGCACATACTCGCACGACAACATTCACTTTCAATGGCGGAAAATGCGTTTTCCACGATCGCAAGATTAGCGCTGGTATCTATGCGTTGGCAGGGGGATTTCGACTTAAACTGCCTTGATGTATTAATCGCTGGCTGGTTCCGCTCTACTTTCTGATAGATCGATCAAATTCGTATTAATTGTGAGACGTCATATGATTTATTTGATTCAAATGTGGCCTAACGATCATTTTTGCGGACAGCTGTCCGCTATTATTACGCTAAAATATGTTATTTATTTGTTAATGTTTTTGCCTGCAGCCTTTACTATGTATGTAGTCGTGGGCTCACAAATACATTTGATTATTTATTGCCTAAAAATTAATGTCATAATGTCCACATATTTTCAAATATTCTTAAGAAGATTTAAATAATTTTTATGTTTTTACTTTACTAAAAAGATTTTTCTTTAACTGTCGTGTGATTAAACATTTGAACTTCATGTCAGTGTATTTGACAATGATTGCTTTTCAATAAAATTAAAAAATTTACGGCTTAAATGAATTTGAAGTTTCCAAAAAAATAACATAACCTTAATTGAAAAAAAACCAATTTTTTCAAACATAATACATGTATATATATGTCTATAACTAAACCAGATAAATAAATTCTCAATGGGATTACTTTTTCGCCTTTTTCGGTGCTGGCTCACTTACATATTGCGGGGCGTACTCCATGGTTTCATCATCATCGTCGGCAACCACGACAGGTGCCCCGCCCCTGGCCGCATTTATGGGCGGTGGGCGTGCCCACAGGTAGATCAAAGCGAGCAGGATGGCCGGCGGCAAATGGCTCGTTATCTGCAAAAAGGCATTTAAGCGGAATATGAATATGTGGTTTTTATCATTGCGAGCGCTTAATAAACGGAGCGATAAAAAACGAGTTAAGTAAACATACCAAAACAGTTAATAAATTGCCTACAAAATTATTACGCGAGCCCATAATAGGAAATAAGAGCAAATAGGCAAGGGGACCGACAACAAAAATTAATTGGCCAACGAACGGAGGAGCGTGTTTCGCAGATTGGCCGGGATTTCATTTTCATTTGCAGTTTCATTTGTAACTTTATTTTACTCGATCGCGATCCCAGACCATGTCATACAGCGTTGTGACAGTTGTCAAATGGTAATGGCAAAATACACCTTGCCGTCCGAAATCCAAAATTAGGCAGACAGATAGACACCGGGGCGCACATTTGTATCGAGCCTATATGACAGCAAATGCCTGTCCGGCGAAACGAATCGAAAAGAAAACTTTTGGAGATTGATGGCTTTGCTTAAGACCAGTAGTCAGTGGTCAGTAGTCAGTGTAGCCCGTGTAGCCCAGTGCTTGCCTCGATTTCGCGATGCAAACGGGCAAACGGGTCTGGCAGGATACCGTACAATTCAATTTTCCCAATTGCAATCGCTTCGCATTTGTTTCTTTGCAAATTGCAAAACCATTTTTTGGACATTTTCGATTTTAGATTTTCGGTTTTTGTTTTTTGGTTTTTGGCTGGAAGTTGCGAATTGCGAGATCGACGGCCCAGCCTCGATTGGCATGTGTCGCTGCTTTGGGGAGGCTTGGTTTAATTAGCCACCAAGACGATGGCCATTCCATATCGCTTGCGTCGATATTTGTCGAGAATGGCATGATTGACATTCCAGCACAATGCGGCTAAACAAATGAGGCGAAATGAGGCGTTGGTAAGTAAAATTACTATCCAATCTGCAAGAATCACGCTTATATATGAAGGACAAATCGTTATATTTCATCATTTAAATCGTAATTCCTAAAATTATAAGCCAATTTGCATTCAGAGAGTACATATTTGTATCGGTAATTATGCATAGTAAAATAGTTTATCAATGTTCTTTAATAGTTTTTTATAATTAAATAGTGCTATTAAGTGAACAGCAACAAATAAACATTGCTTAGACCTAGAATCTGAGTCTGTTATAGGCCTTATGAGGGACAAAAACATTAAAAAGCTATAGTTAAACTATTATCTAATGTTTACACTCAGTTACACTTTAAGTAATTTTTATCTTTAACTAAATGAGCAGCACCAAATAATAATTGCGTAGACTAAAGTCTGTGACAAGACTTTTGCGGTATAAAAATCTCAAAAGCTTTAAATAAACAATTATTTCACAATTTTTTGTATACTGAATATGTATTCTTGATTTCGCAATAACGTAGTTAATGAATTTAGAGTTTTACAGTAATTTAAAAATATCAATGGAGAACGGCTCAATTTCAACCAATATCGGTTGTAATTTAAATTTCTTGAATTATTTTATGGTTCAAGTTCACAAACAATGAAAAATAGAATACAAATTTATCTATATAAAACTATTTTAAATAATTGATATCCTTTTATATCTATGAGCAGTACACGAAATTAAGAACACAAAATCCACACAACGATTAATAAAATGTTTAAAATCTACTTTTAAATGTTCACTAAATCCTTTTATTGATCTTTAAATATAGTATTTATTGCTCAATGTACAGGAGTTGGATTTGCATTCGTGGTTATTTGATAGACTTTCACTTAAAGTGAAAGTAAAGTAACTTTCGCTCTCGATTTCCAATTGCCAAAAAAAATGTGGCTCAGTAAACAGCAAATGAATTTGTGATTTTATTTATTTGCCATCTTAAACAACACTTACATAGAACCGCATGTCGCTTTTGGTAAAATAAAAATTTCAACTTTTCTACGGAAAACACATTCACTAATCACTGGGCGTTTTAAAACGCTAGCAAAACGCGCTGCAGTCGCTCGTCTTCGATCTTCAATTCGATGCCGTGGTCTCAATGTCAAGGACAAAAACGTAATTAAAGCGTTGGCGCGGCATTGCCAAAGTATTTATAGATGAAGACGAGGACCGGCAGAAAACGCTGAGCTTCGGTTTCGTTTCGTTTCGTTTTCCCGGCGACAAGATTTTCCGGCTTCACCGGTTCCACTTCCAACGTCCAATATTCACCTTCCCACCCCATCTACCATCCAGCTTACAACTTCCAATTCGCAACTGGCCAGACGCAACCAACTGCGATGAGCAACACATTGCAGATTGCACATTGCAGATGGCAGATTGCAGCTGCTTTGTCGCTTCCTAAGCTCGCTCTAATTGACAATTATTTGCTGAAACCCGTTTAGCCACCGATACTGCCATGCAATCCATACTATATATATATACAGATATATATATATATTCCCTGATTTGGGCGGTCCAACTTTTGGTTTCAGGCGCCGCCGTGCGGCAAGTAAAAGTCGTCGTTGTCGTCGTTTTCGACGCTTCGCTGCAGCTGTCTAATGGCATTATAAAATTTATACCTGCCAGCATTACGTTTCGACTTTACATAAATTAATGGCGATTTGCTCTGCGAATGTGTCGTGTCTCCACTTTGCCAGTTAATCCTGGTAATCCGTATTCAAATCAAGTGCTGCAGTTCAACACACGAAGCGGTGCTACAAATTATGGAGCTTGGGAAAATTTCCCAGAGTCTTATGTTTGAGACGGAAAAATTAGTCTATATTTTCGGTAGTAAAAAAAGATTTGTTTTTAAATAAATAAATTATATTATGGAATTTGTACATGCCATTATTCCTTCTACTACTTTATTAACCAGCCTAAATATGTTGGGAATTGTGCCGGAAAATTTCCAATAGACTAATGTTTTATGCGTTGAAATATCCTTACAGTTTTTAATGCTTTTTAGGCATTATTGGTTTTTAATACAAGTTAAATCATAAAAAATTCTGGTAACTTTTAACTATTCGTTTTCTTAAGTACGTTACGGAAAGGAAAATCGGTTTGTTCATTCAGTATTAAAATGCTTATGAAATTAAGAACCATTAATAAATAGTATTTACTTCAAATGCAAGCTGAAATAATTATTAAGAGAATGCTTAAAATCTTAGGCAAAAACCCAAATTGTCTTAAATCGACAGTTTTTTCCCCCCCAACCACTTATCAATATTAAAACGAATAAATTTTCGGCTATAAAAGTTATATTAATAAAAATAGATATTAAGACAAATACTACACGTGTAAAAAGCTTGCTTTAGTCAGGTTATTTTGTTGCATTGTTAAATATGTTGTATGTTTCAGATCGGTTTCGTCCTGGCAATCCATCTCAGAGGTCCTTGAATCAGTGCAGTTGCTTCACGCTCACATAGCTGCTGGCGTGTCCTCCATGTCCGTGTCCATGTCCATGTCCGTGTCCGTAGTGGGCCACCAAATCATGACCATAACCGTAGTCGGCTCCATAGATGTCGCCATGTCCGTAGCCCTTGTGATAGACCTGTGGGTGGTGGGCGTGTCCCAGTTTCTTGACCACGGCATTGAAGCCATTGTGATCGTCGGCGGTGTACTCCACCACTCGAGTTGTACCATCCGATTCCTTGAGGGAGTAGCTGCCCCTGACCTTGTCGCCATCCCGAGTTTCCCACTGGCTCTTCTGATCGCCAGTGTGGGCATCTTTCACACCATAATCGAAGTGATATTTGGGATAGTGATCTGGCTCGTGCTTGTCATATCCATAGCCATAGCCCGAGTAGCCTGCACTGGGGTATCCATGGCCGTAGTTGCCTCCGTAGGCACTGATCACATCGTGATCGTATGCATAGCCATATCCATGGCTCTTGTGGATGGGCCCTTCGTGTTTGGTCACCGAACTGTAGCTGGTGGCATGTCCTCCATGGGGAAACGCCAAACTTCCGCCCACCAGAAGGGTAAATAACAGACCGCCGCAAAAGGATTTCATTTCGTGCACTGCAATCGTTATTGTTTTCCAATCGGAACTTTGATGATGTCTGCTGGTTCTTAGGGGGCCCATCTACACTTTATATACCACTCCAAAAGTGTGGGGCAACAAACCATCGGGTGGTCATTCTCTTGGCCACACCATTCACCATTCGTGCTAGCTGATTTGCTAATTACCTCACTAATCCATAATTATTATTATTGTTTTGGCCATTGAGCTCTGTAGAAAATCGACCACATTTTATATCAAAACCAAATCTGTTACAATTATATTCTGCTGAAAATAATTAATTATAACAGAATCAAAAGGTGTTGGCAAGTTCGTTAACGTTTCAATAAGCTTGAACTCTAGTTAAAGAGAAGGGCCAAACTAACGTAAATTCTTAACGTCTTAATAAGCAAAAATTTGAACTGAAAAAATAAAAGCAATACGGAAATGTTTTACCTACAAAAATGTAACAGGAAGGCCATTGAAAATGTACATTATTTTGTTAAGGAAAACTGATTAATATTCTGTTTACTTTGAACATATTTTACTAAAGTAATAAAAAAATTTAAATAAAGTATAAGTAATGCGTTTTAAATAATATATACAAATTTATTAAAATCTTCAGTAGACAACTTTTCTTATTTAATTCGCATTAATTTAGGACTTTTTAAATATAAAATATAATTATTTACATATTGTAATAGTCTTAAATTAAATTAGAATTTATTCATTTTATAGTTTAAATTTTTTACTATTACTAATTTCAACTTTAAGATTCTTTAGCATTAAACTGTACAATTCTTAAAAAATAATATAACAAATTTACAATATTAAAGTTTTTAACTTAATTTAGCTAAACAATATGGCCAAAGCTCAAGTCATTTACCAGAAACTTAAACTTATTATGTAATATTGGTATAACTTTGTATATTTTCCTAGCAAAAAGCCTTTAACCTTGTTAATTATAAATATTCAGAAAAAATTAACCGCTCTTTAGTGATTTAAGACCAATTCGGAAGCTTTGGGTGCCCCACCGCAGACCCCCTGGGCAGAAACACCGACCGATTCGACTGTCCGCCCAGCCCTGCCCCTCCCCCTTCCTCTTAGCCACCTATCTCAAGGTCATTTGGCGTGAAGTTGGCGAAGAAGAGGGGCGAACCCAAGAAACGCAGCGAGGCGAGGCGACTATTGCTAAGTTATTTGAAAGCGGGCCACACTTGTTGATTGATTTCTAAGCAACAAAAACATAGCAATATAGCAAGCGTTGCTTTTATTTTTTTTGTTGCTGGTTGGGCGATGTTCACGCCCCGTTTGTCGATGTTGTTGTTGTGTGAGCCACATTTAATTTGCCAATCGCCCCAGCCAAGATTATGAATACGAATGAGGAAAAATGAAAATTTGCACAAAAATTCGAAGCATTTTTCATACCTATTTTTTGGGACTCTTACTTTTTTCTAGCCTATTTAGCCTCGAGGGTAAATGTAATTAATCGATCCGTAGAACGGGCAGAAGTATAAAAGTGTTGGGCACTGTCTACCGATTATCACAGTTCCAATTGCGATTTAGGCCAAGCAAGTCGATCAGAAACCAACGAAAATGGCTCACAAACTAACCATCCTCTGCTGTGCTATTTTGGGAGTGGCGGCAGCCAGTTACATTCCCCACGGAGGACACGATCACGGACACGCAGTCGGATACAGCATCCAGACGCACCACGAGGCACCCAAGCAGTGGCAGGATCACCAGCAGGATCACCACTCGTGGGCCCCAGTTCAGGATCACCATCACCAACAGTGGGCACCAGTGGCCTCGCACGATAGCCACCAGCAGTGGAGTCACCACGAGGAGCCCCACCACCACCCCAAGTACGAGTTCGACTACGGAGTGAAGGACACCAAGACCGGGGACATCAAGCAGCAGTGGGAGACCCGCGATGGCGACAAGGTCAAGGGGGGCTACACCATGAAGGAGGCCGACGGACGCACCAGGATCGTCGAGTACTCCGCGGATGCCCACAACGGATTCCAGGCCACGGTCAAGCACGTCGGACATGCCGATCACTACGAGCACAGCCACGGACACGGACATGGACATGGACATGGACATGGTCAGGAGTACGGACATGGACACGGTCATGCCACCAGCTACGCCCATGTCAAACAGGACACCAGCAGCAAGTGGGATAACAAGAGCAGCAAGTGGTGGTAGATCACCCTGCGAAACTGACTGATAAACCGATTCGGACTTACTTAATTATTGTAAATACAAACGACAAAATTGATAACTATAGTTATAAATAAATAAAGAAAAGCAAAGTGCAGAAAAAGCGATAAAATATGAAATCAAAACAACTATTTATTCAATGAAAATATTTTTACAGCTAAGACTACCGAAAAACTGCCAATATTTCTTTGCTTGAATTATTGTCGGTTTATTGTAAGCTTATTTAGTTTAGATAAATATTAAGAAATATTGGGAAAGACCAATTTTACCAGCTTGAATCTAAAACCCTTAGATAGTGGGAGCAGCTATTTTGTTTAAATTTTGAAAAAGTACTTTTAAACGAAATGCATTTAACATTCTTTTTTTTTGTGGTTTAAGTTGCTGCAATACCCGTAAGTGCCGTGGAGTTATTTGGCCGCCCTCGCGTACGTGGAAATCGCCAAGCTATATACGCATTTAACATTCATAAATTTCCAGATTTAATAACTTGAATAAAAAATAACTTATTGAAAAATATAATAAATTGGGAAAAAAATGGATATTTAAATTTGTAACCTTTTACAGTTTTTTCAAGACTTATTCCGGACACTAATAATAAGACCAGATCAAATCTAATTCTCTAGAAAGCGACAAATTTAATTAATAAACCTTTATTATGGCTTTACTTATCAGCTAATCAGCTATTTAACTAAACAATAGCATAAACTTTAAACAGGAATAAATTCAAGCAAAGAAATACTGGCAGTTTTTTTGGTAGGCTGTAAAAATAATTTCAATGAATAAATAGTTGTTTTGATTTCATATTTTATCGCTTTTTCTGCACTTTGCTTTTCTTTATTTATTTATAACTATAGTTATCAATTTTGTCGTTTGTATTTACAATAATTAAGTAAGTCCGAATCGGTTTATCAGTCAGTTTCGCAGGGTGATCTACCACCACTTGCTGCTCTTGTTATCCCACTTGCTGCTGGTGTCCTGTTTGACATGGGCGTAGCTGGTGGCATGACCGTGTCCATGTCCGTACTCCTGACCATGTCCATGTCCATGTCCATGTCCGTGTCCGTGGCTGTGCTCGTAGTGATCGGCATGTCCGACGTGCTTGACCGTGGCCTGGAAGCCGTTGTGGGCATCCGCGGAGTACTCGACGATCCTGGTGCGTCCGTCGGCCTCCTTCATGGTGTAGCCCCCCTTGACCTTGTCGCCATCGCGGGTCTCCCACTGCTGCTTGATGTCCCCGGTCTTGGTGTCCTTCACTCCGTAGTCGAACTCGTACTTGGGGTGGTGGTGGGGCTCCTCGTGGTGACTCCACTGCTGGTGGCTATCGTGCGAGGCCACTGGTGCCCACTGTTGGTGATGGTGATCCTGAACTGGGGCCCACGAGTGGTGATCCTGCTGGTGATCCTGCCACTGCTTGGGTGCCTCGTGGTGCGTCTGGATGCTGTATCCGACTGCGTGTCCGTGATCGTGTCCTCCGTGGGGAATGTAACTGGCTGCCGCCACTCCCAAAATAGCACAGCAGAGGATGGTTAGTTTGTGAGCCATTTTCGTTGGTTTCTGATCGACTTGCTTGGCCTAAATCGCAATTGGAACTGTGATAATCGGTAGGCAACGCCTAATGCTTTTATACTTCAGCCCATTCCATGGATCGATTAATTACATCTACTCTCGAGGTTAAACGGGTGGAAAAAAGAAAGACACCGTGAAATAGGTACGAAAAGTGCTGCGAGTTTAAAGTAAATGGAAATGGATTATTTGTAGTTTGTTTTACTATTATTGTATTTAGTTTACTATATGGAAATTTGAACTTTTCCATAGAATAATTTAGTAATAATTAATTAATAATTTCAATCTTATCAGGCTGACTGGTCGAGGCAGATGTGGATGTCTTCTTTGAGTCCAGAAGTCTTTTGTATGCCTGCTCACTTAAGCTGGTGCGAAAGATCTCTTTCATATCTTTCGTTATGGTTTTGAAGACCTCGACTTGCTCAGAGAAGTATTCCCAAAACTTGTCTTCAGGGCCCGGCTCAAGGCCAAACATTTTCATAAAGTCGTTATATAATTCAGTGGACTCTTGGCGAATGACCAAATAATCTTCCTTAAACTCCTCCTCTTCGGCCCCAAATACACAAAGCGCCCGGATATTTTGAACGTATTCCGGATTGCGAATAAGCATTAATTTAGTTGGCTGCATCTTCTTTATCTGATCCAGGATTTTTAAGCAGTTTTCTGGATTCCGTAATGGCTGAGATTTCCTCAGATGATTGAAAAGATTGACGAAATCGCGTTCCGTGAGTAAGGCCGCTTCGTGGTCAAGCAACTGCTTTTCGAAACGCTTGGACTCGATCCTTGAAACCAGCATTTGTTTCGGCTCCACAATTATTCTACCGGGCATGTCGCCTGGCTTCAACCGACCGCACTCCAGACCCAGCTTTATCTCCTCGGCCTCCAAGAGAGCCTTTTCCATCCAAGTCTTCTCGGCGGCGGCGTTACTGAACTTTTTCGGCTTATTCCATTCGATGTCGATGCCAAAACACTTGGAGATGGGAACGAATGCCATCAGGACATTTTTTTTGGATCGATTAGGCTTGCGAGGCATTTTTTCTGCTGTCGGTCAAGTTATTAAAATGAATTGTCAGGTTTCTGAGGAAACTAGTTTCAGCGCCTACTAGTCGAAACTTCGAAGCCGCCTCCCTGAAAAAAGGGGAGAGATAGGTGAGTATGCAAATACTCTAAATACTTTTTCCAAAAGCAATCAAACATTTTGCAGTAATTATTTGTTGATAAGTGTATATTATCTACATTTGTAAGCATATTACATTTAATTTCGACGCTATGAAGGCGGCACCTAGCGGTGACTTTCATAACTGTAAACTGTGAGTTGCACTGCTTACCGATATGGCAAAGCAGTTCTTTCAAAATTTTTGCGCGGCTCTAAGATTAACTTATAAACTTGAGATAGTTAATTTAAGCTTTCTAACAAAAATTACCATCTTAAAATAATCTAGCTTTGGCAGTGCTATGTTCTGAATGCAAGCTTATTAAGAACTGGTTATACTTTTTGGCCACATTTGTTGCAATTGTCTTTAAACAACCTCAAATAAGCCAACAATAGTAAACTTCAATCTCACTCCCCTTGTCAACTGGTCAACACATTGATGGAAAGATGTCCATCGCAAGCCAAGGCATCTTGCCCTCGTCATATAAATTCATCAATTAAACATTAATTTATGCCGTGAAGCAAAGTTTTGCGGTCACATAAATCTGCGAGCGTTGGTTGCCCGGAGTTTTTGGTCGAAAACCAAACTGAAAATGCCTGAGGTCAGGCATCCTAGGGACCAAAATGATTGAAGCCCCCACCCTGAGAGAATTCCATTGGCAATGCTTCGAGGATAAGACTGCCACCGAAATGTAAATGATGTTGAAACATTTATCGGTAACAGAGAGAAAATCTCAACGCTGCGATAAGCGACAAACTGTTGACAGTTTGGATTGGGATATGCCGGGGATCTGGCCGGATTTATTGACCAAGCTAGTAGTGCATATATGTGGTTGGTTGGTTGGTTGGTTGGTTGGTTGGTTGGTTGCGAGAAATAAAGTGGCGAGCAAAAACCCTTTGCCTTTGGCTCATAATTTGCCACTCCACCACACACTGTCGTCCAGTCTTGGCCCTCCACCTCCAATTTTCCGCCTTTATATGGTTTCATTAAAAATGCAAATGAGCAGTGGAGATTGCAATCGTGGCAGCCGACCAGGTGGGGTAAACCGAAAAAAAAAATGAATCAGAAAGAAAGGCTCACACAAAGACCGAAACGCAGATGTGAAATTTATGCCAAGGGTTCAGGGACTGAAATTTATTGTTGCCATGGAGGTACATCGAATATAAAGCTTCTTTTGTCCTGGAAATAACTCATAGTTCTAGCAGTTGCCTTTGAAATAGTGATAATTAGCTAAGAGAAACTATTTCCGCAATAAAAATGTTTTAAGTTGGTATTTCTATCATTTTTTGCTAAGCCGATTTTGTTGCATTTTTTTTGTAAAGAATTTTAAAGAATTTAAAAGTTAAAAAAATACTGAATGATAAAGGAACCATAATGTGTTCATAATTTAATATTATAAATTTAGTGTAATAAAACAATTTATTTGTTCTCCATCCTATTTACTTCTAAATATTGAAATGTTTCAATTTAAGAAATTTTGCTACAAAGCTAAACATTATGTCCACACTATCAAAAATTAAAAAAAATATGTTTATGATTAATATATAACAAAATGAGTATAAACAAAAAGAGTTTTTAGTTTATTTAATCAATAGTTTGTTCCGGTTAGGGAAGTTTGACTGCACTTTCGTTTGCCTTGCAGTTAAAGGCAATTCATTTATCTAATGCAGGTTTTTGCAAGTGTATCTCAATTGCATTCTTTCCGTAATATAGTACTGTTTCCCCTTCAACCTTTTTGTTGTCGCTGGGCCAAAGGCGTTCGCCAGACACAAAATGGGGAAAACTGAAACAGAAACGGAGCCGGAAAAAAAGGAAAAGCAGCTCGAAAGCCGAATTAAATCGTCGAAAGTTCAAAATGAATGAAAAGCAGCTAGCGACGAATAAATGAATGAAACGAAAATGAATCCCAGAGGGAGGTTTTCTTGGTGTCGCTGAGTGGAGTGGAAAAGAGCAGTGCCTGGAATGGCTGTTGCCCTCCTTTGGCCCCCTCCAGTTCTCAGTTGCCAGTTGCCAGTTTTCCGCCGACCATCCTGCCCAGTTGTTATGACAGGCGGGGCTTACGGATTGCAGGGGGTAACGCTTCGCTACCAACGGAGTGCGGGAAAGTTTCGTCTGATTTCGGCGCCGCTCAAAGTATAATAATGTGACCCGGCGATTCCAGCATCCACCTTCCTTAACTTCTTAAGTAAGATAGTGTTGTCATTGGTTTCGTATTTTATTGCTAGAATTGGTACTTCCTTAAACTTAGACTGACTTTTACATTTTATAACTACTATTTTTCATAGAAAAATAAATAAATCAAACTGCTTAATTCGATTATATCAAAGATAAAGATACTCCAATAAAAAAAACATCAACAAAATAAAATAAATAATGGTCTTAAACATTTGTTAATGGCACAGTTTTCGGTTTAAGTCAATAAAAAACTTAAATTTATAAATAAAGTTCAATAAATAACACTGCATTGTTTTGTGACTTCCACTTAACAAATATTTGTTTTGTGTTATTATTTTTACCACCTAAATTTTCGGCAACACTGCCGCCTTATGCCGGAGTGGGCGTGGCCAGGACCCGGTGGAAAAGTGCATCATGGTGGCTTGTGCTGCTTCAAGTGCACACTTTCTCATGGCTTAGCACTTTGGTGCATGCCTCGTTGGCTTTTGCAGAGCATTGTCGGGAAAGGGGGGTGAAAGCTGGGTCAAGGGGAAAAGGCAGGACGAGGCTTATGCAACAAATAATTTAATTTTATGCTGCATACAAAAAGGCGCAACTGGCAAACGAACGAAGCAAGCAACCAACCAACAGACCGACGAATGAACGGAGAGGCGAAACGACAACGGAAATGCCACTTTACGGCCTGTTTGACGGAAAAGTGGACGTTAAGTTGTGAATATGATGATGGAGATGAAGAAAGTTGATGATGATGAGCACGATTATGGCCATGGACCCGCCGGCTGGCCAAGAGCAACAAGCATCGGTCTGAAATATGGCGCATACGCCCCGTGGGACGAGAAGCTCACAAAACAGCAATGAGGTCAGCCCATAAACTGGCCTGAATGTCATATCAACTGGAGACATTCTATGAACGAACGGGAAGTGACATCAAAACGAAGGATTAGGACATAAAAACGTACCCAGTGGGATGAATGGATGAATTTTTTTGCGGTTGATCATCATATGAATACCATAATTGGATTGATATTCGACTGCCTAAGTTGAAGTTGTTTATTGGTTGTGGGCTTAAAAGCTGAAAAACGTCAATAAAATATAGGAGTATAATTATAACTACTTTAGGTTTGGATAACTTTATATCAATATTAACTTGAAAATTAAATTATATGTATTACTTTATTATCAAAGTTCGACCTAATCATTCTTTGGAACCTATCTCTGTTTTCACTTTCCTCAAACTCTCTTGATATAAAGATTAATGTACACATAACCGCTAATTGGTGACCTCCTTAAATTGACTTTTATGAATGCCTTGATCTACGCAAAAAGGCAACCATTAACAAAACAACTTCTATGACCATCCATTTACCATCGGAATGATCCGAATTTCACGCCCTTTTGGGCAGCAGACAAATATCTTAATAAAGCCGAGGTCGGCAATCAAATAGTTGAAGCGCAAAATATAAAACATAAAATATGATTAACATATCAAATCCAACAGCAGCGTTTTTGCCAACGCAGGCACAAAAAACAATAGCTTTACATGATTGGGTTCGGACCAAACAGCAAAAGAAGAAAAAAAGGCAAAGGATAACAAAGCATGGAATTTGGGTCTGAAACACCAAAACTGACCGCCTCATAAATTCCAAAAACAGCAGCAGCAACAGAAACAATATTAATATGAAATTCAACGAACGAAACGGATCAACAAATGAGCAAATATCAAAACCTATAAAACCATTTAGTTAGATGAGCGTGAAACTCCGTATAAAGTTTCTCCTTATTTTTTTTTTTTTTTTTGGGATTTGTGATCCACTTTAAACGTGAGGGAATAGAAAGTGGGGTGAAGAGGATTTCGGAACGAAGGATGGCCACAAATTTTGCAACAACTGTGCGGCATTTTATGAGTTTGCCACGCCCACACAAACACACACATGCACTGGCACACACACACACACTCATACACACAGCAAGAATGGCAGTCATGACACTTCTGGGCCAGCGTTAAATAACATTTAAACAGAGGCCCAGAACACGTACAAAGCAAAGTGGCGGCGGAAGGAGAAGGGGCGGTGCAAATGGAAGGATGTGGCCATGGACATGGCGTAGAAGGATGCGGGTGCACAGGAAACAAAATTCTTGACTTCTTCCAGTTCGTTAGATTCATCAATTCATCTCGGATAAAAATAAAATAATATTTCAAAAGCTTTTTATATTCAAGATTCAATAACATACATTTATAACAAAAGGTCCATTTTCATCCAAATAGATACAGCTTTCAAGTTAGAGAAATAAGTTATATTACATGTTATATGTTCCACAAATTTTCTCGCACTTAAATTTGAATGTTTTTAATAGCTTATAGCCCAAATGCTAGTAATATGGAATATGGTAATTTCTATTATGAAAAATTGTTTGTAAGAGACTTTTGTTCCAGGTGCATAGGCCAACATGACACAAGAAGGCTTTGCCAAAGCAGCACCAGAAACATTGGCTACAGTTTTTGGCGGTTACCCTCGACTGCTCCGTTTGCTCCCCTGCTCCTGATGCGTGGTACTTTGGCTTGTCCAGCTGCTGTCCCGACTTGTCCTGGCTGCTTATGACGGCAGGAATTAAATTTCATTTAATGTGCCGAAACTTTTCACATAGATATACACGCACACACACATACATATGTGGCGGTGGCGTCTGTGGCATTTTATGATAACAAAAGCAGGTCAAAGTGGACCTGCTGGTGAGCTGCCATACCACACCCCTTACCCTTGCAGCCGAAAAAAAATGATTATTTTGCGTAATTAACCCAAAATTATATATATTTATGTACTGTGTCAGGCGGAGATTTGGCTTGAAGGTCATCGCTGATGGCCATTAAAAATGGTTTAATTATAGGCCAAACAGATGTTGCTCGAAGACAAAAGAAAACTTTTGCTAATGGTTAAGCGGAAAGAAAACGGAGAAATACTTTGGTTGTGGGGTGCTTTGCTAACCAAATCTTTGGTTTGAATTTTTACTAGTTTATGGTTAATCTAATGCTTCAGTTAACTGAAAAACCGAATGGATATTTCCTTTCAAAAATAGTTCATTTCTTTGGCAGAATAAACTTAGTTTTTTACTGAATTTAATTATTTTCGCTTTGATTTTCATCCATTGTGGCTAGAGTTAGTTATTATTTAATATTAAATTTAAATATTAAATATAAAATTAAGAATTTTTTATTCAGATATTTATGTTTCTATTCCAGTTTTTTATCAGTGTTCATATGTTTAGAATTGTATATTTTAATATAATTATTAATTATTTTATTGTCATAAGGAAATTTGAATTAAAATGATCTTCACAATAATCGAATTAAGATTGAATTTCCCTTGTTCAACAATCTCCTCTAAATTACACCACCGATAGTGATTAAATGATAAACCTCTTAGCCACCTGCTTTTCATCCACTCAATGGTTTCATGTACAAGTAGCACTAAGTGTTTCAGCTTAGTCAGCCCCAAAGTCCTGACCCATTTCAACACTTAACGCTTGACTAGGCGCAAGGTCGGCTGGCGAAATCAACAAAAGCTGCGGCGCTGCGGTGGCGGACTTTCGATAATTGGTGGGGAAGTCTCGCAGGACTCTCCTGGGATATCAAGGACCAAGAAATTGGCAAGAGCCAAGGAGCTGGGAGCTCATTTTTGGCCTTAACTGACACTCCATCAGCGGGGCAATTGAAGCGTGTGCGCCGGGCACTAAATTACATTTAGTGGGTTAATAAAACGCCAAGCACTTTTATGCAAATTGAATTAAATAGGGCTGAGGTTTTTCGGGGAGGGAAAGGCAACATCTACACCGCAGGATATACCAGCCGAGCATCTGAGAATTCGAGCAAAAAACATTGCCGCATCTAAGCAAGCATTTAATGTATTATTTATAAAGGATTATCAGATTCAGATGTGAGGCGAAGCTCAACTGCCGTCATGCATGGCATCCCGACAGGATAACAGGAAGTCAACCTCTGCCTAACGAGGACATCTAATTGCCACCGACAGGATCTGCACCCCACCTTCCCACTTCACCCTCCTTCATCCCAGTGAATTGCCTCCTTTGTTGCCGCCTTTAATTGTATGCATTATGAGACGCTCATTAACAAAGCAAATGAAGAAAAGTCGAAGGGTTCCCGGAGACTTGAATGCCAAAAATGAAATGAAAAGCGAGCCACGGAAGCTGGGAATAATTCTATAAAACACCTGGGCATGTGTGGGTGTTTGGGCGTTTCATTGGGTAAACATAATTTAAATTTATGAAGCCACAAGAATTTCACAAACACAAAAGTGAAATGTTGTTGTTGCGCATATCAAACCCAGTCATACACTTTTCGTTGGTTGCCTTTAACTGGTGTTAATTTCGTTGGTGCTAAATGGAAAACATCGTGAGACCCATACCATACATTGTAAATATATACAATACAGAAAAAGGCTTTCAAAAGATATCGTCCTGAAAACCTATCACAAAACATGAGTTTTAAAGAACACAAAAAAGGGAATTTTCAAAGAAATATTAAATTCTTCCTTAAGTTTTAAATGTATCTGATTTTTTTTGGTATACGTGTACAACAAGCATCTGTAAGATTAAAAACAAAATAAATAAGATATGTTTATAATTTTGTTTTTACTGATAATTAAATACACTGCATAACAAGCGATATAAAACAATTGACATTGATCTATTGCAACATGTCTTTTTTGCTTTAAAATTTCTTGGATCCAGAAATTACAATTTCATAATTAATTAAACATAAATTATATATGTAGTAACTATCATTGTTTATTCAAGGAACATTTTTTCTGTAATATTTTCTAAAAATTATGGCATAATCTACGATGATTGTTTTGGAGGATAATTTTGACTGCTCTTAACAAATCGTTATACCCCAAAGAAAATCCTTTACAAAAGCCACACAATTAGGCTTCCGGTGGCTACACACACAGCAGTATGCAAATATGCATATGTACATAGATACGTAGTGTAATCGTGGGCGTTCGTTTGTTGCCTGTTTGTGTTTTTGATGTGAAAGCAAGGTCCTTTTATGCCAACATTTTTCCTTTTGGTCCGCATAATGTGAGCACACATAAACGCACGATTAGGTGTATATGACATTTTACATAATTAACTGACAATGAGTTTATGTGCACAAACAAAAAAACAGACACACATGCATGCATTCGCTTATGTATATCTCCATTTGCATGTGTGTGAATAAGGCCATAACCTTTCCCCGGGAACTCCCGCAAATTCTCAAAGGACTTAAGTTAATTATCACATTTTTTACACACAATTTTACTTTGCATTGATGCGTTGCACGTCGAGAACATGGGCGGCAGTGGGCGCGGCAGTGGGCGTGGCAGGGGCGGGGTCTTGTTAGCAGAAAACTGGGGGCGTGGGCAGGCCAAGCATTAAAGCGTAATTATGTGTATAATTTGTTGTAATTTGCTGTGAAAAGCTTCACAAACAGCCGCCGTACATGAGATGAGCGCATTTAACCAGGCCTTAACCCCCCATAGCCACGCCCACACCCTCTAGCCCATCAATCGGAACGAAAAAGTTAAATAAACTCATTAATATGCGATAATCAGGCCAGGCAATAAAGGCTTCTGTTTGTGCACGCATGTCTATCACATACATACATTAACCTGCCAAAACCGGAACTTAATTTTTATGCATCTGAGCAAAAGCCCTATTTAGAATTTACTTTTACCAAATGAATTTTAAACTATTAACTATGAAAAAAATTCATTGTAAATTAAATTTATGAAAATAATATTTGCTTAAACATTATCGTAAAGTTTTTAAAGCAACCAGACCTCAAGCCAGAAAAAACCTAAACGTACAAAAATATTAAAAATCAACAATTTTAACATAAGTTACATGTTAAAATTTAGAAATATATGTAATTTTAAATACAGGAATAAGTAAACTTGTTATCCACATTAAAGGTAAACTTTTTGCCTTTTTCAATTGTCAAATGTCCATTCCATATTTATTTTAAATTTATTACAATAAAACTGCACGAGATATAAATCTAGTCCTTATAAATAAAAATAATTTACTTGCAATTAAAAGTTTCGTGTTGTGTAGAGACACAGATTTCTTCTTTGTGTCAAATGGCCAGCAACTATTTGTCTTGTTTACTCAACAAATTTCTGCCATATCTGTACAGCAATCCTTTATTCGCGTCGTTTTCATTGCCTCCACTTTTCATTTCACACCCGAACACTTTGCCGGCTGCCCAACATTTTGCCAACTTGCCAGCCATTTGAAATCTTTTTCCTTTATGCCAATTGGCAGGTCACACCAATTGAACTTTAATCGCTGCTGACTTTTGTCATTGCTTTATCGTTTAGGCGACAACACAGAGTGCGCCCATTCCCTCACCGAATTTTCCCGATTTTTCGCCACCGCTTTTCCGATTTTGTCCCATTGCCCCCCATTTTGACCCATCCCCGGGTTCATCCCCCCCTTTAAAAAATTGTTGCCAAAAAACGCGGTCCAGACGTAATCCCCGAACGCAGAATGCCCGGGTCCGGCGCTCATTGTCTCATTGAATAGACCCGGCCACGCCCCTTTTGCGGAGCCGCCCCATGTGTGTATGTGTGTGTGTGTGTAACTACGCGTGTTCGAATTTTTATGCCCGTCAGTTAGAAATTTTCAGCCATTTCAGCGAAAATGTAAAAAAAAAGAGCAGCCAAAAACATTCATTCAAGTGAGGAGGAGTCGTGGAGAGCGTTGAGAAAAAATTTTTGTCGTACAAATCTTTGAAATTGCTCCACCGAGAACTATTTTCAATGCGTCGGAATCAATAAATTTTAGCCAAGCATTCGCGGCAACGTTTTGTCCGGCAATTTGGCGGAATTCCCTAGATTTCCCTCTGGCCCTACGCTTTTCCACCCCTGACCACTCGTTTTCAGTTGCTGGATAGTTTGTCTGGGATGTCGGTAATCGTAATTGCGGGTCTGATAAATATTAATGTGTGCTTCTGGATGGATTCCTGTGCCTGAAGACGCTTTTGCGCCAAAAGCGCTGCCCATTTTTCCTGTTTGTCTAGTGCACGTTTTATGGCCAACTTAGCACGTGATCCTCCCATCTATTCCATGCCGCCCACTTCAACCTCTGACCAGCCAGAAATATATTATTTGAAAATATTCTTGGGGTTTTTTTTTTTGTTTTTCTTCTGCAGTGGCGCAGTGACCATAAATTTCAGTGAAAGTCATTAGCAAATAGGCTTAGGAGAGTCATTCAACAATCTGAATATAAATTTCAGATGTAGCACAAACGTGCTGGTGAAATGCTTAAAAGTATAGGTAACAAATAATAATCTGTGACGGTTATCAGCAAAACTGAACAAATAACAAACTATTTGCTGCAAACAAAGCATAAATAATTGATTAGAGTCAATAAAAATTTCTAAGTTCAAAATTGTCATACTATTATAATTTAAAGTATGACATTTAAAAATGACTCACATTTTTTAGAAATCGTTTGTTATTCTAAAAACTTTCCCCTTGGGATTTTTTAGCACGCATGTTGATGATTAAAATTTTTTAAAAATAATTTTCCTAAAATTGCCTTACATGCATAATATACATAATATACATACATATTAAAAATTCAACTAAATTGAAATAAATCGATGATTAGGAAAAGCCCATTCAGGGAAATATTGTTTATATGAAATTGTCAACTAGGAGATCAATAAAATAATATAGCTACAAATATGAAACTCAGCAAACAATTAATTGATTCTTAAAATTGACCGTACGACGAACTAATCCAAAATCACTTTAAATTTACTTTCCCAGTACGTTAGCAAGGCCATTTATTTTCACTACTCGACTGAAAAAAATGTTAATCGCTTTTTCAGCTGATGCAATTTAAATGCCGATTGCGATAGTTGCCATTATGCTATGTTCTATGTCCGAGTATGAATTATATTGATTCTGATTTGAGCTGAAACGCAAACAGAAACAACTCAAAAAACTAGACGAAAGTTCAAGACATTCAGTCAAAAGTCACAAACAATCTCAAAATTGTAGGGAATTCAGCAAATAAAGCACTCATTGTTCGACTTTATTTAATTGCATAGTTCGGAAGCTGGCAAAGACACAGTTAACGGTAAATCGCCAACGCTGTCATTAATTAACCATAAAATACATTTTAGACAACAATTAGCCACATGGCAAAGCAGCGATCGACAAACACGGAGTTCTGACAACGGACTTAGCCAGTCTGATCCGGTTAATTAGCTCTCGCGCAAACAAAATAAAAGCTAATGTGACACCAAACGAACATTTAGCAAACATAGATATATTCTCAGCGAAATAGAGACCTTTACTCACATTTATTTGCCAATTTCTGACAGGCGTTGAAAAAAAAAAAGCAACCCAACAACTTGTTCAAACAAACGAAATTGCGAGCACGCAGCTTAAAATTATTATCTCCCCACAGACCAAGTGTAAACAAAGTGAAACAAGGCAAATAATTAGTGCAGCCAAAGCAAACATATATGTATGTATATATTAAGCTTTTATTATTTGTTGACTTTTCTAACCCCTTGGAGTTAAAGATATAGCTTTTTACGATATATTGTGAAAAGAGCGATGCTGAGTTAGAACTTTCAAAATGTCGGTTTAAATTTCAAGGGTTATGCATAACTCATAGTTCTAAGATTAATTAAAACATGCACACCCCATTTAATTAAACCAGACCTTTAGAACAAATACAATTTTCTAACTTAACTTTAAGCAATCTTAGAGAAGAATAGATTAATTTAATTGCTATCCAAATTATATGTTTGCTTGATTGTTTTCAATTGTCGCTATACTTAGTCAATTTTCTAGATAATAACTTTAACAGCTTGATGTTTTAATTTATTGTTTTTACCGGAAGAAAAATTTTAAAATTTTTACAACATATTATACACTGATTATATTTAAAAAATATTATTTGACTGTTTGTCGCAAATTTGGAACTAACAAATTTAATTTCATATTAGTTTAATGTAGTTTGATTAAAAAGTTCCCGTTAATGCATACTAAAAGCGAACAAATCCAGTGAATCAGCGCATGAGTTTACCCAGTTATGAGTCAAAAGAAAACGAACTACTTTTAGTAATGGTCAGGAAGTGCATATCCCATATTTGTCATAAGATAATCACCATACGAACTGGCCAAAAAAAGTGCAATTGGATGTGAGGGGGCGTTCCAGTGCTATAAATAGAGTAAAAAGCGGTTGGTGGGACTTTATTTCGTGGATTTGTGGCTACCGAAAAGCCGCGTTCCGCAAACGCTCGTACACATCGTATACGTAATTGCCTGGTTCAATGAGAAACGCCCAATTAGTTGGGATTTTTTTTGTTTTTGTTTCAACTTGGCAGGCCTGGCTTGTAAACTCGGCTCGAAGCCGAGTTCGATGGAAAGTGGTCAGCGGTAGGAACAATAGCAGCAACAGCACATGACGACACAATAGCCGAATAGACGAACGTTGATTTATCTCTCTGTTAAGTTCTCCGTATCAAGCTGTCAACGCTTTATTTTAACCCCAGACGCGCTGTGGATTGCACGCGTCTTGCAGCTCACCGAAAATTCAAGAAACCGCAGCGGGAAAAATCGTTAAAAAATTAACCTGCAATTAAACAAAGCAAATAAATATCATAAAGCCACAAAAAAAATCAATAACACACAAATCTCGTTTTTGGAAGTTCGGAAGATCGGCTCTTCCGGCTTTTTTTTCGATCGATATAAAAAGGTATCCAGCCTCAAAATGATATTCGGTCGCTGGACGCGTAAACAAATGCTCACGATGTTCGGTTTGGGAGCTGGCCTTCTGGGCGTTGTCATTGTGATCGGTATCCTCAACAGCAGTGTATCCTCAGAAAAACTTGACTGGAAGAATCCAGCCAGATCCAAGTGCTACAAGACCAGTCCCAATACCACACACTCCACGCTGGAATTGGTGCACATAGTGTTCAGACATGGCATTCGCACTCCCGTGGACACCTATCCCAAGGATCCGTATTTAAACGATGGCTTCAAGCCAACAGGCTGGGGACATGTGACCAATGTGAGTGAAACACATATAGAATTATTAAAAAGTGTCCACATAAAATATTACATAATATTTTGAAACATTATTGTTATATAATGTGTTCCCCAAAGTTCTCCAAAGTGATATAGGCTTGTGTTTATAAATGCTCGAGTGTTAGTAAAAGCTTTTATTTTCGTTTTCAATTGAATTAATACAACAAAACTAATTTTAAATGCAAACCAATTTTAAAAATAAATTAAAATAATATAACAAAAAAGTGTAAAAAAGTGTCTTTGTTTCAGAATATAAACTATTTTTATTTACAACAAAATGAAAGTTTAAAAATAAATTTTTATTGAATTTTCTAGAAAAAACATTTTAAATGTGTTGTAAAATTGTTTTATTTAAAGAAAAGAGCATTAACCATCAAGATATTTCTTTTCAATGTAACGTTTTTTTTTTAATCTGGTTTTGAGAAGCTCTTATCTTGTCTTTTTTTTGTCAATCCAAAAAAGTCATACAGATTCAAGAATTTGGGACGTTTGAAAATGGGGCAGCCTATTTGTGAGATTTTTATAATTATAAATGTACAATATGTAGCTTAAATAAAAATTCTGGTTTCTGAAAAACGTTTTCTTTTGAGACATTCCATTTGGAAAATTTGTTTAAAATAAAAAATGCAATCCTTAACAGACTTTTAAAAATGTTACGTTATTTTTAGTCTGGAAAACGGGAGCTCTTCGAAATGGGACACTGGCTGAAGCGTCGCTACGGCGATTTCATGGGTTCCTATTACAGGCCAGAAGTAAGTAGCCTTAATATAAAATAATCCCGTATTTAAGCCATTTAATTAACACAGCGCCTGCATGCTCAAGCCACTGCCTCGCCGAGGGCCATGATGTCCTTGCAAACAACACTGGCCAGCATGTTTGAGCCGCGGGGAACCCCCATGGAGTGGAACAAGCACCTCAACTGGCAGCCCATTCCAATTGTATCGGAACCCTTGGATGAGGATTCGGTGCGCTTTAAAATCCCGATTCTTGTATATTTAAATTTTATTTTAAATTTAACTTATGTTATTCAGCTCCTGCTGGTTCGCACGCCCTGTCCTCGTTATTTCGAGGCCCTCGAGGAGGTTTTCAAGCTACCGGAAGTTATTGCTGAAACTGAACCCTACCAGCAAATGTTCCGCGAGTTGACAAATCTCACTGGAAAGTCGATTCAGAGTGCCGAGGATATTAATTCCCTTTACATAACATTATTGGCTGAACAGGAATTTGGCTATAAATTGCCGGACTGGGCCAAAGATTACTTTCCCGAACGTATGCAATTTCTGGCCGAGCAGAGTTATGTCTATAATGCGTATACGCCCGAGATGCAGAAGATCAAGGGTGGACCTTTCCTCAAGAGAATGTACAAAGAGATGGTTGCCAAAAGAGATGGAAGTCTCAAGCCCAAGGATCGGGGAATGTTCATTTATACTGGCCATGACTGGACCGTGGGCAATATCCTAATGGCCTTGGGTGTGTGGAAGCGCCAGATGCCCAGGTTCGCTGTGATGGCCATTTTTGAGACGCATCGCAATAAGGAAACCGGTGAACATTATGTGGAGGTAAGAAATTTTATATAAATAAGTGATAATTGATATAAGTTAAGAGTTCTCACTGTTAAATAGTACGTTAATTGCTTCCCACGTTTCCTCAGTTTCTATTGTGCTCATCGATATAATTTATGCGGTGAAATTTAATAAGTGTTTTGATATAAAAGATAAATCGTTTGGTTTTAAAAAACACAAAAAATGAAGATAGACATTTTTTTCACGATTTATTCTATATATATTTCGAAGACCACGAAATTTTAGAGACATTTATGCTTTCGTAGTCCTAGCATATTTAATTAAATATTTTTCAAAATAACTCTTTAAAAGCATTTTTTTTATATAACAGCCTAAAGTTTCTAGTCGCGCCAAGAAGTTTTTGAGAGATTGGTATAAAAATATAAGCACATTGGGTGGAGACGTTCTTATATTAAATAAATTTAGCCTTCAGTTGTATTGCTCAAAGTCGAATTCCTCAAATAAATCCTTTGACCTCCATATTTGCAGATTTTCCTCCGCAACGATGAGCATGGCTGTTTGGAGCAGCTTCAGCTGAAAGACTGCGATCTCCAGTGTCCACTGAGTCGTCTCATTGAACTGAGTGCCGAAGTTCTGCCCAACGATCCGGCAGAGCAGAGATGTCGACCACATGACGATAATTTCGTGGAGCCGCCACCGCGAAAAATCGATCAGAATAGCTAGCACGCAGTGCCAAAGTGAAGTTTGTGCTCTCAGTATTACAATAGCAGCCGACGAAGAGTAGTGCAAAAAAAAAAAGAATATTATAAATTATACTGTACAACAAAAATCCCCAAAATATAAAATAATTGAGTTAATTTTTTACGGCGGGGGAAATCATTTTCGTGTGAAACTAATTAAATTGAATTTTTGCGAAATGTTTGCTATTGTAGTTGATGAATTCGCTGATTGAGCAGTTCGCTCTTCGCCGCTCTTATCTGTGGGTGTGTGAATACCCCCTCGTCTGTATGGGTGACCACATAATCAAGACTTATAAGCAGACCGCAGGTCTATTGATGCAGTCACTCAACGCACAAGCCCCAACGAAGCCGGTCCACTTGATTCCTAACGATCCGCTCAATTTAAATTTGAAATCGCGAAAATGCTAAAGTTCTTCGGCCTGCTACTTTTTGTGAGCTGTGTGTTAATTGCTCGCGGAGGTGTTATAGATATAGAAGTTCCCCAGGAAGTTACTGAGGGACCAGGGGATAGTTCTAAATACCCCAGTAATATACACACAACCGAAAGCAGTGAAAGCAACTCAACCCTGAAGCTGGTTCATGTGGTAAATAAGTGAAAATCGCCAAGACTACAAAATAATTGCCAAAAAGTTTGTGGTACAAAAAAATCAGCTCAAACTAAATTGGGGCTCATTAAATTTTTCGGCAATTAAGCAAGTCAGCAGACCCTAAAATTATCCAAAATGTGTCAAACTCATTTAATCTGAACAATTAGTATGTGGTGACAAATTTTATAATCGTGCCCAAGTCAACGAAATATGATGTTCTCTTAAGTACATTAGAATTAGTTTTTCCGTTGAGAAACCATTGAAGTTCTCTTTTAACACAATTCCATGACAAATGTTCCTAAGCCAGTTTGCATTGCGTATACGTAATATTGCATTAAGACCTGAAACCGGTTTATTGGTACTAAAACTTCAAACTTATGCGGCAATTCACTGATTTCCCATTCTGATTTGCATAATTATAGCTCAATTAAAATAAAATAAGTAAGAGAACAAAATCGAGTTGTATGAATATTTATTTATTGAAATCAATATTGGCACGGGCTCAATTAAAAAGCAAAGTAGTAATTATTTAGTGTATTGATTTAATGTTAATGCTGTATATAAACTTATGTACATAAAATATTTTTTTTTATAAACAGAATCTTGAACTTTATTTTAGTGACTATAATAAACATAGCTTAAAGCTCAACAATTTTATTATTTGAGAAAACAATTTAATTTAAAGGCAACAAAGTACTTGATTGATTTATTTCATAAAATAGATTTAACCAAATGTTTATTTTTCGATAGCTTTTTCGTCATGGCCCCCGCACCCCCGTCAGCACTTATGCTAACGATCCGTATATCAACGAAACTTTTGAGCCCTACGGATGGGGAGCACTAACCAATGTGAGTACTTGGCACAAGCATTAACAAGATTAACTGAATTTAAATGCAATTTCAATTTGACAGGGTGCTAAAGTGGAGCTGTACAAAATAGGCAAACAACTGCGTCAGCGCTATAAAGATTTTCTGCCGCCCTACTATCAGCCCGATGTACGATAAGTAGAGAGTAGAGATCATGGGGCTTAAAATGAAAATAACTAGAGCGTTTCCATTGCAGATGATCCGTGCCCAATCTTCGGAGTCGCCGCGCACCTTGATGTCCCTGCAAATGGTGCTGGCCGGACTTTTTCCGCCGGAGAACACTCCGATGGAGTGGAACCTGCTGCTCAACTGGCAGCCCATTCCCATTGTGATGGAACCCGAGGAAATTGATGTGGTGGGAATAAAATAACTTTAATTTACTTATCTATTTATTTATTTATTTTTATTGTAATTTCAGCGCATTAGAATGAAGGCTCCCTGCCCCCGATACGATGAGGCAGTTCGGGAGGTTATAAATCTTCCTGAAGTCAAACAATTGCATGCCGATAACTCCGATTTGCTGCAAGAACTGAGCAATTTAACCGGAACCAATGTCACCTATGTCCATGATGTAACCAGTATTTTCATCACACTGCTCTCAGAGCAAACTTACGGCTTGGAGTTGCCCACGTGGACCAAGGATTACTTTCCGGAGAAGATGTTGCCCTTGGCTGCCAAGACTTATGTCTACGATGCGTATACGACCGAGTTACGCAAAATGAAAGGAGGCTTCTTTGTCGACCTACTTTTAAAGCAAATGCAGGACAAGATCTCGGGAAAGTTGCAGTCCAAAGATCGCAAAATGTTTCTATCCTGCGGTCACGATTGGACCATTACAAATGTCCTTTCCGCTTTGGATGTTTGGCAGGCTCAAATGCCTCGATTCTCAGCTTTAATTGCTTTTGAGCTGCACCAAAAGGCAGAAACGGGAGAGTATTTCGTGGAGATCTACTTCCAAAACGATCCCGAAGAGGAGCCTCAGCAATTACAAATTCCAGGCTGTGATAATCAATGTCCCATTGCAAAGTTAGTGGAACTAACCAAGGACATAATTCCCGATGCTCCCTATGCAGAATTGTGCAAGGCTAAGGGCACTCAGGAGGGAGCCAAGATAAGCTATAATTAGTGGGCAAAATCCCGTGATTAATGATCCAGAGTTCAGTATTAAGATTACATAAAGAATAAATATATAAATATATACCTTTAATACCAGTGTTTGATTGACTCGCACGCTAGGGAGATGTAATTAAGTCTTTAAAGTGTGAGTGCAAGCTGATCTAGTTTAGTAACGATAAAGACTTCGTTTTTAGAAGGCAGATCGATGAGTTATATATTTTGTATTAAATTTAATCTAAATATTTTAAGCTATTTTTCTAGGATATTTGAATCTTTATTAACTACAATAGAACCTATTGCTTCGAATCATAAAAAGCAGTATAAATTATGATTGTTAAGCTTATGCTGGATCTTACCCTTACTATTTACTTTGGCTAACTTTAAATAACGTCGGCAGTAATTGTTTCTATTATGGGAAAATAGTTTAAACAATAAATAATACTGCGATAAGTTATTAGCGCTTTTTTTGTATATATATGGCATACTTTTGGGCGTTGTTTAAGTTTAATGTTCTTCCAGAACCTTGGTTTATGAAAATTATTCTTATTTTATCATTACTTGGAACTTTTAATCTTTTTAATCTATCGCGACAGTTAGTTAATTAAGAAATTTTTACTGGTATAAGCCAGGATAAACAAATCTTATCTTGAATTTTAAAAATTTATGAAATATTTTTGGTTTTGAAAGCTTGAAAAAACATAATACGAATAAGAAACAAATTTAACTTCAACAATTTCTCGTGTACGTCTCAATCGACTCTCTCCCTTGATTTCCACACATCCATCATATAAAAAGTGTTGGATATATTTTCAATTCAAACAGTTGGCATTTGAGGCTCCACTCATTCGAATCGGAAGTAAATCAAAAAAAGCCCAACGAATCCAAACAAAAGGGCAGTATGTAATTTTATCAGTTGGATATCGTTTTGCAATAACTTCCGGACTATGACGACAACGTAAGCCACCAGATCCCGCCCAGCCCCGAAAGCAGTATTTAAATTCGGCAATTAAGCAACGAGGATGGATAATGTGAATTTAAAATATTACTCAATCAGGGGGCTAAACGATTTATTACCAAAGTGCTTACACACGCAGTTTCGATGACAAATTCGTTGGTATTTCGGCGAGGGGGCGGCGCCGGGGCTAACCAGAGAAAAATAAGTAAGCGGAGCAAATCCGAGAGTTCATATAAATTAAAAGTCGCGGCCGCGTTTTAAAACGCCTCAAACGCTGCGGCATTGTTGTCCGTGTCTGGGGCTTCTGTTCTGCTCTGTTCTGGTCAAACATTTACTCGCCCTCGCACAATAGACGCTGTCCAGCTACAACAATAACAAATAGAATAATAATAGTGATAAAACGAGCGACGGTGACGAAAGCATTTGGCGATAATGGAACGATAAAAGAGCCAAACACTCATGCTTTTTCCACATTTCGACTTTAGCAATGATATTTGCCCCCGGAAAGTTAGTATTGCCGGCGATAGTAGCCTAAGACAGTCGCGTGCGACCCTCGGAAAAGTTGAAAAATTTGAATACTATCAGCTTTGTATTAAGTCTACGGTAAATAGAAGATAGTTGCCCTGCACTCGGAGAAACCAGTGCAATTAATAAAGGTCGAGCAGCAGGCATCGAGCAAAAACCCGTTTACCACCACGTCTGTAAATTAGCTAGTTTCGTGGCTTAATTAATAAAAAAAGAAATAAGTAAATAAAGACCAAGCGAATAGCGAATATAACAAGTTAGTCTGCGATCTGTCTCGAGACTGTTGACTCCCAAAAAACCAAAATCAAAAACGAAACCGAGACCGAGACCGTAGACCGTAGAAACAAAGGCCAAAGCGGCGAAGTCGGAGAATCCGAGCCCCTGACAAATTCTCGTAAACCCGTAGAGTATAAAGAGCGTCCACCAAAATGCCGCGTTCGCATTTCACTCGAAGGCATTGTCTAGCGATGACGGGCGGATTAATTGCTTCGGCGGTTCTCATCTGGTGCGTCGCCCACTCGACGATCGAATCGTCGGCCAAGCTCTACGATCCCGCCGCTGATAAATCCACGCTCGAGCTGCTCCATGTGGTAAGTCAGTGGGCATCGCAAATCAAATCGAAAAACATTAAAACAAATAAAGTGGTTCAAATCCGGAACACAAAACAGCTGTGCGGCAAGTGATCACTAAACGCTTTATAAAACAACAGAAATTAAAGTGCAAAGATCTAATTTTAGTATGAGGAAACGTGAAGGTACTTTAAAATCAGTGCTTTTAAGTTTCAAATGTTTCAAAATTGTTTCTCAATTGAAAAAAAGTGTGAACATATTGACAAGACTGCTAAAAATGCATGCTCTTGAAAAAAAGTACCTTTAGTGACTAATTAAATATCTCTGATAATTATTTTTTTTAATTTTTCAAGCTCTTGGTAAATTTTTAAAAATACTAGTAACATTTTTATAAACATACCTGGCAAGACCTACACTGCAATCAAAAAGCCGAATTAAACTTTATAACATGAACAACACATTTACAGCATATAAGCCCCACTTCTTAGGTCCTATAAAATATAAACATTAATTAACACCGAACAATCCATAAAAAACAAAGTCAGCAGTTATCTTTACAATAAAAATTTAGCTGATAACACACATTATGGCAGTCACTCCTAAATTTTGTATACAGCATTAACAAGATCCATTGGCATTGACAATTACGTGGGCAGTAAAAACAAACATTTTGTTGATAAAGCATTTGTTTAAAAACGTGTATAGTGAAGCGAAAGTGCAAACGCTGGCACATTTTTTTTGTCGTAGTGTGTACTACAATTTAGTAGACTGTCAGCTTTGGTAGCAGATAAGATTCAGTCCGGACATTCAATGGGAACTATCAGTATGAAAAGTGAACTCGTTCGATAAAGATACGATAGCCGTGTTTTTAGTGGTATTTCCAGAACACTAGTCTCAGGTTGCTTTGTATTTTTTCTCTATTTAATATATTTGCCGGTTAAGCCATTTGTCTGGCTCAATTCAATTAGATAATATATATAATTGCTGTGAATTACACTTCACGAAACACAATCGAGTGCAGGCAGGCGGAAAGTTGAGCCGAAAATGTTTCTCAAGCTGTAAATAATATTTTTGTTTGGAATTGAAGTTAAAGGCGGGTTGGTTATAAAAAGCTTGGGCTGACCTTGGAAAATGAGTGAGTTAGTGGTAATGGAAACCTGGGCGAAATCTAATTAAAGAACGTCATAAATAATTATTATTTTTGCTTGTTTTTTTTTGTTGTGTGATGTGCAATTATATTTGCCAATAGTTTCAATTTAAAAGTTATATCAACTAACAGTGGTGTGTGTTTTATTAAAGAGTAAATGAAAATTAATATTCATTAATTATTAATTAAACTGCCTTTTCTTATTTAAATTCGCTGATGAGTTAACAATTTATTTTAAAACAACCTGTTCGAAAGCCACAAAAACTCGCATAATTTATTAATTATTCCAAAATAACTCTTACTTTAATTAACTCGATTATATACCTCGCCAACTCATTCGTCTTCCAAAGACCCACAGAAAAAAATTAATTACAAAGCAGCAATCAAAACAAAACCAAAACAAAAAAAACCGGCTAACCAAATTACACTTTGCCGAAAAACCTGTCTGCAGTCGAACGTAAAATCAAATTATCAAATAAAGCTGCGACGCACTTTTGCTTTTTGTTTGAGCTCAGATCACACACGATTGATTAACTGGAAACCCATTTACCGCAGTCATTAAATATAGTAATAGCGATAGTCCATTCCGATCTAGATCCCAGGGCTGACCTTCAAATGAGACGAATCTTATCAGCAATCAAACAGGAAAAACATTCGCGGGAATCTAAGGTCTTACGAGCGATTGAATCTTTGAAAATTCGTCGCGTGCTAAGATTTTCTCTAAAGCTGCCAGCTAATTAAAGTGTCACTGCTTTTCGATTGCTCGCCGTATAGTAGATTTAGTGCATAGTAATTTGTGCATACTGTGGTGAATCCGTTTGACTAATAAAAAATTGTAATTGCTAAACGTCAGGTATTCCGACATGGACCACGAACGCCGGCGGATACGTATCCAAGGGATCCCTATGTAAATGAGACCTACTATCCCTTTGGCTGGGGACAAATAACAAATGTGAGTGGAGAAAAAGTTGTGCAGCGCAAACTTTTGCCTCGTCATCCCCGCCGAAACCCGATTCCATCCCCCTCCCAGCAAAGCATTTAAATAAATTGAAATGCAAATGTTTTGCTGGGAGAGCTGAGGGATTGGGAACTCAGGGGCCGGCTGCATTAACATATACACATGCGCATATGTTTATGCAATTGCAAAAATGCAAGGCATTTATTATTTTATAACACTTGCCTCCATCTCTCCGTCTCTGTGCCCTGGATCCCCCCGTACTGCTGGCGTTGTCTCACGTGCCATCCACTCATGCCATGCAATAAATCAACGCTCCAGAATGGCAAACGCGAACTGTTCAACATTGGTACTTGGCTGCGTAAGCGTTATGGCAAATTTCTGGCGCCCAACTACAGTCCCGATGTGAGTAAGCAGTCACTAACGAACCGACAAGGCACAACTCCTTACAGCAACCCCCCGTACACAGAGAGAAATTTAGTTTGATTAGAATTTCTAATTTAAAAGACAAAGATGACTTTGGTCTTTGAAAAGCTAAATAGATTTTGGCCAAGTAACAAAAAAAAAAATATATACCACACAAACCTTAGCTTGAATATCTTACAAAAAAAAAAAATTTTCATAGCAAAATTTAATATCTTGTAAAATTAGAAAACAAGGTAGTAAAAACTCTCAATTTGTCAAAAGCACACAAAACAATTTATTTAAAAAGTGAGACTTTATTGAGCTTGAAACTTTTGCAAGCTATATTATTTGTAAAATTAAAAACCCTTTTTTTATGCAATAGCAAATTTAGCTGAGAGTAATATTATTCAGTATAATCCAAAAGATTTCTCTCTGTGTACCCCAACCTTACTCCCTTATTTTCACGTCCGCCGGGTGGTTGCCTGATAGTGCGGACGTTTACAAATTGCAAAGCTCAAGCGCGCTTGGCTCATCACTCAATTCCTTCTTCTCTCTTCTCTCTTTCTGGTTCTGTTTCTGCTACTGGCTCTGCGCTTTCTCCTTCTCCGCTTTCTCCGTCACCGCTTTCTTTCCTTGCCTTTCCCCGCGATAGTTGGTCCACGCTCAAGCGACGGGTGTTCCCCGGACTCACATGACGATGCAGACCGTTTTGGCCGCCTTCTTTCCGCCAAAGGGAACCGATATGGAGTGGAATAGCCGGTTTAATTGGCAGCCCATACCTGTCTTCTCCCAGGAGCTCAATGAGGATACGGTGCGTATACTTGATAACCGAAATGATTAATCAAAACCTGCGCCTCCATAGCGGCTTCGATTGGATCCCCTTTTTTTTGGTGTGCGGCAGGTGGTGCTAAAATCGATTAGTGTTTTGATTAAATATGCAATTCATGTAGCTTAACAAATATCTTAGTTTTGTTTACGTTATTTTGACAGTTAAATCACTAATTGGATGAAAAAATTGTATAATTTTTAATTTAATTAAAATGGTTTTTGTTTTAAATCATTATTATTATTTTATTAATGGTTGTAAATAATAGTAGTGCTTTTAAATACTTTTAAGATTTAGTTTTCAATTTAAAACATTAATCTTCAAAGATTTTGGCTTCATGTCTGTATACAATTTATACAATTTTTTTGTAATAACTGCTATAATAATTGTTATTTAACCAATCTTATATTTTAGTTGCTACTGGTGCGAACACCCTGCCCGCGATATTTCGAGGCCCTGCATGAGGTGTACGAGTTACCTGAGGTCAAAGCGGAAATAGCACCCTACCTGGAAATGTACAAAGAGCTGGAAAAGCACACAGGCCTCAGTTTCAAGGAGCCCGAGGATGTGCAATCCCTGTACTTGACACTGCTCGCCGAACAGGAGTGGGGTCTGGAATTGCCCGAATGGACGCATTCCTATTTCCCGGAGAGACTGCAATTCCTGGCCGAGCAGAGTTACGTTTACAATGTCTACACACCCGAGATGCAGAAGATCAAGGGTGGTCCCTTTCTTAAGAAAATGTTCACTGAAATGCAGCAGAAGAAGAATGGAACTCTGAAGCCCAGTGGCAGGAAACTCTTCATATACACAGGTCACGATTCGACGGTGGTGAATGTCCTTGCCGCCCTAAAAGTCTGGGAACGCCAGATGCCTCGCTACTCGTCGATGGTTCTGTTTGAACTGCATAAAAACAAGGAAACAGGCGACTACTGGGTGGAGATCTACTTCCGCAACGATCCCAAGGATCAGGCACAAAAGCTCACAGTGCCCGGCTGTGAGTTCCAGTGTCCTTTGGATAAGCTTCTGGATTTGGCCAAGGATGTAGTTCCCACGGAAACGGACGCCAATCGCTGCGAGTCTCGCAATGCAGGCTTCACGGAGCCACCGCTGCGGGGGCCATAGGAACCAGAATTTAGTGGATATAGAAAAATCGTTAAGGTGCTATACATCTCAGGGAGTGGGACTGCAAAAGGCCCACTACTAATCCTTTAATTAAGTCCGTCGTTAGGCATAGCCCGAATAAATATACCTGAACTCGTTTTGGGTTAATCGTTAACTTATGGAAAACTTGTTTTTAAATTTTGAGAATTTTTGGGATCTAAAAATCAAGCTTTAAAAAATAAATATTTTGTAGTTAAAATTATTTTCCATGCAGAGATCTAAATAATGAGCTGGTGAATTCAGTAATGTAAACTTAAAGGAAAAATTTACCATAAATGATAATAAAATTGGTAATTAAATTCACAAAATTCTCAAAGCAAAAATTATTATTGGCTGTTAAATTGGTTAATATATAACAGAAAATTAAATACTACAAAATTTTAGAGGTGTAGATATTGACAGTGCCTCAGAAATCACTAGAGTTTTAAATGCACTTGTAAAGGTGTATAAAAGTATGAAATAATATATTTTGAGTCCATAATTCCAATGAATTTTTCATTACATACTTTATAATTGATATTAAAACCATAGGGTTTCTCGTGTAAATAGAATTGCCAAAGACCCCGCCAAAAGTGCGTGGAGGCTCTGATCGGAGCTCCAAGTTCGTCGTTCGTCGTTCGCCAGTCGTTTGGTTGGTTATTGTCAGGCGGCGTCTTTTGCGCCCCATGTGGCAGCCAAGTTGGCTCATTTCCGCTCGGTGGCGACAGTCGACTGCCGTCATTGGCATTGCCCAATAGGCCGCTTCCGCTTGGCCTTTGCCAGCGGCAAAAGCAAACAACTTCCGCACTTGTTTAGCCAGTTGGATGCGCCACTCCATCTTCGGTGGCATTTCCATTGCCATTTCCACATTTCCCCTTTGCCCTGCTCATTTTTGCCAGGAGGTGACATTTTTCGCATTGCGGTTTACCATAAACTATTTCATTGGGGAGTTGTTTTCCACCTCGCCCATTTCTTTCGGCCCTAACCATCTGCTCATTCGCTTGTTCGCCATTGTTTACTCGTGTGCGTTGCCATCTCTCCTCCGGTTTTCCGCTTTTCCTCTACATCTCTGTGTGTGTGTGTGTGTGTGTGTGCCAGTTTTCCCTGCTCTTCGTGTGTGTGTGCATATCTGTAAACTTTATTTGTCAACGGGACGCATATGTTGTGTGTTTGCCAAAAAATAAAGGAATCCCCATCCACAAAGTCGGGCATTCCCCAATTGCATTCAGCTCGCCTGTTTGTTGTTGCTTTTAATTTTATCTTAATTTGATTTTCCGGCTGCGGGAAAACCAGTGTGTGTATGAGTGTGTGTGTGTGAGTGAGCGTGGGTGTCTGACAAATCTATAAGTGCATATGCTCAGCTTGTTCCACTTCGATGATTAATGGTGAGCTGAGAGAATGGAAGCTGCCGGAAGTAAGTATACGCCATGTGGGCACCGATTTTGAATGGGCGCTCGGGAAAAGGATGATAGCAGCCAGGAAGTACGTCAATCTGATGTGAGGACTAAGGAAAGTCACAAATTTAAATGAAAACAAATTTGTTCATAAGTATAAATGTCATTTCTTAGTTATATTTCTTAAGATTACTCCATGTCCGATAGTGCCTAAAATGGTACAGTAAATATTAAATTAAAACAAAATTTCTAAAGGTAAACATTTTGTAACAAAAAAATAATAAAATAAAATAAAATAAAAATTTTATTGGATTTATTAAAATTGTTATTATTGTTATCTAATTTTTGTCAGGATAAGGAACTTATAAAGTATAAAACTAATGCATAAAGAAAATGAGGAATCATATTATTTTTTTTCTTTTACAAACTTTTAATATTTCGCTAGTTAAACTAGAAAAAAGATAATGAATTAAATTAGAAAGTATTTAGCATATTTACTAACCCTATTATGCGGTTACTTTTGCCAGTCGTAACGCAATTCCCTCACTTCCGAAATGAGACATATGCCCGGTTCCACAAATCTACTTACGGCACAATAAGGCTTCAGTTTCAGCCCTAGCTTCAGTTTCATCTCCGGCTCAGTCATGAAACTTTGCAATGGCCAGCAAAACTTTTGTGCGGGCTAAGTGTAAGTCTTGGGTTGAAGTTGGGCATTTTTTGCTCCGATTGCGACTGAGACTTCGACTTCGACTGCAGCTGAAAAGAAATAGGAGCGGCCAGTTGGGCTGGAAGTTTCCTCTGAGCCGCTGCACATTCGCCTCACATCCTTCTGCGGTCAGCTTACTAACGACTTTTCGATACGGACCGAGAACTTTTGCGCTTGTTCTGGGAGATAAAATGTTCCGATTGGCGGGGTGGTTGAAAAATGAAGGTGAAAATGGAGCGGGGGCCATCTGGATGGGGCACACCCGGATACACCTGCTCCTCCAGCTAATCCCGATGTTCGGGGCGGGAGAAGAGAAGCCGGGTGCCATGAATATTAATAAGCTGCACAAATGTTTGCCGGCAAACAAAGTGCCAGGATGCCGGCGCTCAGAGTCGGATGCCGTGTAGTTCAGTCTATTAAGAGGCACAATGGACTTCCTCCCCAGAAACCCCGGATTCAAGGAAAGCACGGGGCATGTGATGCTTCATTTCCGCTTACCCCCAGGGATAAAGTGATGGTGCACAGAAAGAAATTTAATGTTAGGCAAATGTTTTTACAGAAAAAAAACAAGAAAAGGTTGAGGTGCACAAACAAGGCCAACTGGCCGTTTATTTTAAAAAGTAAAACGCTTTATGCAAATTTATTTTAACTTTACTTTTAAAAATGTTTTAGCCCTCTTTTTGCACTTAAAACCGAATTTTAGAGCACTGTTTTCTCTGTGTTGAATATAATTTTTGTGAGGAACATGCTAAACTAGTTGCCTAATTATTTGTCGTAATTAATTGGTTTGTGCCATCAAGTGAGGTAAACCGAAATGTTTCCAAGGTAATAATATAAATAAATTACAAATTGGTTTAATAAGTGACAAAGAGTACTTATCAACGCCGTTTTCTTTACCTGTAAAGAGAGTGAAAGCTTTCCTCACTCAAACCGTTTGCCGTTTAGTTTAGCATGAAGCGTAGTCTGCCCTGTAAAATGCATAAATCTTTGTTGGCACTGCAACTCGGCTCATTCCGAGATTCTCGTTCCTGGGTCCCAGGTTCTGGGGTCCTAGTTTTAGTATCCTGGATGCTGGATGCTAGCTCCAGAGGCCTCAGACTTAAGGCCCCCCGCCATACTTGAGCGTCTTGTTTGTTGCACGTTTCATTTGTCAAAAAAGGTTTAGGAATTTTATTGCCAGCGCCCCAGAGCTCAGAGCTCGGTGGCAAAATGCGAAAAAAGAGGATGGGAATGTGGGGGAGGCTGTGAATCTGCTGCACTTGTCGGCTGCCCTAAGTGGCAACTGCTGGGAGCCCATTGAAGTGCCACTGATAGCACAATAATTTGTACATGGCTTGCACCCGACAAGGACAAAGAAATGCAAGGTTAACTAACTACCAGCAGGCAAGTGAAATTAAAGCGAGTTAAGGCTGCCTGGGAATACCAGATGCAGGATTAGAGAGGTGAATATTTCATGGATTTTCGGGTAAAAGCAGAAAATAAACTGCAAAACGAGGACATGGAGAGTGTTCTTAGAGTTGTACATAAAGATTAAATATACAAAATAAGTATGGCAAAAAAACTGAAAGTTATTCAAGAGCTTATTAGATTTTTTTAAGGAAGGTAAAGTCACTATTTTTTTTCTTATTATAAAATGTTAAAGAGTTAAGGAAAGAGTTTATTGTTAGGAAACTTAAATTATAAAAATGTATTTAAAGTTATTTATTGAAAAGAAATTCGATTATGATTTCACCATATTACCAAAAAGTTTACCTGACAGATTTTTCTGAGAAATAAGTAGCTACCTCTAAAACTGGTAGTAAAGAAAGTTCTAAAACAAAAAATATTGATAAATAATAAAAAAAAAGCCAGCGTAAACAAAGCATTCTAAAAAGAGCCCCATTTAGTGTTGTCAAAGAATGAAAAATATTCTTAAAATAACTGTCAAAGAATTACCTTTTTTTAAAGAACAACCAAGGAAATTGCGAAGATAAACGCCCTTAAAATGGCAAAAAAGAGTAGTAACATGATCTTCTATTTGACATTTGTGATAATAGCTGGATGTGCTGTGTGCATCTGGAGGTTCTCCGGCTTCAATCATGAGCCGGGCAAGTTTCACAAGATCCTGGTGGCTTTTTTGGCAGTGACGCTGATTCGGCTTCTGATTTTCACGCCCATCAAATTCGTGATCATGGCCCTGGATGCCGCCTGTTGGCCGCCTCATCAGGCTCCAGTTACGCTCGACGAAGACGTGAAGGTTGAGACATTGATCGACAGCCTAAGACTCAAACTACGGACATTGCGGAGTGAGCTGTTGGTCACGGAAAGCCATCGAAATGAGGCGATTAACCTGAAGTACCGGCTGATCAACGAAGAACTCTGTCTGACGGGCAAGCTGTTTCTGGGAGGTCTTGGCATGATTTTGGTCATATTTGATGAGAATCTCTACTATAACACTGACACAGTGAACTATCTATTTAAGCAAAATCACAAAAATACGAGCGGACTATCGACATTGTCCACGCTGCCGCATGTATATAAGTTCATAGAGTACTCCCTGATCCGGGCCTTCACGGACAAGCACAACACGGCTGGCGGAGCTCCCTGGGTGAATGCCGAGTCCGTCAGATTGCTGGGCGTGGTGCGATTGAGGCAGCTGCGGACGGAGGACACCCACATGGGTCTCCGGACTCCGGTTCTAACTTCGAGGGACTATTTGGCGGGCTGGCAGTTGCCATATGTCCGTGTGCCATATACGAACAAGTTCTGGCCCATCTACCGGCCCTGGGTGGCGAGTGTTTTCCACTTTCGGGACATACTCATGGGCTTCAGTCACTACGGCCATTTCATCTCGTATCCGGAAAATATGGGCTATCTATGCCTGCTCTCGGACACGCGTATGAAAAGCCTGATGATACTCGAATATTTGCATAAGAAGAAGTGGCTGGATCGGAATACGAGTGCTCTGTTCATGGACTTCACGTTGTACAATGCGGACGCGAACATCTTTAGCGTGTGCACACTGTGGGTGGAGCAATTCCCCTTGGGGAGCATTCACTACCACATAGAAGTCCAAAGCAACGTTTTCGTGGAGCAAATGGAGCAGATCACGGCCCTCGGAATGCTGATGCTATTCATTTTCGTCATCATTTGGCTGCAGTTCGCCAAGGCGTTTTTCGTCAAGGTCTGGTATGAGCCAAATCTGCTGAAGACCTTGTGGGTCCTGGTGGATGCCACGATCGTGTTTCTCAGTCTGGTTGTGGTAGTGATTCATGGGTTCCGCGACAACCTGGTCCAGAATATGTTACAGCAAGTGGAACTCTCTGTGCTGATGAAATTCATTGATTTCAGGGAGCCTTCGCGACTCACCTACTTTGCCGATGTCTTTAAAGGATTCGCACTGGCTCTGGTCACCATGCGGCTTGTGGAAAGTGATGCAGTTTAGCGGCACCTTTCAGCTCTTCACCGAAACCCTCTATAACACCTGGAGAGCGCTGCTCTGGACGATCATTATAACCATCATATTTATTGCCTCTATCGGCATTGCAGCTGTCGCAATCAATGGCACTAACACAATGCACTTCAGTAATCTGCCCTCAGGCATTGTTTCGGTCGTTTGCTTTGTCTTTGGCTACACTAATTTAGTTGGACCAAAAGATCTATTCTACGGTGGCAAGTGGCTGGGCATTATCTTATATGCCATGCTGGGCTTTGTGGTCAAGTTCCTGCTAATCAATTTGATTGTGTCCCTGCTGAGGGCTCAACTGATGAGTGCCAAAGTGAAAAGGGATCATAAGGTACTGCATAGCATATCGTTTCTTCAATTTCTTCGCGTCGAGTATGCTGACTTAATTAATTTCATTATGAAAGCAACTCGCTTCCAAAAGCGGTATAAACGAAAAAATCGCACAGTGGCTGAGAATATCCAACGAAAACTGGATGAGAGGCTGGATAGCCAGGATTATATGAAAAGTATTAGACATAGGAAGACAGATGAGGAATTGATTCAGTTGAGATATAGAGAGCGTATCGAGCGCACCTTAACTTTGGCCAAAATTCTTCAGACGCAAATGGAACTGATTGAGAGGCTTAAGTTTGGAGATGAGGAAGGAAATCTGCCGAATTTGGTCGAAGCTGAGGAGCCTGGTCCGTCGAACTGAAATTCTAGGGCTAAAAGATATAGCTAACTTTTAAAATAATACACTTTTTTGTACATCGACAAGTGTTTCATTCAATTAAAAAAATTAAACATATAGAAAGAGTTATACAAACTGTTAGATCTCTTAAATTCGATAACAGGGAATATGAATAATATTTTTATTTTTAAATAAACAGATACATGATTTATTTTACAGGGTCTACACCAATATAATAACACCCTCTGCAAAGATTAAAAAATACTACAAATCTTAAATTTTAATAATTTTAACATATATTTTTCTGCAAGTCTACTAAATACTGTATAGTTTTTGAATTGTTACTTATGTCATGGCTAAATAATTATGCGCAAACAGGCAAAACTTTTGACTTGAAAAGGCTTTTAAGGCAATTTGGCGCTCGCTTTGTTCGACTTGTTTGCTATCCAGAATTCTGGCTGTGCTCCAAGACGCCAAACTAAATGACTTATATAAAAAAAGGGGAGTGGAACACCCCATACTATTATTTCCCCCACCCCCTTACTATTGTTATGAAGTAAGCAAATAAAAATTTAATACTGCAAGCTTTTAGGCCGAGCCCTCACTGCAAAACTATTCCCTGGGAAATCTGAGCTAAATGCTAACGCTAGAATGGACTTAACAAACATTGTCGAGCATATCCTGTAAACTAAACAATTGTGAAAACTTTTGTGTCCCTTTTTGCTATCAACCCACAGACAGATAGTCTGGCAAGTGCTTTTCTATATATATTTTTTGCGGTACTTATGTCACTCGGGGGGATTGAGTAAAACTTTTATAATTATTAGCAACAAATGAGCAGTGACAGAGCGCTTCTGCCGTGACTGTAACTTTGCAGGTTTTCCAGCTATCCAGCTATCCACCTTTGCCGCTTCTGGCTTTTTATATGTTGTGCCCAGACGGCAGAAATCACAAATGATCCCCGCCCTCAATTTAAAAGTTTTAACTACCTGACTGTTTCTCCAATTTACTGCCTTTGAGGCTGTATGTGTGTGTGTGTGTGTGTGTGTTACCTGAAGACAAACGGCAAAAGAAAGAGTGGCCAAATCAAAAGCCATGTGGAGTTTTTCCTGGCTTAGTGTGAGCTGGGGAGTAAGTTAAGTTGCCCGAAAAGTTTTTAATTTTTGATCGCTTTTTGTATGGGACCACAATCAGCAACTAAAAGTATGCATTACTTTAGCAGCCCGCAGAAGGCGACTGGCCTACAAAAGCTGGCTGCTATGGCACAGTTTGTGCAGAAAACTACTCCCAAAAGTAGGCAATGCACTTTGTTTTCAAATGCCTGGGGGAATCATTTTTGCAATTGAAAATTTACATTTAGCAAATCCTTACAACTTTATAAATTTGGTTTCATAAGTTAAGAACATATCTAAGTTGAAATATTAAATATTTTATATGCAACAATATTTCACAATTTTGTCAAGCACACGACTTAAAATGGAAAAATTTGTTCCTATCTGTTTATAAATTGATTGATTAATAAACAATTCAAAATATAATTAAACCTGATATAATTTAAAAATAATAATTTTTTCATAAAAAATAATAATAAAATAAACAGAAAATAAATAAATTTCACAAATTGTAGGTTTCGGCATAACACAGAACACAAATAGATTAAAGATTCCGAAGCTATAAACAAGAGCAAACGTAGAAACAACAAAGAACCAAATATAATGTACATAAACAATTAAAAGCGACTGATAAAAAAATATTCTTAAGTTAAATTCATATTTCAATAAGGCTTTTATAATTTAATAGCTATAGCCAATAGCTAAAGCGGCAACTCTGATGGGGTTGTTGAACACATTAGGTCATTTGACGTCTGACAACTAAGTACAATATATTTTCTCGCAAAATGCCACGATCGTCGAAATTGAAAGGGAAACCTCCGTCGAATCGGGGAAGACATACGCCAATTATCGAGATTTTATCCGATTCTGATTCAGAAGAGGACGAAGAGTTTATCAAGCACTTGTTCAGCGACGAAACCCTCAAGAAACTAGAGTCGAAAGACATTAAACACCGAAAGAATGTAGAAATTCCAACGGAGAAGCCCATAAAAACCAAAGGCAAAAATAAGCCAAAGAAAGGCAAACACGAAGAGAGAAAGAAGAATACAGAAGTTCCAATTTCGGAGAGCCATGGAAATATTTCAAACATTTCTATGCACAGGTAGGAACTTTATAGAAAATATGTATTTTTAATTATATTTATACATCTATTTGTAGCCATTCTAGGTCTATAGAAACACCAAAAACAAGGATGGCAGTAAGGTCAGACACTCCAATTCCACCACATATCTCATGGTAAGCTTTACTCAAATAGTAAATTAAGCAAGTTATTTAATACACTTTAAAAGCCTTTATAGTACCCCGATTTTAAAGCCGTTGCCCACCAAGTTTTGCATTGGCGATGTGGTTCTGGATTTTGGTCTCGAGGAGAACTCCGAGCCCATGCACGTGGTTGCCGATGTGGAGGCAATGCCGCCACCGAATCTATCTAGGATAGTCAAAACGCGACGCTTGCCCACCAAGTACAAGGTGAAGCAGCCGCCAAAAAAGCCAAAACCTGCTCCCAATAAGAATCCACCAGCAATAGATACAGCGTGGTTGATGGACCACACTTTCTGGCCCAGGTCGCCCATCAAATCGTTGCTCGTGAATGAGGTGAAAACGAATCTGCCATCGTCGGAGGATATTTGGAAGAGTTACAAGGCATTGAAGGATGGTTTGGTGCAGCCCTCGGAAGCAGAGTGGCCGCTGTGCTGCATGGGAGGTCAGAAAAGCGGTGCTCCAAAAACCACAGAAACTCCTAACTCCCAGGAGTCTTGCTCAAAAAATAGCAAACATGCAGAATGTTCTCCTGCTGAGCTGCTTTTGACTTGGGAAATGAACAGAAAAGTGGGCAATGATATGCAGCAGCAGCGAAATTTTCACAATGAAGATTTGGTCTTAGATCATCTGAATATAAGCGTTGAAGAAGAGAAAGCCATGAAGGATTGGATTAAGTCAGAAGGGCTCGACGAACCCCTGTGTGATATTGAAGAATACGATGTGCTTTTGAGCTTGGCCAGCGACTATTCCAAGAACAAGGATGTTCTGTTTGAGTTGTTAAAGCCCAAAAGTCTTGTTAGTAAGCCGGTGAAGGATGTTAAAAAGAAGTTACCTCAGTTGGCGATTGAAGTCTTACCTCGTAAAGTGGATAAAGTCGATAAGGTGGAGTCAGTAGTTTTGCCAGAAAAATCTGTAGAAACGGAAAATCCAGCTAAGAAAGCCCAACCGGAAGAACTTAGACCAGAGCGACCCATTGTTCTTGAGGTTAAGGACATTGGACCAGTACCTCCGAAACCTCAAGATGAGGCAGCCATCCAGGACTGGCTTCAGCAATGTAGTGACACCGTTTCCCAGCAACTGCAGTTTATCTTCTATGAGGACAGTTCCAGTCAGCAGGAAGCCATTGATTTCGAGAGCGAGATCAGCAAGGAGCAGATGAAGCCGCGCAGTCAAGAAAAATCTAGTGTACCATGCTCCAAGGAGTCTGGCTATCAGAATAGCTACAAAGTTCGCCTCGAGGACTTCGAGGATATCATTGACCAAAACTTGACTGAATTCAGGGACCCGCAGGCGAAAAGACTGCGCTCCAAGTGGGACCAGCAATTCGGCGTTAAGTCGGCGGAGAATTTGAGGAGGTCGTTGCTGCTGCCACCTTTGCCAGTTCATCTGGACAAGTGCCTCCAGAAGATCCGGATCCTACGGCGTCCGCCTAAACGCAAGGTCGAGGACTTGCGACTGCGCATTGAGATGAAGTTCTGTAAAACGTTTTGCACTCTGCAAGTGAACAAAAATTTGGAGTTAAAAGTGGCTGTAAATAGCCTTAGCAATGCTGTTTACAACAGCGATATAGATGTGCTCCAAGTGCAATATGAGGCCACGCAGATAGCCTGGATTTGGTCCAATGGCACTGTGATGATTATTAACGGCAGAAGTCAAGCAATGCTGGCCGAAACTCAAAAGGATGTGTTGGCCAAGATTACGGGGCTGGTTGATTTCAAGGCCGATAGCTCGCATAAGTTGCTCCATTTACGCCTCATGTCCTGTGGCTACTATCCCTGGCGAATTGCCCTGGTCGAGTTCAGTAAGACTTATGCCCTCTGCTCAGAGCTCCTCCCTGATGAGGTGGAGTACGTCTACTACGTGGACAAGGCACTGCCCGGAGTGGCGGCGCGGGTCCATGAGTCGGGAATGATCCACGTGTTCGCTATGACCACGGATCAGGCGGACAAAATGCTGACAAAACTATATCCGCTTACCGCCAATCATCGAAAGGCCGAAATCAAGGTCGTCAAAAACGAAAAGACATAACTTTAATTGGAAAAAATACCTAAATAAAATGGTTATAAGCTTGACTACTTTATTGCAATCAAATTTTCCAATTACTTTCCTTTTTTAAAACTATCAAATAAAATATATTCCAAAACAATTTTTAAAATATTTTCGTAAGTCAACTATTCTGTTTTAAAAAAATTTAAGAATGGCTTCTTAGTCTTAGCTGATACAATTTTATGGCTTAAAACATGTAATTTTTCACTCTTATAAATTAATAAGTAAATTGTTAACAGCTAAGTTATTGTTTATTATACAGTTTTTTTTAAATATAGTTAAATTAAAAATATCATAAATGCGATTTGCAATAGGCAAAAGTTATTCTTTGTTACATAGTTTTTAAAATAATGTAAAATTAAGTAAAACATATATGTGATTTGGAATGGGCAACTATCATTTGAAACATTTGTACATTTCTTTGGAATTTTCTAATTGAAAATCACATTGTCAGTTTAAATATAAATTTTTGTAATATGTGTAATTTCAAATTTAAAACGCTTTTAGTTAAGTTAGTTTTGTATACAAATTTTGAATTTATTTTAGAAATAGAATAAAAAGCTTACAAAATGACCAATAATATAAGCATCTTTCGCTTGAAAATAACCCCACAAACATTTTACTGGACAAAAACCTTCTCTTTGAATATTTTTTGACCCAACTCTGGCCTCTTTAAAATCTCTTTGGCCAGAAAGCTCTCGCCAAAGAGAGCTGCTGAATGGAAGCCAGAGGATAAAGCTTTCTCTCCCACGCAGAAGGACAAACTTCGTCCTGCCAGGCTTTTGGGTTAAAGTTTTCGCAGAGATACGAAGTTCCGTTTATGTGGTAGCTATCTCTGCGGACAGGATTCGTGGCAGGATTTAATTCATAACTCGAGTGCCGTGTCCTCGGTGTTCAGCCAAGGTTAAGTGCTGGTGCAGGCGCCAAACACGTCACTTCTCAGGTCTCCTAAAGTCCTGAAGTCCTGAATTTTTGCGGAGGAGTGTAGCAGCAGCGCCGCTAGGGATTCGTCTTTACCTTTTCTTATATTCTTATTTTTCCCGCTACTTAAGCACGAAACTCTGCTCCACACCAAAAATTGATGTTCCTCCATTTCGCAGAACCCAGAAAGCGGATGCCTCATAAACAATTGCCTGGATATATAATACATCGGCTCTTTGTGTTGGGTCGCTTGAACTTTTGCTTAGCCTTTAATACCCGCTGAAAAAAGGAATCCTTTTGATTGAAATATTTTCCTCCCTGGTGTGAATGAACCTCACAGCAATTAAGTAAATGACATTTACTCTATATAACAACAACAGAAAAGGAGATGAACAGCCCACAATCCGGCATAATTAGACCTTGTCACGCCCAACAAAAAAAAATGTATATAAATGATTTGCATAAAACTTGGCTGGGAAAATTTTAAAGCCTCGCTGACCTTTGGCGTATCATTTTTTAAACCGAAAACTCCCCGCTAAAACCAAAACCTTTTTAATTTACACGACACGTTTCTTGGGCAAAAACTTTTTAGGTTGTATTTTTTGGGGGATTGGAACACCTACAATGGTGCGATGGCCATAAGCAAAAAAAACAAAAGCAGTGCTAGAAATATTGAGGCAATCAAAAATGCAAATGTCACTACGTGAATTGTTACTCCGCAGGACAAATCCCTTCTTCAAAACAGGCCCTCGGGGTTTCCCTTGTGGGCGGGGTCAATAAATCTGCCTGCAATGTCGGCTTACATTAATTCATACTTACATATATATTTCGTTTTATTTATCGCAAAAAGTTAATTGCCAGGCCGTGCTCTCTATTAATCATATTCCATAATTTGTTTAGCCTAATTAGCCATATAGATAGGCAGGCATTTGGCCCAGCTTCTCCTCTTTTCGAGGCCAATGAGATGGGCTCGGGCCCTGGATCATTAGCCAAGTCTCAGAAGAGTTTGGCAAGTATTTTTTTGGCGGGGAGTTGCGAGCACAGATTGGATTTCAATACATACGCGAATTTTGTATATATGCATTGTACAAAAAAATGCGCTCTCTATTATATTAACTCTAGATTTTTCTTGTGGTTTTCAATAAATGTATTTAATACTGTCGTAAAATTTCAAACTAGTAAATAAATAATCTGTAAGCCTTCTTAATTCTAAACAAGAATGAATGACAACGAATAACCCAAGTCACAACATTTTATTAACATAACACATTCCTCACACATTGTTAGCCCGGGTAATCCCTTTGCATAATCAAAATAAAGGAGAAACAAGAAAATAATCTTAGCAAACATTTGCCGGTCCTTGTACTCCTGTCTCATCGCATCCTGCATCAGATTTTGTATTGCAGCCAAGTCAAACATTAAGCGAAATGTCGCCTGGCCATTATTCAACCATTTTGCGCTTGTCGGCAAACAAAATTAACAGCCAGCGGAAAACATCTACCGACAAACAAACATGCAAAAGGGAGCTGGCACTGGCATAAGCAAGTCATAAAGTTCGGTAACTAGGCTCTGTCTGGTCCTCTTGGATGCAGGGCAACCAATTTTTGAATCTGGTTGGTGTTCTGTCGCAGTAACTTCATCTTGGCTCCTGACTGTTACATTTAAAATACCCTTTTTTAGGTATATTCCTTATTCGAGAAAGACTTTTCCTCATACTTTAAATTGCTTTTTTATTAGAAACTTTATTTAAATTATTTTAAAAGTAATTAATATTTTATGATATCAGCCTAAAAACTTGAAAGTCATTGCAAAGCTCTTTGAGTTCAAAATAATTTTATGACTAATCGGTGTGGCTTTTTTATTGAATACAAAATTATCTTAAAATTGCAGTTCAATATTTAAAGCTACCAGAAAAGGTCAATTTATTTATTTTAGAGGGTTAAATACATTCGGACAAAACGAATTCTGCCATTTTAAAATTAAAGATATAAAAGACCTAATGTTTTCTTGAATTTTACATTCCTATAAAGGGTATGAGAACACTCGATTCGTTATTTTCGAGTTATTTTTTAACGCCCCGTTTTTACATGTGCGGGCATTCTTAATGCAAAATTCGTGTAGAGTTGGGAGATTTTTCGCTTTGCCCGCTCCCGGATTTCCACAGTCGTCGACGCTGGGTACCACTTTGCTTGTTTTTGCCATTAACAGCAATTACAAAATGGCAAACAAAAACACAACCGACAAAAAAAGAGGCGTGGACGCTGGGCAAGGGCAAACTTTTAATTATTTAGACGAGAGAACGCAAAAGTCGCGTTTATACATACTTTTTTGTGCACTTTTTGCAAAATGTTTGTTTGTTGGCTGCAGATGCAGATTTTTTGGTCTGGGCGTGACTTTCACCTGTGCAAGTAAACTTAATTATGCAAAGAGTTTGCTACTTTCCGAAATTTTCGGAATTTTGCACTTTTTTTGTAGTCACAAGTTGTAACTAATCAAATTAAAGGCTACCCACGAAAAGGAAATCTGCTCAGGAAAAACGAAAGGAAAGCGCCAACGCGCAAATCCTTGAGGATGTGGAATGTGGGATTTTCAGCCCTGTGGCAGGCGATAACGTATGCCGGGGATTTTTTTTTCGGCTTTTCCTTTGGCTTCTGGCAGCTGGCAAGGAAATGCCATTTTCTATCTAAACGCGCGAACGCAAAAATGGCTATTTAAATTGTGCATCAATGCATGAAATGCGCCATGAAAGCGATTTAGATAAGCGAAAAGGCAAAACTAACAAATAACCACGTGCCCAAGAACAAAATGGGATTATGGCGCGACACGCAGAAAATAAAGCATGAGAATATCAGATTCTCATCGAAAATATATATTAACAAAAAGAATAAGCAAACAAAATAAATTTTAAAAGCCACTTTTTTCACATTTTTCTAGAGTTAATTAAAAAAACAATTTTAAATCATATTACCTATGTGATAAATGGCGAAAAGTGAGTTACGAGATTTGTCAGTTCAATTGGTATTTAGTAGTGATGTGCTTTATGGAAAGGCTTTAGCTCCACAAAAACACAGAAGGAGTGAATAAGTCTGGTGTGCATATGTGGGATAAAAAGAAAAAATGCCCAAAAATGTTGAATGCAAAAAAGTTCCCATTAAGTGTAAATTGTTGGTAAGCTGGTTTCAATTTAAGAATATTAAACTCAAGCCATTTACTTCAATTTTTTTATTTTTCTAGTTGATCACAGTTTTGTTTTTTAGATAAGAAGTGGTGCGGGAGCTGCGGCGTAGCTCAGGGGGGCGGAGTAGGCCAAGGGGGAGGTGTAGGCCAAAGGAGCAGCCAGAGGAGCAGCGGCATACTTCGCAACCACGGGAGCAGCCACTGGAGCAATCACTGGAGCAGCTGCGATTCCATTGAAGTTCCTGGCGATCACCTGGCTGCTGGTGGCGGTAACAATTGGAGCAGGAGCAGCCACAACAGCCGCGTGGTGAGAGTAGGCTAATGGAGCAGTGTAGGCCAATGGAGAAGTGTAGGCCAGAGGAGCAGCCAGAAGTCCTGGCTTGGCAGCAACACAGGCAACGATGGCCAGGATGACAACAGCCTGTGAATGTGAGCACATTAATAAAAGTAGACAAAAACTTAAGACTACAAACTCACGGATTTGAACATAGTGATGGTTGGTTTGTTTTGGTGTTTTCGGTTCGAAGACTTGAACTTGTCTGATATCACTGAACACTTTCCTTGTCGCTATTTATACACCAAAAGTAACTTCGTCTGTGACCTCAACTCTTCGAATTCAGTGGCCACCAACAGTTATTCCACATTCATCAGTGGGAAATAACATGAAGTATGGTAAAGTGTAAATGGTAGCGGTAGACTGTCGCAGCATTTAAATGAACCGAATGCGTTCGATCATGAGTCACAGCTGAGTATTGCTTTGGGTATAAATAGGTTCGACCAAGAGCAGTTGGGCATCAAACAATTTCTAGCCTTCCCAAGAAGCAAACAAAGAAATATTTAGCCACCATGTTCAAATACGTAGGTCCTTTAAGTAAGGCACTATAAAGGATTATACTAATTAAACTTCTATATTCACAGGCCGTTGTTGTCCTCGCTCTCGTTGCCTGTGCTGCTGCCAAGCCAGGACTTCTGGGTGCTCCTCTGGCCTACACTTCTCCATTGGCCTACACTGCTCCATTAGCCTACTACTCATTCCGCGGCTGTGGTGGCTGCTCCTGCTCCAGTTGTGACCGCCACCAGCAGTCAGGTGATCGCCAGGAACTTCAATGGAATCGCCGCTGCTCCAGTGATTGCTCCAGTGGCTGCCCCCGTGGTTGCGAAGTACGCAGCTGCTCCATTGGCCTACACCTCTCCATTGGCGTACTCATCTCCCCTGGCGTACACCTCACCTTTGGCCTACAATGCCCTGCCAGCTGCCCCAGTTCTTGTCTAAGAAGCTTTAAAAGAAATATAAATATCAAACCCAATTCCAGTTGCTCCTCCTTTTTTCGGCTCCTGCTAATTGGATTTACCGCTGGCATACTAAGAGCGAAAGTACCCACAGTCTGCCGGTGGGACATTTGAAAGTTTTCAAATGCCGGTCACGTAATGGCCATAAAAATTATTGTCAGCTCAGCGGCAGCAGCTGCCGTTCAATGTTTGTTACATTAAATTGTGCGAAATTGATTTGTATTCGAGGGCTATTTTGTTTTTCGCCTTTGGGCACAGAGCTTGGCAATTATGTCAAGGTCAAAGAGTGACCTGTGACCGACAGGAGCCCTTGATGTTGCACTCTAGGAAGTGGCAATCACCTCGTTGCAGACCTGATGGGTCAACTGCCAGTTGACATCCTTTTAGGAAAAGGCATTCGCATACTGTTTTATTAGAAGAGCCATCTGAACATTTGCTATTTACCTCTTATGATAAAAGTAACTTAGTAACTTAGTCTTCTTAACTATGTCGTTCCAAGAATTGAAGGTCGATGGAAATGTTTATAGTTTGATATAGATAGATATTAATTGTAGAAGAGTAAATTATATACTTTATCTTATTCATCCGATGATGTTGTTAAAGGCCCACATGGTTTTTGCATTCAGGAGCTTATGAAAACAAATAAATCCTAAAGGCTTGATTGAAATGTATTCATATTATCTTCACTTATATTTGGGATTGACTTACATTATTTCATTGTTTTTTAATTATATTCCTTCAATGTCTAGATTTGGTTGTGTAAACAATATAAAGCGAAATTCTCGACAAATATTTTGCATTTGATGTAGCCACCATAAGTTTATAAGCTATGTTAAATCAGTACTTTAAATTTATTTATTTATATATTTAACCCCATTCTCGCTTCTGGTAAATTATTAAAAATAATAGAGTTTTTTTGCAAAAGTTTTTTTTTTATTGTTTGAATTAAATTCGTTGTCAATATTAAAGGAACTGCAATTTTGTTTTAATATATTTAATAGTACTTAAACCAGCACAGGTGCCGCTGGTAGACTATTGTAAGCGAGAGGAGCTGTGTAAGCCAAAGGAGAGCTGTAAGCCAGGGGGGCGGAATAGGTCAGAGGAGCCGCCAGAGGAGCAGCGGCATATTTGGCAATAACTGGGGCAGCCACTGGAGCAATCACTGGAGCAGCGGCGATTCCATTGAAGTTCCTGGCGATCACCTGGCTGCTGGTGGCAGTCACAACTGGAGCAGGAGCGGGATGAGAGTAAGCCAGAGGAGCAGTGTAAGCCAATGGAGAAGTGTAGGCCAAAGGAGCACCCAGAAGTCCTGGCTTGGCAGCAGCACAGGCCACGAGAGCGAGGACAACAACGGCCTGTGAATATAGAAGTTTAATTAGTATAAACCTTTGTAGTGCCTTACTTAAAGGACCTACGTATTTGAACATGGTGGCTAAATATTTCTTTGTTTGCTTCTTGGGAAGGCTAGAAATTGTTTGATGCCCAACTGCTCTTGGTCGAACCTATTTATACCCAAAGCAATACTCAGCTGTGACTCATGATCGAACGCATTCGGTTCATTTAAATGCTGCGACAGTCTACCGTTACCATTTACACTTTACCAGTACTTCATGTTATTTCCCACTGATGAATGTGGAATAACTGTTGGTGGCCACTGAATTCGAAGAGTTGAGGTCACAGACGAAGTAACTTTTGGTGTATAAATAGCGACAAGGAAAGCGAGGAATGATATCAGACAAGTTCAAGTCTTCGAACCGAAAACACCAAAACCAACCAACCATCACTATGTTCAAATCCGTGAGTTTGTAGTCTTGAGTTTTTGTCTACTTTTATTAATGTGCTTACATTCGCAGGCTGTTGTCATCCTGGCCATCGTTGCCTGTGTTGCTGCCAAGCCAGGACTTCTGGGTGCTCCTCTGGCCTACACTTCCCCATTGGCCTACACTGCTCCTCTGGCTTACTCTCATCCCGCTGCAGTGGTGGCTGCTCCTGCTCCAGTTGTTACCGCCACCAGCAGCCAGGTGATCGCCAGGAACTTCAATGGAATCGCAGCTGCTCCAGTGATTGCTCCAGTGGCTGCGCCTGTGGTTGCTCCCGTGATTGCCAAGTACGCAGTTGCTCCAGTGGCTGCTCCCGTAATTGCCAAATACGCAGCTACTCCGCTGGCTGCTCCTTTGGCCTACACCTCCTCCTTGGCCTACTCCGCCCCTCTGAGCTACGCCGCTGCTCCCGCACCACTCCTTTTCTAAAAAACAACATCTGTGATTAGCTAGAAAAATAAACTACATTTTTGGAACTGAAGCATAACAAAAATTGATGGCTAATAACTATTTAAAAAGTTATTTATAATTCATAAAAGCCTCTAGTGGGTTGTTAAGGATACATTTGCAAGAATTTGAACACCTGATTTCTATCATAGAGGTCGTATAGTAATATTAGATTTGACATAGTTTAAACTTAAATTACATTTTCAGATATTAAAATCGATTCCGAAAAAATAAAATTAACTATTTAAGAAAAATTTTAATATTTTTATGTTTAAGCCGGAAAAGATGAAAATTAAAGCGAAAAAAATTATTCAAATTTTGTGGATTTTAAAAACAATAAATGCATATTTCTAGCAAACGTTCTAATGACTAAATCTAGGTCGATCAAGACCAAAGAAACTATTGATCAACTAAGATTTGAACAGAATCAAAAACGGCATGATTTCTGAGTTATATTCACTTGGAAAAAAATGCGGTCAAATCGGTAAAAAATCCAAAAAATCAAAAAATTAAAAATTCGCACTTCATGAACGCTTGTTCATAAAATTTTACCAACATTTTGGTATTGAATATGCTAGCTTACAACAAATATGCAAATTAAGATTAACTTCTAACAAAGAATATTCTTTTACTCTTTGAGTTTTGGTTTATGTCAATAAATGAAAGAAATTAGTTTGAATACAAGTTCTTTTAATTGTTCTAAGTAACAGTTTTGTTTTTTAGATAAGAAGTGGTGCGGGAGCAGCGGCGTAGCTCAGGGGGGCGGAGTAGGCCAAGGGGGAGGTGTAGGCCAAAGGAGCAGCCAGAGGAGCAGCCAGAGGAGCAGCCAGAGGAGCAGCGGCATACTTCGCAACCACGGGAGCAGCCACTGGAGCAATCACTGGAGCAGCTGCGATTCCATTGAAGTTCCTGGCGATCACCTGGCTGCTGGTGGCGGTCACAACTGGAGCAGGAGCAGCCACAACAGCCGCGGGATGAGAGTAGGCTAATGGAGCAGTGTAGGCCAATGGAGAAGTGTAGGCCAGAGGAGCAGCCAGAAGTCCTGGCTTGGCAGCAACACAGGCAACGATGGCCAGGATGACAACAGCCTGTGAATGTGAGCACATTAATAAAAGTAGACAAAAACTCAAGACTACAAACTCACGGATTTGAACATAGTGATGGTTGGTTTGTTTTGGTGTTTTCGGTTCGAAGACTTGAACTTGTCTGATATCACTGAACACTTTCCTTGTCACTATTTATACACCAAAGCAAGATAAAATTCAGCCTGTGACCTTAAGCAAGCAACTTCCAACCAATATTTACGAATTCCACATTCAGCAGTGGGAAATCACATAAAGTAGGGTAAACTGCAAATGGTAACAACAAACTCGCAGAGCATTTAAATGAACTGAATACGTCAGAGCTGCAGACTGTTTTTGGGTATAAATAAGCTGGTATAACGGTTGTTGGGCATCAAATACTTTCCAGACTTCCCAAGAAGCAAACATAGAAATATTTAGCCACCATGTTCAAATACGTAGGTGCTTCACGAAAGGAACTGTAGAGGATTATACTAATCAAATCTCTTTATTCACAGGCCGTTGTTGTCCTCGCTCTCGTGGCCTGTGCTGCTGCCAAGCCAGGTCTGCTGGGTGCTCCTCTGGCCTACACTTCTCCATTGGCTTACACTGCTCCTCTGGCTTACTCTCACCCCGCGGCTGTTGTGGCTGCTCCTGCTCCAGTTGTGACCGCCACCAGCAGCCAGGTGATCGCCAGGAACTTCAATGGAATCGCCGCTGCTCCAGTGATTGCTCCAGTGGCTGCCCCAGTTGTTGCCAAGTACGCAGCTGCTCCTCTGGCGGCTCCCTTGGCTGCTCCTTTGGCCTACAGCTCCCCTCTGGCTTACACCTCCCCACTTGGCCTACCATGCGCATCCAGTGGCCGCTCCTGTTCTGCTGTAAGAACCACGATCTTCAGCCGAATTAAAATTAAAGAAAAACACAAAGAATTAAAAGGGTTTCAATGGGCAATGGGCAATGTGAAATCGTTGAACTGTCGCACAATTTTAATTGAATTAGCCACTGTCAGCTGGTCGTGGCCATAAACAACAGTAATGACTGCCCACTGGTACTCCGCTGGTCATTTGCGGATGCAGCTCACGTAGCCAGTGGACAAGTTATTGGCCACCGGCAGCCGTTGCTGGATGCGTGATATTTAAGAGTGGCCCAAATGGTTTGTTTTGAAGTTGTTGTCGACAAATATGTACATGCATTTATGTCAAGGTCGCAGGGCCGACGAGGTCGGGCTAATGAACTTTCGAGGGCTAAGCGAATTTAATAATGGCAAATAAAGCTTATGAAGCCAAAAATGAGTTCTGCCTTATTGTTAAGTTTCTTTAAAAAGAAGGCACAATATCTTTATCTATTAATTTTTAATTGCATATGCAGACAGGTGTTATAATAGATTTTGTACTCAAAATAGTTTTAGACAATATTTTATTAACTTAATTATTGGGCGATTAAAAAAAAAATTTCAAACATTTATTTAAACACATTTTTTAGTGGGCTTATATGTTCCTCTGTTTAATTTTAAACTGGCTAAATTTATAATTACAAATCACATTACAATAATAACTAAAGCCTTCCCTTGGTTTTACGATCTATGCAGCTCAAACGAAATGACAAATAAATAAAAACCTGAAAACAGATGCAATTTAGGCTTTAGCAAAATTTTGTTGTAAACCTTTTTTTTATTAATAAAACAACAAAAAATGTTGTATTTAGGACCACTTAACCGTTCGAAAGAGAACGTGATTGCCGGTGAGGAATTAGCATTCAGATTGCGCACCACACCTGCTAACTGTTATAAGCGTACTACTATAGTAGTGTACATATATCTGTATCTCTTTATAAAGTAACGATTTCGTATCTTTAATGAAGTTGAAAGTGAAGACACCTCAAGGTTCCACAATTATTTTGCAAAATTATTCAAGAGCAAATAGTTCCAGTCACTGGTAGTCAAACAACAATTCCTTGATCGAATTGGGAATAATAAATTACAAATAAACTAATTTAAAGAAGAAACCCAGCAAGAAAAACTTTTTTGTTTTTATTTGCTTTTATTTATTGATTTGATATTGAAATCAGGAACTAGATCTTGAGATCAGGATTCTGATTGTGAGATTAGTAACAGCCTCTGGAGGTCTATTCATTTTCTGATAACTAAATATAATATATTTAATATTGGCAAGGGAACTCAATTTCACTTTCAATTGGTCAACTTTTTCCTTAATTCTTTCTAAGCAAATAGAAAAGGTCAGTCAGCCACAACCGCATTCCAGCCTTGACCCGGATGGCCAAAACAATAAATGTTGTAACGTCGCCGTCCAGCAGAGGAGTTCCCAAAATCATTCGAGTGTGTTCATGTGTGCTTTCTACTGCTGACCAAATTCGGCACGTGCTCAAAATGCTTAATTGGCCGGGATGCCTGGTTTAGACTATATATGTATATTTTGTGGCTGCCAACAGGTTTTCAATGAAAATGCCTGGCAGCCAGAAACAAAGGCTTACGTTTATGTGTGAGAAATGTTCACTGGAATTATTGTTATCACTAGTTTTGCTTAAGTTCTGACCCGAAACACCAGTATTCTTTGACCAAGGGTTGTGGTTACTTGGGAAGGTTTGGTTTTAAGAACAATTTGGCAAAGTAAAATAAAAATAGGTTTTGTGCCTCTACCAAGTAGTCTAATTTGCCTTGCTCACATCAACCACATTAAATCAAAATTGCAGTTAAAACCAATTTCTGTATAGTAAGCAGCGAGTGCAATTGGCTGCCCTTCGGGTTTTGTGCCGTCCCTCAAAGACCTAAAACCTGAAAGCCACCAACTAATATTTTTCAGACACTTATAATGGGCCAACGGTGCGTACACTTTAAGAATATTAAGTAGCCGCCGCGTGTGCCATTCGGTGGTATAAATACGCCAGCGGCCGCCTTCGTTTGTCATCAGTCAGCTCTCTGCTTTCAAATCAACCCAAGCTCAGCTTCAAATCAAAAAAACCAAACACCCATCATGTTCAAATACGTTAGTTTTGGCTAGCCAAGTCATCCTAATGGGTGTTTTAACTAATTTTTTGACTTATTTCTAGGCCGTTGTCATCTGCGCCTTGATTGCCTGTGTGGCTGGCAAGCCGGGATTGCTCCATGCTCCGCTGGCTGCTCTACCCGCTCCTCTGCTGGCTGCTCCTGCTCCGGTTGTCACCGCCGCCAGTAGCCAAGTGGTGGCCAGGACCTTCAATGGCATCGCCGCTGCTCCGGTGATTGCCCAAGTTCCGGTGGCACCTGCTCCAGTCTTGAGGACACTGGCTGCTCCCTTGGCTGCCCCCGCTCCCGTTGCCTTCGCAGCTCCAGTTCCCGCTCCACTGGCCACCCCGATTCTCAACAGAGTGGCTCCGTTTGCTGCCCCCATTGCCACGCCCTTCGCTGCGCCCTACACTCATCCCATTGCCGCTCCACTTCTGGCCAAGTACACGGCTCCACTGGCCTATGCCCCAGCACCTTTGGGCTATGCTGCGCCCGCTTTGTGGTAAAGGATTAAGCAACCGTTTGTGTGTTCAATGACTGATAGCCCTTAATAAAACTCGTTAAATTGGTTAAACAAAAATTGACTGCATTGTTTGTCTGCGCTTTGGGATTCGGCTGGAGTTTTGTGAAAGGTAAACCGTTAAGGGTATTTGGGTAAAGTTCTTTGACAAATCATATCGTAAAACTGCCCAAAAAATTACTTATATTTTTGTGCAACGATATATACCTCGAAAATTAATTGAGGTTTTTTAAAAAAAAAATTATATGGTCTAAGATTAGCAATGCAATAATTTAATTTTAACATCTACATTTCTGTTTTTAAAAATTTCTTGAGACGTACTTAATCACCTTAAAAATACCTCGTGAACTTAGCATACCCTTCGTTTTAACCTCACCTATCCACTTACAAATACCTTTAAAAAATTTTGAGAACACACGTAGAGTAAATCGTTTGTGTCGCGTCGTCGCTTTTTATTCAGGTCATTTGTGTTTCAGTTTCCCACATTGGTTTCGTCTACGCTTCTATGGACGAATTATGGCACATGAATATAGAGTGTGTGTGTGTGTGGTTTTCCTGGGGACGAATGGGGTTGGGTGGGTGGGTGGTTGATTGGTGGCTCAGGTCGAGGAGCTGGCTACTCCTGGGTCGAATCGTTTTTCATTTCCTTTTCATCGATATTTGCCATTCATTTGGCATTTGACAAACAATGCAAGAAGCGAAGCGCAATGAATGACCAATAAATGTTCAATTTACTTTCGTCTTTTGCTCCATTCTTTTTAAAGCCATGAAACAATTCGGATATTGGTAAACTTAAAGCCAAAGTTTGGCCGCGAACAACGCAACGTCAGAAAAAAAAAGGAAATTAAGAAAGTAATGTCGAGTAGAAAAGCGAAAACTTAAACAGCAAAGAGAGATAAGAAGCAAACATACACGCAATTTCTACACTACTAAGGCCTCTTTTCACTACCCCGGCCCCCTTTCCCCCCACAAAGTTTACCAAGATTTTCCCTGGGAGGGGGTAAATTTTCCATGTCGACGTTGGTTGATTTTCAACAGCAGCGCAAACGCAGCAAAGTTTATCCTCAATTAAACTTTTTGTTGTTGCGTAAAATTGCGCTTGAAGTTGGCCCCGGCATCTGTATCTGTCTATGTGTTTGTGCACGTGTGTGGGTGTTTGGTCCCACATGTACACAGAAAGAAAATTAAATAAGAAATTTTAGACAAGCCATAGTATCATTAAAAAATAAATAAATATATTAAATAGATTAATCGCAATGCAATACTTTTTAATTGGGTATCTTATAGTCGACAAATAACATCTTTTACAGTTTTCTTAATAAATAATATTTCTAAATTTATATATTTATTACTCAATTTAAACAAATATATAAAGGAATTTTTGTATCTTAAGAATCTTAAAAGCTTGAAAGTTGTTCAATTATTAAGCACTGTTACATATAAGCATTAAATAAGCAAATATTTATTTTTTTAATCCTTTTTTCTTACAGTGTATATGTATGTGCGATAGGCCACACGCAGCCCAGAGCCTATGCACTTCCCATTCATCCGACTCATCTCCCAGCCCAATCCTCCTACCATCCTTTCTCATTTTCACTACCATCCACCATCTTCAATTGTTGGCTTAACTTTTAACTCCACTTGCCTTAATTTTTTGTGCCAAGTTTATTGTTGTTGTTCATCTGCTCGGCACAATTTTTCGGTAATTTCCGCCCTTGTCTATAGAAAGAGTTTGGGGGAAGACCTCAACCTACCCATTTGTGGTAGGTGGCCATTTCCTAACCATCTGAGCCTTAGAATTTCATTAGCTCCGTTCGTATGCGTCTTAATTTGTTGCATCATTGCCTTGTCGAGTTTTTCTTTTAATTGATTCGATATCAAGTGCCGTGCCTGGCTTCCTTTCAGAATCTGCCGTATTATCATCTTCTACCGCAGCGGGCAAAAAGTTTTTAATGCATATTTTCAAGTAATTACCAAGACTTTTTCATTAGGGCTTGCAAAATGATTAAAAGTTCGGTGGTCGCGGTGCGTTTCGGTTTTACTACAGATCACAGAAAAAAATATTCATCTGTAATTAACATTTCAAATACCAAACACTTTTTCGCAGCAAATTTTACATATTTGTTAGAAAAGGCACTCTAGTCCTTTGGTAAAATATAATAAATAAATTTGATAGGAACGTATTTTTTTGAAAATCTGCCAGGGCCAAAATTCATAATCCTTTGCTTTGTTTTGTAAACAATCGTTTATTTACCTTGTAAGAATCGGAAAGCGCTTTCATGGTCCGTGAAGAAAAAACGTATTTCGTTGCAAATTGTCTGACAGTTCAATATCATACGCTGCTCTTTTTAATATTTACTTTAGATCCAGAGGAGTCAGAAATATACATGCACATGCCAATGGTGCACTAAATTCTTAAAGGACTCGAATATCGAATCCGCACAGGATGTGTGTGTGTGCGTGTGGAAGTACATCGCAGATATCCAAGCAGACAAAGCGAGCTAGACGTTTGGTCGGACCCGTTTCCGGCTGTGGTTGCTTAGGCCCCTGGATCCTGATTCCAGGATACCGCCATCCGAAAGGGAAGCGGTGGGGCTCGGGGCGAGGACTTGGCCAAATAACGGCACTCAGTCACTCAATGCGGTTGCTTAGCCTTTCAGCTACAGACCGCAAAAATCCAGCAGCCTTTTCTGGCTTTTGATATGACGACAACGGAACAAGAGCGAAGCGCATCGCATGGCGTATACGTTATGCACGGGGCCAAATAAAAGGAAGCGAAAGCTGAATCAATGGAAAAGAGCAGTCGGTAAACATTTCTGGGAAACACTTAACATTATTTATAGTCGCAAACGTTTTTTATAGCAAAAATCATTTTCATTTTGTATGAATTTGTTAAGAAAACCTAAAACCAAAAATAACAAATTTCAATTTTTGTTGTGTTTTTAAATTTAACTATAAGTTTTACCTAAACCATTCGGATATTTAAAGCATATTACTTACTAAGGTGTACTTTAAGACACTTTTCTAATTGATTTCAAGCCCCTAGTGATTTCTTTAGCTACATCATTTAATATTTTTGTATGTTATAACCTGATGAAAACTAAAAGATCATTACAAAAAGGAAACACTTTGTGATTAATCACTGCTTCTTTTTGACCAGTGTGCGTATACGTGATTTGTTTGCCGGAGCAATTTACATGCCCCGGCGATGGATGAGATGCGAGATGTGCGACAGAGATGGCGCTGCCAGATGCCAATGGAGATGGTGGTTCGGATGGAGATGTCGAACGCCGGATTCTTTTGCGTGTGATTGTGGGCAATGTGGGCAATGCGACTGTGTGTGTGGCTGCTGGCACTTTGACATTTGGCACCCTCGCGAAATTTTCAATTTCCGTACGCCAGGTGGCGTCCGGGCGCAACTTTAATCGCCCCGAAATGCAAAGCCAAAAAACGACGCGTGGTTAAGCGTCTAAGTAATGAGCAGCTGTCGGATTCCAATTTGCATGCACGCAAAAAGCCAACGCCAAATGCAATTGACAATGGAACGAATCGACAAAAGCTTAATCAGAACTAATAGAAAAAGGCATCGGGTGGCAGCTAAAACAAAACAAAAAAAAAATGCTTTGCCATGTCTGTTTCTGGATGCCGGCAACGCTTCACTTGCTGTCAATTTCCATGAACTGGGGGCTTTGGCTGAGCTAAGCCTTTTCCATTGAATGCGGATTATTGCATTGATTTCTTGCCAATATTACGCATACGCAGGGCTGGCGGGGGAGTTGCAGGTAAGCCAGCGAACAAGTAATAGAGGGTAATGAAAATTCCCTTAGATAACATTCGATCGCAAAACGTGGCCCTAGCTTAAAATATATTTATTTGCTGAACCTATTACAAAATTGGATTGAAACCTAAAAATTGTTGAAATGGTCGATAAATTAGAAGCAATTTATATTAATGTTTATTTTATATTATATTATATTATATTATATTATATTATATTAATTTTTATTATATTATATTATATTTTATTATATTATATTATAGAAATAATAAATATTTATAAAATATAAAGAGTGCGTAAAGTAGAAGCTAAAGATGTATTTATGAAATATATAATATATATAAAAGTTTCCCAATCAGGTTTAATGAAAACCGAAGGAGTAATTTAGATTTGCTTTAACTTCCGTAAAAACTGAAATAAATGCAAGAAAACGGGTACCGAATGGGAGTGGGCTCGAAAAACAAATGAGAATTTTCACTTAAACGCATTCAGGCTAAAGGACACCGAGATACGAGCATTTCAAGCAAATTTCCTTCATCGCAATGCCTAAACAAAGGAAAGAATTTTCGGATTCCGTCTTCCGGTTAATAACCCCTTCTCTATATTGCGCCATGAAGGAGAAAGTTTTCCCCAAAGTTTGCTTTCTTGTGCGTGTGTGTGGGAGTGTATGTGGGAGTGTGTGTGTGTGCCTGGGAAAAGGGTTTTTCCGGAAAACACACACACATATATGTACATGTGTATAAGTGCTGACGCAGCTCGTTCAAATCCGCTTTGGGTGCCGAAAACGAAAAATAATTAATTAAGAAGTGCAAATCATAGCAAAATTATGCGGGCTGCCAAATTAAAACGAAAGTAAACGCCTACAACAGACGCATCACAGAAGGAGAAGCGGAAAATTGGGGGATGTAAGCAAAATTAAATACTTGGCGACATGAGATGAAAGAAACAGAATGCGGAACTGTGAATGTTTTTGGAAACTCGCATGTGGAAGTTAATGAAGGGTTGGTGAGCTTTGCTAATTGGGAGGTACTAGTGTTTCCTATTTAGATTTAACATAACAACTTAAGTGTTTTTTTTTGCAATCAAAACCAACTTAAAATAATAATAAAATTCTAAATAAATTTAATATAATTTAAATTTCAAATTTTACACGCATCGACTTCTTACTGTATCTAACGAAATATCAAAGCTGTTTTTCATCGCATCACGAAAACTTCACCGTTGCACGTTTCAAGTTTATAAATTCGCAATCCATAGAACAATCTGCCTGGCTCTAATAAACTGCTGGCCAAACCATTTGCGGTCTGATGACATACGTTTTCCTACCATACTTTCCCACTTTCTTTTGCTTTCTCTTAGTTTCCACCAATTCTTGGAGAGGGAAAAGGGAAACTGCTTGGGGGAAAACTATGGACACAACTGCAACTGCCAAGGCTATTTAAAAGCTTCAACTCGAACTCAATTCAACTCCTTGAGTGTCAGTTGGATTCCGTCTAGTTGGCCACCATTTCAGACCACTTTCACCCCACATCAGCACCCATTTCAGCCGGAAACCAGTGGGTCGACTAGCAAAACTCAGTCACAACACCTGAGGGCAACGAGTGGGAAAGAGCTCCGGCACTATAATCACAAGAGGTTCCAAGGGGTCGACTCCATCTGTCTGTGTATTTAAACTTTTGTAATAATCTACGGCAAATGCGCAATGTCAGCGTCTTTAGTTGGGTGAAATTGCCCCATCCCCTTGGCCTTTCCCCTCGGAAAAGTTGTGGGGGGCGCCATTTTGCTTTTGCTATTTGTGTTGCGACTTTTGTTGATGCTGTCTCCAGCCTCAAAAATCCAACGCCAACTGCAACTGCCGCTCCCGGCGTCCAAACTTTACCTTTCCCCAAATTTCATTTACAAACATTCCGGTAGAGACTGCAAATTGAGTGTTTAATTGCAACGAACTGGCATTCCAGATGGCAGCAGCAACATATGCAGTCGAAGCCTTTGGGCCTCTTTATTGGCCGGCTTGCACTCTGTCGTTTCGAGTTTGGTAGGTGAAAAATTGTCGGTTACTCGAGTACGGTTAAGGTTACATATTCTGCGTTGTCGTTGAATTACTGGTGTAGTTAACTCTATGTTACTAAATTTAAGGTAATAAAACACATGGGTATGAGGCAAGAAATACTTAATCTTCTTTGTAACACCTTACAGAGTAATTTGAGCTCTAAAACTTAAAATTTTAGGTCCAAAAAGGTGTATATAAAAGTTACATTAAATCTTATTTAAATCTTATATTAGGTATAAAAAACAAAGGGATTACGTTGAGTAACTGAGACTTAACATATTTATCTTTGACGTATCTTTATTTAAAGCATAAATATCTCGGTCTGAATGATACACTTTTCTTTAGTGGGTTTAAATTTAAATATTTATTACATTCTATTTTTCCAAAACCGAGCTTAGAAACCATCAATCATTTTGGAAAAAACGTGTGATCTTCCTCACCATCATCCTTTTGTTTTGGCCCCAACTCCCTTTTTTATCACGGCGGTGAGCCAATCATTTCACTTACGCTTTCATTTTGTCAAGCGTCGAAAGTAATTTGCATTTAGCAAATATTTGCCGGCACTCCCAACATCCTTCTTGGAGGACGAACATCAAAGTGGCATCCCGCCATGCGTGTCAAAGGCGTCGACATAGCATAGCTTTAAGTGTAACTCGCTTACCGTTCCGACTGTCAGTCTTTGAAAAGTGGAAGGGACCCCACTTCATTTTTTTCCACCCCTTGGCGCTTTTGCGGTGTTCAGGCGTCAAAAGTGAAGCCGTCAACTGCGGCGGCGACGTGGCCAAAATGAGTTTCCAACTCAAGTGCTGCCAGGACACGGCCTTCGGCTAAGCAGAGGGGCTAATTTTTGTGATGGATTTCTGGCTTGCTCTTTTTTTTCGGTTGGTGAAGTTTGTGTTCTGCAGTCTGAGCCATCGCTTATGTTTGCCTTATCGATGCCATTCATTATTTGTTCAGTTGTCAAAACTATAAAATGGATGCGAATGCAGGCGACAACTCAAAGCACACAGAAAAAATATCTATTTAAAAAAATTCAGTATTGATATACCTTGAATAAAATAATATTTAATAGATTTTATGATTCTATTTATTTAAGGAGTAAACAATAAATCAAAAACAAAACAGTTGTATATTTATGCGATGTTGTCAAACGACTGACTCTTTAAAAACACAACTCTGATACATGTTAACACTCAATATTGTTTAGAAATTAATGACTGGAATGGAGCATGTATATTATACATACATAGTCGATTTTTTCCTGCTTCGCCTCCGAATTAAAAATCACTGAAGTTATTGTTTCGTTGCGTGTATGGAAGCGATAACTTTGTGTGATTTTTAAGGTGGATCGTGAAAAGCGGGAAAACTCAGCGAGCGGCAAGTGCAAAAGCTTCGCCGATGGTCGTTGTTGTTTGCTTTGAATTTTCCAAATCGTCCAACCCAACAACCATTTGGCAAAGCTGTTTCCCTGCCACCGATGCTGCATTGCTCGTGTGCATTTTGTTGCACTTCCACGGTGTTTGCCCTCGCGGGTGGTTCCATAAATTGCACAATTGATGGGCGGGGAGTAATTCCATTAAAAGCTGTTTGGACCGAAGCTGTTCGCGGAGTTGAAAAAGTGCAATGGCAGTACGTAAAATTTCAGATTTACTATTTATCGTGTTTACCATTCCAATATAAAATTGAGAACTAATTATGGGAAAATTATTTAGTCAAATGGTATTTATGGTCCGTTAACAAATATTTTTATTGTTAGAACTCTACTTCTTTGCAAGCTTATTAGATGATTGATAAATTAAATAAGACAATGTTATTTTGAAAATTATTTTAATTTTATTTATATTTTATGCTGAGTTAGGGTTTTAAAAAGCTGTAAAAGCATTTAGTGGTAGATTAAATTTATTGTATAAGGTATATCCATTCTGTGCCCAGTAGTTTTAGAATTTGTTTGTATTTCTTTGACATACTTTGCACAAACTACCCGTTCAACCCACTGGCTTCTATTTCCTATACGTTTTTTTGTTCCAAACTTTTTAGCATTTTTAAGCATCGGAGTTGTGCTGGGTAAAACCTCTTTGTTTTGCTTTTGACGATGGCTCTGTCTCCGCTCTTCTGGCTCCGGCCAAAACGCCCCCACCCATTTTCCACCTGACACGGATGCACAATGCGCACGTGTTCAATAACAATTGTGTTGCATACTTTAGTGCGCCAGGACAAAAGGATGGCATTAAATTTTAAAGTTGAGCTTGCAGGCACCGGCGAGCAAAGCGTCAAACGGTTTACAGCAAATCAATTAGAGCTAAGAACTTTTCCAGCGCTAATTGCAAGAGATTTTCCTTCTCTTCCTCTGCTGCTTCGCTTTTCTTGTTGACTTTGTTTTTTTGGGGAGGGGGGAGGGAAAACGCGAGGCGAGGCAGCCAAAAAACTGAGCATGAAAATAAAATAAGTTCCAGATGGACAAAGGAACAGCCCCATCCCCAACTTTTGGGCACTCGGCTCCACAGAATGGTCGTGGATTTATCATGGAGCGCTTTGTAAGGCTTCTCGGCTCTTTGCCGGCCATGTCTGCATTGCGTATTTCCTATTCGTGCAGTTGAAATTAATGTGCAAGCCTTTTAATTACACGACAAATAAGCAAACAGCCCAAAAAGTTTTGCCCACTTTGTAAGAACTTCAAGATGGAACGGAATGGCGGCAAGTGAGCTATGGGAAAAATCACTTTGAATTCGAGGGCTGCAAGTTGTTTATTTGCTGAAAGAAAATAGAACCCGATTCTAAAAAAATAGGGAATAAGTTCAACAGTTGATTAATTAAAGGTTTTAAATACTGAATAAAATAAAACCGAATAAATGGACATCATTTACGATAATTACGGCAATTTTAGTCCAAATACGTAAATAAAATAAGTGAAATAAATGTTTTAAAAAAATTAGTGTAAAGGGAACCTTTCGTTTTATATTAATTAACATATTGAACTTACAAAAGAATTTGACTGCTTTTGGGCTTAGGTAAACCTCTTAAACACATTTTAAATAACAGTGTGCTAGTTGAAATTGATTTGCCAGCCCTGATTAGTCAAAGCCTGCAACATAAGTTTGGTTTACATGTCTTAGTGTGTGTGTGTTAGCCACTAATTAATTTGGCTTTGACTGGGAGAGTTGAGAAATCGCCGCTAGCATTTGAGGACAATTTTTATTGAGTCCCAACGGCAATGCGGCTGATTCACGACTCTGCTTTCGCAAAGTTTCTTCTCCCCGCAATCCCCGCAATTTAAGTGTAAAATCGAGGAAAAGTTTATCAAAATGCTGCTTAATCAGCTTTATTTACATTGATAGCATTTGCATTGCATTTTCGCAGGGTGCAAAAAACAAAAGGAGATGAGAAGGGCAGAAGGAGAGAAGGAGAGAAAACGCAACATGGCGTAAAATGCATTAAAAGCGAGGCAAACAAGTCTGAGGGGAACTCTCGCAGGACTTTTTTCCACCGCACCTCATTCAGAAGTTATGCATTTTCAAGTGACTGAATGAAGGTCCCGGCACTCAAAGAATACTCTCTGTATTTAAATAAAATAATTCTGTAATAAGATGAACATTTTTAAACTATTAGCCATGGAAACGAAAATAAATAAAGTAAATTTAAAAATAAGAAGGATAAATACTTTTATTAATATGTATGGTTTTTTAATGATATAATTTTAAAGATATGTTTTTAATTTATAACAATATAATATGTAAGATATTGTATCATGTATTAAAAATTAAAAATTAATTTGTTTTAAATATCAAGTTGTGGACGATAAACATTTTTTGTGAAAGAACCCATAGGATAAATGGTATTTTGCCAGTGCTGGTCTACTGTAGTCCGAGTTCAGGACCTGAATCGCGTCCTGTTCCTGTTCCTGGCTGCTCCTGTGGCAGGTCCTGCTGTTTACAAAGCTACTTAATCGAAGTGCTGCCGATGCCGCCGCCGCTGGCATATCCTGCATATCCTTGCCACGCTCCCCGCCCCCTTCGCCCTCCTTCACTTTCTGTGTACATTAAACGCAAAACTTTATTTTTCCTTTTTGGTTTTGCAGATTCCCATTTTTTTCCCGGTTGTGTGCATCCATTTGCTTTCTGTTTGCTTCCGGTTTTCATTAATGGTCTTAACATAAAAATACAATTTGCTGACGTTTAACTGGCTTGGCGGACGTTTATAAATTTTTAAGCGTTGTTTGATTTAATTTTTTCACCACCACTTTTGCGACTTCCCCGAAATGTGTTGAGAATTGATTGATTCCATCGCCCCATGGGGAGATATTCCAGCCCAGCCGGTGGTTCTCCAACTGTGCCAAGGTGTTGGAGTTTGTTAAGTGTGTGGCCTGGAGGGTTTTCCGCCTGATCACCCTTCCAATCAATCTGTTTACGCTTATGGATTCGCCAGCCGGCGTATTTGCACGGGGGTATATTGGGATAAGCAAGGATTGCTTGTGCTAATGTATTGCATTAGTAGCCAAAATCGTTCAATAGACGGCCTAGAGGAAATTTAATATATTTTTTAAAGAGCGAAATATTTTAAAACCAAGGAATATAGTACATAATCTAAATTTATATGGGCTTATGCTATTCTATTTTCCATCTATTACAAGATTTGTTTTATTTTTTTTAACTAAAAAAAGTTAAACCTAAAGCTTTTACTTTGATTCTATTTGTCCCAAATTATTTTCTTTTACCAAAACTTTGGTAAGTTATGGACAAAATAAAGAATACCATACTCTTTGAATTCATCGAAAAATTTCCAATCAATTGGCATTTCAAGATTGAGCAAAGATTGAACACAATAATTTTATTATTATGGATTAAAGCTTTAGTTTAAGCAATATGTTTTCAATCAAAGTTTTTCTACTATACACTATAACATAAAAACGTAAAATAAATATTATATACAATTTAGTGGCTCAAGCAGCGTGATTTACCAAATAAGCGAACCATTACACTTTCATTAATTTCGCATGTTAACACCATCATCAATCTCCACCGAAACTCTGGAAATTTTTAATTAGCACAATAAACTGTCAAATGTTACTCTTAATTCGATTTAATGGTGGGATAAATGTCCCGATTTCAGGCCAACTGGCATTGCTGACAACTGCAGTGGCTGGGAGGAACTGGAAAAAGGGGGTATTGCCCCCAAGCCATTCTGCACCTGTTACTGCAGCAGCAATAAACCAAAGAGTTGTGGGTGGTAGCTGGTAGTTTTGGGCCCAAGCCCAACGGTTTCCTGTCAGCCTTTTCATTTAATTGCGGTCGACTTTTGGGGTTTTGGCTTACACAAGGCGAGAAAATCGAGCAGAGGAGTGGCAATGCTCTCCACTCGGCAGCAAAATGCCAATCATCAATCAAGGTGATTTGTTTCAATGCCCCCAGCCACACATTTCACGCTGTTGTGCATTTCGAAATGGACAGACACTGATAGCGTTCGAGGGGGGACAAAGGGGGTGCTTTTGGAGAGGGGGTTTTGGGGCGGTGGTTTCATAGGGTATGCAGAGGTTCATTCGGCTTGGCACATGTGGCCAATCACTTGCTTACACTTCAATTGCTGTGGTCTACTCACTCGCAATCGCTCTTGACACGTTTATACGCAAGGCATTTCATAAATTAAAATTTACTTTATTGTAAAGAAACACTTTTTCTTTGGTAGCTGTCTGAAATGTATTACAAAAAACATATATGTGTCCTGTTCTTATATAAGTATTTTCTACTCAAATAAGAGTATAAAAAAAGCTTATAGTGTTTTTAATCGTCTTGTAAATTTAGTTCTTGACACAAAAAACATGCAATCATTCTCTATAATTAAACTGCGGTGAAGAAAAGTTTCACAACTTCTAAAGAAAAAACTCAGTTACTTATAATTAAATAAATATTTTGCATACATTTTTCTGACTTCCATAAAACAATATTGCTATATAGCGTACCCATAAACGCTGTAAGTCTCGCCACCCTGGCAGTTGTTGTTCATCAATGAATTCAATCACGAAAATGCTGCCCCATTTGGCAGAGTCCCTTGCTCGTTGTCTACTCACTCTCACGCAGAACACTCAAACACTCAAACACTGAAACACTCACAGGAATCACACTCCCACAGACAACAGTCCTTGCCGCACTTACTCATTCGTTGCATATTCATGAGCCAATCGCTGGCCTCCTTGTTTGAGTTACTGACGTGGCTTTGATTTAATTGCCTTGATTTTGTCTATAATTTACTTCAAGCCTTATCCTCGGACCAAAGACCTATCTATTTTTTCCACCACCAGTAAATTCGTCTTCGGGTGTGGGTAAATATTTCGTTTAATTCACACTTGACTTAATACCCATGTTGAAGTGGACGGCTGTGTTTAATTCTTTTTTCACGCAATGATAGAACAGATAACATAAAGGCTTTTCAAAGTACAAATTAAAAACTATTTTTTTATGGTTGAGATCAATTTAAAAGGAGACTAAATTTATCCACCAAGTTAAATAAATAATTTTTGTGTGAAATTACATCTTAATAAACTTCACCACAACGTAATATACATCTTATGTTCAATTACAGCTTAATTAACGTTAACTATTATTTTAAAACAAATACACAATTAAATAAGCTGTATAACTAGTATTTAACTTACCTTTAAATTTAATAAAATTTAAAAACAACATTCTATTATTAGCTAACTGAACTCTGATGAAAGCGAATAGTGTAAGAGAATTTAAAACTTTTCCAGAGAATTCAATAGTTTAACATTCCCCGGCGTAACCTTTGTCTGCATAAAGTTGTAGAAATATTTCATTTTATCCTGGTTCCGCCATAAGATCCTGCTGTCGCCCTTTTTTCCCCTTGGAAAACCGCAACAGCACATTTTTGACGCTTTAAAAGTTGTGAGGCTACCGCTATTTTTATGCGCCGTTCACTTTTGTCGCCATTCCGTGCGCGCCAAGAAAAATAAGAAGGAAAGCCGCTCCCGTCTCCCGGCCTTCTGCTTTCTCCACCCCCTTTCTTTCTCTTGCTTGCAGTCATGTTTCATACTTTTTTACAGATATTTTTAGCACTTTTCTTCCATTTTTTTTTAAATTCCGAAAGAGGTGTGCGCATAAATTTTTTGGTGCCCTGCAGGCGAATTCTTTATGCAGAATATTCCGCAGTAACAAAATGGGAAGCTTAAAACGCGTGAAAGAAGGGACATGGAACATGGGAACTAAATTCAGTTTAAGGCCAGACTGATTGTAATTTGATTTGGATTTTCCCAACCAACACCCACCAACAGTCCACCCACCTCCAATACCGATTTTGGTTATTTCATTTTCCGAGCGACAACAAATGTCATTTCCTGTCGCCGTGTGATTTGTGACCCGAGAAATCGTAATCGCACTTTATCTATTAGTTACACTCTCTTGCCACGCCCACTCAACTCCCGGTCGACCTTTAATGAAATTTACTCGGGTCGCCCCGTTTTCTATTTACTTTTGTGGCACGAAATTAATAAAGGACCTCGTTGTCCCTCTTCCTTCTCCCCATCCCTTTGCATTTTCCTTTCGATCGGCATAAGGCCAAGTGGAAACTTAATCCCCAAGGAAATTATGTGAAAAATGTGCGTTGGACTTGGCTTTTGTCCGGCATTTTCCTTTTCCTTGCTGCTTGCTTTGGGGATTTTGTATTATTTTTTTGATGCTCTAAGTTGTTAAGCGGCGAATAGCTGTAAATATTTTTGTTGGTTGGCTTAAAACATTCAGCGTATGGCCGGAAATATAAACTAAGTATGGGGTGGGTGTACTATATCAACAAAGGCATCGAGACCCCTTTTTCATTTCGCGTTTAGGTCTGTCCTTTTCCTTTTTTTCTCCAGAATTTGAGGTTCATTTTTAAGCTGCGCAATTATCATTAAGTGGTAGCCGTTTCTGAAGGTCAGAGGCATTTCATCGGAGAGGGATCAAAAGGGTTCTTTCGAAAGAATTATCCAAGCTATCCAAAGTATAGAAATTTTAGAGTAAAATTCACGGAAAATTAAAGTTAATTCATTTTCAATGAGTGTAAGAATCAAAGAGAGATTTTGACAGGTTCTCAATTAAATTTTAATATTATTTTCAAGTTATTAAATTTGTCGGCATTTTTAAGTTTTTAAATTTTATTCTTACTTCAATAATTATTTGATTTATTAATTGTATAGAAATTGTATGTATATAAATTGTATCCCTCTGAATATCCTTTGAACTGCAAAGCAGCCCCTGCCTTATATCAGCATCCCTTTTCTGAGACCCTCCGGTGGTTTGTATCCGCACCCCTGCCTTTTTTCCTGCTACGTTTTAGGTTTTTTCTGGTAATTGTATAAAGGTTGCCGGCAATTTCGTTCAATTTGTATGAGTCCCTTTTTTCCAGGTTCTTCGTGCGGATGTTTTACGCAACGGATAATTTGTGCGCCACACTGCGTATAAGTTATGCGATGACTGCATAATGCGGCTTACACATGAGTTTGGCGATAGGGGAGTTTGCGTCCGCTTGACGGATAGACTTGCCTTATTGAGAAGGACTCTGTCTAATCAGGACAATTGTCTTTGGTCCTTTGTGCAGCTCCTCAGACGGTCCAAAGTGTCAATTACAGTCGTCCACGCAGACGGTATCGAGAATAGAACGTTGGAAACTATGGCGATATGATTTGCGGAGGTTGGGGGAGTTTACGTTTACCTAATGCTTATGTAATTGTCAGATCATTGTTTTGGCGCAGACATAACGTTCCAATTAGCCAAGAGCACAAGCAATTAATTAGGTGATTTTCATGCAAGTCAGAGGTATAGGAAATACGATATTTATTTTAAGATGAGCAGTAACTTTGATCCCCTTAAAATACAAACATTACAAACAGAAAATAAACATTAAAAATTCTAATATTTGATTTAGTTAGGAGAAATGATTTTCTTAATGTGCACATTGTCAGCAAAATCATTTTTCTCTCCTATTTTAAGTCATTAATTGCCCTAATCAGCAGGAAAATTGCATGTAATTATGTAAAATCAGCACTTAAACGTGCAACCTTGTTATTAAAAAATATTTACTGTATAATAGCCTTACAAAAGCCTGGCAAGGAAATACAATAATTTGGGTAACGAATCAAGCCCAAAAATTTAATTATAGAAATTTTAATCAAAATTAAGTCATCTAGAAAACAACTTGGTCCTTTTCCCATTGTATGCGATGATTAAATATGCTGAATTAAGTCCATGAGCTGGTCACCGAATGCACCTAAGTAATTGGAAGGCCAGACACTTTTGGGATCTCCTGGACTCGGGACTCTTTCACCTGGCAGTCATCACCTGTGCGTGCACTCTGTTTTCGGTCTTTATTTCATTTTAATTACATTGCAGTTAAATTTCACATGGCTCGGGGCCATTTGATGGCCGGCTTCAGGGCTCTGGCAGTCAAATCAGGCGTATGATAAATTGATTGCGAACGCATACACTCGTACATAAGGATGTCCTTACTCAGGCATGCATTTATGTTTTACTGCAGATCTGATGCTGTGTGTCCGCTGTGTTTGTCTGGCATTCAGACTTTTCTGCCTCGTCCTTTCTGCGAAAGCAAGGCTTTAATAAAATTTTACGCATAAACTGTCTTTAATTGAATTACATTTAATTATTTCACCAGACATTTAGCTGAGAGTTCGCAGCCAGAATCGTTTTCTCTTGACCCTAGTGTCTGATTTGATATGGCCAATATGGTTATCTTAATAATTATTCTGTGCCTTGCTAGCTGGCTTCTCCTTTTGCGAATTACACAATTATGATCAACATTATTAATCAGTTAATTATTAATGAATTTTAATGGAAATTTTGAACATTTGTTTATTGAAATAACATGATAATAACAACATAATTTTAACACTGTTCTTCAAAATGGATTACAAGGATTTTACAAGTGTGAGTATTAAGTAATTAAATGTTAACTAACATAAAAATGTGTTATTCGAAAGTTAAGGTGAAGTATGCCAAACGAAAAAGATTTAAGCTGAACAACAGTTTTCATCTGTCCTTAGTGATAACATTTTTTAGATCAAACTAATATTATCTTAGATTTAACCATAAATATAGCTGCTCAAGAAGAGAGCTTGAAAAAAAGCTGACTTGTCTAACGATCTAGTTTTTACTAGCATTATATAATGCCGTCAGTGGATGCAACGGGGGAATGTTTTCGGAGCCCTCCTTTTTCTGTTCATCATCAGCCGGTGGCAGCCAACTGGGGTCTTCGTCTTCCATCGAGTTATTGGAAGACAAAACAAGGCCACTCTTATAGTTCACACGCTTGCGCACTCGCTTGCCCTTTCCCATGCTGCTTAGCTCATTCTCCTGGTTCTGCTGGTGGTGTTCACCCAACAGATTGCTCCAGAAGGCCGGGTCCTTCTGTTCTGTATCCGCATCCTTCTCTTCCTTAGTGGCGTACGAGGCCACCTTGAACGAGGAAAGGTACTCGTTGGACCAGGACTCCTTCTCCTCGATGCCGCGATTGCTGCGGTCCAGCAGCTCCGCCACCGCCTTTTCGTCATAGTGAATGGCCTCCACCTTGCCGTCCTCCTTGAAGAGATCCTCGGTCCCGAAGCGGAGGATGTCGTCGAGCTCCTGCTTCGTGAAATTGGCACCCGGGCGCACCACCAGGTGGGTGAGCATCATCTTGTGCTTGGCCACCTGCATGATGCGCTCCTCCACCGTGTTGCGTGTCACAAAGCGGTAGATCATGACCTTGTTGGCCTGGCCAATGCGATGGGCTCGCGACAGGGCCTGAATGTCGTTGTGCGGATTCCAGTCCGAGTCGTAGATGATGACGGTGTCGGCCGTGGCCAAGTTGATGCCCAAGCCGCCAGCTCGAGTGCTTAGAAGGAAGACAAAGTGCGGCGAACCGGGCGCATTGAATCTGTCAATGGGCTCCTGACGCGTGGAGCCCCTTGGTGCCACCGTCAATCCGCTCGTACTGGTATTGCTCTCCCTCGAGAAAATCCTCAAGAATGTCCAGCATCTTGGTCATCTGCGAGAAGATCAACACCCGATGGTTTTGCGCCTTCAGCTGTTTCAGCATCTTTGAGAGTAGCACCAGTTTTCCAGCGGACTTGGTCAGGGACTTGATCTCGTAGAGGCCATTGGTCGAACTGGTGGCCCCCTGGGCAGCCGAGGGAAAGAGGTAGGGATGGTTGCAGCACTTCCTCAGCTCCATCATGATGTTAAGCAACGAACAGGAGCGACCGCCGCCGCCGTACTTCGAGTTCAAAGCCTGGAAGTTTCTGGTGAGGATGAACTTGTAGAACTTCTTCTGCATGGCCGACAGCTCCACGCGCACAATGAACTCCGACTTGGAGGGCATGTTCTTCAGCACATCCGTCTTCAGGCGGCGCAGCATGTGCGGCCCCAGCATCTCGTGCAGGCGCTTGACCTGCTCCTCCTTGGAAATATCGGTGAACTCGTCCTGAAACGCCTGCATGTCGTCGAACTTTTCGGGGCTCAGAAAGTTGAGCAGGTGGAACAGCTCCTCCAGATTGTTCTGCAGCGGTGTGCCCGTGAGCAGCAGCTTGTAGGCAATGCTCTGATAGCCGCTCAGGATCCGGAAGAACTTGCTCCGGTCGCTCTTCAGTCGATGGGCCTCGTCCACAACCAAGGCCTCCCACTTGAGTGGTTTTAAGTAAGTGGCATCCAAGGTGATCATTTCGTAGCTGGTCAACAGCACATGAAACTTGCTGCCCTCCACGAAGTTCAGCTCGTTTTTCCGTATCACCGCTCTGGCCTCCATGTTGCCGGCATAGGTGAGGCAGCAGAAGTCCGGAGCCCACAGCTCCAGCTCCCGTTCCCAGTTGACGAGAGTGGAAAGTGGCACGGCCACGAGGAAGGGTCCGCAGCAGTGACGCTCCTTGAACAGGGAGTACAGGAATGCCACGGTCTGGATGGTCTTGCCCAGACCCATCTCGTCGGCCAGGATGGTGTTGATGCCCTGACCCCAGCTGTAGCGCAGCCAGTTGAGGCCCTCCAACTGGAAGGGATGCAGCTGGCGGTCAGTTCCCTTCAAGAACAGAGGCTGCTCCTCGTAGTGCTTCTTAAGGTCCGTAATGGGCTTGTGCTTACGCTTACTGGATTGGCTGTCTTTTAGAAGATCCCTATAGACGTCGATGGCCTCATTGAGGCCTTGTATGCCAGCGTTTTCCTCCTCCCAGGTGGCCTTGTCGTAGGGCAGCTCCTGCCACTTGACCAGATACTTGATGGTGCCCTCTGGCTCCTTGCGATGGTTGACCACGCGCTGGACCCTGAGCCACTCCGGCTTTATGCCGTTCTTGTAGAAGCGATCCGCCAGCTCCCCCTCAAAATCCCCAAACTTGGGTGGCTCCTCCATGTCGTACTTCCTCTGGTAGGCACGGATCGTCGGGGCATGGTGCAGGTGCATCTGCTCCTCGGACACCCAAGTGCAGCGCCAGTGGGATTGGTTCAACCACTTGATGAAGAACTCGCGTTCCCTGGGTCCCTTCAATCGCTTCGAAGTGGAGGCTCCTGGGTGGGTCCATCGCCAGGACATGATCTTCTCGAGCTTTCCCGGCGGCGCACTGCAGCGAGGGCAGTGCCAAGCGCCCTTGGGCACGGATTGCAGGGGAGGATTCAGGCAGGTCCTGTGGTAAACTGAGGGACAGGAATCGCAGCACAGCAGTTTGCCACCATCCTGGCAAATCTGGCAGAATTCTCCATCTCGGAATTCGCTCTTTTGGGCTTTTTTCTTTGTGCGTTTGACCTTGGAATCGTTAGCATTATTCGACTTCACAGAAGAATCGTGATCGGGATCAGATGACATTTTCACAAATAGTTTGGACAAATAATATTAAACGCAATTCAATTAAAGCTTTCATTCAGAGAAACATTTCACAATGTAATGACAAACAAACATAGGTAATATTTAGTACCATTCTAAAAATTCTTTAAGGAAAATACTAACCAGAAAATATGGTACTTCAAAAAATACTATTACATATGGGGTATTCCGCACTGTTAAATTGCAGCAGTCTTTAGCTTATTTACAGAAATTCAAAAATCGATCGCATTTTGAAAAGCTTTTTAAGTTATATTTTTTAAGAATCTGCCTTTAAACCCTGGCTTGTAATCCTGAGTCCGTTTTCTTGCAGTTTTAAAGATGTAACTAAATAACCCCTATTAGTTTCCCTTTTATGCTCATAACTTCTTTTACAGAAATCAGATTTTCAAAAGGAGTACCTCTATAAGTTTTTGGTGGAATTAAGAAGAAACTAAAAATATGAACCTAATTAAGATCCGGTTAATGAGCCGGCCACTCCCATACATAAAATTGTTTATCCTTAAGAAGTTTGGATATGGCTATGTTTTTATAACCTGACCGAAATTATCTGCACCACTGCATTTTCGAAAAAATATCTTCCCCAGATGGATTCAAACAAAATTCAACGGATTTAAATGGCCCTAAAGTTGAAACTTGAATCAAACTTAAACGGTGATTTAAAGTTGTGATCCGCGAGTCGAAGCATGCGTGTATCCGAAAACCAAAAACCAGCCGCAGAGCAACGAACCGGCGACCGCCGAAACATTTCAAAGACAAGCCACCAACAACAGAAACACCGTCAACAGTCGGCGGCCACATCGACATCACCAACATCACCAACAGGACGAGGACAATGGATTAACTCAAACTCCAACTCAAACTCCAACGCAAACCTTGTAACAGCCGACCTGACCGACCGCACTCACACACCGATAGAGTCGGTGAAAGTGGGTGGCCGACTGGTGGGTGGACAAAGAAGTGAGGGCCAGTTGATGGCCACATGTCACAGACATTATGGAATCATGAACTTATGCGCACCTGTGCGTGCTGGCGGGGCGCATTGGGTGGCCCTGGACTCCATTTTGGTTATAACGGTGTGGATTTGCGGTCGAGGACAGCGATTTGTGGTCGTTCTGATTGGAGATGGTTACGTGAATTGGTTGCGATTTATTTGCAAGGATCGAACCCTATACAAACAAACATTCATGGAAATTAAAAAGGTTTTTTTAAAACACTTTTCTTATTTTTGTCAGTTTTTTTTTGAGAACGAAGCTTTATACTTTGATACAAATGTGTACTGCTTAGTACTTCTAGTTAAATTTAATTATCTGTTAATGTTTATGTTTTAATAAATACAATTACTTCTTAAATGTTTGTTTAAATATATGTATGTGAAAAAAATATTTGTATATTAAGGGTTTTCTGAGGCAAAATTGATAAGAAATCATAATCGTTTTGATGAAAGTCTTTATGAAACTGGTCTTGTTGTTCTAATAAAAACAGAAAATGTTAAACTTTTTTATTTTACATTATTTGTTGACCTGCGGACATTAAATTGATACATTTTTTTTTCTGAGAACCCTCTTAAAGCATATATGAGAAAATCCTTATGTTCTCAAGATCATTTTACTTTTTACATGACTGCTGCTATGAATCGTGTCCCAACTCACGCAACCATCACTAGTCCAGCACCGAGCCATTTCAATCATCAATCAAAGTGTTTTGTTACGACTTTCATACGTCATGTTCATGCCTCGGAGCCACCGCTTTTTGCATCCCATCATCCCCTTATCCCCTCATCCGGATTGCGGCGCTCCTTGCAGCGACGACCCTATATCTCTGCCCCAATCTGGGGAGCCAGTCAGGCGGAGGTGTGACTGCGACACAACAGACGACATTTATGGTGTCGTCGAGAAGGATTCCCATTACAGCCAGCAGACAATCAATCACATGCGCACCGAAATCAATTGCCGAGGCTCCTATTTTCGTTTTCGATTTCATTTAGCTAAATATTTATGAGGCCAAACACTTGGGCCGTTCGACTTGTAATCCTAATGAGGCGTAATTAGAAAACATTCAATTACATTCCACTGGCATCAATCAATGAAGCTTTTTATGGCCATTGCGAGGGGGACAACTTTAACCAGCCTGAGTTTCAATTTTCTAGCGCCCCATTGGTAATCCTCTAATGCTCTTTTCAAACTCCGTCTTCTGTTTCTGTTTGCTGTCCTTGATTGCTGCTTAAACTTTCTTTCGTTCTCCCCCACTTGATTGTGATTAAGCCTTATTGTAAAGAGGTTTTTGTACGCCTTTTGATTTATAGATATTGGATCAAACCACTCACCCTCCACTAGCAGCAGCTACTCTCAGCCTTTGTGAAACTGGGATCCTTCAGTGGAAGTCCAGGGTGTTGTGATTTTATGGGGAAACTTTAAGGAAGAGAAACGAAGCTGAAGAAGAAGTGTCAGGATGCTGGTATAAAATTAAAAGATTAGAAGGGCTTGATCATCATTTTTTATTGGTTCATTATTTTAGAGCTATAAAAATATTAAAGAGATAGACAGAGAAATAACATATTTCACATTAACACCTCCAATTGTCCACCTTTGTTAATAATTTTGCTGCTAATATTTTAACAACTTTTATTAAGTAACATTCAGTAAGGGATTCAAATGAATATCCTGATGGTCTTGATTAATCTTAGGTAATTATTTAAACTGAAGTTATTTATCTAAAATATGATTGAAACGGATTTTGTTAAGATTGTTAAATTTTCGTGACCTTTATGGTCATCAAAATAACAAAGTATTTTTCGTTTTATTTTTGTTTGAATACAAGTTGATTTTTTTTCGTTGCAGCGCATTTACAATTCGTTAAAGCTCGCTATGTTCATTAAGCGATTCTCACTTGTGCCTTTGTTGCATACTTTTAGGCGCGCGGCTGAACTTGTTTACAGGCAAACGCTGGCGAAAGGACCCTGGATCGTGTACATTGGCCCACTTGCCGGCATCCTTGACGGCCGCACAATTTGCTGGCGCGTTTCTGTATCTCTCAGTGCTTATTTGCCAGCATCAAAGCCCCAGTGCTCTCTGCACAGAACCAAAATATTTGGGATTCAAGTTATTGTACAATTTTTTTAAGCTCTTAAGTAATTTTCTTTATTTATTTTATTTTACTGTTTATTAATTGTAAGGACTGCAGGTAAATTATTTTATTATTTTTTAGGTTACACTCTTAACAATAAATATATTTCCCGAGCACAAAATATTTTACATCTTTTAATAAAACAAAATCTAACGAAAATTTTTAATATAAAGTCAAAGAGACAACATGCAAAATATATTTTCCTGATTAACTCAAGTCATTAATATAAAATCATTATTAAATTCTTGCTCTCTCTGTATTTTGATATTCCTTGAAGGGGTTTGACAATTTCTTTACACTCTTAAGAATGTAGAAAGCTTCCAAGCACTAATTATAATTATAATTTATAAGGAAATAAAAGCAACACACGTCTTAATAAAAACTTTAAAAGAATAATGGCAAAATATATTTGTCTGAACACATGTGATTAACCCATAATCGATATGAAATCATTTTTCTCTCTGTATGTTTGAGTGTGAGTGCTGCTGGCCAGCAAAAAGTTTGCGCACTGATTGCAAACTTGTTTCAATTGTTTCGTAAACCAAACCCAACCGAAGGGAAGAACCCAGAAGACTCCCACTGGACGGATGAGGAGCTGGGCGGATTTTGTGGCTGGCTTTTCCGCCATGAAAGTCAAGGCGAAAGCTCCCAGCTCCCGGCTCCCAGTTCCGAGCTCAGAGCACGGAGGCCAAGGCAATTCGCCTGCATATTTGTGTGGCTTAGTTTCCGTTTCACAAACGAAACGAAATGAAACGAAACGAACGGCATAAAAACCCATTGAAAATTTGCATACGAAAATGAAATTCAAATAGGTTTCCCATGTCCCTCGCAATCAGTTCCGGCTAGTCCAATCACAAAAAAATAGTGAGCGAAAACTTTCGCTTTTCCTCTGCCGCTTAAGCCTCGTATTTATGATCCACAATAATGCAAACGGATATTTCATCTTTGAGGCTTATCCCCTCTGCCAGTTAGCATTTTTAATCTAAATCGTTTGGCTGACTTTGTTTATCGGGGCTTTCTCTGGCCGCTTTTACCTCGGATTGCGATTCGAACAGTAAGTGATTTTTCATTGACTTTGAAATGCAAATTGCTTGTCTATCTGGGCCCTCTGTACTTCTGCTCCTTTGTCGCCGTCTCTGTTTGCCATTGGCAGGTTTTTTGGGCCCTTTATCACCGGAGGCCTGGGTTACAGGCCCTTCAACGATTCGAAAGCCAATAAAATGCAAATTTTTTCATCGCGTAAACAAATCCTAGCCAAAGATTCTTAGAGATGTGGGTTCTGAGTGTGGAGATGAGAAGAATTTAGAGATTTAAGCAAGCTTCTTAGAAAAACCCTTATCCAAACAAAAGCTGAATTCGTTTTTATTTAAAAAAGAGGTTCAATCAATCACAATATTTTCTTATGACTTTTTTTATGAAACTAATACTTACCATTTTATTTGCATTGTAATCCTAAAACTGATTAGCTTAAATTATATTTAAACTATCGAATTATTTTCCCTAAATATTGGTTAAAAAATTCTAGCTTGGCTCACGAACTCATCTCCAAATAAAACCCAAAACTCCAAACCCAAACTCATTTCCATCAGCATCAGACTTGACTTGAGCTGGGGCCCTCGACTCACGGCCATTGATTTAATTGTAAGCTGTTGAATTTTGATGGCTTTTAATTGTCTTAAGACCGGTTCAGCAAAAACCAATCAGGACTCCTTTTGATAAGACCTGATGGATGGTGAGACAATGGTGTGGCTTTGGAGAATGGGGGGATGGGGATGCCATCTGTTGTCAGCAGAATAGTTGGAAATTCCACTTAGTGCTGACTACTGACCCACTTATTGGTCACTTGTGGGTCTGTGTTTCCGCTGGACCCCCAACCGCCTCATCCCCATTCGTATACCCCGTCCAAAGTCAACCACTTGACTAAACAGCTTCCAAATTTGATTTTGATTTATGCTGCCCAGCAGTCCGCACCGAATCGCCTCCTCTTTCCACACTTTTCAACTTTCCCCTGGGCTGTAAATTCCTGCCACATATAACTACAATTGCAGGCTCATAAGTTTGGCATCTATAGTCGTTCGCCTTTCATATTTACATGCTCCTTACACGCGCATTGACGTGTAACGGAAATGGAGAACGATGTACACGCAGAAAAATGGTTTGGCCCATAGTTACAAATTTCTTTATTAATAAGAAAATTTGATGTAATATTTAATAGTATTTAAAAAAGTATATTTAAATTATTTGTTCGATAGTCCTGACACATAAAAAATTGTTTGTTTCATTAAAATATTTTTTTTTTATTTTATTTTATGAGTATTCATAGAACAATTTTAAAATAATGATAATTGGTAGTACAACATTAGTCCATATCGGACCTACAGAAATGGGAGATAATTATACAATAGTATTAGACAATCCTGACAATATTTAAAAAAAACTTTCTATGTGCACTTTCTATTCTACCGCTTTCTAAAAGGGTTGTCCGAAAAGGGTTGCCCTCGCACCCCGAATTCTATTGAAAGCTCGTGGAGCAAACGGTTTCGGCATTTTCTTTTTGTTTTCCGCCTGCATCCTTTGGCCAAGACACGGACCCCTCCCTTCAACCCCCTCGACAAAAGTCTCACAATGGAAAATACAATTTTCGCAATCTTTGCTTATCTTTTCATCTCTCTGTGGCTGCCTCGCTCGTTCGTTCGTTGTATGACTCGTTGTTGCTGTTGTTGGCCAACCAGAAAATCGGTAAAAAGCCAAGATCTAAGGGGGCGTGGCAGCGGAAGGGGCGCGAGCAGGATGTGTTGGCGGAGTATCCTTTGTTTGTCGGCAGTGTCGGTAATGCCAAGTTGGTGCAGTAAGCTCATAAGCATCGGTTATGTATCGAGGTTTGACTGAAAATTAATAGTACTTTACGTATAAATTGCAAGCAATCGAAACATTTAAATATGATAAATTATTTTTCCCAAACTGATAGTAAAATTTGTAATTGTAGGTTCACATATTTTATGATTATGGCCAGTATTAAAAGAACTTATTCAATCCAAGTAGTGGAATACTTTCAGTCTTATGAGAGTGTTATTACTTGAGCAAGAAGTAGTTACTTCCCTAATACGAAATTCCTTTAATTTAATTTCAATAAATATTTACACAAATTGATGGGGATTTTAAAAATGGAGAAATTTATTTAAAAAAGAACAAACATAGATGGATATTTGTTCATAATGCTTGGATTTTTAAATATTTATTTTTTGTTCTTATCATGTTTATTTTGTTTTGTATATATACGTAAAAGAAGAGGTACAGAAACTTTAGAATCTCCCCTTGCCATATGTCAGTCTTCTTTTAAGGTTTTTGTGTTTCTTATTACAGTTCTTCGTTTTATTGTTGTCATAATGTGGTGGCTTGTTGCTGTTCGTTGGTCTGCCCCCTCCTTTTGCCGTGTTTCTTGTACTACTTTAGAACTATTGCCACTATTGACTATCTTCTGGTTTCCCCTCCTCGACGTTTTTTTCATTTCTGCATTTTTTACTGCTTAATGCCAGGACATGGACACAGAGCACCGACATTGAGCAGGATTCCTCACCCGGATACTTCTCCCACCCCACAGTTTATGCTTGCCTTTCGCCCTTCCCTTCAGAGTTTCCACTCCTTTGCTGCATTTTTTATAGGCAACACACAAAGGTGTATTTTACTTGCCATAAACAAGGATTGCATACATTGTTCCTGTTCAGCGTGCTTTTGTTGGTGTTTTTCTTGCTGCTCCATGCGCCAAATGAGGATATTCAATTTGAACTTGATATGCATTGTATATTGTTGCCCGGAATAAACTGGATGCTCAACAAGCGTATTGAAAATCAGAGCAATCATCATCCAAAGGGTCAAGGGTCTAGGATACAGCTGTAATAAGTGCACACATAGTTACACCTTAGAGCTAAGTGATATCGAAGCAAGAAGTTTTTCATATCCCATGTGAGAAAGGAAATCGAACTATGTATTAATGTAAATAATTGCATTAATTTTAACACGTCTACAAGTTCTTCAATCTTAGGTCCTTCCAGGAAAAAGCCAAAATAATAAAATAAAAAAAATATGGTATATATACCATTAGGAGAATATAATAAAATTGATAATACACTAATCAATGCTATAACAATTTTTTACTTGGAAACCATTTAATTGTTTATATTCGAAATTAACGTTTTCCCTTAATTTTTAGCAGATAAATAAGTTCGAATTTTTTAGGATGGCGATCATCAAATTGGAAATCAAAAGCAATCCACAGCCCAGACTGTACTAAGTGCGACAGAAAATAATTTATTTACTTAAATTACACCTGCTATTCCTGCAATTCACAGAACTCAGGGTCTCACGTTTCGACTGCAATTTGCCCTCCCACACAACCCACCAAAAATGGGATCTCGAATGCCTTCGCCTAACAATACGCACGCAATTACCGCAGGACGAGCAGCTGAAAAGGACGAAAACTTCAACTCCCCAACGCTTGACGAAAGTTTCACAGTTGTCCTGATGACGACGTCCATAATGATGTTGGCGATGACGATGATTACGTTGCCGCTGGACAAACTTTTTCAGGGCTCTAATTGCCCAAGTGGCTTTCGTGTTCGAGTCGAGCGTCGCCACGTAATGGAGAAAGGAGACCCAAACTTTTGCCCAATTCAGCAGAACTGCGAGCACAACATCTTCTTCATCTGCTGACGGACCCCAGCCCCACTTCTATTTCACACAAAAACTGCACAATCAAAGCTGACCGTTGGCGTTATTAACACAAATGAAAATGGTGCAATACTTATACGCCTGTGGTGGAAAGAATAGTGAAGTTGAATGAAATGTGTAAAGACAATATATTCAATTCCCATATACTAAAATGTGTATGTGAAACTTATATATTCATCTCTCAGAGGAAAAAAATTTGGTTTTCAGGGATAAAGTATATTTAATATATATAAAAAAAAAAAAATTTACTGTATTTTAATTTGTTGTTTTAACAAGGAGACACCTGTTAGATAAATAAGAAGGGAACCAATTTTGATAAGCCTTCGAAGTACTTAGAAAAAAACATATAATTTCATAATTTCTCATTTCGGTGAGAAGAGTACCTCGTGTAACTTATATTGTAATTTATTAGATGGTCAACCTGTGGTGAGGGTAGAGGAAGTCCACTTGCCTTAATGAAGTTCAGGCTTAGGATGGTGGAGCAACTAGAAACTCTAAGCTCCAGCTCCTTTTCACATATGCAGCCTCATAAAACTTGCAGGACAAAGGCCAAGATCCCTGCCTTTACATTTACATTTACATTTTACCTTTTCGGGCTTTTAGGTCAGAGTTTCAGCATTTTGCTACCTGCACTTAACTTCTCGGCTTGTGCGTAACTTTTGACTCAAATCGGGAGTTTACGGAAGGTAGGAAGTAAATGCTTTCATAGACCTTTGCATCTAGGATGAACTAGGTTATCTAATAAACATATGATGGTTAACTTTAAATTGTAAGATCACCTTCAATTCTTTAAAGTCTAAGCAAGGACGTCTTATTAAACGATTTAGTTTAAAACATCATTTCAACCTTAACCTACTATAAAATATAAATTAATTATTCAAATTATTATGACTTAATTTGAAAGAACTTCAATTAAATTTCGTTTGAAATCAAAACAAATCACTTCCACTTAGCCAATTTAAGCTGATGCTTTAAAATCGTTCGCAAATAGGTAAAGGCCCCACAAACTCTTCCAAGTTAACTACCATGCTGTCATATCCACAGGTTTTGAAAAACTTTCGCTTCAAATGCCAAAGCCTTGAATTAACCAAAAGCCACAAACCATCAGACCTCAAACCTGAAGAATGATTTGGTAGCCATTCCAAACCAGCTATTCCAATCTGTTCGAAACGGAGTCGGTGCTCAACAAACTGCGGTTTATTGTGCGAGGCGTCAGAAACAGATTTAAATGTATATATATATATTCCGGACACTCCCAGCTCTGACCAATGGCCCCTCTCCTCGGCTCATTTGCATCATCGATATGTAAAGACAATCTCCAGCTGAAGATGAGGAATTCAATCTTGTCGCTCTCCTAATGTCATCGCATTGAATTTTTAATTTAATTTAGCTGTAAGCGAACGCAGCAAAAAGAAATAACAAGCGAAATTCGAGGGGGGTGCGCGAAGGAAAACCAATTTGTTTTATTAAACTCCTGGCGTTGATTTTTGCATAGAAATTGTCTAATCAAAAACAAATTTCATTTGAATAGTGTTTGATGTCGAAACGTGACTTTCGCCTGCCATCTTCCCCTAAGATTTTCTTCAGGTGATAACCAATAATGAAAGGGAGATTTCCCTGCCACGATTTTCCCGGTCTCTGGAAAACTTTCCTCCAACATCTACCTGTACATTTTTACAGACATCCTGTGGCGTCCGTGCTAACCGCAAGCGGCAGAAATTATGCTATTAAAATGTATTTTTTCAATTAGCAGCCGACGCCCGTGTTTCTTCGGCTGTCTGTCAAAATATATACGTTCACTTTTTTAGCGGCATTATTAAAAGGTCGGCGCTCGGCATGCGATTTTGTTTTTGGGCGCAGGGAACTCAACCCTAATTAGAAAAGACCAGACGAAAAGCAACAAAAATGACAGGCTTTGTGTGCCGCAAACAAATTTTAATTAAAACCCACAAAATTAACTGGAGAAAAAGTGCCGAGATGTGAGAAAGTTCAACCGCAAAATGTTGCCAAATTATGCGGTTGCAGTTTTACCCAAAAAATTTAAAACGAAATTTTAATGGTTTACAAAGCATACAAATAGCCGAAATTTTGATTAAAATTTAACTAGTTTATTTGAGATCATTTAAGTCGGCAGAAAATCACAGCACATACAATAAAATCATTTAAAAAATTATATTATTGACTTGAAGGCTTAATTAAATTTAACATACATAGAAAATAGAAAAGTATATTGCACTGTGAAAGAATTACAAATTTTGTAACTCTTTAACTTAACTATATTTAAAATTAAAATTGTCATTTTACATTTTCCTATAAAGCGGCATTTTTTAATAATTAAGAAGTGAAATTGCATGCTTACCATTGCTTAATTGTTTGATAGCACATATCTTTTGATCATCTCAACTGGCCACTGACAGGACAATTAATTGCAAAAAATCTTCATTCACATAGTTTGACAATCGCCTGGTATTTGGTGCTCTGCATTTTTTTTTTTGTTCACATTGGTTGGCATTAATTTTCAGCCGAAACTGTTTGCCGCATAACAACAGGCAAACATTTCTCCCTCCATTTATATCCATCAACTGCCAATAAATCATTACAAAAAATCGTTTTATGCTAAAAAATGCCTGTGTACATGTGCGTATACAAGCGGCCATTAGTCTTGTATGTGTGTGAGTGATTGTGCATGTGTATGTTTGCTAGGGTCGTGGAAATCCAGCGAACAGCAAGAAATGTTCAATATTTGCCAACAAGCATTTTTTGGTAATGTTTCAATTAACTTGAGCAAAAATATTTATGAGCCTGCCCCATAAAAATTTGTTGGGCATAAAAACGCATCGAACGACCCACACACGCATACCAATACACTCGAGAGTCTGTCTGCTTACCCCACTCTCTCCACATTCTCCATCCCGCCTGTTTGTTTTTGCGTCTATTTGATGTGTAGCATACTTTTTTGGGCTATGGGCGCTCAGTGCCAATAATGATAACAAACAAAAAGTTTATGCAAATCCCAGAAATACTCTTCAATAATTAATATAAATTAGTTCGAAATATTATAAAACCATTGTTTTTAATAATTTTGTATTCCGTAGGCATTTTATTAATTAATTTTACTTAAATAAAAAATTAATTTCAGAAATATAATATATGATCCAATTTAATGGAATAATTTTCCCTTTGTTGTAAATTGCTATATTTAAACCAAAATAAAAGGAATATACATTTTAGTTAAAAACAACTATTTAAATTGTACATCTCAGCCTGATACAATCTTAAAATGTATTCACGTTATGTACGACATTAGCTTACGTCGATTTTTTAAATTTTCATATATATATGTATTTTGTTTCAACTTTTTTCAAAATATTTTCTCATTAGCATTCGAAATTCGTGAAAAATTACAATGCCCAAAGCGAAGGGTGTTAAGTCTACCTCATAGACACACTGACGCAGCCACAAAGGCAATCAAGTGCCTCTGAAAACAAAACAAACGAAAATAAAGTGAAGGGTATGGGCAAGGGGTAGGGGCATGAACATAAGGGGGGTTATGAGAGGGATCACAGTTGCTTATGCGTGACAAGCAACAAAAGCATCAGCAGAATGTCGTTAATGTTCGGCTGGCTCGCCTTCCGAAGCCCCTTCTCCCCTCGCAGTTCCTCAATCAATTTTGTGACATTTTAAAGCATCCCTTTTATTGTGCGGGGCCAAAGGCAGAAGGGTTAGCTGATTGTGCGCCGCAATATCCATAGATGGCAATTATCAGGAGCTTTGCTTATGCCCAGACAAGCCGAATTTCTCGAACTTTGCCGCCCCGCTTAGACTTTGGAGAATTTCACTTCCGGAAGACCCATACTCGGAAAATGTCTATGGCGACTTCATCAGCAACGGATGGCAGCCCAAACGACCGAAAATCAATGGGCCGGAAAATATTTATGATTCCCATACACTCACACACATGTCAGGGGAGACTGGGCGGGTGGGTGCTGTTTTCCCTACCCACTGAACTGGTGTGAAGTTTGGCGAAAATGGCAAGAGTTGACAATTGCGTATGCAAAGTGGTGAAAAGGTTTCGGCGGGAAGGAAGGGGTCAATTAACAGGACATAAAAAAAACTTTGTGCAAATGAGTAGTGCTTGTTAACCTAAAAAAATAATACTAAATCCTTCCCCTGAAATAATATTATGTAGTTGAACGGAACATATTTTTAAAACATCATAGCATCATAAATTAAAAACTAACCATTTGTTAATAATTAAATCATTCTATTGTGTGTGACATTTTATGTTTTATAAATTGTATTTATAAATTGCTTAATGTATTTATTTAATTAGAAAAGTAATTTTTGGTCAACAATTATTTCTTCTATTGTAAAATTGTATTTCAAACTATTGTTAATAAAGGTAGAGGGTATTGTTCCGACTTAAAATAGATTTCTGCAAGCAAACTGGAATCATTTTTTTAAAACCCTTTATTACAATCAGGCTGACATCGACAGGCATCGACATTTAAGTATGAAACTAATATTGCTTTACTTTTTCCATGTGTATTGGTACATTGTGCAACATTTTCCAGCGGCAGCCGCAAAAGAATTTGCCGCTTCAATGGGCATCCAACGGCGTTTCTTTTGCCGCTTCCCACATTATACTGTATATAACTATATAAATCGAAGCCGAGACTAAAAGAGCTGCCATTTTGTTTGGGGTTTTTGGTTTTCCCTGTTCTCCGTCTCCATTTCCCCCCCTCAATTTTCGCCTGTCTTTGGTCGGCTGCTGTCTCTGACAATTTTCTTTTTCGGTATTCCTTTTTATTTTTTCAGGTTCGGCTGCTGTTGCCACTCGTCGAATGTGTTTTGCCTTTTGTTCAAATTTATTGTCTATGTTTTTGAGGCAGAGTGGGGAAAACAAGGGTCTCATGGCATACAAATCGTTTGGCTCTACCAAAGTGTATCGATCCCTGTTTGTCTGCCTGTTTTTCGAGGACCTTTGTAGCCTGTTTGCTTCCGGTTTTCAGACTTCGCCAGTCAAAGTAATTATGTTTTATCGGAAATGGGTCTTAAAATTGATTGCAGTCTTTAAGGTTTTAACTTATTAAACGCTGCACTTAATTGAGTCGAACTGAAGCTGAATTCCTTACACATTAAAGTCATGAAGTCAATGTTTAATAACAACAAGCACTAAACACATGTGCATGAAAACATGGAAATTGTTTTGAGGACAATGTTGTTGTTTTTGCTCTGCCTTCCCTCTCTCTCTTATGCCCCATCTCCCTCACACGCTTACAATGTGTGTATTTTGGACATAAACCCAACAAAGTCGCAGGCATATAAATATATTTCTAGTGTGGGCGTTGAACGGCAGTAGGCGGGGTTTTGGATATATATCTAATTGACGAACGCTTGACACAACTGATTGATCATCGTAGAACTTCATATGCGAAAACAAAGCGACAAAAATATGTCCTCATAGCATAGGGAATGTGTTAAGGCCAGAAAACAATGAATTTAAATTAACATGTCTGGGTTAAAAGTATTTAATTAATTTTTTGAACAGTCCGTAGAAAGCACTGCTAATATTCAACGAGTCAACTTAAATTTCCCTTGTGACTGTAATATTTATCCAATTGATTTTATTTAATGGTTAGGATTATATAATTGTGCGATTTGTGTGATTGTAGGCATCAAAAGATATTTTTGCTACTATAAAATCTTTCTGCGGTTGATGCTGATAAAAAACATGTACACGCCTTACGAATACCTTTTGCTCGAACATTAAGTTAAAAGGGAATTACTCTTTGAGCATAGGAATTGGCAGACATTTCTGTGTTACAAGCTCACTGTATTGTTTTAATCAGGATAAAGCTTTTTGTGCATACTTAGTTTCCCTTAAAGCTGCACATTTGCCATTTTCTTTTCTTGAGTTCAGCTGCTTAAGATCTCAATCAAATTTACATTCTCGGTGCACCTGCAGAAGCTTAATCCTCTGCCAGATACTCTGGGGTACAATGGCAATCCTTGCTGCTGCATTGGCAGTTGGCCGTAAAATACTTCCATTCCGGCTTCCGTTGCACATTTCCACAAACAATTGCTGAATCGACCGCATCCTTTTCGTCGTCGTGCTTAATGGGCTGGGCTATTTCGGTGGAATCGTTCATCCTCCCTGGGAAGGGGAAAATCATTTTTATAAATATTTTCCACAGGAGCCACGGGTCCTGAACGACCTGAATGAGTATCAGACCATTTTGCTGCGTGTGTGTGAGCGATTTTGCTGCTCATCAATTGACACAGCAACGTGCATTTAATTCTTTATGCATGAAGTGTAAATTAAAATTAAATTGACTGTGCGGTGACCAGTGCTTTACGTTAGAAAAGCTTTCCCACCGGCCACCGCTGCGTATGAATAATAAAAAATTATCATGACGCCAAACTTAAAGTTGCCAGCGACCTCAGAATTCTTTTTCCCCCCATTTATTTTTATATTTATATATGCTCGCTTCTTGTTTCTTTTTTTCCCTGGCGCTGCTGCGTCTCTGCTGCTGTTGTTGTTTTTAATTAAGTTATAAAATATTAATTTGCCCTGTTTTTACGGTTGTTTGTTTGCTGCGCTTTTGTTGTTGCTGTTGCTGCTGCTGCGGTTGACATGCATTTTGTGGTCGGAATCGCGCAGTCCCAATCCGGAACCTTTTCCCCCTGCATCCATCCTTCAGGGCTACGGTCAGTAAAAATTTCAGCCAGTTTCGGCCAAGTTTATTTCGCCTCCGGGTACACGGACCGAAAACCTGTCACATCACCTTAAAAACGAAAAAAATGGAGTATTTGGTATATTTGCCTAACAGTAACGAGGGAAATTATATATGTTGGCAAAATTCGTATATCACTTTAATAAAATTATATAGAGCCCAGAAAATTTAAATTTATGATTCCCTTAGATTTACATTTCTTCTATTGTTATTTCGTCCCAGAACTGACTGTCAGGGGTTGCCTTTTAGAATTTTACGCGTCATTAACCCGCTGCGATTTGCTGCTTTTTTTCCATCATATGCAAAAATTCTCAGATTTCCAAGGCGCAGGCAGTTGACAACTGTTGCCTGGACTCAAAATTCAAGATCCGGGACTCAAACTGGGGCTCCTGCCCGTGACTATAATTTGCGATGGCATAGTTGGCTGCGTATTCGATTTCCCTCATCGCCGCAAGCCCTGACTGAGTTTGCCTGCTCCTGATGTAGTTTAACAACAAGGGGAGTCGGGAGTCACCTACTTTTCGGTCTTTAATCTTTTTGCAGCTGTTACACCGGTAAGATTTTGGGTTAATGCTGGCTTAACCCAATTTTGCCAAGTGCCCTCATAATCTTTTTAATTGAACCGACTTGTGGTGGAATTTTGGATGAATTGCCACTTATTGAACCTTGTTCAGGCTAAAATCCTTTACAGTATTCCATTACTGATCAAATTAAGTTATTTTAAAGCTCCAATATTATTTAGCCATATTACCTCCAAATAAGCACCATTTTTTGAAGTACCCTGAATAAATTCTCAGTTTAGAAATGTTCACCCCTTTCTAAATTGTTTTCTTGAAAAATTCATTAAATGTTTCCAAGTGAAATAATGTGTAAGCTTAAATTCAATTGCCAAATTTGGGTTAGTTTTGGAACGTCAGTCTGCTTTCAATTTATTTCCGCCAGGTACAAGTTAAATTTTTGGGTTTCAGCAAACAATTTCAAGAATTCGATTTGCCAATATACCAATTCACCACCTGGGGAGTGGGATGGGTCCTTTAATAATCCCGACTGGCTTATCTCTTCAGCCATTTCACTTATTCATTGACAACTTGATAATCCCTGCCTGCAACCGTTAATCCAGCTTCACTTTTTCCACTTCCCTGCCATATCTGCCATCATCCACTTCCGTTCGTTCGTGGATGTTCGTTTCTAATCTCGCAATTCCACAACCTAACCCAACTTTCATTGCTTTCATTGCTGTTGCTGCTAAAGACTGTAACATGACAGCTGTCATATGTTGGTCATTCCTATACATATACATATATTCCATATAAATCTATATATATAGCACATTTCATAGCAAATTTTTTTGGATTTTACAATCCTTTGTCTCTCTGTTTTGTGCGGTTCTCTTTGTGTCTGCCATTCAATATTTTCACGCACAAGCACGTGCTCAGCTCTCTCTTTCCCTTTCTCTCATCCCTTTTCCCTCTCTTTTGAAAATTTCAGCTGGCGAAAGCTTTTCTTTTGCTCTGCTCTCTTGCCAGCTGACTGGAAACTATGCTCAGTTTTTGAATAAAACATTAGTCTCTCGGTATTTTTTTCTTAATTTATCCGGCCATTCTCTGCTCGAGATTTTTATTTGTACTGCTCCACATTCGCAAGCTGTCTTTGGCAGCGTGAGGAGCTCAATTATCTACTGAAAATGTATCTTTCTGAGTTTTCAATGGATTTTATATATGTCTTTGTTGATGACGTAAACACCTTCCCTTTAATCTTATTTGTCTTATTTATTTAAACTCGGGGCATAGTTTGTTACTTTCAGTTAGTTAGCTTACAAACGGTCCATGGCATAAAGTAAAGTATAAAAATGAAGTGAAATAACCTGACGAGTTCAGATAATACGTAAGGAAAAATAAATTTATGGGAGCGCTACAGAAATCACTAGAAATTAAAATGTACTGAAATTTAGATATTGGCCTATCTTGTGCTCTTGTTAAACAACAAATTTAACCGACATTTATAGCCAAGAAAACTCTCTCAAATTAAGTCAGCGACTGGCCAAAGGTTTTGTAGATAAGAAATCAATCAGAGTTGCACGCCTTAAAGTCCCGCCTGCTTCACAATAAATAACAACATAATCATAATCAATACCTGTCAAATGCATAAGTTGCCAATTTAGAGGGGTCGACAAAGAAGAAAATACAAATCACAATAGCTGCAAGAACAAGGAGAACAACAACTCGACATCCGTTTTGCTGGCCCTTCAATAATGACATTTTCCACAAGGCGAGACAAAAGCCAGGAGAAGCGGAAGGAGAGGCATCGAGCAAGCTCATTAATGTTGTCTTTTGTCCTCGTCGTTTTTTTTTTTTATTCCGCTTTTCTTGGCTGGCCAAACTACTTCAATTATTTGCTTTGCTTCCATTTTTGCCATTGAATAGAATTTAACGCTCATTGTTTGGCTGTTCCGCCTGGATCTCCTTTTTTTATTTTTTCCTTTGGCCCACCAACCAACCCCATCATCGTCGTCATCATCGTTTGGTCTGCCTTTGTTCTACGCTAATTAAAAGAATTTCCAGCAGGTGTTTGTGGTTTGTCCACAGCAAAGATGGAAAAGGAAGAAAAGAGAGTGGAAACTATGGGAAATACTGAAAACGCTACTCTGAATTGAAGCTCCCGCTGAAGCTTTACAAAAAATTATTAGTTCCCACGTATATTTTTAGCTAATTGATTTGAATTGACACGAAATGACTTAATTTGTAGGTCACCCAGGTCCCATATTAGATATATCTCGGCCCCGGCTATTTGTCAGGTTAATTTGCCCACACAACAGCACGAGTTGTTTAGCGGCACTTAAAATTCTCTTTATTCTTCACCATTTTGTATTCCTTTGTCAGCCACTGGCCCAGAAAATGTATTTTTTTCATTTTTCCCATTTTTTAGGGCTATTTTGGTGTTAGGCATTTGCATAAAATGCTTTTCGAAGAAACACAAAATACGGAGCACAGACGGAGCGTGGTTTTTAAACGCTTGTTGTTTGTGTGTGTATGAAAGAAATTCTCCCTCCAATTGCAGAAGATTTAATTTTTTCTTCATTGTATTGTGGGTATCTTTGGCAGCTAACGAAGTGTAAATATTTACACAGAAGCATCTGATAGAAGTTGTTTGAATTCTATTTGAGCCGCAGAGTGTTTTCCGCAATCATCTATTTGTAATTTGTTTTTAATGTGTGTGGCAAAGAACTTTCTTTTTGTTTTGCCATTACTAGTGAGGTGTCTATCTAGCTGGATTTTTAAGGTTTACTGGTCCTTCAAGGGATTCCTTTTATCGTCTGTGATGGATGCGACATGTAGGCAAGGGATGATACAGATTTACATTTATGTTTAAATGTTTAATATAAAATCTGTGTTTTTGATGGTGGTGCTGAAATATTTACTGCAAAAGTATTTATGTTGATGGTGTGTAATTTCCATTAAGTTATAATTTAAAATACAACTAATTTCTTCAAAGAAAAATATATCCATAACTAAAGCTAAACCTTAAATGTTCCCTGAACAAATATCTTAAATTATTGAGCAAATAGGATATGAAAACAAACATGTTATTTTCGTATCAAGTACGAACCTGAAAACTTAAGCTGCTTAATTATTAAAGAAAATTATTTACCTTTCATGCTTACAAAACTCCTCAAGTCCACTTTATGCTCTCTTTCTTATCCATTTACTATTTTCCACCTGCTTTATTGCTTTGACTATGTGTGTTTGACAAGCACATCCAGTAAGCGAATTTAAAAGCATACCTTTCCTTTGAGTGAATTCTCTTTATATTTCTTTTAAGATCTCCATCCATCCATTTAATGAGCCCAACGACTAGACGACTTAAGTAAAATACTCAAGTCATGACCCACCACAACCTTGTAGTCTTCCGCTGTTTTCACACCTCTTTCCTGTCAACGTAGGGATTTTGTAATTTCAATATAATTTTCTTTCACGCACTCAAACACTCTCACATTACGTATACGACCTGGTGACGCAATGCGCTTGTGGTAAAGCCTGTATGAGTGTGTGTGTGTGTGTGTGTGTATGTGCGAGTATTTGCTGCAGCTGCTTTTGTTTGCTAATATAATATTTTGTAGCATACTTAGCAGCGCTATGCGGGCCTGATTTTCCACCTCTTCAGCCCGGGATTTTCTTTTTCTGCTTATTTGTAAGCCTTTGCAGTTCACTCAACTTTTACTTTGGCCTGGTCGCTTACCTGTGCAAAGTCTAGACGAAACTCCGGCACACACACGCTCGTATAAATACCGACTTAATATGATAGACGCGTTAAAACCCTTTTTACTTCATTTTATTTTTCTTTGCCTAGCCTTCCCCCTCTTTTTCGTGGCTGCGTTGCTGTGGCAATTTAAGCAACAAACATTAAAACGATAACAAATTTCCACATGCCAGCGTTGAGATTACAAATTACGACACAAAACACAAGCCATGGTCGTTGCTGAAAAGGGTTGGGGCAGCAAAGAGGATTTGGTTATACGAAGTTAGGGGTTGGCGTCATAACTTCAAAACTGTTGCAATTATATAATGAGACTGTGAGTTGGCGCCGAGAGTTACCCAACATATGTTGGCCGATGACTGGCCTTTGTGTGCTGCGTTATCAGAGGGCTGATTAACAATTACAAAAAATAAATACAAAAATTTTCAATAAAATTTATTTAAAATTTGTTTTACACTTTTTAAGATTTAAAAACATTTGAGCTCTTCTGTAAATTTAACATAATTCTAATTTGCCTCAACAGATATAGTTTATTAAAAAAGTAACATAACTTTTCGTTTAATGGAATGTTTTTCTTGCCAAATTTATGGTAATGTATTATAAAATACTTAAGCTACGAAGGCTTGGTAGAATTTTGGATTCCCTTATTAAAAAAAAAATTCTTTACTCTTAAGTTGTTTTTTGTTTAAATATGCGAACATAGTGGAAAGAAATGAAATTTGTGTTTTTAATTAAATATATTGAATAGAAATTTGTTTGTTTAAAGGTCGCAAAATCTAAAAACTTTAAGACATAATCTTTAATACTTGCATTGCTTCCCTCTCAATTTCATATTTGTTTGCTTTGCTTCTTTTTTAGTTTATCAGACATTTCCTGCGGCGCTTTGGCGAATCCTTTTCGAGTCCCAGTGTGAGGATTGGGGGTCTCAACTTTTGCAACTATCGGAAGTCGTTAACGCTTTCACAGAAACGGCAGTAGAAGAGGAATCAGTAGATAGAACAGTAGGGCAGCAACACAGCCACCCACCACCCACCACCTACCGCCTCATCATTAATGGGAACAGCAGCCGTTGCAGCCTTACTTTCTATACAGCCATACAACTATACATCCATGCACACTATGCCAAATCCTTCAACTTCCTGGTCAGGGGCTGCCATGTTTGATTTCTTGCTTTATATGTAGGCTAACTTGTGTTTGCCGCTGTCAACTTGCGAATTTCTCCCTATTTCTCTTCTTGATCCAAACGTCCTACTACGCCCACAATGTTGGCACATTAATTAATTGAAATGCTGCCGGCCATCCGCAGAGCGAGAGGGAAGTATCCAAAGAGAAAGAGATGGGGATAGAGAGGTGGAGAGGGAGGGGGAAACATAGTGCACGAGTGTGTTCCGTGCTTGTTAGTTTAACTATCGCCTGGCAATTAAACGAAAATTAATTATGCTACCTCGGAAGAGAAGCAAAGGAAGCCTCGGGCAAAAAAGCGCTAACCTTGAACTTAGCCACCACAATTAAGTTGAAATATTTACTGGCACTCTAGCACACTGCCCGATAACACCTACACGTAAATTAAGGTAAGCCTTGACGTAACGTTAAAAAGATCCTTAACCCTTTTAGAGTGTGCAAGGACTCATGAAATGTAAAATAAGTTTTGGATTTTAAAGTAATTAAATAATAAGTGTAATTAATTAACTTATTAACAAATGAACGGAAATTACAACATTTAAGGCATAAGTAAAACTTTGATGTTATTATTTGTTAGTATTTGATAGTATTTTCCCTGTGAGACAAGAAAAAAAGAATCTTGATCAAAAAACAATTATTTTTAGAACTTTAATATTACAACTTAATAAATACAATTTTAACGTGCTTGAAATACCACTAATGTACAATTGCCAAAACTGTACAATATTATCAATTTGATTGCCTTTGAATATTGTAAGTTTTGAACTTTTAAGTCCAGATGTCCGGGCAAGGGTTATGATTGCGAAGTAACTTGAGAGCCCCTTTCCTGAGGAAGCCAATCAGCCGGCTTTTCTCGGCTGCCTAGGCCAGCGGAAATGTGGCCATCAGCCGTCGCCTTTCAAGAGGCCCCTATCCCTATCCCCTATCCCCTATCCCGATTCCTATCTCCTGGCCTTTGCCCTGGCCCCTATCTCTTATCTCTGGCTAATACCTACTTAACTTTGACTTTGGTGACAGGCGACGGCTTTAATCAATGCCACGTCCCTGCCACCAGCACAAGGTTAAAAAGTTCGCCCTGGCCATCTTTTCCCGCCTTTCCACCTTCTCTTTTCCATTCCTCACTTTGAAAAGTGAGATGGATGACAGGGGCCGGGTCGTGGTCGGGGACGGGAAAACGAAAACGAGGGAAATTCATAATCCGCGCAAATCATTTTTCATTTTTTCGCTAGTTCTCTCGAGAAAGGCAGCGAGAATTCTGGCCATCAATCAATTTCATGCTGCTTGAAGATGTAAAACTGCTTAAGTTACGTTGTACTTACATTTCACTTCAGGGAGTAGCAGCGGTCTAAAGTTTGCTCCTCCCTTCCCATTAGCTTTTCATTCTCAAGCGCCTCTGACTATATTTTTTCTATATTTTCTAAAAAGCCAAAAGTCAGGCAAGCATAAACTCATTTCTTCGCCCACTAATGGGTCAAGGATATGAGGGGTGGATAGGGCTTGTAAAAAGAGTTGAATATCTTCTATGGTTAAAACTATTTTAATCAATTAAACAATATAAACAAAAATTTTACAATTTTAATTGTTTGATTTTTGTTTTGATTTTTAGCAAGTATCTTAGTTATCATAATAAAGAATATATGCTAACAATGCAAAAGTGGCTTCGTCTTTAAGCAAAACATTTAAAAATGAGTTAGGCTTTAAAATTAGTTTCTTTTTAGTATTTAACTAATTGACTGCATTGGTATTTTAAAAAATATTTTTATAAGCCCATCCAAATAGTGTGTCTCTCCAGCTTTGGTGTATTTTTGCAACCTTCTAGGGCATTTATTTTGGCCATCATCCATCACCGTTTCCTTCACACTTGTTAAGTTTTCGCTTGGTCGTTACGTTTCGTTAGTCTCGTCTCGTCTGGCCAGCCAGCTACTTCTCCTAATTCCGATTCCAAATCTCCATCTCCCCCGATTTGGGTTCCGATCCACCCAGAGACTCGAAAATCCACTCTGAATATTGGTGCGCCTTCGGCTTTAGGATTTCTGGGCCACCTTGTGTCGCTGCTGTTACATTTTTATGATTTATGCCTTGGACGGCAGTGTCATGAGCCCAATTAACATTTTGGTCCTGTCCAGCGGACCAACATTTTCTGGCTTGTCAACATTTTCGGGTCTCTCGTTTTCCTTCTTGTCGGGTTTTTTCTTTTGATACTCGTAATTTGATTGCTAACTGAGCTCTATTGCATTTGCCACTGCCACTGCTTTCTGTGCCAAAAGTTCACAGCAATTATTTGCATATGGTAGGTCCCTTGGGTAGTGTGGAAAGTGGGCGGTTCAGTGGGTGTTTCACTGGGTGGCTGGGTGGCTTAGTGGTGTGCTTTCAACTCTCTTTGCTCATTTGCTTTTCACAGTCGCCGCACAAAGTAAATTTTCGCGATGAGGGCCAGCGGCTTTTATCTTTTTTAATATTATTCGAGTCTTCTACTCTCGTTTTATCAGCAATTGTCTTGAGTGCAGTGGGTGGTTGGGTGAGTTCATTATTTTTTTGAGGGGCATTCGGGAGGGTTTCGACACGTCAATTAGCTTCGCTGGCTGCAAAGTTTCCGGCGAGCAAACTCCCCAGGTGTGGACTAGCTTGTCTTTCGACTCATGCACTTTATACTTGTAATCGCTAACAACAACAGCCCGAACACGCATGCATAGTTAATAAATGCTAACAGCCAAATGGAAGACACCAAGGGCGTGGTGGAGGCGTATTGCTTTCGATAGAGATGCTAAAGTGATACAAGGGAAAATTAGTTTCAAACCAACTGTATTCTAAACAAATTTCTTTTAAATACAATGCAGAATTTGAAAACTTAACCATAATTTGCCATCAAGATTCAAAATTTTATAGATAGAAAAAGTTTTAGTTCTTTTTTTCGAATTATGTTGTTAAACACAATTTCTCCATTTCTTTAGTGACTTGAATTTCTTACAAGTTTTTGCTGAGCTAAATAATAAAGAAATATATTTTATAAGGATTTGATTTTTTGTTGATTTAATTTTACTATTTCTGTTCTCAAAACACTTTTAATAACCACCATTCGCTTCACCAAACAAATATTGTTCAATGAATAACTATAAATCGTTAATTTTTGTATTAGCACTGCATCGAAAATGATTACTCAAAAGAGTTGACTTTTTAGGTTTTCTGGGGCTATTGAAGTCATTTTTTAAGTGCTGCTCACATTTTAAAATTAATCGGAACCCTTCGTGCCCAATTTTTTTGATCACGATCCCAGCTCTGGATCACGCATACTATGTTTAATCTGCTGTTAAGCCAAAACGCCTGCCTTTGGGCTCTACTGTCTCGACTTTTGGCAATTTAGTTTATTTATAGCTCGACAAAATATGAGCTCATGTTCGGGCCAATGTTCGCTATGGGTGCGAGCGGGATGGCCACACTAACATGCTCTGCTGACACATCATAATTTCTGTCAGTGTATGCGTGTATGTGTGCGAGTGTGAGTGTGTCATCGTGTTCATGTTTCCAGTTCATGTTGTAATATTTTAATGTGTGAAGCGACAACTGCTGCCGATGTCGTTTTCCAAGGGAAACTGCTCGAGGGGGCAGGGGGGTATGGAAAACCCCCCGGCACAGAATTAGGTATAAATCAAGCATTCTGATAGCATTAATTCAGCGTTTTCCCAGAGCCTTATATCATCTCAATATGCTGGCAGAGATCACGTTCTAAGTATTTTGAAGACAGAGAGTGGGAATTCGGTAAATTATGCCTTAAATAAACATTTACATGGGTTTCTGTACTCTTATCGGATTCATGGAATGACCAATTTTTGCATTTTTAATAAGGTACACCATTTTTTGCGAAAATTTGATAATCTGAAAAATTTTTAACTGTAAATGCCATTTGGTTGGCAATTTAATGGCGAATTCACCAAAGTATGACATTCCATCTTTTGATCATAACATCACAGAGTTTTGACTGAAAACAGATTTTTTCGGTGTTTTTTTTTTTGGATTTTTGGAGATTTGTCAAAAACTAAATCCTAGAGTCCTTTTTGTATTGTAACTTGGCCAAAGATTGACTTTTTTATACAGCAGGCGATCTATAATACCCATCCACAACTGGTTCAGAAAAAGAAATTTTGTTTTGATGCAAAAACCGATTTTCAAATATCAATATTTTGAAAATTTATTTTATGACTAATTTTTGCATTTTTAATAAGGGGGTACATCATCACTTTTTGCGAAAATCTAAAATCTGAAAAAATTTAACTGTTCATGCCATTTGGTTGGAAAGTATGACATTCCATCTTTTGACCATTTTTTCCCAAGGTTTTGATACAAAAACCGATATTTTAGGTTTTTTTTTTGGCTTTTTGGAAACGTAAAAACACAAAGTCTCAAAGAGTCCGTTTTTGTTGTAACTTGGCCAAAACTAGACTATAGCAATAATAGCGACTGTTTTGAACAACTGGCGACCTATACTACCTATCCACAACAGATTTAGAAAAATAAATTTTGTTTTATTGCAAAAACCGATTTTTAAAAATCAATTTTTTGAAAAATTAATTTTTTGACAAATTTTAACATTTTTGCGAAAATTTGAAAATCTGATGTTAATTATGTTAACAAAAAAAAAGGCTTTCTTCCTGTCGAAAATTCACAATCAGATCACTAACTTGCCCGTCCAATTTAACGAATCATTCAATTTCATTGCATTATTAATTCCCTGGTGGGTGTCAATAAGCTACCCTGAATCCGCAAAGTACAAAAGCGACCAAAAAGTCGAAACCCTTTTCGGGCCCATCGTTCATTCATCATCAGCGCCTGGCACTTGGCAAATTTGCACAAGCCAAACGAATAGACAGAAGGACAGAGCCTTCTAAAGCCGAAATACAATTAAAACCCAATCTAAACTCAAATTTCAAATCACAAAAGTTATCAGTTACCTTTTCGGCCAGCAGCAGCCGCATGTAAACTTTAGCCAGAATCAGTAAGTTTGCAGCTGGATCTTTGGTCAAAAGATTCGCCCTCGACTCCAGACACACGCACCTTTTGGCAAACACACTCAATTATAGATACAGGCGGACGGACCGACGGACGGACAGACAGACAGACCCACAAACTTCGGTGGAAAACTTCTTAGGCACTTTGAAAATGAAGCGAATCTAGTCGGGCTGTCTGGCTTGCCATTTCTCGAGTTCGATTCCTGGCATTTGCTGTGCTAGGCAAAATGCATTTGCCATTCCAAACTAGTTCCAATTGATTAAGTTTCTGGTTAATGGATTGTTTACATACCTAAGCAGGCCGCCACGGCACTGCACGGCCGAGTAGTGCAAGGCTGCAACTTTTGGCAATTGCCACAGAATGGTAATCAGAAATTCACTGCCTGACTTAATCCTTCGATTAAGCCTGAAAGCAAAGTTCAGTTGGCCATGGGGAGAAGTCTGGAGTTACTAGGATGTCAAATTACATATAAAGTAGAAATGAAGAAAATCAATTCAATTTTCATTTATTATATCTAACGGTCCAGCATATGAACTAATTAATCTTTTAAAGTAATGAATCTGCCATATAACAAAATAAATTAAAAAGTAAAAATGCAAAAGCAACGGGAAAAAATGTTGAAAATTTCAGTTATCCTCATCACAAATAATCATAATATTTTTATACTTATCAAAAACACATTATATTTATATACTTATCAAAAGGCTGTTACGCAAATTAAACAATTGGTGTTTCAAAACAGATAGATAGCCTTAATTTCTCTGTGTGCGTCTACTAAAAACTGCATAATTATTTTTCTCTATGCCATAAAGCAGATTAAAAAACTTTTGTTTTTAATTAGAAGAAACACTGTTTCATGCAACAAAAGAAGGAAAGGAACTTGAGAGTTACTTTGCAAACATTTCTTTGCGCGCGTATAAATTACTTAGGGAAAGAAAAGCGTGAAAAGCGCGAAAAGCGAGCAACATTCTTGCCAAAAAATGGAATGAAATAAAACCAGATGAAAATCAAAATTAATGCAAAGCTCTCTTACAGCAGACAATGCGGCGTATGCGCAATGAGCTCTGCAATTCTTGGCAAAATTAAGCATACGCCCCCTTGCGCAAGTGTGTGCACACTGCGGGTCGCCTTTAAGTTGCGCCAAGGAATGTGAATTAATTTTATTTTAATTAAGTTCCCATAAGTTTATTAAATTAACAGCCAGGCCCCAGAACACACCCACAACCACCAAAACTCGCTGCGACGAAAGGACTAAGAACTATAAGGACGAACAAGATGGCACATAAAACGTCTCGAAATTAATTAACAACTTATTTACATTTTGACGGTGTCGAGATGCCTTGGATTGTGTCTGTATGTATGAATGTTGCATTAACAAGATTAAGGAGTACACACGTCGCGAATCCTTTGACACAAATTAAAGTGGTGCTCATAAGGCCGCACAACCAAGAAACCACACCGAGGAGTCTTAACATAAAATTGACTGAAATCAAAATGATATCGGTTTTCTAATGTCCAACTTCAAAGAAGTTGCTTAAGCACCAACTTTAATGAACTGTGAAAATCGGTAGAACAACAAATTAGGGTGAGTAAATATGTTCATTTAGACAGCTGTGACTTAAACTCAAGTAGTTTTCCTTGCAGCCTGCTGCTTAGTTCATATTCATTTTGATAAGCCCCAATCCTTTTATACAATTTCAATTAGCATAAACTTTTAAGTTGCACAAAAGCCGACACTGTGCAAATTGGCAAAACCCGTTCAACCAAATTGGTTGTTCAATTTTCTATTTGGCTGTCGGTGTGATTTCGTTTGAGTGTGTTGGCGTAGGCCAATTTTGCGCTTATCGTTTCATTGTTTATGTTAATTTTAGCTCATTTAATTTTAGTATTTTACAGTAGGCTCTGCCAGCCATCCAGCCCAGTAGGCCGGGAATGTTTTGCGGTCCGTTTATCGCCTGATGCGAGGCAGCAAATGAAATGCGGTATGCAAATTGTGACGTTTTTGTAAAACACCAAATAAGCTTCTAATTAAGTTTTCATGATTGCTGGCATAACAATGTGCCGGGGTTGAATTGGTAGCCGGACCTTATCGGGTGGTACACGGATTTCATTTCAAATATTTGCACAGCGAAGCGGTGAGGATAATCTCTGCGCAAATTAAATATCTAACATAATTGCATGCTTTAAACAAGTGTTGGGAATAACCATTTGTCTCCATCTAAATTCAGTTGACATTCACTTATCAACGGCAAATCGCTTGAGGAATACATTCCCCGGCCACTGAGATGCTTTCTACTTTCACTTTTCACCAGCCGCCAATGCCATTAACTCACTTTGCATGTCAGCTGAGCACAAAAAAGGAAAATTCCGATGCATTAGGTTGACTGTATCCTCTGTTTTTCCACCCCCCTGGTTCTCCCCCGAGACTTGACACTAAAAAAATATGGAAAGCAAGTCGGAGCATCGAAACAATGAAGGAAAATGTCGTGCATAATTTAAAAGAAAATTCTGTGGAAAACGATGTCAAGGTATTGCTGACTGGGTTCCTATGGGGGTTGGCTATGGACACGGTAATAATGTGCATGTCCCAAAAGAATTTACCCTTGTAGCCTTAACCTGCAGTTGTTTAATTTTGAAGCTGATTTCGAAAAAGGCCAAATTAGAAAGCAAATTATCGGAATTAACAGAAAAATCTTTAAGCCTTTGTTGCCAAGTTTTAGTTTAAATTAAAAATAAAATTCTTTTCATTTTACTTAAGCCCTTTTATGACAACTTTTGGGTTAAACTTTAAAAGATTTTCCATGCCATTTGCGACCTAACTTTCGTATATTTAAATAGCAAAGTTTGCTCTTTTTCCTCTATCCCCAGTCGACCTCTACTCTTTTCATAAATCTATTTGCCATTCAAATGCAAACGCTTTGCCCATAAAATTGTACAAGCTGCAAATAAAAATATTCAAACAACTCTGTATATACATAAAGCATTTGTCAACGGTTCCGCTCAAGCTTCTCGTTGCCGTTCCCCCTCCCCCTTCCCCTCCCCAACCCCGTTTACTATCCCCTTTTGGTGCCGCTTTTGCCTTTGGCGAGTCATTGAGGCGGCTCCTGCGCTGATCCTGTTCCTTGTTGAAAGCTGCATTTCCGGTCACTAATACAAGTCAAAGTACAAAGTTGCTTGGCTGCCTGACTTCCCACACCAGCCCACTTATCACTGCACTGGGGGAAAATTAAATACAATGCGAAGTATTTTCGCTGTTTGAGCTTTTATATAAATAAACAATATTTCTTACTAACTACATTGTTAGCTGTATTATTTGCCTATTTTAATTTTCCTATCATTTTGATGTTTCACATATTATATTTGTACATAGATTTACTGTTGTTTTAATTTAAAACTTTTTGTTTTGTTTTACAAAGTAAGGCGTATTTAAAATATATTTAATCTTTTGTATAAATTGTGAATACAAAAAATTAAAATTGTATTTAAATTGTGAGTACTTAAATTAAAACTTATTTTATTCATGCTAAATCTTAAATAATTTAATAATTTATATAATCCTAATATTTTAAAAATTTTTTTAAGTGGCCTCTTGGATGCTTTCTACTCTCAACTCCCTGCCACGGCACTTAGCCAACGCCATTTTAGGCGGCCATCTCATCCTTCTGTCTCTGTCCAATTCTCACAGACGCTCTCTTTCTGGCTCTCTATATCTGTCTCTATCGCTCTGTATGTCGCCGTGCTCCGCTGATGATTTAAGTGCACTTTGATGCACATTTTTCGTTGCTACTTGCATCAGAAGCAGCATCAGCAGCTGCCCCAGATAATTTAATTAAATTATACGCTTCCTTACGTGCGTGGGCGAGTAAAGGGGGAAGGGGAGCGGAGAGGGGTCAGGGAGTAATGGGTAAAGGGGGGCTCGCATTTTAATAAGGTTTGTTGGCTAGCTAGTTTTGAGGTTGAGCTGAGTGTAGTTTTGGTTTAGTTTTATGCGCCCAGACCCCAGCCTCTTTGTGCTTTTGGGGCTGCCAGCCATCTGGGTTGGAAAAGCAAAGGAAAGTGGGAAAAGCGGGGAGAAAAGGGCAAAGAGGGAGCCAAGTAACTTAACTTAAGCGGCTTTTGCACAAATTTATTTAAAGCTCATAACAAGTCTATATGCACAAAACAAAATAAACTGCCATTTTAAAAAATATAATTAAAAACACAAACAAACATTATAGAAATACCTAAGCTTAGCAGTGCGAAAAAAAAATATTTTAAACCATTTCTTTTGTTAATCAGCAAATCGTTGAAATTATTGGAAAGTGTATACAAATAAAACAAATGTCGTCTAAGCTATGATTTACATTTTTTAACTTTGGGTAAGAAAGCAATCATTCATATGAAAATAAAATTCATATGTCGGAAAAACGATTAGAAAAACTAAATGCAAATGCAAATGCAAATGGAATATCTTATATTAAAAAACTTGCCATAAATCAACGTCCTAGTCGTAAATACCACCTCTTCATCATAATAGAAATTTATTGCATTTTATACCATTTTCGGGAAACCTATTTTTATCATGACCATGCTAAAAAGTAGAAACTTGCCTGCGGCGTTTGCAAAAAAGTGTTGAATGTTATTCGTCAACGTCATAATATGGTTGTTGATGCCACATGCGAATTTCAGCGCAAACCGCAACCGACATAAGATATATCAACAAAAAAAGAAACACAAATAACTCATAAAAAGCACGAGGCAAAGCACATATGGTGTTCATAAAGTCATCATGTTTTCATATTTCAAGACTGCAACCACATAGCTGTTTGTTCATGTTCTTACGGTAAATGCCCAAAAAAAGACGCCGCACAAAAACTTTCTGGACAGCAAAAGGTAAACAAACTCTGGCAAAATTCCCGGCAAACAAACTTCAACTTAAACACACCCCAAATGTCTTCATTTTCACCTGTTTTCAACTGTTGTGCCTCCTTTTGCTTTTCACATAACGCTCAACACAGTTGCAAATGTGCAGGGACAACAACACGAACGAGCAAAAGGAAAACCTCAGACCCAAACATATTTGCATAAACAGAACCCCACTTTTATAGTTTTGTGGGACTGGGACGAAAAGTCGAAGGTGTTTCAACTATCATATGAAGTTTGAGCAGAAACCTTAAAACTTTTTTATGGAATATTCAGATGATTATTATTGGTGTACTCGTTTTATGAGTTTTGACTGTGAAAAGACTGAATTTTATAAAGTGAATAATTTAAAAGAGTTGTTTAAGAATTTAATTTAATTTCAGAAGAATTTTGCATGCAATATTTAAAATATCATTACATATGCATATCACAAAATTGAGCATTATGTTAAAGGCCTATGCATTTTTGTATTAAGGCCCAAAAAGAATCTGAAAGTAATTTTTATATTTTCAATAAATAACTAAAACTAGAATAAAACATCGAATTATGTTTTCGGTTTTAGCGCGAAAAGAGTGTTCTTGTTTCGTTTAAAAGTATTGAAAATATCCTTGAAAATATTCTCCACATTTCTTGCTGTTGTGCGGCTGTGCTTGGCATCATCAGGTTAGTGTTTAACCTCTGCAGAGTGCTGCAGTCCACTCAAAAAGTCTTTGACTTGCCATTCCACTACCCCTTTTGCCAAACTTGGACCAAGGCTGAAAAAACTGAGGCAACCAACCAGTAAGCCAAGGCAGCCAGTCAGGCAGAGTTAACCAGTCGCCATAGTCATCATCATCATCATCATCATCATCATCATCATCATTTCCATCATCAACATCATCATCATCATCATCATCGTTCATCGTCGTAGTCGTTACTGCTTGGCATAGCTTTTAGCCACTCGGCTTGCTCTTTAACGCGTTAACGGGTTAAGTTGCCTTTTGTGAACATATTTTTGTTTTAAGCCGTGCCTAAAACAACAAGTGTGCACCACAAAAAACACGTTCTTGACACCGTAGTTTTTTTTAAGATGAAGAGTTTAAACGGTTTTAAGATTTCCCAAAACAAATTTTATTTTTGTAGAATTAAAAACAAAAAAATTTATTATATATGCAAACAAATTCTAAATATATATATTGTCAAGGTACAGAACATTTGAAAATATTTGAGCAATAATAATAATAATATAATAACTTATTTAGGGTGATTTCTATATATTTTTTGCCAATATAAGTATAAGTAAATTAAACTATTGCTATTAATACTTCAACTCTAATGTTTTGTTAACATTTTTTTTATAAATGATAATTAGTTAATACCATATATTTTCGACAGTGTAGGGGGACAGGAAAGCTAAACCGTGGCGGATCATGTGTAATTAGTCGCGCGGTCTTAGCCATAATCTGTGGGGTCGCCCTGCTAAATGCGGTTGTGGCCACATTTTAAAGTCAATTTTGAGGTGGTTAAAAGCCACCGTAACGGCTAACCGACAGATTTATTTCGGATTTATAATCGACGGCGGAAAAGCGATAAAAAATGGTGGATTCCGCAAACTTAATTTTTCCGAGGAGCAAAAACTGCGGCTACTTCAATTCTTCGACCGTGCATTCATCGCACTAGCAGGCGGGATCGGGATGGGGAAAAAACAAGAAAGAGGTTACTGAGTGACAGTGGCTGACGGCCCCCCGATGTAGGCGTGGTGTTTTGTCTAGGATTGTCAACGACTTCTCCATGCCAATTTTTCTAGCTGCCCACTTGTGTCTGCGAGCTGGCGCACTGCCTGTGGTTTTGGACCTCTCATTTTATTTTGCGAATTTTACCCAGTCAAAGCGCTTTAATATTTTAAAAGCGAAACAAGCTTAAATGGAGAAAAATGATTATCTTTGCTTATGATATTTTCTCTGTATACTTTCCATAAGCATTTTATATTATTGGCCCGACATGAACTGTTTATAAAACATTTATTACTGTAACTAAATGTTTAAGTTTTATTTACATTTTTAAATTACTTTATATTTTATGTGAGAATTCATTTTCTTACCAAAACTCAAATAAAAGTAAAGTGCAGAAGTTTATTTAAGATGTAAATCTAAAAAAAATTAAAGTTTACTGGTCCTTGGCCTTTGAGTGTTACAATTTTATGATGAATTGATGAATTCCAACATAAAGAAGCTTCCTTCTTAAGATTAAGTTTATGGTACGTAAGACTTTTTTAGACCATTTCCATTAGCAGTAGAAAACGTCTCATTCTAGGGCAATCATTATTTGCTTAGCATATCATGCGTCTTAAAGAGAAGCGGCAAACCCTATTTTCTGGTTTTCATTTCAAAGCATTTTTTCCACGCCCTCTGCGGCATTTTTCACCCGCAGAACTTTGTCATAATTTTGCAGCGAGGCACGTCGACTTCTCCGCACTCCGGACTCCTGACTCCGCCGACTCCGGCGAATCCCCAGAATCCTCTGAAGCCTCTGACGCCTGGCCCCGGGCTTGGCTAGGCTGTCAGCGTGATAACTCCTTTTCGTGTTAAACATTTTCAACTCGCCTTGAGTGCGAGAGTGCGAGGCGCTGTGTGCGAGGCGTGTACGGGCTCTATGGCTCTATGGGTTGTACGGGTTGAACGGGTTATGCAGCAGCTGTCGTCTGTGTGGACGCACACAAACAACGTCTCGCACTCACACTCATGTGCACTGAAAGAAACGAAAAGGTTATTTTTAATTAGGGGTCTGTTAGTTTTAAGTCCAAAATTAAATTTACACAAGCTTAAAGCCAAACTTTTACTTGTAATCCATCTTTATTGTTTTCTTTGACGTTTAAGATAAAGGAATTTTAAGCAGACCTAAATAATTTTCAATAACACATTTTTATATCAATTCAGAGTTCCCTTTAAGACTAAGGATTTTTTTATTTAAATTTTTTGTTGAATGAAAAAAGAAACAATTTGGATTTTCAATGTGCAACATTTTTATGATCATCTATTTGAAAAACAGTGCACAACAAATTTTTCCGAAAAATTTCATGGTTTTCCTTAAAATTGCAATAACTACTATGTTTTACTTTTAATTGTGGGCTTAATGAAGAAGGACATGCTGTTTCTCAAGCTACAAGAGTTGTTTTAATTTTTGAAGTATGGCAATTTAATGGGATGTAGTTGAGTGATGTTTTCTCGCCGTGCAGCGATACTTCCCTGTCGACCTCGGTCACACTCTGACTCTCGAGCGTCCAATGGATGGCAGGATGGGGGACAAGATGGCGGGCAGGAGGCCTCCACCTCGTGTCCTGCGTGGCTACGACTCTTTTGGAGTCAACTGCATGTCAGTTTTGTTCGCTCCTCCAGCTTTCGCCTGCTTTTGATTACAATGCTGGTTATGTTCTCGCCCTCTGCAAGTGCGACTGTGTGTGTGTGCCGGTGGCAGGGGCTGCCTCATCCTACTGGATCCTGGATCCCGGCATCGTTTGCCTCTGATAACACGTTAAGTGCGCTTGTTTATCCAGCAAGATAATTTGGACAAGTGTCACCTCTCGGATTTTCACGCGCCGGCTGAAAAAATAAAAAGTAACCCTGGCGAAAATGTCGCAACTTTTCTGATATATGTATGCATGCATGCAGGTTGCCCCAAACTTACTAACTAGCTGCAGTTGGGGGCTAGCTGCTGGATCTGGATCAGGTGCAACTCCGGGCCGCGTCCCGGGTTTGTCTCATTTTATTTTGCGGTGCTCGCCGTAATTTCGCCTGCCAACCGTTTTCGTGGCATATTTTTTTGTTTTTCGGCAAAGGAGCAAAACGCGTAATTGGTGTTTGCGGTTAGTTTTGGGTCGGTCCGCAGCATAAGGCGGATGCCACCTGGCTGTGGAGTGGGTGCTGGCACTTTAATGTTAGCTTAGGCTGGCACTGAGCTGTGATTTACTGCTATGGTGTTTTAAGTGGATTTCCTTTTTTGCACTATTCAACTATAAGTTACCACAACCAGATCACTTCATGTGGATATGATTAATTAAATAACAAATTTTTAAGCACTCAAGTGCTACACAAATGTATTTCAAACAAAATATAATTCAATTCGGCTGCTGCAGTCTGTTCCCTATATTAATAGTGCACTAAAGAATATTTGCGATTTATAAAAAATTGTTTAGTATTTGCAGAATTTAAAATCTTTTAGCTACATAAGTAGACATCATTTCATTTTAAATATGTTTTTTTATTGACTTTAAACATTCCGTAAAATATTATCGAACAAAATGCCTATTGACCATCTCCCTTAACCATATAAACAGTAATGCCTTAACTGTTTGAAACTGTTGTGGTTATCTGTTAAAATATTAAAATACTATAATTTTTATTATCTTCAGAAGTTGTTGGTTATCAAGATATCATTCTCATATATGGATGCTTTAATAAAAGATCCATAATGTGTGCAGCCTATTGTGAATTATAGTTTTCTTTTGTGTTTGTTTTTTTGAGTACCATTTGATTCGCTTAAAGTGGTTCAGGGCCTCCCGAAATTCAGAGCTTACCTGACCATCGCAATCCCCTGCCGAAATTAACCCACATTAACCGGAGTCAAGTTGAAATCGAGAACACAATAGCCTCGGAAAATGCGCATGTCCAACCGAAGAATCCCTGACGCATGCAACATTTTTGACAGCAATCAGATGTTTTGGAATGTTGGCGCCCAGACACTCACACAGATGCACCGCTGGCAAACGCTCACACAGACAGTGAGTAGAGCTTTGTTTTTGTTAACCTTGCCTAACGACGAATGACGAAAACAAAACAAAAACGTGGAGAGGCCAAAGCGAGCGAACGAAACACATGGAGAGAAAGAGAGGCCAAAGAGAAGGGCCAAGCTGAGCAGGCGCAGAAAATGCGCTGAATGGAAATGAGAGGAAAGCGGAAAAGCTTCTTTTTTTGGCCTGCCTTTCGGGGGCGTCCAGGATTCCGAGTTTGTGGCCAAGTCATTACGTTCGAACGTCAGTAGTTGGAACAAGGACGCGTTACGTGCAGAGTCTCCAGCGCGCTGCCCATAAAATCGCATTAAAATCGCCATAGCGCGTTACCTTTTAGCGGATAAATTTAAAAATTCTATAGATATGCAGCGAAATAAAAAATAAAAATAAATTCAGCTGCTCAAATCAAAGAGTTTCGAGTGCTCTGTGTGTGCTTTGTGTGTTCTTGTGTCTGTTTTTTTCCCCAAAGGAAAAATTGTGCCAAATCAGCAGCAGATAGTCGTTACGTATACGCAACGTGTGCGGAGTGTTGTTTTATTGATTGCCAAGCAATATAAAGCCACATTGAAACAAAAAGGAAAATGCTGATAAAACAGTGAAGATTTAAAGAGCAGCCTCTTCTCTGAGGCTTGAGCAGTGAAATGTGTGCAGCTGACAGTCAAGGTCGCCGACGCCTCATGTCACCCACAAAAACATAAGGATCTACAACAACAAAAAAAAAAACAATTATAATAATAAAAACAAACGAAGCATTGTTGCGAAGGCAGTTTGAAGTTATTAGCAGCTCATCAGCAAAGCAAAATTAAAGTAAGCCAAACGTCTGTTAAAAAATATTAAAAAAAATCCCTACGTGCTAAATTTGAAAGGATGAGGAAAATTCGGCGTGGAAAGGAGGTAATCCAACTGAATAAGGCTTCCTCCTTAGTGTGTGTGCTCCGCAAGCTTATCTCTTCGGTTAGACACACATGGATACATTATGTACCCTATATAAAGACGGATATATATAGAGGGAGAGCAATCCTTAAGCCGGCTACAAAGACAAGTCTGCAGGCAGACTCTTGTCGCTGGATTTTTGTATTCTTTTTTGTAGGACAACGAACCGAGTATCAACTGTTGGATTATTTTTGTATTGGTTATTTTCGTGCGCCCCGGCTGACATAGTTTTTGGCTTTTGTCTATTATTTGTGGCCTGTGACTGCATTACAGGTAGGCCTGCAAAGCGAACTTTGGGACAGGTCAGGACACAGATTTCCGGGCTCGAGTGCTTGAGTAATGAAAATGTGGCTTTCCTGCTTTGTTTTTGAGTCTGTAGCAGTCAAATACTTAATGGAATTGAGTGGATAGCACACATAACAAAGTTTCTGGCAAAGGCGAAGTCTTTTCACTTAAATATATAACAATTTCGTGCAGACGAGCTAGAAAGTTACTAATAATAGTCAATTTTTTGAAACAAGATTTACAAGATTTACAAGATAGTAATCGAAAAAACTTACAGTAATGCAAATTGAACGGCTAAACAAAATTTTGAAGACTTTCTGTTGCTTTTATTTTTATGTTAAAATCGTTTAATTAACTTGTTTTTTAAAACTTTATTCTTACTGGTCTAGGCTCTCCAAATTTAATTTTCTAAAGGGCACAAATATAAGTAATTTGCTGAAATTGAATTTAGTTTGGAAAAACGTTGAGGTTAAGAAGTTAAATAATAACGCACAAGCTTCTGAAAATTATCTGTACATAGAATTTACTCGCCGCCCATTTATTTCATGGAAATGACATCAAGAAAATTCTTCTAATTTATTTGTATGTTGTGTTTGGAGGGGAGTCCCAAAACTTTTTTGCTTATCAATGGACTTTCAACTCGTCTCGAGCTAATTTCCCTTTAAAGATTCTTGATGACGAAACATTATGCGTTATCTACATTCGCCCTTTTTAACTTTGTCAGCGTAAGAGTATGAGAAAAAGGAGGGAAACATCAACTCACATCAAGTTGAGTGTCCCGCCTACGTGGCGTATGAGTTATGCATTATGGCCTGCCGCTCGGAGACTTTCTCCAAATATATTTCCATCATCTCAGGCACTTTGTTTGCTCTACGCATTACGACAAATATTTGCCCATCGGACAACATATTCTTGTGTTGTCTTCTGGGTTTTTCTGCTGTCTGTCGTTCGGTTTTTTCTTATTTTTTTGTGTTTTTATACTTGTTTGTTACTTTGGCTTGTGGGCCGTGCGAGAACGAGGTCAGAGCTAAAATCTAAGCCGTAAGCTCTAGCCAAAACAGCTGATGTCAGCAGAAAATGTGTGCACGTAACGTGTTTTTTGTTTCCGACTCTCCAGAGAACTACACCGTAGTTAAATTGGATGTAGTTGAAATGGTTTAATTATTATTTTCTTTCAGTGATTTCGGGAAACAATGTTTTTCTAAAATATATAAACTTGGGGGATGAGTACGGTATTTATTGGTAAGCTGTGAAAAATAAAAGAAATTCAAATTCAATGTTAAAGACTTTCAGTAGGTAAATCTACGAATTTTTATAATGGTTTGCAATTGAATTGCTTAAACTAAGTATCTCATGTTTGTATAATCATCCCAAAAAGTTGCAATTCCGTTCGATTTTTTCGGAGTGCACAGGCAGACATACATGTCATCGAAAAGTGGGCGTGGCCATGGAGGTAGTTTTCCAGCATCCACTCGACCATGGCCAAGAGCAGTGTCAAAGACTTTTTGCGGGCTTTGATTTATCAGCAGTGCACCCCGCAGGCGACTGCTGCACCCACACTCGTGGACCAGTTCTGAGCTCTCTGGCATAAATTAAGTGTTTATTTTGGCTTCAGCTGGGATATCGTTATATTTTATGCATGCCAAACTCCCTTGGCTGGTCATCATAAATTTGTTGTTTGTTGCCCGCTTTTAGGCGTTATTTGCAGTGTTTGTGTGTGCTTTTGTGGGTGGAGAAACGAAAGTGTGCCAATTCGGAAAAGGAAATGTTCGGAATTGAGGAAAGTGTTTCAATCGATTATATTTGGTTAGGATTCATGGAAAATTTATCACTTTGCAATCGCTTAAAATCTATTTTATAAATAGTTATAGCAATTACTCAAAGTGGAACTTAAATTAGGATAAAAGCCATTTATTGAAAACCTATTTATTTGCCTGGAAACGTTTTATAGAAATGATTTACCTTAAATAGTTTTGTTAAACGTTTTAAATATTTATTGAAATATGCCTTGAAAACAAAACTACATTTATACCGTAAATGCAAAATTGATATCTTGATCAAACAACGTTCTTATATAATCATCATTACTACTCCAAATTTTTGATTAGGATCGTTTGTGTTCTAACAACAAGATCAAATTCAACATAAACTGTTTTCCATTTATAAATTTATAAATAATATTTTGGAAACATAAAATAATTTTATTGCAGAACAAATATACTCTTAAAAAAAAGGATACTTCAGCCAACTCCATTAAAATGACTAATAAACATTTGAATTACCACTTGGCCGCACACACAAGATTCATGTTATTTATATAAGCTTCTTCCATATTTAAAGCTAATGCCGTATGCACATTTCAATCTCGAAACCGGGAAAAAAGCTAAAAGAGGTAAAAGGTGGCGGGGAAAAAAAAGGAAACTCTTGCTGATTTATGTGCTAGTTTTCCTGGCGATTTCTCGCTGTTTTTTTTCTTCTGCGCTTTCCTTTTTCTCGTTTTTGCCCTCTCTAACTAGTTTTTGAGAGTTGTGCAGCAGCATTTTACTCCAATTAAATTTTCATGCCATATGAGCATTTCGCACAGCAACTGGGACAACAACAAGGACGAGAGTGGCGCACAACGCGACGCTATTTTCAATTTCCGCTGCACAGAAGTACAGAAAGGAATGCGATTTTTAACACAATTTCACTTTGCCGAGCGAACAACAGGCTGCTAGTGTGCCACTGTGTTAGTGCTTGGCATAGAAAACGTCGACGTCTAAAAACAACAGTCCGGACCCCATCGAAAACACCCCATCCTACCCAACCCTACACTACCCTACCCTACCCCATATCGTCATTCGACTCAAAACCCGACGACCCGACACATCGACCCAGAAAAGCCCTTCGCCTCACTCACCGACTGACAGTTCAAGTCAAAATGCCCTTTTATTGAGATTTAAGCATTTTTGGGTCATTTCCGAATTGTGTTTGCGCAACAGAGATAGACACTGGCGGAGTGCGCGGAACAGCAGCCGGCGTTTAAATATTAAAAACCTTGTAACGAAACTACTAGGAAGCCGAAAAAAATCAATAACCAACAGCGGCCAGAGTTGAAGGCTAAGCGTGGCCCCTACAAAAAAAAAAAAAAAAAAAAAAAAAACGAATAAAACGAGGCAGTGAAAAAAAAAAAACATTAAGCCAACAACCAAAATGGGCATTTTGCATGCATAGATACATGAGACCTGTGAAGGATAGCCGCACATGATGAAAAGGGATACAGATGCCTGCGAAAAAATGAAATAAAGCAAGGGCAAAAGAATGGAAAAACAGAAAAACTTTTAAAAAGCTTGTTTTATTGGCATTTAGCCTCGGCTTGTTTGAGAACACAATATAACATGATATTGTAATGTAAATAGTTGAGCCAACACTGCTTTTTTCCAACCATGCTTTTGCAATGGTTTTGAGTTGTAAAGTAGGGATTTTATCACAAGTGGACAAGCGATTCAATGGTTTTAAGTTATCATGGAATTTTTTATGAAAAATAATGGTACTTTTGCATTTGGTTCTAAATCCGTTCTCTAGGTGCTTATAAAAAAGATAACACAAAAGGTTAGCTCTAAAACCAATACTTGGAAATAATAAGTTTACACTGGTGGGAAAAACGTACCAAATCGAAGTGTTTATTTTTAATTCAAATATTTTTTGCCTTGAATTGTGTACATTTAATATTAAACTTTAAGAAAGGGACATTTTTTTTTTAAATTTAATCTTAAATATAGAACATATTTTTAACATTATACTACAAATTTTATTTGTAGTGAATTTTAAATTTTGATTTAAATGAAATTTAAACATACAAGATATTTATTTTGGATTTTTTAAAACATTTTCGGATAATTTTCACAAATTTTAATTAGGAATTATTAAAGCTTTTTTAATTCTTCTGCTAGCTAAAAAGTCTTAATAGGTTTATGACCTAACTTAAAACTTACATGAAATCATTAGGGCAGTATTTCCGCTATCCAAATAGACCCAAAATAATGTGGTGACTCCATAATTCCGTTTATAACATCAATCAAATTTAAGCATTAGACATATGTAGCACACCGTTATCCAAATGCGGAACCGGGATCCATTTGCAGGGCCACATATCATATGTAAATTACCATAATGTGACCGACATTTTATTCGCGGTTTCCGTGATACTCGTACTTTCACTTTGACTTTTACCAGCCCCTCCCCAATCGTGTGAACTCTTCTTTAGGCCATTTTGGCTGCTCTTGGCCCTCTCGCGTGTATGAGTTTAATATATCGCGGCCATATAATATACGTACTGCTGTTTGCTCTTTGCCTTGCATGCTGAAAATGGAACTCGGAACTGGAAACTCTTGGGGTAAAAACAAATTACATGTGAGTTTAGCCCCGGTTTTCCACGGCCCACCGCCCCTTTTTGCCTTTTTCGCAGTCGCTTCAAGGCCACAATAGCGGTCAGGCCGTAGTCGGTCAAAGTTGGTTGCTGTTTGGGTTTAGCTTTGCAATTATATTGTACTGTGTTTCATTTCATTTTTTTTTTCCTTTTTGCCGGGGTAACTCTCGCTTCTAATGAAAAATGTTCGGAGGCAAAGCGGCTGCTTTTCATGTTTTCATAAATAATTAAATTTCTCGTTTTGTTTGGCCTTTGTGTGCAGCAAGAGTGAAATAAAAAATAAAATTGAAACGGGCACAGGGTCGCCACTAATTAGGAGCGTATTTCACTGGACTTCGTTCACAGAACGGATGCATTAAATTTGCAGAGAACGGAGTGGGGGGGGAAGCGAAGGGAAACTTCGAGGATCTCATTTCAAGTTGCTTCTTGTCAAGTTGCTGTTGCCAATTATGCAAAGTTTTGGGCAGCAACTTGACGTGGCCAATAAACTGAAGCACTGGCACTGGCTTTTCCAGGGCTCGTTGTATTTGTTTTCGATAGTGTGCTCAATGGCCATTTGAAAAGATAATGTCCCATAAATGCTTTGAGATTTTCTCTTTCTGTTTTGTTATTTGTTTGCGTAAGTTTATTTTTCATTCGATGAAAAGTAAAAGATTTTTCAATTTACCTTGCATTTGGTTTTGTAAATTTAAGTCAAGAGACTGGTAATTCTCGCAAAATTATATTTCATTAAATTTATTACAAGGAAAAAATTTTCTGCGTGTTTTTTGATATATCTAAAAAATTTTAAAATATGTATAATATATTTAAAAATGGTAGCCAAAAAATAGCTATGCAAAACCCAAACCAAGGTCCACTCAAAAAGTATTTACTATAAAAATACAATAGTTTATTGATTGAAATGGGTGGCCTTTTTGTCACTTAAAAATGTTGTTTGCCAGCCAACTTTTCACATTGTCATCTTCGCCACAATTACCCAAAGCAACTGAACAATCTGTAAGGGAATATATAAAACTTTGTCCTGATTAAATCGATGACAACCTTTTCCGGCAAGTTTCGTTTTTTTTTCCTTTCGTGGCTTGAGAACAATTTTTTCGCTTTTTTTTTCTAAAACGAAATTGAACTGTGCCATTGGCAGGCCCAAGAGAGCTGTTGTATGTTGTTGGTTGTTACACTCCTCCTGTCCTCCTGCCACGCCCCCTTTCTCCTTAGAGAGATGTAACTTCTACGGGCTCCTACGTGTCCGTTGCGCTCTGTTTGCGTGAGCCGAAGAAATGCAAGGACCTCTGCGTCTGAGGCTCCCTCTTCTCGTTTTTCGCTCACATGCCATTTCATTTTCCGGCTTTTCTATTTCACTTTATTTCTATTTCTGTTGTTGTTGTTGTTATTGTTGCCGAAGCTTATAAGTTTCGCAGAATTTTCTGCTGTGCCATCGGTTTTGGCCGTTGTCCCAAAAGTCAAGCATCAATTTGATCAACTCTTGGCGCCAGTCTTTAATATGTTTTCAATTTTTTTCCTTCTTTTATTCGAAGACAGTTCGCCAGTTCCTTCATATTTTGGCGAAAACCTCAAGCAGTTTATTGTTTTTCTTGCTCGGAGCTTGTTACACGCCATTTAGTTTCACTCTGCATATGCAGAGGGAAGTGGAAAATGTCAGCCGGAGCCACAAGAAATGCAAAATGAGAAAATTTTTCGACTGCGCTTAACAATTTTTCTTCAGATTGCAATTTTTCCTCGCACATGACCAAAACTTTCGTATGTATGTGCGGACAAAGTTTGGAAACGAAAGCAATTGCTTTTTGTGTTTCGTCTTGTTTTTATTGGCGAACAGCTAATTTGAAAGTTTTCACAGAAATGAGAAATCAAAAGATTGATGCTAGACAAATGCAAAAGTCATATACATTTTATTGAGTTTGATATAGCATCGTTACTAAACATGATGTAATAACAAACTCAAATTTAAACAGTGAAAATATTTTTTCCACAGCTTACACGCAATACATTTTGATTTGGGGTTTGTTCGATCACACATTCCGGCCAACTGACAGCAGTTGTTATCTATCGTCCTTTTGGTTGTGGCTGTCCAAAAAATGCCATCAATTAGTCTTAAAGCGGGAATTATGAATGCCAAAATCTATATATAAACACGTTTATAGGTATGCAAACACCAAAGGAATTTAAATGGAAAATACTTGAAAACGCCAAAGCAAATTTGAAACAGTTTTTGCAAAATTTTTTTGTTGTCGTAATTTGATTTGCATAAAAACTAAATAAATTTCCAAGATAAAACTCCACAAAAGCTGTGACATCAAGTGCTCAGACAAATGAAAAAAGAGATACGTGACACTCGTTTACTGGCCACAGAAAATCAAGTGCCAATAAATATCAAAATTTGCACAATAAACACGCGCCAGGCCAAAAGTGCGCGACTATGTGGAAATTCGAAACGAGTGGATATCAAACATCATAAACAACAATGGGAAAAAGGGACGGGATTATTGGCTCGAACTACATGTAAATGCTACAAAGGCAGTTTGAGAAATAGTAAATAATAGGAATAGTTTTAAAAAAGATTTTAAATAATATATATTTTTGCAGCTATTTAATAAGTTATATGGAAAGAATCGTGGTATTTGTGAATCATCAGATAAAGAAAACGCTTTCCTATTTTAGAGAAATTCTTCAACTTATCAGTAATTTCAAAAGTTTTCTAACACATTTTAGAAATGATGATTTAGTTATGATTTTGTTCTTAAATAAAAATTTGTAAAGTATTTCTCCGAAAGCTGTTGAATATTTTTTGATAGAAAATTGTTTTTTACAATTTTAAAGTTTACAAAGTATAACATGTACTAATATTAAGTTTACTAAATTCAATTTTAAATTAGTTATGAATAGAAACTATGAATAGGAAAACTATGAAAACAGAGCCACTAAATTTATGTTCATTTAAGAGCCCTCACCCAATTACGAACTCGCCTCTTTTCACTTTCTTGGCCTGCCATTCACTGGCGGGAAATTTCATTTTCTAATAGGCGCCAATACCGCTTTGATTGCACGCTCCCCAAAATCTAGGCCATAGAATTCAACAAAAAACAGACGAAGACAAAAATTGAGGCATTGAGGAATTGAGGACGTCGCCGTGCGCTCCTTTCTCCGCGTCCTCTCTATTTTTGTCGATTTCCTAGCATTTTCTCCGCATTTTCCCCCTTTTCTGCTGCGAAAGCTTGTCAAGTGGCTGCTTCAGAGCTCACTGTTCTGAGCAATGTGGGCTAAGTTGAGCTCTGCTCGTCGTCTATTGATTGCATTAAAGGCGGAGAAACTCGGGAAACCAACGAAATATTACGTATACGTACATTAAAATTCAATTTACGTCCGTTCGATTCAGCTGCTGCTGCTACTACTGCTGTCTGACAGTTTGAACTTTAATTAAAGCCACCAGCGACAGGGTGATAAGGGTCATTGATTAGGAAACATGACCGAGCAGTTGGCAGGTACGTGTGCCGATGCCGGTGCCGTTCCAAATAAATGGCACGAAAAACCTACAAAATCGACACACACACCGCATAGAGAGACATAATCAAACATCAACAGGAAAAAAAGTAAATGTCGCTAATGTAATTTATTGCGCCAAGCATCGCCACAAATTGAAACGACACTTTTTGTTGAAAAGGTTACATGGGTTTCCTTGCGTTAATTAATTAAGTAACTATAAATAGGTGGGCTATAGTGTATGTATTTATTTTTTAACAAAGGTGGCCCTGAAACGTAAAACATCCTTTAGGATGTTTATTTATTTATATTATTTTTTTGAAAACGTACTAAAATCAAAAAAAAGATATTAAAACTTTTTTGAACAAACATTTATAACCTAAATAAAAAGTAAAAAAAATTTAAAAAATAATAGTTTTAACTATTTACATAATTAACAAATTATTTGAACTAAAAATTTAATTTTCTAAATTTAGAAATAAATCTTACTAGTCCAACTTATAAGCAACACTACTTTAGTAAATGGCATAAACCCGTTCTCAGACGTGAAGGCCAAATAAAGTTTTAAGCTGTTGATGTTACGAGTAACTTTTTACAAAAAAAATATATGCCATGGTTTGATACCACATAACCTCAGTTCTAGAAAGCCATTTCTTTGAGTGATTGTTCATTAAGATATTGTGGGTATTCAGGTGCAAGGCATTGCCAAAATTTTTGACTAATTAAGTCATTCAGACCGGAGGCGAATGCGAAGGTGAAGAGGAGCGGCTTCGTGGCTGTCTGACATTCTGGGCGTAATGTTCGGGTGACACGCAAACACGTAGACAATCAACGCCATCAGTGGCTATGACAATGGGGATCCCCGCCATTTCGAGGCCGAAACAGAATAATTTTCCGAGTCAGGCTGAGCATATTTGAAAGTTTTGTCGCAGCACTCCAAATTACTGTTACTGCTACTGCCGCCGTTATTATAGTTATTTGTCAGCATTAGTGCAGTTGGAAAGTGGCGCTGAATAAACAAATTAGCACATTTTCATGTTGTTATGCAATGGAATTGCTAGTTTCTGTTTTGCTCCTTTGCAGGTGACAACCGGGTGAAGTGTCCTAATGAAGGTAAGAGCAAAATGGCTACAAATGGGCTGTGGCCATTAGTTGGGCTGGGAGTGTTTCGGATTTCGGGCCGCCTAATGAGGAGCCTTTCACAAATGAGGGGTGGAAATCTGTGAATATTGGGCCAGGATATTACCCGTTAGGGCTGCCGTTGCTTCATTTTCTGCATATTTGCGAAAAATTGCTAATTAAGTGGACGTTCTGTGTCGTGTTATATGTAAATGCGAGAAATAGGATTTGTTTGATTAAAAAAATTAAGGGGCATTAGTTATCTTATTGTTTAGGAGTAAACGTTTTTCATGGAAATGAACATATCGTATGTGAACTGTGACACAACATTTGGCGGTTTCATATTACATAAAATTATGCTCCTTAAATTATGAATTGTGAAAAAATTATCACTCATATTAATTACGTTATGCTTCATAATAAAAAAGTATATAAAAACCGTGCTAGGAAATGTAATCAACTTTAATTTCAATCAGCCATTAAATTAAAAAAAACCTTTCCCTAGTTATTCGCGCTTTACAGTCTCTGTTTTATGGCAGAAACATTTCCCAGATTCCCCACTTTTTACGTTCTGTTTACATTCTGTGACTATACCCCCTGCCCCTTTCTCTTGCCAGCTTAAGCTATGCTTTTAATTAAAGCAACAAAAATGCAGCACACCAGAGAAAAATAAGAAAAAGCGACACGTTTACTGCAACCAATTAAACCATATCGCATACATAATAATTTCATTTTTATTTTAATATTTATGTGTTTTTCGCCATGCGTCCCAAAAGAGTACCTGTATATATGTGTGTGTGTGTGTGTCATAAAACGGCGCCCAATTACTTAAAACTAACGAAAAATCCCCCACCAATGTCCCCCGATCCCCAAAGCCGTAGAATTTTCCTTTCGTAAATAAAACTATCACACCTTTCTGCCCACCACCACCACCCGCCCACATATCCAGTTTAATATGTATATATCCTAGTTTTCCTCCAAGACAATGAAAGCAACTACAACTACACACGGCTTTTCCTTTCCGAGTAATCAAAAATGCAAATCGAGCCCATGAATTTCGAATTAGTTTTTAGCCGAGCAGGACATGGAAGGAGGTTGAGAAGGGGGTGGCAAAAAAAAAGGGGGAGACTGGGGAGTGCTTAGAGCACGCGGATTTTAGGCTAACGAACACACGTACTCGACTACGGCCGTATCTTTCGCCCTCCCCACAGCTGTACGTGTAACAAATTTGTATCAGTTTAGGCCGTGGCCAGGAGGATTCGCTCCCCGGCAGCGTTTACCCGGTTTACCTGCTCCGGCGTAACCAAAACCTGCGGAACGAAAAAATAAAACCAGCACACGAAAATAGTTCACGGCGTTGCGCGTGAGGCAACAGTCGAAATCGGAGAGATGGTTGCGTGAGCCCAATTAAATGCTGTCTTTTTGTACTGTTCGAAGCGACAGGGCACTGAAAAAAATGACCTTCTTCTATTGAAAAAAATGTTAAAGAATATTTGTGTATTAGCAAATTCAACGCACCCCAAAGAAATTAATTATACTTACAGCTCATTTCAAAATGATTACAGTGCAAACAAAACAAAACAAGTTTCTTAAATAAAAGCATATTTTGTCTTAAAAATAATAAAACTGTATTTAATTAAATGAAAAACCAGCCTTAAAATGTCTACGCTTTATTTTTAATATCGAAAATACATTTTTAATGGGTTTGATCCCCAAAAACGTTCACGCAGCCATCTTTGCGTTTCAGAACGAGGCTGAAACCGTACTGAGGCCTGTGATTTGTGGCCTCTGTTGGTGTTTGACTCGGGATCATCCAGTGCCTGTGCCACTTCCCATCTCCATTTTCCTTCAATGTACGTGACGCGCATTTCCGCAAGTCTGCCTATCAAATATAAAGTGCCAGCAATTTATATTTCAACGCAGCGGAAAGTGGAGGGCGGCAGTGCCAGAATACGGCAGTCAAAGCCAAGCAAATCAATGTAAATATTTTTAAGGAAAACGCCACAAAAAAAAGGAGGGAAACCGAAAAGGTTAAAGCAATTGTGGACTGGAAAATGCAGGCCGAGTCAAGAACTGCATTTGTCGGCTTTCGAAAGCTCTCCTTTTATTTTTCCGATTTTCGTTTTTTCGGTTGGCTTCTGCTTCTTTAGCCCACTCCCAGTGGCATTTTCAATTTTACTTTATATGCAAATTTGGCATTTTGTAGCAACTGCTGCCATTGATAGCTCTCAGTCTCTCTTGCCCAGTGTGCCGCTTTATTTTTCAGAGAACCAGAACCAGAGTCTTTAAGCCAGCTTTACTTGGGGGCTGGCTGCCATTGCATTTGAATTTCTATAAATTTTTCATTTTCCATTTAGTTGCAATGCCACACCACAAAATAAAAGCGAACATTTATTTTCAACACAAACTAAATCCCCTGAAATCCCCTTGCAATGTGTTTACTACTGTTGTTCTTTAATTTTAAGTGTGGGTATATATTTTGGGGCTTGTGGTCTTTGAATTTGAAACGAGTCTATGGCACACAATGTGTCTGCTTCGTAAACAAGTGAAACGTAATCAAAGAGTGGACTTAAGTTTTCTGTTTGTCTTGAACTCTTTTAATAGTTTTAACAAAATGACTATCACCTGAATCACAATCTGACTTAAACCAGAATATTAATTAATTAATTTCAAAAATAGATTTCTTACACATCTTGAGTAATAAAAGATCAAAAAAGGTTAAAAAAAAAGAGCCATGCTAGATGCCTTATAAAAACAAAATTGTATTCAAAATATAAATAATGAAAAGTGTAGCACTTAGTGCAAAGTGTGACTTTATGATCAAGAGTAATCAATACGGCATACGCTTTTACTGTGATGTGGTAAATTTGCCATAAATAGACCCTAAAACTATGGCACTCAGGCACGTAGGATTCATCGAAACACCACCTAAAAGCAGCATTTTGCCACCATTTCCACTGCCATTAATCTGGGATACTCCCAAAGCCGCCACACGTAGGTGGGGACCTTAAACCCCTTGGTACCCCCTACGTCCCCATGGCCGCACACTAATGGCACTCTGATGCTGCTAACAAAGTCTAGAAAGCCGACCGAAAACTGTTTGCCATGGCCCGACACTGTCGCCGCCGCTGGCGATGGGCAAAAGTGTCAAAGTGCTAAAGTATGTTCAAAGATTCATAAGATTAAATGCAAAAGCCTATCTCTTTCTCTTAACATCGTTGACTCTGTTCCTGTCTCATTTTTTCCTTGTGGTGTCTGGAAGACAGCTAAATGTAGCCAATAATAGGTAGGCTCAGGAAAAAATTTGTCTTAAAGCGCCAGCTTTTTTTACTGTTTTTAGAGGTTAAAAAACTATTAAAAACTGGTATGAGCTCCAATTTTTTGTTATATTCCAAAAGATTTCAGTAATCAAAATTTGGAAAATTAAATAAAACGTCGCCTAGCCCAAAAGACTCGTGCTACCTTCACTACCCAACATATCTCCTAAACGCATTTCAGACATGGCGTATGCGCGATGTGTGTGTACGCTCAAGACGATGAAACTCATTACGCTTGTTTCGGAAGGAAGCGAGTGGAAGGAAAAGAAAAGCCAAAGTCTAGTCCTGGCGCCGAAGGCTACCGACGACGTCTGGCCAGTCCTTGAACTCACCTCGAGATTTTCATTTGGCCTAGGCCAATGCATTATACCCTCCTGCATTAGCCATAGCTTAAAGTTCATTGCCCTACGGCTTTCAATTTTCTTTCTCCTAATTTTTTTTGTAAGAAATTATATGCAGAGATGGCGTGAATTTCAATTTAAGCCAGTCTGCTTCGCTTTTCGTTCTCTGTGCGGAATGCACGGGCAGAGTGAGCGCGAAAAATTTAAATTGAAAATGCAAAATGCTCATATGCAATTTGTTTGGAAGAAAATCTGAGGATGCGGGGGGCTCTGGCTTTGGCCCTTTTTACAGTTTGCCGGGCATAAAAATCCACGACGGTCTACATTGTTGTCAGTTTGTAGCTTTGGCTACAATCGTTTGCTTTACGACCACACCCACACACACATACACACACACACATGCTGGCAGGACAAGAGCATTTGGCATTTTATGCGAAATGTTTTCTCGGCGGAAGGAACCGTCGGGATTCGGCATTATAGTTGTATGAGAACCCATCCCTTTGCTACCAATTCCAATTCCAACTTCAACTGCAGATTCCCGCCATTCCACTATTCGGCCTGACTTTAAAATTAAGTTTACATTTTTAATGTAGCAAAAAAGAATCCGCCTCTCGACTTTTGAAACTGCGTCTGTTTTATGTTTGCCAACTTTAATGGTCATGACTTTTGGTATTTTTGCTTGCAAGTTTATAGTCAGCATGAAAAATAGTTCAAAAAGACATAAGGAACGGATACCCATGGGAATTTGATTTAATTTTTGGTAATGTGGAAAATAGTATTCAAGAAATCTAGATTGTGGACAATTGTTGTATAACTCTATACTTTTTTTGTAAATTAGATTAGTGATAATTAATATATAATATTTTTAATTTTTCTAGATGAGTTGTTTTGCAAAATGATTTTAAAGGGATTTCAACTGATTAATTTATGGTAATTTATTGGTTCGTTGCACCATGAATTATAATTCCGTAATCAACTTTTGCTATTCATTTGAATTAGCCGAAACAACAAAATAGTTAACAAATTATTGATCACGAATTTGTAATAGCGAAATAATTATTCTTTTCATTTGATTTAAACCGTTATTAAAATATATTTTTTAGTTTTAAATGATAAAGGTCAAATATATTTCTAACAACCAATGCATTTGTCGTAAATGGATTTTATTTGCTAAGCGTATAATTATATAATTATATATGTTTGGTACAACATCGTGTATCGTTTCATTCCATTCATTTTTGGTTAACTAATGAATGTCCTTTTTTGATTTTTAGATTTTCAATTCAGCTTAACTATAACCTGTCATAAACTATTGAAGATAATTATTGCATTTAATCATGCCAACTATTCTCCACTTTTATATAAATCAAATCAAAGATGCAGCTTTTTTCTTTGATTAACTTGCCCAAGCCAATTCCCAATTATACATTACTCATACGCCGCATTGTCCGCCACGCAATTCATCAGGGCGTGTAACCAGCGTCCGTATTTCTATAGAAGATCTGGATATATATATATGTATATCCCCCCTGGTTCGCCCGACTTGATTGAGCCGCGTTGGCAAAATCACGTTGCAATTGCCACAGACGGAGCTGAAGAGCAAACGAGAGGAGAAACGAGACTCATTAGACCGAAGCGTGATGCGTGACACCAACTTTAAATTGTGCAAAGACGAGCGTCCTCCGCATCCTTGATCCTCTCGCCCACAACCGACCACCAACCATTTCCCATTTCCATCACATTGCAGCGTAATCTTGGCCATTACTCAAAAAGTAGCTTCGCACGTAGCCTGCGACTAAAAAGGGACCGCGGAAAAATAAAGGCAGAGAAAAATCTGCGATTTATATTCCAATTTTTATGTCAAGTATTTAATTTATAAATTCCAATAAAATACATTTGATTCTTAAAATTTGTGATTTTTTTGCTTTAATGCAATGTAATGAAAATACTAAACAAATTTATGAAAAGTGTTTTAACTATCCTATGAAATTGGGAACTAAAACGAACTTAAACGAAAGTTAGAGGAAACGCTTAGTTGAATTCGTTCCTTATTTTCTTGTTTATTTAACTTCCCATTTATCATGCTATAAGCAGTTTTTAATAATGCAAATGCAAATTAATTTGCAAAATTTAAAGAGTTTTTCGAAATTACATATTTTATGCTGGTGTAGCCTGGCTCTGCGGGTGACATTCGTAGTCTGTTTGTGTTTGTATTTCCGTTTTGTCCAACAGCACCTCCTCCTATTGTCCACCCTCCCAGCGGCCCCTCCTTCTCGGCCTTGCGCCTCTGTCATTGCCACTGTCGCCTTTGAAATCAGATTCCACTGGAGCTCCCCTGTGCCTTCCCTAATGGCTTTGTTATGCTAATTTCATGACGCCTGCCGGCCATTGGAGTCGCCTTTTGCCCCTCGGCCCAGCCGGCTTTTGATGCTGTTTCTTATTAATTTAATTATAAATATTATTCTTTTTTCCGGTTGTTGTTTTTTGGTGGCAATTGCTTTTGCACCAGGAAATGGAAACATTTTAAATGTTCACATTTGCAGCGCGATTTTAAAGTTTTTTGGTGGACAAAGATTTCTAATTTTAGTTAAGTGTGCTTATGCACTAAAAAAAAAATTATTATTTTTGATATTTATATAAATGTACAACTTCTTTTGTGGTGAACCCCCCATAAAAAATAATCAGTAGTTGTTTTGAATCATTTTCAAAAACACCAATATTTCTTTCATTGATTTAAAAATACGAAAATATAGGCAATGCATTGCTATGTTTTTCCAAGTCCTTTATTCTGTGGCTTTTACCATTTACTTTTTGTGAACCAGATGCGTTTATTTACTGATGCAAGAATAACGGACATCGCTGTCATTGGTTTTTCCCCATATTCCTTTACGTAATAGTGCTGGGAAAAAAGTGAAACTCTGTCATTTGGTGAAAGGGACTTAGCTGGAAAGCCTTTCATAAGCATCGCATAAATTCTTTGTCAATTGTGGCAAATTCTTAGCTATCCAGATGGTCAGTCGTCCTGGTCTGTATTTTTCTCTCTTTCTTTTCTGCTCTATCTCTTCCTTTCTAATTGTGCCATGTGTATGTTTGTGAAGGGTTCAAATTGTAACTAGAATTTGATTGTGCTGAGGCATATGAGTGAATTGATTGGATTAGCTCTGTAAGAGACGATAGCATGTGGCCATAAATGTAATGCAAGACCTTTAAGCCTTGATAATCTCTGGATGTCAATGGTCCAAACGTATTGAGGTAATTGAGGAATATCTTTACAAGCTGTTTTAGGATTTTGTTTAGGGCAAAACAATACGAAAATTTTAAAATCATAAATTACTTATTCCGAACTTTAAAGCAAATACAAAAAAAAGGTTTTATTATTAAGCAGGCATTCATATCAATATATTTCGGCTTAAGCAAATTAGAGGATTCTTGTTTTATTGGGTAAATAGTTCCAAGTGTTTTCACTGTTTTTAGGTTTTGAGCTTACCCAAGTATTCCCGGGAAGTCGCTCATTCAATGTTTCTTCTGTGGAGCGTCTTCTATTGCTGTTTGCCCGACTTTCTTCCGCTTTTCTTTTGTCTTTTTTCCTGTTCTATGGCCTTGGTTGGACCTGTTTGCAGGCATGTGGCTTAGAAATGGCTTACAAGCTGGCTGCCTGTTTTTTCCTGGTTCTCCTTCTGACCCGTGAGATGGCTGGTGATGCAACCGATTATCTTCCGACCTTCCTGCCTTTCCTTCCTTGCCTCTGGTTATTACCCTTGCAGCTCCGCAACAGCCCTGTTCATGATTTCCAGCTGCCGGTAACTGCATTCTTAAGCTCAATCAAACAGGAAGTTGGGCAAATGTGCATTGAGTTAACTGAGCGATATTCGTGTTTTTGTGGATCCTTGGACAAAAAAAAAAGCAGCAGAGTTTTATAATTAAAATTCCCTGAGAGAGGAATGCCTTTTAGGTGCATTCCCTTACAGAATTTAAATGTCGTTTTACAGGAACGGTTGCGTGTGTGCGCTCGCCATTCAAGTGAAACTTTAGACATAAAAGCCAGACCCCTTGAAACCCATTTTTTCTGTGTCCACCCTTTCGGGCTTTATTGTTGTTGCCTGGCTCTGGCTAAAACCAGGCAGACATTTGGACCTAACTACTTGAAGTTTTATGCCCCTTTTCTTTACGTTTTTTTCCCTTTTTTTTGCCCGCCACATGGGAGGACTTTATGGCGCATACGTGTGGGTTCCTCAGGGCGCATATTGAAAACTCAGCATTGTTATGACTTTGAAACACATCTTTTCTTCTCGGCCCTCAACTTAATGGCAGGTGCAAGCAAAAAAAAATATGTGGCTGAGGAAAAAAAAAAGCGAGCACAAATAAAACTGTTATCGGTCTGCGTGCTCAAAAGCGCACTTGATTGCTCAAATCCTTTGTGTATCCCCTTTTAAGCCTTTTGTTTTCCATTATGCGCCGGAAGTGTTGCAAACACTTCAGTGCAGGACAGCAGCCGAAGCCACAGCAACAATAACAGAAGCCCGAGAAGAACTAAAAGGGCAAGGAAAGTCCAAGTCCAAGACAGCGTCTCAAGCGGCACTTCTTTCTACACAAAAAAAAACCAAGCTGGTGGTTAAAAGAGTATTTAAGACAAAAAAAAAAAACGAAAAAAATTCATGACTGTTCGAAAAAGACTTCTAAAAATTTTAAAATACATTAAGTAACACCACAAAAAAAAAATTTCAAGCATTTTAATTTCTGCCTTTTTCTCTAGACCTTTTTGATGTTTTTGTGATATTTCATATTATATATTTTGTCATAACGAAGTATTAAAACATACTTTCTTAAGTGATAATTTCACCCATATTTTCGATTTCTTTTCGAGCCTGTATATTTTGTATTCTCGTCAACACATGTTAAAATTTTGAAAATAAAAAAAAAATTTCTTTTCGTGTATATGTAGATTTGACGACATTTTTAATACAAATAAAGCAGGAAGAAGGCACACGGAAATAAAGCATAATAATGTGGCATGACAATCAAGCGGCTGAGGAAAAGGGGAGTGGCGGGGAAAGGCGACGCGTGCCAAACGGGAAAACACTCATAACGCTCGGCTCCCCACTTTCCAGCCCCCCTTTTCTTCTGAGTCGGACCCTCGTGGCTTTCTCCTGTCAATATGTTTCCCGCTCGACTTGTGCTATAATTGTGCCATCCCTCTCCGGAACACTTGCCATATTGTCGTATGCCGCATGTCGTGTGTGTGTGTGTTTTTTTGTCATCGGGGGCTAAGGAATGGAGATAATGCCAACCGGGACACTTTCAGTTACTTAGCTTAAGAAGCGTGGGGAGCGTCTGCTGCTCGGGGACTCAGGCACTGAATCCGAGAGTTCGCTTTCCTTCATTGTTCCTGTTATTTTACAAACTTACAAGTGGCCAACGAAAAGTATCCCAACTGAAGCTAAAATAATTAGCTTTAGGGCTAAGCAGAAATTTCAGAAAAATGAAAACGCCACAAGGGGCAGCTCGAACAGATGAAAGGAGAAAGTCGATTTGCAGGAGGAGGAGAAATGAGAAAGAATTTAAAACAAAGCCAGGTTAGGGAATACTTTCGTATTTCAAAATGTTGCGAAGGGTGAAGCAAAGTAGATTTAAACGTCATTTAAGTTTGTAGAAACATATTAGGAAACGATGAAATAAAATAATAATTAATTTCTTCTTCTGTCAGCGTTTGCAAATAAGCAAAAAACAAGTCCGGCATTCTATATCTGTCAGTTTTATATATTTTAATTTAGAAAATGCAAAATTGTGTCATTGCTGTTAAGAACTTCAGCATGTTTTCAATTATGTAACTCTTCACACTCACATTTATAAGTTAGTTTAAACTTGTTAGTACAAAAAATTTTCATTTTAATTAGAAAACAGAAATGTGATATCAAGATTTAAAAGTTTTAAAAACCTTTAATTTGGTTTATTTATGCCCATGCACAAATTGGTTTATTTTGCACTTTAAAACAAAAGAGTTTTTCATTAACTTCGCGTTCTATTAAATATTTCCGCATGAAATGTGGGTTTCATAGCTTGACCCTTAAATGCCGAATAAGTGAACTTTATAACTTAAAAAGTAAATAGTCCCAACTCCAGCTATTTGCCCTTCGTTTGCTTCCTGATCTGAAAAGACAGCCCCTCTGCCTGTTCAAATTCGCACCACTCATCCGGGTCAGCTGGCGGTCGTTTCCTCCGACTCACCGCCGGCTCATTTTCCGGTTGACAGGAGCGCTTTGATTCCAGCACATCACCTGACAATTTGTTGACTTAACTAATCCCCCTCCCCACCCGCTTTCCACTGTCCACTTGCAGATGCCCAGGATGGGGAGACGTCACAAACACTGCCATCATCGGTTGTGCGGTTCATCTTCATCTCCGTTGCAGCGGCTGGTGGAGCTGCAGCTGCTCCTTCCAGCTCTGTTGGTCGTCCTGCTGGCCACCACCCTCGGCCTCGCCTGCCGCGTCTCCGAGTTCTCCTGCAAGGGCAGCGGCAACAGCGGCAACATCTGCGTGCCCCTGGACAAATACTGCGACGGACGCAGCGATTGCGCCGATGGCAGCGATGAGCCCAAACATTGCTCCGGTGAGTGAGTGCCGCCAGCTGTCGCTGCCCCTTCTCGGCGAAGGGGCTCACAAATAGTACAGTAAACAGTCGAAAGAACGATCCGAATCACGTTTACACAAATAAATTATAACATAATTTACAGCAAATATTTCACTATTCATTTCAAATCAAAATGCCTTAAGGTTAAATATGTATAAGGCATTGGTTAAGTAATTTGTTTTTGAAAGAAAAAAACATTCTTCATTCAATCGATTTAATATATTTTTTTAAGTATTTGTAATGGTACTATGTTTCCAACGCCATATTTTGATACAAATAAAATATATATTAGGAATTGATGAAGTAATTTGCTCTTGATATATTAGATAAATAAAGTTCAATCGATTTAAACATTATCTAAAGTGCTTCCAATATGATATTAAACGTTTTGTTTTAAAAAATTGAAAATAATTTAAATACTAAAGGGAGGCCCACACTGCGCCTATATGATAAATTTTGAAGTAAAACCATTTAAGGTAATAATAAAATAATATTTTTTTTTCAATAGGTTTTTACAAACAAAAATCTTTATAGACTTATTGTAGTTTACTTTAGTGCGCCTCCAACTCACATTCTGATTTATTTGTCTCCTCCGACAGTCTGCAATCGTACATATTATGGCGATATCGGACGCACCTATGCCATAAAAGTGCCAACGCCACAGTGGAATAAATTGCCTTTCCTCTGTCACTTGACATTCACAGCATCCGGTCATGATCAAGGCGACATTGTCCAGGTGAGTAAAGCGGGGCAAAGGTTTTATGGTAGTGATGAGAACACCGAGGTACTTGTACCTAAATGCATATAGATTTATTTGTTTTGAATCCTTTCTAAGTAATATTTACCAGAACTAGACAAAAAACTGTCACTGAAAATAATAAATTGTAATTGTAATAAGGACAAGCCAATAAGGTGTTTAAGATATATCTTCATTCTCTTGATGATATATAAGTGGATTTAATACATGGATCTGCTTAACTCGATAAAGATAAATTAATGTTAAGATTTTATTCAGGCTAGTGTATGATATTACAGCAATCATTTTCGTCGATATCTCTATATAAATAAACGGTTTACAAAATATCAATTAAAAACAATGTTTTTTTTTCTAAGATTAATAATAGGTGCCACATTAAACATATAATATGTTAAAATAAAGTTAATCGATTAATTCTTTAGGTTAAATTTAAATCGATATCAACAGAAAGCACCTTAGTTGGGTAAAAAGCAGTGGAACATTTCTCACCACTGGTGCCAAATGTGTTGCTGGTGCCGAATCAGTGGAGTGTTTGTCCGTTTCGTATTGTTGTCCACAGTTCACTGTCCGTTGTCCGTTTGTTGGCTTTAGTGCGCTGTAGGCCAAAGATTAGCCGTGCGTCAGCGAAATAAAAGTGCAATGCACACACACAAACACACGCATGCAAGTGTTCTCGAGGGCAAAAGAAGAGAGGTCCTGCAGGAGGAGTGCACTCTTACGGGAACCTACACACACACACACACACACACACTGGAAACGCACACACGGGCAGGAGACAGCGACACGCACAAATGCACCGCCGTGAAATATTCCGAGACAAATCCCCCGTTTCCAACAATGGCCACCCGAATCGTACATATCCCATGAGCAGCTGTCCGTGCCTGCCATCCGGACAAGGTGTATGGGTTTTGTCTCGAAAAACATCGGTCTCATCAGGACTACGGACTATTTTACACCCTTGGTTTTACATTAAATGGGAGTTACTTTCCAGAAAATAGTGCATTAAAATTATAGGAACTTTTAGCATTTGTTTGTTAGTCCAATAAATTGACTCGACTCAAAAAAGTTACAATTTCAGTCAGCATGATAAATTTTGGAGGGTCAGCATGTTCTATCTCTAAAGTATTTTGATTAGAATGCATAAAAACTTTGTTATATTTATAAGTGCAAAATAAATAATAAAATTTGATAATTGTTTTCAAGTAACCCATATTTAGGCAACAAAACAAAATATAAATTGGTAGACGTTTTTCACTCAGAGACAGCAACAGAAGAACAATGACATATTGGGATATGTTTCCTAGGGTATGTCGAAACGTATATATCCCAATTCTGGCTGTCGCCACACTGCGTTCGTGCTTGTTAGGTAAAATGTCTCCATTTCTCGCCTTGGCGGCATATCTCCTGACATTTTTGGGGTCCCTGGCATTTGGTGCGTGCTTAATTAGGACTCCCAGCGATTGCAGTCGAATCCCAGCCATTTCGTGCGCGTTTTAAACGGAAGGCAACGCTTTAAAACGCCTTCGGGGACATAGAAAAGACGGAAAAATAGGAGAGCCAAGTGATGCAAGGGGGTCAGATATAGAAATAGGCAAACAAATCGGGCAGCTTTGGAGAAGTGGAAACGCCCACGTTGACAATGAAATTAGACACGCTTCAAAACATTTTTGGCGAGCTGTCAGAGAAACGTCAATTTCAATCTCGAAAATAATTGATTTCCCCAGCAATTTGCGTAAACATCGCAATGAGCAGTTTAGTCCCAGGAAGTGGTAGTCAGCAAATCTGTTCTCCTGCTCCAGTGCCACCCCATTTGTTCCTTAAATTTCTCCAATTCGCCTGGGAGTCTGGCACGTATACATATATTTGAATAAGTATGCAGGATGATATATGCAAAATGTTCCTTCGTGGGCTTTGCACCTTGCACAAATCTGTCATGCGTAAGTTATAACTTTTTATTTTGTGTTTCCGAATTTGTAAAACACTTTTTATAGAACGTGGGTGCACGTGGAAAAAAAAGTTTAAAATCGATATTTAATTACAACGATTTTAAATTTAACTATATCCAGCCAATGATGTGGCTATCATTTCTGTACCAATTTATCGATATAATTACATTTAGAGCAGTTGCATTATTTTAATTTTTAACTAAACGTTAAGAAAATAGCTATACATCTTTTAGTTGAATAATACAAATAATTATTTAATATCTAATGATTTTTCATATTACTATGTATGTTGTAATAAAAATCCTCGAAGAAATAGTTTGTTTTTCAGTGCACATATCCTTTTTCACCTCTTCATCGTAGCATATAAATCATGCGGTTGGCTTTCCGAGGCTTCACTTGGTTTTCCCGCTTTCCCTTCGATTTTTATATGTATTTTTTTTTGCGCTTCTCACTCGGGTGCGTCTGTGTGGGAAATTGCTTGAAATAATAATGTTAGACATTGGCGCGGACGGAACCAGGGAGACGTTGTTGTTGCTGCTGTCTGTTTGTACATATTGATTGATGATTGTCAGCCAGAATCCCAGACCTACGTAGATGGGAGAAGTTTAAATTGCCTGGGACTCCGCCATTTACCCATGGGCTAATTTTTAATGGAAATACCTTAGCCCAAACTCCGCAATATGTTCGCTTTAATCAAATAGCCGATGGCGCAATCTTTTTTCGTAATTAAAGCTTGTTTTTCACGCCCTCTAATGGAGGGGAAAATTTATGCAACAAATTAACCAAGAGGAAATCTTTTTTTTTTACCAAAAAAGCAGACAGTATTTCGCATAAATCAAACAATTTTTTTGTAAATAATAATTTTAGCTTGGCTTACCCACATTTATTTTATTTATTTTACCCGTTTATTTATTTTTGCATTTTAAATTCTATATATTGGTAGCTTTGTAAATAAGTTTATTTAGCAGTTTTCAATGTGAGCATTTGATTTTCGGAATAAAAAAATCGTTGTTTTTACGCGCTTATTATTATTTTGCCAATAAGAATGAAATTGATATTGCTCTTTTATGGAATGTTCAGCTGGCTATCGTTGATGGAATTTGTTTAGAGTTTTTGGCATTTTTGTGGACGAGTTCATAATGGATTTATTGTGTTGAAAATTAAAAATGAACACCTAATTTACTGCCACAAGCAAATCAAAAATGAAACGGGTTGACACTACTAGCATTTAGAATTTCTATTAAACCCCGAATGAAAAGTTTTCCACTTTGTCACGTCGCAGAGCAAAAAACTTTGTAACTTTGGAAAAAAACCATAAAACATGAGAGAGAACTCCTTAAAAAGCATACACTACACATAAATTATGCTTCTTCATTTGCCCAGGAGAATTGCCGGGGCGAAAAAGTCCATGTTGAAGTCCAAGGCAAACTTGCAAATGCAAAAGTTTTTCTGAATTGTCCCCTCTGTCGTCCAGTCGCCGCTTCTAATGAAGCCACAAATGCCAAGTGCGATGTGGAATTCCCTCCCTCATTTTCTCCGCTGTCACTTTTGCCTTTGTTTAATATTTCAAATTGGAAGTGAAAATCTCTTAGTGTGCGTAGGTGCCAAATGAAAAGCAAGTGGCAGCCAACTGAAACCCGAGGCTGAACCCTTTTATTGGAGTTTTCTTTCCAATTTTCGACACACACTCTCCGGCAGGCGTTTATTTGCATATTTTATTAAGTAAAATACATGTGCCCGAGTGCGAGTACGAGTACATAATGTACATATTGCATACAGGATTAGATACTTGACTTTCTGCCTCACAACTTCCTCACTTTGACCTTGACTTGACTCCAATGTAAAAAGGCAGTGTGAGTATGGTGTTTTCTTTTTTATGGCCAATCAAATATGCAAACAGTGGGCGGGTACAATGAGGCGTTGTGTGGTTCTTTACATTTTTCGCAAATGGAATTTCATTTGCATAACTCTAGGCAAATATAAAATATAGTTTTAATACCCTGGGAAGACTGGCTAAACTGGGCTTTACAGGATTTCGAATGTGCTTTAGAAAGTGACTCCGCAACAAGAATATGTCTTGAAAGTATAAGAGCTTAAAAGATAATTTTATTAAAATTCTACTGATTCAGTTCAGCTTTAAGCAAGAGGGCATTTTGTAAGTCAAGATTAATTTAATCAAATCACAATTGTTCTTTAATACAAGCTAAACGTTTTGAAAAAGGAAATTTTCTTAATTTCGATTTTGTTTTGCAAATGAAAAATATTGCTTAATAATAATGTATTTTCTTCTAAATCGTAATCAAAAATGACAATGTCTTTAGTAGACTGATTAATTTTTTTACACTTTACTGCAACTTTAAAGAATTTGAATGTGTTTTTTAAGTAGTCCTCTAAGTATTTTACTTTAAGGTGAAATATAATTTGAATATATATATAATTTATAAAGGTAAATCGTTTAATAGAAAAATTACCTATGTATTTTGGGGATGTCTTAATAAAAATAAAAATATATATATTTCAATTTACCTTTTTCCTATTTCAGATCATCTTTGATGGCTTTACGGTGGGCAGGTTCGACGAGGGCATGGTCGATACGGATGTGGATGGTTACGAAACGAACCTAAGTCCCACGGGCGAGTTGCCCGGCTGTCCCGAGGGCTTCATGCAGGTGAGGAGCTGGAATTTCATTTATTAAAATTCATGTTACGTGATAATAAAAATAGTTTGCGGAAATGTTGTGTCCGGGAGTTTGCAGTCCATTTGCTTGCATGGGGTTGGCTATAATTTCATGCCCAAGTGGGCGGCAAAGGGCGGCATACAGCGGAGAACCCGGGCGAGGACTTTGGCCTGTCATCGTTGGTAGCTTTCGTCCTCGTCGACGTCGCCGTAGTCGTCGTCGTCGTCGTAGTTCGATTCAATCAATGTCCGAGTAATTCTGTAATTTTCTGTTTGGTTCTCTGTTGACAAATACCACATTAGCCCGGCAAATTGAATTGAATGATGCGCCTGTGTGCGTGCTCGTCCCAATAACCGTATTTGTATGTCTGTGTGGGGATGTCCGGACGATCCTGGGATTGGGAGCTTGAGTGCTGTTAGTGTTGTTGGGTCATATCCATTTGGCCCTTCTCTTGGCCAAAAAGGAAAACTATTTAACATGTACTCGAGCTCTGTGTGCGTGGTGTATATTTTTATCGCAAATTTGGCGTGCACATTCGGGGGTAGTCTGTTCTGTACGGCTCTGTCCTCGCCCTTGTAATGCTAAAACCAAAATCCTGGCTAAATAAAATGTACGAAAAAGCTCACTAAATCCCTGTAATTGACTTGTGCAATATGTTTGAACATTTCGTATCTGCAGCCGCTTGTGTCTTAGTTTTTGTTTCAGTTTTCCTATCTGCATCTATATCTTTATCTCGGTTTCGGGTTGACTGGCCCTGCTTAAATCGCCTTTTGATAGGTCCCAGACGGACTGCTCGTTTTCCATCGTGCTCCTCTGGATACCTTAAGCTGTTTTAATTTGAGGATTTAATTAAATTATTCGCACAGTAGCGTTAAAATGCAAATGTTGAAAGAGATGTGTAAGTTCACTTAATCTTCAGCTTTTAACAGATTCAGGAAAACGAGTCTGGCCAGCAAATATGGTTTCTTTATTGAAAATGAAATCTCTGGGAATCCTTTTGGAATTTTAAGCAACGTTTGAAGGACAATAAAAAAATTAATATTTTAATATTGTAAGACTAATACTTATTTTAAAGTTACGAATATACGTTTTGAAGTGCAGCAAAATATATTTAAAACAATGTATTATTATCATATTCAATGAAAACATAATTTGGCTGTTATTGCATAAATTACTTAAATTTTTTTTTTTAATTTGTGAAAAGTTCGTATTGCATGGCTAAAAAACTGATTATAAATAAATACTAATAAGGCATCAACAATCAAACAATGCAAATGAGTTTTTTTTTTAATTTAATAAATAATGGAATTTATTGAATTGACTTTAAATTAATTAAATTTTCTTGTATTCATTTAAAAATGCTCTTGGGGCATTTCAAATGCCCTCTTAGTTCCATTTCCCAGCCCCCTTACGTAATCTCTCTCTTTTCCCGGCGACTACAGATTTTTATTGGTTCCATTTCCCTCCGCTAACTAGGAAGAACTCGGTTCGTACACTGTCGGACTGTTGGAAAACCATAAACCTCTATTAGTTTAGCTCCGTAGGCCCTCAAAACCCTTCACTTTTCCCGCCGGCATTCTACTATATATCTACCCGTCGCTTTGTGCAGCAATAAATTTTAACAAGCGTGGGGCGTGCGCTGACATTTTGCGGTGCGCGTCGCCGAAAAACTGAAAAACGGGCCGGGCTGGACTTCGGGATAGGGAATAGCCATCCAGTGCAGTCGCTGGCACTCCTGTCCTGTCCTGTTGAGGTTTCATTTGGCGCTTGACATGTGTACGGAGTTGAGGGATTTCCGCAAAGGACGAAGGACGAGGGGTGATCCTGGGCTAACAGGCATGTCCCTAGTTTTTCCTGCCGCTGCATTTTCCGGCAGCAGCGGCTTTTATACGCTTGCAGAGGGTAAGCGTAATTTTGTTACTGCATTTTAAGGCCAGAAATAAACTTGTTTAAAAAATTTTTTGATAAGACGTCAACTTCAAAACATATATGGTATTTTATGTGTAAAAGAACAGAATATGGGAAAATAAAAAAGTTATTCAAAATAATATTTACTATTGTCATTTGTATAAGAATAATATTTTTGGACTAAAACAAACGCAATTGGAAAACCAGACTTAAATAAATATATAAAGTAAGGAAAATTGGATTAAGACCACAAGGGTATTCCGAATTTTGTAACGCAAATCTGTTATTTTATTTTTGTTTTTTTTTTTGGATATTTGGCCTTTCCCTTCAGTTTTTAAATGCAGTTAAATATTTTCAATTTTTTTTCGCCGCTGCTCGTGCATTGTTCATTGTTGTCGTTGCAATTCTATATAGACTCGTAACTAACCGCAGGTTTGTGTTGTCGCTTTTCCCCTTCGAAACCTCCAAGTCCATCGAAGCTGGTTGTTTTTTTCCCCGGCAAAGGCAATTTTAACTGCTGACGCGGTTTTGTAAATCCCCCTCCTCGGCCCACCGATCTGTATAAATAATGCGTGTCATGGCCTGGCCACATAAATTCTTGACCGAAACGGAAAATTTATATCCGCTGCCTTTGCCACATATAGGTTTATATATGAATTACCCAGGTTCAGGCCCAGCACCCCGTGTCGAGTCTGAAGTTTCGGTTTAATCATTTATTCAATTTAGTTGGACATTCTGTCTCATGCATTTTGTAACAGGCCAAAAGGGGAGCGAAACTGGGCTGTCCTTATCTTGACCTTTTCGAAATTATTTTTAATAATTTAGCAAACAATCTTTGGCTGACAGTGGAAAGAAGAGCGAAATTCTTAAGTGAAGTGCAGATTACAATGCAAATACTGATGCAAATTTGTATGAAACGCATTTTTTCCAACTAAGCTATAATTAAAAAATTAATTATAATTAATAAAACTATTGTCAAAGGTATTTAAGAAAGTTGATTTCGAATAAAACAAAAGGAAAACCTAGCTATGGATTATAGCACATGCTGCACTTATCCCCAAAGCTTAAGTATATTTTGAGTTAGCTTTACAAGGTATTTTGTAAGTCTTATCCTGAGAAAACTTTCTCTGAACCTTTTGTATATTTGTTAATAATGCTAATCATAAATAATAAAGTTTATGCATAAACGTATTAACCTAAATCAACAGAGACAACAAAAGCAGCAGATAGGCGGAGGATGAGGCTGTTATCCTTGAGTGTCCTTGCAAGAACAGCTTGAGCAAATGACTCAATATTTGACAATCATAACATCCCTAGTCCTGTTTCCTGCTCCCAAGAAGGAAGGAACCAGCTTGGTCCTGCTTCAGTTTGTCAATAGTTTTTATTGGACTAAATGTATACGTACATATATATAGATAATGCATATAGATTGTTTAACAACTTTTGCCTTGGCCAAGCTCATAACTCAACGTTGACCGCAGGAAAGTTAGGGGAGGCTTACGAGTTTTACTGAGAAGTTGACTACCAAGTTTAGAATAATTTTTTCGGTTATTTGTTGGCTTACCCCTGTGTCCACAAATTAAATAAATTATTTGTTATATGGCAAATGCTTTCAATCACTATAAATCATAAAGAAAGCGGAGACATTTGAACAGAGCTGGTATGATGCGCTTAAATTGTTTCACAAGTAGGTTCAAATACCCACTCTAACGAAAGGAGAAATTGGATAGGGGAAATGCTGTGGAGGAATACAGACAAGCGGCAGCTTTTGTTTATTGCTGGCAGATTATGAAGCGAGAAGGATTCTGCGGATGCCAGTACATAAACAACGCTGATAAAACTTTTTTCGCACTCAGTGTGTAAAATGTGTGTGCATATGAGCGAATCCCCCAGTCCCGAACAATGTATTCCGAATGGTTTTGCATTAATGGTCGTAAAGGAATTTTTGATAATAGATGATGGTGGAAAATCTGAGCTTATTGCTTATCTACTTATTTTTCAACAAGTTTTTAGTTTTTTTTTTTACATTAACACAGGGATATACATACTTTTGCTATTTAAATATATTTTTTTATATTCCTTTTTAATTAGTTTCTTTGGCTTAATTTATTTTATTTGATTTATTTTAGACTTTTGTTTCATTTACTCCATTTCTGTTACTCTAATAAATTTGAAGTAGACTACCAGGCTCAACTTCCAATTAAACCCAAAGTTTGAAGACCAACATGTGACTATTCCGACTGGCATGTGTTCAAATGTTTGGCCAAAAAGTCGGATCATTATTAGCCTTGGCCAATTCGAAGAATATTCCTTTAAAGTTTAACCCAGAGGCTGTGGCAGCCCAAAAAATAGCTTGCTACAATAATAATTCAATCAATTTAAAACCAACACAAAACGAGGCAGAAAAAGCAAGAGTAGATAGGCCAAAGACGAAAAAGAGGGCCAAAAGGACACTCACACACACACAAGGACCAAGGTCCAATAATTCGTTATGAAGTCGATGCTAATAACGCTCCAATGCACACAATGGACATGATGACGATGATGAAGAGGAACGATCAATGGGGTAAGATGCAGGGAGATGCTAAAGAGGGGAAAAAGTCAGTACACTTAGAAAAAAGGGTTTAGAATAAAACTGATAGTTTTAAAAAATAAGGAACTATACTCATTATTTAGATATTGACGAAATTTTACTACAAGTTCTATATGCAAATGTTAATATTTAACCAGTTAAACAATTAAATTCCTTAAATAATACATTTTAAGGAGGCTTTAAAAATACATTATAGGAAAATGTGGCTACAGGGGTTCTTAAATTGCTTATCAAACGATAGTTGTTAGACAATCATTAGATGTAGGAACAAATACTGTTATTTAGAATGACTTACTAGAGTATACAATTTACATACATTGGTATGTATATTTCAAATTTTTTAAACATTTTAGTAAATTTAAATATATTTTAATTAAAAATCTCTTTTTCAAAATAAGCTTGGGAGAAATAAAAATAAGTTCGGAAAATCTAAACCCTTTGCTTTCCAATCAAGTTTCTGTACACATTAGATAAGTGATTTTTGAGTGTAAGGAGGAGAGGCCTGGACCAGGACTCGTGCAGAGTTCGCAATGAATTTACACAAAATCGAAATCAGAAAATTACCATTATGCCAGGCAGTCAAGCCTGCCTACTGCTCCCTGTGTCCTGCCAGAACCCTCTGCACTCTGCCCTCTGCCCGATTCCCTATCCCAATCCCAATCCCAATCCACTATTCATCCTGCCGACGAGATAGAGCAGGATGGTCGACGGACTTGCCCTGGTCATTCAATATGACAGCAGCAATGGACCGACAGGACTGGCCAGTGCAACTGCAACTCTAACCAGTTACAAATATTGGCCAGACCTCGATTGGCGACTTTGCAATTACAGCAAAAATTGTTGTTTGAGTTCGAGGTAGCCGGGGGGCCAGGCAGGCAGGACCAGGACATGTCCGGGGCAAAAAGGACACAGTGGGCGCCAGGGGCCGGACTCATCGGTCGTCGGTTCAGTTCAAATAACCCATTAACTAAAAACTTAATCAATTGGAACCCCAGTGTAAATGAGCTGCCGTTGCCGTTGCCGTTGCCGTTGCCATTGCCATTTTCCAATCCCCACATTTATCGACTGGTGGCCACTGACCTAGGCCGCAGTCTGTAACGAAAAAAAAATAAAAAGTACTGAACACCGGACCCGGCAGTGTCCTCGTCGTGCTGGTATTAGCAATATTAATGCTGCCTATGCAAGCAGGCTCAATAAATGTCACTTGTCCTGCCCCGAATGTTCAAAAGATTTGTGTGATTTTGTCGCGAATGCTGGGCATTCACAGTTCGGGAAATGGTCTAGACATATGACGGAATCGTAAACCTTACATAAACCTAAGCCCAAAATAGAAATATAAATAGTTTTAAGATTGTAGGCAAATAAAAAATAGAGCATCATTAAACTGGCTTAACTTTTGTAAAAAAAAGTCCATAAAAAAACAAAAATAAAGTTTGATCATAAAACTTTAATTCTTTTTAATACTTTTTATATAACATATTAAAGTGTTTAAATGCCAGATAAGAAAACTCGTAACTTAAGAATCGTGTATTAAATTGAACTGGTAAGGAATATATAAAATTTATTTGAAAGTATAAGTTATTTAAAAAAAAAGCCTTAATGGTCCATTTTAAATTCATTTCGATGGTGTATAATTTATTTAAAAACTAAAATTATGCTTTTGATGGTTGGAAATGTCTCACTGCGTTAAAAACTTCTATACGATTTTTTTAAACCCTCTGCAAGGGTATAATAATCTTTTTATAGTCAGTTTTAAAACTCATTTCATTTTGCTAACAAAATTTAGTGCCTGTAATTTGGCAGTCTTTTGTTTTAAAAATAAAACTATGGGAACTCCATAAATATAAAGTAAAAGCATGTCTTAGGAATTGAGCGTGCTTGAAAAATACAGGATCGTAATAAATGCTTGATGTTCAGAGAGAGTATTTCACAGTCCATTATTTTTGTCCCCATTTAAGGGATCGACCTCTTTTTTGGACTCTGTCAATATTTTAAGCGTCACACGTTTGGCCAGCCTTAGGCTTCTCTTTTTTGGTCGCAATGCAAATACATTTATGGGGCAGCACTTGCAGGTGAGTTGCCATGGATGCAGAGTTGTTTCAGCTGCTGGTCGCACACCTTCGACGACTGCCAACGGTTTTTCGCATGCATAAAACACTGCGCCAAATGTGGACAACAGACCGTTTTGCTACCGCTGCCAAGTGCCACGTTGCGTTGTGGGAAACAGCAGGGAAAACAATCAAATATTGAGCGCAGAGGTAGCCGGAAAAATGCAAAAAAATAAAATAACACTGCACAACACACGCACTCATAATCCATTAGCCCAATACCAGATGGCCACCCTGTAACGTGCGTTTATTAATTTTTCATGCGTTTTTCACTTACCCAGTGTGCCAATAAAATCAATAGGGGTGTACGAACTCTATAACTTAACCCAATTTTTTAATGCGCCTGCGAGTGTGTGTTTGTGTGTGTGAGCGTTTGCGGGTGAGTGTGTGTATGTATAAGTGTGGCTTTAAATGTTTTCATCGCAGCATTTTTGCCGAGCTGTGCGAAATTGCTTTTAGCCTTTCTGTTTGGTTGTCTGTGGGCGTGTCACCAGCGAAACAAACTTGATTTTTAATTAATTAAATTTTTATTTATTTACTTGGCAGCTCAGCGAATTGGGACGCCCATTCACCGGCGGCTCCTGGTGCGGCAAGGCCACCGGACCGCAATTGTACTTTAGCGAAACATCCACGGTGACAGCGTCGGTGAAGGTGAGTGCAAGTGCAAGTGAGAGGGTAGACTGCGGGAAAGGTACGGAGGCGGGGACGGGGATACTGGAGCTCTGGGAGCTCTGCTCAGTGAGCGTGCTCAAATTACATACCCTGGCAGTCACCTCAAGCATATTCGTAATAATATTTTTAGCATTATTAAACCCAGAACGCTTAAGTTTTTCATACTTACTGTAAAATTCCATTTTTAAAAACAACATATATTGTTCTCAGAAAATGAATATATAACAATATATTAAAATAAATATTAAACATTATTTAAGAGACTAATCTGCAGTCCTTTGCAATTACTCTGTCAGAGAATAAAATCAGCAGCACATCCTATAGATCACTTGTCCTGATTTACATTTTCATTTTAAATTGAACAAGTTGCTCTGCGCTCAGCACACGGCGTATGCGTAATATTTTCTTAAGGCAGTCAGCCTGCGAAGCAGTGCCACTGCCCGTTTTTGATTAATTTTTAAATAAACGCGCTGCCATAAAAATGGGCAAATGGACAGGGCATCGTAAAGGACACGTCCATGGAAGGCTCTTGTCCGGGAATATGGTTTCAGTTACTGCCGTCGAGTTGCCACGCATAAATTATGAAAATTAATAAAAGTTCGTTTGGTATGTGAGAGGAAACTCCTTCAGATACTTCTCGTCTGAAAAAGTGTTGATGAGCAGTTGACATGGCAATGGAGAAAAATCAAAGGAGAAATCGCAGATTGCATAATTAAAGAGAATTGCGTGTGGAGATGGTTATTCCTGCTCGTTAAGCATCTTTTGTGCTACTCTTCAGTTTTTAATAACTAAGTTGAAACTATAACTACAAAAAACCGTTTAGGTCCAAAGCCAAGTTATATTATTGTAGTCATTTAAATTATAAAAATAATAGCAATAAATAAAAACAAATATAGAAATCTCGAATAGCGTATCATACAATTACAAATTATAGCCATAATAACATATAAAGAAATCCAGGTCTGCCTTCTCAAAGATAAATTGCTAAAGGTGATAGTTAAGCTCATTTAACAACAATTCCGGTTGTTTGCCATCACAGGGTGAATAAATTGAGCCACGTTTACGTTGATACATTTTCACATTGATTGCACTTTTTGGCATTTTAACATTTCAAATGGCATTCTACTTCCGTTTTTCATTTTCTTGCAGGTATTTCATCCGCCACGCAATATCCGAGACGAGAAGCCCTTTGAGTTCAGCATAAGATATAAATTTATAAGCCAGTCGGATGCAGTTGTGAGGTAAGTTGCTGCACCGAACTGCACCGGCAAACTGACAAATATCTGTGCAACTCAAAAAGTATTCAATTGATATTGGTTCGGTGCATTTGCCCTAGCTTTTCTCATTCCGATTTTCCCTTACTGTCAGCCAGCCGGGGTAACGTCATCAGTCTGATTCAGCTTTTCCCGCTCGAGTTTTCATCTTTCCATAGATGTTTCTATTCCTGGCACTGACTATGTGTTTGATTCTGGCTCTGGCTCTGGCTAAATTCGAAGGTTCTTGCTTAGAACTTAAATCTTTCTACCTGAAAGAACAATGCCACTTGGTTGCCTTGGGGATGGCTTTTCGGTAAATTCCGAAAGGAGGCAGCCTGCATAAAACATGAGTCCGTGTTCTGTCTAGCTTCTCAATACAGTTTTAGCCTCACCTCATGTATTTGTAGAGCAATCCATTTGTGCCTGGTGCCTAGGCATGTGTCAAATTTGTCTCTGTGTCGTTTTCCCCTCTCACTTCCTTCGTTTTTCCACATGTCGCGCTTTTTGTTTGCAAGTGCAAAATTTGAGTGTGAGGAAAATAGAAATTGAAATGTATTTTACGCCTAAATAAGTTTCACAGAATTTACAAGTGCACAAGAGGGACGCACAGCATGCCTAGAACTCATTTTCATTGGCACACTGGTAAAAATGTTGGCTAGGGCTTGTAAAATTAATTATTTAATAAAATTATAAGCCCCTAAAAATCAGAAAAAGGATTTACTCGAAAAATTCTATGGAAGCCATATACAAAAACAAATAAATACCTTTTCCATAAAATAAATTGTGATTTTGTAATGTAAAATCAACTTTTTAATGGAAAATATAGGTGTTGAAGCAAAATTGAAGTAATAAAAAAGTAAATTAGTTCAGAGAAGTAGTTTGTGTTACAGACAAGGCAAACAACTTAACTTAACGTTAAACACTTTTATAAAAGAAATATAGAAAAATAATAAGAAACTTTTTTCTAAATGGTTTCTTTATGATTTTTAGCTACGAAAAGAATATATATTTTGTTAAGTGAAATGTCCTTTTGTTATCCGTGAATCCTGTGCACACCATTAGCAAACTAAACAATGATCAGAGCCCCAGGTATGACCATCTATATAAAGGTGTGTGTGAGTGTGCGAACCGTGTGAAATACCCGTAGCACATTTTGTGCAAATTGCTGGTCTTTGTGTTATTGTTGTTGTTGCTGCTGCTACTGCTACTGCTGCTGGTGGCACAGCCTTAAATACCACTCAAAATGTACTCGCACGAACCGAAAACGAACCAGAACCGAAAACCGAGAATGAAAATTGCTAAACTCGCACAATACTTAGTGAATTGAGAATGAGAACGGGAACGAGAACGAGAACTGAACCTTTTGGCCTCTTTTTGTAGATACGGCCTGCCCGATAAGCCGCTCGAATTGGGCCGGGTGACACCTGGCACCTATTGTACCAGGCAATTCGATGAATGCTATCGTAACAAGTGTCGCCTGCAAAGTCCGAATTATCCTGGCATGTATCCGAGGAACGTAACCTGCTACTGGACGATCCGGCAGAAGGAAGTGCCGACCAGCAAGCACGCCATGATTGCCGTTAGCCAGGAAAATCAGCACAAGGCCTTGGTGAAGCGGTAAGTTAGTAGGGGATTGCGCCACTGAATCTCGAATGACCACCTGCATTGAAGAGCATTAAATAAGCATTACCATTCTGTCCCAAACACCTTCCACCCAAAAATTCAACTCCCGATTTGAATGGGATACATATAGTAGTAGTACACACACAGCCAACACAAAGTGCATCTGCATCTGCATTTGTATGACAAATTTCAATTTGGCAAATTGCTAAGCGAAGTTCCAGTTTGCAGTTTGTTAACTGACGGCACAAATGAAACTGTTTCGTGTCCGAGAATGTTAAGCATTCTCGTCGCCCAAAAAGTTTTGTATATTCCAATTAAATGCGGCAAACAGGCAGCCGATGCAATTTGTATGCAAAACCGTATTAAAGGGCAGCATGTGAAGTTTGTAATTGGATTGATGGGATTAGGTAAATGTATTTTTGATATTAGCTGCCATTTATTTTCCATTTTCGAAGAGAACAACTCGGCTTTCTGGCTAGAGGTATAATAAATTCAGTTCCCAGCTGCTGATACTTTCAAAAAAGGATGCATTTAAAGAATCCAGCAAAAATAAGTTTAATTCAATTAAGAACTTTTATTGTATATATTTTCATGATTATATTATACAAAATTTGAACTTTAAGCCTATTTAGTAAAAAATAAATCTAAGGGATAGTTGTCAAACCATTTTTGTACACTTCATTAAAACGTTTATTATCTGCAGCGATATTGATTCAAATTATTTATTAAATAATATAAATACTAAGTTGGTTATAATTTTTTCTCTACCATATCATTTTATTCACCCCAATACAAAAATAATATATTACAAGAAGCCGTTTTATAGCCTTTGAGTTTATTGTTAATATTGTTTTCAAATAACATGTACCATTGTTATGATGCCTACTGTGTAAATGTTGTATCCTAGCTTTGGCAAATGAAAATGTTTTCTTTGCATTTCGAATTGATTGCTTTCTCTCTGTTTTTCAATCATACATATTGTTCGTGGTGCTCTTGCTAAACATTGCAATATGATTTCTATTTTTTGCACCCACCTTCACAGGTCAATAGCCAGCTTTAATAAAACCTCACGGTCCATTCGAGCCTGGTCGGACTGTACAGGTGAACGGGACCATTTAATTTTCTACGATGGCAGTTCCACCAACGATCCCGTTTTGGCCAAATACTGCGGAGGAGATTGGTTGCCACGCGTTGTTTCACGGTGAGTCTTACCAGAAAATTGCACAGAGATCTTCCACCATTTCATATGACATGGTGATATTGTTATCTTAATCACAGGGAGCGGCAAAGGAAAGGGCAGAGGGCAAAAGAATCTGCAAGGCAGACAGACATAGGACATTTATTTAACGCCATTTCTCCTTTTATGAAAAAGTTAAATATGAGCCCAGCAAAGCTCATAATACATTTACAAGAAAAGATAGACAGACATTTTTAATGAGCATGTGTGTGTCAGAGTGTGCCTCTATGTGAGAGTGTGTAGGTTTCGCCAACAGTGATGACACTGTAATGAGTTTAAAATTTGGGATAAGTTTTTTGAGACAAATTGTTGGATACAAATAAAATAACAATACATTCTTTTTTAATGAGGCGCTATTTTTCAGCAAATTAAATTTAACTTAAGTGTTAGACAATATTTTTTGACAAGACTGACCGAAACAGTTAACAGTTATTTAAAATACAAATTACTTGAATTCTTAGCTCTCTAAGGTTATTATTAATGTGCTACTTAAATCAAAGGAATAAACATTTGTATGTTACTAAAATTTAGGGTTTATTAGGGTTTTTAATATAGTTAAAACTTCTGAGAAATTTTATAAGGTATTCAAACAAATCGTAAACTCTTAACCTAAGCAAAGTGTTCTTAAAGGTGTGGTTTTAATTTAAAATTATGCGTCTCTTTAAGCCCCTTTTACAATTGTTAACTGACTAAAATGGGATATGTTATAAATTTCCATGAGCTTTTGAAAAAAAAATATCTCAACCTATTTTTAAGAACGTAATATATATATTTTAAGAACAGGAATATCTTGAATAAATTTATAATGTTAACTTAAAAAATGTATTAAAAAATTAAAAGTATCAAAAACTATATATGAACTTTCTCAAAAAGAAAAGGTAGAGTATTAATCTACAACTTAGTAATGCCTATTTTATAAGCCTAATCGAGGCTGTGATCTGTAGCGGAATCCAAAAGAGATTTTCCAATCACGGTGAACGGGGAATCCCCTTTTCCGCATCACTGCCGTGTGTGTGTGTGTGTGTGTGTGTGCAGGAGTAGTTTTGTGTGTGAGCAAGCGGAGACCGCAGCCTAGTGCACTGCACTGCAGTTTTGGCTCGGGGCGCATGTGTTCCAATTCAGTTACACATAGATACAAAAAACCACACACAGACACAAATGCAGATACAGCTAGAAGATACAGGCGTGTGTGCGCCTTACAATTGTGCGCAATGCTTAAGCAAAACCGGAAATTGGGTTGCTCTGCAGACAGTAAGCCGCAGACAGACACTGAGATCGACCGAAAGACAGTCGGAGGGAAAAGTGAAAAAGAGATGCGAAATTCGAGATACAGATACACTGGCTCATACACTCCCATATGTGCTGCAGAAAACATTCTGGCACACACATTGAAATAAATAGATTTTTGCTGTCGTTTGAAACTTTGCTAGTGCCATCTATTGAAAACATTTGGATGCCTGTGATTTATGCAATGGCAAAATTTTGCTCATTAGTTTCAAGTTGCCAGCATTTGGATCATCAACCATAAATTCTTAAAGACTCCACAGCCTTTCAAAAGCAATTTCAAGTTTCAAAACTAGAGCGCACACACATGCACAGCTGTGGTGGGCTGGAGTTTTGGTTTAAGCAATTAAAAAGCAACTCCTAATCGGTGTAGTTTTGGATTTGTTGGTGGAACTAGTTTACTCATTAGTGCGATAATTTTTTGGTGTGGAAGTTTGCCTTTTTCCTAACTTTATGCTTTTTGACCGGACTTTCAAAAAATCACTTTACTTTTAATATGACATTTGAAATTGTTAGTCATTTTTTCAAATTAATTTAATAGTTCATTTATTCTATGTACTAATTAATATATGTAAAAGAAAATAGTAGGTCTATTATAACTCTATTTTGAAATAAAAAAGTATTAAACAGTCTTAAATTAAATGTCATTAGTCTACAAATTGTTTTATAAAGGAAGAACATATTGTTAGTCTATTTCTTACTAGGTTACTTGCTTAATTTAATCTCCATAAAACAAAATAACACATTTATCACCAAAAAACCTGAACTACCGACTCATTGGGCTTAGATTGTCATAAATTTTTGGAAGTCTGCTCTCGAAGCGCTTAGAAACACTTAAAGGACATCCCCAAAATGCTAGAATGCAGCTCTTAGCCACGCCCACGCATTTCCATGGCATTCAAGTGGCCTAGCTGCCTCCACAACCCCCTTAAACCCCCTTAGACGGCGCCTTTGGCCATTTATCTTGCACTTGAGAATTTGTTTTTGTTGTCTTTCGGTCTTTGGTCAGGGCCAAAAGTTTGCTCTTTTCCAGGGTCTCCTCTGTCCACTTGGTGTCCCCTTGAGACATGCACATAAACTTTGATTTTTTTTAGAGGGCAATGTCTTATTTTCTGCTTGTTGAAACAAATGTAAGAATGTTTGTTATTCCCAGAAATCAATTTTCAAATTAGTGGCTTATTAAAATGAAAATGTTAACATTTTATTACAAGGAAATTCCCATTATTATAAAATTCAAAATAATAAATTACTCACTTTTTTGTTAAATAAGAATTTAAAAAAAAAATAAAGTTTCTTCACTTCACTAAATTCAAAAAAGAAATAATTTTTCTAGTTCCTTTAGTTAGTTTTAACATTTTGAAACTCTCTAAAAACATTTTCTCAACAAGTTTCCAACATAATAAAACATGTCGTTTTATAATGATGGCGAAATGATGATTGCTTTGCCTTGTGCCTCTTAATCTCTTAATGAGTTGCACTCTCGCATTTATTGACATCCTTTCCGTATCCTTGGGAAAATCTTATAAGCGCGCACAGGTGCCAGAAAAAGGAGAGACGGGCAAGGGGAATGTGCATCAAATATGCATAGAGCGTAATATGCACATGAAGGAGAAAACGAACGAAGCAAAAGACGCTCAGAGAACTTGATGGAAAAGTGGGTGCCCAAGAAAAACGGCATTAAGAAGCCAGGACCGTAGCTCGTGCCAGGCTTTTCCTTCTGCCCGCGTCACACTCATTTCCCACATTCATCTTCCTGCAGGACACGGAGAATAATTTCAACTTTAAGCACAACTAAAGTTCCTAAGATATCAGTGCAGAAGTGGTATTTATATATAAGATAAAATCAGGAGCTTTCCCTTTTTAATAAAATTTGCAGCATTTGCTATCGTAATTGCTTTACTATAAAAATTGAAAAGCATGATTGGTAGAATAAGACTAAAAATAACTATTTAAAAAAAAGGAGATCTAAAAAATAAAAATCATTTCACTTAAATATGGTGAAAAAATATAAAATATTGCTGAGCTATGAAAATACAACATTTTTATAAGCTTTGGTCATATAGAATAGGAATATGTTAAGTAGGAATGTAAACTCAAAGCCAACGAATAAATTTTCATAATTTCCATAAGAACAGTTTCGTTTTTGGGAACCATAAATGTTGTTAATGTTTTTCCGTGCACTATGTCCACGTCATACGCGACATGAGCATACGAATTATAAATTCACACACACCCGCGCGGGGAGAAGGTCCTTCTTCTCCTTCTGCAAACATCTCTCGCTTTGCTTCTCACCTCGGTCATGGTTCTCTGACTTTGTACGAAAATCGCATATGCACACAAGGACGACAGAAAATGAGTGCGGAGGTGGGGAAAAAGCTACATGAAAATTATTAATTTCCCTGCGCAACTTAAAATTGCAACGAGCTGAAGGTGCCGTGAGACGTTGGTATTTTATTGGTTTCTTTTTCTCGCTTTTCCACAATTTTTGTTTTGGTTTTTTTAAGGTGTGGAATGGAAAAGCTGGAAAAGTTGTATTTTGCTCTCAGCTGCAACAGGAGTAGAAGCAGCAGCTGTTGATTTTCCTCTAAGTAAATGTTAATTTTTGTTAGCCAAGAAAAGAAAAACTCAAAGCGATAACTTTTTAAATTGCATATTAATTTTTTATGGCGTAAATTTCTGATCCCCTCTTCCATCGCACAGTTTTCCGCTCCACCTGTTTTTTGTGGTTGCACTTTGCGGATTAGACTGGATGAAAATCGGGGATGGGAAACGGGATGTTTGCCTTTGGTTAATTCCAAATTTTAGGTGTGAGATTTTGTTTAAAAAATGTTTAACTTTGTGAGTTTAACGCTTAGAGATGTAAGGAATTTGGTTTTAATATCAAATTAGGGAAAAATGTCTCTTAAATTGACGATAACTTCAAAAATGTCTTTTTAAAGTCCGATCAGAAGCACCCATGGTTCGCTATCCCAAATTGCGTATAAATCACTTAGGACCGCGTCCTTTAATCACTTAAATTTCTGGTGTGCTTCTGAACTCCCCTACAAACACCAGGCTCCTAAGGCCCTCGAAGCCCCAGGAGTGACCGCAATTCCACAGAGTTTCGAGGGGTGATGTTCCGAGAGGACATCGCTGCCATTTGCGGTCAGGACACTCTGACGCTTCGGATAAGTTTACGTGTATTGATAACGGACAGAGGGACAGCGATTTAGAGATGAGATCGGGCGGCAGTGGCGAGTTTGAGGAGGGAAGTTTGCCATGGATTCGTGTTGATTTTACGACACCCACAAGTGTGCCGCAGGCCATAAAGTAACCAAATGCCACGCAAGTACGCGTACAGACTGGCACACACTGGGAAAACTGCAATAAACTTTAAAGTTCAGATTTAAATTGTAATATCATTTAGCATAATATTTTTTTTTAGCAAATGCGTAAATGATAACTTTTTGATACGATTTTCAGACAGAAAATATTAATATGTTAATTTACAAAAATTGCAAACAAATTTTCCTCTATTCTGCTGAGAGTTTAATGTTAAACATTAAATTTATTTGAATAATTGAATGATGTTTTTGCCAGTCCTCCTTTAAAACTTTGTTGAAAATTATGGGTCTGTAGACTTGGAAAACTACCTGTATTTTTTCCAAGTACACCACCACACAAAAGGCCGGGCGAAAAGGACATTCCCAAGCAACCAGGACATGTCCCAGCTGAATTCCAGAGGTCTGAGTGGGGACCAAACATTTGTGTCGCTTTATTAAAAATTAATTTACTTTTCATTTGCAGTTTATTGCACTTGGCACTGACAGAAAGCATTGCAGCTGCTCCCAGGTCTTCCCTCCCCCCCACCAATCGTCCCCATCCAAAAGCACGTTTCGCTTAAATAATAAGAAGCTTTGCCACTCACACTCGGCCACACTTACACGTATTAAAAAGCCATTTTGTTGGCCATGTTTGATGGCTTTTGACATCGTCTGCGTGAGCGTTTCTTTTTAAGTGTTCAACTTCTTGGCTTAGGTGGGTGCGTATATGAGTGTGTGTGTGTGGATCGGGTGCTCAGTTTCCGTTTTATATTTTATGTCTTGCCATATTACGCATACGCCGTGTGTGCGCACCTCTTGCCCGGGCAATAAAAATTCAATTTGATGTTTAAATTGAAAACTTTGAACATAATTTATATGGTCATGAATGCGGCATGCTAAAAAGATGGAAATGGTCGAAAAAACCTAGTTAACCTGCTTTTCCAGAACTAGAGTTTATACAAAAATATATTTTCTATTTTATATTATGCTTATATCTTTATTTCTTGTCTGAAACATTTGACTTGGCTTTAATTAAATGCATTTAATTCCGTTGCCATTATTTTTAAGCAGATCTTTGAATTAATTATCCTTGCAAGTATTTAAAGTTTTATGAACACTTGATGTCATTGCCACGGCTGCTGTTTCGCCCTCTTCCGTTCACCATAAAATTTGGCGTCGCGACGTCTGCAAATACAGACAAAAAAAAATATTAGGAGGCAGAAAATTCTTTTTCTTTTCTTTAATTAAATGCATTTAATTCCGTTGCCATTATTTTTAAGCAGATCTTTGAATTAATTATCCTTGCAAGTATTTAAAGTTTTATGAACACTTGATGTCATTGCCACGGCTGCTGTTTCGCCCTCTTCCGTTCACCATAAAATTTGGCGTCGCGACGTCTGCAAATACAGACAAAAAAAAATATTAGGAGGCAGAAAATTCTTTTGGTGCAACACCCACTACCAACTGACATTTCATAATTTTTGGCCAGAAAAATCAAAAGACAAACGGCGAAATTTTTGGCCCAACTCGACTCAGTTACTTTGTTATGCCAAAAAATTTGCCTAAAACTTTCGCAAGCCACCCAACCAACGCCCACCAACGAGACAATGGCGAAAAAAGTTAATTTGGCAGCAAAAATGCAAACAACCAGACGGAGCGGACACTTTAAATAGCCCAAAACAAAGCGGCAGAGAACTGCGTCATACTTTTGGGCGCGGTTCGTCGGCATTTTGGCAAAACGCCCACCGAGCTTGTTGTTTGTGCTATTTTGTTGGACTGTTTTGGGTTTGTTGCCTCTTTCGTGGGCAAAAAGTTTACGACTTTTCTTGTTAGCCGAATTGTGCAAATTAAATTTATGTGAGCTGAAGTTTTTTCACGCCTCTAATTGGAGTGCCAGTGGCCTGGTTATGGACAAACATCACAAGCCACCACGGGGCGTATGAGCGATATTGGGTAAAACTTCTGAGATTTCTTCGCAAAAAGTTTTTGGGCGGCCGGGTGGCTGCCAATTATGGCCAAGTATCATCGAAATTGAAACAAACAGATAAGCCAATATTGAGTTGAATTTAATAATAATATAGAAAAAAAGATTCTTAGAACTTGATAAAGCCACTTGAACAAAGCGTTAAGCGATATGTGCACCTAAAAACTGGATTCCTTTTGCAAATAATTATAACTCAAAATGAGTATATACATATATCTATAATCCTATCTTTGTAATTCATTTTTAAAATGTTTTTTAAATAGTCAGGGAACAGTGATAACTGTTTCTTTGCTTTAAATATATAGAAAAAAAGCAGCATTAATTTAATTTCCATTGATTTCTCTTAATTTCAGTGGTCCCGAAATGCTGGTGGCTTTTCACTCCAGCCCGTTTTCGGCGCCTTTGCAACAGGGAATTCCGAATCGAGGCTTCGAACTGGACGTGGACATACTCTTCACCGATTCCGACTCGTTTGACTTCGCCCAGGGCACCAAGAACCTGTGCGAATTCCACATTAATGCCTCGAATCCGGGTAAGAGAAGATCCCCACAAATGAATATGAATAACCATAATTAATGGCAATTAACGCTGGGCTCTGCTGCAGGTGCAGGTGCGGCAAACTTTCCCATAAAAGACACTGTCAACTGGGTCAGAACTTTGCATTTCCCATTTCCACTCCTCACATATTCCACTTTCTTCGTAACTTTTTCTGAATTACTCCTCTTCTGGTTATCGTCTTCTTGTTTAAAAGAGCAGGTTCTTCCTCTTTTTTCGTTTTTAACTGGAAATTATTATTTATATTGCCTGCTGATGAATCTTGCTTGACTGAAAACTCCTTTGGCTGCTTAATGGCCATAAAAACCAACAATCAAATGTCCAAAGCCAATTCCTTTCCGTCTTTTTGTGGCATAGTGTACGTGAAGTAGTTTGGCGCCGAAGTCGCCAAGGTGTCGTAATTTAATGGGCGTGGTCGCAACTATGCAGCCTCTATTAGCCTTTGGCTCTAATCTAAGCAGACTAAATGAGATTTTAATTAAATTCAAGGCCAGACGAAACCCCCATGGAAACCGAAGAACTAAGCTGGCCAAATGGCTTTTTAGGCTTGACTTGATGTGGCGGCCAAAAAGAAAAGTATGAGTAATTGCTTGGGCAGCAGATAATGTTCGGAATGGATTTCAGAGGGAGAGTTGCGAAATTAAATGTCTGGGATGTGGTTACTTGGGAATTGCTGCTGGGCAAAAAAGAAATACAAATAAATATGATTAAGTTTATCTTAACATTTATTGCAATAAAAATAATTTTCTGAACATATTTTCTTAGTGCAATATATAAACATTTTTCAAGGCAACTTAAAAACACATTCTTCAATGATGAGCTGAATAATGGCTGAAGCAACCCCCAACTCCTTGGACCAACATTAATTAGCATTCCTCACTAACCGAATGTTCTGCTTGAAGGAGTACCCTATTCTAAGCTTGTTTTTCATGACTTCCCCCTGCTTCCTCGTCATCTTCCACCTAAGCGCTTCCCCTTGGCTTGGTTTTCCCCAGAATTTCATGCTCCCTGGCCAGCAGTCAGCTGCATTTAATTGAAAAATTATTAAATGAGATTTCAGGCTGCCCTCCTGTGCTGTGCCTCTCGGGTGCCAGGACCACTCCATCAATTTAGTGCAGCAGCCGCAGTGGTGGCCAAAAGTAGGCAACGCCATGGCAGCCGCTAATGTTCATTAATTTGCACTTAATAACTTTTGAGTAGATTTTATTTTGCTGGCCAAACCCAAATCGCTGGTCTTTCATTATTTTCCTCTACGCTTTTTTATCTTGCAACAAAAAAAATAAACGAAAAACCAAAAAATGGTAGAAAATTGAGAGAACTCTCATTTGAAATTAGTTTTTTGGTTGAGCAGGCAATTTTGGCACAGAAAAGTGTGGGGCAAATCAACTCACTCCCTGTTTATTTTCCCTACTTTTTATACTTTACATAACAGATTTTTTACGCCTTGTTGTTGGGCTCATTAACTTGCTTATATACATATATACCCATGGCTATGTGAATTTGCCAGGTCTTGTTGTTTCTGTTTGTGCTTAATTTTTGACCGTTTAACTTTTGTTAAATGCCTTTCATTCTCATTTCTCATTCTCTTGGCTTTTTCACTTCGGTTTGGCTTAATGCGTTGGCTGGGAAATTGAGCAGATGTGTCTGCTATCATTAGGCCGAAATTTGAATGGGACTCGGCTGCTGTATCTATCATAGTTATAATCTATTTGGCGTAGAAGAGCTTTAAGAGAGAAATTTCCGGTAAAAAGGGATTGCATATTTTAAAAATTCCTAATAAATCTTAAGGAAAAAGTGTACATACATACATAACATACATTAGAAGATGTGTTTCAGTATTGAATAAGTATGACATTTAACAATAATGATGTGTATAAAAATGCTGTCTTTTCGGCATTTTTTTTTAAAGAATGTGTAAATAGCTGTCATAACATAGAAACTTAATTTTTAATCCAATCTATTATAACAAAATATTTAAATAATTTTGATATATATTTAAACCCCAAAGGTATTTGAAACTATTCATCAAAAGATTTTTTTTAAATGTAAATAATAGAAGTAATAATTAAATATATTTATTATGCTTATGGCAAGGAACCTTAAACATGTTGCTTGGGGCAAAGGAAACTAATTAGAAATAACGAATAGCATTCTGTTAAAGCAAACTGTGACCAAAATTGAAAGTGTGCTGCGAATGCCTTCAGTTTGGGCATGTCATTCATTTTGGGGCATGTTCAATTAGGAGAACTCGGCGTATGAAACATTTATTAATAATGGCAGCCAAGGAGCCACACTGCGTTGCGGGTGGAGTTAGAAGGAGTTGGCTAACAATTCGGGCAAACAAGGCGGTATAATTGTTTTGTTATCGACACACGCACACATACACAGAACCACCCCCCACCCCACGCAGCCACACCCCTTTTGGAGCGCCCCAAATGCTAACAATTTCAGCGGAAGGGGCGACAGTATTGCGCGATACAAATAAATTATTAGAGGGTTGCAACATGATTTTAATTAAAGTTTTAACGAAAACCAAATATTTATCGTTTCATTTTGCTTTCATTTGTTCGCTGTGTGCGGTTTTGTTTGCACCCCTACACCCCCACAATTATTTTTTGCAACACAAACAACAACATCATTAAGCATGGGGCCGCAAAAAATCAATATGCACTTGTATTTGAATATTTGAAAATGTTAGCTTGGGTGCGGGGTGAAAACAAGGACAATTTATTATGAGCTGTTAAGGTCATTGCAATGTTATACATTTATACATAATCATCAGTTTGTGCGGTCTTCAATAGAATTCTCGTAGAATATTCAATGCAAATAATGCGCTCGGACCACGCGGCGTATGATTAATGAACTGCAGATGCAGATGTTTTGTGTACAGAAGTTCGGCAGGGGCTTCACTCAGTGTGTTGATTACGTAACAGAATCTGTTGCATATTTAATTTGGTTGGATTTGGCCATAACTTTTTCAATTAACTTTAATTAAATGTGCAACTTTTCGCCCCAGTCAGAGAAGAAACCCTCTGGGTTTTGTGGTTTGTGTCGATTTTAATTAAATCTTGTTTGCTTGTATTTTCCTCAGACAGGCCATGTAAACGTTTAAAGTATGTTTAAATCAATCGCAATTATATTGCCGAGTTTTCGCCGACATCAACCAACAGTTCTTTCGGTCTTTTCGTAGCCAGAAAAATATTGTCATAGCTGCCAATGGCCGATCCAATTATTTCCTAAAAGGATTTCTCCGTCAGCCAAGCGTTATCTGACCCAATCAATATTCGATTTCGTCCGGATTCCCTAATTAGTGCTAATCAACTTCAGCCAAACATTCCACATGCAATAGCAGCCCACAAAGATGGAAAAAACTTCATTCAACGAACATTTGACATGTCCATTGCCATGGCAACTTGTTCACTCACATCTAATGCCTCCAATCAGAATCGGGTAATAAATTACCCTATGTGAAATCGCTGTAAGATTTGCCCAAATCATTTATGCCAACTAAGCAGGCACAAGCGGAATACACAAACAGTGAAAAGGGAAACAGGCGAATCACAGATGTTGAAAATTTATTACCCTACAAGAAGCGAAACATTTCCGCTTTATGATTTTGGACTTAAACTTAAAGGAAATTGCTTGAGAAAATTATCAATAAATTGTAGGGACATATAACCCGCAATAACTTTTTATTTAATAACACAATCAGCTCATAAGTATTAATTTTTCATTAATGAAAAATATGGGCCGCAAGACTAAACTCTTATGTCTCAATTTTACCCTTATTTAACAGATACAGTTTTTGCCATTCCTCCCTTGCCAATTCCAGGGAAGTTGTTTTGACGTTTTTCTGTTCATTGATTTACGGATTATTGTTGATGACATAGTCGGGGGAATCACCAAATCGCCTCGCTGAACTTAAGTTTCTTCTAAGACCCACCAACTCAAGCCATTTTTCCAACGGCGCCCTCAGCTGTTGTTACACCTAAAGTTTCGTAAAGTTTTTCAGCAAACTTTAAACAAAACCTTTTTTGTTGTCTTCTTTTTTCTTTTTTTTTCTTTCTTTTTGAACGTTTGTGGAAATTTTCCTTTTTAATTTCATAAAGTCAACAGACGAAAACAAAGAAAGGGATGGCAAACAATGAAGCGTGGAACGGCGGGCAAAGACAAAGGGAATTTGTATTTAATGTATTAGTGAGGGGAAAGTTGGTTACGGAAGTAATATGTAAAATTAAAGGTGCTTTGCGAAAAAATAAAAAAAATGAGAAGGGAGGAAAGCTATGAAAACAGCTACAAATTTGGTTTGTCACAATTTTTATTGTAAACACTCATATATACTCTACACCTGTACAAAGTAATAAATATATTTATTAATTAAACTCCACTTTAGGCTTACATTTAATCCATGTGATTTGAAAATAATGTCAATTAAATAGTTTTTTCGTGTAGCTAGTACCAAAAACTTATTATTTGTTGCGATGCACTCAACCACATACAAGAAAATGAGGTTGATATCGGCTGGATTTCTCTAGAGGAGTGAAAATCGGAGGAAATGGGATTGCGATGTTTGAGAAGCTGGTGAATATTTGCTGTTTAGTTTGCTTACTGAGTTGCAATTTTGTTTGCAATCAGCGGATGGGAAGAGGAAGCAATAGAAAACAACAACAGAAATGGCAATGGGTGGAAAACGAGGGGGAGGATGATTGGCAAACAACAAATTAGCATATTTGCACATAACGGCAACATTTTATTTGCATTCAAATGTTCGTGTGTGTGAATATGTGTTTTCGCATCGCATGTGTGTATGCGCTTTTATGTAATATCAATATTTAAACGCGAATTTGTCAATGAAAAGCAAAATGGTTGCAGCTTTTTATTAACTGTGCGCCATTTTTTCTGTGTGATTTGGTTTTTAGGCGAATATGTAAAATATTACCAGCTTGTTTACTTTAAAACCTATTCCGGTGAACAGCAATTTAAAGAGCTTTACTCAATTTAAATTTGGCAACAGCTTTTGCTTATCTGAATCCTTCAACTTTTGTGCAACCAAACATTAATTGGCTGAAAGCTTTGGCAACTTAATTTTCCATGGAAATTAATTATTAGAGCAAACACCCAAAATACGGAATATTTCCATTGGGGACATGGGGCATGCCTCTGCATATATTTATTAAGCTACTTTCTGCCCTCCAGCTGAAAATTCCGTAAATTTCGGTTTCGGCTGTGTACAAAAACATAATTAACTTGCTCGATATGATGCATATACGTATAACCAACAAATGTGGTGCAAAAATTTGGGACGAGGGCGAAAAATGTATGTTTTTGTTTGCCTCTCGCTTATTATTTATAACGTTTAATTTGCTTTGCTCGCCAGGCCAATCATATTTCGCTTTTTGGCTTGGGGTTTGTCATTTGTGCCGCAGTTATTTTGATTATTGGTAAATTTAAAAATATTTATTTTTGGTATAGCTATTTACGCTACCAAAAACACAGGTTATGCCAAAATAACAATAATATAATATCAAATTCATTCAAATGGCAAAGTAGATAGGATAGCCTTTTGGAATTATTAAGACTTATCATGAAATCGGTATTATTTAACAAAGATATGGAGACAATAAATATTTGAAATCACATTCAATTGACAGCCAACAACAAGATAGCTTATAACCTAAACTTAAATAATTTAAATTAAAAATATATAAATACCAAAAAAATAATCGAAAGATACAATTACATTTGCAGAAAAATAATCGAAATCGGTACAAAGTGTCTGCCATATTTATCAATTTAATGTTGAATGACCATTAAGCTTATGGCGATTTACCGGCAATTCAACAAAAACCAATTCAGCGCCATCAAATATGCGTGACAATCCATTAAGTGATATATGTGTAGTAGAGCCCACTTGCATTTTAAATTGTTTTGGATGGAAATAGTCTGGATTCGGGTTCGGTTTCTGGTCTGGCTAATTGTTTGAATGTGTTAAATGTAATTCAGCATAAAACGAAAATAAACAGACCCAGTTGGGAAAATTCGCTATGGGCAGACATATATATATATATATATATATATATATATATATATATACGGGTATAACAGCCTGCGGGGTGAGTTCTATTTAATTTCGGGCCCGAAAATCGAAAAACAACAACCACAGTGGCAATCCAATAAACAATCAACGAGAAAAAAGGGGGAATGAATGGAAATGGAAATGGAAATGCTACTCAATCAGCAATAGTTAGGTTCCTGGTCTCTTTCCCCCCCAACTCCCCTGGCAATCAATAAAAGTAACACCCCATAATTTAATGCCCCAAATGTGTTGCGACTACATTTTGCGGTTGCTGGCCAAGGGGAAAAAAGTCAAAGCCAAAGCCACCGTAGCCGTAGCCAACATTTCGCCACCGCCGGCGGCCCAAATGCACTCTAATAATAAATCGCAGAAATAACAATTTTATTGCCAGCGCTTGCGGTTTTCCTATACCTGGTCCAGGGTTTCCTAGTCCACAAACACACCTGCCTGCCCGTCTGCGCAGTGTTGCCATTGCCACTCGATAGTCGCACTTTATGGCCAGCTGATAAGCATATTATTATTATTGCTACTATTACGCACCCACACACACATCCTCGAATTGCTGGCTTGAATTATTTCAGGACGTGTGTGTGACTATTTGGTATACGAGTATAGGAGTATAAGAGTATATGTGCCCCATGGTCTGGCCACTGGAACAACCTTTGTTGTATGGCCCACGCAGTCAGCGCAAATGTGTCGAAGCGAAATTTATTACAGCCAACTAGTGCAACTGTAGCCAGCTGAGTACCGGAGGGAACTAGAGGTGTACGCGTTTCGTTTTTTTCTGGTACACATTCGATACTATCGCTGGAACAAAAACTTAAATACTTATTTATATATGGAAGCCATCGACAATTCCATTGATATTAAAACAACAAAATAATAAAATAAGAAAGTTTAAATTAAATAACTAATAAAAAATAACTGAAAACAACAATAATTGTAGAGCTATAGCTATTTTTATCATTTTACATGTAACAATATTAAAATTATCGTTTATTTTGCAGATTTTAGCATTTATAAAATGTATATATATGGCACAAAAATAAGGCGATAAAAACCTAATTTGGAGTTCAAAGTATTTAATTCTTAAAAATGTTCTAATCCTAACATGATATTTATTTGCAATTATTGATAAAGTTCTGTTAGTTAAATTTAATTACTTTCGGCTTAATGTGATAAGCTTTTTACCTGGCGGATTATAAAATTAATTAATTGGGACTTAAAATAATTAATTTTTTCCGTTGATTGAACTATTCAAATAAATTTCATTCCGTATAAACTGATAGATAACTTAGAGTACTTTAGGTAATTTAAACAGCCAATAACAAGTAATTATTTTTATTGATTTCTGCTTTTATCCAGCTTTCTTTTTAGTGTCACTCATATTTCCATCGCTAGGTATGAGTGCTCCCGGCCATCTGTTAACTAATTCAGATGCCATGGCAAGAATGGCCAATGATTACATTTCATGTGCCATATGCATATATATGGTATATCCATGTGCACACCTTTGCCCTTTTATATGTAGCTTTCATGTGCCGAGTTGTCGATTATTTTGAGCATTTTAGTTGCTATGTGAAATCACAATTCCCCAGCCAGTTGAAAAATGTTATTGAGATTTCTGTTGACAGTTTCGACTGAAAATTTAATGAATGTTCACTTCGGTTGAGCCACTTCGCACAGAAGGGCCTAAAAAATCAGACACTCTCATGCATTTGAAATGCGAGTTAAATTTGATTTGTTTATTTCAAATGACAGAATTGGATTGAACAATGGATTTGAGGTTTCAAAAACAATGTTCGTACATTTATTATTCCTCAGTTGCCTCAAATGTAGGCAAAACATTTTTAAACTCCCATTCAGCTTTCGCTGCTTTCGAGGAGCAGCTCATGTTTAAAGGCCACTTTACTTTTATATGCCACAACCAGCGAAATGTGACAATAAAAATCTCATAAAAACGTATTACTTAGCTAGCACTCACAGTGTGAGTCTCACACACGTAGTACACTGAAAAAGAATTCATTGTGACATATTGTTGGGCTTTTGAAAATATAAAACTCTTAAATTGTCGGAAGGTTGCTTACATTGATTTAAATATTTTTGGCCTATTGATAATCAGCATCAGTGAATTTAAGAATTTTGAATACCAAAATTAATATCTTTTGCCTAGTCTATGTACTTTTATAAACATTTTAACAATGATCAACATATTTTACTTATAACGACATTCAATTTAATTGTATTTCATTTGCTTTTCATTTTAAAAGGCAAGTTTTTTTTCAGGCATTACTATTTTTTTAAAAATTTATACATTGATTATTGATTAAAATATTCCACTTGGTTGTGATTAACCAGAATTTGTCAAGTGTATTTGAGTGAGGGGAGCAGGCTTGATTCTTCAACTTCTCCCCAAACCAAAAAAATAAAAAAAAAGCGGGCTCAGTGGGCCGACAACTTTTGCCTGGTGGCAGCTGCAGCAACTTTTCCCTTCTGTCTGCCACTCGATGCGGCACGGCACACATCAAAAGTCTTTTGGCCTCTTTCGCCGGCAAGTTGGCAAAGCTGTCGCAGCGGCTAGAATCGACGCAGGTGTTATCATCGATACCGTTGACGATTGTTTCCTTTATATCGACTCTGGCACTTCAGCTAACGTCGCTTTTGCCCCGTTTTCCTCACCATTTTCCAGCTTTTCCCGCTGGCGCATTGCTACAAAACGTAGCGACTTTTGCCAATTGAAACGCCGAGTAGATGTTGCTTTTTGCCCTGCTCCTGCTCCTCCGCTTTTTGCGGCGTTGTTTTGCTCCCAATGCCTTTTTTAATTTGTCACTTGAATCAAAAGTTGCCAAAGTTGTCCCAGTCTGGAGTTGTGTAGCTCTGGGTTTTGGTTTGCTCTCCGCGTTGTTAACCCTGTTCGTTTCGCTGATCCTTTGTTGCCCAATTCCTTTTGGCAACTTTAATTAAAGCCGAGATCCGGAATTGCAACATTAGGCAACGGCAACACGCGAAGCTTTAACATTGTATTATCTCAAATGTTGTACAAAGTTGGATTTGATGGATGATGCGGCTTGATGGGGAAGAAAAAAGCAAGTGGGTGATGCACAGAGAAGCATACAACAGTAGCTTTAAATCCTTGCGATATATTTATTTGTTTAAAATCAGTCCAAACTTAATCAAATCTCATACAATTTATTCTATTTTTGTGTTTACTAGTACACCGTTAAATTTACTAAGTTTGAAATGGTCTGACCAAAAACTTTTATCTTCAAAAGATTCATAGCTTATTTCCATTACATTTTTTGATTTTATAAAGCGTGAAATATTGATTTCATTTCAAAGAATTATTCCCTATATAGTCAGCCAATTTTAGCATCCACTATCTGCATATATTCCAGTGATAAAAATAATGTATAAAAACAAAAAGTTAATCCCCCAGGCAGGCACACATTGTAAATTAACCTAAATCACGTGTAAGCCGCTTGTCATACAACGTTCTTAGAACATATTAAAAAGCGTCGAGAAGGACGAGCCGACTGTGCACATCGGTGTACTATACATAAATATCTATATCCATATATGAATGTTATAATCCCCCCGACTCACTCCCCCGATTTTTTTCTCCTCTCCAGATGATGTGCTATTCTCGCGTCGCGGCCGCATGGGACGCATTGTGAGTCCGCGTCACACGCTTCCGCCGAATACGACATGCACGTACCACTTTCACGGATATCCTGGTGACCTGATTTGGTTATCGTTCACCAGCTACAATCTGCAGATCCTGCAGCAGGCGATACACGACAACAATACGCTTGGACGGGTGAGTTGAGTTTAGTTGAGTTGAGTTTTGCGGAGCGTCTGTGTTTGCGCCATAAAGCGTCTAACCGATATGTTGTCAAGGGAAGAGGTGGTGAAATTGTACTGAGAAAAAATGTATTTTAAACTAACAGTGTCTTAGAGTTCGATAGAAATATGCTTGAGTAGCTACCACTTTCCAAAATCGGCTATTGCCACACAATTTAATATTCTTCTAGGGGTTTAATTATTTTGGCAAATTACTTAGCCAAAAACTTCAAGTACCAAAATTACATTATTTTTATATAAGGAATATATATATGTATTTAAATAAAACTAGTTTAACATTTAAGCTTAAATAAACCAAAGTGGTAAATGAAAATCTCAGAAGAAAATAACGACCTTAAAGTAACCAAAGCAAGGATAGTCTTTTAAATACTAAAATAACCCCTCTGAAACTCTTCTCAAAACCCGTATAAGGTTAATGTAAAATATCATCCGACAAAATTAAAACGTTATTATTTCTTTAAACCCATTACATTAAGGAACATTCATTTGACCAATAAAAATACATATAATTAATATTATATTTACTTAACTCGTTCTCCTAGAGAAAATCATTTTAAATGCAACGAGTTATTTTTAAATGCCTGCGGCTATTTTGGTCCAGTGTGGGCGTTCAGCTGCTGTTATAGTTAACCGTTTACATAAATGCATAAAATTTATGACAAAGGGAGGGGTGCAGAAAGGGTGGGGTTGTATGTGGGTGGTTGGACTGGCTTACACAGTTTGCCGTTCGCATTGTCTTTTAAATGCACTGCGTCTACGCCAGCGGCGTCTCCTCCATATGCCATTGTCTTTGGCTCCAGCAGCCTCACTCATTTATATCGCCATATCCCCTCAACATGTCTTGCTATTAGTGCCAGTCGGTCGACACTTTGTCTCTGCTGGCCAATTAAAAATACAGCCATAGAAATGCAGCGTATAAAATGTATAATTAAGTGAAAGCTTACGCAACTCCTAACGAGAAATTTTTGAGTCTGAAGTCTGCCCGCCAGCAAATGCAACTGCGTCAAAATGCGACACTAACAACAACAACAACAGCAGCAACAGACGACTATAATAATGTCCTGCTTTCTCTTTCCACACTTGTCCATCTGTCTCTTTTTTTGTTGCAGGGAGACCAATAATATTGTTTTTACAATCATAAGCTTTTGGGTAAGCCTTAAACTTAATTTTAACCTTAGAATAACTGTTTCTTGCATTTTTTCAAAACTAATAAAACAATTTAAGGAATTAATTGAGTTTTTAAAATTGAAATTTTGTTGTCCTTGAAGAACAGCATCTTATTATTCTCTCAGTGCTGTCATCATAGTGGCGTTTGCATTTTAAATGTTCGTTGTCGCCTGCCTAACGGTCCGTGAATTGTGTCAAGGTAGAATGTTGAGTTCGCGTGGACGAACTACGATAGTGCGTAGTGTCGGGTCAGCGAGTGCCTCAAAGGATGAAATCCTGCCCCTGTCCCTAGATAACTGAATGGTCATTTAGGTTAGCCCAGGCGAAAGTTCATTCGAGTTGCAAGTTGGAGGGCCTTGCGCCAAGGGGCTCTGATTTATGTTGAAGTCCGGTGATTTACTCTCGCTCGAGTCAGGTCATAAAAGCAAATGAGGTAAAGGGAAAGAAGAAATTAAATAATTAATTATAATTATTATATTAAACAGATGAATGACTTTGATAAATCAAATAATTTATGACACAGAGATAAATCAGAAACAATCAAGAAAAAGTTATCAAACTCTCAGAAAGAAATATTTAAAAAATTAAAAATACGTTAAAATGCAAAATAATATGTCCTTATACAATTTTATATTAATCATTTCAAAAAAATTTTATTTAACAGTTTGTTTACAAACTAGTGGATTTATTTGATTACTTTTTGTTTGTTTATTTTCACCATAGTTTTATCATTGTTTTAAGCTCCCACAACTTTTTTACAACTCTCTTATAAAGTTTTCCTTTTGACTTTAAATTGTTAAATCTCTAAGTTGAAACCGGTGTTGACTTCTAAAGCTGTTCGTCTAAGTGCTTTCCCCACATTTTCTACCATTTTCTGTTTGGCCCAAAAAGATCACAGAGCACATATGTGAATTGAAATAATAGAAGGTGAAATGGTATGATATTGGGGGCATGTCAACGCTTTGCGTGGTCTCATAAATGTCGTCGCATTACAAGTATTTCCAACATTTCTCCGCAGCCACACTCCAATCATTCGCGTTCTCATTCTTTTGTTTTGTTTTTTTTATTTTTTTGTATTTCATCGTCGAGTTTTAACTTTGGTTCTTAATTTAAAAAGTTTGTTTCGCCTCGCTTTCCATTGCATGTGTATGTTTGTTTTTTTTTTCATTTTTTCCTTTTTTATTTTAGAAAATTCGCATTCACTTGTTTGTGAGTTTGTTGTTGTCATTCCCCACACTCCCCATAAAAGAAAAAAAAAATGGTTTCGCCCACGTTCCAATGACTTCAGTTCCCCAGTACCTGCTGTTTTTGTTTATGTCACTTTTTCCTTGCTGTTACAAAATTCATGAACTGTTTCTGCCGTTTCCATTCTCGTACTCCCGCCCACCGGAGTCGCCCGTTTTGTGTTTTATTTTACACATATTTTTGTTCTGTCACTTTTTATTGTACTCCCATTTGTTGATGCTAAAAAGGGACAAGTAAATGTACTGAGAAAAAAAAAGTGTAAAAGTATCCCAAAACATGTATCCTTTTCCTAACTATTAAGTAGTATACATGAACTTGACCATGCTAGCAAAATTCGATTTAGATTATTTAATTTATTTGCTGAAATGTTACTTTTAATTTGTTTGTAACTTTACAAAAGTGATGAACGTGAGATAATCCTGTAGCTATTAATTTTTGTAATATTATACAGACTTAAACAACAACAAGAAATGCATTTTTTAACTTCTGTATAAAAAAAAACTAGCACTTTTATTTTAAAATTTGTTTTCTTAAGTAAAATGTCATGAGTTCAAAAATTGGTTGAAGATTTAATAATTGTATACAATCTATATCTTTTTCCAATTGTTTTTTTTGTCTGCATAGTGGGTGGTTTAGTGGGCGGTAGGTGTACAGATAGTAGGTGTTGTTGCAAAGTTGTTTTGCTTTATTTTGCTCGCAGCCCCCCAATATATATCTCCATCTTTTTTTCAGTTTTTGTTTATTTGTGTGCTGCTGGCAGCTTTTCATTTTTCGCAATTTAAAGTGTAGGTGAGGCAACTGCAATTGACACGGACAGAGGGAACATCCTGCGGTGGGGGGCGGGGGGAGTGGCCCAAAAACGGAAGGGACAATTGTGTGGGTGTTGGCTGAGGGTTCAGCCACCATTTATCTGCTCTCTTTCAGTTTTTTTTTTGTATTTTAATGGGTTTTTTGGCCAAATAAATTGGCACCGAAATTTTACAAACGCTTGGTGCATGTGTCTACCAAAAATAAATTAGATGCCTCTGTTTTATTCGAATGGCGTCTAGACAGCGAACGACCTTGAGTATATGAAATGCTGTTGGCAATTTATCTGATTGCACGACAGGTGGAAAGTTTTCACAGCCTCCTTTCTTAGTCCTTCGAAAATGTCTCGAAGAAGGTGTGAAAGTAATAAAGGTGCGGCATGTGTGGCATTCCTAAGAGTTCGGGTTTGATTAGTGTGGTCTGTCTGTGGAATTTATTAAATTCAAAGGCAGAGAAAGTGATGACGGTTAAAGCATTTAAGGAATTTCATAATACTTTCGGGGACAAATTCAATTAGAAACTTAGTTTCATAAAGCTTTAGAAAAGGTGAGTACATTTATGTACATGAAGTCACAAAAACCTTGTTAAATTCTAAGGAATTTATAGAAACTCAAGAGCAGAATGCAGTGATTTCATTTTCAAGCAAATCAAGTAAATGAAATGAACAGAGGCAACGGGCCTAAATGCCTGTCAGTTAGTTTCTGGGCCGACACTTCGAGCCACTGACTTTGTCCGGGTCCCGAGTCTGTTACTTCAGTTTCTTCAGTCAAGCCACAGCTGTTTGCAACTGTCTTTTTCATTATTAACACAGTCAACAATAATCAGGGCCTAGGCGGAATGCTGGGGGAAAACATAAACATTGTTAGGCCAGGAGGCGTCTAGGAAAAATATTTAATGCCTGCAAACAACAACAAGGAGACTGTGAAGAATGTAAAGACTGTCACTACAACAGTCGACCAGTGTGTGAGGGGGATGCAGACGGGGACAGTGACAAACGACAAATAACTCACACTTGGAACTGTTTGAATATGACATGTGACAAACGGCGGGCGAGCGGGGAAACTAACAAAGGGAGAACACAAGCAGCCAAAGGGAAAGCGTGAAAAACGCGTTGGATGAAAAACGTGACAGCGTGTTCACATACTCAGAAAAAATATAGAGCAATTTTTGTAGGAAAATAAAAAATAACGTACATTTAAAAATGTAATTACCACAAATTTCATAGCTATAAAGGTCTTTAAAAAAAAATACTTTAAGTAAACAACAAATAATTAAACACCATATGTTAAATAGTTCAATTTTTTTATGAGTGGGGAAAAACTATTTTATTTTAAGAGCAAGCATTTCCTGCTGTTTGGAATATCTGCAAAAAAAACACACTATTTGTTATTAGTTTTATTATTAATATTTTCGCCTAATCGTAGTCTTCTGCTGAAATTTGTAATAGAAAAAGTTGTACAATTTAAATAAGATATTATAAGGTACTGTTCCATTTCCGCATTTTTTCAGTGCACATAAAAATAATGTCAGCAAGAGAATTAAACAATAACATGTGTTCGCTTTCTTCTTGTCGTTCCAATTGTCTTTCTGCAGAGCGATCTGCCACCGTGGATAACCCGCCTGAGGATGTGGGACAGCTATGGGACGTATGTGCCCATGAAATCGACAAGTTCAACCACCGGCCAACCGCCGCCACCACCCCCCGTGGCCTCATCGGCGGACGGGGGGAAGCCCACCCTGTTGAACCAGAGCAACTACGGCAGCTACTACTATAGTGCCAGCAATCCGAAGCTGAACCGGAATCTGCGGGTGAACATCGACAATGCCTGGAATCCGGTGGACACCTACATTTACGGACCCACCCAGTCAAGTGTTTTTAATCAGGAGAACAAGTACAGTGGCTACCAGGGAGCAGGGCCCGGCGGTGGAACATCAGGAGCTGGTGGCCCCGGCAAACCGTTGGCTGGGGTCAAGGACAGCCTCAACTTTATATCGAAGTCCTCCAAGGAGGTCTCAGCTGCCGCAGTGGTCAGCTCGGATCGAAACAGTGCCGTGGCCTTGATGAGCACCAAGGGCAAGAGGCGACTCATGCTGGAGATCTACGACTATGAGACCCCCAAATTGTGCGATCATACGGCCATTGGAAGTGGTGTCAGTGGCAGCAGTGCTCTGATGGGCGGCAATAAACAGAGACCCTGCAGTCCCTTGGAGAGCTATGTGAGCACTGGGAGAGATTTGGTAAGTAATATTTTAAAGAATTATATTTTTAGCTACCTAAAGTTGTGGTCAGTATAAGATTAGTCTTTTACAATATGGAAATATCAATCAGTAATAGTTTAGAAGCTACTTAAACTTTTTTTTTTAATTTAGCAATTATAAAAATTCGCAGTTATCATAGGTATATTTTTAAATATTTTTAAAAAGAGATTAATAAAGAAAATGTTTTGAAATTTTTAAAATCACCCACTGCTCTTTAAAATCGGACCTATTGACCCGTAAAGCATTTTAAAAGCAAAAGTGGAGTGTATTGACGACAAATCTAGTAACTTCATCACCTTTCAGTTTTAATTAGATATTTTGTAGCTCCCTAAAAGTAGGCAACACTTCATCCTCCGCCAACGCCATACCAATCAGAAGAGTAGCCGCCCTTCAGGCATCCTTTGCCATCACAACGAAATAAACGAAAATAAAAACTTAACCAAAGGACTTTTCTAATTTGTCAGCTGACGCTGTTTGTTCGTTCGTTGTGCGCCATGGCTTAAAAAAAAAAACAGAAAACAGAAAATAGGGAAACACGACTTTGTGACTGCACCTTGGCTGCCGGGCGAGTTGCGAATGCCGAGTGCCCAATTTGGCACGCCCAAGGGCTCTTACAAATAAATAAAACGCAGCTGGAGAACTGGCAGATGGGAGCTCGAGACTGTAAATTTTTTGGCAGAGTGCAGAGCGTTTTGTGTTTGCTTTAAACTTGACAAAATTAATCAAATTAAACACTCGACTGCATCGCCAGACGTGCACAAATAACGAAGGAGCAAAGCAAATTTCCCAGAGGCGGGCGCCAAATTCAAATTCGCCGAACGTCCCGCACATAGTACACAAAGGCAAATACGGTGGGCTGCTGAAGTGGGCGGCGGTGTGGCCGTGGGCGTGGCCAGGGAGGCGGCATTGGCGGCATGCACGGACAAACCGACAACCGCAATAAGCTTGCTTAGCCTTTTTGACGTCGCTCGTCGTTGACAAATATGAACTACAAATATTGTGATGCCAAATTGAAGCCTCCGCGCATTGTGCATTTCTACACTAACACCAAAATCTGTAGAAATTTTAAAAAATATCTATAAGATCCATAAATCACAAGCAGTCTTCAAAAAAGAAGCTTGTTCTTAAAAAACAAATTCAAAACATTTTAGAACACTAACTTAAATTCAAATCAACTTCACAGTTTTTGTTTTTTCCAGCTAATATAGTTATTTTAAGTGTAGAACATTAATGTTAAAATCAATTGTGAAGTCAATGTTTAAATATCCACAGTTTTTTTATGAGCTTAGCAATTTTTTAATATTTTACTATTTATATTTACTGTAACCATTGTTTAAGCCAACATGTTTTTAGTGCATCCTAACCATTACCCTTTTCCATTTGCAGAAACTGGAGTTCCACACGCATACAGGCACTGCCTTATTTCCGGCCCAGTTTGCTCTAAACTACGAGTTTGTGGACACGGAACAAGGTGGCGAAACTTGGGCGGGAAGGCGGGGAGAGGATCCTGTACCGCCGCTTTGCTCGAGAATTTTCAAGAAGCGCAAGGGCAACATCCAGGTGCCCCGGAATGTGTTCCTCTACGGACGAGGTGGTGCCAAGAACATAACCTGTCTATATCGCTTTGAAGCGGGTCCTTCGGAACGGGTAAAATTGGTCCTTCACAACGTTTCGTTTGGCGAGGGTACAGCCTGTACTACGGACTCGGATCTGCATACAGGCAGACCCCGCTGCAATCAACTGGACCCCGAGGGTCGCATCACAGAGCTCCGGCTATTCGATGTGCCATTTAGGGATGTCAAAATCCAATTGGGTTGCTTCTGCGATAACTCCAGTGCTTTGTATAGCAATGCACCGCTTACCTTCGTTTCCCACTCGAGAATTATGGAGCTTTCTTTTACGGTCACGAGATTAAATATATCGGAGGACTTTGCGGATGTTTTCTTCTCGGCTTCGTATGAATTCAAAAGACAACCGGACTGCAGAAAGCAGTTGAAACTCAAGGGAGCTGGAGGGGAGGATGAGCTTAAATATCCTCTTAAAACGCAGGATGCAAGTTGCGAAGGTTTGGCGTGGTACATTGAAGCCCAATCGGCTGAGAGGTCGCTTTTCGTTCAGACGTGGGGCGCCTATTTGCCCGTGGATCCCACCTCTGAAGATGCCATGAGGTGTCACACCAAGAACCGGCTGATGATATATTCGGGTCGACCTCTGCGCCCCATGAGGGTGGTGTGTCCGGCGCAAAGTGGTCCGAGGCCGATGTCGCTACACATATTCTCCGAAGGACTGGACCAATGGACAGCCCTTGTTCATGAACAAGTAAGTAGAAAAATAGAATAGTTTTATTACGCAAAATGGTCAAGATAAAGAAGAATAAATTTGGAGTATTATATAAGGGTGTTTAAATAAAAGTTCCCGGCAATCGTAAAATAATTATTTTTATTATGAACATTTTAAAAACTATGCATTGAGTTCAATGTTGCCATGTCTTAAAAATAAAACAATTTAAAATTAATGAAATGAAAAATAAATCAGTGAAAAATCTAAAAGTAATAATACCCATGCAGAGGGGTATAAAATGTTTATGAGATATTTTTGTTAGATACAGAAAAAGATATTTTCGCCAACAACGGCTAAATCTGTTGAAAAATAAAAGCAAGCAAATATATTACAGATGGCAATATAAAGCCTCATGTATTTGGCAGTAGTAAACGGTGAAATATTTACAATTTCACGCTCTGATGTCACCCAACCATTCTGCCCGAGCAATTACCCATTCTACACAAAAATTCTAAAAATATCCCAAACACAAATAAAAGAGAGGACACTTCATGCCTAATGGCACGGTGACTCCTTTCCATTATCAAGTGCATGTGAACTAAGTCCACTCGAGCAACTGAACTCTACACAGAAAGCCTCTTAGCTGGAGTATTTCTGGGAATTTTTTACTCAAAATTAATTGCATTTTAATAGTTGCTAATATATCAAAAAAAAAAACTTCTGCACTTATTGCACCGGTAGCTGTTATTTCGACCTCGACGTCCTGTTCCCCAGAGCTCTATCAAAAAGTCCTGCTTAAAAATGCAATAACAGGAAATGGCTATGACGGCAACAAAATACAGGAAATTGAGCGCAAAGAAATATGCTATTTAAGAGGGACGGAAAAAATGAAAACGTAAACGAGACGAAGTCCGGGCGAACAAACATGGCCGTCAGACATGAACACATTTATACATTGAAGGTCAAATAATTAGAAGTTTTAAGATTTGAAAGAAAAAGTTCTTTCATTGTCAAAAGGTGCATTTCCATTGGGCTAATCAAAATAGTTAAAATAAAACGTTTGGTAAGAAAATTAAACCAAAATTTCAGGGATGGTTGAAAACTAATCCTAAAGTAGAAAATAATAAACAGCAACTTAAAGAAGTTGTAACTTTGCAAAAAGAAAAACACAAATTTGAAAATACAAATATTAAAATTTGTAAGATGCTAGTAATTTTATAATATATAATTTCATTTTACTGTTTTATAATTTGGTTTTCTACCCATATTTATTAAGAAAGTCCTATATGCTCAACCTTTGCTGTTTACGTGAAGCATGCAAATCGAGAATGAAGCGAAGACAGGTGGAAAGTGGGGTGGAAAGGGGAGATACCAGTAGGTAAGGACATTTTGCCTGCTGGAACTTGGCCGTATGTGCTCGGGCAATTTATGTCCAAGGTGCGTGCCACCGAAATGAACCGTTGAACCTGGACGTTACACTCGTTTCTTGGGGCGAAAAGTCTGGGCAGTTGACCAACCTTGTGTCCCTTTTCCTGGTCCTGCTTTTAACGTGTTGCCATTAAATTTTATGGTCAACTTTTTTTCCTTCCCCTTTTGGCCATGTTTGCATTTTGCTCAATTTTGTCGCCGCAGAACATAAAAAAGGGAGAACGGATGGGTGGAAAAAAGAAGAGTAGGAATATTGCATTGTGGACGACATGTGAAAACATATTTTTATGGGACCCCAAAGGGTAATTGGACATTGCACTGAATATCCTAGCTGGCTAATGAGTGTGTTGAGCCTTTTTAGATAATTAATTGTGAGCTTTTCAACTCAGCTGTGAATTAAAATTGCCACACACGAAAGCAGTGTAATATGGAAGCTGTTTTGTGAGAAAGCGAAGTGGGAAGCAAATTAAATGAAGAAAATTATAATTACAATAAAAAATGCGCATAATTTTATGTAAAGTTACATCCGAAAATAGGATTTAAAATCTAATAGTAGGTTAAATATGGTATTCATATAGATTTTCAGTGAATCCAATTGTGCTTTCAACTAAACTTTGAAGACTAACTCGCTTAATCCGCGACTTAAGCCAAACTACAAACGAGATATTTTGTCTATGGCAACTTGAAAGTTGCGACTAATTAGTTGCACTTGAGCAACTACTAGGCTGTGGAGATAACAAGAAAATGGTGAGGGATATACCCAGATAGTTGCTTTAAAAGTTATTTGGAGCATGACAAACGCAAGGGAAAAGCAAAAGAGGATGCTTCAAGACTCTTGCCAAAAAAGAATGAATATGTTACAGACTATTTTTGCATACTCAAACTATTTTGGCAATCAAATCAATCACTTGCAATTTATATCAAGAACAAATTAAGCAGAGACAGAAAATCAGATTTCAAAGTATCACACACTAAAAATAACTTAACAATATTGCAAAAAAAACTAATAATTAATAATTCATTTAATGATAACATTAGATATTAGTTCTACCAGTTTCTTTTTAAGCAAAGTGGTTTTCTTAATTGTTATTAAGCATTAGATTTAAAAAACAAAACTTTTAAAAGTTTTTAAACGCTATAATTTCCTAAAAAAAAAATGTCTATGAGTTTAAGCATCAAAAGAGTTTAAATAGATTTTGTTTGCCATAGTTACCTTACCACTTCGATTTCAATCTGTGCTTTTTCCAGACCAATCAGCCTGGTGCTGGAGCCCATCCTGAAGGAGCCCGGCGACATATCCTTCACGTGGCTGGAGATCCATCGCACCAAGAACGCCCTGCTGCAGCAGTTGGACCTGCATGTGAATGCGAGCGTGACCACGGGCATGGGCTCCCAGACCTCCTCGCAATCCTCCCCGGGAACGAACACAGGGATTGGGGGGCTGGGCGGCACAGGATCTGCTGCCAATGCCGGAGGCTCTGCAGGCGGAACCACTGCCAACGAGACGCTGAACGAATTCGGCTTCTTTCCCAAGGAGTCGGACTGCGAATACAAATGTCCTGAAATTGATGCATGCATTGCGGCCAGCCTGTGGTGTGATGGTAAGTACAGATTGCCAGTTGGACCACAAACCATTTCTCAGAGGGTTGCCGAATTGGTTTTTGCATAAGACCACTGAATATAAAATAGTTAAAAGAAGTCGACGTGTCCAAAAAAATTCGATGTGCTTAAGAATATGGGTCCAAAGAAAACTACTTTTAAAAGGAAAACAAGAGACTATTCAGAATATAAAAAGAAGCCTTTTACTCGTTAAATGTTGTAATAACATTTAATTTAAAATTATTTTTATTAAACTTTAACTATATATTCAAATACAATTTCTGTATTCGATCGTCTGGCTTAGTATTCTGTGTTTAGTAGTCTAAGGAAGAGTCCTTGATCTCCCCTCTCGGCCTGGAGTTTTGCATTATTTGAACGTGATTTGGCACTAGTTCTTGGGCTCGGGGCTATCCATTTGCAGCGTGCGCTTGGCAGTAGGCAACCGAAATTTGACTTGTGGCTGGCTTGTCTGTTAATTTCAAGGCAAGCTGTCCACGTTTTTGTAATCAGGCAAAGTTTCCTGACAACTGCACACAGGCTGCACCACTCCTGCTGGTTGTTAGTTGCTTCGTTGGTCGGTTGTCGTTGTCGTTGTCGTTGGCGGCGGTTGTTGGTTGGTTGTTGGCCGTTGCTGGCCGACTGGTGGAATAGCTGGTTGTTGGACAAACCCGTACCAGCAAAACCCCGAAATGTCTTTCGCAAAAAGTTAATCCCAATCCCCTAGCATTCCAACCCAAATGGCCGCAACAGCTGTGCGAAACTTATTTGCAATGCACTTGAGAGATGAAGAGCAGAAAAAATTAGGAGAAATTTGACAAGTTTATAGACTTTGAAATACCCTGCTTAAAAATAATCCAAACTCTTATGATGAACATTTCTAGATTTTTCTGGATTTTACTTAGATGTCATTTACCACTGTTTTTCATGACAATTTATTCAAAATATTATTTAGTAAAAATATTCCAACTAAAATATATCATAGAAATTTTAAAGCTTTAAATACAAATTAAATCCATATTAAATGGTTAAAAAAAATCATTGCATTTTACTTATACTTTTCTAGCCGAATAGACCCTTTAAAGCGTACGCTTGGTGGAAAAAATTCAAAGGCCAGCCCGGACTTTGCCTTTGCCTTTTTAGCTTCAATTATTTATGGGCAACCAGGCGCGTCTGCATCTGGAGCAGGTTAACCGCAAAAGCCAGGGCATTAAACAAGCTTTCGGACCCCACGGGCCACTCAAGTGACACTGCATTCAATTTGTAACCTTAGAGTAGGCCACCCAGCAGCGCTGCTCCCTCCCCAAAACCCAATCTACTTTCAATTTTTCAATCAGTGCCCGACTCTGCCTCTATCTCGGTTACTGCATCTGTTCTTGCAACACGAGAAACATTCCACCCAAAGGCAAATATGTTGACTTGGAAATATGAAACCTTAAAGTTAGTCCAATTCAAAAGGTACATAAAAAAACTGAATTTATTTAATAAATGTTATAGGAAGTTATGTATCTTAATATTATTTAATTTTTTTTAATTGTAACATTTCTAATAAGACTGTTAAGCTTAAACATATGTTATATATATATTGCTAAGTTAAGTCATGCTTTTATTTATGAGAAAGGTTTATAAAAACAGATTGTATACTAAGAACTGAAGGTGAAACAAAAATGAAGTAAATTTTTGGCTTTAATGATATAATGAAACAATTCCTCCGAATTTAAAAACTTTCAAGTTGGATAAGTTTTTAAGGTTTAGTTATAAGAACTCAATTGGTAATAATTTTCGAATCAATGCTATTTTTGTTGCTATAGTTTGTAAAATTCTGTTTTGAATAATAACCTTTGACCTTATTTTATATTTTTCAGGTCACCACAACTGTCCCAGCGGGTTCGACGAGTCGGAGGAGGAGTGCGGCACCGCTCGCAAGCTGCTGGAATTGCCGGGCGGCGTTTTCGCCGCTCTGGGCTGCATCGCGGCCGCCCTGACCGCCTGCCTCATATTCTGCATGTTCGGGCTGATGAGGAAGCGGAAAAAGTCGGTGGTGCAGAAGGGCGCCGGGGTTGGCGGCATGGGCGTGGGCGGAGTGGGCGGCATGGGCGGAATGGGCGGCGTGGGCATTGGGTTCATGAACGGAGCGAGCAATGGCAACGTATCCGCCGCCAGCATCGGCACCCTGAAGAAGGACTTCAAGAAGGAGGCGCTCTACATCGATCCGGCCTCCTGACACGGACTCCAGCCGGTCGAGTATATCCACGTCGATCGGGAGACCACCGTGTGATATGTTGCCGCCGGCTGTGGCATTACCTACGATTATGACTATGATCATGTGGAGCTTTCCATGGAGCTGGCCTGACCGATGGATCGGCCCGCTGATCCCGTTCAAAATCTGGCCTGGAGATTTTAAAGATACAGAGTCGACTCGCCTGGAGGTAGGAGAACACTAAATGAAACTACATTTTAAGCTGATAACTTTTTCTAAACGCTTCTGGGAGTAACAAAATGAGCAGAAACAAAAATGTGTGTATGTAGTCTTAAGGAAAATGTTATACTTATTATTACCTAAAATAATGTTAAAGGTAGCTTTTTTTTACTTTTTTTAGGTTTTTTTATTTTGTTGGCGTTTTTATTCCTAATTAACTAGTCTGTATATAGGTTTTCTTGTATACCTGATTTTAAAAAAGAAGTCAAGGCTTGCAAATTATGATTACTTTTAAAATGTTAATGAAAACAAATAATAAAGAAGGTGGTACTTATATATTTTTGTATTGTGTTATCAATCCAATCAATTATATTATGTGTCTAATAAATACCTATCGGAATATAAATTTCTAGTTTCAAACATTTCGAAATAATTAATATTACATAAAACTCTTCAGAGGTTTCCAATACAAAACCAATATTTTCATTTTTTACAAAACATATTGAAAAACAAACAAGTAAATATAAAAAAAAATCTCAATCATCAACATTTTTGAATACATTACAGATTAAAAAAAAAGGTATTTTTATACGATATCCACTCTTGACTTCATTATAATTTATTATGATACAACGTCTTTTTTATTTAGACTACATACAGCAAGCAAAAAGAGAAAATAAAACTATTGTAAATTAGGTACCTTTAAAGCAGTTAGATCATCTAGAGAGCAAAAAATTTGTGGGCAGTTCGTAGATGCCTTCGGCATATTTACCACATAGCACATAGCACCCATTAAAAGGAAGTAAACAAATTACATTTAGAAACTAAATGGAAGAGATCATGAACTACAATGAAATTGTATAGAAGAGCAACTCCAAGAGCAGATCCCTATGCGTAGGGCCTCTCTGGCATTAACTTTTAAGCAATTAGACTAGGTATAAAAACTGTTAGCAGCATTTGAAAAGGAGTTGGGGAAAGTCGAAGGGAATCTCTAAAGTGTTGTGATCTAAGGCATGCACATACTGAACTATGTTTAAACTCAAGCAAATCGAAGCATTTACATGATTAATATTCACAACCGAGGCGCGGTACGATATATACATATATTTGTATAGGTATAAGCTATATAGTCTATTAAGATGGCAGCACTTTTGAGTTTTTATCGTACAGCACAAACTCATAAGCAAAGAGCATCACTTAGTGGTTTATTATCTATACAAGTCGATACAAAAGATTAATAAAATGCAATTGTTATTAATGAATTAAGTAGAACTCCAAACCAGAGATTTGTTCACTTTTCATCTTAATCGAGAGAACTGCCAAAAGAATACAAACACTAGCCAATCAAATGTAAATATTTCTGTCGAGCAATTACTTGTTTAATGTCAGCATTTATGTTCGTAAAATGAACACAAATTGTTTCCCATAAGTAGCTGCAGTAAGTTATATTCCTAAAGTTACATAAACTTTGTAAAAACTACAAGCAAAGCGTAATAATAAACTGTATGCAAATCTACCATTTAAGACACGGCCCATAACCCACATAAACAATCAAACTTTTGGCAGTTGCAGTAGGATTAAGCAAACAGCAAACGAAAGAAAAACGTAAAAAACAAGACATAAGTACTTTATTTTATAGACACCAGAACTAGGACAAAAATTATAATACTGAAAAAAGAAAATTCAACTGGCTGCAATGGAAATTTTAAATATTTAAGAACCTATGCCATCTGCATGCCGCATCCACATCCATAAAAACCTATTAAAATTTCAACTTCAATAAAACTGTACCGAAAAGCATGTGTGTAAAAAAATATATATATGATTTAGCCAGCATAAAAAAGTAAAAGGAAAACGATATATACATAAATTAAATCAAATATTTTCGGTTGGCATTTTTTGGTAGCAAATAACCTAAATATTTATAGCCGAAAAAGAAATAAAACAAATAACGGAACGCACTTTGTACAATTTAATGAAAAACAAAGAATTATTATTTCCAGACACACACCACACCACACATATAGGATATTTTAAACCCAATCAAATAAGAGATAAAATAATACTGAAAATATATAAAATCGAAAACAAATTAAATTAACTAATTAGGAACGGCGCCTAGGCCAAAAATGCATTTTGGCTGCCGGCAATTGGGGAAAAACCAAAATATTGAAAGTATGGTTGGCAGTGCATTTAACTAAGTAGCTTTAAGACCAGCTGGACTTGGATCGATCCGAGCTGCAACTACTTTGTTGGCCACCATTGTCACACACAAAAATAAACTCACATCTCAATCATCAGTTCGGTTCAGTTCCTTCTCTCTACCAAACCAAACCAAACTATGGAAATTTCTGTGCCAACTGTGTTTAAAGTAGAATTCAAAGATAAAATACAAATAAAAAACGGGGGCGAACGAAGAAATTGAATTATGACCGCGCATAAAACATTGCATGTAATTTATTTGAAATGTTCGAAAATAAAGTAGACGAAAAAGAAATGATAACTCTGCGCGCCATGGTAAATAATAATAAACAAAAAACAGACAGCTGTGTAAATAGTCAAACTGCGTACAGTCTACGCATATTTAATTAAAAAACTCAAAATAGAAACGCAATGAGATGAATTAAGAGAAAGGAGATCACGTCTTATGTTCAATTTTTGACTTCCCCATACATTTTTATTTCGCCGTTTGATAGCGTAAGTTTCACTTGTATGATAAATAAAACTAAACCAAATATTTATATAGAGATATTATACGTATATGAAAAAAGGAAAACCTTAAAATAATGACGCACTGAATCAAATAGATGAAACGAGTATTTAAAAACCAAGACAATTAAAACAAAAAAAAAAGAACTTTAAGCAAAAATAAAACTGAAGAAAAAAATGAAATTTAAAACGGAGGACCTGTCTTTATTAGCCCAATTTTTGGGGCTGTAGGTGGATGGGTGAATGGTTGATTTGGGGGCATTTGTGGCTGGAATGCCAACTGTTCCGTTAGACGCTTGGGGGAAAACCGTTTGCTAACTAAGGCAAACTCAAACTCGTGTCCAAATAGCTGGCAGTCAAGTAGGCCACAGATTTTGATTGCCCGCATCCGGGCGACCATCGGTGGACATCCTCGAAAATTCGGAACATCGAAAGAGATGGTGTTAAAGCCAAGCCGACTGCCTCAGGCGTGGGTTCTCACCGGTCGGAATTGGGATTGGCATTGGCACTGGGTTTTTGGTTTGGGAGCCTTCCCACGTTAACCCGCATAAAACATAAGCCACCGAGAGCCTGATGCTCGTGTTGTGTGCTGCATATACGCCAGATTCCCCCTGTTCTGTGACTCTGTGTTTACGGCCGGCAGCTCTGTTTCTGGCCCTGGCAACTCTGGCCCCCGGACTTGGCCAAAATGGCTATGATAAACGTAGGCGACAGAAAGCTCGAAAAACGCTAACGAGGTGAGGCCAATAAGAATTCATAAAGAATTTTACATCAAGGTATGAATTGAAATACAAAAAAAAAAAAAACATGTGATCATAATACAAATACTCTCTTCTCAAAAGGTGTTTTTAATAGAGATCATCATATCATATGTTCATATGTTGTGAAAACATTACAATAAAAAAATGTTTTCTATTCAAAAACTAATTTGGGTTAGAGATCAAGTTAAATTTAACAAAACAGTCCAAATAATATTTTTATTATTTTTCAATGATTTGAGATAGTAAAATTTCGAAGCTTTATATAGGCTGATATTTGTTTTTAAACGTGTAAAATATTTCTATAAAATAGTTGAAAAAATACAATTTAATAAAAAGTATTACTTTTTTAGTTTCGTGCCAAATTCTTGACGTTGTCATTAAATAAAACAATAATATTTAAAAAATGTAAATTGATACTTAAGCTATAAATGATTTATTTTGTTTTTATGTTTTAAGTTTAAGTGATCACCAACTGTTCTGGACACCCCCGCTATGTAAAATATTCTCTCAAACGACGGGCAAATATAATATATACGCACACCTGCCACAAACACACACAATCGCCCATTTAAATTTGCACCTAGGGCCAATTGCAGTTGTTTACAATTGAGTGGCCAGCTCAGCACATTCGGCACAACAACAAACGAGCAGTTGGCAGCAGAAAAAAACGAAAACCTTAGAGCAAAGATATAGCCAACTTTTGGTGAGCAATGAGCAACCACAATGGGACAGCTGATAAACTTAACCCGAAAACTGACAGCCAAACAAGTCCTCACCTTTCATGTTTTGAACTGGGAGAAAGAGTCGATTTACTCGGATAGCTCATTTATTTCAATCGATTTGAACAATTATCGAATGCAATCGGCTAACACCTTTTCAGCAACTCACTTTTCATTTTTCAATACTATTTGCTTTCTTGGTGCTAATTACAGAAGTTACTTAAATAATTACCGTACAAAATAAAGGCATGTGCCGGCAATACTTTTTTTTTGTTCAACATTATTATCATATCTGTCTGTTTTTATGTTGAGGCTGGCATTTTTCCATTTTTTGCCTTTGTTATCGAGAAATTTACACGAATTTTCAGCTTGTTGCTGAAATAAAAAAAGGTTAGTAAGTTTAAACAATCAGTTTTTTTGTCGTTTTTAAAAAATGTGCACCTAGGCAGATAGTTGTGGGTAAACGCTTAAATCTGGCAGCCGTCAGACGCCAGTCAGTGGACAAGTAAGGTACAGTGAGAGAAGAAAGTATGTGTGCCACAAAAAATCATTTACATTATATTAATCATTAAAAAATTTAATTATTAAATTACAAAAAAAGACTTCTTAATAAAAAATATCATTTAATAATTTGTGTATTATTATTTCAGATGTTCGATTTAGTTAAGAAAGCATTTAATTAACAAACTTGCTTGTCCTTGAGTTTCACATTTTTAAATACAGAAAAATTTAGCTTTCCGGCAATTATACATACTATTTATCTATCTAAAATGTATTAAAATTATTATCAGAAATCTATTTTTTTTTTGTTAGGTAAATCATTATTGAATAATTAATATCTCATGAATGTCTATATAAAAGACCTATTTTAGCCACTGTATCTACAGACGATTGAGGGTCATTGAGCTTTGCGGACAGCAAGTGCGGAAACTGACGGAACCCAAGTCTTATAGAAATTTCAAAATTGACTCTGGCCAAAATTATACATAGAACCAGAGTTAGCAAACGAACGATGCGAGAAGCCAAAAAATGGAGAAGAATCTTTTATTTATGCACGACTGGCAAAAACTAATCGATGGAAATTACAAAAGCGGGAAGGTCAACTTTTCGACTGCCCATTAAGGGGGGAGAAGTTCAAAGGTAAACCTGTTATAAATTCTAATTATCTTCCTCTAAAAAGAGTTAAGACATGCTGAACTGATCTTCTAGTTTTTTTTTTTTATTGCCAACGTGGTTTGGATCACACGAAATGTATTTCTTTTTTTTGAGTAAAAAATTATTATTAAGGTTGTGGCAGCCAACTGTTTCAACAGGGGATATTTAAACAAGTGCCCAAAATTAGATTCCTTGCGCGAAGAACAATAAGACACTATACTGTTTGAACGACCTAAATAAATATGCCTAAGTAGATTAATGTCAAAAGTCGGGTAATAATAAAAAAGTTACCACAAACAAATGGGCTACAGTCACGTCCACAAAATCAGTCAACTGCCGGACAAAGAGAGTCGGCAAGAGCGAATAAACAGAGGCAAAGAGAGCGATCGTGTGCGCAGAAGAAAATGGTAAAAGCAAACAGCAGTAAGCCGCTGCCAACGTCTTAAAGTTGGCCAAAAAGGCGGCCAAGTACCCCCAGGAACATTCAGTCAAGCCGCGATCGCCGAGCTCTACGGACGTCTATATCTCCCATACCTATATCTGTAGCTCTTCGTGAATCGCAGTGAACCCAAGTGCTGACCGGAAAATTCTTTCGGCCAAGAAAGGTCTTCGTTTAAAAAAGATCTCAAGCGATTGTGTTTTTTGTGTAATTCTTGTTCTTGGATGTCGCTGAACGCGGAACGTTCGTACAAAATGAAACTGCGCGATGTGGAAAATGCCTTCAAATATCGGCGCATACCGTATCCCAAGCGGTAAGTGTGATCTATCCAAGAAAAAAGAAAAAAAATCAGAGGAGAAAATATTTCTTTCACTCGAGAATGAAGTTCGTTTCAAAGAGGAAATGCAATTGAGTTCCAGTTTCAGTTTAATTGAAAACCGGTCATAATTGCCATTGAATAGCCTGAGAATTGAGTTGGTAGATCGAAGATTGCGTTCGCCTCGACGGCTGAAGATTAAAAAAAGACTTTGCTCTCGATTCTCCATAAAAAGCATAAAAGCGTTTAACTTTCCGTTTTTCGCAGCTGGCTAAAAAGTGAAAGACATTTCAGGGTCGTCGCATTTGATAAATAATATAATTAAATATAAACTTCAATTGCTGGCAAAAACAGTTCAAACATTTTATTCGGACTTTAAGTACTGCCAGCAACTAAATTAATTGCAGCTATTTGTACATATAAAAAAACAATCATCAGAATTGGTTAATAGTTCTATAATTTAAATTGTTGCAGACTCACAATGTTTTTTAAGAATATATGTAATGTTATTATTATTATCAAATTGATTGAATATGATTATTAAATATTTCTTTATATAAGTTAAAAAATTTGATGGCAACTAGTAAGATTAATACTCAAAGATTTATATCAGTAAATATGGTTAGAACGGTAGTAGTAAATTTAAATTTAGTAGTTAAATGAATAATAAATGTGTTTATGAAGAAACAGCTAAATAAATTAAAAACTTATCTTATTACTATAAAGATTATAATTTGTAATGTATTTGATTTTTTCCAAATTTACGTTCTTACGTTAAAAAATGTATGTTTATATTCAAATACATTTTCAAAGGTACAATATTAGTAACCGTTTTTAAAAACTAATCCTTTCCATAAGTTAATACAGTCCATAAAAAAAATACTCCATAGTTTTTTGATAAATACAGCAATATTTTGTATGTGCATTCATACAGCAGCTGACGTTTTTTCAATTTTGCTCTAGTTTAAAAGCAACAATCTCGTTTATAATTTTTTTATTGCTGATTTTATTTTCAATTCTTCTCATAATGCATTTGGTGTAGCACCTTGGGGCCAGTTTACAGAGATGAAAAGACGGAAAACCACAAAACCCGAGCTCAGCTTCAACTAGTTCAAGTAGCCAAAAGAGCTGTGTCTTACCACCTCTTCCCTCGAGCTGCATTGTCTAGGCCTACATTTTTCAGTGTTTGTTCTGGCCTTTTACAGAACCCAACTCGGCGCAGTTCAGTTCAGATAAAAGTTAAGAGCCCGCTGACTTGACTGCCCGCTCATTAGTCGATGTTGATGGTCGACGGACTGCGGTTTCTGCGGCCGCCCATAACAATTTTGGCCATTAAAAAGGTGTTTAGGCCAGAGATCTGAGCCACTGCGTCCGCAATTGTGAAATGTTCGCTCTTTTTTTCACGTCTGTATGGCCAAAATTTGTTGCAACGAGTGCGTCGAGATGTAAACTAATGATAGTCCGACTACACATGTTATGGACTAATTGGCTTTTGGAAAACGTTTTTTTTTTAGCCTTTGTTGATTTTCAAAGAGGGTGTGAGAATTTGCTTTTCATTATGGCAAAGCAAACTAGAGTTATGAACAACGTTCGTATGCATACGAGTAAATGTTAAAAAATTGCTTTTACGGTAGGTAATTAATAAAACATTTGATGATATTGAAACTACTTTAAACCAAATTAAATTATTTCAAATATTCTGTTTCATGTAACTGTTCCATATTTATGCTTACCGAGCGAATCATTCCTTTAGGTTTAATTAAACTCAATTAAACTCATTTTACCCTCTTAAGCCCCTTTTTATTATCGATATCCACCAGCCCCGTTTGCCGTATATTTACAGAACAAATTATTACATTTATTGTATGAATTACTGGCATTAATTAAACACATGACTTAAATGTAGATATGTACTTTGTATGATTACTGCTCGCAGTAGCATAAATTTTACGCTCATTTTGACAATTTGCATGCAGCTGAAAACTCTCAGTCAATCAGTTGGTCACTCAGTCAGTCTGTCAATCAATCAGGTAAACATTTGTTTTTTATCCATTTCCCATTGCCCAGACGATTTGGCGATAAGACAATCTCCTACTATTTGCACAATAAAATTATGCAAATATTTAGACATGGATATGATTTATAGCAAGGGTAATATATATCCTGGAGAGAAAAACAAAAAATTTCCCAGCAAAATTGGTGCGCAACTCTTTTGTGCATTTCCAAATTGATATTAATTAATTAAATTAATTGGTTTTGCTTAAATAACTCTCCGACAGATGTTTGGCAGCTTCATTAACCAGACACGCGATAAATAAGCATACGGAGAAAATGAGTTCGTTGCACTCAGTTGATAAAAACCTGTCAAAATCGATTTTATAAAGACAATAACAATTAACCGCCCAGTAAGTAGAATCAAATGCAGTTATGCCATACTTGGGCATGAATTAGCATTAATTACGTTTTCTGATTTGTTTTCCATATAGATTAGGGCTTACCTAATACAAAATGTACTTTTATTTTCACTGCAAGCTGAAGCGTGACGGAAATTATTTAGAACGCCCCAAAAGAGGGTCAAGTGAGGAAAAGAGGCAGGGGGGTCATTCAAGCCGAGCTTAAACGAAGACAGTGTGGCCGACTCTTTATGTCTTTCTCCTCTGCGTCTCTCTTTCTTACCAATTTCTTTCTTTCTTCTGGCGCCACAACATGCAGTCACTCACACTCTCATAATTACATTCAGTGATGTGATTTGTTTTCTTTATTTTGTTTTGAGTTTTGTCTGGCGTTTTGTTTTATTTAGTCTGTCTTATTGCAATGGAAATGATGTATATTGGGAATTTTACACGCTGCTGGCGGGCCACGGGAAAGTTAATTAGTGATGTCTGCTTGCGGGTGGCAACTTAAAGGAAATAAATATTATAATTAACAAAAATGTTGTTAAAATTTCATATTTAAAAGCTTTAAACCTCTATCTCAGAGAGAAATATTTATATATATATTTTGTTAAGACTTACGAAATAACAATAATAAAAGAAATTTTCAAATTATTTCAAGCTTCCAAACTGTGATTTGCACCATCAAAAAACAAAGATAAATTAAAATATGTCTACTGAAGTTTGGTTAAAATAATTATTATTCTAAAAAAGCCACATTCACTAACTTTAAATTCAAAAAAATCTTTTTATGTAAATACTTTATATTCTTTAAATGACAATCAAATGATATGCAGCTTATGTACAAAACTTATTTTCCCAGCACACTCAGCATCTTGATAGTTATTTTAAATTCTGAAAAATTTAAGCCACCTGGCTGTAATACTTCATCAATATAATAGCCACATAGCAAAACACAAATATTCGTTAAGTACATTACCCACTGCAGAACACTGAGAGCAACATTTTAGCCCGCACTTTACACAGTTTTCCCAAAAACTTCACACCTAACCCGCATGATCTGGTGAAACTCTAGGCCCTCCGCCTACATATCACTCCCTTTTTCACAGATAATTTCGCACGAAACTTTTGGCAAGTGAAAGCCCACAAAATATTCACATGTTTTGTATACATTATAGCAATTTATGACCGCAGCCGTTTAGCACCTTTCAGAAGAGATGACCAACAATTTTACTGGGCCAATTTCAGAAAGCAACAAACGCCCACCAGCAGTCCATTGCTATATGGCTGTTATTAGTTGGTCATAAAAACAAAAACTTTGGTTATGCCCGTGTGGATACCAAAAACAAACGCCCTCTCCCACGAAAACTGAAATAGGATGAAAGAGTTTTTCTACATTATGTAGAAACGGTCAGATGTCGACCTAGGTTACGATTAAAAAATATGGCCAACAAAATTATGCATTATTTTTAGCATAGTATATAGAGTGTATAAGAAAGGCAAAAGCTGATTAACACAATCATGTGAAAAATGTGCAACTCTTTTTGGCTAAAAATAAAACAAGTGCAAAAAAATACCCAGACGTAGACAGACAAGTGGAAATTATGTGTATAGCTTTCACTTGATATACAAACATGGGCTTTTGGACAAAGGGGGCGTGGCCAGCAATGCGTAACAGCCAACTGATGATGACAATGATGAATTTTTTGTCTTCTAACGGGTTTCAAGTTTAAAGATTGCCAGGCAAAGTGTAAATTGCTGAGCAAAAGGTGAAGTTGAGCGGAAGGTGGAATTAGTTGGGAGGTGGAACTAGTTCAAAGTCATTGAAAATAGTTTTTTTTTTTTGAAATGAAGTAGTCATTGAAATAATCAAGGTGGAGTCTAGGGCAATTTTTGTAAAAGCATTAGTACCTACACCTTTTTAAATGTTTGACCTTATCAGTTTTTAAGGTAAATCATAGGATACTCTTGTACTTATTAACATTTTTGTACCCCACTCGTTCATCTTTTGAGTTTGAGCAAATGACCATCAACTAATTACCCTTTCACCATACTGATAAAAACAATGAACACAACTCATTATTACCACTTCACCCAACCTAGTCTCCTTAATTTGTTTAAGCACTTCCTTGCCCGAAAAAAAAGACTTTCATAAAAATTATCATTATGCAACGCACAAAAAGTTAAAAAACAAAAAACACATAAACCTCCTTTCAATTTTTGTTTTTCCCGAAACATATCAAGATGGTTGTCTGCTGTGTTACTCGTACTTTCTCATAAAATTTGATTGTTTTTGATCAAATATGCATGCAAAATGCTAAAAATAAGAAACCGAGTAAAAATGTGAAAAAAGTAAAATTGTATTCACTTGTTTGCGAGCGTTTTGCTGTTTTTGTTTTTAAGTTTGCCAAATGCAGACGAGGCAAAATTGAATTTAATTTCTTTGCTGCTTCTTCACTCTCGAAGAGCGAAAGTGAGTTAACGCTTAGCTTCAGATCCGAACTGGGGGCTTCCTCGAGTATGTAAATCACTTTTTTTACAGCCGGCAAACTGCTGGAGATTTATGGGCGCTAGCTACTTAGGCGAGCAGAATATTTTACGGTGGGACATGTCTCGGATCCCAAAAGATAAATTCCCAGGTGGGTGGTGCTTTTAACCATTTGGAGTAAACTCTATTAACAAGTGAAAGCATTGAACTGCAATTAGCAACGGCATTTATGATCCTTTTCACTTTTCGGGCAGCCAAGCATTTAGAGAACTTTTGGTGTTAATTGGTAAAGCTAGCTTAGCCGTTTCGGTTTCACTATTTTGCTCTTCAGATTTAACCATTCACTTTTAAGAAAGATTTATATAACAAAATTTGTAATTATATGTTTTTTTTAGAATTTAAGGTAAATATATAGTTTGCTAAAAGTTTCTGGAAAATGTTTAACTCCTAACAAAAAACTAATGTAAGCAAATAAATTGTAGGTAGTAACAGTTATTTATTTAATTAAATAATTTTGTTAACTGCCAGTGAAAACTTCTAGGAACTTTCCGCGGTAGCTGAAAATTACAAATATCTTAATTTGTGTTCCACTCCTTGCACTTGAGAAGTCGAACTGGCTAGCCATAAAAGGCCATTTCATCAACTCTTAAGAAAACTAGAAAAAATAACCGCAATAAACCAGTTTGATAGTTGGCAAATATTGGCCAAGACCGAAACGAATGCACTTTCAAATGCAAGCAAAGCCGAGTAGTCGAAACAAAAAGGCGAAGGCAACGCCTATAAGAAAAAACTAAAACTACAAGATTCCGTGAGCATATAAAAAGTGGAGTCTAGAAACCGACCCCCAACAATGGACCAGGCCAAAATTGAAATTGTAACAAAATGCTCACGACAAATATGCGGTTTTTGTCTGTCCCGACTTACAAGTTTTTCCCCATTTTTCGCCTTCCTCTCTCACTACACTATATATATCTACATGTATATGCAGTATATCTGTTGCCTTTTGGCTGTGCCACTCCAAAAGCTGCATCATGACGTAATGACCACATGAAGCAGCTCGGCCAAGTCATGTGCCACTCGCTGGCTTTTGGGCTAAGCCGCAAACGGAAAATCGGTCCACGGCTCTCGAGGAGGATCCCGAGCCTTACTGTGGTATAATTAAATATTTTTTAATTGCACTCTCTGCGGTCTTTTAATTGCCTGGGGGATTGGCCTAGGCATGGCAAGTATATGAAGAAAAAACCAAAAATCTTGACTGCATTTTCTTAAAGTGGTCATTCCAGATTTAAATGGCCATTGAGACAAAAGATTAGAGTTATTATGACCCACAAATAATTAGAGTGTTGCGATGCTTGAGCAACTGGAAAAACATTTTATGTGATTTTGAAGGTGTCAGGTTGGGAAATGGGAGAAGAGATAAGGTCGAACCAGTGGTTTGGGCATTCTTGGGTTAATTCTAAATTTAATTTTAACCAAATAAATCTATAATAATTAGTTTTGAATAAAAAAGCACGATTGCAAAAGCCGAATAAATATTATTCGGGTTAAATGTTTGGTTTAAACCATAAAATATTTTTTTTATAAATCATAAACTAATCAAAATGGTTTAAAGCTCTAACCCAATGTAAGCATTTGTTGTAAAATAGTTTTGCATAGCTCTAAATCAAATCAAATCAAATCAAATCAAATCAAATCAAGATTGAACTACTATTAGAATTAATAAAAATAATCTTAATGCTCATCGCCCAACTTATTTTTAGATTATTTACAACCCGAAGAAAATAGCTTCAACTTTATGGATCATTAAAGCTTTGATTTGATTGCCTTGAATGGCCAACCGCTGAAAGAGTTAACGAATTGAAATTGCTCTGTAAAAGAAAGCCAAATTGATCCCTAATGAATGTCGAATGTTGTAACCTGCCATTGAACACCCCCAATAAGAGTTGTAATCCAATTTCGCCCCTTTTCCCTGGCATGTGGCAGCTGTTACTCGGAACTCGGTGAAAGGAGGTTGGCAAATCAAAATTGATTTTAATGATGCCTTCGTTTCGGATCGCTTATCGGTCATGTACCGAACATCATGTTCGTAAATCATAAATCTTGCTATCATTTCGTTTTGTTACCACCTGAATGGGAGGGTGATTTTGGCCCGAAAATGTTTCATTTCTCGGGGCGAACATATGAGTATTTGAACTGTCGGGTGAGGAGTAACTGCCGAATGATGCCCTGATGGGGTCACAAGCTGTGCGTGTACTTTCCACGACCACTGTTTTACAGTCTTGAACAAATGTTTGTATATTAGGCGGAGCCTTCGACTTGCGGCAGGTGCAGCAGGTATTCCACCTGCCTTTCACTAAACAAAAGCCAATGATGCCAGTTGAGTTGGGCTGAGTTTGTTTTGGCGCTTGCTTAGTTTATATCTTTTGTTGGTTTTGTACGGCTGCATTTCGATGATTTTGATAATGACATGGCTTAACTGAAATAGCTGCCGGTCGTTGTTTATCATTTTAATTAGCCAGACCACAAGTATCTTGATTTAATGTTGAAGGGGATTTTTCCACACCGATTTCGAATACATGAACATGATGTTATTAATATATTAAATAGTTACATGAAAGGGGTAACGTCCATAAAAATGAACAAGAGCCTCTATATTAAGGCTCTTGTTCAATCGATCTAAAAATGTTAAAGGCCTTCAAAAAAATTAAACAACAAAAAAAACAATCACTTTTTATTATATATAATACTTTAAATGAGTTTTAATGTGATCATGCAAGTTTGAATTTATCACCTTAAGATATTCAAATCAATAAACCATTGTTAAGCTGAATTTAATGAATTTCCTGCTTGGTTGATCAGAACACTTAAGCAATGCATCCTAAATTTCTTAGAATCATTTGGCAGATAAATCAATCGTTATAAATAACCTTCATCCTTTCCAAATGCCAAAGCCTTTCAATTAACATAAATGCAATGGCAAATAAACATACGTCAGACAAATGCCTGCGAGGCAAATTGAATTGCGTAATTAATTTCCACACTCGCTCCCTCTTTTAAAAACTAGAGAACGTAGAACTGAGACAAATAAAATGGCAAATAAAATTTAATTTTAATGTAGCTTAGACTCTCGTTTAGTCAAAGATGTCCCACAGGATGCAAATCCATTTTTATGTCTTTGTGCTGCTTTTTACTCCTTCTCTTTGCGATTTTTATGTGCGAAGCGAGTTTTTCCTTCGGTCGCCGGTTAAACAAGTTGCCGAGACGATGGCGACCTACTTTTGGCATCGCCTGTGACTTGGATTCAGTCTGAGACTGTGGATGAGAAAAAGCCGGAGATCTCAGTCTGGGCGGTGGCGAAAAAGACACAGAAAACGGCAGCCGAACAGGAAAGAAACATAACGAACATTTATTATAAATTTGATTTTAATTCAAAGCGACCACTAAAATTTTTTGCATTTATAAAGACATGTTTGTCCAATAACAAAAAAGTGTCTTCCTATTTATAATATGTTGAGTATTAAAAATTAGCCATGTACTTGCATTTAATTGAGACAACATATTTTATAAATGACAATTTATGAATCCCTTAAATCAACGTTTAAAGGGTTTAAAATTTTATTCTGCTATTTTTTCTCAGTGCAATTTGTGGCGCCACTTTCTTTGGCGTCCAGTTGACTGGTTGACACCAATTTGAATGGCAAGTTTCTGTCAGGCGGCCCGCTCTTTTTACATCACAAATGAGCAGAAAATCGGATCGGGTTCGCCCTGTGAAAGTCAAGGAATGATACAAATACTTAATACTCGAGGGCCCTCCCACCACCTCACCACTTCACCACTTGGCCCGTTCAGGTGGGCACGTCTAAACGGTGGTTTCGGTTAACGCAAATTGGCGAATGTGGCCAATGGGGATTGCGCAGCTGCCGTGGAGAAAGGATTCTTTCCTTGGGTCATTGCAATCAGCAGAGAAAATTAAACTGGGCTTCGATTTAACTATCTTTGGGCAGTCCAATAAGCAAAGCTTGTTTTTCTTGCCGTATTGAATTTAATAGGCGCTTTGTTGCTTTGGGAATTGCAAGCATGGGAAACTCTTTCATATCTTGCTAAAAAAAAACTGCACAAAATCTTACTTTATTATTCAAGTATATCAATGTATAAAAACAAATCTCTTCTTTTTATTTAAAAAAAAATCTGCATAAAAAACGACATTTCCAACCATGAACATTTTCTGGAAAAAACCCCCTTCCTCAAGTTACATTTCAATTTTCTGTAGCTCTTTACATTGGCTTAAGCCCCTTTGGAAAATTATCTTTAAACTCTCTTTGTCAATATCAATTTTCTGGGCCGCAGGTCGTTTCAGGTATTATAATGACAACAATGCAAATGCTTATCATGGTCATGGCAGCTCTCGGAAAAGCTAGCTCGAATTTCCAGCGCAAGACACAATACTTTGCCCCTCCCCAAAATCACTTTGTAGTCCATGCAGGCGTTAAATGAGGAGCGTTTGACAACTAGCAAGGCGCCACCTTTTCCCTATTTGGCCCTTAAGTCGGCTGCAGTTGTTGCTTGCAGCAGCCAGAGATCAGAAATTAGTGTGCCAAGTTGTTTGGCCGCGTACCGCCCCATATTCTTATTCAATGCACAAAGAACAAAAAGGTATTCATTTAATACGAACCCCTCAAACACAATTAAGATAATTATTTTAGAACTTGTTGTATTGGATAAAATACGAGTTTGTTAAAGTAACACATTGATATAAAAATATAAATGTAAATGAAGAAAACTAAAATTTATAAAACATTTAGAATTCAGTGAATATTGTTCACCCCAAGACACAATATTCAAATGTTATGTATAAAATTCTAATTGTCGAGTTTTATATTTGTAAATTAAGCAATTAACAAATTAATTTCCAAATGTGTATTCTTCCAAATTAAAACTATATGAAAATTTTGAAAATATGTATTCTTGAGTTGAGATGACAATCGTTGATATCTTTTCTGTGTAAGACCGTGCCACTCCCCCTTTTCGCATACCGCCCCCAGCCCGTACACACGTACACAGAGAGCAGGCAAAAATTAATTGCAATGCCGCAAATGACAGCGTCAAGTAGTAAAAGTAAGCACCCACGAAGCCAAAGACGGAGATGGCGGCCAAGGAGCCGGAGTTTCAGCATGAAATTGGGCTGCCTCTGCCAGCAGGGGGCGTGTCACGTGCGCCGGTTGCAACAAGGACGAGCTCGTTAAAGGAAACGACAACGATGGCGACAACAGCAACAAATACCGTCGAGTTGTTTGCTTCTGTTGTCGAGTGCGTAAATTTTGGTTGTTGCTGGTGTTGTTGATACAAAATGTTATTAACATTCGCTGCAAGTCAAATAAGAAAGAGTAAGAAAGGGAAATGAAAGGCTTAAAGCATTTTGCTTGTTTTATTGCCGCCTTTCGCTGGGTTTGTGGCTCAAATATTTGGTTCCGAAATAGACAAAAACTTTTAAGTAAAACATTTTTAAATATCAACCTTTTTGTCCATCAGGTATTTAAATGAATAGAAATCAAAGGAAAAAAATAATATGTTGCTGATATTGGACAAAAGTTTTAAATTTAAAATGTTTTAAAGATTTTGATTATTTTATATATATATTTTTTAAGACACTAATGCGTTGAATATTTCTTTCTTCATTTCAAATTAATTTTCTAGTTCAATAGTAAGTTTAAGGTAATGATAATATATTTTTAAACTGTTATGACATTTTAATCCTTATGTAATTGTAAATTGTTTTTAATCCAGGTAAATTCAGTTGGCTAAATAACCGCAGTAAATGTTCATTATCATTAAGATGACTTTTCAAGCCTAGCCTTGCTCCATTATCGCATTAAAAAATAAACCTTCGCGGCGAAATCAGTTGCCATAACAGTTAATTGTCTACAATTTGACCCACAAAAAGCAATTTGGCACACATATACTCTCCTTACCAATGCCAGTTCTACACTCCAGCAAGCCGGGCAGATTTATGGCCATGATATGAAATTCGTTAATTGTCAACACACATCTCTCCTCACTCCGTCGCCATGGACAAATTCTAGCCCGGCAGCAAAACAAATGACAACTGGAGTGTGTTAATGGACGGACTCAACATGTTGCCAGCGACATTTGTTGCAGGTAGCGCGCTTGCCTGCTCGTTCAACACCCCCAATATGAATGAATATCTCGAAAAATAGCTAAGGGAAAGAGCAACTCACAACAGTCAAAACCAAACATATTTACACTTGAGGTAACACTTTCGCAGAAGTCTGCAAATATTTTCTAATTCACGCAGAAAAATGACTTAAAGAAAGAACTAAAGAACTATGGTGTTGAGTCTTCTATTTATTCTCTGAATTGTATTTCAGTAAGTTAAGGCAAATCATAACACCGAATTCACATTCATTTTCTGATATATTTTTAAAATTTTGAAAAAATTATTCTTATACCAAGAAAGCAGTTTCATTACTCCATTATTTGAGTTTCAAGAAATAATAACTATTATATAGCCAATATAAACTAACAAAAAATATACATTTTTAAAATGTATTCTTTAAATTGTTTCAAAACAATCAGTTATAAGACTGGCCGATTTTCGAGTGTCAAAAGCAGAAAAAAGTAAGGCAACGCTTAATGAATTCCCAGTTTCATTTTTGCCACAAGTTTTGCACACTCCTCCACTTCCTACAAATGCGTTGTGTACTTAGGACTTTTATGTGTGTACTAGGTGAAATTTAGGGGCAAACTGAGGGGGGCAGACACTTGAAAAGCCCTCACGTAGGTTTTACAACTTAATTACAAGCCGCGTTAATCTAAGCCAAATGAAGCTTCACCTCATCCGTTCACTTTACATTTGACTTGCACATGCTACGGGAATGGAAAAGGGAATTTAAATGGGACCATAACAAGCAAAATGGAACTTCTCGAACCATGTGGGTTGGATGACATTTTAATTGGATGCTTTTTAAACTACTAAACAGTAGATCGGATTCAAAACCTTAAGAAATTACTTTAATTTTGTGTAATAATGTTTATTCGTACAATAACATTAATGACCTCTAAAGATGCGTAGTTAAAAACTCGTTTTACCATATTTTATGGCATCTATAAAAATACCATTAACAAATAAAAGTTATTAAAAATGTAGAAATAAAATTTATTAACGAACATTTTTGTAATAACAATCATTTGGTTTTGAATATGTCATTGATCGTTTCCGAAGCTCATAATAAGAAAAGATAACATTACCCTTAAGACGTAAAAAGAAACACTAAAATAAAACAACTCATTTTCAAACTAACAAGAACAAAGAAGTCTCTTTGATAGTTTTAGCTTAAAACTTGTCTATAAAGTGTTGGGCAAATATTACTCCAGAGCAAAATCTTCAAACAGCTGTGACTTTTGTGAGTTACTTTCCATTCAATTTTTTGCCATCACGTTTTTTTTTTTTGAAGACATAAGAGCAAATTGTCTTGCCACTGATAATGATGAAGGCGATAATGATGATGTTGTTGGCCAAGATTGACACTTTTATTCAACGACCATGACTGTGACTCTGACTTTAGCCGCAGCTCGATTTGCACATATACATACAATACATCTAACTATCTAACGACAGTCAAACATACCTAATTTAAATTTCGCTGAATTTGATTATTAACGAATTATATAACACTTTCTATTTTATATACAGATATCAACCATTTGTTCTTTAAATATGTTGGAAATTCATTAAAAATACTTTCGTAAAGTGTAATGAATTTAAGCTTAAGGATAGTTAAATTAAAATTGTACATAGGTTGAGTTAGAAAACATAGATTTTTTTAACTGCAAACTTTTTTTAAATGTTTATATTTATATTCGTTATACACTACTAAGTACATTTCATTTATTTAAAGGATAAGTGTTTACAAAAATAAGTGATTCTGTGGCTTGAGATATTAGCGCCAACTAATTGTGCTTAAATGGTTAATTGAAATTTGTTCTGCTTATTGAAGCTGTACTGTATCTATCTATATCTAACTATTTGTATCGGGATAGGCAAAAACAATTTGTCTTTGGGCGGGGGGTGTGGCTGATTTGCAGCGGAGCGTTGCATTCGCACGTTCCTTGAAAGCGCCGCACAATTCGCAATTGAAAGTTGAGTTGTATATTTACTTTTTTTTGTATCTCTTTACAGTAACCGCAGTTAGCCATTTGATCGAAAAGAAGACCTTTTTCCCAGCACAGAATGTTGTGTCCGGTCGGGATTTTTTTTCTTATTTTTTACTCAGCTTTCTTTTATGGGATCACGTTCTATTGAAACGTGAAATATTTGCAACAAGCCTGCTGCTGATGAATGGAAATAAATCATGATATAGAAAGAGGAGAAAGGTGGAAACGGAATGGGAGAGCATAGAAATAAAGAGTGGAGGATAAAGCCCAATTCCGCACATTCAACTCCATTTTCAAGTGCGTGTTAAGCGCCACTTTATAACATACGATACACAATATACGATTTACGATATTCGATACGGGCGTGAAATGCCTTCAAAATGTTTTCTTTTTCCAACCAGCATCTTCAGTATCGTTCGTATTTGATTATTATTTTGCGGCTGTTGAACGCTTCGGCTGGCAAAGTCATTAACATTTATTTTGTTGTATTATATTACACTTGAGCGTGCCGAAGAAGATTACAATAATTTCGGGGCAACTCGTCGCCTTTGGCTTAATTGTATGTGGATTTTGAGACTGCACTCATTAAACTTGAAAGCTAATGACTGTCTAACATGGAAAATGGGGAAAACAGTTGGGTTAATAGCTAAGAGTTAGCCATAAAGATTCTAAAAACTATTAACCAAATATAAAATTTATTATAACTATTGCAAGCTCATAAATTATATTGTTGTTTAAATTAAATTAATTTCAGTATTATCATAACTATAAACGGACGATTTAATGCATTTTTAATAGATACTTTTAGTGCTGTGAAAACACATGTTTTGATTTTAACGGCAGTAATTTACTAGAGCGTAAGTTAAAAGTGCCAAAATCGCTTTCACCACTGAAAGCCACTACCGAAATTCCATTAAAGTCCAGGCAAATTTGTTGGACCCTCTCACCCTGTTTAAACATTGTCTAAAAGCAATTTTGTTGACCCAACTTTTTTTTTTGTGCCCTTCGCTTGTTTACTTAAAATTTATCACAATTACTTTACCACATAAAACGCAATGAAAAACGAGAAAAACTGTTTTTTGATGAGTTTTTAAATGCTGACTGAGTCTTGTTATTAGAGTAAACAAACCACAGAAAAATAACGAAATAAAAGAGCAGCGGCAAATGCAAAAGCAAAAAAAAAAAAACGAAGAATAATGGTAAAATGTAGTTCAAAAATGGCATAACATTTGTGAAATTAAAATAAACACAGTTCCAATCTGTGGACGATTGTTGTTGCTGTTTTTGTTTTGTGGCTTCAATTAAATCATATGCCAAGCTTTGGTGGCTTTTCATGCTGCAGAAAATTGTAGCTATACATCCATAGCTTTAGCTACTTATACAATACAATATCAGACGCCCGCCGCCGTCTTTATCTCTTTCCCACTCAAGACCGAGATGGGAACGTGCAAAAACAAAACCAAAAACCGAAAACCAAAAAAAACTAAAAAGAAAAACAATTGCATAAAAAATTCACATGACTCGAATCGTTCGCGTTCGTCTCTTTCGAGATTATACAACTTTCTAATCAAAATATTATTTTATTATTTTTGCTAGTGGCGCGTTGTTGTTTATTTTCGAACCTTGCTTTACTTCACTTTTTTGTGGCGTCACTAAATTCAATTGCCCAATTGACTCAATCAGCCGCAACAAAAATTTCCGTCTCGATCTTCTTCGGTTACATTTTGGAAATAATGTTTCCGGTACGCACTTTTCGTCTGAGATTTGCTCAAAAAAAAAAAAATACTAGTAGATTTGGGTCAGTTTTGCCTCCATCAGAAGTCAAACTCATCGACAGGGGCACGTAGAACGTTTTAATTACAATTGGCCTAGTTTCCCTGTGAGCCGAGATTTTGGACCGTTCTCTGTGGCTATGGCTGATGGCTATCTATATGCTGGCCAAAGTCACGGAGCCTGCTATCAGATTAGAGTTAATAGTTTAATTGGGAGTGGCCCAGGGGAATTCTGCTTCTGGACCAAGCCCCAGGGAAATGTGATTAAATGTGGTGACAGAGATCTCTGTAAAAGCTCAAGATTATTTATTGTTACTTCTTTTTAAATGAACTAAACGCAATCCATTTATAAAATATTACCCATTTTGTTCTACCCAAAGAAGTCTATTTAATTTGAAGAATATCTAAATATTTTTACAACAGTTTTTTGACAGAAATGCAAAACAAATTCTATGTCTCATTCTTTATTTTTAAGGAATAGTACAATTTAAAAGTATGGTTGATTATAAGCAAAATTACATTTAAAAATAATTAAAAACAAATTAGAATAAATGTAAAGCTTAATAAAGTAAAGTAAAAATTAAATGCAACAAAAATAAAGCTGGACAGAGTTATAAACATAAAAATTATACTTTAGAGATAAAAATGACTGAAAGCCTTTAAAGAAAACTTTGTGTCTTGTCCGAAACTTTTGACCTCGAAACACACAGATTTTTAACAACTATAAAACACCCAAATTCCCTGTTCAATTTACCAACTCTGTGTCTTTGCAACATCCCGAAAGTCCCAAGAAATCTTCTCCAAATTGGTTGCCTATGACCTCAAATGTGCTCACTGCTTTGGGATGAAGCCTAACGGAACAGCCAGTTTTAGAGATTGAACCCTGACCCAAGTGACCTCATTGCACCTCTCTATGCGCTTCTCACACACTTTTCCGACGCGCTTACACAACAAAAGCGGAAGGCCTCATTAACTGACCTTAGTTGACAATTTTAATGGGCCTTTGAGCCGGACCCACGAAAATTGCCTAATGAAGTGCTCATGGATTGCGAATGCCAGCCAAAAGTCAAGCGAAAGGTTCCCGCAAAATACAAAAAAAAAAGTGGTGGCTCAAAGTTTGTTGAACTTTTGTTACGCCAAAAAAACGCGGAATAAAATTCAATTTCTTTGCATATTAAATCAGGCAAATCATTGTGTGACCCGGGGGCAAACTAGTTATAAAAAGATCTGCCGCCAAGCGATTGGGTTATGTCATGGTGCCAGTGCCAGCCATTTTTCCTCCCAAATGCTAATGTTCGGTAAAGAATAGTTCTGCAAAGTAAGGGGCCGAACATCTGGGTATATTCATAGATTGTATGATTTCATATTTCATACCTTTGCGTTCTTTCAAGTGGTTTGGCCACTTCTTATACTAACACCACTGGCTGCGGGGCAAATCTGGGTTCAAACACCTTTCAAAAACTTGCCTATTGCGTGTATTGATTGGAGTGTGTGTGGCATCCAAACGCGATTCGGTTTTTTCATCTTCGCAGATCCCCCATCGAAAATCGGACTCATTGCGAAAGAAATCTTCATGTCTCAAACAATTTGTTGCGCCTGCTCTGCAAGTCAACCAAGATGGAGCTATAGTTGCTTCATTGTATATCACTTAAGTATATTTCGAGTAGGTTGTTAACAGTAAGAATTCCATAGCTGTAATCGAAAATTTTTATTATTAAACATAAATTTGAATGTAATGAAAATCCATTTTATTTTATTAGTTAGAAATATAATATTTAAAAGTATTTATTAAACGATTAAAATTAAAATTCTTAAAGCAAAGTTTAAGAAAAAATTTTTTTGAGAAGAGGTCTGTAAAGGTTGTATAAAATTTCGAAAAAAAAATTTTAAATTAAAAAAAAATCGACTTACCCAAGCTCCACTGTAATTTTGTCTCGGAATTGCGAATTTTGCAATCTTCATTTCTAATGCCTTGGAAACTGGCTGCAATTTTGTTGGTCGCTTGCCGTTTTACAGTTTGATTAGCTGGAAAATTTGCCATCGTTTAATTAAATTATGTTTGCAGTTGGTAGTTGATGCCTAGGCTTACGTGTATGGGCAGTCGAATGACAATGAGCGGAAATGGCGAGCGATTTGCATGCAACGGCAGCCGACTTATTCCGTTTCCATCCCTCCATCTTACACCGGAGTGAAAGGTGCGGTCTGTTGGCTAACAAATGCTGACGGATAAACGGCAAGCATCTTGGCCAATGAACTCTGCGTTCTAAGCCAACTTCTTGCTGATTCTGCAATTTCTCCACTTCGAGATGGGAACTGAATTCGCTGAAAAACTGCTGGATATGCATGAACCGAAGGAATAATCTAAGCAACCTAACGTACCTATGGCCATGGCTGTTAAATGCATAACATTCCCGTAGAAATCTCACCTCAAAGTTGAGGTAGAGATACAGTTAGACTGAGTGTAGTTGGATTTGTGTTTAGTTTACCATTTATTATTTACACATATCTTGTAAACAACATGAAGGCTAAACAAATTGAAAAGTTAACAAACAAATTATCTTTGCAAATGCTTAATCGTTGGTTTATAAAAAAGATACAAAGTGCAGTAATCGGATTAGTTTTATTTGGATTACATTCATTTAAATAAATCTGTTACACAAAAATTCGTATAAAAACTGATCAGTCAATATTTTTGCTTGACAATACTGTTACAAAATCTTGATAAAATATCCTTAATTCTGGCTGCAAAAGGTTGACTTAAAAATATCTATAACTCTTCGTCCCATTTCACTCATTGCCGACATGAACGCACATATTTCAATCATCTTGATGAAGTTGTAGCCAACTGTGCCACTGTGGAAATCGAGCTCGAAGCTATTACTCTTGGAGCCACGCCCACCCCCACAACCAGCCGCCTCCTTTGGAGCAAGGGAAATAGAACTGGCATCGCGTACAGTATTGTATAGTATAGTATAGTATAGTATGTTGAAAGTCCCAAAAAAAGCGCTAACGAACCAAGTGTGGCCGAGGTCCCGGTCCCTGGCTCATGGTCCCTAATGGCCTGCACATGTGCTACGTGGCAGCAAACGAACTGCAGTCGGACCCAACCAAATATACCCTACCACTCCCCCACCCCCACTGGATTTGGCCAAAGAAATCGACGCAGTCACGTAAAATTATTTTAATAATCACATAACTTTCGACACTTACACGCCAGGCGATCCAATGGGAGTAGCAAACAAAATGTCAATAAATTTCCGACTTTTTGTTTGCGCCAACCAAAAAAATGTATATACAATTGCGAACACAATTATAGAAGTTTCAAAAAATCTCATATTTAAATATAACAAAGACTTTTAGATTTGATGAAAATCATAAAGATCCTTTAGAACTATTATTTGCTTTTCGTAAATTAAGGAAAAAATGTTTTTTTAAAAAGACAATTAATATAAAATATGGTAAATATATAAGCCAATTAAAATAAAATAAGTTTAAAACATAAAAGATATTATATATAAATATTAAAAAACAAATTAAATTTTGAGGCATTTATTACTGCTCTCAACTTGGCCACAACTGTACATGTGTAACAATGTTAGGATATGCAGAGGAAAAAGTATAAGTTTTTGGTGGCTAGAGCGCTTAAGTGGGATTTGCGTGGCACTTTAGTGTCAACTTTAACAATAAGTTGAGAAAAAAAAACGAGGCCATAAATGCCCAGCCGAAACATTCGCCTGCACATAAGCCGCAAAACTTTTGGCGGCCACTGTGGGCTAATGAAATAAAGCCTCCCCCCAAAAATGAATATATATATATATATGTATGTGCTTAGCAACTTGAGCTGATTCCACACAGCAGGTGACCGTCTGAAGGAATTTTCCTTTCTGGCCAGCCCCTGGACACTGTTTCAGCTATCAATTGCATCTGTCTATCCACCAGATACATTTCACTAAAGTCTAGCCCGGGATTTTTGCGAGAACTCCCCCTTTTCCCACATCGACATTCTGCCCAGCTGAACAACTCCAGTGCAGTCGCTTGAAATAAATTACTCTCTGCACCTGATGACAAACTAAACAAGACCCCTCGAACTAAATTCTGGCCATGGAGTTTAAGGGGAGATTGTTGGCTGTCATAATGCTTTTCCACTAGGTATTTTAAATTTGTGGCAAACTGTAAAATTCTCGAAAGAAAACAAAACAGGAAAAACAAAAATGAGAATTTATATATCTGTTGTTTTCCCAATATTGTTTATACATAGGTTCTACAAAATATTAAAAACGCTAAGGAACTTTAAAAATGAATATGTCTCTTGTAAACAACTTAAAACATTTTGACTGATTTTTTTAAAAATGTATTTTTAAGGCAAAAGTAATTTACTCAACTTGGGTTTTTCTTACCTCGAAATATTAATTTATTTATTTATTATAATAATTTCTTACTGTATTTAACCTTTCGGCTTCTAAGCTCTTTTTATTCCCGTATTCTAGTTGGTATTTATATTCCTTCTATGGCCGCATTTATTGTCATTATTATTTTGATACCGTTTTTTAAGTTTTTTGTTGTCGTCTGCCCAGTTTTGCCGCTATCTGCCCGTAGATTTATGCCAACAAAAGCCAACAATAAAAAATACATACACTCTGTTTTTGCTTTTAATTTTCTTTCTTTCTGGTGCCGTCCAGTTGGAGCAGCGGACAGCTGCATTAAAAAGTTGCCAAAGAAAACAGTTTGCATTGCAATTTTTACTCGGTTTTATTTTTCAACTCTCTTTAGGAGTTTCGTTGTTTTCTTTCTATTTCTTTGTGCTGTGTTTTGTTATCAACGTTGGTCAGAAGTAGAAAAAATATCAAAACAAAATAAAAAAAATATATATATATATACTTAAATATATAGTATACTTTTTGTGTGTGCTACAGTAGTGACCAGGGCCCACAAAAGGTTGTCCGGTCTGCTGCAACTCGCTTAAGCCCTACCAACTGGGTCATTGTTGTCCGCTCTGGCTTACCGACTCGAGCAGAAGTAATGCCAAATCTGAAAGCTGCGAATTCAATTTGATATGAAAATATATGCATAAAAGGAAAACAATTGAAAGTCGTGTTGAAGCTGGAATAAAATAAAAGCAAGAACATAAATAGTTCGACATGAGGGAGGAAACCCCTTGATGGGATATAAATTAAAGTTGAGGATCAGAAAAACAAAAACCATTCACATTTGGTCTTGCCAAACCAAATTAATGGTTTTTAACTAATAGGAAGAAAACAATTATTAAAATCTGGAAACTTTTCGTTTTATTTCAAAGTACTGTAACTGAAAAAATACTGAAAATGTTAACCTATTTGTTGTTTTTCGAAGGACATAATTTCTTTTAATTCATTCGTTTTAACAAATTATTTGATTGAAAGAAAAATAAAAAGGGGAGTCAACAACCTTTATACTATAAAAAAAAATAGCTTTTACTTTCAAACCTTTATTAAATTTTTTATTTCACGAATATTTATTGTGTTATCAATGATATTTATGGACTTATAAATTAGAGAGTTCAATTAAAGTTAAGTCTCCTTTTTATTTAACGTTAATCAAAAAAAAATTTTTTATGTGCGTTATTACTTTGTACCTATAACTGAGTAACTACCAAAAATAGTTTGTCATTAAAAAATCATTTCCATCATATTCTTTAGGCCTCGATTAATTGAAAAACAACTAACGATTTGAATATTAAAAAAAAAGATTTTCAGTATCGCAGAAAGGTATATCCTTACGATATTTTAAATAAATAAAAGACTAGCTTGGATGCAAATTATAATTATTTATCAGTCAATTATACAAATCATGCTGATAAATTACTACAGATTATCCTTGCCATTAAAATACCTTAATCGCTGAACTGTACCGCACACCTGACAGGTATCCCTTGGAGCAACACCCCACATCTCATCCTACATTGTTTGTTAAATTTCTTTTATAATTTTTGCAATTTCTCTCTCACTCAGTACCAGTGCATTTCTTGTGTCCCTTCGCCGATTTCTGCTTTGTTGTTTCGTTTTATTCCTTTCCGGCTTTTCAGAACTTAATTAAATGTTGTCACAGCGCACACTTTGTAGTCCCGCTGGCTGGACCTTTGCCCCTATGCCGCCCATTTCCCCATTTCCCCACTTTTTATCCTGGGGGATGGGGAACGGTTCCACTGGCTGTTTGTGACAGCAATTCGAAGTGTAAATGAAATAATAGCTGCTAAAAACCAATTTGGCGTAAATTATAAAAGCTTAATGGCCATTATAAATGGTGAACACCGAGCTGTTGGATAACCTTTGACTTACAATTTATTTGCTTGTTCTCTTGCAGTTCCGTGGAGCTGATCGCCCTGCTGGCTATTTCGTGCACCTTCTTCCTGTTCATGCACACGAACAAATTGAACAGTCGCCTCAAGGAGATGGAGGTGAAGCTGCAACCGTCGGAGTTTTCGGCCCTGGGTCTAACGGGCAATCACATCAGCGGACACGATGCGGGCAGTAAGTCACTATCACTCAGATTCCAATTTCGGTATCTAACAGATACCCACTTCCCCCCGTTCATATCTCAGATGCATACATATCTAACGCATCGCATCGCATCTCACCTCATCTCATCTCACTTCTATCGCGGAACAATGGACACAAGGCCAAATTGTGGGCCAGAATTTGCGCTCGATTGCATTCGCGTTGCGTTGCCTATCGGAATAAGGCATCAGATTTGGACAGGAAGTTTAGCAAACGGCAGAAAATAGTGGGAACAATATAGGGTATGAGTAAGGGATATTAGTGAAATCTCGCATATTTAGAACTAGCTTCAATTTTTTAACTAGTTTGGACAATACGACTTAACACTAATTTCGTTTTTCAATTTCTTGTCCATAAGTCATCCATTAATTTTGTATTTTTAAAAAAGTGTGGTTTTAATAATCAATAAATAGTTATGTTACTTTAAAATTTAAAAGTTCGAGGCTATAAATGATTTTGTTTAAATACAAAAAGGAAATGGATTTAATTTATATCAATTCATATAGCCGAAAATCTTTCTTAAAATCATACCATAAATATTGTATTGGCTTTTGTAAATTCCTTCGTTCACTAATAAACACTTATTTTAAAATACCTAAACCTAAAACAATCTCAACGGGGCGGTCTGATCCGCCCATTCATTTTAAACAATACCGCTTTTAACAGCCAGATACGCCCAATTGATTTTTAATTACCACATTGACCCAAACCTCAAACCACGCAAAAACGGCTAAAAAGTACAGATTCAGGGAGGCTGAGGAGACCTTTGTTAATATTTTCCGTTGGCGCTTGCCGTAAATTAGTTGATCGTTTTAGACAAAATTAGTGCTCGTGAATTAATTATGGCCTATTTTGTAAATGTAGCACAAAGAGTAAATATAAATATGTGTTGCATTTATTACGCTGTTAGTGTGTACTTTTGGAATAGCACTAATAAACTGCCAAATTAAAATCAACATAATATATGGTCGATGCATTCAAAGATTGCCGCTGCTAAAATTATGCGCGGCGAACATTTTAATTACAATATGCATGTGTTTATATATATAAATATGTAAAATATATTTTTACATAAGAGAGCAATTAATAATACTAATCAATACTTTAGTGCAATAATAAATTATTTAGGAGCGACAGGTCCGCTGGGTAAAAGGTTAGGGGCGTTATCTGCATGACTGGGAATTTAACCTTTTGACACAGCGTTAAGCTCGTTTTTGTTTTTGTGGCCAATATATATAATTCATAATATTGATTGTAATATTATTAATTCAATTAGTAAACAATGATAATAAAAGCGAACAAAGGAAATAGGGGATTAATTGTTGTGAAATATAAAATCACTAACAGCTGTTTTAAATAAAATATGAATATAATAAATTTAACGGGAAATAATAGTATAAAAATTTTAAAATACAGTAAAAATATCATCAGAAAATGCTTATTTATTTATTTTTTCCTTTGCATATAAATCTATAAAAAGTTTGAAATACTCCCATTAAGATCATATTACCGCCGACCACAAAAACCATCACTTGACACCTTTTTGGTCCACAAAATGTTTGCCGGCCATACTTCAAATTCCAGTAACCAAAACCGCACTGAAGTGCATAAACAATAAAAAGTGGCCCTAAAAAGAGCATAATGTCTGGCAAATGAAAATACGCATATTTCGAGCGTCACTTCAGATTCGGCCACTCAATAATAATCATCAGGCAGAAACCCCAAATTAGGCCGCATCCAACCAACTAATAAAGCTATCATTAGGCAACCGCGGAAAAATTCAAAATCGAATCAAAACTCTCTGGAAATGCAAAACCCTAATTTCCATGCCGGAAGTTTGGCGGGCTGCTCGGGCCGTGCAATTCCACTTGCAAATTAGGCAAAAGTTGCCCCAACATCGCAACAGCAACAGCAACAGCAACAGCAGCAGCAGCTGTGCCAAGTGATCTCCACTTGGTTGCTTTGCTTTTCGCGGGGAAAAAGTGAGTTGAAGGAGCTTAAAGAAAGAAAACAGAAGACTTCACGCCTTACTGCGGTGATTGCCAAACAACAACAGCAGTCAGCTGACGGTGATGAAGAACGGCTTTGGCTTTCTAAACATACCGAAAATGAAATACCCTGGCAGATCATTTAAACAATAAATATACCCCATTATTACAATAATACTTAAGTATTTTATTAGCAACAAGCTATAATTGCATTTTTTATGAATACTTAAACAATTATGAACTATGTTCATTAAATCAAACTTTAATCATTGTTCTTATTGTTTATTAAATGTTTGTTAGGTTCGTAATCCTAAATGTCATGATTAAAAAGGAATTTTAAGAGCTTTAATTAACATTTTTTTACATTATACGTATCATAAATAATTTGTGAACCCTTTTTTTATTGTCTGTGTAATTTCTGCATGTTGTTATATTCATCAAAATTATAAAATTGTAAATGGAAAATTGTATACTTTATCGTTTTGAATAGGTCAATATATCAATATCAATAAAACAATTAAAAGTAAATTTAGTGATTTGAAATTTTATGCACAATTTCATTAACAAATCTGCAATACTCTCTTTAAGAGGATTAAACAGGCGAAAATTCCGCAGCCCAAGTCGATTTTCCACTATGCCGTGACTGATGATGATGATAATGATAATGTGGAAGTGGATAAAGTCGGGCCAGATGCGGCCATAGTGCACTTGTGGGTTATGTTTGCTGCACAGCTGGTGGCATCTTCATTGTTGCTGCTCTTGCATTTGCGTCTGCGCACGCGTCAATTGCCGACAGTTACAAATTGTCCCCGGTTAGCCCCTCTCCAAACTAAAAAAAAAAAAAAAACCCAGCTAATGGCAAAAAAAAGTGCCCAAGAAAAAAAGAAAGAAAATATTTTGGAAAAAAAATAAAGGAAAACCCAAACAACACCTTGTGACGGTGATGGAGTTTTTCTTTGGGCCAAAGACAAAACGAAATAAACAGTGTGAAATGCTAGCCATTTGCTCATCCATTCATAAATATTTCATTTAATTGACTCACACGACTCGGGGTCGAGTACGAGATAAAGATACGAATATGACGACGTACTCAACATGCTCGTTTAAGCCATCACCATCGCGATGATGATGACACCGTTTGTTGCCGTTGGCCGATGTCGGTTTTTTTTCGTCTGCCTACATTTTTTGTATTCATTTCTTGTATGTATTTGGCTCTGGCAACATTGAACTTGACTTAAGTTAATTAACGGTGCTGAACGATGCAAGCCAAGTTGTCTGCTGTTCGGTTAATTTCTTGGTCTAATGAGCAAATGGAATCGGGCAGAGGAAAATCCAAAAATTCCTATGCTTATTTTACGAAATTATGCATTTAAGAAGAGTGGGTTAAGCACAGAATGATTTATAGAAGAAATTAGCCCATTTTCAAGCAACGTTTTTGCAAACGCCAAGTTAAAAACTTTTTGATTTGCATTTTATGCTTTTTAAATTATGATTGGCAAAAAGCTAACGTAAAGAAAAAAATCTGTTCAACCTAAGAATTTTGTATAGTTATACGATAATGATTATAATTAAATTAAAGTTTTTATATATTTATAATATTGAATGAAATGTTTAAATATATTAAATATGGTTTTTATAATCACTGAAGACCTAAAAATGGTCGCAAGGAACGAAGTATTTTTCCTGAACAAAAGGGATGAGCGTACCACTCAATATTAATACTTTCCTTAAATTCTTGTAAATCTTGTTTTCGAAACGTTCAATAAATCTGTCGTAAATCCGTTTTATCGACAAAAACCTTCGACGTAATAGATCAACCCTCTTTAGAACCTTTCAACACTCTACCTGTCACAAGCCATTGTCTCTGAAGTAAGTTACCAACCCGGCAATTGTTTGCACCTTTAACCGGCACAGTAACAACAGTCTTAGCAAAAATGTAGCAATGCCAACTTTGCCCCTGGCTAAAATGCATAGCAAACCAGTTCTTTGTGCTCACTACCAAACCGGGCAGCTTTATTTTCAATTAGACAGCCACAAGACACGAACTAAGCCACGGACCCAAACACCCATAAAAACAGCACCAACAGCAAAGGCAATACCTACAACTCCACAGAGAGAAAGTGTTACAAAACCTTAACAATTAAATGGGATTTTAATTAGTATTGTAAATATTTGTTAACAAACTTCATAACACTATGTTTTACACCTAGCAAGTTTACAAAATTCATTTAAATATTTAATATTTTCAAACAATTGCATTATATTCAAGAGATTTGGAGATTCTTATAGAAAATAGGTAACTATTTTAGGTGCAACACTTTTATGTCGAGATTTGATAGACAAAGATATTAATCAGATTATTTAATGTTTTTCTCTCTGTTTGTTAGCCACAAAAACTAAGTGGAGCTGAGGTCAAATTTAGTTGGAAAATGCAAGCAAGCAGGCAATTTGTGTTGGCAGGGGCGGCATTCAGGGGCTCGGATAATTTTGGAGCCAGATCTTGAGATAGGGTGCGATAGAGCGATTGAGAAGTGAAACATAACATTAACCTAATGAACGAGGTTTTGGGAGTGGCAGACAAAGCTTTAGAAGTAGAATGCAGGCAGAATACGGAAGAGGAAAATTACAAGCTACCTGGATCAAGTGATATTGGTCTTTAAAAATTAATAAATAAAGTTTTAAATTTAACCGCCGAATTTTTGGTTTATATTGATAACTTTATGTTGTGAGATTTATTTTGGAAAGGGTGTGAAAAAGAAATATGTCAAAGTTTATAGGAGAATAGGAATTTCAATAAAATATATATATTTAATTCCAACTGCCCCTTTCTCGCTTTAAAATTCGAACCACAAAAACCTGACCAATCTCAACCCAAAAATGAATTCACATAGTAATTCTTAAATGCTTCATATTCAATAAACTACGACATATGCTACGTGGTTCACCTTCAGCGCATTGACAGTTCAACTGGGCAATAACCGGAGCTAGGCTAAGATTGAAGGTCGCATTAGAACAACAGACAAAAACCGAATCCGAATCCGAGTCCGAGTCCGAAACCCAATCGGAGAAAATGGACAAAAGAATTGCATGGGAAGTGACCCAATTTGCAAACCGCACGAAACGAAAACACACACAAAAGAATCGAGTTAAAAAGTGACAAATAAAAAGGAGAGTTGGCAGGCTTCTATTTTAAGGTTTCGACCGCAAAATGTATTTCACTCTTGGTTCAGTGACTTTGTTGTCGGCGATTTTGTGCAGAAACTTGGCCAAAACCAGTTGGTCCAACACTTTCATTCACATTTTCCAGCGAAACTGCCCAATTGACCAAATACATCGAATCGGGATCTGGATCTGGATCTGGTTTAAAGGCAATTGGACTGGATATACGCAGACTTCCTCGTCCAGCTCACGTTGAATTATGAAATAGTCGGGCATAAAAACCAAAGCTACAAACCAAAACAAAAGTGGTGAGACCGACCCACACAACACTACACTTGAAAATCAAGATGTTTTCCGCATCTCTCTGTCCATATGATCAATTGCAGTCATTTACCAGTTTGGCATAAATTTAATGGACTATGGACTGCCCACGAGCTAAGCTGGAAAAATGCTTGGGCATTAGTACTTTAATTGACCACACGACACGCATTAACTTCTTGGGCACCGGGGAAGAAATGAAGGAAAAACCTTTCAAATCCACCGGAGATGATCCCTATCGCATCCCAAGTGAGCCGGAAAAGTGAAAGGAATCATCATGAGCTTGCATATTTATTGCACTCGTCTTTATTTATTTATCGCAGCTGTAAATGGCTTCAACTTCGACTTGGGCCTCGGCATCCCATTCAAATATTGCATAAACACTTTCGGGGCCCAAATGTAGGAAAGTAAAAGTATTCGGGTTGCTTCCTTTTTTGACGTCAGTTTTTAAGGTCATCGAATATTTCAATTTAATTGGGGTCGAGATGATAACTGATATTGGTAATCAAGGCAATGTTAGACGGGATAATCGTGGGGTATTTGAAAAATGAACAAGGGATTTAAGCCACCAGTAAATAAATGTATTTATTAAAGCTAATTTTGAGTATTATTAAGGAAGTTTTAAATTAATACAATTAGTAAAATATTTTTGCTATTAGATTTGAATATTAATTTGTATCTATAGTGTTCCTTTAAATTGTAATATATTTGTTTACATTGGCTCCTCAAAAAATGCAATTTCATCAAAATCACAAGCGAGAAGTTACCTGTTTAGAGCTTTATAATCATGAAATCAATTTTGTAGTCGATTTCTATAACAAAGACAAGCAAGATATATTATTGGTTTTAATTACCTAATTCTAAATAAATTATATCCATATAAAATATTTATTTTAGACTATATTTTACATTATTTTAACAAGCCTTTGATACATCTTTCAGAACACGACGATATCAACACTCTGCATGGAACCTACCAATATCTGAAGAGCACTGGCCAGGTAAGCGCAATTCCATAAACTTGATATATATATTGCATTTTGTCATATCTTCGTAAACATTGTTGCATCAGTAATGGTTCATAAAGCGGAAAAAAAGCAACCATCGATGAAAGTCCATCAAAAGCGACCGACATGTGGAACGGTAGCTTCAGCTCCTTGGTGTTTGATATTGCATTTAGCATTTTGCCTTATTTTTTGCCTGCCCACAATATCTCATTTGTTGTCTATCTCTCTCTGTCTCTCGCCCATGCGCCGTCTTTGTCGCACTCATTTTGTCAAGCGCGGATGCCACTATATATCTGTAGCATTATTCTCCTAAGACCTCACCCACATACAACACAAACAACACACCACAAACACATTAGAATTAAACCGTTTAGCCAATTAGCTATCTGGTAGACTATCAGCTATCCCTATATCTATACACCTATACTCTGATCTTAGTTAGCTCTACTACACTATCCTACAAAGATCTCTCCTAACACTAACAATAACTACCAAAATTACACTTCGACTCTGTCTTGAAATTTTTTGTCAGCGCAGTCTTAAATTTGTTTTGTTTTTTTTTTTTTTTTGTTGTTGTTGTTGGTTCGTTAGTTAGTTGCGACATAGAGGCGATAGAAAATCGATTTATAAAGATTAAATAGTAAAGGTAAGTGTCCGTTATGGGGAGGATTATTATTTATGCCCACATACCCAGCTGTGTTCAACTTTTTGCGAAATTTCTGAAATGATGGGATGCCCCCAGGTGCCTTATTTGTTGCTTCCAAAAAAAAAAAGAAAAAAAAAAGAAAAACCAAACCGCTTAAAGTCTATTTTTATAAAACTTTATATGTTGTGTCCTACTTGTGTTTCGACTCGTTTATGTGCGTGTATCTCTGTGTCTCTGTGCTCCCAAGCTGCAAGAAACCTGCAACCCGACAAATTGAAAACTGAAAACTGAAAACTACTCCAACTAGCACTCCCAACTTTTGCAATCCGGCAGCTAAAACACCTGACCGCCGCCCAGCTGAACAACACTCCGCTGGCCCAGTTGGACACGATATTCTTCAATCGAATTACAAAAACGGGTAGCGAAAAGATGATGGAATTGCTCAAGATCCTGGCCAAGCGCAATAATTTCCAGGCCCGTCGCGATGTCGAGGGATTCTACGAGGTGGTGGTAATGCACGATGCCTATGCCAAAAACTTTATACGCACCGAAGTGCTGAACTGTAGTCGAGCCAACACGTACACCAAACATGTGGCCTTCTTAGACTTCAGCCATTTGGATGAACCCTGGCCCATATACATCAATTTGGTGAGGGATCCCATCGAAAGGCTGGTCAGTTGGTTCTACTATGCCCGCGCCCCCTGGTATTTGGCCGAGCGGAGGGAGACCTTCGGGGATGCCGTCCAAATGCCCAGTATTGAGTGGCTGAAAAAGGACTTTAACCGCTGCATCGAGGAGCGCGATCCCGAGTGTGTGTACGAGCAAATGGAAACGGGCAACCTGGGCGATCACAGGCGACAGTCACTGTTCCTCTGCGGTCAGAACATGAAGGTGTGCATGTGAGTAGCTGTTCTAGAGCTGGTAGTGGGTGTTGTTGAGCTTTAGGAGTGGTTGTTCGGGGGTGTGGGTTCTAAAGAAAATAGATTTTCAGAAGGGTAATCCAATTATGAGTTTTTGAAAAAATTTCAAAATAACCAATCAAAGATTAAGGTTGATAAACTGATATTAAATGCTTTCCAATGAGAACCTTTTTCAAATAAATTGCCTATAACATTTTGTTTGCAAAATAATAACTTAAGTTTCAAATTTGTAATAGACCTTTTCATTTTAATTTTTACAATTCAAATTTACTTAGCCTTAGAGAAATTTTTTTCTCACACTCAGAAAACAAAATTGTTTGATTTTAGAACAAATTCCACAAAAAGAAGTGAAGCAATCTGAAGACTATGACAATTTCTATCAGTAATTATTTTATTTTTTAAAAAAGGTAAACCAGCCTTTTATAAATTATTTAAAAAAGGAAATTAATGCATGCATTTAATTAGCAAATCACGTTATTTTAAAAGATTGTTTTGCCTATGAGAAAACATTACATACCTCAACAGTGTTAAGTCTGTGGTAATCTCCATCAGTAGATTATTTGAAAATTATGAAAGGCTCAATTAAATATAAAACAATATTAAAGGAAATTTTTATTTGAGATCTCTTTTCGAGCAACCACGCCTCTAGTTAAGACACCACCTCAAAATAGAACCATAGTAAGAACGAGACCTAAAGTGAAACCCAACCATCTGCAGGTCCTTTAACTCCCATGAGGCCATGCAGCGGGCCAAGAGAAATGTGGAGGAGCACTATGCAGTGGTTGGAACCTGGGAGGATACGAATGTCACGCTCTCGGTTTTAGAAGGCTACATTCCACGCTTTTTCACCGGGGCCAAGGACGAGTACTATGCCCTAAAGAAGACATTGGGAAGTGTAAACCGGAATGCTTTCAGACCCACTCTCAACAAAAAGGTCAGGGCCTTGCTCAGCCAGAATCTCACCCGGGAAATCGAATTGTATCAGTTTGTCAGGCATCGACTGTACAAGCAGTATATAGCCCTGCAGCTGGATGTAGATCCCAAACTGAGGGTTTAGTTGAGAATTAGTCACTAAGGGTTCGTTGAAGAGTAATAAAACTATGCTAACTTTCGTACTGCTTCGATCTTTTCCGGTATAATTCTAACCCTAAACTTGGTAAACTTTCGATTTGGCGACTAGCTTGGGTAGATTTCGCACAGATTTAGCCTTATATAGCCCATATTGTCCATGCAGAAGGTTGGTTATAATGTACACGATCGCCGGAGCAGCGAGGAGGAGCTGCGGGATTCGACGGGACATGGACATGGACATCATCATGATCACCACTCGCATCACCATCATGTGCATCATCAGGAGAAGATCGATGGCCACAAACACAAGGCTGGCCATGACAAACAGCTGGCTGTTCCCGAAAATATACCAAAGGAGGATGAAGTCCACTACGAGGATGATGATGATGATGAGGAAGTTGAGGAAAATGATGACGACTTGGCCAATGGTATGGACTCCGGTGATGGAGAGGGTTTCAATTTCAAAGCCGATCTCCTGAACAACACCAAATTCGCCGAAGTGGACTTTGTCTTCTTCAATCGCGTGCCCAAAGTGGGCAGTCAATCGTTGATGGAACTGATGGTTCGACTGGGCAAAATCAATGGCTTTACCCATGCCCGAAATAAGGGCAGTGCCCATGAAACTATCGTGATGAATAAGCAAAGGCAGAATGATCTAGTTGCCGATCTGCTGACGCGACCCAAGCCGCATATTTACAGCCAGCATATAGCGTACATTAACTTCACTCGCTTCCATTTGCCCAAGCCGATTTATATCAACTTGATTCGCGATCCGATTGATCGGATCATTAGTTGGCATTACTACATTCGCGCACCGTGGTACTATCGCGACATGCAGGCCAAGTTGGGGGACAAGGCACCGCCCATGCCCTCGGATGAGTTCTTGAACCTCGATCTGGACACCTGTGTGCGGAATCATGATCCGCACTGTACTTTCAACCAAATGCAGGTCAAGAATCCAGTGGGCGATCATCGCCGTCAGACGCTGTTCTTTTGCGGCATGAATCAGAAGCTGTGCATGTAAGTAGGCCGATAGATAGGGACATTAATCCACAATGTGATCCGTAACCACTTCGAAAACCCATCATCGATAGGCCCTTCAATTCGGAGGCTGCCATGCAGAAGGCCAAACGAACCGTGGAGACGGAATACGCCGTAGTCGGCACCTGGGAGGACACAAATATTACGCTTTCCGTTCTGGAGGCCTATATACCACGTTTCTTCCGCAATGCCAAAGTGGCCTACTACTGTAAGAAAGAATGTAAAAAAAAATATTAGATGAGGATTTGTATCAATGCACCTTTACCATTTTTCAGTGGGCAAGGATCGCCTGTCGAGAGTCAATCGCAATAATGTCACTCGCATCGTCAGCGATGAAACTCGGCTTATTTTGAGGAAAAATCTCACCAATGAGATCGAGTTTTACGAGTTTTGCAAACAGCGTTTGTATCTTCAGTACGCCGCCTTGAGTCATGGAAAGCAATTTGGGGAGGATGACTATCTTTTGGTGCCCGAACAGCAAAACGATTACAATGAGGAGTATTAAAGGGTGCACTTTATGTAAGACCAAATTCAATAAGTGATAAGCCAGTATGAAATGTATAATTAAACTCAAACTCAGGACTGCATAGAACACATAAAAATAAAAGAAACTGAACAATATGACAGACTTTTATTGATTTTGTCAAGGCAAAGTGGACTTTATTAGATAAACACAATAAAAGTCTTGAAAAACTCTTCATTTAATTTTTAGAAAATTATCTTTGTATGCAATATATCAGAGCCTTTGCTTTGTGTGTTAATAATTCCCAAAATACCATTTCTGTGTATCTCGAATCCCGCCTAGAGCTTTCTGTGTTCCTCCATCTGTACAACTAGTATTGGTGATTGGCTTTCTTCTCAACAACTGTGACCTTTTGCAGCTGTGGCGATTGAATCCGAAATTCCTCAACAACACCAAGTACCATACACGCGACATACTCTTCTTCAATCGAGTGCCCAAAACAGGCAGTGAAACCCTGATTGAGTTGATGATACGATTGGGTAAAAAGAATGAATTTCAAAATGAACGGGCACCTTATTCCAAGCAAGTAGGAATGTACTGGTCCGTGGAGCGCCAAAAGCAGGAAGTCGCTCGGATAATGAAACTACAGTCCGATTTGGCCTTTGTCTATGTAGAGCACATGATGTACATGAATGTTCGGCCGTTTCACTATGCCCAACCAATTTACATTAATATGGTAGGACAGATAACCTGATCCTAGAAGGTTTAATCACACAAAAAAAATTATTTTATTAGATTCGCGACCCTATAGAAAGAGTGATCAGCTGGTTCTACTACAAACGCACCCCCTGGAGCTCTGTGAAAATGTTTGAGGTCACCGGAAAGTTTGAGAATCGCACCCATTACGTCAAGAACTTTGAGGATTGTGTCCTGTCGCACGATTTCGAGTGTCGCTATGATCATGGACTTAGTTTTAGCGAGGATTCCGCCGATCACAAGCGACAGAGCTTGTTCTTCTGTGGACACTCACCCGTTTGCGAGTAGGTTGTTTAAAATTCTATTGTTTTCATGTCTCAACGGAAGGGCTTTTCAAAACCTTTCAAGACCTTTCAATTCTCCAGCAGCCATAGCAAGGGCCAAACAGATTGTAGAGCGTGATTACTCGGTAGTTGGTTCCTGGGAGGATGTGAATGTGACTTTGTCAGTGTTCGAAAACTATATACCTCGATTTTTCAAAGGCAGCACCGAATTGTACTATGGTAAACTCTCGAAATAGATGTCTACTCAGAGGTTCTAAAGATATGTTTTTCCCATAGAACCCATCAAAGGCCTGGCCTTTCAGAAGGCCAACACCAACCACTGGAAACCGAAGATTAGCGAACGCATCAAGCGAATAATGCGAGCCAATTTCACCCAGGAATATGATTTCTATTATTTTTGCAAGCAGCGTTTATATCGACAATACTTTGCAATAAATAGACACTTGCATTTCTGAACTATTATTTCTATTAACTTTACCGCAAAAAAAAAAACCCTGTAGTTCATTTTCTGTGTCGATATTGGCTTGGCTTATATTTTGTTTTTTTTTTTTGTTTTTGGAAGAAGAAAGTGGACTTATTTATCTCCTCACATTCAAGCTGGAAAATTTGGACGCCACCCAACTGAATAACACCCACAAAGCGGAGCGTGATTTTGTGTTCTACAATCGGCTGGAGAAGACGGGAAGTCAGTCGATGACGCGTCTCATCAAGCAACTGGGTGAACGTAATGGATTCGACGCCTACAGGAATATAGTACGACCCTCGAGGCCGCTTACCGATAGCTATGAGGATGAGAAGGATCTGGTGGATCAGCTTTATGAACTGGGTGACCACGCTGCTTATGTGGAACACGCCAATTGGGTCAATTTCACAAAGCACGGCCATCTCCGGCCAATTTACATCAACATGGTTCGCCATCCCATACAAAAGGTGATCAGTGCCTACTATTATCAACGCCATCCGCTGATCTTTGCCCAGAGCTTGATGCGGAACCCCAATAAGCGAATTGAGACAAAGCAGTATTTCGACACTGCATTCAACGACTGTGTTAGGAAACGGGTACCCCCATATTGTGTTTTTGATAACCACAATCCGTACAATGGCGATTGGAGGAGGTTCTCGCTTCACCTTTGTGGCAATTCGGAAATTTGCACGTAGGTCTTTACTCACTCAGATAAGAAATCTAGGCTTTTTTCCAATACCAAGTTCTCACGGGATGGTTTATACGATGTTTTAATGTGTTGATGGGTGGTGTTACAAAAAACACTAAAGTTTTGATATTACTAAGACACTGTCGAAAAGTATGCAATAAATAAAAAAAAGTCGGCTTTACCAATGATTTCTGGATTTAAAAAATTATTGCTGCATACTTTTAGACACCCTTTTAATAGATTTCAATACCCGTGTGATTATTTGGCTGCCCATTTCGAAGTATAAAGCAGATTTATTGTTTTGATATATTCAAAAAGCATAGATTCTGTCCCGTTAAAACTTGGTAGTGGAGTGCCGCATTTTTTAGAGAAAAATATGGACTAAAGTTACTATGGTCCCCCATATTCAGGCATTTCAACTCAGCAACTACGACACAAATTGCCAAGAGTAATATTGAACGCGAATACGCAGTAGTGGGAAGTTGGGAGGATACAAATGTGACCCTAGCTGTTTTAGAGGCCTACATACCACGTTTCTTTGCCAATGCCAGGAAGGTCTACTACAGTAGGTTTACAAACCTCTAAAATAATACAAAAAGAAATAAACTCGAACTCTCCTATTTAGGCAAAACCGAGAAATTTACAGTGAACACAGTTTCACACGACACCCATCTGGATAAGGATGTGGAGGATTATCTGAGCAACAGTTTCTCCTTCGAGATCGAGCTGTATCTGTTTATCAAACAGCGACTCTACAAGCAGTATATAGCAGTGCACAAGGACGAATTTCAGTCGCCTTAGTTTTAAATAGTATGAGATTTACCAAATCGAAATAAATACAGGGTTTTATTTGCCAAATGATTTTTACACCTAAACTACAACTCGAGTCTTCTTCCCCTCCTTTCGCTACTAATCATTTGAATAGCTTGGTTGCTTGAATTCACTTTCGTCTCAGTCATATTAGAAAAAATAATTCAAGGGTGCCCAAATGCACGAAACCTTTGCAGATCCTTCACCTAAGTCCCGATAAACTCAACAATACCCCCAAGGCCGAGATCGATGTATTGTTTTTCAATCGGGTTCCAAAGACGGGCAGTATGCAGCTGATTGAACTCATGCGGCAGTTGGGAAAAGTCCATGATTATGAGGTCGAAAAGGATCCGCAAAATGGAGGAGTCATTACCATTTTAAGCGCCGCCGAGCAGAGCGACATGATCGATAATATTGTTAACTTGGAGGATGGCACCGTATTCGCCAGTCATGTGAATTTCCTAAACTTTACGAAACACGAACAACCCAGACCCATTTACATCAACATGGTTCGCGATCCCGTGGAGCGAGTGATCAGCTGGTATTACTACATCAGAGCTCCTTGGATTTTTGTCCCCGGAAGAAGGCGTAATAATCGCGAAATGCCCAATCCCAAATGGGTTAACACCGAGTTCGATCAGTGCGTTGAAAGCGGTGAGAAAGTGTGCACCTACATTGAGAATGCCATGCTGGAGCATGTGGGCGATCATCGGCGACAGACTTTGTTCTTCTGCGGTCACAATGAGTTGCAGTGCACGTGAGTTAGGCTAGCATACCCCCTTTTTTCTCTCAGTGATCCCTCGAACCTCTTATGTAGACCCTTTAACGGTCGTCTGCCCCTGCAATTGGCCAAATTGAATGTGGAACGGGAATACTCTGTGGTGGGAACGTGGGAGCACACGAATGAAACTCTAGCTGTTCTAGAAGCCTATGTACCACGCTATTTCGAAAATGCCTCCAAAATGTATTACTGTGAGTTGGGAAAAAAAATCTTTAAAATCAAGAACTTAAAAAATCTTAAACAAGAATGGAAGCTAACTTTGGCAAGCCAAAGTTTTATGCCCTTGCAGATATATTTTAAATAAAACATTCTATAAAACGACTATAGTTAAAATTTTATGAATATAAAAAACAATTTTCCAAATCATTTTTGATCTTTCCTAGGGCAGCTTTAATTGTCCGGTTTTAATAACCATAATTTTAAAGTAAAGTAAAGTAATGTAAAGTAAAGTAAACTATATCTCGGAGGTCATTACAATTTCTTTCGTTTCTTTTCCGATTGTGCCTATTATTTATTTATCAGATTTTATTAAAATTAAAGCCGTAGTGCTTTTTCTGCAAGGGCTTACAAAAATTAATTTCTTTTCTATGCAAAAACTAAAAACATCTTGATTTTGAAACTTTCCTTTCTATTTTTGAGAAATGTTATAGAAAAATATAAATATTTTACAGCTGGTCTGAATGTCGACAAGCAAAATGTTAACCCAATGAAGCCGCATATCTCGCAGGATATAATAGATATGGTTCGCCGGAATTTCACGCGTGAAATCGAGTTCTATCAGTTTTGTCGCCAACGCTTGCACAAACAGTACCTTGCACTCAAACTGAACGATCTCAAGCGGGTGGATAAATCGTTGGCCATGTTGGATCAGGCCAACGAAATGGCCATCAAAAACTAGTTTAATTAGATGTATTTTCCAAACCAATTAATAAAAACGAGGGGAGAAACTAAGACTTTCCTTTTATGCCGAAATATTTTGTCTTATAACTATATTTAGGGTGAATACTTTATCTTACTTCTCTATTGCTTATTATTTTATAAGAACCTCTAATGATGGAAAGGAAAATGTCTTTCTAAAACTTGGGAAAAATTCCATTTCACTGCCAATTGAACTTAAGCTCTTATATGAATTTATAGCTATTGCTTATTAACCGAAGGATGAAAGAACAACTATTATTGAAATGCCTCTCCGATCTATCGCAGTCAACAATCCTATCGCCTAACAATCCTAAAGAATCAAGGATTTTTTAAGATCGCTGCTTACTAACCTGACCACAAACAGGATCAAATGGCTGATCTTTTCCTAATTGAACTCCCTTTAGCTTAAGCACCTGAACACGAAGCGTTTGAACAACACAAAAAATGCAGAGATTGAAGTACTTTTCTTTAATCGCGCCGCCAAAGTCGGAAGTGAAGCCATGCTGGAACTTTTCATGGCACTGGAAAAGTACAACGAAGATATTACGCTGGAAAAACATGGTCTCCACACCAAAACTGTTCGCCAAATGGACAAAAGGCAGAGACGTGAGTCCGCCGAATATGTTGCCGATCTGGAGGAGGGCACCATGTATATAGAGCATATAAACTGGTTGGACTTCGATGAATTCGATTTACCCAAACCAATTTACATCAACTTGGTTCGCGATCCCGTTGAGAGGGTGATCAGTTGGTTCTTCTACGCTCGCAGTGCCTACAAAAATGCCATCGAGTACCGAAAGAAGCCGGATCAAAGAATAAAGCCCGCGTCCTGGTATAAGAAGAACTTCAACGATTGTGTACGAAACGGAGATCCCGAGTGTCAATACGTGCCCCATACGGTCAAAGACACGTTTGCCAATTTCAAAAGGCAGTCCTTGTTTTATTGCGGTCACCATGATGATTGCATGTAAGTAGATAGGGACAGAGAGAAGTCTTATGCTAATGGTGGTCTTTTAGTCCCTTTAACTCACCGACTGCCGTGCAAATGGCCAAGGAGCATGTGGAACGGGATTACGCTGTAGTTGGCAGCTGGGAGGACACGAATATAACCCTAACCGTTCTCGAGAACTATATTCCACGATTCTTTCGCGGTGCAAAGCTTATGTATGAAAGTAGGTCTTCGAAATTCACCAAACCACAGAACATAGAACTCATTTTTTATACCACATTCCCAAAACAGTGAACAATAACAAGATCACCAATCGGAACAAGAACAAACGCAAGCCGTTTATAGAGCCTGAGGTCAAGGAGATGATTCGCAAGAATTTCACCAACGAGTACGAGTTTTATTACTTCTGCAAGCAGCGTTTGTACAAACAGTATTTGGCCCTCAATCTGAAAGAGTTGGAGAAGCATGGTCTTTTAAATTAGTTACAGTACGACAAATAGATAATAGTAGTGATATATATGCGATCAAAACTTCACATTTCAATAAATAGTAGTCAGTAAACAACAGTACAGTAGACCCACACTTTCCTTACACGTTGAATCCATATCTGTGTCTTGTCGTTTTTTGTTGTGTGACATGAATCCCCCTCCCATGAAGCTTCTAAACCCATACCCTATCCCCAAATAGTTAGGTGACCTCACACCTGGTCGACTGAACAACACAGCCAAGGCGGAAATGGATCGTCTGTTTTTCACAAGATGTGCCAAAGTGGGCAGCGAATCGCTGATGGAATTCATGGAGCATTTGCAGGATATCAACAACTTTCGTGTGGATCATTATGGCGTGAACAAGAAAACGAAAAGGCAACTTAAGCCCCTGGCACAGGCCACAACGGCGGGCTATGTCTACAACATGGACGAGGGATCGGTGTACATTGAGCATATCCCCTGGATCGATTTCAATGAGTACAACCTGCCCAAGCCAATCTTCATCAACCTGGTGAGAGATCCCGTGGAGCGCATGATCAGCTGGTATTACTACGTGAGAAACTCCTACCGGAATGCCATATTCTACAGGAATAATCCACTGGCTCCGCTTAAACCAACGGCCTGGTTTAAGAAGAGCTACAACGACTGTGTGAGAAGTGGTGACCCAGAATGCCAGTATGTTCCTTTGGCAGTTCGCGATGTGGAGGGAAACTTTAAACGGCAAACAATATTCTTTTGCGGTCACGATCAGGACTGCTTGTGAGTGCTGTCAAGTCCCCAAAAACGTCTTTTTAAGAGAAGTCACCTTTACCATTAACCCATTTCAGACCCTTCAATTCTCCCCTGGCTGTTCAGATAGCCAAACGTAGGGTTGAAACCGAATTCGCAGTTGTGGGAACTTGGGAGGAGACCAACATAACTCTAACCGTCTTAGAGCACTATATTCCTCGCTATTTCGCTAGAGCTAAAATTATCTTTCACAGTAAGACTTTACCAATAAAAAATACCTCGTTAGTTAGCTCTCAAAAAATACCACTTGCAGTGTATCAGAAGACCCTACAGAATCGCAACCGCAATAATAGAAAGCCCCACGTAGATGCAGATGTGAGGGCCATGGTCAGACGAAATTTCACCCATGAATACGACTTTTACTACTTCTGCAAACAGCGTCTCTATATGCAGTATATAGCCCTCAAGCGACAGGAATTGGAACGACTGTATCACCCTTAATTTCCCAGACTGAACTTTATTTAGTTGTTGACATATATCTGTAGTTCGTTAATAAAGTACTCAATAGTAGTTGTAACTAACATGTAGAGTAACTTTTAGGAAACCTTAGCTAAGCCCAAATCTATCTATACAGCTGGCTTCGTTGAGCAGTGAAAAGCTGAATAACACTCGACATTCGCGACTGGAGGTGATCTTCTTTAATCGTGGGGCCAAAGTTGGGAGTGAGGCTTTGATGCAACTCACCCAAACAATGGCTCCCTATAATAACATGTCAGTGGTGACCAAGGGACCAATGAACATTAATTCCCGCACCCGAAAGCCTGGAGAACGAATGTTGCAGGCCCTTTGGGTGACCGAGCTAGATCCAGGCACCATATACATAGAACACTGCAATTGGTTGGACTTCCACAGATATGAGTTGCCAAAACCCATTTACATCAACTTGGTTCGCGATCCCGTGGAGCGAATGATCAGTTGGTATTACTACGTTCGCAGTGGCTACCGCAATGCCATCCATCATCGAAAATTTCCCTAATGCGGCAATACAATCGGAGAAGTGGTTCAAGAAGAACTATAACGATTGTGTTCGCAGTGGTGACCCCGAGTGTCAATATGTGCCAGGAAGTGTTCATGAGGCGATAGGTAATTACAAAAGACAGTCGCTCTTCTTCTGCGGCAACAATCGGGAGTGTTTGTAAGTAGCTCGATTTTTAAAAGAAAAAACCTTAAGGAAAGGGTATTTTTCAGACCCTTTGACTCTCAACACGCCGTTCAACTAGCCAAATTACATGTGGAACGAGACTATGCAGTTGTTGGAACTTGGGAAGAGACTAACATCACTCTAACCGTATTTGAGGCCTACATTCCACGATTTTTTAAAGGAGTCAGGAATATCTTTGAGTGTAGGTTGCATGGCGTACTGTTTTCAATGCTGATTCCATAAAGTTAAATGGTGTCTAAAAGAATGCAGTGATAAATAATTTGAAATTAATCTATAAGAGATCCGGTTTTAAAATATATTGTTGCATACTTTTAGACACTTTCATAAGTGAATTCAAAGTGCTGTGGCACCCATTTTTAGTTGATTTAGATACTTGAACACTTTTAAATTGGCTAGCTCCTGGGATAGTTAACGGTCTTAGTAAGTTACACCATCTACACTCTGTGTTTCATTCACCCCCCGCTTCTGTGACTTATTTTCTGGACGTTTATTGATGCCAACAAAAATCCCTGACCTTCCCAGCTCGGACGGTTGAACTTAATGAATCTGAACAACACTCGGTATGCGAGTGCTGACATAGTGATCTTCAACCGACCAACCCGAGTGGACAGTGAGCAAGTGTTGCCACTTCTACGGCAACTGGCAGCCATGAACGACATAAATGTGGTGCTCAATGGACCTGTGCGAACAATGAACAGAACTCGCACTGAAATGGAACAATTAATTGAATCGGAATGGGCCAGTGAGCTGGAGAGTGGATCGATCTATATGGCCCACTCCAACTGGCTGGACTTTCCCAGTTTTGGATACAAGAAACCCATTTATATATCCCTAGTGAAGGATCCCATCGATCGAATGGTTAGTGATTTCTACAAGCGACGATCTTTGGTGAAGCGAGCTATCTATAGGCGGATGTATCCAGGACGTCGTGAGAGACCTGAGGAATGGTATCAGCAAAGTTTTAATGAGTGTGTGAGAAGTGGAAGCCCCGAATGCCTGTTTGTCAAATATTCAGTAGCAGACTACATTCAGGACTTCAAAAGACAAACCCTTTACTTTTGCGGCAATTCAGAGGATTGCTTGTGAGTAGTTCAGGTCTTTGTTGACTTCAATTATTTCAATTATTACCCATCTGTAGACCCTTCAATTCGCATTTTGCTACCCAAGTAGCTAAACAAAGGGTGGAAAAAGAATATTCTGTGGTGGGCACTTGGGAAGAAAGAAACATAACACTGACTGTATTGGAGAAATACGTTCCCAGGTTCTTCAATCATGCTCGTTTTCTGCATAAACGTAGGTAGACCCAGGGGCTAAACTAAAACTAAAAAGTGTTCAAGTATCATCAACAGAGTATCGAGTGTGATGGAATTATCTCTTTCAGTGCACAGCAAAAGTATTCGAAATCGGAACCGCAATAATCGTAAACCCCACATAGATCCCGATGTCAGGGAGATGGTAAGACGGAACTTTACCAACGAATATGAGTTCTACTACTTCTGCAAACAGCGTTTGTATAAACAATATTTGGCACTGCAGCTTGAGAATAATCTTCATTAGGGATTTATTCTAATAATAAGACAACTGAATAAATATAACAATTTGTACTGGATCAATTACTTGGTATTTTAATGAATCTAATTTATGATAGGGTAAATAATAATATAACAATAAATATTGATGGGTTTTAATTGAATTTATGCTTAAACCTAAAAATTTCTAAAGAATAAAATATTTTTTTTATACTAAAAGAAGAGTTTTAAAACGAAATCCATTTAGGGATTCTATAAAAATTGCTCTGTTTAGACACTCTTATTTTTTAAGTCCCATTAAGCTTTGAAAACTTGTCCCTTGCCCCAAATGCATATCAAACACCAAGGATCTGAAGGTAAGTAAAAACAAAAAAAAAATATTACAATGTTACCCTACTCTAATACTTATATAATTTTTTTAAACTATTTTTAAATCCCCTATCAGATGTCCTCTCTAAATGTAAGAGATCTGAACAACACCCGCAAGGCACAAATGGAACTGGTATTCTTCAATCGAGTTCCCAAAGTGGGAAGCCAGACGTTTATGGAGCTCCTGCGTCGACTTTCCGAGCGAAATAACTTTCAGTTCCATCGCGATGCAGTTCAAAAAGTGGAGACCATTCGATTGGCGGAGGATCAGCAGCAGGAAATGGCCGAGGTGATCAGTGAGCTGCCCGAACCCTCGGTCTTCATCAAACACGTGTGCTTCACCAACTTCACCAAATTCAACCTGCCCAAACCCATTTACCTAAATGTGGTTCGTGATCCTGTGGAGCGAGTGATCAGTTGGTTTTACTACGTCAGGGCTCCCTGGTATTTTGTGGAGCGCAAGGCTGCTTTTCCCGATCTACCATTGCCCCATCCCGCTTGGCTTAAAAAGGATTTCGAGACGTGTGTGCTCAATGGCGATCAGGAGTGCACCTATACTCAAGGAGTTACGGTAGAGGGAATCGGCGATCATCGCAGACAGAGCCTATTTTTCTGCGGTCACGACTACGAGTGCACGTAAGTTTTGGCTTTTACCCAATAATAATAGCTTATTGGCTGCTGTTAAAGTAAATTTTAACGTATTCTAAAAAATACATTTTTAAATTTTTTAAATTTTATAAAGTTTTTGGTTAGTTCACTCATTTTTACTATGAGTAAACTAACTCAGAAATTTAAAGATTAAAAAAAAAAGCATAAGCAACACATAAAAATATTTTTAAAAATTTTATGAGGATATTTTTTAGAGCCGTCATTGAGTTTTTAAACATATTTCTCTATAGTAATCCTATTAATTATGAGTTGGTTAATTTTACTTATTCAATTAAATGGGACTTTCAGAAATTTATTCAAAAATTTTCAATAATGTTAAATTTGGTTTTTATTAATCATTAAATTAAATTTTCTAGCCCTTTTAATACTGTGGGTGCCCTGGAACGAGCCAAATTTGCTGTGGAGCAGCAATATGCTGTTGTTGGTGTGCTGGAAGATCTCAACACCACACTTTCTGTGCTGGAAAAATATGTGCCCCGATTCTTTGAGGGTGTTCGAGATATTTATGCGAGTAAGTTAATAGCGCTTAAATGGTCAAGGGAAATTCAATTTAGAATTTTGCATCCAAATTACACTCGAAAAAAAATCAGGCTACATTATAACAAAATTTACTACTTGTACTTGTTTTTTAAATATTCAAGCATATCCAAATATATTTATTGCAACATAGGCAAATTTAGGCGTTCCCTATTCTATAATTTATTTTTCTTAATATTGTGCATTTTTGAATTAACAATCAAATACTTTTCAGCTTTCATTTTATATTTCATTTCTGTATAGAATTTTGTGAGTGTATATAAGCTTTGCCCAAGTGCGCACTCATACGAAATAAAGTAATAAAAGCAATAAGTAGCCCTTGAGTTTAGTACACTGTTGCAGCACTTACAATTGACGACGTCTTATGAACTTGACATTGAAGACTTATACATTTCTAACCAAACCTATGTATTCGGTTTTCTCATCTTACAGCCAGCGCCGAATATTTGACCAAGATCAACAAAAATAACTTCAAGCCTCCGGTCAGCGAACATGTAAAGGATATAGTGCGTCGGAATTTCACGAATGAGATCGAGTTCTATCAGTTTTGCCGCCAGAGACTTCACAAACAATATCTAGCTGCCCACTTACCACAGCGAATTATCACAGACTCAGCACATCTACCCGCGCTTATTGGCAATTAAATTGTATACTTTATAGAACGCGGACAAATGTAGAAACAAATATGACAAACAAAATCGTACACGAACAATGTAGTCAGCTAAGTTCCCCATTATATTGTAGAAAAATTATTGTTTTCTCTTGTGTATATTTCAAAGTGGTTATCAAAAATATGACAAATCCATCTTATATTTATATTGTTTAGTAAGTACTTAATGTTAGAAAGACCTGAATTTGAATTGTGATGTCTTCAAGTGAACTGTTGAAATTTTTGTTTTAGTATTTTAGTTCTAAGACGATTATGATAATACAATGTATAAACTAATAAACGAATATTTTAAGAACATTTTGCTTTTGTACTATTGTGACTATTAAATGGAAAACAGAAAAGTGAATAACTGCAAATAACTGATAAAATCAACGATACTCAAACATAATAACAAATAACAGTTTTACGAGTACTAATACATAGTCAAAAAATATAGTTTATTAAAATATAGATAGCGAAATGAAAGCAAAAAAATAACATACGTGTGGTTGACGGCTTAGACATGAATTAATCTATGAACTGGGAACTCTCTGCTCGAGATTTTTACTCTAACTTGTAGCACTTGTTGATTATGGTCGGATTTAAGCATGGATTAACTGGACGCTTTTTGCTGCAATAAAAATCATTAACTAAAGATTTATGTTTATTTAGTTGTGTTTTGTATACCGTTTGTTTCCAAAAAAAGCGAAAGCCTCTTCGGATTTCATAGCCTCCCAAGGTCCAGGAATACTTCGCTGCACCCGTATTACATTTGATCCGGAACAGTCATCACTCGATACTTCTACAATTCGTTGCGGTTCCTTAATATATCTCGATATGGGATCCGCTTCAATAATATTTAAAACGAGTTCATCGGTTAGTTTAAGCCAATCTGGGTCTTTGGAACGAATGTTCAATAGTTCAGGGGCCAAACGTTGTACTGCTTTGGTAAAAATAACATCCGCGGCACATGTCAGGGGATTTTGATAAGCAGCAACATGGAGACGCGATCTTGCCTCAAACAATCGGTATATGCGATGATAGTCCTGATAACGATACTCGATGCGTTGGCCATCGGCCGAAATGCGAGCCTGAAGGAATACATCATCAAAATCCATTTCGACTGCGCTGAGAATTTGCAAGCGTTTGTTATCACGGCGCAGGTAATCCCATTTGTCGACATCCAATCCGCAGCGCCGATTGTGAACGATATCAAAGATGTAGGTATGTCCCATCATGGGAAACGACAGGGAGTCACTGCAGCCCAGAATGAGAGCCTTTATCAATTGAACTCCACGGCCACTTCCATCGTCCCTCAAGGAGACCAGCTCCTGATCAAGGGCATCATTGAAAATGAGATCCACACAGGCTAGGGCATTTTCCTCGTGCTAAAAGTATGCTTTTTGTAAACATCTTTGTTATACACCGTAATTTAAGTAACTTACATCAAAACTATGGTGACATAGAAGCTCCCAGGCATGTGACATCGGTCCATGTCCAATATCGTGAAGGAGGGCGGCTATTTCCACTGCCTGACGACACCAGTCCGGAAGTTTTGGTTCATAATGAGAATTTCTTTCAATGGCCCTTAGGTGATCCTTGGCACTTTTGTAGGCCCTTAAATAAGAGGATAGCTTGTTAGGATTTAAATGTATATGGCATTTTATTTACTTTACCCAAGGCAATGATCGTAGCGCTTATGATTGGCTGTCCTATTAAGAGACCACGGTATTAGACCCAATTGGTGAACATGTTTTAGACGCTGGAACAGAGGATGCTTCACAATTTCTTGTATATGTCTGGGCAGCTCAATTACACCGTGGACCTCATCTTCAATGAGCATCTGAAAGAATTTAAAAGCGGAAATATAAAGTATATTTATTTTTGATATAACTTGATTTATATTATATTTAGTTTAAGTACGACTTCGGTTTTAGTACAATTGTCATGATTTTATTGGAGATCCAAGAGAAGAGTGGTCAAGTAAAGGTAAATTGTGCGTTCTTTAATAAGGTAAATCAAACAATAACAATAAAATAATAATAAACTGTATTTATAACAAAATTGATATTAAGTATACGCCAGGATATCCAATCATTTTAAATCCGCTTCAAAATGTTTCCATTTAAATACTTATTATAGTTTTCTGATAAACATTTTTGCAACCAAATCAAAATTAGTCAACAATATTTAGTCCGTAATTTTTTTTAGTGCAATCAGCTGTTTTAGTGGACAGCTGTAAAGTTTCCATGGCAACCAATAACAAAAAGTGGAGGGAAAACTTACATACTGGCGTGCAGGTGTTTCTTGTTGTTCATGATGTTGTTGTTGTTGTTGTTGTTGCTGGAGAAGCGGGCGCTTCGAGTTCGTTGGATCAAGAGGGTGGGGCAGGGAAGGGCAGGGCGCGGCGACGCTGTGCGGGGGAGTGAATAACTGCACTGGTGGACATTCTAAATGGATTCCTGTTTATCGACAATCCGCGTCCGAAATAAAACCGAAAATGCGAGCAGCACGACGTTTTGAATGCTGTCTTCCCGCCGTTTTGTGCGTTACATATATTACATCCGGAACTTTATTATGAACTTTTTGGCGAATTTTTGACTCGTCAGGCACACAAACACAACTGTAAATGAGGGGACAACAGCTGATTCGACCTATCGGTTATCGACTAACGGCGCCATCTGGGCGGGTGGTTGTGGAACCTGCTCTGATGGTGTGTGTCTCCGCTTTTCTGTTTTCTGCTATATGATGAATTGAAATTAACATATTTACAACATTTTTAGAAATTCAAAGTATATTAAATCGAACTATGTTACAAATTCCTTACAGTCCTGAATTTCAAATATGCTTTACCAAAACCAAATGAAATGTCATTGACTAAAGCGACTAATTAGTCACTCGAAAGTCAAAATTAAATTATAGTTAATTTAATGTCATGTGATAAACAAAGCTGATTTAAAGCAAATGATAGGTGGACTCCGATTCTCGACTGGAGAATTTCCAAAGTCATTTTCCGAGGGGGGCGGTGGATGAAAGAGGGTCGGCACGTGGATGCGTTAGCGTGGAAATTGTTTTTCCTGAGAGCGCCGTCGCATTGAAGTGAAAGCGAAAGTTTGCTGCTGACCCACAGATGAAAGTGGCACAATGAAGAGAAATTTTCAGAAAAAAGAGAAGCCAAGAGAACCAGGCCAAAGAGTATCTTTTTATTTTTGTAACTGCAAAGCACAGAAATGCAATTGCCAATTCAGTGCAATTGCAATTTCTGCTTCTTCTTGGGAAGTTCATTTAGCAGTCAACGCACTTTAAAAATAACAAAGCCCCACAATAACCAAATATTGTTGCCGTTGTTGCCTTTGTACACCTCAGATTATCGAAAATGTGTAAATGAGGTAGACCTAATACGACAAGTTTAAGAAATAATTAAACGAAAACAAAAATCGGGCAAACAATTCAGGTATGCAAATATAAACAAAAAAGAGAAATGTTCAAAAAAGCCGGCTCCACAATTGAATGAGTGAAGCGATAAAGAGAACTAAAAAGTGAGAGATATCAACGAGAGAAATAGAGAGGCACTGAGAACGTTACTCAAACTGCAAACAAATGCTGCACAGTGGTATCTGACCAATTTAAACATAACAATTAAAAGCATACATTTTTGGTAAAAAAATTTTAGTACATTTAAAACATAATTTTACAAACAATATGTAAGTAGAATAACTTTTCTGAAGTTTACTAAAACTTCAATTTTGACTATTTTATTTTGTTAATCTAAGAAAATCATATATTAATCTGAAAAGACAAAAGGAAGTTTTTGTTCCTAGCAATACTCAAAATATATTAAAAATATTTTAGCTTTGACCAAATATCTTCTTGGATGTTTTCCAAAGGTAATGCAGACATTTAAAGGAATTCAATATATAATAGATAAGACTTTGCTAAAATCTGTACTATTTTTCTGGTCAACCACCACTGTCCATTGCTTGAAGTGTACTCTCTCAACCGAGTTGCTCTCTCTTATCGCTGACATTTAGAACCCGTGCTATATCTAGCAGAACCCCCCAAAAGCCACCCACTGAGAGGGAGAATTCCCGAGAGAATTGGCCAGAGAAGCGGCGAGAATGAAAGTGAGAGGCCTGAAAAGTTGCAACTTTCGGCGTTTCGTGCCTCAGTTGCCACACGACAGGAGGCCCCAACGGGCGATTCGAGAGGTAGAAGACTTTAGGCTAAGGCCGTGTCCCTCAGATACACCGATTGGTTGGGCAAATTAATAATAATTAAACCGCTGCGTGACTAGGGCAAACCCGCTCCCCCAATTGTACCTCTCGTCTCCTCGGATTTAGCAAGCAAAATATGCAAAACAAACAAACGAAATTATTCTCGAAAATCTTTGTATCTGTGTATATCGGAGAACTGAAAAGAGGCCGTCGTTTGGCGCTCTCGCATCTCAGTTGCCAGTGGGCGAAAGACGCAACTGCTGCGACCTTGCAATGCCCTTGAATGACACTCTTATTGCGACCAAGTCGCCAACGTTGCCACTCCAACGGGCGCTGCTGCCACGGCTGCCACTCAGCGCTGGCAAAAATATAAATAATAATAATAATAATATAGGATAAAAAATACATAAATATAGAAGGGCCAAAACAAAAACAACTGCGCTGAATAAAAGTGAAAATTTGATTAAAGTCAAACAACATTTTCGCGTGCCTTCGTGAAAAAAGCCGAGAATTCCCGACGGATCCTTACCAAAAGCCTTAACCCAGAAATCAAAACGAGTGTGTGCTAAATAAAAGCCAAATAAATAACATTTTGCAACGAATTCCCATACATACATCAGAAATATAAATAAAAATTATTAGCAAACATATCTGAAAAATCCGACAAAAAGAAAGTGTTATCTAACAAGCGCCCCCTGGCGGCAAGGTGTAACTGTGTGCGTGTGTGTGTGTGTGTGCGGCGAATAAAAGTGAAAGTTCTCGACTGGCGAGTATATCCTTCGGTAACCTTTCTCCCCCAAAAACTGGGGTCACTTCCTTTGGCATCTAAACATAAACGACAACGGGGCACGCAATAAGCCAACATATATAGTTAATATATATATATATATATATACCCAAAATCGGTATATGTAGGCGATATTTATGCCACAACTATTGACAAGCAATTATTTTTATTGCTACGCCGACGTGCGCGATAAAAACGCTGGCAAAGGCCAAAAAAGGGAACGCCTTGGAATAATATTAAAACACCAGGTTGGTAAATCCTAATTATTATAAGAAATCGTACACATAAGTAACATAATTAAGTGCGTGTTTCATACAAAACTTTGCGTGATGCTTTATTATTACAAGCTATTAAATGATGCTGCCTGCAATTATCCATCAGATACATTTGACATTGGCTTTGCCACTTAAAGTCAAAGCTTCGTTTGCTCAACATGGACATGGAGTTTTCGCCATTTATCAGCAACATGAACTAAACTTATAAGTCAGAACAAGTTCAATTGGGTACAAGTTCAGGGGTTCAATAATTATACCATACTATAACAATTAATTTAATTAACTGCATGTTCTATGGGTGAAGTGGAACATAAAGTTGATATACCGGTTCTTGAACTGATATCTTATTTAATTTAATAATTGGAAGTCCAAAAATAAACAGCTAAGGTTTAATTAAATGATTAAATAACGAAATATTACATTTAGTCAAAAATAATAATTCTGTCAGCAGAAACTAAAAATACAACTGTAAGACTAGTAAAATCAGTAAAAACTAAAACAGACTTTTGAATGTCGGCTTTTGTAACTTGAGTTACATAATTTATTTATTCCCATTTTAGTAAAAAACTTTTTAATATTTGTTAATATTTATATAATATTTGTCCCTTGCTTAATCAATGTCATGGATTCTGTAAGCACATTTTCTTGGCTTCTGCAATCAAAACAATCGAAATCTCGTTATCACAACAATCAAAACAAGCCAAAACAATTCGCAGTCCTCGGGTCCACAACAATAACCATAAAAAAAGGAAAGCGAAAGCTAGTTGAAGGCAAAAGTATCTTCCACTCCCTAAAGTATCTTTGTATCTGTAACCGAGTTTTCAGAACGGCGTTTTCCACATTTTTTTTTTGCCTTTCACGGTGCTTGGCTTTGTTTGCTTTTGACATTTAGTTCGGTAGCAATGTCATACAAATATAAATAAAAATGTCCACGCGCTGCTGAAAAGCAAAAAAGAAAAAAAATTGGAATATGGGAACCACCCACATCCGAACACACGCACCCACACAGACGCGTGCAATGTATCTGATAGATAGATAAAATTACTGAAGGCAAATTAACGCTTCAAACGAGGCTCGTGTAATCCACTTGTATTTCATATTGATTGCGGAGAAGTTCGATTTTATTGATGGGGTTCGGAGCATCGAAAATTCGAAAACCCGGCAACGAGAAACATGCGCCTTCCTTAATTTCAGCTAATTCCCCTTTAACATTATATATTATTAATTTTGGTTTATTTATAAATTAAAAACCAGTCAGCTGTTGTGGTTTGTTGATGAGTGGAACACGTATCTATTGAGCTCTTTTCAAAGCGTGGGCGGCACTTGCCGGTCAAAAAAAAATAGTCCGAAAAGAAATCATGCTAATGATATATGCGACAGTGAATGACAGCGTGAAAATGTTCTCTAATGATACTTCTTTAGTTCTATATACTGAAAATTCAAGTAGATTCTATTCTTATTCAAATAAATCATTCAGATTAATTTAAAAAGCGTTAAAATTAATTATTTCATTCTTCAGTTTACCATAGACACATTTACTTTCATTCAATTCTTTTTTAAATATAAATAATGCATATTCTTTATCAAGTTCTAATCAAATCAAATCAAAGAAAGATTTCAATTAAAATCTTTTAAAATTGTTGAATGTAAAATTGTAAGTTATTAGCAAATAATTAATTTATTAACTTAATTATTTTATTGCTATTTTTAATCATTCATAACAAACTACCAAATTAGTTCCGTACAATCTTATCTCATAAACACTCTTCAAATTCATAATTAATAGCCTGTTAGGGCTTTTCGATGCATACTTTCTTTGTAGAACAGTTCAACGATCCGCTTAGCAATCTTATCACCTTCGATCCCTTCTGTCACCCATCAATCTAACTCAATTCGTTTAGTAATGCCAAATCAGGATTATAAACTGTTCCGGCGCCAATTCCAAACAATAACAAATTAGTTACCTAATCTCATGCTTAAGCAACAAAATGCGAATAACTATCCACTGATTAGGCTCATATCGAATGGCCAAATTGGGCATATATGTATATGGGTTTATTTATAATCCCACAATCACAGCGGGCAGTACCGGAAGGTTTTTTCAAATGCTGATAGTTTATCTGACGGTAACACGGTTGATATGGCCAAATCAATATGTTACAGTATTTACCAATTTGGTTTATTTGCTCGCTGTGGGTTAAACAACAGCCCGGAATAATTAAAGCGCTTGGACTTATTTTTAAAAGACTTGTGAACTTTCGTATTTTTTAAGTTCTTGAACAATTTTTGAGCAAAATTTATACCTTAATCTTCAGATCGGAAAACGATAAATTTATTAAATTAAAGGCAAGTGGCTCTTTCATTTTGAAGTACTTCCCAATAAAAAAAAGGGCACTTGAAAGAGCAGTTAGCTACGATTAAGATTGAGACAGACATCCGAGGCTGCGACGTCACTGATCACGAGCATCTGTCTATAGCATCGACTGTCTGCCAGAATCGAGAATCTAGAATCGAGAGCGGTGAGTGTAGAGGGGGCGCTGTAGCTACCTTTTAGGATGCACTGCGATTACAGATATATAGAGGCACAGTTACATATACAGATACGGATTCCCGAGGAGGCGGATGCGGATGCGGGGTGAGTGCAATCTTGCTTGAGGGCAGTGTTTGGCTGCGATCTGCGATTTTGCTCCGCTGCGCTGCGCTTCGATTTCGATTCGATCGTCCATCGCAGCATCGCATCGCCTCGCATCGCATCCCATCCGATCCCATCCGATCCGATCCGTTCCGATTTTGCCTTATCAATCAGGGTGGATTTGCTGAATGCCAAAAACACAACAAAAAGATCGGTGGGTAGTCAGTGCATGCCCGACACCGTGACGCTGCAGACGTGGTGCAGTTCGAGTGCTCTTCCGGTGGTTTCCTTCGATTTTTGTTATAATTCGAAATAGCCAGGGTACTTTAATATTTACAATAATTAAAGTCCTAAGAAAATCGGTTATTTCACCGTCGCCTAGTGTAAGTGAAAAGTCCACAAATGAGTGCTATTGTGAGAGAAGCGTTCGTGGTTCGCGGGTCAATTCTGATTGCTATAAATAAAATTGCAAATTCGTTATCACGCCTCTTAATCGAGACTCGGGCGCAGCATGATTAAGTGAACCGCCCGTCGCACCACCCAAGCCACCCAACTACCCATGCCACCCAAACCACCCACTCACTCACCCATCGCCCACTGGCAAATATCATGTGTGGTTCAGGTGATAAGCCGGCGGCCGGCAATAAAAATATATAGTTCCAGTTGTAGGCTTAGAAACATCTAATCGAACTATTTAAATGGTGTGAACAGCTAATGGCGCATCTATCTCTGGACCAGTGACTAACTAATTGACATGACAAATGCAACTGGGAGATAAAGTTGATAAGATTGTCTGTTAGTTTATATTTTGAGAGAATGTCTGTTTATAAATAAATTACAAATTATTTCTTGAAAACAGATTTCTACAATTTCGTTAAAAATGTTATATTCTTAAACGTCGTTTAAAATTTGTAACAATCCTTATTATGGTTTCTCTTGCTTGTTTGTAAAAAGGGAATACCTTAAAATTACACGTAATTTCTTAAGTAATCTGTTAGCCATGATAAATGCATTTAAATGTTCATTAATAAAATCATATATTAATGGTAAAACCATTGTCAGGCAGAATTAAGCCACAACTAAGTAAATGGGAAAATAAATGTACAATCAAAACGGAAAATATCTTAAAGCATAATAATAAATGGAAAAATACTTGTGAAATCCTTTTGAAAACCCAATAAATTTTGTGAGTAATAAAAGAGTGTTATTTATATACAATAACAACATAGTTGTATAAAATTGGCACCTCGGCAGCACCTTGACTTTATCGTAAAAGACATCGACTAGATGTGTACCAATCAAGCATAATTCAAATATATTCTTTATTGCGTGAGTCGTTGGGGTGTCCACTTTAATATCAATTCCGTACATTTTCCCCAATTTAATTCAATTAAGCGGCTTTATGGGTGTCTCCTCAGTCAGTGCGTGTACCTACTTAAGTCAAATACTTGAAGCATAAGATACTTTTGCAGTTACGCAGTTACCGTCAAAACAAAGCGTATATTCGCCAAGCAAAAAATGTGAGAGAATCGCAAATAAAATAGGAAAATATAAGAAGAAAAAAAACGGAAATGTTACTTTGGCCGTAAAATAGAAGTCAAAGACATATGTTGTCTTAGGCTTATTTATAGACTTCGTGTTCGTGTTATTTATTTTCATTTCTTTTTCTCTTCAAATATTTTATTTATAAAATGTGAGCTTGAGTCGCTGCATTAGCAGTTCATATTTATATACCCTTATTGAATATGATAAGAAAATTAGAAATTTACATAAATATTTTCATTAAATTTTAATGACTTCTGAAGTGTTTTTATTGTATTCTCAGACGTTAAATTTATTATAAATGCTTCCCTTAATTTGGCAAAAAGCGAAGACAAACGTAATTAAGCAATAATTCTAAAGCACTTTTGATTTTAAATGTATCCTTTCGTTTTGTAATGCTTCTCTTGACCCAACGTCATTAGCGCCCAAAACGCATTTAGCCAGTTGGCCGAACTCCAAAAAATATTCAATTTATCTATAAGCTAAAAAAAATGAATAAAGGTACCGGGCTGCAAGGGATGTCTGTGAATCATGAAATATCTGCCATAAGTGGCAGCACCTCATATGCAGTGGCATCTATATACTGTATGGCTGCAAACAGACCTGCATTCTTTTATTTAAACTTAAGGAAATTTTAAAGAGATCGGCATTTTGACCTCCTTAATCGATCGATTGTCAGACGATCGTTTTGTTTATTTAAATCTTTGTCGACGCCATTTGGCGAGCGAAAATATTTCAATTAAATTTTTGTACTTCTTTTTACTCGTTTTACTGCTTAATTAAATTTCCTATGCATGCTGCCAAAAATAAAAAGTAAAATACATAAACCCAAAAGAGACGGAAAATCAAAATAGACAAAAAAGAAATGCCGCGAAAAGTTCAAGGCCAATTGACTTTGTCTCGTCTCGATTGGCGCATCTAATTTCGAAAAGATAAAAAAACGCTGATGTCTTAATTGGGCGGCACTTCCTCTCTCTCGATTAAATCGCTCCCTCTCGCTCTAATTAAATAGATCCAATAATGGGCGTGGCTTGGCTTTACACCTGATCAAAGGTAAAGCACGTGCAGCCATCGCAAAATGAAAACAATAATAGTGCCATCTGCCAAGAGCAAAAAGAGAGGTGTTAACAATTTGTTATGGTCACCCGGTTCATTGCGGATTTTCATTGACATCGTTCGTGGGACAAACCATCACGGGTTTTCATCACCTGACTTATAACAACAAAGTACCAATTAATTACTCACGTAGTGTTTTCAAAAACATTATAAATTATTTTAAAGCCAGTCATAACAGTTCAAAACATAGTTAATTATGTAAAAATTTATTTAAAATTGTGGATTTAAATATACATACATACAAAAAAAATAAAAATATTCTTAATATCATATTCATTTAATTGCAAAATTGTGATCTATTTTTTGTTAAAATAATTTAATTATAATTTTAACATTTAACTAACATGAAATTTATTTCAATCCATTTACAACCTTTATAATTGATTTTCAAAAGATTAATGATTAAATGCTTACAAAGAAATTGAAAAATTCCCTTAGTAATTCTGAAGAATTGCTTTGCATATTATGCAATTCAGTACAAATTAAACCGACATGTTTCTTTAATAGTATATTTTAATTTTAATGACAACCAACTAAATCAAATAAAAAAAGCAAGACAACGAAAGAGAAATGAAAAATGCGATGAGGATAATAAAAGTAGATATACTGCATAAAATATTTTCCCAGCTGTTTTTAAATGCCATCGAAAACATGGCAAAAACGGAAAGGAAAAGTGATGAAAAACAACTTTTCATGTGAATTTATTTGTTTACTTAAAAATTGCTCATCGCGTTTGAATATATCACTCACGTCATATATCCCGATGGTCCTATATTTGCAGATATTCCGCAGATCGGTTGCACCATACCCGATTGTGATTCGACGTGACGTAAATGAACGATCCCGGCGATATACCACTGACACACACCAGCACGCCGGACAGCAGGCCGCCCTGCAGCATCATCTCCATCATCCCAACCATAGGGATGTCCTCGTGCCGCGGAAGAGCCGAGGCATTCGCACGGAGTCTGTCCTCCAAGCTGCGCACCTTGGGATCACAGGTAAATTCCTAGGTTATTTAATAAAAATCAAATGTAGTCGAACTTCCATAACTAAAAAATACTTTATAAATATTTAATTGAAGAATGGGCTTAACATTCTAAAACTAGTTCAACATTTAATAACTGTTAGTTAAGAAAGTTCGAGCAATGGAACTTTTAAAATTAATTAGAAATTCGTTGACCAATTAACTTATGTCGCACAAGTCTTCTTTTATAGCTCTTTTTAGAGCAGAAAATATACAAATTTTTTATAAGATAGAGAGATATTCAAAATGTTATATTTAAACTTAATTGATCCCTTGATTTTAAGTGGCGTTTTTATTTTTTATAAACTAAATTATAAAATCAATAAAATTGCCTTCCATTGAACATCCGAAAACCTCAATGTGTGTTTGTTTTAACAAATATTTAAAAATTACTTAATATAATAAAAAAATCAATCACTAAAGAGTTTACTTCACTTTAAAACTTTTGTTGAACATAAATAATTTGCATATCCTAACTGCTCCAGCTTGAATATATCTGTTGTGGCTTATCAAAATTTATGAAGAGTTACCTTTGGTTTTGATTTCGATTAGTGAGCAATCTAATTAATATCCGAATTCTTGCAGACAACCGAGGAGGGCGAGGGCAATGCGGAGGATGAGCCCATCATCAATGGAACCAGCACGAACACGTGGGTCAACTCGCACGACTCGGAACAGACGGTGACGGACCTGCAGCCGCTGCGCCATGAGTCCGACTCCTTCTTCGACTTCGACTGCGAGCTGGAGTCGCCGGGGAGTCCGGTGGACGAGTGCGAGTACCTGCGCCTGATCGAAACCGCCTCGAATACGCCGCACAACTCGACGGCGGAATCGGGCTACGCCTGCGCCTCCATGGCCAGCAGTCACAGCAGCAGCACCGATGGTCCCTACTTCGATGCCACTGCATCTGGATCCGCATCAGCATCAGCATCCGCAATCACAATCGCACCCACATCCGCAACCGCATCCGCTTCCACATCCACAGCTGCAGCTGCCCAGGACCAAAAGCTGCCAGCCTCGGAACTCAAGGATTACGTGAATACGCTACAGTTGAACGGAAGACATGGACTGGTCAATGGGGTGGATGAGGAGGAAGAGGCAGCTGGCCAGGATGCGATTCAGCCGGAGGACGAGGCCTTCCTACAGGCCCAGATCCTCAGTGAACTGCAGCAACATAGCATCAGTTTGCGGGTGGAAGAAGAGAAGCTTACGAATGGACATTTGGAGGATGTGAAGATACTGGAGGTAGCTGGTCCTACAAACAAAGCTCCAGAAGAATTGCATCACGATGTCTTCACTGAGAGGGTTGAGGAGTTAACCTTTACTGGAGGGGAAACCCCTAACGACAGTGTTCAAAAAGAAATCTCACAGGAGGGAGCTACAAAAGAAAGCCACCAAGAGGTGGTTCCAAAAGAATGCTTCCAGGAGAGGGTTCAAGAAGAAAGCTTCCAGAAGGGGGTTCACGAAGACATACATAACGAGAGAGTTCAAGAAAGAAAAGTCGTGGTAGAAACCCCGAATGACAGAGTCCATGAAGAAACTCCCAGTGACAGAGTCCAGGAGGAAACCCCCAATGAAAGGGTTCAAGAGGAATCCTCCAATGACAAATCACCCACAGTCACCTCCCCCGAAAGAACCCCCACGGAGGAGAGCTCCTCCCCCGACAGGACAACACAGGAAACCAGAGACGTCGAACTTTCGCCGGATAGTGGCGTGGACGAAACAGACAAATCGGCCAGCAATCTGACCGTCAATGTGGACGTGGCCCAAATTGAGCAGGCCAAACAGGATGCCACGGATGCGGTGGAAAAGAGTGGGGCAACGCACAGTCATGGCATAGATACCACAGATGATGAGGACGATTGTCGACCTCAGAGGATCCGGCGTTGTTCCTCGCTCAAGACAGGAAAGACACCGCCTGGAACTCCGGGTCGCAAGAAGATCGTGCGGTTTGCCGATGTCCTTGGCTTGGATTTGGCCGATGTGAAGACCTTCCTGGACGAGATACCCACCATACCGAAGTCGGCGTTCGAGGATCTGGAGATACTGGAGTCGGAGCCGCCGCTCCAGCTGGGTCCCAAGTCGGATAAGCTACTGATGCCACTGTTCCAGCAGCCAGGTGGCCTGCCCAAGTTCCTCGATGCGGTGCGCGAGAAACAGGTGTCGCTGGAGAATGCCGCCGTTTCGGATAATATCAATCAGACGATATCCGGTTCGGTGCGCGTGCGCAATCTCGATTTCCACAAGTCAGTGCACATAAGGTATTCGCTGGACGGATGGCGGAGCTATGCCGATCTGCAGGCCAACTACGTGGAGAACTCGTGCGACGGCTTCTCCGACATCTTCACCTTTGTGCTGTTCGGCAACTCGCTGCACGTGGGCCAGCGGCTGGAGTTCGCCGTCCGATTCCAATGCAAGGGACAGCAGTTCTGGGACAACAACTACGGGGCCAACTACTGCTTCCAGTGTCTGCCCAGTTCGACACATGCCACCGGCACATGTAGCTCGACGGCATCGCCTCCGTCCGTGGTGACTGGCGCCGTTACCACCAGTGGCCATCCCGGTGCCAGTCTGGTCGGATTGCTAAGCCCCACGGCGGGCGATGCCTGGTGCAGCTCCTTCTACTAGGCGGTGGCGATGGGCTTGCACTACGGGCACTGGCTTAGAGTCCACATAACCCCATTTAGGACTTATACCCTTAACATACCCAAGGACACGACACCAAGGTCTGGGATTGCTCCCGCACCCTGAGGTTGTGTCTATGTCCCCTTAAATAAATTCGAACTAGAATCCCGCCCCAAATCCCAGATGTCCAGCCAGTCAGAGATCACGGATCAGAATACCTACCTTCGATGGGCTACCTCTTCAATAGGATGTTTCGATATTAAACTACAAATTCTGGGTGTGAGTAAGTTGTTAATGGACAAGTTTAAGAGTATCAGGAATGGTAGCCTACAAAACTAATGTTTTAAAATGGCTTTTTCAATCAAAGAACGTCTTTATATTTAAAAGCTGCGTTAATTTTTCAGTTTTGATTATTTTCTGGTAAAAAAAAAAACAGTTATAAATATGTCAAATATAATTGAGGGCTTAAACCACTTAATAAGCAAAACCTAGATTAAAACTCAGATTTTAAAAAAAGGATTTAGATTATAAATACTAAAGAAAAATTACCAAGAACTGTCTACAGATTACTTACCACCCCCAAGAGTTTTTCAACTTTTTCACACCCATAAATCGAATCACCCTACCCTTCCTCAAGAAGGCAAAAATTGTTTATATTTTTATAGAACGAAAAGGAGGGAAGGGTTAAACAAGAAGTAAGGAGCGCCACAAAATAATAAATTAAACAAGCCTGAGTAGTGCGAATGAGAACAAAAGCCAACACAGTTCGAATGAATCCCAAAGATAGTTGTTAGTCGTATGTTATAAGAAGAGCAAGTGATAACAAACTAAAAATCAGATCAGTTTCTTCAATGTCTTCTTCTGTTTTCAGTTTTTTTCCCAGTTTTTATTTGGTTTGTTCCTAGGTTTGTTTGCCAGTTGGTTTGGGTTTGTAAGATTGGACTTCTGCCAGTTGATGTCTTCTTAAGGAATTAATTTTTGTGAGATGATTAATTGCGATTAATCGTAGTTCAACAGTTCTAAGAAGTATAAGAGCTTAGCACCATTTACTATATATACTCTTCGTTTCGTAAGAGCAACTATACGATTAGCTCATTCGACAATTGCCAGATCATTTTGTAGACAAGTTTTTAGAACCATTCGAGCGCAGAGACCATGTCGAAAGTCAACTTTAACTAACCAACATCCATTATCTAGTCAATTCAAGTTTACTTTTGCCAACTATGCCCGACTATTTTCAGTTCCAAAGGAAATACTCCAATCCTATGATCTTTGTACCCCGATCGAAAAGACTTTTTCAAACCATCTGACGCAACAGGCAAACCTTTACTTTTGTTTCTCTTAAATGTTGATATTCTTATAACGTTTGATTTTTTTAAATATTCTTTAATATTATTTTACACTATTTCAATATTTTTTATGTATATGTTGATGCGTAATATATATCGTAATATTATATAAATATATATACAAAATAAAATAAATATAAAATTTAGTTATTCCTCTTTTGTTGACTCTTTTACTTATCTTTGTTTCTTTACAAAATAATAAAAACAATTCAAACTCTTCTTATCCACAACAGAACCTTAAAAAGCCTATATCAGGGATAAACAAGCGAATAAATACTTATAACAATTAATTGCAAACGCAGCTACCTCAAGGTTTTCCAACCGAAAACACGAAAGAAAAAAGAATAATAGTTAAACAAAATTTATGATTAACATAAAATAAATATTAAATATGTTTATTGCATAGCAAAAATGTGTAAAACAAAAAAAAAAACAAAAACAACAAATAAAAATGAACTTTAAAAGTTACAACTATTTACATATACTATATGTTAAAGTAGCAGAAACCACTGAAAAATTACTGAAGTCCCAACAAAACAAAATGACTTAGACTGAAGCGTGAGTATTTCGTGAGAAGAGCGAGAAAATGTTATGAGATCTGCCCAAAAACCAGAAATTTGTTAAGGTTTTTATGTGGGCGGGGCTTTTGTCGGCATGAGTTCCACTTCACACTAACAAAAGAATAATAAAGAACCCACAATAAAATAACAATGCGAACAGAAACATTTTGCATGTCTTAAATGTTTTTTCTTTTGTGCATTGAAATTAAATGAATGGCAGCTGGCATTTGAGGGGAAAAATTAAATTTATAGTACACACTAAAATATTCAAAATGTTAGCACAGGTAAGTAATTTTGTTTACTCCAAATTAAAGTAAATGCTCTGATTTCCTTTAAAGCTTTTATGAATTTTATTGCTGTTTTCACAGTATTAGGTTTTGTCTTTTTTTATTTATTAAGCCATAGAATTCACTTTTCATGGCTCAATCACAAAGTCGAACACCCATTTAGTGTGAAAGTTCCTTCAACGACTTAAGAACTCAGCACGTTCATTGATTTTTATGCAAATTATGCACACTTTATAAATAGTTGGCTTAGTTTATCAAACAAGAGGAATTTGCATAAGTCGGATCGCCAGACAATGTGTATAAATCTGAAATGAGCTATTTTAACGGTAGTTTGAATGATTCTCCTCGATTGCCATTCTTCAGGGCATTGTCCCCATATAAAAGATGTGACAATGATCTGATTTTGGTTAGTTTACAGCATGTCGTCGCATTTGGAAGTTCGCTTTGCGAACTGGATTATTTTGGTGGTACTTTTCGGAGGTGTTTGCGCCAAGGATGATGCCTCTGTGCCTCGACTTATTACCTTGCAAACTGGTAGTCCGGCTCCAGCTCCGCCGCCACAGGAAGTGATTATTGAGGAGGACTACGATCACCATCATCATCATCATCCGCCGGCTTACCCGCCCAGCTATCCGTATCCGCAGCCTCCGCCTCAGCCACAGCACTGCCACTGCCCACCGGGTCCTCCAGGTCCTCCTGGTCCACCGGGTCAGCCGGGTCAGAAGGGTTATCCCGGACCGAAAGGATCCAAGGGTGAGCCTGGCGAGAAGGGACCCAAGGGAGATAAGGGTTATCACGGTATGCCAGGATTACCTGGTCCACAGGGTCCACCTGGTTACCCCGGGGGATCGTATCCGCCCTATCCCTACCCACCACCACCTCCACCACCTGGACATGGACCAGGACATGGCGGAGGACCAAAAGGACCTCCTAGGTATTACGATCAGTACTACAATGAGGAGGACAATGAATATGGCGATGAGCGAGCTTTAAGATTTTTTGAAGAGGATCAGACTGACAAACAACCCCTCATCTTGGCCTTCAGTCATTATAGAAATCCATTCACCACAAATGCCAATAAAAGAAGAAATTAAATTAAATCGATAGTACAACTAACCAAGTAAAATTTTGCATGTTTGGGAATTATTTTGGGACTGGAAGTTTAAGCAAATGATAAAATACTATCTTGGCATTTAATTCGGATCAAAACCAAAATTATTAATAGTATTGTAAATATCTTATAAAACGCCAAACCTTCCTCAAAAAACAGGGAGCCCTACTACATTGTTAAAATTTAGCTTTAGCTATTCTTATTTACAAAACAGAACCAAACTATACAACAACCTAGAAATGGAGATCCCTACCATTCTTTTTCAATATTTACTACCGATAAAGATGGATAAATACATAGGTCACATAAGTTTACTTTTTTTTCCAGGTATAAAAACACAATATATTTAACTTTTCAATCGAAACCTCTTTAAAAACTGTATGTTATTAGATATCTTAAAATAATCTAAAATCTCACTTTAGGCAAAAAATCGAAATTAAATTTCAAATGAGAAAAATATAAGTATATCTTAACTATTAGCAAACATCATCATCTATAACCGGGGGGTCGTCGCCCTCCTCCTCCGCTTCGTCATCCAAGGCCGCTTGTGAGGCGCTAAGCTCTGCGAAATCATCCTCCATATTATCCACAAAACTGGAGACCCTATCAACACAAAACAAATAGACATTACTAAAACAAATAACATGGATATTCGTTGTATGCCGTCACTTTTCAAAGTCGCACTGCGGCAGGAGGCCCTCCTCTGCCTTCGAGGGACTAAATCTGAGCAGCGTGCAGAGTCTGAGGACACCAAGGAGTATCAGGAACATTCCGGCCACATAACTAAGCCACAGATTGTGGGGATATAGTATCAGGCAGATGCCGATGACCGCATAAACGGGAGTGGGTCGCCATCCGCCACAAATCGCTGAAAGACGCCAGCAATTCAGGCAGCTGCAGGACCTCCGCTGGTAATTATCCCTGCAACAAATTATATCCATGAATATGTGTATGGATACATTTAAAGCAATAGATTTCACTGAGAAAAATTGTCAAGGAAGTTGGTCATAAATAAAAATCTAATCGGGTTATTTAATCTTTAAATTATAAATTTTTTTGGACCTTTACCGAGGTTTAATCTTATTAGACAGAAGTTTGTAAAGCAGATAGCAAAACATTTTCTACTAAATTAATAATGGTTATTTTGTTTCAGTATCAAAAGGTGAGTTTCTATGCAAACTAAAACGATTCTTACAACTTTTTCCTCTATTTTTACGCTGGATTGTAAAAAATGTCCTCGGATTAAATTTGATACTCTATCGGGGGAAAAGACTTTTAAGATAATTTAAGCACTACGTTTTAATAGTTTGTAAGAAAAGGCACTTTTTTTAATGGGAAAACAAAATAAAAACTAAATCAAACAAAGTTTCTTATGTCTAATGATACCCACTCTGAGCACTGTAGTTGCAGAAAAATGGTTACAAGCCATTTGATCTCTATGAACATTACCAGCACGGCTGAAAAACTAACCAGAAATTAATAAATTTCTTGGGGTTATTGGATCTTTGGCTTACACGATGTAAAGACCAGCCCGATAGCCATGCATGTAGACATCAACGCCAACGCCGCAGATAACTGAAATGAAAAATGGCTTAAGAAAGTTTCGATGCGGGGGGTTCTTGTTGGCGGGTTGAAACGAGGAGCGTTACCCTTGAATGAGCCTATAAAATAATGTGATTTTGTCTAGGCAAATATATTTATAAGCATATTTATTGAGTTGGGGCTTTTTTGTTTACCACGCTTAGGCCATAAAATGTAATACAAAACCAATGAAAAGAAACGAGGTGTGCTTTAGAAGTTTATAGATTGAGTTTCAAAGCTTGAAAATGGTTTCCAGGAAACCTACAAGTGTTGAGACAAATGTTTTACGGTATGCTAAAATATAACAAGTAATAACATGTTGATCGTTATATAATATAAACTTTTATTGTTTTTTTAAAAATTTCAGATAATTGTGCAGACAATTTACTTTTATAATTATGAGGAATTAAAGTTCTTGACAAATTTATTAATCGCCCTTCGCAAATTTTGTCAAGCATCCCCTTACAATATTCATATTCTAGCCACATTATGGCCCCTCATTTGGTCTCAACCAAATCCACTTCCACTTCCAATATGTAAGATATGGCCACCCATTTGCCCACCATAAAAACCCAATCTAATTAAGTTGTTTTTATTATGCCGAGCCACGAAAAACCAATCAGATTAAGTCAGTTAGATATATGCCTGATATTTAAATAAAACTGCAGAGCGAAAACCAAACCAATTACATTAAATGCTGTCATCGGAACAAATTTGAAAAAGCGGAAATCGAAAAAACATGCAAAAATTATCTGGATAATTGAAAGCGATGGAGGGAAAATACATAGATATCGGGGCCAGAAAGGCAGGGGAAACTTGGCGAATGGCTGGCGCCAAAAGGCTAACAACAAAGCTCATTGTCGACCGTATGGAAAAGCTGCTGATAAGGGGGAAAATCGGGACGGGGAAAATTCTGCTCTTGGCACAGGATGCGAGATGTTAGCTGCAAGCTGCAAGCTGCATAGAGGCCAATGCCTTGTTAATGGCTCTGACAGAGGATTTCCTTGGGAAACCCCCATCCTTCTTTCCCCATTCTGCGAGGTTTAAGAACTACATCCAACTTTTATACTTTGTTTTTCTGCGTGCCACTGCATCCATAATAGACCCCAAAACAATTTGCAAAGAAATTAGTTTGAACTTGACCCAAAGTTTTTGCTATACTGCAAGCCAGCAATTTATCAAAATTAAAAAAAAAAAAAAAACGTTGGTGCATAATTTGAAGAGTATTAAGGAAATGTCAGATGCTGCCGGAAAATCGTTATGATTGGCCATGATAAGCGTTAAAGCCAACTTTGATAACTGCACCAGATGGCCGAAAAAATTCGATGAAAAAATTTTATTGGATTTCCATAGTTTGGAATGATGAAAAGTGGGTGGAAAACTGCATCCATAGATATTGATTTAATTAAAAAAGAATTTATATTAAATTGCTACTTTTTTAATCCATCAATTATTTTTCCATGCCTGCTAAATACATTTAATTTGTATTCATGAGTTCACAAATTTTAGTTTGTTACACCATTTTTTTGTCTTAATTTGTTAGAGAAAAAATACAACAAAACACAACAAAAGCTAGCTTTAACGAATAATCAATTTTATGAAATTGATGATGAGAAATATGTAATTTTAAATTGTGCAGCTTTAATTGACTTTTAAGCTAAACTAAAATTCTATTTATTGCACTATGCTAACAAGCATTCAACCAAAAATTTGATTGTACAAAAATTGTTACTGAATATTAAATTTAAGGTAATACCTATGTGTGTGTATATTGTGTTAAATAAATTAACCTACTTTCTCTGGTAAAATGGAGATGGCTTTTATTTAAATTAATTTAACTCTTTTTACCCAGAAAATCCACCCCTATTGTGTTTACGGAAAAATGGCTTTTATAATAATTTATATTGAATGGAACAATAAAAGCAGCCAATAAGAACATGTCCCTATTCAGCATCTTAGCCATACAATTTCCTTTCAGTGCCAAGAAATATAATAAGCCACAGCACTCAACATATCCTGGGGCTATGATTTCTATGCACAAGCATTTCCTACGATTTGTCAAGGGTAAACATTCCGAAAAGGACCAAAGAGAAGTGTACATACATATATTCATGCACATGCATCATAACCCCATATCGTGATTGGCATTATCTTGAGACCAGGGGGTCACCTGGGCACCGAGCGAGGAATTTTATTTCACTGGCATGGATTTCCAGGCACTTGAGCTTACCGAATGAAGTCAGCAGACCGAAAACTCTTATCACAGGACGTAAACACTCGCAAGGCTCTGCGGACTGATGACGGTGATGGTGACGTCCGCGGCGAACGCGTTGCGATTGCAGTTGCATTTGACTCATGGTCAACTTTAAATATATATATATTACACTTATTTTATAAATTATTTATTTTTAAATGCTTGCTGTTACTGTTTTTTTTGTCTCTCAAGTTTTTAAGGCTATATAATGGCACAAAAGATGCATATAATAGCAACCGATTAACGCATTTATATACCGTTTTGTTATAAATTATATTATTATTTTAGTTTTATTTATTATTCAATTCAAAATTTCATATATTATTTATATAAATAACTCTCAGCATATGCGCTATATACTCTATGTTAGAATTCGAAAAATGTCTAATAACTCATATATTCCATTTTGTTTGAGCGTTTTTAATTATTTTTGCCTTTTATTTATGTCATGTATGACAAATTTATATTTGTTTTATAACCATTATTTTCTTTTACGTTTATTTTAAATATTTTTATAGCAAACTCAAAGTTACTGTCCAAAGGAATAGCTAATAAAACAATCAAAGAGCCGTATCCACATCACAAAAATCCTCGACGTGCTTGGCATACTAAGTGGCCGAATAACTTTACGACAAATATTTCCAATGTACCAACTAAGAACCACTCGTTGTGTGCTTTTAAATTCCAGCATTTAATTTGGGCATACGCTGCGTATGCGTAATGTGACACTTTTCGCACCTCTCTTTCCACGGCATTTAATCACCGGTCCGTTTGCGTGTGTGTATGTGTGTATGGCAACTAATGTCTGCAAATTACCGTTACCATTTGCACTTTACACCCGCACGTTGTGTGCCCTCTTCGTTCTCTTTTTTTTTCGGTTTCAATTTTTCCTTTTTATTCTTGTGTTTTTTTTTAATTTTATTTGTAAGGTGCCACTGCCACTTTGGCACTTGACTTTATGACCGAGCTCTAAACAACGAACGTCCGCACGCTTCCAGCAGCGCCAGCTGAATGAAACTGAATGAAAGGACCAAGCAAGGAATCGTTTCTATTTTCGGAGTCAGATCCAGAGTCGCCGCTGAGGCTGCCTTTGCTACTGCCACCGACTTTGTAGCCAGTTGCCAGCCAATGGGGCGCTGCATTCGAAACTGCTTAGTTGATTTGTTACGAAAGGACACTCTCGTTTATCTCTTTTTAAATGCTTCTCACAAAAAACATATTTGTATGTTGAGATTTATGGAAACCACAATTAATTCCATGTTGTTTTAATGAAATTTGAGACAGAAGTGTTGTTTTTCACACTCAATATTATTTATTAATAAAAAATGATAAATCAATTATCAAATATTGTACTTTTTTAAAAAAAATTTTTGTTATTTATAAGAAATGTCTATTTAAATTTTTGTAACTTTCAAGTTTTAATTCGAACTTATTAACTTGATTTACTTAGTTTTTGTAACTTTCAAGTTATAATTCAAACTTATTTACTTGATTTCATCAGCGCGTTACCTTGTGTTTAATTATTTTTAAAATTAAACTCTTAATAAAATTTTCTTAAAATTATAAATATCATTATTTTAAACAGTTTGTAAGCTCTGCTTAAGGCTATTTTAAGGACCTAATTATAAAAGTGTGCTTTATAATAGCTTAAAATGTAATAGCTAAATTGAAATGCAATGTCGTTTAAAATGGTAACTGGCAGTGATCAATTAGTTGCTAAATGTAGCGCATTGAGGCAGTCTTTATAGTCCTGCAGTTTTTCTTACCAATTCCAGCTTGATTTTATTTGTCACGTTGTCCTGTGCCCTCATGTTGTTGCTATTGCTAGTGTGGTCCTGTGTGTGCGTGCTTTCGTCCTGCCGAATCACACCCTCCCCCCACCCCCCCTTGGCCACGTTTCAGTAATTTTCATAACCGGCTGAATGAGGAACGGAGTGGCAGGAGGCAAAAAGAAGCTCTGAAGACGACCAAGAGCAAAGCTGAGCAATTGCCAAGTGCCAGGCGACTACGCAGAGTGTGGGCAAAAACATTTTCGGTTGCCACACCGCCCCCAAAACCTCACATATACTTATATAAATTCAGGGGGGAGCAGAAGTAAATATTTTTTTAGCCCCTCAGCTTATTGTGCTGTGCATTTGCTAAGGTGCCTATCGTCAGACGACTTGTTTGCATTATGCGGCGTTAATGACATCCAAAGTGGGAAGCCATCCCCCCGAGGAAACCCTCCACTGTCGCCACCATCTACGACATAATTCACAGCTGCCCCACACTCGGAAAATTTAATTTACTCACATTTTTTTTACATCGTGACCTGCAGCAACTCTTGTTTTGCAAGCGTTGGGACGTGGTTTTCTTATGTGATACAAACATCTTAATTAATATATTTTTTAAATGCTTAAAAGGACGTCCAAAAAATGAATATCTTTGTTATATTTTTTAAAAATTTAAATGGATCAAATTAACGTGCCTTTAAATATTTAGAAATAATTTTCTGTACTTCTTTTAACTACTGTATTTAAATTTTAAAAATGGATTTAGCTTGTTTTATTTTGTAGCTCTTGCATTTTATGTACCTTAAATCAAAATTGTCCCATATATTCTACAATGCAGATGGAACTCAAAAATCATATTTTTTACTTAAACATTTTAGAAATATTTTTCATACCCTTTGACATAGTCATATAAATTAGTTTGGCTAATTATTTTTGTTGTATGTAGGTATGTACATAAATTCATTTTAAAGAATTTTTTGATTAGGTTATTTAATTAGTTTTCCACTAGCAATCAAGTTTTTAAATAATTTAATTATTATTTTACTTGTATATTAATAATTTTAGTTATACGTAAGGCTACCCCAAATGTCTTCGAGTGCACGCGATGCTAATGACGCTTCCCGCGTAGCTCACTTGGGAAACTCCTTGCGCCGCTTCATTATCTTGGTAATCCCGGCCACCATGGCGACCTCGGGCAGCGACAGCTTGGCATCCTCTTGGAAGTCACAGCGTCTGGTTAAATGCAGCCAGGTCCTTTCCGGATTCAAGGACAACGGCATCTGCAGCCAACTGACATAGTCGATTTTCAGAGAGCCCGTGAGCAGCTGGTCAAAGGGGGTGTTGCCAATGAAAAACATGGACCTCAGCACGGAGGTCTTGGCCTCCTTGATATTCTGACCCTGAACACCCTGAAAAGGACTCGGATCATTATCGCCCGTTCCCAATTGTTCGAGTAACCAGTCCTTGTTGAATTTCAAATAGTTATAAACCACTTTCAGGGCCTGTTTTCCAATGTTTGTGGTCAAAACATCACTGACCAGAACCTCGGCTATATAATCTGCAATGCCGACATCCAACTCCATGGCATAGTTATTCGGTGGACTGTGGCTCAGACGATCTGATTCCGCATTTGTCAAGGCCAAATCATCCATTTTGATGGTACTCACAGCACTCATTCCGCCAGCCCCTCGATTATTGCCACCCACTGTTCCCCCGAAATCAGTGTCCAAATTAATACTCTCCTTGGCCTGTTTGAGAAACAATTCGATCTGATCCGTGTGCTTGTCATCTTCGTCAATTGAGCAAATCGCCTCCGATATGGAATAGCATATGGCGGCCTTTTCTTCGTTTTTTGCTGAAAATAATTTTATATAGATTAATTATAAATTAGTGATATGAATGACAAAAAAATAATATCAAGTAAGTACATATTTTAAATATTATTTATTTTACTCTTTTTGAGTCTTTAAATTATTTCATAACATGATAAAATCACAGTTCAATATATTTTATTTCAACTTTGTTAAATTATGTATTTGAGAATTTAGTTATTAAACTAAAGATATAATCAAAAAGCCACATACTTAAATATCTAATTCCATCATAAAAATTACAGCAACATAATAATACAACTATTTATTACTCACCCTGCTCATACATCTCTGCGGTTTTTATTAATTCCGTATAGAGAGCTGCAAAAACCACCTGCAATAGCACTGAATCCCCCAAAGGTTTTGTCGAAACTGGTATGATATCCTGTAGCAAAGAAGCAATTTTGTACAGCCCCTCGGGAAGACAGTCCCAGATCTCAGAGACACACGTTAGAGCCAAAGACATCGCCTGATACCTGTAGGGCATTTTATTTATATTTAAAGTGCCATTTATTTATGTCATCTTTAATGTATTCAAGTGCTTCAGATTTCTTGTTGTATTTAGACTATGCACTTACAAATGTTAGTTTGTAAGGCAAACTGGAAACTAAAAAAAAACATAAAAAAGGATTCCTTTAAGTTGTAAAACAAAGTTATCGCGGCGTATACTTGATATTTTGAAAATAATACTCCTTCCGGAAAAGTCAATATTAGATCTGATTTATAGACATTGTTTTACTACGTAAATTAAGTACTTTACAAATTTGACTTGGGGTACATACATGCTGGCTCCATTTTCCACGGCATTAACTAACATATCCACCACACAATCGAGAACAGGGTATACGAAGTGCATGATGGCCTCCAACCAGGGAGTTCGCTTCTGGTTCCACACTTGTCTTTTGTCCAGGCAATCGCTCCACCCTGCAATCGCATGCTCCTCTAGGGTTTTTATCAGACAGGACTTAATGTCCACCGCCTTGCCTACGGCTACCACTAAGTAAGTAAGTGAGAGGACAATTTGGTAGTTGGACTGCCCCACGGGGTCTGTTCGGAAAAGAATCTATTTTTAGTTTACAAAATCATTAATTCACAATTCTCAGTCAATTTCTTAATTCGCAATTTATACCAACTTACCTATATCCCCAGCTATAGAATCGGTGACATTAAAGCACTCGCCACGACACAAAAAAGCCTCGCACTTTTGAGGAGCCCCTTCGGCGCTGGTAAATGAAATCTTAGCCACGTTTTTAAAGTTTTCCGCGGAAGGTAAATGCTGCATCAGATGTCGCATTATAATGCCAGTAAGATATGCATCTCTCATCAGCAGAATCTTCAGCAGATACGACCAATCTGCCTCGGGAAAGGCGAGTAAAACCCTTAAGTCCAAGGAAATAGCTGTGTTGGTAGAAAGATCTGAGAATTCGGTGACCCATTGACAGGACTGCTCCTTGGGAAAATATCTGGGAAGAGCAAAAATAATCCAAGCACTGGGTAAACCGTGACGAGAGCTAAACATTTCCATGTTGTCCAAGCCCTTACGAAAAACCTAGAAGAATAAATGCAAGATTTATTTATTATAAAACCTCCTACTACTTTAATTCTAAAATAACAGGACAAATTCAAGGTAATTACAAACTAAGATTTAATTATGTAGTTTTATTCAACCAAAAAAGGACAGAGATTTTCACCATATATATATAATTAATATACGTAAAGGTTTTGCAGGCCTTGAATTGTAAATTACTAAATATATAACTCGCACTCTCAAAAGTCTTACCTTGGAAAGCACTCCAAGCGGAGAACCCCTTAGGAGGAGGCAATAGAAGAGCTCCCTGCACTTTGCATGAATATCTCTGAGGATAACGCTCTGATTACTTAGCTGCAATCCCACATAGGCCTCACCACTTTCACAAATATGGGGCAGTAGTTCAGCGATGCAGAGGAGCATATTGCAGATGTCCACCAGATGGAGTGTGGATCTAGCCACACTGGTCACTATCTGGGTATATCGCACAGTCAGTACACTCAGCGTTTCGTTTAGCATTCCGGCGAATATCTTTTGAGCCATTTTCGGTGGCACCGAATTCCACAGATCGGTTTTGGAGCCCCTCATATAATGCCACCACATCTGAACGGTATAGGAACCCCTTTCCGATTCGAAAAACGGTTGAGTATCCTCCCAATGCAGACAATCGGCATCTTGCATTATATAGAGTAGTAGTAATCGGCAGTGGAGATCCAGTAGTCGTTCAGCCAAGGCCTCTGACATTTGGGAATATTGCTTGAAACTGAGCTTGAGAGCACCACCCTTTTCATCGCCTTTCGGGGGACAAATAGTGGTGGTGGCTGCCTGCATATAAACACTGAGGGAATTCTTCACCAGCGAAGCAGCTCCAATTGTGGCAGTGAGCACGGATAAGTCGGCATGATCCAAGGACTCCTGCGAAAGGCGATGAACGTGCTCCAGAAGTAAGTCAGCCGATTTGGTGACCAGCTGCACAAACTTATCCGGATCAGAGGTCTTCACGGTGACACTGGACTAGGGTAAGCAAACTACATATATATCAAATTCTTATACTTTTAAAATAAAATATTAACTTACAAAATCTCCTTCATTCATTTCCTTTTCGGTATGCAAAAGTCCAGACGGCCTTCGGTAAGAGGCAAAGTACTCATCTTCCCACCTGAATAAGTTATAGTCATTATATGCTTAATAAAAACAGCAGAACCACATTTAGATTTGAAAAAAAAAAATAATAAACCGATGTTTGTCTCCACTATGTTTTAAATACTTACCATCTTATTAATTTAATAGCAGCAAAGGAAGCGTAACGTGGAAAATCCAGTTTTCCACCCACAACTCCTGAACAAATTGGTTCCTGGAGTACCCGTTGATGAGTCTGTTTTTAATGATGGTGTTATTACATAAGTGACAACCAATGGGATATATATAATATATATAAATAATACCTGGTAAAACTCGAGATCGCGCTGCAGTAAAATCGGCACTCTGTCCATTAAATTTCCCTCTTCAAGCACTTCCATTATGTATGTTTTATTTGATCAAGTTTTTATAAAACAGAAAACTATCCTTACAATGTGTGCTAACGAACAAACAGTTTATTTAGTTTACTAGTTGCCAGGGTAACAGAATCATTAGTACAATTGATGGATAGTCATTCGAAAGTAAAAAAGCGATTATTTATTTGTTTTTTTTTTTTTATTGGGGCTTTTTCCAAAATGAATTCTAAATTTTTTTTATTAACATTTTTAATGAAAATTTAAAAATGGTTCGAATTCTTATTCAAAAATTAAAATTTATATTTTAGTTTTCTTGGCGAAAAAGAAAACAGAGATACAAAAACTTTACACATTTAACTTATATGTTTTAATATTACTTAAGTTTTATAAGTTTAAGTTTAAATTAACCAAATTGTTTTTATTTTTGACTTACCATCTGAAAGTATGCTTTATTTTTATTTGCATGCTGCACTCAACCTCTCAATTCTTTTAATATTATTAATAAGACGCCCACTGAGCTCCCCACCGTCTCTCCTTGCATTTAATTCAGTTTACGACTGCGATAAGCTGGCAACAAAAGCGAGATCTGCCCTCAGTTGATAATTGACTTGCGACTCGGACAGTCCACTTTCAAACCGGGCACACACATTCCAAGTGAGTACCGCCTCAATTGAGATGCTATCAGTGGGTCCGCTCTGCTGGGGATCTGAAAAAAACTTTCCAGCCAGCAACCAGAAAACAGACGGAGCTCTGCTCTTATCGCTCGATAAGAATGGTATCAGGGCATAATCAGTAATCCATAAATCTCCTCTCGCTCTCCTGCGCCAGAAATAAAATTTTTCATAAAAAACAACATATGATCTTAATATGAAGGTTAAAAAAATGAAATTAACAAGTATTAAAAATTAAAAAAAAATTGTTACTTTATGGATTTGTACAAAAATAATTGTGTTAATTTAGTATTTTGATATCAATTCAGTCTTAACTGAACTTAAGAAAGCGAAAGTATAAGTGTCTGATAACAATTATTAAAAAAATAGGATATTTATGATTCTGCAAAACAATGCAATTATAATGATAATTAAATTACAATTAAATATCCTCTTTCATGACACCATTTATCTACATTTTTAATACCCATATAAGAGTATAAAAGTATAGTATTATGATGAATCTTAAATAAATAAATAAATATTTATATGATAACTTGTATTTCCTTCTAAAAACTCAAGTTTTTTTTTAACTTTTTGCAGCATGTTGGCACATTTGAGAAATCTTTCCAAGTTGGCGCTACCCCGCCGACTGGTCACCCAATCCGCCAGCTACTCCTCATCGTCCACATCGTTCCTGATTGACCAACCGGAATATAGTTTCCTTAAAGAACTGGGCCTAGAGCGGGATAATCCGGGTGTTTATTCCGGTCAGTGGCAGGGACGCGGTCCCTCCATCACCAGCTATGATCCCGGAACTGGCCAGCCGATTGCCACAGTGCGTCAGGGAAGTGTCCAGGAGCTGGAGCAGACCATCGGCTTGGCCGTGGAGGCCTACAAGCAGTGGCGTCAGGTTCCGGCGCCCGTGCGAGGTGAAATCGTCCGGCAAATCGGGGATGAGCTGAGGAAGTACAAGGAACCGTTGGGCAAGCTCGTCTCCCTGGAGGTGGGCAAGATCTACAGCGAGGGTCAGGGTGAGGTTCAGGAGTTCATCGACATCTGCGACTATGCAGTGGGTCTGTCCAGGATCTATTCCGGTCAGTTGATCAACTCCGAGCGGGCCGATCACTCGATTCTGGAAGCCTGGCGTCCACTTGGTGTGGTGGGCGTCATTTCTGCCTACAATTTCCCCAATGCCGTCTTCGGTTGGAATGCGGCCATTGCGCTGACCACTGGCAACAGTGTCCTGTGGAAGGGAGCTCCCAGCACGCCCTTGGTCTCGGTGGCCACCACCAAAATTGTGGCCGATGTGCTGCGCAGGAACAATCTCCCGCCGGTGGTGTCCCTTTGCCAAGGAGGAACCGATGTGGGTCAGACTTTGGTGGCTGACAAGAGAGTGAACCTTGTGTCCTTCACTGGCAGCTGCCAAACTGGTCGGGATGTGGGCGTGGAAGTCCAGCGCAGGTTCGGCAAAGTCATCCTCGAGTTGGGCGGTAATAATGCCTTGATCATCGATGAATCAGCTAACGTGAAAATGGCCCTGGACGCAGCACTCTTTGGTTGCATTGGCACCAGTGGTCAGCGGTGCACCACCACCAGAAGGATTATTGTGCACGAAAAGCTGCACGATCAGTTTGTGAAGGCGCTGGTTGGCAAATATAAACAGCTAATACCCAAGATTGGTCACCAGCTGGAGGCACAAACTCTGGTCGGTCCCGTGCACACGCAACAGAACGTGGAGAATTACAAAACGGCCATTGAGGAGGCGAAATCCTTGGGTGGAACAGTGGCCTTTGGCGGCAAGGTTATCCAGCGAGATGGCTTCTACGTGGAACCCACTGTGATCACTGGTTTGGCTCACGATGCCAGCGTTGTCCATCGCGAAACCTTTGCACCCATCGTGTACATCCTCAAGGCCAAAAACGTGGACCAAGCGATCGAATGGAACAACGAGGTCGAGCAGGGTTTGTCCTCTGCCATCTTCACCGAGAACATCGGACAGGCCTTCAAGTGGATTGGAGCCAGGGGTTCGGATTGTGGCATCGTCAACATCAACACCACCACCAATGGCGCCGAGATTGGCGGAGCTTTCGGTGGAGAGAAGGCCACGGGTGGAGGTCGGGAATCCGGTTCGGATGCATGGAAACAGTACTGCAAGCGGGCCACCATCACAGTCAATCACTCCGGCGAATTGGCCTGCGCCCAGGGCGTTGTCTTCAATGTGGAGTAGAAAAGAGATATGATCAATTTTAATATTTTCCTATTTGCTACAATTTAAAATACATAAATAATGTCCAAAATTAAATGCAACCGAGTTAATTATTTCCATTCTTCACTGATGTCGAAGCGCCAGAAGTCCACCTCAATGTCTTTGGACTTGTGCTTATGGAATTTGTAGCTGGCATCGATGTTGTAGCGGAGTTCGGCAATCACAGAGCCACGGGCGCCCCATTCCTGAGCCTTTTTCTGGATGTAGGCTCTGGAAAAAAGATTATAGGCAATCAAATGAGTAAGGGTAAAATTTAGTTAATTTCTCACCTTGTTGAAGTCTTGTGCAGGGAGTAGACCGATGTGTTGGCCAAGTGCAGAGCAACCTCCAGGAATCGCATGTCCATGCCAGCATTGTGTTTTGTGCCGAATGGTGGGTTCATTACCACCGTGTCGAAGGACTTCTCCCACTTACTCCCCGCCAGCTGCAGCACATCCGCCCGCACGCAGTCCACGTTGGGCAGTTCCATCTCCACCACATTGCTTCTGAAAGTGTCCACCGCATCGCCGTCCAGTTCGAAGCCCACTGTGAGTTGGGCACCCAGCAGAGTGGATGCAATGCTGAGCATTCCGCAGCCACAGCCCAGATCTCCCACCAGCCTGCCCTCAATATCGCCGTGCTGCGCCTGCATATGATGGGCCATACAGGCGGCAATGTGCGGCGGTGTGGGATACTGTTCCAGCAAGATCTTGGGCTGCTCGAAGCCGTCAACACCTTGCAGGTACTCCTCCAGCTTTCTCAGCTTCATTCGGGCCATTATGATGGCTCCTGTTGATTCAGCTACTACGATTTGCTGATACTCGGAACGCTTTGGGGGCTGGCTGTGGTGGCGGTGGGCGTGGTCGCGGGCGACGGCAGCGGCTCCAGACGAGGCAGCACGGGTATGAAACTGTTTCCAAAATACGAATCCTGAGGTACAAAGAAGCCCAGAGTTGTAGAGCTCGTCGGATTAAATGCAGAGCGGGCCGTGGATGTGGCATTGGTGGCAATGCCCACGCCCACCTGGAAATCGGGTGAAGTCACTGTTGTCGGTTGTCCCAGCAAAGGAGGTGCTGGCATCTAAAGGTGCGAACAAAAGTTTAGGTAATTTCCCTTAGAATCTTCATATTCCATGTCCATATAAACCCACCTGATTCGCAGTGCCAGTTAGTCCCAAGTTTATGATCCCGCCCGCCAGCAGCTGCTTCTTCGTCTGAATCTCCTCGAGTATCTTGCGGTTCGTCTCGGCTTGCTGCGCACTTGTGGTGGGAAAAGCCATCAAATAGTCTAAGTTTAATTGTCAAAAATTCGGAACTTAATGTGAAAAATATGTGCCTATGCTTCTTCTTCTGTCATTTTGCACGCGGCTTCGTGCGGTCACACTGGGGATAATTTTAGTGTGACTGTTTTGTGCTTTGAAGGAGTTGGGGTATTCCCTGTTTGGGAATTTGAACTTTCAAATTTAAAGAAAAACATTTAAAACATTTTTTTATAAAGCGAATTAATCTTCTTTAATGTTCAGCATCAGCAAGTATTCCAAAATAACAAATAATATTAATAAAAAAATAAATTTTAAATCTTAAATGCTAATGGCGGGCTTTCATGGTGTAGTATAATTTTGGCATTTTCTGGCTACCAGAATGCGGGCACACTCGGTCATAAAACGTGAAACAGACAACAACAGATTTAATTACAATAATCACAAACAAACATTCGCAATAAATAGCTGACTCTCCAAAAATAAATAATTAATTGCTCGGAAACCCCAGAAAACAAGTGAAACAACAAAATGAGCATGAGTGACGACGACCGTGATATTGATATCGAAAGTGACGTAAGCAAATCGAAAAAAAAACTAAGTGTGTTTTTATGCGTATTATAATTCCAAATTACTGATTTTTATAGGACGATGGGGATTCGGACAATGGTTTGGGATCCTCGCGACACACGAGCACTGCAAATTTCACACAGGTGACTATCAATTGGCCTCAAATAAACAAGAAGCGACTGCGCACATTTCCATTTTGTTGATAAACAGAACGCACATGTTGTTGTTGTTACGAAGTGGTGATTACATACAGCCATGTTCACAATAATAGCTTTTACTTTTCTTTTTAAAAATTCTACACATAAATAAATGAAATTCGCTTTAAATTTAAATAGATTACAGATAACTATATTTTGTATATATGTGTAATCCTTCTTAAAGTATACGTGTTTGGGAAATTAAAATTTGTATAAAACTATTTAAATTAAATTATTTGCAGTATACATACATATTTTTGTTGGCAAAATTTAAATTTGTATTAAGTGTATAGATCAACCTTCAAACTATATTTTAGAAGCATTTCACATTACACCACTTATTTTATTCAGAACTCAACTATATCTCCGATTATAATCAAATATTTTTACGATTATTTGAAGGCCGAAAAGCGAGCTCATCACAACGCCTTGGAACGAAGGCGGCGGGATCACATCAAGGAAAGCTTCACCAACCTGCGAGAGGCGGTACCCACTCTCAAGGGCGAGAAGGTAATGGATGGCACTGGGTAATCATGTGGCTGTCAAGAAACTAGCACCTGTCATGATAGTAGAGCTGGAGACTCGGTTGGAAGGGAACAGCTACACATTTCTATAATTGTTTATAATGACATAAGATAAGCTGATTTATAAATATTCGGTTGTGTTCAAAAAAGCAGATCAAGAAATACTTGTTCATAGGTAACTGTATGAAATTTAATTCAACTGATGTAACCCTTTTCTCAAATGCACAAATAATTATCTTGGGGAACCTTAAATATTTCAAAACGAGAGTAATTGAAGATAAATAAGTATTGAATATATCAAATAAGCCCAATTTAAACTTTAAATTATAATGATTTAAAAATAATTGTTCTTTCACAGGCGAGTCGAGCCCAGATTCTGAAAAAGACCACCGAGTGCATACAGACGATGAGGCGGAAGATCAGTGATAACCAGAAGGATATAGAGGAGATCAAAAAGCAAAATATTATTTTAGATCAGCAAAGTAAAATCAGATAAAATACGATTTAAAAATGAACATGAACATAAAATTCGTTTCTGTACTTCGCAGTTCGAGCGTTGGAGAGTCCGAATGGCGATCAATACGCCGAATTTCTCAGCGAGGATGAATTGGGCAGCGAGGAGGCCGACGACGATGACCTCGAGCCAGATTTCAGCAGACGTAATAAAAAGATGAAGACCTTCCACGCATAGCCGCTTGGCCAGTCCAAAATGCGGCATGCAGGCACGTTCCGGTTTTCGCTTTCGCCAATCTTGTGAATATTTTCGTCGATTTAAGTTTACTTTTCTTAGAGTTGTGTTACCCAAAAGCAATAGACCTCCAAAGTTGTGAAGGAATTGGTTCCAAATTCCAATCAATTTAAACTCGATCAATTTACTTGAAAATGAAAACTGTAACAAGTCCGATAATCATAATCATCATTAGTTGTAAGTCCATACTGTAACCCACCCACTCGACCTTAATTTGTATGCGTGTGTCTCTTTTTGTACTTTGAGCAAATAGTTACTCTCTGCGCTAATTAATAAAAAAGTAAGTAACAAGTATAGCAAAACAAATTTTGTTGGTAATGAATAGTATGAATAAATGTCACGATAATATATTGACTGTGAATCATTTTTGTGATAGAAAAAAATTGAAGAACTACAAATAGGTACTTTATGAAACTGATTCAGTCACCTTATACAGAAACAATAACAGATTTAACTTAAATTTGACTTCAAGAACTGATATTTTTTGAATGAAGTATCCAAAAACTTAGTCATTTGATGGGCATTCCAAAGAAATTAAAGCTTTTTCTCTCTCTCTAGACTAAACAATACAAATTTGTGGGTATATATTTAATAAAATTAGCAACAACTACTTGAACTTAAGGGTCAGCCAGAGGATGAAGAAGACGACGAGGACGAAGAGAAACATGTAGCACATCTGGCGGGCACCGCCGCCCTGTTTGGCCAACCGCACCACCCGCGTCATCGTGTTGCCCAGAAAGCCACTCGTTCGATCCATGTCGTCGTCGATTCCGCGCAGGAGTTTGTCCTGGTAGCGAACCTCATTTCCGATGTCGATGGTGAGGGACTTGAGGGCTCCGATCTTCTGCTTCAGCTCCTCTGCGGCCTGTTCATTTTCGGCCTCCAGGGAATCGTGGCTGGCGGGATGAGGATTAGATCCAGATGGCTGCTGGTTCAGGGGCTGATATGGGTAGTTGTTGCGGCGCATACTGCTCCCCGTGTGTGCCAGTTTGGCATCCGGATTGCTACAAATTATTTAGAATATGATGCAAATTAGTTCGAAATCCGGAAATCACAGAGTCCCATTCAAGTGACACGTAAACGTAAACATGGAATCTCA